>NC_090658.1:32385695-33744267 GCF_013368605.1 Nyctibius grandis
ACAGACTGTCAGTCAGCGTGAGCTGGTGCAATCTGATTTACTTTTCCTGACTAGTCTCCAGTCATTAAATTGCCTCCAAAGACTTCAGGCCAACAGGTTTTCTTTTCAAGCCCTTCATTAAAATTCACCTATTCCCAGATTCCTCCAGGTCCTTAGACCTCCCCAGAGATACACTCAGTGGTCAATGACACTGCTCTGTTACTGCTAAGTAGAATATAAACATGATGGAGACTCATCCTGCCAACCAGGGCACTTCAGAGACCTCTTGCTCTGATACACTGGCCAAGTCCTCCAGTCGCCTGTTGGTAACCCCAACCTGTTGTGCTGCTTGTGTGGAAACAACATTATACTAAATATTTATAGACGCCTTAAGGACATGAGGCTCTTCTCTTACTTCTCTGTGAAGCAAGTGGCACTATTTGTGCTCTGCGAACTAAAAGTATATGTGCTACTGCACATGCATGTTTGTTGCTGTTGCTCTGTTTGCAGTGATTACTGCAACATCTTCTGTACTGTTGATGCAGCAGAGCAAAACCTGCCTGTCCCCTTTACTGTGGAACAGGTATTACAACATGTCAGGTTGAAGGGATTTCTTAAACAGAAGAGTGGAGCAAACACATGCCCTGTTACTAACTCAGAAGGTCTTGAGAAAGTCATAATCTAATCTACATATGCTCCTCCCCTCTGTGCATATGGAGACTGCACCGGTTCTGTCCCTAAAGGGGGAGCGGTGTGGGCTAATTAATGAATATTTGTAAAGTGCTTTGAAGAGGAAACCTGCTACATCTGATAATTACCTAATACAAGCCAGATCCCAGGGGAGCACTCCAGATGGCTGGTGCTCCATCCTTCACCCTGCTGCAGAGGCCGGTACAGGGAGTGATCCTGCACTTCTCCAATGGAGCAGATGGGGAGCCTGTGGGGGATGGTGTTTTATTGGAAGGGAAATTTTTATTTTTTAAAATGAAAGAATAATTTTGTTATCTCTGAAAAACTAGATGTTGGAAGTCTGTCTGTTTTCCTTTGACCTTTACTGCCTTGCTTTTTTCATTTGCAGCCAGACCACTGGGCTGAAAGGAGTACAGAAGAGGGGGCAGATGGAAGGAAAGCTGAACAAGTGCTATCCCAACCCTGCTTGTCCCATTATGGATGTCTTATGGAGAGGTGATTTCCTTAGCTGCCTTATTATATGCCTTTCTAACCTTAACATCACTGATTGATTGCTTAGTTTTTTAAATGGAATAAAAACCTGTTGATGCAGAATGTACAATGTATAACATAACAAGAAGTTGCCCTGAACACATGGAGCCTGGCTCAGGTTCCTTGCTGGCTTCTGTGTTATTTCTTCAGCAATGCCAAGACCTCTCACCACAATTGCATTTACTATAGCAATATTTTTTTTTCCATAACTTTAAAAACTGTCTCTTAGTGAGCTATCTATGTTGCCCAGAAGGAAAGGAACTAGATTGCATAAAATTTGAGAGAGTTCATTCTGTGATCAATGTGTTTTGTAAGAAAGGTATTTAGATAACACAGGGATAAAAGTTGGGAAAGGGTTCTGAGAAGAGCCAAGGGGATGATAAGACAAAACAGCCCCTCTGGGAGCTTAAGCTGTTTCATTTCTCAAGAGAGAAGGTTAAAGTCTGACTTGAGCAGTGTGATAATGGCATTAATTTAATTTTCATTCTCTGCAGTGCAGATGTCCACACATGTGTCTGCCTCTGAGCTGAGCTGAACCACACTGAAGGAGGGCCTATTTCTCATCCTGATCGTAAGGGTGGCTCAAGCAGATTCACACCTGTGGTCTGGTCCACCTTCAGTCGGGTATTCAGTCCACAAGACAAAAAGAGTCAAGGACTAGGAGTTAAAGCTGGTCTGGTTTATGCTGGAAATATTAAGCAGGTTTATTACAATGAGAGTAATTAAAAATCAGAATAATATAAAAAGCATATGGTAAATTCTGCTCCATTGTAGAACAGAAAAATCTAGGCAGGATGTTTATCTTCCAGTGGTGACTCTATTCAAAGAACAGTGAATCTGAAGAAGTCCTCTGGCTGGTGGTAAATAAGAGGCCAGCTTAGATTATTTGGATGGAGCCTTGAGGCCAAATGAATCCTTGTGCTGTCATTTCCTGTGAAAAGAACCCAAACCTCACAGTGAAATTCAGTAACCACCCAAATTCACATGGCTTTCCACCAAAACTATGCAGGTCAGCAAACAGCAAATACTAACAAGAAATGATGCAGCAGTCTGGACTGTCTGAATGTGTTTGCAGAGAAAAGTGGAAGGGACTGAGAAACTGTTTTCTTCAGTATTTTGGGAGCTGACATGAATTAGATTCTCATGCGTTCTGGGAGACATGTCCTGCACCAGTAACTTCAGGATTGAGGGAATGCACTGTTTTTTATTGTGTCTCTCTGCTTTCCTTCTGCATGGCATCATGGATGCATATGGGCTGAAATACAGAATTTGACCCAGTGTAATATGCAATAATAGTTAAAATCATTAGAACTGCAAGAAAACCTGGATTCATGGATTAGAGCCCTGATGAGTAGCAAGAGCAAAAGTCAAACCTGAGAAAAGTGTTACTCTGGATGTGAAACATGAGAAAAGAGTGGGGTCCAGACACTGAAAATCACCACAGAACGATGGGGCAGCAATGGTACTCCCCTTCTCTCTTGCATCAAACATGAGCTTGTCTCCTCTTTCAAGCTGAGAATTTGTATTTTGTCTCTGATAAGCCCTCGAAGACAGTCGCTTCTCCTGTTGCTGGTTAAGGTACTCAGCAAGCCCCTTTTTCCATGTTATTCTTTGCATTTTGGGAGGACTTCATGTAAACATGCACAAATACCTCATTATCCTCTGCTAGGGTTCTCACTGTAGCTCCCATTTGTGCAGCCTACAGGAAGGTCAGGCTGCCAGATTTGCAGAGGTCTGCCACCTCTCATACTGACCAGTATTACCTCATTATTTCCTTGTGCTCACTTGGGCTTGACCTGTTGTTTGCAATCTCACATAGCTTGGAAAAATGTCCACTCTCCACATAAGGAACTTTCAGAATACTGTATTGAATTATTTATTACATACTGTGTGTGTACATATAACTAAATATGTATATAAGTATTAATCTATGCATATACATACACATACAGAGTCTCTTTTGTTCATGCAGTTCTGTAAGTGGTCTTATCCTGAAGAAGTGCAAAAAAAAAAAAGCCTGGTGCAAAACTGCTCCCTCATAAATCCCAGACAAGCTCTCTCAGTTACCCTGAGTCCCTTTATGCACATGCTATCACAGTGTATGATTTCAGCCGCCTCCTCCCAGACAGAATCTTTTCTCTTGAACCCTCCCCTCCTTTCCTGGGATAAGTACGCTTCCAAATCAGGCTGTTAATTTGCATGCTTCTTTCCTCACAGAACCTGCCTATCTGCCAAACATTATACCCAATATTTTAGCTTCTTTGGCTTTTATCATCCTGTCTAACACCAGCTGCTGTAGACAATTAACTCCTCTACTGTAGAGTGCTCTTTGTGGGCCTCTTTCTCTGTTAATTTTATCTTCACAGGCTACAATTATGCAAGCAATATTGGCTCGTAGCTATGCCGATGCAGGTCCTTGTGGCTCCATCTTCTTCCCTGACCTGGCAAGTGCTCTTGGCAGAAAAACATTAATGGATCAGCTGAGATGCAGGAAATGGGGAACCTCCGTCAGAAGGCAGGGACTCTAGCTTTACTCTCTGAGTACTAAACCTGTGCTTGAGGCTACACATAATGAAGAAGCTCCCGTGGTCTGTTCACGAAGGGCCTAGGCCGGTGGTGGTTTGGGACTAATATTTTCTTTCTTCTTGCTTGCCACCAGTGCTCCATAGCAGGGGCACAAGGCTCCAGCTTCAGAAGCAAAGGGAAACATTTTCTGCAGTTGTCTGCTCTCATTACAGCCTTAAATTTGTCAGAGAAAGAGATTAAAGCTGTGTCGTTTTTGGTTTTTGTTGCCGTCTTTGCCAAGAAAATGAGTTGTCACAAAATCTCAAGACCTGATCTCTTCTTATTAGGTACTCTTCTCAGCCTGAGACTTAAGGGAGTTGTAACGAGAGCAGACATTGAAGCAGAATGAGCACTTTCCCACTGGTGGCTACCCTGGTGGCAATCTGTGTATTTCCAGTTCTTGACCCTGCTGGAGCTTGCAGATATGTTTGTACTGAGTGGGAAAGGGGAGGCATCTGTTCTGGGTTCAGCAGCCTCCAAATATTCCTTAGGGCAAGACATAAATGAATGATATAAAAGCCATCAAGCAAAAAGACAATGCCATGAATGAGTTTCGCCTCATTTGCATATAAACAATGTCTACCTGAGTGGTTATGTGGACAGAGAAAACACATCGTTAAACAATTCCTTCGAAAATGCAGTGGCCAGATAACACGAGGTTTTAGTCATCACTAATTGAAGATGGGAGTAGTGTCTTCAGTGTCAACAGCTCCTAGTGCCAAAAGTAATTCTTAAAACTCTGAAGCCCACCTCTGTTTGAAAGAAATAGATATCTCCCCAACAGGAGTTGTGTGTGGGAGATAACTGCCAAAGTCCAGTGACTAGAAACCTCCAGCCTGAGCTCTCAGGCCTTAGAGAAACTTTAACAATAGATGAACTGTTGATACCAGCTTAAATGTCCTAATGATATCATAAAATGGAGTTTGTGTTTAATACCTTAGCAAAGCCTTTATCTGAGCAGTATAGGAACTGATCAATGCTCCAGAAAGACCAGCAACATGTTAGCAGATAGGAAGGGACCTATTTTAACTTTCGTTTTGCTAATGCTCTTTTGGCTATGTGCTCTTTTGACTTAGTGTTAAGGCTTTGAAAGTAAAAGGTTAAAAAATGCTAGTTTCTTGTTGGATCTTCAAGTCCAACAGGATGAAGTTTAGGGCATTTCATCCATCAAGGGTTTTTTTTGTTTGTCCATATTGATCATCTGACCATCGATACATTTTAAGTGAAAGGGGGGATTAGATTTAAGGTTTACTTAAGGGCAGAGAACAATGGAAAGATGAAAATCCTCTTAATGTTTTAGCCTTTGCAAACATCATTCCTTATTCTTGGTGCACGTTCTAAAGAAGATAAAACATGATACTGGTCTCCTCATTTTGTACTTTTCGAAGCTCCAGCCCTTACCCTAGAAAATTGTACCAAAATTGCAAAGTATCACGTAGGCCCTTCAGATACAAGTGTTCATCGTAGTCCAGTGGAATCAAGAAGATTCATCAGTAAACCAGATTAGTTGCCCTTTCATTTTCAAACTATAGACTTAGTTTTTGCACTAACAACAGTCTTGGATATAACAGCAGCATCAGTACAGTCAGCTGAAATTCAGTAATCCTTAAGCTCTTACTAACAATGGTCATGTGTATCACAGGCTAACAGGCAGAAAGATGGAATCCCTTCTATCCCCTTATGTGAGCACAGACACCATTATGAGCTGAAAGTATGAAACAAGTGATGCTACCTGCCCTACAGTGTCTCACAGTATATCAAATGTGTAATTAATAATGTTTGACAGATGACAGTAGGCACCACAGAAAATCTGACAATAAACCTATGTTTCTGGGTTTATTTACCCTTCTCTCTGCCCTTCCAAATCCCCATCCTTAATTAAACCTAAAAATATCTCAGTGGCTGATACCTTCACTGAATATACTGACCTTCTTGACATGAATTTTGAACTGAGAGAAGTAAAATAAATTTTATCCCCCAAAATAAGTACTCCAAAATCTAGTTTTGAAAGACCTTCGGTCAAAAAGGTTAGCTGTGGAATTCAGCAAGTGAATAAATATTTGTAACAGAAACATTACACACTATTGCACGCTTATGTATAGATATGTTCCAAGATGTTAAGAAACACTGAGAGGTAATTTGCCTAGCAGGAAGAAACATTTCCCAGATTTCAACATGGTCTCTAAGCTTAGTGATGGCTGAAAACAAATGACCAGTGCCTTCACTAAGTGTAAACCACTGGTGACACTGAAATCCCCACTGACAGAAATCCCCACTTCAGGTAAGCAGGCACCGAAAGTGCAAGGTGAAGCCTGAGCTACTCAAGCTTGCTTTTTGTGCACCTACCACAGAGCTCATTCTTTGCTTGTGCTGTATGTACAGGTAGGTTACCTGTGCCCGTGCCAAAGGTAAACATGGTGAACATCCCTGCTGACATCAGTCCTCCTTCTAGCTCAGCATACCATGAAATTTCCATCACTTCCTCTTCTCTTTCAAAACCTTGTTTAAAAGTGCAAACTACAGCATAGCCTAAAAAAGTGGAATAATAGCTATTAGCTGCATGCACCTAAGTTTGCTTTTTTTTTTCCTAATTTGTGCACACACCCATGTTCCTATTTTTAGCATGGCTGAGATTTTGTAATCTATTAGTTTTGAAGGAGTATATTATTGCACTTTTGCCGACTTCCAGCTTCAAATGCCAGGGAGCAGCCTAGGGACTTAACATCCTGCTCTACAGAGAGAAAGGCCCTGCAGAGTAAAGGACAGCAGATACTTCCTATCATTTGAAACCAGGTCTGATGGTCCCAGGAGGGTGTTCTGTTCCTGCTAGTGCACCATTGGCATGGGCAAGACTGCAGTCGTGTGAACACAAAGGAGAGCAAAAATGTTTCAAAGAGAAAGCCAGGAGTACTTCAGAGCCTCAAACTTTTAATTTCCTTTGATTAATATCTTCATTGCACTGAAGCAATCAATATGCCAGTTTAGGGGGAAAGGAAGGACAATTTTCCCTTCAAAAAGACTTAGAAATGAATGATGACAAGTTCAGAGTGACTGATCCAACATAAGAAACTTCCATCTTCCTGTAAATGTCTTCTTGCTTCATTGAGAACAAAGTGATATGCATGCACATAATTAATAAAGTTAATAATAGAACTTAGTGACATTCTTAATATTAGAAACAACTTATTTATAGAGGTGACATTCTGTTCCTCATGTTCGTTCTAATACAGGTACACAACTGATATACCTGATTTTATAATGTTAACAAACGATTAACAGCCAGTGCAGTCATACAGTAATGTGGTTATAAACATTTATGTGGAATGTTACAGATATAAACTGCCATGAAAAGGTAGTGAACCAATAGCTAGAGCCTAAATTACACACACACACAAAGGCAAAATGAAAAAGAAGAAAGAGCTGGGAATTATATTGCTTTTCTAAATGGAATTAATGTTATTGCGTGTGTTACTACTTATGTAAATGACGATGTTGACAATGTAAAGCTCCTATCCTAGAACTACGTGTGTTTTTCCTGAATTTAAAAAAATCCACAGAGCACCAGCAGCTCATGTAGAGCTACTTGTAAGGACTGCACACTTTACAGCCTTCCTAATTAGACTGGCATATGGCCACAGAGCTAATCCTCCTGAAGAGCCCTACTCCAGCCTCAGACAGCTTTTTTGGCCAACTACCATTGGAAAATTGGAGTCCTCCAACAAAATAAGGGTAACAGATCCAAGCTGTGGATTAACTCAGCTGGGACTAGAAGCACATCTGAGAGACTAAGTGTCTTTCATGAAGTGCCTTACTAACTGCTCAACTTCCCTTGGGGTGAAGTTGCTTAAAATTTGTCACTTCTGTTAAAAATTACCTTGACAGAGTGATCTCGAAAGAGATCTCCCAGGAAACCATGGCTCAAACTATCAAGAGATTTAAGAATCAAAAAAAGCAGCATCATAAGTGAATGAATAAATGAACAGCTCCTGGTCAGTGACAGAACACCCAAAACCCTTGGGAAAAGCACCCACTCCCCAGAGGAACATCAGTTCCTGCTGAGCAGAGCCCGTGGAGTGCTCCATCATCTAGCACCAGATCCAAGGGGCTTCTCTCCAAGGTCTCTACTCCTCTCTCTGCTCCTCTGGATGAGACCTACTTAGAGCCAGCTCTAGAAAGGAGGAGGGGGAGCTGATGTCAACCATGCAAATCAGGCTGATTTATATTCTGATGCAATCAGCCACAATCACGAAATCCACTTAGCTGGGTGAGGACTCCAGCTACTTTGTTCAATTATGCAATTATCATATTCCATTTAATACCCAAATCAATTCCTGTATTTGGAATTATTTAAGATGCTTCAGCAATTATACTCAATTAAGTTCTATCAGTAAGGTAAATAAATGATGTGATGTGCCAATCAGATGGCTGCAATGGCAGCTGAAGGAAAAGGAGCTCCTAAGTCTTTTTGTGCACCTACCATGAAGCTCATTCTTTGCTTATGCTGTAAGTACAGGTAAGTTACCTGTGCCCATGCCAAAGGTAAACATGGTGAACATCCCTGCTGACATCAGTCCTCCTTCTAGCTCAGCATACCTTTGCTGAGCCTTGCCATTGCTTCAGGTGAGGATGCAGATGCTTCTTTGGGTGTTACGAAGCCATTCATTATTGCGTTGGTGAGGTGAAAACCATGCAAGGCCAGATCTGTTGTTAACCATTCAATCATTTCAGGGCTGTGCCACATCAAACAACTGCAAAGGTAATGATCGCTCTTTCTCTTAGGTCACTTGGCCATTTCATTTCCCTGCTTAGTGTTTATGAAAGGCTCTGAAGAGATAAAACAGGGGAGGGAAGCGTCTGATTTTCCCATGATCAGGAACAACTGTCCTGCCTGGAGAGGGTGGGTTTCAGACTAGGCTCAGAAGAACAGGGGCAAGCAAAACTAGACTGTCTTAGTGTGAAGAAACCTGCAGTGGCAGCGGAGGGAGCGTTCCCAGTCCCCGCAGAAACACCGTGCAGGAGGTGTATGACAGCATCCCCTCCAGCCTTGTGCAATATTCTTTTTCCACAGCCAGACTGGGCTGTTTCAGGGTCTTCTGATTCACTCCTGACTCCACTGAGCCTGCAGTTGTGTACAGCTTGTCATTGTGAACATGCTTTGCTATAGGAAGAGCCACTGATTTTACAAATAGCAGCTCTGTTTTTTGACCATCTTATTTAATTCTTGTAGCTTTTACTTTAGATCAGCTTGGATATCTGGCTTTCAGGCACACAAAATGATTTATTTAATGCCTTCCCACGCTGCCTTGCAGAGCAATGGGTTTTAAAACAAGGAACTGTAACACCAAAGAGCAGCTTTCTACAGCTTGAGCTGAAGAGTAATTCCTTCAGCTGATAGCACGAGCAGACTATGATCTCTCATGCAATTTAAAGGAAACATGACATGGCATACAAAGCTATGACGTTTCCATTAAAAAGAAGCTTTATTTAAAAACAAAGGCTATTTAATCATCTTTTCCCTCCGCTGCACTGAAAAATGGTAGACCTAAATGACTGGACAGCACCTTTTTCAGCTGCAGAGCACAAATACCATGCAAACATGCTCACCTACAGAGCTGTTGTAAGCGGGTTACTGGAGAACACCATGTAATTACTAGCTGCAGTAATTGCAGTAACGTGTTAGATTTGACAGAGCCATTACAGCTGGTGGATTTAAAAGTCACTATGAAGTAGTCTTGGATCACAGATAGAGACTGTAAAGTGTCAGCCTTGTAGCCAGGGCCTGGGGTGTTAACCCCACAGCACCCACATGCACTGCCTGGTGGCTGGTGCCCTGGCTCTCTCTCAGCACTGCTTGGCCAGGGATGGGCATTGGGAGAAGAGGCTGCCTGGAGTCCTTTCTGGTTAGTCCCATGTACACAAAAATGCACTTGCTCCTTTTTGGTGCCTGTATTTCCCCTGGAAAAAAAAAAAGCAAAAGAAGCCTGAAACTCTCTTCATTTAGGCTGGTATAGGTCAGGAATGACTCACTGGGCTCAGTGGGGTAAGTGATATCAGCAATCAGCCTCTTCATACACTGCCCAGAGCATGTAATTAAATAGCTAACGCTTAGCAGGCAGTTGCATTTAATTTATGTTCCCGTAATTTGAAGTGTTATTGTGGGGGAGATTGTCTTTTGCTCTCAGCCTTTCAATTTGTCTTCCTGTTGGGCGTTGAGTAACATATCCTGAAGCGAATGCTCAACTTGCAGCAGAGTGGGCTTCCTGGCCATGCTGTCCACTGGCTCCCCCCAGAGCTCCTGCACAGCCCACAGTGCACAGCCAACTCCTTGCCAGCAGCCAGGTGCAAAGATTTGCTCCTGGAAGTTCAAACCCAGGTGGAGGTTCCTTCAGCTCCTGCAGTTAGTGGAGGACCTACAAGAAAGTATATTTTTCTCTGCCCTTTGGAGCAATCTCCAAATTTCCTATGACTGAGCTGGCAAAGAATGGGGCTGGAGCCAAGAAAACAAAGGATCAGGCCACTTAAGGGCAGGAAGGTGTCTTGTCCTTAGAAGTTGTTCCTGTGCAATCTGACTCGTGACTTTTGGTGAGCATTAACACAATAACATGGGACAAAACACAGATTTGCTAAATGTGAGATTTTTCAGAAGAAAATGTGAACTCATGAAGAGACAAACAGCAAAGAGGAGTTGGGAAGAAATTAAGGAAACTTTTCAAAACCACTGAGAGAGTCAGAATGTTGCAATCAAGATACCCCTGGAGAAAAGCTGAACTCCTGCCCTGTTGCCAGTCCACAGGGGAAAATCCTCTGTACAGTGGCACCTTGTCAGTCATTCAACTAGTTCCTGTGTACACCTGACTGTGGTACAGCAGACCACTGAGCCGCTGAACAGTGGTAATCAGCCACTACATTTTTGCATCATGGATTTTGAGAAACAAACAGGCAAGTTTTGGGGCAGGACATTTATCTACAGAGCTCCATGTCTTCTAAAGTGAGCAGCTTGAGCTGGAAGAACTTCGTGATTTTCTGGTCATGGAGGATACTGAACATTATGGATGATGTGCTGAGAAATATATTATGTACTCATCTACATCTTGAGGATGATGCTGCAGTCACTCTGACATAGTTATTAAGAACCAGCCCAAATGATACTAACAGAAGTAAAACACTACTGCTTTATGATACTGTGCCATTAAAAAAGCATCAATAATGGCAGGATGGCATTACATATATAGATAAGCCATTGAGTGTCAACAGAGTAATGAGTTATATTTATATCCCTGTACAATAATGTTTATCGATGTGGTTGTGGAAAACAAGGGAGACTGTATGTTTTATGGGCAGACCTAATATTAGAACTAATTGGAGTTTGTGAGCCAGAACATCTCCCTCCGCTAAATATGTCTGCTGAAGAAATCAGATGCTTTCAATGGCTTTGCTCTGAGGCTATGTGTGGGAAAGTGCTTTAAAGAAAGAAATGTAGAAAGGACTGAGAAGTCAAAATTTAACCCATTCTCCCCAGACATATTCTTTCTCTGTTTTGCATTACTTTGTCCTTCTGAAACAACGATTGAGTTAGATGCTCCTTATTTTTTGTGTGGCCTCAGCTAAACCACCTCATCTCTCTTCTTCTCTCTCTGCGAACTGTTATGAAAACCACTCCTGAAACAAGTATACTACTCAGACCTATGGACTTTGCGACTTTGTGAAAGCAATTAGCCAGGAAGACTGGCAGTGAAGCACATTGAAGAAGATGTCTTCTTAGATACCCAGCAGCATCCTGAGCTGGACACACCATTTCCATCCAGAAATCCTTTCCCGGTTTGTTAGGCCTTAGTGTCTCAGTGGAAAAATGGTTGTTGGCACCAGGAAGGATTTTGGGTGCAACATGAATGGGGATCCTTTAAAAATGCCTGAGAGATGTGTGTGAGTGACAAGGGCTTGAAAAGCAGCTAGGCAGTTCTTAAGTAGCTACTGATGATTTTGTAACACCATCACCTTAGGCCCATTCATTTTTTAATTAAAAACTCATTGGATGAATGCATGAATGGCACTGGGGAAGGGTCTGGCGCTTGGAACACCTCTTTTGTAGGGAAGTGTCTCAGAAACAGGCTGCGGACTCTGTCTCCCTCTCCTCTCTGTGAGAGCAGAGGAGACACCTGGCAAGGACAGGGCCTGAGCAAAGGGGAGATGCGGTTTTGTGGCTCTTAGGCTGACTGAGGAGAACTAGAAGTGAGTTTTCTCACGAGGCTTTGATCCAAAACTTGGCCGTTGTTGCCACCGCCTCCTCCTTCCCTGTTTTTCACAGTGACTGCTGTGCTTTGTGCAGATGCCCACTGTAACTGAAGGTGGGAAAAGAGGAAACCCGATGGATCGGATCCCTTGGGGAATGCAAACAGATGTTTGGTACCCGTTATCCCTGGATAGGGCGCTTTAGGCAACCCATGCAATTAGGCCACTAGGAAGCTCTGGTGATCCAAAATGAGTGTGCTGATTGATTTTAAGTGTTGTAAAGAATGTTGTCTGTATTTCTCTCTGAGCCTTGAATGCCAAATGTCCACCCAAACTGGGTTGTAGGCCAGATGGTGTTGCCCTGAAGTAATCTGTTGTAATCTGAAGTCACTCAACGGCTGTGATCTATATGAAATGATAACCTCACTCCATCCAGAGGCATGTGTTTCCATGATAAGAAGTGAACTTTTGTCTTATTCTCAATAGACAGGTATAATATAAACAGATAGACAAATCTGTGCTGTTTGTAATGCCTGCTGCCTCTAGATGGAAACCTGGGGAAAGGCCCTGGAAGTTAGGGCACTAAAGTAAAGTCGTCTCCATCGTGGTGCTGTGCCTCTGCAGGAGCTGGTGGGGGATCCACACGCTGTTCTTCTTGCTGTGCCTGTTCTGGGGCACATGAAAATATTGGTCAGGCTTCTCCATGCTTGCTGGCTTTTCAGTACTAGATTGAGTGACTTCAAGGCAAAAAGGAAACCCAGCCCTTCTGACTCCTAATATTGTAAGGCCCATGCTCAATTGGTTTTATAATGTAAAGTAAAATGGCACCTGCAGTTGCAGTCAGTTTTAATGAAAAGCCTGGGAAAACTTTTGAACTGCTTAACTGCTCAGCTTACTTATCCCCCAGCACACCGGAGCAGCATCACCCTCTGAGGGGAGATTGGAAACCCCTGAGCTGTTTCCATGCATTGCTCTCCAGGCAGTTCACATTGTTCTCCTGTCACTAGCAGAGAAGACTGTAGCTGGCAGGTATGTGCTCCCTGTGAAAAGCTTAAGATATATGAACGCTGTGTTAATTTCTGACCTTTATCTCTGTGTAATGATGGAGACATTTATTACAGCTTCCTTCACCCTCCACACATTTCTATAAAAAATAATGGGGCCCCGCACTGGCGCCTCTAGTTCTTCCTTGTATCTGAGAAGTGATTAATGCAAGAAAGTAGCTAATTAAATATTTTGTCAGTGTGGCATTCAGAAATAATTGAGATTTCTAATGATAGTGCTGTGATAAATGAAGGAGTTAATGTATTCCGATGGCACCCAGACAATGTGGATAAAACAATAAACCTGCATCTTGGTTCCTCTTCTGAGCATCCCTTTTTCCCCTCCCTGAATTCCTGTTGCTCCTCTAGGCAGAGCAGGTCATGGAGCTGAAGCAGCTGAGATCTGGCCCAGCTGGGTGTCTCAGTAGAGACAACTTAAAAATAATAGATGTCCAGTTGTGGTCCTCCTGAGCTCCCAGCGGATCTTGCCCCTGGGAAGAGGCTTGGCCTCATTGTACCTGTAGCCTCCAGAACCCCTCTTCAAAACCATTTCTCTGTATTAGCGTGTGCGGGGTGTGTGTGTGGGGGGGTGTGTGCAGAAGCCTGGTAGAAGCAAGAGGAGAAGAGACACAGACACAGACACACACATGCACGCACAAGCACAACTCACTATGCAGCCAGCTAGATGGGAGGAAACAGAATCGCCATCTGGTTGGAGCAATATGAGGCTTTTATTGTTTTCCTCTGCTGCTGACAAGCTAAAAATAAAAACCCAACCATGGGAGGGAAAGGATATCTGATGAACTTCAAGGGGATAGAGTCTGCTCTGCTTTGTGCTGGTGTAAATACTGATTTGGCCTGAATGAGCCACCCTGCAGATGCACCTGGATGCAACTTACTGAGGAATTTGGCTCTGGAAGGCTGTAGAAAAACAGATTTTGCTGCAGCTGTTGAGTGATTTTTGTGAAAAAAGTATGTTAATTAAACCCTGAATGGCAGTTTTATTAAGAGTCTGTGAGTAAATGTGGTACTTTATCTCCCTCCTGGTGTGTGCATGAATTTAATGCTTGAAAAGTGTGTTGGCAGAGCTGGAGGCTGAATTCTGTTTATTCATGATGTTCTAATACCACCATCACCACCACTGCTGTCCCCCTAATGAGCCCCGTCAGCATCCCAGGACAAAGACATTTACCCACAGAACGGGCTTGGCCTTGTGAAGTCAATAGGATGATAATTGCGCCTTCTCCATCCTTCCTCTTCTTTGCCTCCCAGGCGCTCTAATTCTAGCTTTCAAAAACGTTTCCAGCCCAACACTTCGTTGAATTCAAGTCTATCCCAAGAAAAATAGTGGTTTTGTCAAATCAGTGCTTTTCCAATGAAAAGCTGATTGCACTGAAACATTTCCAGACCAGCTGTAGTGAGGACAAATTCATTAATATGTGCCTTTGAGCCTGCTTTGTTTCAGGTGTCATAGCAAGATAAATGCTCTAAAGTTTCTCCTACTTCAGGTGATGTGCTCAGTTACTATTCCAGTGGGGCTGCGTAGGAATTGAGACAAGATGTGATTGTGGAGATCCAGGCGGGAGCTCAGTAGCTGGAGCTGGCTGATAGTCACTGCTGCTCTTGGTCAAACGCACGCTGGAATTGCTGCTGCTTTCAGAGGCAGCAAGTGCAGGGACTGTAGGCTGTGAAGGTGTGGTGCATCCTGCTTTGAACAGGGTTGGTTCTGTCTCGCCATGCCTTTATCTATCAGAGGTGAATGCAGCTGTTACTGTGACAGCTGGCAGCTGCTGTGATCGGAATAATGTTGCAGGTTGACACTTATTGCTGCAGGCTTTCCTGTTAAAGATAAAGGTAATGGGCAAAGATTGGCTCTTCCTTTGGTCTTCAGGAGTCCCCAGTGATCAATGTAAGTTTATATGTTGTCGTGGTTTGTATGCTGTGGGCTTGGAAAAATAAGATGATAGGTAAGAATTCACCCTTCTCCTCCCTTACACTTATTTCTAAAGATATTGTGATTATTGCATGTAGCTGCTAATACTTTGCATTTCAGATGCACAGAAGAACAGCAAAAATATAAACTGAAAAAGAGACGCCAGGTGCGGACTCTTAGCGTTTAAGCATTGCAGTGTTCACTGCTTGCTGGTGTTTGTTGTATTTCACCCACATGATTGGCACACAGCACTGCACAATCGAATGCAGCATCTCAACAGAGGGTTTCCACCAAACCTTGGACCGTATGTCTAGCTGAAGATTTGACCCTGAGTGATAATGAGGAGATAAACTTTGCAAGCTGTCAGGTGAAAAGATTTAATGAAGAAAATGCCTTAACAGAAGCAACATGAGAACTCCCATTTTAAGCTTCATGTCAGGAAGCACTGAAAGCACATGGTAAAACTGGAAGGCGGCGCTTATTGAAGCAACAAAAGCATATACTTTTATTCTGCAGTATGTAACAGACTCATGGAATTAACTGCCATGGGGTAGATAGACAGTAGGATTAAAAGGATGGGTAGAGACATCTGTGAAAACAGCCTATTGGCCAGAGTTAAACTCTGTCAGAGGTAGCATCCACTGTTTATTAATCATTTATCAACAAGCAGCTTCTGTTCTTATCTGGAGCTTCACTGCAGCAGATGCTGTACTGGTGCATGGAGAGAGTCAGTCCCAGCTCTAAGGTGTTAAAAATCTACACAAGAATTCAAAGCAGGGATGGGAGTATTGGTAATCAAATGTCACTGTAGTTCCACCTTTTCTAGATTGTTGTTTGTGCTTTTTTTTTTTTTTTTTTTTTAAAGCAAAAAGAGGCTTGGGAAGAAACTTTCCTGAAAGACAATAGGCAAATAACATATCTAATAGGTATTCAGAAATTAGGGAGTAGGGGAAGGACATTACTTTTCCTCTGAAATTTCAGGTGGTGGTTGCTAGAGACTGGACAAAAGGCACTGTTGTCTGATACAGAAATTCTTCTGCTTCTGTTGATAGAAAGTACAACATAGGCAAAAACTGGAGAAACAGGGCAGAAAAGGGAGTATTCATCAAATTGTCTTTTATTTCCAATGCTGATTAATCAGACATTGTGCGATAACCCTCTGTGATCATAAGACTGCCTTTAAAAAATCAGGAGGCTTTGAAATGATAAATGTTCACTTGATTTGTTTTCAGTTGTTTAATACTTTAGGGTTCACACCCTGCACTCTGGGTAACATCTGGTGCAACCATCCCTGCCTTCCTTTGCAGCCCCCACTATATCGACGCCCTGCAAGGGGAAGGGCTGTGCTGTGTCCTTGAGAGAGACTCAGCCCCACCAGCACTGGGGACCCCCATCCTCCATTTCCAGTTGATGCTGAGAGGAACTCATTTTGGAGCCGAGGAAGGCAGAGCTGTTCACCCATCCATTTTTAGCCTTCAGAGCTAGCCACAGCCCACCGCGGGGATACCATCCATCAGAGTACATCTCACAAAGGCTGTTTGCTCAATGTGAGCTGAGAACAGACACTTGTAAGGGGTAGTTCTTCAGATTGTCTGATTTCGTTGCAAGCAGAGGCAAAAGCGGAGTAAGCAGTGAGCATGGGAGTCAAAACCCAAGGAAGGAGCAGAGGGGAACCAAGGCAACTCATCCCTGCCTGGGACAGAAACGAGTACCCAACATTGACATCTGACTGCTGTGTGCCATCCATTTGAGTGTCCCAGCAGACATGAAGTTGTATTTTCCTCTCACAGGGAGGTGGTCTCAGCAGAAAAGTACCAGATGATGAGATAATTTGAAGAAATGGGAAGAAGTGGGCTATTTACTGGCCTAGAGATGCTTTTATTTTCAACTGCTATAATTTTCAGCTGTCTGAATGAATTTGTGTCAGAGTCTGCTATGAAGCTTAGTTCAGACAATATCAGGCTGTAGAAAACACTTGTTGGGCAGCAGCATCAAGGTAAGGGTGATGGCATTTATTGTATTTCTGCTGCCCCACATCTTGTGTGCAGCCCCTCTCTAAGGCAGGATGAAATGTGACAAAGCATGGCCAAATGTGACCGGACACAGCCCAGGCTCTGTGCTCTGGCTGCTAGTGAGCCTCTGAAATGGGCCATTACTGCTTTGTTTGCTCCCAGTGAACATGGGGAGAAAGAGTTTAATTCCTCCTGCATTAATGAGCTATCACAGAAGGAGCTAAACAGCAGTGGAAATAACATAGAGAGGAAGATTTTGATGATCTTATGAATAGGGAGATCACAATTACTTTTAGAGCTTGGATATAGAGGTATTTAGAAGTTGGCATTAAGACTGGGAATTTACACAAGAGGCTTGTCAGCAGAGACAGTTACTGGTTGCTGTCACACCTGCTAGATGATCTCTGTCTTCCCCCTGCCTAGGTAAACCCTCAGCTAGAGGCTCTTCCTTCCCTTAGAGGGAGCTCCAATGTCAGGTTCCTTTCACCTCCTAAGAGGACAATTCATATCAATAAGCACATGTGAATCTAGCAGCTGCCTTTCCCCTGACCTGAGCATCTCTGCTACCACCCTTTCTTTCCTGGAGTCCCCATCTGTATCTCTGCCTTGAAATCTCCTTTTCACAAAAACTGATCCTTATCCTGTGATTCTCCTGTCTCAACAAAAAGCAACCCAACAAAAAAACTCCAAACCCAAACAAAAAAAGCCCAGATATTTTTCATATAGAAAAGGCGCTATACCAGAAACTTAATTTGTGTCAGAAGACTAATCCAATGGAAATATTTTTAGCAGTTCAGAGAAACTTCCTGGCTTTTTACCGATCCTTTGAGTGATCAGATCCCTACCTCTAATTCTTTCCTTTATACTATTTTTGGCAGTTATATATTGTCATTAAGGCACAATGCATATTGAGGATTAGCTTCTTGTGCCTGTAGTTCAGACTTCAGGTAGAGCCTTTCTCTTTCTTTCAGATGTAATCACGAATATTCCCAGCTGTGTCAATACTGTCCAGGTGTTCGCCTATAAATATTCACAAATCATTGTTATGTGTGAGCATAAATCTGCATTATCTAAGCATGAATGTGAAATTGCCTGCATAGATCATGAATATTCATTGTCTAAATAGACTCTGAATTGCCCATAAACTGTCTCACATTTTAGCAGCTTGATCTAATGGTTCTTTCACAATGAGTCCACAGCGTTACAAGTGACTGGTCAGAGTTGAGACAAAATTTATCATTGTGCGCAGTGGTTACTCATGATATTCTGATCAACGTATGAGGCAAGCACAAAGTCATTCTCATTTTCTTTCTCAGTGTATAAAATGAGCAGGAACATGGTCCCATCAACCTCCACTTCAAATTCCATATTGTGTGTTTTCACCCTTGATTTTCTCTGGGCTCAACTTGCTTCCTTTATAAGTTAGGGCAAGTTTGTCTTTCTCCCGGAAAGACAGACGTGGTGTATGTGGGGCTGTGTCACTTGGTGTTGCTGTAAAAGACCAGCTCTGGTGCCAAGCAATGAAGAATTAACCCCAGGGAGTCTAGAAGTATAAGTCCCTGCTTGTTTCTGTGGTTGTGCGAGAGCTGTTGTGGTAACCAGGAGGAACTGGCTTATTCCCAGATTGCTTGAAGGCTATTTGGTGCCATTGGAAAATCACCACGGGAAATGTTTTTCTGCTCCACTCAGAACCCCTGTCTCACCTGGTAAACATCTTCTTTCAGATACCCACACAATGAGGCAGGATTTGTAGGAAGAAGATAGTATCTTGTATTAGACCATTTGACAGAATTGGGAAAATCAGTCAAACTTTTGAGCTTTTAGAGATTTACAGTGTCCTAAAAGTACTTGTGGTTATTTTTTTTTTCCAGAGAAGAAGATGAGGATGTCTGGATCACTTGTAAGTATCTACTATGTTTAACCTGTAAATGACTAACTTCAAAGGAAGTGATCCTACTCTCTGTGCCTCAGTTGTCTTTCAGTGAAGTGGGTAGTGTTCATTGTCCTTTCCCATAAGCTGAGGAGGAATATGCTATCACATGAAGTGCTCAGAGATGGAAATAGCAAGCATGAGAAGAAGAGACTTATGGATACTGTAGATTAGATAAATTGATAGAACAACCAAAACTGCCAGGAACTCTGAGTCAGAGCTTGGCCCAATAAACTAGTGTGAACTTGACTCACCGACCCAAAATCCCGGTCAGGCTTGTATCTACATGCATCCTCTGCATGGGCCTCTCTCCAAAGGTAGTGTTAGGTGAAAAACAGTATGAAAGTTCAATGCAATGGAAGTAGTGCTCTGTGCACAGTATCGGAGCAAAATACTTCTTTCTGCTTTGCGTGCCTTGCAGGGCTGCTGTACTACTTTTTGTCTGTCTTTGAGAATTCAGGAAGGTGACCAGCACAGGAGCTGAGGAGGTGAGATGATACATTTTTGCACTTATGATCTCAGTGCCCAGCAGTGAGTACTAGTGGCTTCATTGAAGAAATAATGCAAGAAGTCCCTGCTCCATTGCAGTTTAATTGAAGCTCAGAACATTCTGGCTCTTTCCATCTCAGATACCTCCAGCCTAGCCAACCCTTGCATTTCCTTTATCACTCCTGCTTTATTTCCTCTGTGAAATGCTCTCTGAGTGGTGCGGGGCAGGAATCACCAGCCAACACAGTGGTCAGGCTGGGTGAATGCTGTCTGAATTCTTCTAGTGCCCATTTACTGTGTGAGTGAAAGGACAATTGTGCTATACCAGTCATGATACTGTAAAAGGTAGCAGTTGCTACCTAAAAACACAAAGAGGCAGGAAATAAGCTGCCAGTGTTTACTGTGATGGTACAATACTTCTAACATGTTTTTTCTTTGATGGAGGCTTTCTTGTAGAGGAACTGGGTGCAGTGAAAGTTCTCCGAGACTGATAAGTAACTAAAATGTTAGTATCAGTAATAGTAACAATGTGGTAGAGTTCAGAAGAGCATTGTCCCAGTGCTGGAGGAGGTATGAATTATGTGGGAAATGAGAACCCTTGATCTGGAGATCAGTCTAACTTAATTGCTAATGCCATTTGTTCTGTTTGTCATTGTGGACAGTCAGGGTGCTGTATTTTTCTAGTTTACCTTTTTCTTTCCAGGAATTGTAACTGGGCTTTAACAGAAAGCACGATGCAAAGCAGCTAAGGTCCCTAGATGTTTGGTTAGATGCTTGTTTTCAAGATCTGTTTCCTTTGCTCCAGCCCAAATGACTTGTTCAAATTCTTTCTAGTTTTCACTTATGATGATTCCTGTGCTTTGTGGTAGTGAGTTGCTGAAGACAAAAAATAATAAAATCTTGGGCAGAAAAAAGACTTGGGCATTATTGAGGAGAGGGAAGATATTGCCTGACAGTAAACAGCATCACATTATGTGTCACCTTTCACAGCGTGGTCTAAAATCCCTGTAGGGGAATATGAGGGTCAGGGAGAAAAAGGAAGAACAGTCTTAGGATCTTCCCAGAGCCAAAGCAGAGATGAACAGTTTACCAACTCATGCCAGCAGGATGGTGATGTGCCGAGTCACTTTTTTAAAGAGGCAACTCTAAAAGAAAACGAATAAAGATAAAAAAAGCAGTGCCTCTTCTTCAAGAAAAAGCTGACAAACTAAACCCCACAGGAACAAGGGTGATTCTGACAGGATCCTGCCCATGCCCCCGGGAGGCATTAGCTGTGCAGGCTTGGATGTGCAGCAGCACGATGGAAAATACTGCGTTTGTGCTAGGAATCATAATCTGCTCTCAAGGGTCATACAAGACTTGGCTTAGATGTGAAGAAGGTCACAATTACACCTCTCTGAGACAGGATCTGAGCAACGTAGATGCTAAGAAAATATCATTACTTTTAATAATGTTTCATGTCCTGAAGCTGCTACCTCACAGGTCACTTTAACCATCTCAGGGTACTCATGGCTGCACTATAGCATACGATAACTCAGGCTGACAGCTGAGAAATTCTGCATGTCCCCAAAAAAGGAGTGGGGCCTGCTGGCAGCTGGGATGGAAGCTACTCGGGATAGCAGGACTAGCTGCAAAACCCACTCTGGGGTGTAAACTGAACACCAAAATCATGGCAGCATCACAACGTTGCAAAGCCAGAACCCATTAGAAGAACAATTTTATTTCCTGAATGCCAACACAGAAGCAACTGTTCAGTATAGCGTGAGCACGTAATGGTTGAGCTGCACCTTTCCTACAAAAATGTTGTTCTCCTCAGCTGTGCTTAAATCAGGGAATCTCAGGCTTTCCTTCTGGGGAGCTATATCTAAACTGACAGGTTGCTTGGGAATCATCAGAGACTCACTAGTCCTGTTGCCATGATCTTGTAGTGATGACAGCAATTGTTATCAAGAGGGAAAGGGGGATGCTGCTTCTGAACATACTTGTAAAATCCTGCATGTGATCAGATGCTGCTGTTTTGGAAAAACATGCACATCTCCTTTGGCCCTTGTTTCATATGCTGTGCTCTGTTCTCTTCTTTTTCCAATGGTATCCCCTTGAGGGAGTGAGGTAGACAGTAATGTTGTGGCCCTAACATGAGTCTTTGCCCCTGGGAGGAAATCCAACTTTTTGAGTGTGTTGGTTGCTCCAGAGTCAGAGCCTGATACATAAGATCCATGTTTCCAGAGCATTACACTGGATATTGCTTTTGACCCTCTTTTAATGAATAAGTATTTTCCTCTTCATGTGTCCAACTCTATGAAGCTGTGAAAATGGATATGGATGGCCTTACAGCAGAACAGGCTGTGATGGAAATGATGCACTTAACCATTAATCTAGAAAGCATAAGAAGCCTCAAAGACTGTTGAACTATATGTGTAGTGATGTGGATTACCCCGCTCTTTCCCTAGAAATAAATATTTACAACACCAGAAGGTGCTGTATACCACTAGCAAACATTTCCACTGAAGAAGTTGATAAGTTGAGCACAGATTTAACTGGGGGCAGGATGGGGCCTGCTGTTGGCTGAGGATGCTCAAGATGGTACTTTTACAAAGATAAACTGTAATGAGAAGACTTTAAATAGTTTTTATTCTCTGATGTTTTTGGATGAAAACATCAGCTTGAGTTTTTTCAGGCTTCTGTGTGCAGGGGGCAGACCTTGTGTTCTAACCTTGCAAATAGCAGGACTGTAATTTGGACATTGTTTCTCTGTTCAAACCGATGGAGAGCTGAGGATAAAATGTGACATTGACAATGTCCTTTTAACATTTTGATTGTCAGGTCTCTACCTCCTGCCACTCACAATACCCAGAGAGGAGGCTATCTCGTTAATAACAAAGAAAGAAAAAAATCAAGGCCACTGCCTTGTGTTGTCTAAGAGTGAGTTATAAGACTTTGCTGACACCTGCGAGGTGGAATAAACACCTGCATTTCAATAACGGGGAAGACAAGTCAATGCACATGCTCATCGAGGTTCAGAATGCAAATGGTCTGTGTAGGTGGTTCCTAATAAAAGACTAACAAGTCAGCCTAGGACAGACAAGCAAATACAGCCATTCAGTTGTGCTTTCCCCCAGGAGAGAGTGATAAATGACATAGGTGTTACGGGCTACCAGTCTCTATGGGCTACCGAAGCACAGGGAGCATCAGGCAGAGCATCCTGTAGTTGGCAGGTAATAAAGGGTAGGTTTACGTTGCTGTAGACTGAATGTATATGGCTTGAACTGGACAGCATGGGTACTTAAAAGGAGCAGAGCCCAGCCTGATGCTACTCCTGGCCCTGGGACTTGCTCAGAGGAAGAGATGCATCTCAGCTCTCCCCAGGGAGCACAAGTGCTCGAGGTATTGCACCATGGTGTGGGGCACATTGCTGGGGTCTGTCTTAAAACAGCAGGGCCAGGGCGTGCTGGGGATGTGCAAAGGAAGAGGAGAGAAACCACTGCAGGAAACAAACTAATTCAGATGCAGCTGCAGTATAGCACTTCCTGCCTGCCTGCCTGCCAAGGATGATGGCAAACTCAGGTGCCCTTTGACAACCTCTGAAGCAGCACGCAGCACATAACAATGGAAAAAGAAATGAAAGCCCCTCAAAGTAAAACTGGGGAACACGGAAATTAAAACTGAGGGGAGAAGTGAGGAAGAATAACCCTTTGGAGCTGGTACATTCAGACGCATGTTGCAGGTCTGGGCGGCGTGCTGCAGGCATGGCTACCTGTAGAGATCCATGCAATGTTTTAATTAAGTTGGCTGTTTTTATTATGTTGCCCCAAATAACATCCTTCTCAGTCAAGTTTTCAGTGGCACTTCTCTATTCTTCAGACCAAAGTGATTCAGCTTGTTGGTTGGCTTTGTTTTTTTTTTTGAATAATCAAGTTGCAGTTTTCCTTTAGGGAAAAATAAAATTAAAAACCTTACCTATTCTATGATTAGAATTCAGGTTAATCTTCCTTGGACTGCTGTTCCCCCCCCTCTGTAAATACATATAAGAATTATTAAGTGAGAAGATAGAAGGCAGAGGGATTTTGTTGCTGCTTTTTCCTTGTGCTGCTTTGCTCAATGAACCTTAGCAAAATTTTTTCGGTCACCATTCCTTCCTTCAGTATTCCCCTTCATCTCTAAGAAACCCAATGCTTAAGACAATCTCAGAATGATTTCCAGGAAAGAAGACAGCAGCATGAAAATCTTGGAAAAATAGCCCCTTTGTCCACAGTATGAGCAATAGCAGTTTAAAATACCTCCTCCCCACCTTGCTGATGGGCCCTTTCCCTGACGCAGACAGATCACCTCTTAGAAAAAATTGTCTGTCTTGCCCATTCACTTCTTGTTCTGCACAGTTTCTGAACTTCTTTCAACATCTTTTTAGTGGTTTTGTTCACACCATATCCACACTAGAGGGGTCAAAGTGTGTTGTCATCCATCTCAGGCTGATATCATTAATTAGAGGGCCTCAGTGCAAAACTAGATTTGAGCCTCTATAGAGTTTTTGGGTGGCAGTGGTGTCCAGTAGGTGGTTACTGGAGGTGGACACCTCTGCTGTGTTTACAACCCCTTCACAAGCCTGTATCTGTGCACCTTTGCTTCCAGTTGGTTTAGGTGGCGGTGTCCTCTGGGAGGGAATTAATTCTTTCTGCGAGTGTGGTAGGATGCTCAGAGCTTGGGGCTTTTAGCATGGCCGTGATGTCCATCACAAGCTGCATTGTGTCCCACAAGCTGGTGGTCTATCCCATGGGCACACACATGTTTCAGGCCAGATCATCTCCTTTCCTTGAGCTCTTCCAAGACTTTTTAAGCCTTTTTTTTTTTTTGTATTTTGGTTGCAGAGCATAGTGTGAACCATCATGAGTTCTCAGGGTCTTCTGCTTTTATACTGCTTTATATTCCATAATAGAGTTCTTGTTCTCTCCACAGTCCCTGCTTTTCTTGCTGAACCACAAGAGAAAGATGTAGGCAGTGCCATGGTGTAAATAACTAGTAAATTAATCCCAAAGAAAATGACATCTGTTGCAACAATCTTTTCCACTGTCTTTTCTTGCTTTAATGCAAAATGAAAGAGATCCACACCCCACTGGAAATGCAGGCTACTTTTTGCAGACACTAATACCATTTTACGGTAGCATCCTTATCTTGACAGCTTAAAGGAAAGACCTGAAAATGGAGCTGTTGTATTACCTAGTATGTTTTGCACAGCAGCACGGGTTCTTTCTGTTTTCCCCTGGTTTTTCTTGTAAAAGAATTTATCTTCTCTTAAAT
Source organism: Nyctibius grandis (assembly GCF_013368605.1). Classification (NCBI taxonomy): domain Eukaryota; kingdom Metazoa; phylum Chordata; class Aves; order Nyctibiiformes; family Nyctibiidae; genus Nyctibius; species Nyctibius grandis. The sequence goes on from NC_090658.1 coordinate 32,410,389, forward strand.
AAATGATGAAGATTAAGCTAAACAAGCACCACTTTCTGACCCTGCTCTCTGGCTTTCTGCAAGCCCCATGGTCCTAGTGGGTGGATCTATCCCAGATCTTAAGTCCACCTGAGTCTTGCATGCTGTGTGGACTATATGATCCCCTGGGCTTGAATACATCTGGATGCTTAATATGAATCCTGCTGTCTGCAGGTCAGCTCTGTGGCAGGAGAGCAGGCAGGAAACACAGCCGTACTAATGACCAGCTGGCCACTAATGACTGTCCTTACTGAGTGGAGAGAATGACTCTTTCTTGGAGGTGAAAACAGTTATTTGGGTGAGAGCAGCAACAATGAGAGTCCCCCCAGGGATATATCCTACTGTATAGCTGAACTAGATATGGAGTCAAATGTTTTTTAGCAGCTTGCTTTTACAAAGACACGGGAGCTGCAGCTGTACCAACATCTAAAGAACATCAGTCCATGCAGCGGCATTTTACGTAGTCTGCTTTCAATACTCCCCCGTCACAGTATAGTAGGTGCACTTGCTGGAGAAAACTGAGAAAGTTAATAAGGTCACATCCCCACCTGATGTAGACTGGGGAGTGCCATTGGTTTAAAAATCTTTGTGTCAACTCAGAGCAGCCAGGTACCTGGCCCCAAAGCTGCCGCTGCTGTCAGTTCTCCAGGCCCTATGGCTAAACCTGCAAGAGGGCAAGCGCCTCTTGAACTTGCAGGTTACAGTTACTGGGCATTGGAGGGATCTCAGACAACTGCAATAAAAGTGTTCATAAGTTGAAACTCAAAATTCATGAGCCCCTTTTGAAAACTTTGGCTTGGAAAATGTGCATACATGGCTGGGTGGCTCGGGGTATCTCTTACTTCTCCAGTTACAAAGACAGATGGGTCTGGAGTGAGGACTGTGTTTGCTGGTGGCGATGGGAGCAGAGAAACGCTTGGAGTATTTTCAAGATCACCTCTGTGCTCCCATAAGGCCAGCTTGGTGGAGAGACTTCAGCAAATGAAGAATTATACAGTGTACTGGGAAAGCCATGGGCGTTCTCTGAAGTCTGATTCAGCTGGTGTGAGCTACCCTCTGAGCTTCCCTGCTTTCACCTTCACCTGCAGAGACAGCCCACACCCTCTATTTTATCTCCCTAAGATAAGTGTCTCTCAGCATTGTATCCCCTTTCCTGTGCCATTTTTACAGCAGAGCTGAGCTGGAATAGCTCGGGGAACAGGCCATTTTCTCCATCCTATTCCTATCTTTAGTGCCCAAAAATGCCATGGTGATGTTAGTCCACTCACCTGCTCCACTTGCTTTAGGAAAGTGACGTTTGATATACCAAGTAATAAAGACCCAGCCACTTGTTTTCTACATTCATAAGCTGTATTCTTGTCTTGTCACTTCCTGGGGTCCCATGGAGAGCACTACAGCCACAGCATCACTTTCTCCCATGAATCCACTTTCCACCTTGTGACTGCAGCTGTGTCTGTGCTAATTACCTGCCTAGCTCCATTTGTTGAGTACTTCTGTTATTAAATAAACACCGCTGTTGTATCAGCCTCTGGTGAATTTCTGGAACCACTACCTGAACACTTGGAGCATCCTGCTGCCTCTACCTCTTGTGGGATAGATGTGGGAATATGATTTGGTGCGTGTATTTTTTTATAATAACACATTCATATTTTTACAATCACTTCTGTAAGTGAAGGTTTCCTTTTTCTTTCTTTTTGTTTTTTTTTTTTTCATTTCCTTTGGACATCTGTTCTTTGTTGCTGATCAAACTTTCTTATTTCCTAAGGGTCTGTATTTTCTGTGTTAATATTGCTCAGCAGGAGAGCGTATTAGGGACTCTCCACCTCGGTAGGAGGGCTAAAGAGCAAAATATATATTCTGTGTTTTTATAGGATAAAGAATGTCCCTGAAAAACGATGGGCTTCTATCATCATGTAGGTGGAAATGTATGCAGAAAGACTTGCAAACCCAACTCCTAATGGTTTCTATACCCAGTTTGTGCAGGCTCAACTCAAAAGGGCCTTGTTACCTCCTTTTCTCTTGTGCATGTGAAATGCTCTTGGCTTGATCTGGCACTGTTTGACTTTGGCTTTGTTAGTTAATTTTCCAAACATGGGAACTGGGCTCAGCCTCTGCAAATTGAACCAACATCTGATAATTTAACCCAGGCTGTTTTACACATTGCTGCCAGTGACGATCAGCCTGCCTCAGGAATTTAGTGGATCGCTCCAGAGTTATTGTGTGGTACAGCTGGTTGAATAATGAGAAAACTTGTATGACTCTGTCCTTCTGAATGAGATTCATGGCTATTTGTGGAGGTACTGCAACTCATTATTCACCAATATCCCAGTGGATGCTGGGAATTTATGAAAATGTTTGCAAATTGTAAATGTTTCAAGAATACATTCTGGAAATGAGTTATTTACCATTTATCATTCACTGGTCTCCTGGTTAGAGGCATATCTCACATACAAGTTTCAGTCATTGAGTGCAAGAACAAAAATTATGCCATATGACTATTCAGACATCTTGAGTGACTGGGAACGAAAGTGAGCCATTTGTGAACAAATTACATTTTGGAAATTATTTATCTGTACTAACTGGCAAAGATTTATAAACATGAATTGAATTGTGCATGTTTGGAGCAAGTCAGTACTTTTCCCTGATGTTTTCTTCTTCTGTCCAAGCATCACATTTTCCGTTAATAGATATGATATATAAACACATAAAATTTCAGTCTTTTGCCTGTGCCTTTGGGAGAAAATCTTCAAAATATGAGCAGGATATAACCAATACAGTAATGTCTTCCTGAGCCCACAGATAACCTGTTCCCTGCAAGACACATGAACTGCCTCATTCATCTCAGCTGAACCCGGTACCTGAAACGTAATGAGCTTGAGAATGATGATGACTGAAATATTGACGTTAGTATTTCAGTGTTCGTTAAAGCCTGCAGAAAAGGCGTGCATGGGAGATGGCCACATTTGAAAGACTAGGAGAACCTGGAACAAGCAGCAGTTTACAAGTAGGATGAGCCTGCAAGACGAGTGGAGCTTGGAAATGTTTCCTTCACTTGATTTTCCTATCTTCAATCCCTGCTTACGAATATTGAATGCTTTGACTAGTTTATGAATGTTTCATCAACACAAGCACACACACAGAGCAAAAATGGGAAAATGTTTGCTTTCATGGATTTTGTTTAACCAGTGTTTTGCTTGAGATAGAACTGAAGGTGCATGGAGGGATTGCCAATGAAGTGCAGCTGCTGCAAGTCCCATGGGGAGTTTAGTTTTGAATATTACTTCTCCTTCCATGAGTGGCTTGTGGTGACTTTTGTGTCCTGAAGGACAGATCATGCAAGGAGATAGGTCTCACACAGCAGGACTCTGAACCTGTTCTCCTTCTCAGAGCGCTTTGCAGCGTGGTGCTAAAGATGTTTGTTTGCTCATGCATTTTCATTGCAATGCAGTTGTATCACATCTCTGTCTTAATAATCTCACTCATTATTTTCAGAAAAAGGTAGATGTGCCACAGGAAAAGTTGAGGGCAAGAAGAGCCTACCATGAACTCTGGGCTGGGATGAAACTGGGCTATTCTTTCAGTCAAGTCTTGCAGAAACTACTTCAGGCCTGCAAGATGGGAAGTCTCTCTGTCTCTCTGTGCAGTCCAATTCTAGCCCACGGCAGTGCTCCAGCAGGACTGGGGATGAGGTGGGGATAAATGGGGGTCAGGACATATCCTACATTTACAGCTGAGCAGAGGCATAACTAGAAATAAGGCAAACATCTCATACATCTTCTCTTCTAACTTATGAGATGGGATCCAGTGCTGGGGATGTATCTGCCACAAGGGATCATGCAAAATGGAGTGCTCCCCTTGCACATAAGTAGTGTGTGAGACCATGGCATGGGAAAGTGGCCATGGCAGTGAGGCACAGGGCAAGACACAGACCCAGCTGCCAGGGAAATTGAGTCAGGAGCCTGCTGTTAGAGGGCTATGGTTCATGCATGTCACCTTGTAGGTGCAATAATGGGGCTGGTGCTGGAGGTGGCAGAGCTGCGTCTGAATGTCACTGCCAGCAGGCAGGAGCTGTGATATCTGCTCCTGTCTCTGCTAGCTTAACGTTTCTTCTTTCCCCATCCCATCTGTATGATGAGAGTAATGATAGTTACCCACTTCTTGGAAAGAGAGAGGAACATGACTATGTGAAGAGCAAGTAAAAGAGTAGTCAGCCCAAATAGCAGGGAGCACCTTATGAGGAAATCTATTAATGTAGAACTGAAGCAAAAAAGATACTGAAATCAGACACTTGGAGCATACAAGGTTGGTCAGAGGGAAACTGGGAAATGCTGGAACAAGGAATGTACAGAAAAGAGGAATATCCTTTCAGGAGACAAAGTGAAGAAGTAGATAAAAACTGATGTCTTTAAAGTCTCTGATTGCATGAATGGGTGACTGTTTACCCTGCTGTTGCTGGCTCCATTTCAGTGATGGCCACAACACTTCTGTGTGTAGCTGGGAAAAAAAATAGTAATAAAACCATCTGGAAGTAATGAGTCAAGGATAATGTAAGATGACAGTAATTAATTCCTTGAAATAAAATTCCACAGGAGGGGGAAAGAAAACAAGCAGAAGGAAGGTTGAGAAATTATGCCAGCTGGGAAGCCCAGGGGATGATTCTGGGAGCGTACAAACTTCAAATCCTTTGGAAATCCATGCACGCACTTAGGGGATGGCCAAAGCTGGTCTGAAAGTTCCCAGTGTAACATTTGGGTTTGCAGGTTAAGTTGCCTGTTTTGCTTGGGAAACATCACTTAAGTATAGATATCTGCCATGTTTATCATCTTCCAACAAGAGTGTTTGTTTGGTTTATAAAATAAGATTTTTGGGATACAGAAGCAGAACACATTCTGGAAAATGCTACACTGTCAAATAGCTTAGCTCTCTGGTCCTGATCTCCTGATTGTTCAAGTTGTGTGTATGTTAGCTTGTTTGTCCCTAAATCAGTCTGATATCCACCCTATTTAGACACCTTAAACTTCATTTGATTTAAAAAATTGTAACATATCTTTTTAATATGTTTTTTTGGTGACTGTCTTTCCGGTGACAGTCTAGACCTGCCAGAACCTCTCTAATGGCTGGTTATAGAGGTGGTGAGCAAATGCAGTGAAACATAGCCTCAGACTTCAGGATTTTGAGTTTTTGCAGGATCACCACCCACATGTTCTGCTGATGTTTAAGTTAAAAGCCTTCCTCTATGGCCTGAGGATGGGCAAAGGGTTCAGGGATTTCCATCGCTTTTAGTGATGGCTTAATTTGCCATACCTGAATAGGACTGATCCTGGAGGCTCAGGGTTTGCCATCTGTGGTCATGGTCTGTGTTGCAGGTGCGATGATCTGAGTCAATCCTTGTTTACGGCTCTGGGGTCCTTATGGGTCTGAGATTGTGTCTCACTTCTCCAGGGAAGAGGATTGTGTGCACCTGTATACACTGAGGTCCAAATTCCTTATGAAATGGAAAGAGCTCAAGGCAGTAGTTACAACAACCTGTACTCTGGATTGTTAGGAGGGCTTGGGTACTTGCCTTTACCAGCTGCAATATGCAGACCCCTGTAATTTGGACTAAAGGAGTCTCTCTGATGGCTGGCAGCAGCAGTATGCTGTGATTTGCAATGCAGATCTGTTGCCAGAGGATGAAATAACACACACTTTACAAGCCATTTATTTCTGGCCCTCTGAAATCAAGCCTCAGAACTCACCTGTTTTTGTTTTAGAAGAGTAATAAGAGGTTGCAGCCAAGAAGATGGATGCTAGAAACAAGGAAAGACACCTAGGCTGTGTGTGCGCTGTGCAGTATGGGAAAGCTACTCCGAAATCCCACTGATGGGCGCAATTCATTTTCCCTAGAACTGCTTGATGCACACTAAGGACATTCACATGGGACTGGCATGTATGTTGTGTGGATGCCTCAGGTACTGAAGGTATTTAAAGGACTATGCTTAGGCAACTAAATTGTTCCTGTCACATTTAGCTGCACAGTGCTGTGCTGCACAGAGGTCTAAGCCATTTCCACACCCTGCACAGGGTCTAGTGTGCATAGGCCTCAAAAAGGTGCTATGTTGCCCCAGCCCAGCCCCAGAGGAGCTAACAGACACTGGTGCAGCTATGGTGCTCTCAGGTCAACTGCTTCAAGTTGACCCGGTGTCAGCTCCTTATCTGGCAGCCCTTGTCCTTCCTGCTCTCTCGATCTCTGATGATATGCCTTACTGGGTTTTTGCTCCTGCAGCTGTGGTGGCCACAGGTTAGATTTCTGAGTGCAGAAGTAAGCAGGGTTGTGCTGTGCTGCTTCCCGAGGATGGGAGTGTCGAGATGGATGGTGGTATGTGCTGGATGGCCAAATGACCCTAACCTCAGGGCAGGTCTGCAGTGGTTGTAAGGAGCATGTCCAAGGCTGGATGGGAACACGGGCTTCATAAGTTGTTCTCAAGGTCATGGTCACTCAACAATCAACTGCAAATGTTGGAGGCATGAGGATGACTTCTGACCTTCTTAGTGCCCCACTATTCCCTAGGTTGCGTCCCTTCAGGCAGAGCACGGCTTACTGTTTCCCTCCTCATCCTGCCTTCTTACTTTTCTCTCCCCAACATCAGTCATCCACTCTTTTTCCCTTTCTTTCCCAGGCTATTTTAATGCCAAGTTTTTAATGTTAACCTAGAGATAGAAGATCCCTTATTCCTCCCCAAAAATGGATGAAATGTAGCCTCACCCCATACAACCTTTTCTCTCAAAACCATTAAAGATGATACAGCATCACTCTCCTGCATTCTGCCTGCAGGTTTTGGTTCCCCACAGATGGACTTTTCATTTAATCAAGCTCAGACTGAATGAAAGCAGCACTATTAATTAAACAATGGCCCATCTGGTGCATTGCAAATATCTACAACACTGGGAGATTAATATCAATTATATCAGAAGCTGGAGGGATGCTAAGACCTGCAGAGACACAGTGTTTGGGTTGTGTTAGAAACCAGGAAGAGGAAGAGTGTGGTCCTGTGGAGAGATCTCTAGGCAGGGAGAAAATGATCCTGTTGCCAGCTGTGATGCTCATATTCTTTGTGTGGCTAGACAAGCCACTCCTGGGAAGGTTTCTTCAGGTGAAAGTCAAGGAGAATTTGATGTGTCATTCCCAGTTGTACCTTTGAAAATACATCCTGCATTCCTGTACCCCAGAACCCCTCCATTATAAAATGCTGTAATAATATTCTCCTTTCTTCATAACATGCTTCGTAAGCTGTAGAGAAAAGTGTCTACAAGGACTAGGAGTAAAAAGCTGCAACATCTGTTTCCAAATCCCTATTTGTAGTGTCTCAGTTCAGTGTGTTGTTTCCTGGCTTCAACCCAGAAATTCTCCCCTTATCAGTTAGACAGTTGTCGCTCTAAGCTCACACTTTGGAGAATGCTGGTTTGGAAACCAGTTTACTTTTCCCACAGATCATACCCCAGCCTACTGGCCCAGCCAGAGATGTCCCAGATTTCTTACATGCATCATTCTATAAGAGCAGCTATCCAGAAATCCAGGAAGGCTGATTGCTGTGGAGGCTGATTTCTGTCACATGCGTGGTGAATCTGGCACATTTAGCACTAGAGCTGTACAGATGAAATGAAATTATTGTTGAACGTGTTGAACCTCCACTTTTGACTGTGGTGGCAGTGGTGGGTTTGTGTGCAATTTAATCACGACAGACCATGTCACTGGATTTACTTATGAGAGCACAAATAAATGGGACTAGAAAGAAAAGAAAAGAAAAGAAAAGAAAAGAAAAGAAAAGAAAAGAAAAGAAAAGAAAAGAAAAGAAAAAGAAAAAAAAGAAACCAGATCTATCATGTTATTTTTAGAGCTTCAATCCGAGATGGAGAAGTGTCACTTCATGGTAAGCAAGGAAAACCTATGTCTGTGCTAGAAACAGTGACGGTAGATTTGTTATCAGATGTAAGAGCTTTGCTATCTTCCATGTTTAGCTTTCAGGGATGCTTAAAGGTCACAACAGGGGCTTTTTGAGCAAAAGTCCCCTGTTTAAGTCAAGTCCCCAGCCCAACTCACACTGGGCCTTGTTTTTCTGGAAGGCAAAACTGATTTCCAGTTAATGGTCAGCAGACTTTTTGCTTGAATGGGAATTAAGTCAATCACTTGGTTTTTTTTCTCCCTTAATAGATTTCAATAATTTTTTTCGCTTTGGGCTGAGTAAATCCAATGTCAGGCACATTGGCCTGCTCAGATTTAAAGCTGCTTTGGCCAGATGGAATAAAGCAAGGGTGGAAGAACTGAGTTGGAACAAATAGAAACTGTCCCAATCCTCAGACTTAATAATCAGCCTGACTTGACAGGGTTTGGAGGATAGACAAATGCTTAGATGAATAAACGCTCTTTTGTATTTCCCCACTCCTGAAAGGCTCCTCAGAAGTTTCCTGTCCCAGATAAGGCCATAGGTGGGTAGGTATATAGGGGCTTTTAATGGGAATGTTGCTCCCCATGCTGGAGAAAGAGTTTCACAAGCCGGTCACACATCTTTGTGGATGGGGTCCAGGTGCAGCCTCACATGCACTTGTAAAAGGTATGAAAAGGAAGTGCTTTGGGCTTGGTTCTGCAGTCCTGGCTTATACTGGATCCTGCTGCATGGGGACATAAGTCTTGTTGAGATGCAGCTACAGACCAGGGGAAGCTTCCTCTGGGAAACAGGTTACGGAAAAAGATTTTGATGCAGCTGTCCATATTATTCTGCAATCAAATTGCTTAATTTGCTTTGCTTTCTGGGGATTAAGGACATAGGGATGGCTATTCTGCAACACAGACAGCCTTTCCCTTCTCCCTTTGCTGCAATACATGGGGATTTGGAGAGAAGGATGGGTCATGTTTGCAGGCTACAGAGCTGCCAACCCACTTGTGACACCTGTGCACAGGAAAGAGGAGTTGTCCTTGGCTTGACACAGGGACACTTGAATGTGACTGGTTTGTTCCTGCAGAAGTCAGATTCCCTGCTCCCCAGTCTGTAATTGAAAAATCTCCCTTTTTGGTTTGTTTCTAACCTTTTCCTCTGTAGAATTAATTTAATTTCATTTCATTTATTTTAATTTAATTTAATTTAGTTTAATTCCATTTTATTCTATTATTTCAGTTTATTTTAAATTTAGGCTTCAGAAAGATCATAGAATTGTTTTGGTTGGAGAGGACCTTTAAGATCATCAAGTCCAACTGTTAAATGCTTAAAGGTCACGGTTTCCCTGATGGGAAAGAACAGTTGAATAAAAACTGCCTAGAAAAAAGGAATGGAAGGAAACAGAGGCTCAAGTGCTGTTTAGCTGTAATGTTTTCTTCTCTGTGCTGTGGAGTGTCCCTGAGACTAAAAACTGAGCAGGCAGTTGTAGCTGAGGAAACCTCCAGAGAACTGATGTCTTCAGAAGCCTTCCAGATCTAGGACCATGAGGAACAAAGAAATAAACTTGACCTTGTAGATGCATCAAACCTATGCAGGATGCTGGGAGATTTCCAGGTGAAAGCTTTTGTAGATCTAATGCAAGGCAGGGAAAAGGGCTGATGTTTGCTCTAGGCTAATGGTGTAGATCTGAGTGGGTTAATTATTTTCTGCTGACCTCATCAATCTCAGGTCAAATTGGTGCTCTCAACTAATTGAGGGTAAGGCCTCCTTGGCAGAGACAAGGGATTGTAGCCCTCCCTGAAATAAGACTTGTCGATGGTATGCAGCCATGTAGATCTTGTTTGCACATCTGTCCCCTTGTAAAATCTACATGTTTATTTTTATTGATGCTTTTACAGTTTGACAAATACATTTTTCTATGAAGAGAAACATAATTAACTTAAGTCATTTATATTAATCAGAAGGGGGAAAAATCATGCAAAATGGGTAATCCTAATGAATATAGATGATGCTGATTTATATGTTTACTGAAAAGTAACACCGGGTGGGGGGGCGGGGTGGAGGAAGAAAATAGGCCAGGAAAATGGACTGTTGAATGATGTTCTATGATTTCTGTGGAGTCCTGCTCAAGAAGTGTTTCAAATGTAAATGCGACTTTTCAGTGTGCTTACCGGGACTAAATTACTCAGAATGACAAAGCAAGACATTATTAGATTCACTGTTTCTAAATGATGGGCTGACCTGTCATACAAATGAGCCACACTGGTAGGTGTTTTCACTCCTTTACTTGACTGGGATTTGTAGGGCAAAGCCATTTTTCTACCCAGGAGATGATGCATTTTGCAAGAAAGCAAACGCTGACATCAAACTCACTACCTTCTCTCTAGGACTTGCATCAGATCCTAGTGGGAAAAAACAGAGTTGAAATGTCAACCTCAATGGAATCAGTGACAAAATTCCTATGGGATTCAAAGGTGCCAGACTCACCTGTAATACACCAGGTAACTGTACAACCAGGTGCTGCATACATGGAAGGGAATTCTCCCTAATCCCATTTGATGCCCTAAAAATGTGCATATTGAAGGCTTTGTGGTAGGTGTGTACTGAAAAGCATCTTAGTCTTTTGAAGACCCAGTAGGAACAAATTATTTACCTTCAAAGACACATCTAGCTCAGTATCCTATACCTGGCACAGGCACTTGAAGCCTCAGAGGAAAGCTAAATAAGTCCTGATGTACCTCAGCAGTTACACAATGGCCTCTCTCGTGTTTCCTTTTTCCTAAATGAAACAGAGGGAAATCCAGGCACAAGGCTCTTCTTAACTTCACATCTCCAAGAGGAGTCATTACGTCAAATATTAGATGCCCATTTATCAGAACCTGTCACACTCTGAACATGGCAGTCTCAGATTCACAGCTTGCTTTGCTCAAGTTGCCTAACATGACTAGGTTTTAGAGTCATATTTTATTAATCTTTTAAACAATCAATAATTAAAACCAGTAAACTTTGTTGGAAAGCTCCTTTTATATCCCTGAGGATTTCAGAGAGGTTTGCAGACTCCGTGCAGGGAGCGCAGGGAGCACAGAGCCACCTCTGTGCTAGCACAAGGCAGCAGTTTAACAGTGAGCAGCTTAACGTGTGCTGAAAAGCAAATCAAAAATATCACTTGCTACTTCATCTTCAGCAGAAAATGTGAGGAGATGAAATATAACGATTCCGTAATGTTTCTGCAGGCATTTGTCCAAGACTGCAAAACACTGATACTGCTATAGCGAGGATGGGACTTGGGTGCTACTGAAAGTAAACCAGCTTTAGCAAAACCAGCCTGTTTGTAGCTTTTAATGCTTGTTGCCTGCCCTCACTGGTGTGGGGATATGGCACGTAGGGGTGCGTTTTCCTCAGTGTCTTCAGCAGGAGGCATCTGGCAGCACTGAGATGGGGACCTCCAAAGGTTTGATCTGCCAATAGAGCAAACATTTCTACCTGTAACAGTTATTAAGCACAGGCACCAGGTATTACAGGAAAGGCTTGCATCTCCATCACCAAAACGTTGCAGTCCAGTCTGGATGTTTTCTAATGATCACCCAAACAGAAATGAATCAGGAAGGCCCTAATATCTCTGTGATGTGGAAGGCTGGACCAGGTGATCAGGATGTTTTCTTTCTGGCTCTGCTGGTTGCAAAACGCTTCACAGTTCAGGCTCACAGTCCTTTTTGATGCCAAATTGTTTTGCTCTCAAAAGGAGGGATCCATGCCAATGGTTAATTTTCAATACCATTTACTTTATTGCTGCAGTTCAGGCTTTTCTGCAAATACATACTAAGGACTGTCCATTTTTATTTTAGTCTCAAAAGCTGCTGAATAGTTTATTTGAGGAGTTTTAATGAAGAATAAAAGTACCACCTACAGGCAGAGAACCGGCCTGGAAATCTTAATTGGAAAGCTTCTCAATATTATAAATGATTGAAAGACCCAATGGCTTTAGATAATTTTTGCTCAGATCTGAGCCACCAGGAAATGTTTCACTGTCCCAAGCCTAGTGTTGGTAATATTTACAGGGAGTTGAAAGAGGCAAACCCTTTGTCTGCTAAGATCTCTTATATTTCTTGTGATAAACATGGGGGACACTTTGAAAGAATGAGCTAAACTAGCATATGATGGGGTGTAAACACTGGCAACTCGGACTACTAAAGTACCATGTGAGCCATGCTCAGTGTAAGCCTCTTTCTGCACCTCTGCAGGGTATCATCTTTATTGAGGTTTTATTCTGGTGCAAGCAGATCACTTCAATTTGCACCTGTGAAAACCTTCTAAATCTAGGCAAAACCTGAACTACTGCTCTGGTGCAAGTCATGCCACATCAGGCATATGGTTGTTGTTGTTACTATTGTTACTAAATCTGTTCACCATAGACAATGACCAGCGGTTCGGGGTGTGCAATTATCCATGGGAATCTTGGTACCACCAGACCCTTGGAACAGAAATGGACGAAAGTTGCCCAACAATTTCAGTGCTTTGTGATTTATGCACATTTGCAGAAGTCCCAGAGAATTGCCGTTCTTTGCTTCACTGTTTACTGTCTTCAGAAAAAGAGTATAAGAGCCCGTGAAAATAGTCCCTATTGAATGTTGTCAGAATAGCGATTGTTTTTCCACAATGTTTAGCTCTGTGGTTGTCTCTTTCTGCCTTTCAGTAACCACATAAGTGGCGTTGCACTGTAGATAAGTGGTGTCATCTGGGAGTATGCTCTAATCACGTCAGCTCCATGGCAGCCTCCTACACACAGCTGGGATGGCATGGTTTGAAGCATGCTCCGCCTTTTTTACACAGAAGTAGGGGTAAGACTGACTGGTGGGAGTTAAAAAAACCTAAATCTTGGTTTGTTTTTCAGAATAAGTTTTGATTAGATAATTACTCCTGTACAGGCTCAGCTGCATTGCCTGAATTCAGTTTCATCTCTAAACATCGCCACCTATTTCTGTTCCTCCTTCCCCCTTATCCTATGATCCTGGCCATGGCTTTACCTGTTCTGTCCTTGAGTTTCTCTATAGCTAAGAAAAACTCCCTGGTACGTGCTACTCAGCATTAGGGCAGCCTCCTTCCTCTCAGCCATTTTCACATCTCCTTTGAGCCCACCTTTCTTCCTGCTCAGCTTCTGTTTCTCTGTTGAGCATCGTGTTATCCTGAGGGTCAAGGACACTGGGTAAAACCAAAGAGTTTAGGCTTTCAGTTTCTCATATGGAAATTTTCAGCGGGCTTTTTTGGAGCCTTCCAGATGATACAAGTTGCAAAGCAAAACAATGCTTCTCCTTTTGAACACCAGAGATTAAGGGTATGGGCACACAAACACCTTACATCTTGCTGCACATCAGCAATTTCACAGCAGCTGCCAGCATGTATCCTTTTTTCCCTTTGTGCATGAGAAAGAGTGTGCCCTTCTTAACGTGGGTAATAAGCTGCCTCTCATTTACCATGGATTAAGAGTGCATGTGCGCATGGGCAATCATAACAACGTGGCTGGTGTGCTGCAGTGTGCTCTCCGCCTCATTGTGTGATACCTTGTTCATCACAAATGTGACTCCCTGTCATGCCACTGACAATCACATGAAGACTTGAATCCTCCTGTTTCTTTTCCTCTGGTCTCTGCATCTCACTGACTCCTTCTGGTGTTTTCTATCCTCCACATTTTATCTTAGAACAGCCAGTGGAACTGCTCAAGTTATTTCTCATCTGAAGAGCTAAGAGTGATAACCAGAGTACAGCAGAAATTTTGATGTGCAAAGTGCTTTGCCTACACCCACATAGCAGATGACTGAAAGTTGGTAGGTGGCAGTCCTTATTTTCCAACCTGAGGAAAAACTGCCTGCCTATGTTGAAAGGAACATGTCACCCATGGCTTGCGGGCAAAGTGCCATGCCAAGGGCCATGCTGTGCACAGAAGAAATGGTCTTATTTCTGTAGACACGCTGCTTCACACTGTAACCAGAATAAGCAGTCAGGCATGATGACACAAGAAACCCTTGACTGTTTGGAAAAATTAAGGGCTGCAGACAATCTTTTTATTTTCTTTCTTTTGCATGTGGTATATAGTTTTGCCCATCACTGAACAGACTTGAGAAATAAGGCCCGTTCCTGAACGTATGTGATCACAAACACTCTGCTGGAAATGTGTCTACCTTGCTAGATGTGCTATCATCTTGGGTGAATTTTTATTTAGAAAAAGACAACAGATATTAGTCAAAAAGTTTGCCCTGATGTCCTGGTTTGGCCTAAACCAGGCCGATTTTCCTTTCAGTGATTTTTGCTTTCAGCTAAGTCTCCTCTAAGTAACTGCATGTTTGCAGACAGTGTCTGCCTCCAAGACTGATAACGCCCGAAGTTTGTAGTTATCGCTGAGGCACCGGTAGGGATGTTGTGCAGTAAGGCTCTTGCTGTACTTATTCTTAGAGAAACCAAGGTCACTGATGAATTCCTCGCTGCTTACAAGTGAAGAGCCGAAGGGGGGTTGCAGCTGCAGTGGGGAGCAGACAGGGCAGGTGACCCAAAATTGACCAACGAGGGTATTCCATTCCACACACGTCATTCTCGGTATAAAGGGGGGGGATCACGAGGGTCGCGCCCTTTTTCTGCTATGGCCGGTGTCCAAGGAGGACTCCGTCTGTTTTCCTGCTGCCCCCGATCCCGATCCGTGCATCCCTGAATACAGCTCTCGACCGTTGCTAGGCCCAGCCTGGGCCTTCCCGGAGCCTGCCCTGCAGTGCCGGTGGTGACGTGGCTGACTTCAGGGGAGCTCAATCTTGGTTTTGTATATATATTTGTATATATTTGATTATTTCTATTATTATTATTATATTTTTTTTTTCATTATTATAGTTTATTAAAACTGTTTTAACTTTCCAACCCGGAAGCCTCTCTCCCTTTTCCCTTTCCCTTTCCCTTTGGGGGGAGGGGGGGGGGATAACAGAGGGCATCTGCCACAGGTTTAATAACTGGCCCAGCTTTAAACCGTGACAGATTTATTGGCGCCCAACGTGGGGCTCGAAAGAAGCTCCGACAGGTTGCTCTGATAAGTCGAATCCCAGCTCCAGTGGGAGGAGACCCGGAGAGCTCAGCTGAGAGAGTATCGGAGTTCTTCCTTTGAGATTTACGAGGGGTTGGAAATTAAAACAGATAGCGAAGATGGTAATGTCATTTTTGATCGCTGTGCTATCTCGTCTCTTTATTAAGCCTTTTACAGAGTTAAGTGTAATAATACCTTACTTGCCGTTGTTTGTTAGTGTTTATGTGCAGTTTATCATTGCTGGGTACTGGTCAACATGCATTGTTTTGTTATGGCGTTTCGTACGGATTTATGTCGTGATAAACTGGGTTGTTACTGCTCTGACCTCGGTAGCAGAGATTTTATCTGCGCACTCTGGGAGTCCTTTAGCTGATTCTGTTAATGATTATACTTCCAATTTTACTTTGGGAAATAGTACCTTCTCCTTTTCTGCCAAGGTGATTCCACTAGATTTTGCGAAATTAGGATGGTGCTGTCTAGGTGGCATGGTTTTATTTTCGTTTGTCCTGAATGTGTTTCTGGTGTGGTATGTGATTAGATGTCAGTGCAGCAACAGCGGTAGGTATCATGCTGCCCCTGTAACCAGGAGAAAACACAGAAAGAAATCAGCTAGTAAAGTGAAGGATGATGACTCAGAGCCTTCTAAGGCAGAGCCAGCACAGGACCCAGGTGAGGGCCCTTCTCAGGCAGAGTCAGGGCCTGACACAGAGGGGGGTTTCCTTGATCGTCTTTTTAAAGCAGACCCATTACACAAGAAGGACAAGAAAGGTCCTTCTAAAGCAGAACAATCACAGGAGGACTCGGACTCGGAAGTAGAAATAACCTACCACTCCTGATCCCTGAAAGAACTGCGAAATATAAGAAAAGATTTTAGTCGTTATGACGGTGAGCCAATTATTACCTGGTTGTTCCGATGCTGGGATAATGGGGCAGATAGCATAGAATTGGATGGTAGAGAAGCCAGACAGTTGGGATCCCTGTCCAGAGATGGTGGTATTGATAAGATGCTTCCAAGAAGGTCGAACACTATCAGCCTCTGGAGGCGACTCTTGTCAGCTGTAAAGAGCAGGTATCCCTATAAAGATGATGTTATGAGCCACCTAAGCAAATGGACCACTATAGAAAAAGGTATTAACTACCTTAGAGAACTGGCTGTGCAAGAGATCATTTATAAACCCCCTCAGGACATTGTAGATCCTGTAAATCCTGATGAAGTGGAATGCAACCGATCCATGTTCCGGAAGGTTGTGAAGAGTGCTCCACCAACACATACCCATACATTGTCAATATTAGTCTGGGGAGAAGATCCTATGGCACGACCTAACGTGGGCGAAATGGCTAACTATATGCGACAGTATGAAGATAGTATTTCTTCCCCACTGCAGGCCCGTGTCTCGGCTGTGGAAAAACTGACTAAGGAAAACAAGGACTCATTTAAACAACTGTCAGACAAACTGTCCAGGATCGAGAATAAACTTGACTCTCTACCTACACAGGCCCGTGTTGCAGCCTTTAGGAGGAAACGCCCTCCTACTGGACCAGCTCAAAGGAAACGGGACACGTCACGAGGTATCCTGTGGTTTATCCTGCGTGATTATGGGGAGGACATGAACAGATGGCATGGACAACCTACCAGTACCCTACAGGCGCGAGTACGTGAGTTGCAAGCTAACAGAAATACCAGTGAGAATTTTCCTAGGAGGATGGCTGCTCCAGTTACCAATGAGCAGGACCCCAGTCAGGGTAGATGGGCCTCAAATCCTTTTTTTCCAAGAGTGAATAGGGGAAATGAAGGTCCAGTCCCCGTGAGCTGCACGAATCCAGTCTTTAATTAGAGGGGCCCTGCCTCCAGCCAGGAGGAGGAGAGGGACAACCGAGTTTATTGGACTGTGTGGATTCGATGGCCTGGCACATTAGAACCACAAAAGTATCGAGCCCTGGTAGACACTGGTGCACAGTGCACCCTCATGCCATCGAATCATAAAGGGACAGAATCTGTCAGTATCTCGGGAATAACAGGGGGATCTCAAGAGTTATCTGTATTGGAGGCCGAAGTGAGCCTAACTGAAAATGAATGGAAAAAGCACCCCATTGTGACTGGTCCAGATGCTCCGTGCATCCTTGGCATAGACTACCTTAAGAAAGGGTATTTTAAGGACCCAAAAGGATATAGATGGGCCTTTGGTGTAGCAGCTGTAGAGACTGAGGACATTAAACAGCTGTCTACCTTGCCTGGCCTCTCAGAGGATCCTTCTGTTGTGGGGTTGCTGAAGGTTGAAGAACAACAGGTGCCAATTGCTACTGCCACGGTGCACCGACGACAATATCGCACCAATCGAGACTCCCTGATCCCCATTCATAAACTGATTAGACAATTAGAAAATCAAGGAGTGATTAGCAAGACTCGCTCACCCTTTAATAGTCCTATGTGGCCAGTGCAAAAGTCTAATGGAGAATGGAGATTAACTGTGGACTATCGTGGCCTAAATGAAGTTACGCCACCGCTGAGTGCTGCTGTGCCAGACATGCTAGAACTTCAATACGAACTGGAGTCAAAGGCAGCCAAGTGGTACGCCACTATAGACATTGCTAATGCATTTTTCTCTATTCCCTTGGCACTAAAGTGCAGGCCACAGTTTGCTTTTACCTGGAGAGGTATCCAGTACACCTGGAATCGACTGCCCCAGGGGTGGAAACACAGTCCTACTATTTGCCATGGACTGATCCAGACTGCACTAGAAAAGGGTGGAGCTCCAGAACATTTGCAATATATTGATGACATCATTGTGTGGGGTGATACAGCAGCAGAAGTTTTTGACAAAGGGGAGAAAATCATCCAAATTCTCCTGCAAGCTGGTTTTGCCATAAAAAGAGGCAAGGTCAAGGGGCCTGCCCGGGAGATCCAGTTTTTAGGGATTAAATGGCAAGATGGGCGTCGCCAGATCCCGATAGAGGTGATCAACAAAATAACAGCTATGTCCCCACCAACTAACAAAAAGGAAACACAAGCCTTCTTAGGCGTTGTGGGTTTCTGGAGAATGCATATTCCAGATTACAGCCAGATTGTACGCCCTCTTTATCAGGTGACCAGAAAGAAAAATGATTTTCAGTGGGGTCCTGAACAACAACAGGCTTTTGAACAGATTAAACAAGAAATTGTGCATGCAGTAGCCCTTGGGCCAGTCCGTATGGGACAAGATGTTAAAAATGTGCTCTACACCGCAGCTGGGGACAATGGTCCTACCTGGAGCCTCTGGCAGAAAGTGCCAGGGGAGACTCGAGGTCGACCCCTAGGATTTTGGAGTCGAGGATACAAGGGCTCTGAGGCCAATTACACCCCAACTGAAAAAGAGATACTGGCAGCATATGAAGGAGTTAGAGCTGCCTCAGAGGTAATTGGTACTGAAGCACAGCTTCTCCTGGCACCCCGATTACCAGTACTAGGCTGGATGTTCAAGGGTAAGGTTCCTACTACTCATCATGCAACTGATGCTACATGGAGTAAATGGATTGCATTAATTACACAGAGGGCTCGAATAGGAAACCCTAATCGCCCAGGAATCTTAGAAGTGATTATGGACTGGCCAGAAGGCAAAGACTTCGGAATGCCACCAGAAAAGGAGGTGACACGTGCTGAAGAAGCCCCACCATATAATGAACTACCAGAGGATGAGAAGCAGTATGTCCTGTTCACCGATGGATCCTGCCGTCTTGTAGGAAAGCATCGGAAGTGGAAAGCTGCTGTATGGAGTCCCATACGACGAATCACAGAAGCCACAGAAGGACAAGGTGAATCAAGTCAATTCGCAGAGGTAAAAGCCATCCAGCTGGCTTTAGACATTGCTGAACGAGAAAAGTGGCCAAGGCTGTATCTTTATACTGACTCATGGATGGTGGCAAATGCCTTGTGGGGGTGGTTAAAACAGTGGAAGCAAAGCAACTGGCAGCGTAAAGGTAAACCTATTTGGGCTGTTGAACTGTGGCAAGATATTGCTGCTCGGCTAGAGAAACTAGTCGTGAAGGTACGTCATGTAGATGCTCACGTACCTAAAAGTCGGGCAACTGAGGAACATCAAAACAACCAACAAGCAGATCAGGCTGCTAAAGTGTTCCAAATAAATTTGGACTGGGAACATAAAGGTGAACTATTTTTAGCTCGGTGGGCTCATGACACTTCAGGTCATCAAGGGAGAGACGCAACATACAGATGGGCTCGTGACCGAGGGGTGGACTTAACTATGGACTCTATTGCACAGGTTATCCATGATTGTGAAACATGCGCCGCAATTAAGCAAGCCAAACGGTTAAAACCTTTGTGGTATGGGGGACGGTGGTTGAAATATAAATATGGGGAGGCCTGGCAAATTGACTACATCACACTCCCTCAAACCCGCCAGGGTAAACATTATATGCTTACCATGGTGGAGGCGACCACCGGATGGCTGGAAACATACTCTGTGCCCCATGCCACTGCCCGGAACACTATTCTGGGCCTTGAAAAGCAAATTTTGTGGCGACATGGCACACCAGAGAGAATTGAGTCGGACAATGGTACTCATTTCAAAAACAGTCTCATAGATAACTGGGCCAAAGAGCATGGCATCGAATGGGTATATCACATCCCCTATCATGCACCAGCATCTGGGAAAGTTGAACGATATAATGGGCTGTTAAAAACTACCCTGAAAGCAATGGGGGGTGGAACCTTTAAAAACTGGGATAAGCATTTGGCACAAGCTACCTGGCTAGTCAACACCAGAGGATCTATCAACCGAGCTGGCCCTGCTCAGTCAGACCTTTTACATACAGTAGAAGGGGATAAAGTCCCTGTGGTGCATGAAAGGAATCTGTTGGGAAAAACTGTCTGGGTTCTTCCTGCTACGGGCAAAGGTAAACCCATTCATGGGATTGCTTTTGCTCAAGGACCTGGATGTACTTGGTGGGTGATGCTGCAGGATGGTGGAGTCCGATGTGTCCCTGAAGGTGATCTGATCTTGGGTGAGAATACTTAATTCTGAACTGCATGATGTTAATTGCTGCATAATACTAACAGTGTTCATAAGTGTCTTTCAGGTTGAAGCAGTGGTGATGAGACCGGAGCTAGCTGCAAGTGGCGTCCAGTAACCTCCTCGAGACTGACATCTTTAACCTGCAACCCGTGGGCACGAACTGTGACAAAGCTCATACCATCTTTCCTACCCTGGGAGACTCCTAGCCAGATGGAAACCCACAATCCTGAACTAAATGAACTTGATGAACTTTTTTCTTCTGTATAGAGATGAATCATAAACTAATGTTATCTGTATATATTTTAAAATGAAAAGTTAGTGGTGATCTGAGTATGACGTGAATGGTATGGAATAAGGGGTGGAATGTCCTGGTTTGGCCTAAACCAGGCCGATTTTCCTTTCAGTGATTTTTGCTTTCAGCTAAGTCTCCTCTAAGTAACTGCATGTTTGCAGACAGTGTCTGCCTCCAAGACTGATAACGCCCGAAGTTTGTAGTTATCGCTGAGGCACCGGTAGGGATGTTGTGCAGTAAGGCTCTTGCTGTACTTATTCTTAGAGAAACCAAGGTCACTGATGAATTCCTCGCTGCTTACAAGTGAAGAGCCGAAGGGGGGTTGCAGCTGCAGTGGGGAGCAGACAGGGCAGGTGACCCAAAATTGACCAACGAGGGTATTCCATTCCACACACGTCATTCTCGGTATAAAGGGGGGGGATCACGAGGGTCGCGCCCTTTTTCTGCTATGGCCGGTGTCCAAGGAGGACTCCGTCTGTTTTCCTGCTGCCCCCGATCCCGATCCGTGCATCCCTGAATACAGCTCTCGACCGTTGCTAGGCCCAGCCTGGGCCTTCCCGGAGCCTGCCCTGCAGTGCCGGTGGTGACGTGGCTGACTTCAGGGGAGCTCAATCTTGGTTTTGTATATATATTTGTATATATTTGATTATTTCTATTATTATTATTATATTTTTTTTTTCATTATTATAGTTTATTAAAACTGTTTTAACTTTCCAACCCGGAAGCCTCTCTCCCTTTTCCCTTTCCCTTTCCCTTTGGGGGGAGGCGGGGGGGGATAACAGAGGGCATCTGCCACAGGTTTAATAACTGGCCCAGCTTTAAACCGTGACACCTGAGGAAATGGTACTACTTACACTGGGATCACATGCCTTTTAAAAAACATTTGGCAAAAAGGTGCAAACAATTTCACCATCATTATTTTAGCTGATTTTGATCTTACTAATACTTTACACTTACAGACATATTTCATCAGTAGATCTCACATTATTGTGCAAATATGAGCAAATAACACCATCATTCATGTTTTACAGATAAAAACTGTGGCATAAAAGAGGAAAATAGTAAACTGAAGGTTAAGTCTAGACTGGAGTTCAGGCCTTTTGTTATATAACTTTGCTCCCCTAAAAAGTGTCTGTATTTTTTCTCTCTGCTTCCTCCTTGAATTTTCACTTCCCATCTTATATTCTTGTACACTGTTCTGATGCACTATTAAACAGCTAACTCATTCCTTCCCTGAGGGATGTCACTCAGGAGGTGAAATTGTCCCTTTGTTCTGACGTCTATAGAGCATTTTGAGGCTTTTCCTGGAAAAAAAAAGATGTTCCTGAAGTTATTTCTGGAGATAAGAGCACGCCAAAACGTCCTTGACTTTGAAGGTACTTGTGAGCTCAAATGTTACTATAGTTATAATGCACTAGAATAAAAAAGCAGCTGAATCTTTAGTCAGGAAGTCCAAAACTTTAATGTTTGGCTCCAGTGTCTGCATTTGGAGTTCCTTTCTAGCCAATTTCAATGCTGAGGATCCTGCTGGTACACAGTTGTTGTCCACAGAGTATGCACCAGTACCTCTTCTTTTTTGGGGGCTGTTGTTTCATATCCAGAAAAGCTAAGAAACACAATGAGTATTTCCAGATAGCTACTTTTCCATGGAAATAATTGCTGTACCCGGAACAGTGGTCCTTGGCAGTGCTGGAAGGCTCTGCATGGTTTGGACAAGACCAGAGCCACCTGTGTCGCTCAGAAGATCATGTACAAGGATCTGCAACAACACTAGGGAGAAAGCTGGAAAAGTTGTGGTTTTATTCCTGTTTGGTTTTGCTTTGTTTTTAATAGGAAACTGACTGTTAAAATGGTCTCTTTGTGATCAAATGGACCACACACATTTTTTATTGCTTTTGGTTGTAAGGGTCTCATGACTACTATGAACTGAGCACAATTTCTGAGGTTATCAGGTATGCTTATTCATTTGTTTCCCATGTGCTCTTTTAAAACTATACCTGCATCTAGTGTTCCACCTAAAAAGTGAGTTTTAACAGTGCCCGCTGGCAGAACAGGAGCAACAAAATTCTTATCATCCCCATCAGATGTCCTTGAGCAGCTGTAAACTGGACGTGTGGAGGTGATGGGTGAGGGGCTTTTGCCATCAGTGAAGCTAGGCTCATCCAGGACTGAATGGGCAAGACATTCGTATTCCCATACTATCACTCAGATATTCTCAGACAATTAAGCAGAGGAAATGAATTTAAAATTGAATACTCTTTGGTTCAGCTTCTTGAAATTACTTTTATTAATCAACATTGATTTTTAAAATATTTTTTACATAATAGTGTCATAATTTTTCCTGTTAAAGAGAGTAGCAGGGAACCTGGCAAAGGCCTGGGAACTAATGAATCTGATTTTGTATTCCACGTGCCATGGCTCAGAAGCCAGGCTGTGACAGATTTCTTATTGAACCTTCTGGCAGGCTCTTTGTGAGAGTCATTTTGTAAATGAGGGTTTGTAAGCCGTGACCATGGAAAAGGATCAGTGTCCATAATGGTGGATGGTTCAAGGGCCTGATTAATAGTAGCGAACAAAGGCTTTCACCTTGAAGGTCACTCATTCAGATTTAGCCCAGTTGGACAGTGACAGCAACCTCTTTGCTTCTCAGAGCTGTAAGGGACAAGAATGATAGATCGAAACCCAGGCAGCAAATTGCACCACAAAAATAAACACTGAGGGTGAGAGGGAGATGACTCGCTTCTCTACGGACACCTAGTATAAGGGCTTAATTTGTCTGCTAATCTCCCCAGAGACCGGTTGTGTTAGGACGATCTGCAATACCTGTAGGAGAAGCCTCTCTCTTTCTATGGGATGTCTTTAGGGCATCTAAATGGGCTAATTAGCCTAACTGAGCAAAGTTAAATACTGCCCCAAATGTGAGTCCTAGTGACAGGCTTGCTGGGAAGACTGAGAAGCAATTGGGTGTCACTAAGAAGTGTTTCTGCAGTGCTGTATGTGTTGTGGCAAGCAAAGTTGTGCTCATAGAGAGTCCACGAGCTTTTATCACCTCCTTGACAGAGGTATTTCCTATTTCCCTCCATTTTGTGTCTCTTTCTGGCTGTGGATTCCTCTGTAAGATTTCCAGGACAGAAACTGTTTCCTGCAGTCATACAGTGCCTGGATCATTCGACAGAGCTGAACCTCTCACTGCCTCTGATTGCTATTAAAAAAGCAGTACGTTGCGCAGTGGAAAAGGAGGAGATAATTTCACTGGTGCTGCTTATGCTGACTTTATTTTGTTGAAAGATTTTGGTGACTGCATGTCCTGGTTTGGCTCAAACCAGGCCAAATAGTCTTAGAGAACCCAAGGTCACTGCTTACGAGTAAAGAGCCGAAGGGGGTTGTACCTGCAGGGAGTAGTGGACGGGGCAGGTGACCCAGGATTGACCAGCAAGGTATTCCATCCCATACATGTCATTCTCACTTTCCTGTTTATCACTAACCCACTGCCTCCTGGAGGTGGGGCCCAGGAGGGAGGGGCCCTCCTGTCTCCCACTGATTGGTACCAGCTTTGCCAAATCTCCAGTTAAAAGCCTGCAGGTGTGATGGCAGTGGAGCTTCTGCATTTTGCTCTCTGTCTGTGCTGGGGGGAGGTACTGCCTTTTCCCCTCTGCCTGTACTGGGGGGAGCAACTCTGCCTGAGGAGGATTTCCAAGCTCTTGATCTTGGTTTTGTACATATTTGTATATATTTGGTTATTTCTATTATTATTGTTATTATATTCTTTTTCATTATTCTAGTTTATTAAAACTGTTTTAACTTTCCAACTCATAAGTCTCTCTCCCTTTTCCCTTTCCCTTTCCCTTGGGGGGGGAGAGGGTTAACAGAGAGCATCTGCCACCTGGTTAATAGCTGGCCCAGCTT
The DNA here is from genome assembly GCF_013368605.1 of Nyctibius grandis. Classification (NCBI taxonomy): domain Eukaryota; kingdom Metazoa; phylum Chordata; class Aves; order Nyctibiiformes; family Nyctibiidae; genus Nyctibius; species Nyctibius grandis. Next base: position 32,434,587 of record NC_090658.1, read on the forward strand.
TAAACCGTGACAGATTTATTGGCGCCCAACGTGGGGCACGAGAGAAGCTCCAACAGGTTGCTCTGATAAGTTGAATCCTGGCTCTGGTGGGAGGAGACCCGGAGAGCTCAGCTGAGAGAATATCAGATTTCTTCCTTTGAGATTTACAAGGGGTTGGAAAGTTAAAACAGATAGTGAAGATGGTGATGTCATTTTTGAATGCTGTGTTATCTCATCTTTTTATGGAGTTTCTTTCACAATTGAGTATTGCAATGATGCCTTACCTGCCGTGGGCACTGTGTTATTGCTTGCTTCTTATGAATGTTTACATGCAGTTTAGCAGTGGGCGCTGGTCGAAATGTATTGTTTTGGTATGGGGTTTGATACTGATTTATGCTGTGATAAACTGGGCAGTTAATATTCCGATCTCTTATCTCTATGACACAATGATGGGCAGCTTTAATCGCGAATCAGTAGCAGCGACTTCATCTGCACGCTCCAGGCGTCCTTTAGCTGATTCTGTTAATGATTACACTTCCAGTTTTACTTTGGGAAATAGTACCTTCTCCTTTTCTGCCAAGCTGATTCCACTAGATTTTGCGAAATTAGGATGGTGCTGTCTAGGTGGCATGTTTTTATTTTTGGTTGTCCTGAATTTGTTTCTGATGTGGGATAAGATTAAATATCGGTGCAGGGACAGTTGTAAGTGTTATGCAGCCACCTCAGATCCTACAGTGTGTACTGCCGCTACAGCCTCAGATCCTACAGTGTGTACTGCCGCTACAGCCACTAAACCCACTGAAACCTCGGCAGCCTGTACCACAGCTGCTACACCCCCCAAGATGGCCACTGTAGCTACTCAGACTCTCAGCACTCCCAAGACAGCCACTGCATCTACTCAGACTCCAGCATCTATCGAATCTCTGCCAATTGCTCCTGTAACCAGGAAGAAATACCAAAAGAAATCAGCTCGTGAAGTGAAGGATGATGACTCAGAGCCTTCTAAGGCAGAGCCATCATATGACCCAGGTGAGGGCCCTTCTCAGGCAGAGTTAGGGCCTGACACAGATGGGGGTTTCCTCGATCGTCCTTTTAAAGCAGACCCATCACAGAAGAAAGGTCCTTCTAAAGCAGAACTATCACAAGAGGACTCGGACGTAGAGATAACCTACCACTCCTTATCCCTGAAGGACCTGAGAAATATAAGGAAAGACTTCAGCCGTTATGACAGTGAACCTATTATTACCTGGTTGCTCCGATGCTGGGATAATGGGGCAGATAGCATGCAATTAGATGGCAGAGAAGCCAGACAGTTGGGATCCCTGTCCAGAGATGGTGGTATTGATAAGGCGCTCGCAAGAAAGTCAAACACTGTCAGTCTCTGGAGGCGACTCTTGTCAGCTGTAAAGAGCAGGTATCCCTATAAAGATGATGTTATGAGCCACCTAAGCAAATGGACCACTATAGAAAAAGGTATTAACTACCTTAGAGAACTGGCTGTGCAAGAGATCATTTATAGACACCCACGGGACATTGTAGATCCTGTAGATCCTGATGAAGTGGAATGCAACCGATCCATGTTCCGGAAGGTTGTGAAGAATGCTCCACCGACATATACCCATACATTGTCAATATTAGTATGGGGAGAAGATGATATGGCACATTCTACTGTGGGCGAAATGGCTAACTGTATGCGACAGTATGAAGATAGTATTTCTTCCCCACTGCAGGCACGCATCTCGGCTGTGGAAAAACTGACTAAGGAGAACAAGGACTCATTTAAACAACTGTCAGACAAACTGTCCATGATCGAGAATAAACTTGACTCTCTACCTACACAGGCGCGCGTTGCAGCTGTTAAGACAAAACGTTCTCCTACAGGACCAGCTCAAAGGAAAAGGAACATCGAAACAACCAACAAGCGGATCAAGCTGCTAAAGTGTTCCAAATAGATTTGGACTGGGAACACAAAGGTGAACTATTTTTAGCTCGGTGGGCTCATGACACTTCAGGTCATCAAGGAAGAGATGCAACATACAGATGGGCTCGTGACCGAGGGGTGGACTTAACCATGGACTCTATTGCACAGGTTATCCATGATTGTGAAACATGCGCCGCAATTAAGCAAGCCAAACGGTTAAAACCTTTGTGGTATGGGGGGCGGTGGTTGAAATATAAATATGGGGAGGCCTGGCAAATTGACTATATCACACTCCCTCAAACCCGCCAGGGTAAACGCTATGTGCTTACCATGGTGGAGGCGACCACCGGATGGTTGGAAACATACTCTGTGCCCCATGCCACTGCCCGGAACACTATTCTGGGCCTCGAAAAGCAAATCTTGTGGCGACATGGCACGCCAGAGAGAATTGAGTCGGACAATGGGACTCATTTCAAAAACAGTCTCACAGACAACTGGGCCAAAGAGCATGGCATTGAATGGGTATATCACATCCCCTATCATGCACCAGCCTCTGGGAAAATTGAACGGTATAATGGGCTGTTAAAAACTACCCTGAAAGCAATGGGGGGTGGAACCTTTAAAAACTGGGATAAACATCTGGCACAAGCTACCTGGTTAGTTAACACCAGGGGATCTATCAATCGAGCTGGCCCTGCTCAGTCAGACCTTCTACATACAGTAGAAGGAGATAAAGTCCCGGTGGTGCATGAAAGGAATCTATTGGGAAAAACTGTCTGGATTCTTCCTGTAATGGGCAAAGGTAAACCCATTCGTGGGATTGCTTTTGCTCAGGGACCTGGATGTACTTGGTGGGTGATGTTGCAAGATGGTGAAGTCCGATGTGTCCCTGAAGGTGATCTGATTATGGGTGAGACTACTTAAGCCTGAACTGTATGTTGTTGTTGCATAAGTGTCTTTCAGGTTAAGACAGTGTTGATGAGACCGGAACTAGCTTCATCAAGTGGCGTCCAGTAACCTCTTCGAGTCTGACATCTTTAACCTGCAACCCGTGGGCACGAACCATGACGAAAGAGAGACTGCTAGCCAGAGAGACTGCTGAGAGACTGCTAGCCAGATGGAAACCCACAATCCTGAACCAAATGAACTTGATGGACTTTTTGCATAAAGATGAATCATAGACTAGTGATATGTATATATATATTTGAAAATGAAAAGGTAGTGGTGATCTGAGTATGACATGAATGGTATGGAATAAGGGGTGGAATGTCCTGGTTTGGCTCAAACCAGGCCAAATAGTCTTAGAGAACCCAAGGTCACTGCTTACGAGTAAAGAGCCGAAGGGGGTTGTACCTGCAGGGAGTAGTGGACGGGGCAGGTGACCCAGGATTGACCAGCAAGGTATTCCATCCCATACATGTCATTCTCACTTTCCTGTTTATCACTAACCCACTGCCTCCTGGAGGTGGGGCCCAGGAGGGAGGGGCCCTCCTGTCTCCCACTGATTGGTACCAGCTTTGCCAAATCTCCAGTTAAAAGCCTGCAGGTGTGATGGCAGTGGAGCTTCTGCATTTTGCTCTCTGTCTGTGCTGGGGGGAGGTACTGCCTTTTCCCCTCTGCCTGTACTGGGGGGAGCAACTCTGCCTGAGGAGGATTTCCAAGCTCTTGATCTTGGTTTTGTACATATTTGTATATATTTGGTTATTTCTATTATTATTGTTATTATATTCTTTTTCATTATTCTAGTTTATTAAAACTGTTTTAACTTTCCAACTCATAAGTCTCTCTCCCTTTTCCCTTTCCCTTTCCCTTGGGGGGGGAGAGGGTTAACAGAGAGCATCTGCCACCTGGTTAATAGCTGGCCCAGCTTTAAACCGTGACACTGCATTATGACTGCCAAGAAGATGTTACTGGAACAGAAACTCTGGTTTCTTATGAACATACAAAACCTGTGAAGATGCATCCATGAAATGAGAGATTGACCCTGAGGAAATAGAAATATTCCTTGCCGTCTTTAAACTGATTTATACATACCTACTGGACTGATTGGCCAGCCAAGAATCCATTGAAGATTAGGAGGAAAAACTAGATATTAGGATACTGTATTGGATCAGTGATGTGGCTAGATGTTGAACAAGGGGGGGAAGACAAAATAAAGAGTATGTAATAAAGTGGATCTGTAGGAATGGGGAGGAAAGGGTGATAAGGCAGTTTGTGGCTGATTAAGATTCAGCTAATCATTCAATTAATCAGAAAATCAAAACTAGACTGATGGATGATTGGGTCAATTCACTAATTCTCATTAGCAGCAAAGGGAAAGAAGGGAGAGGAGGGTGGCTGATATGCCTTTCCCATACTGCTTTCCAAGTAACTTGGGAAAACAAGGTGCCAACAGGATATGAATGTGAAATAAAGTGTAAAGGATGGTGTAGTTGTGACTCCTAGGACAGAGGGGATGAGGAATTCTGCATAGGACTGAATGAAGTAGTCAGTAAACCCATCTCACTACCATGTAGCAGGTTTGCAGTTGACCTTAGACTCTACTAGAGCCATGCTTGGAGATGAGCTTACCTCGGTGACATGTCTTCGCCCTCTGAGTGACTTGATGTCAAGAAGAAAAACACTGGGATTATTGTTATCTTAATAACAGTGGAATAAATCCTTCATTTGAGAGGGTCTTGGCTCTTGGATTAGTGTTGGAGACCCTGGCATCAGACACTAAGATTGCACCTCCAGAGAGGTCAATGCATCCATGCAGGCAAAATGAATTTTACTTTGTTTACAAAAGCTATTATTTCTCACAGTGTTGTTTCCTTATGCTTCCAAAATGCTTTTTACTGCATACCTCCAAAGGGCTTTATAAACTTCAAAACATACTCTACCCTTCTTAGCATCTCCTTGTGTTCACCCTTGCCCTACTTTTATATGCAATTATGCAAGTTAGGGCATGAGTTGCAAAATGTGAATTTAACAGTGCACCACTCACAACTGGAATGAACTGCCAACTGCTAATTATTTAACAGAAAAGTTCATGGATGACAGTAAATAACAGATACATCTGAGAGTTTTCAAATCTGCCCCTGGACAATTCATAAGTACAGAAATGGCAACATTCATTATACGATTTATTTGTTGTGAAGTGCTTACTTGGCTCTGCTCCCGTGTCTATAACACCAAGCCAACAACAGTAGGACCCAAACAGACTTTCTTGTGAGATATTCAAGCTTCCTTTTTCAAATCTGGACAAAAGCTGCAAGAAGAACAGCTTTTCTTGTGGCATTTTAGTATTTCCAGCCTCCGTTTGATCCTAGAAGCAAACAAGCTGCAGAAAAACAGAAGTGAATAAACAGAGAATAGATTCCTTAAAAAAGATTTTTCTCAAGCAGAAGTTACTGGTACCTAGCAATTCCTTCATCAAATCCAGTCTGTACCTGTGTGCTGTCTTGCAGGAAATCACACTGAACAGTTATAACATTCCCTTTGGGATCCTGTGAATTTTAAAGCCTCCAGTGAAACCTCAGGTGATCACCTAGGGGTGAAGTGGAATCAGTACTGACATTTATCCTGAACCATTTCTCCAGTATGTCTGGAGATAAATAAAATGTATGCTGTCGACATCCTGCAGCAGCCCTGCAAGAAACCTTTGTTTAAAGAGACCTGTGGACACCCAGCACTGTGCTGTCAAAACTCAACCTGACCCTTTGTAGTCTAGCTGTCAGCTAGGTCTATAGACCTTCTCTTGCCTCTTCAGCTACTGAATACTGTGCAAGGACTGTCAGCTCGAGCTCTCTGAGGTGGCTTTCAGTGTTGTTGGTTCCAAAGTTTTAAAAAAAGAAATTGTCCCTGACATCCTGATTTTGGTTTACAGTCACAAATCTTAAAACTTCTGGGTGTATTTGATATTTTTGGTCTGGCTATTGAGCAGTTTGTGTATCTCAGTGGTCATATTTTCACATGTCTCAACAACTAAGAGAGCTAGAGAGACTAAAAGAACAACAACAAAGAAAAACATCCTCCTGCCATCTGCAGACTCCAGGAGCTGCAGCTTCAAGTAGAGCACTGGTTTTATGAGAACAGGCAAAACCCATTCCTGTTCTTTGTCTGGAGACTGGCCTCATACACAATTTTCTTCTTTGTTCCCAGTGTGTACTTGTCAAAACAGTCCACTCTTCCTTTTCAGCCTATGACTGCAGATGATCCCAGCTCCTCCCTGGCCCCCTGCCTTGTTTCGACTTGGAAAGCGTAATGCTTTTGGGTAACAGATGCTCGGCTGCCTAAAGATGCCACCTATAATGGGGAAATAATCTCCTGAAATGGAAAGGGAACATTAGCCTGGGCTTTGACATGTCAGATCTGATCGGAGAGTGGAGGTGTTCTGGCAGTGGCCTCAGGCAGAGCCAGGCTGGCAGGGTTGCCATGGCAATCAGCTTGTTTATCACATCAAGGTCCCTGTAATGAAACATCAGAAGATGTAATTCAAAAAACATTGAAACTAAAATATACATAGCAGAGTGTATTAGGTTGCAGGAAAAGTGAGCAAAAAGATCGAACTGTCTCAACGGTTTATGAATAAATGGAAACACTGAACCTCCTTTTGGTTTGAATAAAATAAACAAGAATTTTTTAAGTGACTTCAGTGTCAAGAGGTGATACTGATCAAAATACAGATATTGTTGCGGTACAAGTACAAACCAAGACAGGCATTCAGATACGCAAACTAAACTCATGCTGAACTCACATGAAGAATTACCCTATGTTGGTTAATGATAGCTTTTCCATTCCTCCCATTTTCATTGAAAGAAATGGTCAGGCAGTCAGAAAGTGGTGTTAATTTGGGCTTGGTTTGAGTGGAGTGAAATAACCTGTAAAAGTTGTGGTGGCTTACTGCATGAGACAGTGTTTGCCTATAGAATATAGATCACCTTGTGGGAGGATCCAATTTCAAGAAGAAGATTGGAGCTATGGGATAGTAACAGATGGATGCTAAAAATGTTGATAATTCTTGCACTGTTATTGATATAAGCACAACCCTGTGCTATGCAAGCTCCTATACAAATTTAACTCGTTACAAAGAGTAGCAGGATCAACTGCTTAGTTCCTTCAGGAAGAAAGGCAATAGACTTGGCTGAAAGAAAAGGCCCGCTCTAGGCATCAGTTTGTACAAGACATCTGCTGTAAGTGCTAACCTGCTTAACCAGGCTTTGAAGGTCAGGCCACATGTTATTATTGGAAGAATCATTCCTCTTGGATTCACAAAAAGTTCCCACACTTCACATGCCTTCAGATTCAGTAGGTGCAAATGAGCAAAACATGAGTATTACACAGCCAAGAGCAGGAGCCCTTGAGCAGGGAAACGTGGGCAGAGACCCTCACCCTTCCCACAGGCCCCCAGGACCCTGTGTGTCTCTGCAGACTCTCTGCCTCCCCATGCAAATGCCCTTCACTTGGCTTATTGACTCGGCTTCTGCACACAATGCTGCTTTGGTTTGCCCTGGAAAGCTTCAGAAACAGAGAAATGAGCATGTGTGAGAGAAACTGAAAGCTGATGGTCAGGGTCTGCTGTGGCACTCTCTTCATAAGGGAAGACAGAGAGGTCTGGAGGGGTTAATAATACACTCAGCTAAATAAGTCTAAAACATGCACCAAAGTATAATGTTACAACTGAGTAAATTATATGCTTCAAAAGATCCCTGCTTACATATTTAGCCAGTGTTGGCTATGCATCTACTCACACCATACTGTGTATGTTCGAGTGACTGGAACAATTCCCGAGGTTAATTACTAAACCAGCCAAAGGCCTTGACTCATTTAGAGCTGATGGAGATCACTGCACTTATTCCTCAGATTTATCAAGCAAACACAATTATGCTGGTCATGACACATGGCTTGACTAATAGCACAGGCATATTGGACTAAAAACCCCTGCCTTGATATGTGTCTCATCCACAGGGAAGCTCTCACACACCATAAGATGGGAGCTGATGCAGGAGGGAAAGTAAAGCCCACCCACTGGGTATTCCTGCTGCTGCCTTGCTTTTAAATTACATTGCATAACTGGAAACTACAGAAATATATGACATCTTTCTTGGAAGCTTGGGATATGTTTGCAGATGGTTCTTGCTAAGTGGATTTGTGATTGTAGGATAAAAAGCAGTCTAGCTGGCTATGACAAGTGGGCCAATAAGCCAGATGAATGCACATCATTGAGGTCTTTGAGATGATGTCTGAACTAGGTGCCAGTGAACTTCCACCGTAGTTTTCAGTGAGAACAAGAGCTGTGAATAGATGGAGAAGAATGGCTCCAAGCCATCCGAGAAGCCCGATGCAACGTGCTGATCTAACATCTGCTTATCAGCCTTTGCAAAGACTGACATGCAGTCGGTGTAACTGCATGTCAGTGAGCCACTGCCACATGAATCAAAAGTTCCTCTCACCAGCTCACCTCTTCTGCAAGCCAGTGCTGGTGCTTCATCTCCTCATCTTATACTGCATGTTGCTGCACCCTGCACAATTGTCCTTGTTCAGAAAGTTTCTCCAGGAAGAACTTTCTTTCCCTAAAGGAAATACCTTTTCAAGTATGCTTTCTGGCAGACATGCACAAAATCACAAACCTGTAAACAGATAGGAAGGCAGAGTAATGAATCTGTCATTTCCAAAGTTGGATAACTTATAACCCGAAAGTCTTTTCCACTTCTAAGGTAATAATATCTTTAAAAAATGTGGTTATGTTCCTGATTCAACAGTAACTTAGGTGTGCAGTTATGGACATCCCTACTTAATAAAGCTCTTAAATATACGATTAAATCCTGCTAAAGCCCACTCTTAAGAGTTTAGCTGAAGTGGCACTTAATTCATTACAGCTTTAATAGACCCTCTACAAATCCTATCTAAATATGAAATAATGAAGCAGGAAGTATCATCCATAACACCAGAATGATGACATTTATTAACAGAGGTAGTCCTGAGCAGTATCTACTTTTAGAACAGTTTTTCCTAGCTGGTTAGTTGGGGCTGCACCTTGGCTGCCCTGTAAGAACACTGGTTGCAGTGCCTTTGACATTAAATTTCTCAGCCATCTGTACCATTTTGGCTGTGAAGATGTCATTGAACAGGACAGCCTGGGTGTCAGACAGCTGCTCAGTTTATCATCTATTTTAAAGCATGAAAATAGAGAATGTGATTACAGAGCTAATGTTGAAAGACTTGACTTAAGAAGCTTGAGGACTGCTGATTTAGAGCAATATGTTTCTTAAAGAAAAAAAAAAAACAAAATAAAAGAAATCACCTTTGAAGCCTGGATAGACCTTTTTGATGATCCTTTTAGAGTTTGAACCTGTGGGTGTTTCATGTAGCAGGATTTGGCAGAAAAGCCAGCCCTGCTTTATTTACAGTCTTTTTATCTTCTGGAAGATGTGGTGCACTTTAGCAATCAAAAAGACAATGTAATTTTGACAATTGTTTAAAAGAAAAGAAGAAAAGGGGAGTGGAAAAAAAAGTTAAAAGCACTTGTTTGCTCTATTATAGGTTTATTTTGATGTATTTTTGTGATCACACAAGTGATCTTGCCCTGGTCGCATATACCAGCCCCTCTTTTTTTGTGAACTGATGTGAATGAAAGATTCAGTGATTTGCTGGAGTGAATTTCTCTTTAAGTAGGAGCCAAATTGCAGGAGCCAGTGTGTACCAAGGAGAAAGTAAGATGAATGAACCTCTTGCACCATACCAATAAGAAGTCAATGCAGTCTTTGAGGACAAGTTATCTGGATGCTTAAAGCTTATGACATAGGCACCAGTGGTAATCAAAAGAGGTGTTTCCCATGGAGGACTACAGAGACACTGGTCTGCAGCAGAAGGTGGTAGAAGGAGAGCTTGACATATATCTATATGCCTCCAGGAGTGCATCCCAGTGACAGCCGATACCACTTGCAGTGTGCAGAGCCACCTGCTCCTCTCCCTGGACGAGGTCTGGTAGCCAGCACAGGACTCATGCAGAGAGAGAGGACACTGCTACTGAGCCTCGCTTCATCATCTAGTCCCTGGTTTGGAGAGAGAGCTTCATTTCACTGCAGATTGTCATTGCTGGGCCTGGTCTGCATGCAGACATTCAAAACACCCAGCTGTCCTTCAGTGGCACTGATGAGAGCTGGGATCACCGGTCTCTTCAATAAACTCCTGCATATCTTCGCTGGCTACTGATCACCACTGGCCCAGGGAGCTGTGCTTGCTTCCCAAACTTGATAGATGTTTTCTGGCTCTAACTCCCATGAATTATTCTGCTCGAGTCTGACTTATTCCACCAAATCCTATGGAGCCTTGGGGGTGCTATGGCTGAAATACCCTAATGATTCAGGATTGCTATGATTTACAATCCTGATTAGGTCTCTCTGTGCATTATGATTGATTCTTTAATTGTGGGATGGCCTGCTACACTTTTCAACAGGATTTCTGTCTTATTCAATGAACACGATTACTCCTTCTCTGTGAGGTCCTCTTGGGTACATTTCCAGTCCTCAGATGGCCTCAGAGTTTGTGAGTCTGGGTACAAACCTTGTGCCCAGAGTGCAGATTAGGGGGAGACTTGAATGCGTATCAACCCCTTCTTATGCCCTGACTTCCCCAGTAAGAAAACCCTGGCACACAACAAAGAAGGAAGCCACTATATTCTCCAAAAATGTGCCCATTCTGGATAATCAGTGGAACAGGGGTTTTGAGTGCCCCTGCAGGTACAGCTTACGTGACATCCATCTTTCCCTGTTGTAGACGTTGGGAGGAAATGTTCACAGCAAATGCAGTGGGGGCCTGGAGGAGACGGTGGATGGGGTCGTTGTGGTTGGATCAGTGTGATACTGCCTGGAAGAATGGATTCTGCCTGTGCTGCAGCTGCAGGGCTCACGTGTGATGCTGGGGAGAGATATACTAACCCTGTGTTTTCTGTTTCCTGCCTGTGCACGATGCAAGCTGTGGAGTCTGCCTTGTAAAACAGAGGAGAGAAATCAGCAACCGGACTCAAAGCGATTAAAGTGCCACAAAACCTGGCATCCCCTACCAAATCAGGACTTTCAAATAAAACACCCAGCACTGCTGGACATTTCAGATGTAATATCTCACTGTCTCAGTTCCCCATCTCTATGGGAAGTAACAACACCACATCATTACTCAAGATTTGTTGCGTATATCAATTAATCAGCTTTTGCAAACCACTCAAACACTGCAGTGATGAATGCTTTAAAGAACTTATGATTAATGTTGTCTTCAGATTATGTCTTCACAGTGTACATAAATAAGGCCTGGGGCTGTACATAGAAAAATGAAGATAAAATGAAATACTGAACAGCTGCTTCTAGCAGGAGAAGATCCACTGTGCACTCCGGGTGGTGAAGGTGTTCAGAGGTGGCGTATGTGGGCATGAAATTAACGACCATAACAGGCGCTTTGCCCACACAGGACTGAAGTAAGCTTGCACAGACCTCTTTTTATTGTTATCTGTGAGTTTGCAACTTTTCAACCTTTCAATTCATTCAGTGTGAGGGTTTTTTTATGTACTTCGTGTACTGAGACACAGACAAAATTCAAAGATATAATTTATTTGTGTCCGGGTACACGAAGTACATTTAAAAAAGAAGAAAACAACCCTCTTACACAAATAACTATAACAAATGCTGGAAATCACATGTCTGGTAGTGACATGCTAGTGCAGCCTTGTCATGAATACTATGGGGAGCATGGCCCCCATTTAGGAGTACCAATATAATATCCTTTCCTGGGTCATGTTGCATGGCCTCCCTACCAAAGCCCAGCCCCAGGTATACATGGGATTATCTTGATATCCTGTATTCCTCAGCAAGGAGCCACCACTGAACCATCTGCAGACTTGTTGAGGAAGGGCTTACAATCCAGCTTTCCCCTCCGACTTGTCTGCTTCAGAATTTGTGGGCAAAAATGGTACCCTGACTTCCCCCACTGTTGGCAATTCGGCTTCAGTTTAGTATGAACACGAATTCCATGGTTGCCAGCAGCATTAAAACATTAAACCAGGCTTTCTGGCTCAACTTGAGTGTCTCAGGAAGCCTACGAGAAGCGCTTCCCATCTGGGAAAGGCTTGGTCACCCAGGAGATGGTGCCAGCCCTGCCATCCTACGGTTTTAGCGCAGGGGGGACCGCAGATGGGGACTAAGCTGGTGCTGCTGGCGGAAGGTCCCAGGGAAGTAACTCAGAATAGCTCAGGCTTCTCTGAAGCATGGTCTGGGCTAGTGACGAATTAACAAACAAGAGCCAGTGAACTTCTAATCCTGAGGTTTAATGTTCATCCCCAAGGTTAAATGAGACTAGGATGAAATCCAGCTGAAGCTTAGGTGTCTTCTGTCCTGGTTTCCTTCACTCAGGTGCATGAAAAATATGGGGTCAAATCAGGCAGTTGTGTCCCAGCCTCAGAGAACCTCAACAGGACAGCAAACTGAGCATCTCACCTCCCAGGGGATTCAGATGTTTTTTCTTCACTAGTGCTTCTGCTATAGCTCTTCCTGGGAGACCAGATCCAGAATTAGCAACGGTGGATTTCTTCCTCTCACCCTCCTTTTTTGCCATAATCACTGTCTTGCTGTACGAGATCTGAGCCTCATTTTCAATAAACAAGTGCTTTACTGTGGGCGGAATCCACCCTATACTACATTACAGCTAGGCCAATCAGAGTTTGCCAATTCAGTTTAAAAACAAACAATCTCATCTAATTTTCTGCATGTATGTTTTTCCTGCATATTCTTTAGCTTTGCCTTGGCATTTCTATAGCAGCAGGAGACTATTATCTTGTCAATAATGGTCTATTGCATTGACATTATCTCTTAATTACACAATTACTTTGTTATGTACTGTAGTACGAGCAACAAAACACTTCAAGTCCTTCAAGCAAATATAGTTATAACGGTTTAAAAGAAAAAAAAAACACCAGTCACCAACCCTTGATTCAAACTATCTGCTATGTGTAAGTACTGTTCTGTTCTCTTGATAGATTGATGAAGTAATTGTACAATTAGTGCCAGAAAGGGTGTAGGTAAAATAGTAATGCTTGTTGGGATTGGTAAAATAGTGCTTTTTGTCATCTTATCCTGAAAAACATGTGAGGAAACTGGGCTACTTTACTCGTATCACTCCTTGTCCTATTGCCATGGGACCCCCCAAAAATGAACTAGGTCCAATCCAGCTCACGCTGTGTGGCTAGAGTCATCCTGACAGCATACTGCATCTGCTAGCTACATTGTTAGGGAAGCGCTCTCAATGCTGGCAGGCACAGGAATGCCAGCTGCTCACAGTGGTGCCGGCCTGACTGCAGTCCTGGGTACCTATGGGGTCACAACCCAGCACCAGCTACAAATCTGTGACGACTCCACTGGTTTTTCACTTCAGAGAAGCTAACTTGGTATACCATACTGGCACTGCTGTTGCCTGAAAGCACGCTGGAAATGCAGCTCACAGGCAGGTGCTCTGATAACCCGCTCCCATATCTACCACATTATTGCTTACTGGCAGCTGCATCATGCCCCAGACTTGCTCCCAACAAAGTCAATGATACTTTGTCATTGACCTTGAATGACAGCAAAGTCAGGAATTTGTTGCCTGGATAAACTGGTGCATTTGGCAAGTATTTTATTTCAGAAACAAATCTCCTTAGCCCCTTAAAAGTCTAACACTGCTGACTTTAGATTTATCACTTTCCCCTACAACCCTAGCTTTGCCTTCTGACAAAATCAATATTCTAAAAATAAATAAATAAACATACAGTGCGAACATCTAAATTGAAAAGCAGCAGTTGGCAGAGCCATGCATCTTTAATCTGGATTTAGTCAGCCAGATAGTGAGGCTTGGCAAGACCCCTCAGGCAAAGCATTCAACAAACTTACTGTACTGCACTTAAGAAGTCCATCAGTCCTTCCCCCTTTACTCAGATATAAAAGAGCCACAAGGTGTGAATGCTTCCAGTCACCTCTCCCACAGCTCCCCTCAGCCTCTCTCCTGGGATAATGGAGGAGGATGGTGGTGGCTGTTGACTAAGGCTTTGTGCATCAACACAAAGGAGGGGGAGAGCCCCTGGGATGGGGGGGAGAAGAGGTGGGATGAAGTTGGAGGAGCAGGCTGCAGGTGTAAACATCTGTACCAGCTTCACTGAGGTCCTTGCATTGCCTCAGCCCCTCTCTGAGAGGAAATGTATTTTCAAAGGAGGGTCCTGTTTCAACAGAGGGTGGGTTTTTTCGTTTGTGAGAACCATACAGGGAGAATTTGGGAGTGGTGACTTGAACAGGACTGCTTTCCTTGTTTCATCTGCAGCATTCCTAGTGCTGTCAGTCAAGAACTGAACAAAAATATTTGTTTGAGCTCGATTTGGCTGCTACAGTCAAAGACAACAAAAAAGCTTTTACAAATACCTCAACAGCAAAAGGAGGGTCAAGGAGAGCCTCCACCACTTGCTGAATGAGGAGGGTAGTGTAGTGTCAGGGGATGAGGAAAAGGCAGAGGTGCTCAATGCCTTCTTTGCCTCGGTCTTTAATGTCAAGACTGCTTGTCTTCAGGAGACTCGGCCCCAGAGCCTGAAGTTAGGGATGGGGGGCTGTGTGAACCTCCCAGGATCCAAGAGGAGACAGTTAGTGACCTGCTGTGCCAGTTGGACACCCACAAGGCTATGGGCCCGGATGGGATTCACCCTAGAGTAATGAAGAAACTGGCAAATGAACTTGCCAAACCACTCTCTATTATCTACTGGCAGTCCTGGTTAACTGGAGAAGTTCCAGCTGACTGGAAATTAGCAAATGTAACGCCCATCTACAAGAAGGGTCGGAAGGATGATCCAGGGAACTATAGGCCTGTCAGCCTGACCTCGGTGCCAGGCAAGGTGATGGAACAGATCATCCTGAGTGCCATTACACGGCACATGCAGGACAATCGGGGCATCGGGGCCAGCCAACATGGATTCATGAAAGGCAGGTCCTGCTCGACCAACCTGGTCTCCTTCTATGACCAAGTGACCCGCTTAGTAGATGAGGGCAGGGCTGTGGATGTAGTCTATCTAGACTTCAGTAAGGCATTCGACACTGTCTCCCACAGCATCCTCCTAGACAAACTGGCTGCCCGGGGCTTGGATGGGTGGACTCTTAAATGGGTTAAAAACTGGCTGGATGGCCGAGCCCAGAGAGTGGTGGTGAATGGGGCAAAGTCCAGCTGGCGGCCAGTCACTAGCGTTGTTCTCCAGGGCTCAGTTCTGGGGCCGGTGCTGTTCAATATCTTTATAGATGATCTAGACGTAGGGATTGAGTGCACCCTGAGCAAATTTGCAGATGACACCAAGCTGGGTGGGAGTGTCAATCTGCTGGAGGGTAGGAAGGCCCTTCAGAGGGATTTGGACAGGTTAGATAGATGGGCCGAGACCAACGGCATGAGGTTCAACAAGAACAAGTGCCGGGTCTTACACTTCGGCCACAACAACCCCATGCAGCTCTACAGGCTGTGGGAAGAGTGGTTAGAAAGCGGCCCGGTGGAAAGAGACCTGGGGGTGCTGATCGACAGCCGGCTAAACATGAGCCAGCAGTGTGCCCAGGTGGCCAAGAAGGCCAATGACATCCTGGCTTCTATTAGGAATAGTGTAGCCAGCCGGTCTAGGGAAGTGATCGTCCCTCTGTACTCAGCACTGGTGAGGCCGCACCTTGAGTACTGTGTCCAGTTCTGGGCCCCGCACTTCAAGAAAGATGTTGAGGTGTTGGAGCGAGTCCAAAGGAGGGCGACCAAGCTGGTGAAGGGTCTGGAGGGTCTGACCTACGAGGAACAGCTGAGGGAGCTGGGGTTGTTTAGCCTGGAGAAGAGGAGGCTCCGAGGTGACCTTATTGCAGTCTACAACTACCTGAAGGGAGGTTGTAGTGAAGTGGGAGTTGGCCTCTTCTCCCGGGCAACTAGCGATAGGACAAGAGGGCACAGCCTCAAGCTTTGCCAGGGGAGGTTCAGGTTGGACATCAAGAAGAATTTCTTTACAGAAAGGGTTATTAGACATTGGAATGGGCTGCCCAGGGAGGTGGTGGAGTCACCATCTCTGGATGTGTTTAAGAAAAGACTGGACATGGCACTTAGTGCCATGGTCTAGTTGACAGGGTGGTGTCAGGGCAGCGGTTATGACAGAAAGATGCTTCCAGCTGCTCAGCTTCTCACCCATTCCCACTGCCAGAGGATTTTAACAGGGACCCTTAGCTATTTCTGATAATGAAAGAAGGATATCATAATGTTGAATTATTGGAGAAGGAAGAGAGAGGAGAAAATGTAGATCTGTTATACATCACCCAGGGAACTAAAACCAGCAGCTCTGAAGTACTATCTGAATGGGGATATTGCAGTGATGGACAATGAATAAGGCAGTGAGCAGAGCACGTAGGCTTTTACACCAGTTTGTTTGCTTCCTTGGGCTTCTCATGGAGTTTGCAGCACACAGTTTAGCCAAGATTCAATGGCTGTTTTGCACTGAAATATTTACCAGAACAAGAGATAAGTCTAAGCTGCACTGAGATCTCAACTGAGATCTCAGCCCCCTGTGATGACATAATGGAGATGGGTCTGAGCCCATTCAGGCTTTGCAAAAATGTGAATATTTTTAGGAAGGATTTTGAAAGCAGAAAATATTAGCCTTTCTGGGGGAAGGAATCTTATGCATAGAACCAGCAGGGAATGAGTGACAAAACCAAGAGGCGAATGCTTTTTCTTGTGCAGAAATAAATGTTTCCTTGTAGCCCCTGGATAATGGGTCAGAAAGAAGATGAGATTGGTTTGTCCGTTTAATATGTTCGTGTCTGTGTGGCTGTGTGTTCCATGTACTAACTGCTCTACCAACTCCACTTTCAGACTCTAAAACTTTTTTTCATAATAGGATTTGTGTGTTTGCTGCTTTTGGCTTGATGAAGCTATAATGCCAGAGAAGTTCAAAGGTGGCAGGTGCTGAACTCTGGCTCTTTTTTTTTCTCCCCGGAGGGATGCAAGTATCAGCTGTCAGCTAGAGTTTATGCAAAGTAATTCCTGCTGAATGACAAGAACAAACACTTTTCAAACACCTGTGTGAAGAAGAAAAACAGAAGATGATGACAATCAAAAAGACAGGGCGGGCAAGGACAAAATAAACACGTAAAAAATCTGTGTAGACCTGAAAAGAAGGGGGCATGCTTTGTGAGCTGTGTTGCCACAAGTTCTGTATGCTATAGACAATGTGCTTGTTTTTCCCTTCTCCTCTTTGGCACTGCTGCTCAGATAGGTCCTGCTCTCCTGTCCCACCTCTGCAGCTCAGTGGAAAGTGATTTGTAAGTGTCTTCTGAGACATGTCTATTTTTCAAGCCTCGGATTCAATTTAGTTTCCAAATGTTCTTCATAAAATTTGGTATTTCATGGTTAAAGATATTTATTCAACTGTAAAGACCAATGCTTTATTTTTTCAAAAAGACTATCTCAAATTTAGATTGTGTTTGGTGCTTATTTTATATTTAAAGGAAAATATAAAATATTTTGATGCATTTTGAAGTTGTTTAACTTTTTATTCTAATTAAGAAATGCAATGAAAATACAGTTTTCTTAAGCAAAATTCCTCACCTATTTTGTTATTCTATTTTGCCTATTCTGCACATGTGCTGTTTCCCAGCAACAAACAGCCCTGTAGGTTCACGGAGGAACTTAGGTCTTTTCCTTTGCTCTGTCTTACTCCTCCTGTCTAGGACCTGCTCTACAGTGTAGCATAAGCATTTCTTTTTTACTCTTTCTTCCTTCTTCAGTCTTGCAGCATACCCACCTCACCCTGCTCCCACTCCTTTGAGTCTTTCTGCTTTGTCTGCGTTTCTGCAAATGAACCATTTTTTTGGCATCTGTTTTTGTGAAAAGGAAAAAACAAAGCAAAACAAATGAGCTCTGTGAAATGTCAAGGATGCTGTTAAACAACAGTCTTGAAAACGGTGCCTTAATTGCATCACTAATGGGAGTTTTTATCTAATTGAAAAGCAACGAAGCAGATCATATTTTTTTGTTGTAGTTTCCATTAAACACTGCCTGAGAAGTGGAGAAGTGAAGAGAAACCACAAAACAAATCTTTACAAGGGCTGGGGGTCTCATTGACAGAGAGAGGGATGTGCCTCCTTGGGGACCTGACTGCCCATCTTACTTGCCATGGGAAGTGTTGATGTTGCCTACAAAACCAAGTAGGAGGTTTAAGCAGCCATGGAGAGGGGGTGGTGGGAAGTCACTAGGTGTGCATCAAAGCCATCTACTCACAGGTGGTGTAATACCAACTCTGGTATAGAGAACTGTAATTCTCAAACTTTTGGGGTTTGCAGAGCCTGTTTTTATAAGAATTTTATTGCTTGACAGCACCTGCCTGTGGGTAGCTGATGTGGACAGTTGCAGTATAAACTTTATTTTTCTATAAACTTTAATGAAACCTTGGACCATAGATTGAAGCACACAAAAAAGGTACTCTGTACTTAGGATACCTATGGGCTCCTATTATCAGGCTTACTGCCCATGTGAAGACTGACTTGCACATATACAGAGGCCCTGACATGTCTGTCAAGCACTGCAATTGCTGACTCTAGGATGCACTGGGTGTGCTGTCCCTCTGCAACTCCATTTCAAAATACATGCACAAGCAACCAACATTCCTCCTGTGAGAGCAGATAAGCAAGTGAAAATTGATCTGTCCTTGTCCAGTGAGTCCTGCCCTCCCATCTCAAGAAAACCTTGACAGATTCAATCAATTCCACAACAACCAGCAAGCTGACAATAAAACTAGAGGCTGGTTGGAAACCAGCCTGGAGCAATGGCATCATACAGCCCGAATTTAATAATGTGGTCCTTGGGGAGAGAAAGCGAGATGGGATTCCCACCCCACTGCTCTGTGCTCCTTTGGGAAAGCAGCATGCTATTTTGGGGGCTCTCTTGGGCTATGGGGATGGGAAACAAGGGACCCCTCTGGTCAGGTAGGTTAACACCATTGTGCCAAGCAGCATTAGCAATTTGGCCTTGGAAAGGAGATGGGAATTCACCAGTAGCTCTTATCATCCCCTTGTAGGGGTGCAAATCACCACATGTAGTCCAGGGATGATGGGGATTCAGTGCCAGGGCTTAAGACTTAACTATGTTTTCTTTTACCTGATCAATTGAAAGAAAAGCCATATGGTTTTCTTGCCCTTGGATGCAATTTCTGTTTGAAAGCAGATATCACAACAAATTGGTCTGGAGGTTTAGAGCTTATTCGCAGTAATATTTATGAGTGCTTGTGGTGCATAAGTGAAACAAATGGTAGCCTAAATTGTACTGAGAGAATATGAAGGATCAATTCAGCAAACAAAATAGGCTCTGAACTTGTTAGCTGAACAAATACATGCAAAGCACATTCAGAGAATAATAAGTATCTCCCATTTCAGCAGCTTCTTTCATTCACAGAATCACAGAATCACAGAATCACAGAATGTTAGGGATTGGAAGGGACCTCGAAAGATCATCTAGTCCAATCCCCCTGCCGGAGCAGGATTGCCTAGACCATATCACACAGGAACGCATCCAGGCGGGTTTTGAATGTCTCCAGAGAAGGAGACTCCACAACCTCTCTGGGCAGCCTGTTCCAGTGTTCAGTCACCCTCACCATAAAGAAGTTTTTCCTCATATTTAAGTGGAACCTCCTGTGTTCCAGCTTGCACCCATTGCCCCTTGTCCTGTCAAGGGATGTCACTGAGAAGAGCCTGGCTCCATCCTCATGACACTTGCCCTTTATATATTTATAAACATTAATGAGGTCACCCCTCAGTCTCCTCTTCTCTAAGCTAAAGAGACCCAGCTCCCTCAGCCTCTCCTCATAAGGGAGATGTTCCACTCCCTTAATCATCTTCGTGGCTCTGCGCTGGACTCTCTCTAGCAGTTCCCTGTCCTTCTTGAACTGAGGGGCCCAGAACTGGACACAATATTCCAGAAGTGGCCTCACCAGGGCAGAGTAGAAGGGGAGGAGAACCTCTCTTGACCTGCTAACCACACCCCTTCTAATACACCCCAGGATGCTATTGGCCTTCTTGGCCACAAGGGCACACTGCTGGCTCATGGTCATCCTGCTGTCCACTAGGACCCCCAGGTCCCTTTCCCCTACGCTGCTCTCCAACAGCTCTGTCCCCAACTTGTACTGGTACATGGGGTTATTCTTGCCCAGATGCAGGACTCTACACTTGCCCTTGTTATATTTCATTAAGTTTCTCCCCGCCCAACTCTCCAGCCTGTCCAGGTCTCTCTGAATGGCTGCGCAGCCTTCCGGTGTGTCAGCCACTCCTCCCAGTTTTGTGTCATCAGCGAACTTGTTGACAGTGCACTCTATTCCCTCATCCAAGTCATTAATGAATATATTGAATAGAACTGGTCCCAGTACCGACCCTTGAGATACTCCGCTAGACACAGGCCTCCAACTGGACTCTGTCCCATTGACCACCACTCTCTGGCTTCTTTCCTTCAGCCAGTTCACAATCCACCTCACTACCCGATCATCCAGACCACACTTCCTCAGTTTAGCTGTGAGGATGCTGTGGGAGACCGTGTCAAACGCTTTACTGAAATCGAGATAGACCACATCCACAGCTTTACCATCATCTGTCCACCGGGTAACATCCTCATAAAAGGCTATCAAGTTGGTTGAACATGACTTCCCCTTGGTGAAGCCATGCTGAGTGCCCCTAATGATCCCCCTATCCTTGATGTGCCTAGAGACAGCATCAAGAACAAGTTGTTCCATCACCTTTCTGGGGATGGAGGTGAGGCTGACCGGTCTATAGTTACCCAGGTCCTCCTTCTTGCCCTTTTTGAAGACTGGAGTGACATTCGCTTTCCTCCAGTCCTCAGGCACCTCTCCCGTTGCCCACGACTTAGCAAAGATGATGGAGAGTGGCCTAGCAATGACTTCCGCCAGGTCCCTCAGCACCCGCGGGTGCATCCCATCAGGGCCCATGGATTTATGGACATCCAGATTGCTTAAATGGTCCCTGACCCAGCCCTCATCTACCAAGACAGATTCCTCCTCTATCCTGACTTCTTCTGGGGCCTCAGGGGTCCGGGGCTCCTCAGGACAGCCTCCAACAGTATAGACAGAGGCAAAGAAGGCATTCAGTAACTCCGCCTTCTTTTTATCCTCTGTCTCCAGGGCCCCCACCTCATTCATCAGTGGGCCTACATTGCCTCTAGTGTTGGCTTTACCTGCAATGTATTTGAAGAAGCCCTTTCTGTTGTCCTTGACCTCTCTTGCAAGGTTTAATTCCAAGGAGGCCTTAGCTTTCCTAGTTGCCTCCCTACATCCTCTGACAACAGACTTATATTCCTCCCAAGTGGCCAGCCCCTCCTTCCATGATCTGTACACCCTCTTCTTCCACTTGAGTTTGCCCAGCAGTTCCCTGTTTAACCATGCAGGTCTCCTGGTACCCTTCCTTGACTTCCTACCTGCTGGGATGCTCTGATCTTGAGCTCGGAAGAAGCAGTCCTTGAATGCTAACCAACTATCTTGGGCCCCCTTACCTTCTAGTACCCTGTCCCATGGGATTTCCCCTAGCAATTGCTTGAAAAGGCCAAAGTTGGCCCTCCTGAAGTCCACGGTTGATTCTGCTAGCTATTCTGTTCCTGCCACATGAGATCCTGAACTCTACCATCTCATGGTCACTACAGCCAAGGCTGCCCTCAACCTTCACCTCTTCAACCAGACCCTCCTTGTTAGTGAGGATAAGATCCAGCAGCGCTCCTCTCCTAGTTGGCTCATCCACCATTTGCATCAGAAAGTTATCATCAATGCACTGGAGGAACCTCCTGGACTGAGGATGGCTGGCTGAGTAGGCCTCCCAGCAAATATCAGGGTAGTTGAAATCCCCCACGATAACCAGGCCCTGTAATTGCGAGACTGCTCTCAGCTGCCTGTAGAAGCCCTCATCACCCTCCTCATCCTGATCCGGTGGCCTGTAATAGACACCCACAACAGTATCACCCCTGCCAGCCTGCCCCTTAATTTGCACCCACAAACTCTCAACTCGCTCCTGATCCGCCCCTGGACAGAACTCAATACATTCTAGCTGCTCACTCACATAAAGAGCAACTCCACCCCCTCTCCTTAGCGGCCTGTCTTTCCTGAACAGGACATAGCCATCCATGACCACATTCCAGTCATGCGAGGCGTCCCACCAAGTCTCTGTAATTGCCACTAGATCATAGCCCCCCGACTGAACACGGATTTCTAACTCCTCTTGTTTATTCCCCATGCTGCGTGCATTGGTGTACAGGCATTTCAGGGAGCGAGCTGAGCACACCGATTTCACCCCAGGGGGATGTGAGGCCTCCTGGTCTACCTCAACACTAGAGCGTTGCCCCAGTGGTGCAAGCCCAGCTACTACCCCATCCCCCTTCGAATCTAGTTTAAAGCTCTCCGAATGAGCCCTGCTAATTCCTGTCCCAGAACCCTTTTGCCCCTACGACATAAACCTTTCCCATGTATTACCGTCACGCCTGGTGTCTTATAAAACCAGCCATTATCAAAGAACCCAAAGCCCTGCCTGAAGCACCAGTCTCGTAGCCAGGCATTAATAGAGAGAATCCTACTATTCCATCCCACGTCATCACCTGAAAATGGAAGTAGGGAGGAGAAAACAACTTGTGCTCCCCCTAGAAACTGTGTACCCAGACAGAGATCTCACCAGGCACCTCTTTGGCTATGTAGAGTAACTGCAAACTGTGTGTACAGTGTCCTTCCTAGCAGCCTGTCCTGCAGGTGCTGCACAATTAACCCAAATCAGATATAATTGCAAATTGAGTAATTGAGTAGTAATTGAGTAGCTACTGGCTGGGGAATGTAGCTTGACAGAGTGAAACTCCCTGTGTGGAGAGCTGGTGTAGATAATATTCTTTTTCATGGAAAAGTGCCAAGGGACCCTTAATGTTAATAGATAAGTAAGAAAACTCAGAATTTGTGTCTCATTTGAAATACCTCTGTGCCAACAGTGGACCCTGGTCTGTAATGATACACTGGGTTGATGTTTTAGTTTACCATTTACTTTTTCACCTGTGCCCCTTCCCAAGCCAGTGTGTTTATTTTCATGAGAAATGTTCTGACTTCTGTCAGTAGAACAGGCTAAGCAGAATTCTGCAGTAATTAATAAAACCAACTAGGCAAATTAATTTTACTTTAAAAAAAATCCTAATTGCCATAAAAAGTCCCAGCATTGACAGTCTCCTCAGGGAAATTCTGCACAATTACCTTTTGATATCACTGGCATTTTCCAGCAGCAAAAATCCTGCAGTGTTTCTGAAACAGAAGCTGTTGTGCCAACTTCCTCCACGCAGCCTGGCTTCACGGCAGCTGCCAGATGTGCTGCCGGGGGTTTGCAGCTCCCAAAGTTTTCAGGCACCACTGCTGTGCATTGTGTCCTACAGCTGCACCACAGAGGGGTCACTTGGTTTAGACAGTGACCTGGGCCACGGGACTGCGATCCCAGGCAGCTTCCTTGAGCTGAACATTATGGATGGTGATTTTGGGACAACCTCTGACATTTCTGGTAGTTCTGCAGTTGGGGATATGAGCAAGATAGAGTGGTGGCACACAGGGGTCTGCTGCTGGAGGCCACATCTCTGCGGCAGCAGATTAACCTCCTTCCACAGAAGGCAATGGGGGCACGGTGGCCTCTGGAGGCTGAAGTCTTGGCTCAGACTTTCACAGGTTCTTCAGGGTCCTACAGCGAATGCAGATAGTTTCCCTGACAGTGAAATAGGGACTCTCAGGGTCTAATGAGAGGTACTGTTTGGGAACTTGTGGCTAGTTATGGCCCCTCCTCCATTTTCTTTTTTCCTTCCATTTTCAGTTGGATAACACAGTGCAAAAGAAAATAATAGTAAAGGTGTTGAAGCAAGTATATTTTTTCTTAATCGCTATGTGACCAAAATTACACATTTCACTTTAAATGAAAAGTACTATCATCTGAGGAACAGAAAATGTCCTGGAGACTGTTTTCTAAAAAATAATTTCTGTTCTTTCATTCAAAAGATGTCTCCAGGAACGTGCTCTCTTTCTGTCTGACTTTCCTGAGGATATATACAAATATTTCACCGCAATGAGTAAAAAGAACTATGAGTCTTTTTAGGTCACTTTCCATCATCTTCCCTCCTTTCTCCATCAACTTTTATGTTCTCCACATCTGCTGTGCTGGTGATGCTGCCCTCATCACTCATTCATTGCATTGCCACAGAAGTACCTTCACTCTTTCAGTCCTCTCCTTGTGAATAGGCATTCCTTCTTTCTCACCCATATGGTGGCACTGCCGAGGAGCTACCTTCATGTGCAAGAGCTGACTGTGCACTGGAGGAGCTCCCTGGATGGGGCCTCCTGTTACAGTCCATCAAACTCTCCTTTAACATTTCTTTGCCCTGATATCAAGGAAAACAAGCTATGGGTGAGGGGTGAACGTTGCTTACCAGCCCAAGGCCATTGCCTCCCTTCTTCCTCAGGCACCTCCAGGTACTCTCGTTCACCTGCCCATCTCAGCACAATGGTCGGGGCTCTTCTGGGGGGGCTTTTATCCTTAGCATTGACCACGCTACTACACAAATAACAATAATGTTTTTAATGGTCTGCCTGGGCTGTAAGCAATTTGGATCCCATGTAGAACTGTCTTCAAAAACCTCTCTCAAGCTGAAGGGCTCAGCCTACAGAGGTGCTTAGAGCAGAAATGCTATTAGAAAGGAGCTGACAAGAGACTCTTGGAGCTAATAATAATAATGTTACAGAACTAAAGCAGAGGAGATAGAAGTCATTAGGAATGAAGAGAGTTATTTAAGTAGAATAAGAAGGTATTTTAGAGAACTTGGATAGATTAGCGGGGGGAATGCTGATGAAAAAAATGTATCAACACAAATAGGCTTATGATTAAAATCTGAATTAGTGAACATTGTTAAGAGGATTAAAAAGAAAAAAATCAGCTAAATAGTTGAGATAGGAATAGTGAAGTGGCTTTGAACAGGTTGTGGTTTATAAACCTGCAACTTCTGCTCTGCAGAGAGCGAGTGCAGAAGAGCTGGTTGAGCAGCGAGCCCTGCAGCACAGCGGGGACTACTGATGCTGGGCATCTCCTGCAGCCTTCTCCCATGGGCATGCTCAGTGGTGAGGCTGTGCCTTAAGCACAGGGCAACCTCTTCTTGCCAGGGGTGCCCCCTCCAGGTTTTGGAGGTGGAATTCCCTCTTTATAGGGCCCGTTAATATCCTTCTGCTGGAAGTTGCGTCTCTGTGAGTGGTATTTCAGCAGGGACTGTAGTTTCAAACATGAGTGTTTGCAGTTACTGCCATCCTTTTTTCCAGATAGATGTTTGGGCACCTATGATACTCGAGGAGCCTCTATCTAGTAGCAAGCAAGAGGTTATTGGCACCTTCTGAGGAAAAGTACATTACAGGAAAATCTGGGGGCAAAACCCATGACAATATAGTCAGTATGCAACTTGACTTCAATTACTGAGCAGTTTCCTTTCTCCTCCTCATATACTTATCTTTACTAGGATTGAGCTGCTGGCATTACTAAGTGGGCTTGGACAGTCCTTTGGAGCAGCTTGGTCCCAGTCCTCTAGCAGCACTTATTTATTGTGGTTTGTACCTGTCTTTTCATGTAGGAGGAAGGTGATTTCCAAGTAGAGACCAGCCTGCCATGAGGCATTGCTGTGATTGCAACCCTTTGACCCTGCAGTGCTCATATGTTGCAGAAATTCCCTGGGACTGGATAGAAGAACGTGGAAGTCCCATTTCTTAAACAAAAGGCAATACTGGCAAAAGTCAGACTCATTTTTTAAATACAGGTTGGACTCAGAGTCCAAGCCATTAAAAGGAGAGTTTTAGGGGTAGTTACCAGCAAGGAAACCTCTAGATCTTTGCGCATGTGATCTCTACACACCACAAGCTCATACAACCTTTGTGATTGTTTGATCCTTGGCATAATTAAGACTATTTCATGATAAAATAAATAAGGGAAAAAGGGTTTTCCACTGCAAAGTAACCTTAAATGTTCACCCTAAAATAAAACCTTTGATGCTTTGAATTGTCCAGACTTCCTAAGAAAAGCAATAGTGATTTCGGTCCCATTGTGGGAAGTACATGAAGGTATAACACATCTCTAGCATTACACTTCCTTTTTCATGAATCTCATCCTGTCTGTTTGCTGCAGTGGTTGCTCAGGGTTGTTCTAAACATTTGCGTTAAACTCAGGAAATAAAGGGGTACATAGCAAAGAGGAGGACTCCATAGCAAACTGTCAAGAAGAAGGAGAAACAGCCAGGATGAAGGGGGATGTACAACTGGTGGCACTGCTACGGTGACTGGGCTTCACTGTTACTGCTGTAAACAGCTAGCAGCTGTCAACAAAGGCTGTCCTCAAGTTCAGCCCAAAATTTCAGTTTCTTACGTGTCCTGTATGTTTTCTGTGTTTGGGAATTTTTACTTTCACATATATCTACGTGTGGCTCTTATTCCTGTCAGTTGCTGCAACTCAGTTATCCCCACAGGCATTGCAATTTCTGAGGGCTGGAGCTTTGCTGATACTCTATGACCTGTCCTAGGTATATGAAACACTAGGTTCAAGATGCATATGGACCTGTACATAAAGGCAGCTAGAGATGGAAAATGCTGCTCTGAGGCCACCTTCAATGCCTCAGAAATAATGTTCTTTTTATTTTTGAGTGAAAACAAGGCCCTGTGAATACTTTTTCCACCATAACAGAACTGTGTAGGAACATTTCTTTTAAAACTGGAAAAGCTTACAGAGGTATTATTTTTGTTTTTCTGCTAGAGCCTATTTCCTGGTCTGATGGGAGGGTCCCACGTGCCTCTCAGAGATATTCGTGATGAAAGAGACCCTTAGTTATAGCTAAGGTTTCCGTGAAATGTTTCAACTTTGGCAAAACACTACACTTCAATAAAAATGCCTAATCAAAAATATTCTGTCTGGCTTTACATATACAATCCTTTTCATTTTTCATTACAGAAAAAATATTTTCCACAGAGCTACTTATATTCTCAAGCTGTCATTATGCCAGCAGTGAGCATTCTCCTCCCGCTGGCTGGCAGTGCAGCCCAGACCCACCAGGGTATAAATCACGAAACCTGCGTTACCTTCAGCGATGCACTGTAAGAAAACATTTGTCGCCTGCATCATCCTGCCCCAGAGAAGAATCTGTCCCATTGATTTGGGTTTCTTTTTGCTGTCCACTGTCCTACATTCCTCCTCTGATCTATTATTTTTTCCTGACCCTGTGCCTCCACACGAGGAGCAGCATGTAATAGAGAGCAGGATCTTTTTTTCCTCCTTCAGCAAGCCTGATTGAAACTTCCATTTCTTCTCTGCTTATTTATCCAGCAGAGCTAAGCTCATATCCCTCATAATCCAAGGTGACGTGACAAAACTCTCTGGGGACTATCCGTGCACACTACATGAATGAACAGTCCTATAAATGGTCAAATAGTTTTCCACTACTTTGTCTTCTCTGTTGTGTTGCTCAGCTCTCAGAAAACAAAGATGATTACTCTGTTTCAGCCTATAGCATATTGAATTTGAAGAGCTCTTTCATTCCCTGTTCTTTTAAATGATTGTTGATATAGTTGTAACAAATAATCTTTCCCATCAAGACATGTCTGTGCACTCTTCCACTGTGGGAGATGTTACTATTCCCATTTATGCATGGGGACACTGAGTTGGAGAGAAGCTACAGATGTTGTTTTTGTGGTGCTCAGCACTGCTGTCTCCAGCTAAAGTTGTGAGATCTGGAGCACCCAGCCATCTCCTCCTGGGCAGAGCTGGTAACAACACTCTGGAGAACTCAATGTGTTTTCCTACAGCTGCAGAATGGGACAGTGTCACAGCAGTGAACTCCTGGACTAAGGATCAACATCATTTCCTTGTCCTTCCCCTGACCATCCAGCCAGTCGCAACTTTCACCTTGCCATAAAAACTCCTCTACTAAAGGACATTTGGACAACCAGCAAGGACATGGATGTCAGAAGTGGGAGATGATTCCTGGGTTTTCAGTGCAGGCTCTGGAGGCATATGTTCTAGGTGGGTGGTCCCCTCTGATTTACTGGCATTTTGGTTCCCTGCTGCATACCCAGCCTCACTCCCTGCAGTCCCAGCACCAGGAAGGAAACATTTGGAAGGGCTTTGGCTCACCAGAGGCTGCAGGAATTATTTCCCACCTCCTTAACTTTGTTGGAGATTTGCTATCACCTAGATGCAAAAACGTATCAAGGGGATTTCTGTTGCATTCTGCAAGGAAAACTGCCGCTTTTGGGCTGTTTCAGATCAGGGCAGATGGTGTAATCCTTCAGCCCTGCTTCTCTATCCCGATCTGTGTTGCAACCCAGGCACCCTGAGGGCTGTAGCCGTGAAGCACAGAGGAAAAACACTGGTCCCAGAGTCCTCCCAGGTGCTGCCTCAGTTGTCTCCAGGATGCTTGTGATGTGGCCGCATTTTCTGAGACAACGAGGCTCAGCGTGTGCTGCCCCTCGCTCCAGGCAGCTCCCGAGCAGCAATAGAAGGACCTCGGTTTTCACTAGGGCTAAAATGATTAGGTCGTGAGCCCATATCTCTGCATGCTGGCCTCAGCTTACCCTCTTTCTGGGTGCAATATCTCATGGGAAAGACTGCCAGGGCCATTGACTGATCTTCCCTCTAACTACGCTGTGTGATAACACTGAATAAGTCTGTTTGAAGATGTATTTTCCCTTCCTCACCCCAGATCTACTCATTGCCTTGCTTCTTTCCTCAAGTATTTTCACTGTAAGTGTGAAAATAGCACTCTGCGGTGCTCCCTCACCCATCCGCACACACCTGCCATGGCTGTCTTTCAACCAGGGGATTTTGGAGGTATTAAGCATGCAGACAATATTATCAGTGTCCTGTTCCCTCCAGAATGCTGAAAAGCTTCTTCTGGTATTTTCATATACTTCTCACTGCCTGCTTGGAGTGCCTGACCTGCAGGGACATTTTGGAAGAGAGGATCAATATCTTTGTGTAGCTGCTGGCCAGGCAGTGGGTCAGAGCTGAAGCTGGCACACTGTGAGTGGAGATGCAGCTGCTAGTGCTGCTTTCTGCAGATGGACAAACCAGCTTGGACAAAGGGGAGTCCTTGGGTGGATCTTGAGGTTTTTTTTTTGTGAATGAGTGGAGGGTCTGATCAACCTCTGTTCCCAATGGACAAAATGCATACAGCAGCACTGTAACTGTAAAGGTCATAACAGGTCAGAGGAACATGCCTTTCTTCTCATCATCCCTCCAAATTCTGCAGAAATCTCTCTATATTGGATTTTATTGTTATTTTTTGTGGCAAATCGAGGTCATTCTGCTGGGTGTTTTATGACACACACAAGCGTGAATGCAGGCTGATGCTGCCTGCCGACCTTTGTGCCCCGTGGTGGTACAAGACCTGCTGCTGATGTAACCTCCTGCATGCCCAAGTTCCTCCTCAGGCTGGTTAACAAACACCCCCTTCTTCCAGAAGTGAAGTATCATGATCTCAACTTCAGCACCCAGCTGCTACATTGTTGCTGTAACAATAGTGCTATTGTACCTGGAAGGAGGTGAGGTTTTCCAGGGATTCATTGAGCAAGAAAGGCTCTGAAGTGTGTGAGATCTGAAGAGAGCAGCAAACGACAATTCAGTGTAAAGGCCTTCTCTTTCCTTTTGGGGGAGTGGAAGAGAAGAATAATATGATCTAATAAAAGGTATTATGTTTCATCCCTACATACCTTGCCTCTCCAACACAAAAAGGGAGTAGAACAACCTAGTTTGGCCAAGATATAAGTTTAGCAGCTGTTGAATTGTTTCCAGTTGGACAACAGGCAATTGGAAGTGTTGGAGGCAGCGGCAGGGAATTGGGAATAGCTGTTTACCCAGTCCTGGTGCTGCTAACATCGATTAGCTTTCTTCTCCTTGTGCCACCATTGCACAGACCCGTACTTGCTCACACGTTTAAATGTGCAGGCATGACTTCTTGGGCCAAGCGTTACTCAGGTATCTGTGTGTTTAATTGCATGCACAGTTGCAGTGTTAAATATTCAGGCAAACAATTCCTGCAGCTTTTGTCTCCTTTCAAAGCGTGACCCAGTGAACTCCTGCAGGCTGTCTGAACTGCAGTGACAGCCTCGGCAGTTGGGCACTGTATCTGCTTTAAAGGCCAAGCTGTCATGTCTTACACACCAAATCTGCAATTCAAGCAGCCCCCTCTTCACGTTCCCCAGCCTGCATCTGAGACATTCACCTGCAGCCTCGTAATTGATCTCTTTTCATCATGTCGCCTGCTTGAGAGGCTGAGACCTGGCATGGGCAGAGGGTGGTGGGGCAGGCTCCTTGCTTTTCCCATCCTGTGACATGATCACAGGGAGGATGTCACCCCATCTATCACTTATTACATATGGGCTGGAAAAAGGAGAAAGCACCTGCTTAGCTTGTTGTTAGCTTAGGAGAAACCTGGATTTTGTGATTAAGGAAACAACTGGGGGCTGAGGGCTCCTGCCCTCTGGCTCTGGCTCTGACACACATGTCCAGATGGCCTTGGGCAAGTCACCTGAACTTGCCGCGAGCTCTTTTCCTCCACCCAGCTCTTTGCATCAATGTGCCTGTGAACCCCTGAGGACCACCACTAACATGCCTGAGCAATTAAAAAAAAGCAAGTTCTCTGGCACTAGGATCATGAAGGATCCACCCACCATATTTTCCACTTTCACTGGAAAAAAAATGGAGTGTACAAAACAAAAAACAACAATGGAAATCTCTGATTGCGTTTGTCAGTTGTTGGAGCAAAGAATTATCCTGGTTATCACAGTATGTACTGCCTCATGCAACACAGTGCTGACCTTGTGCTTCTGCAGTACCAAACCAAAGATATTTCACTTCTGAGAATAGGTTTTGTCATCACACTCTTTTTACGTTTGGATTTGTAGTTCCAAGATGGGAATACCTTCTCCCTGCCCCTCACTCACCCCCTGCCAAGCCCATCATAATCTATAGGGAAGGCTGAAGAGAATATTGGGATTTGCTCTCACTCTTTTTTTTTGTCTGTGATTTGAAATCTGCTGCATTTCTTCACTGTTGGAGAAAAAAAGTCCTTCTCATATATTAGTGTTAAGTCTGTTTTCACCCCACGCCTCCTTCTACATCTCCTCTCATTCCATTTAGAGACAGCTTGACTGCAGGCGTGAAATACAGTGTGAGGAGTCCATACATTACTTCCCTTGAAGTAAATCAAGATTTTTGTTATTTTGCAGTCATTTTGCCTGAGCTATTTTACGTAGCCTTTCCCAGGTGCAGGCCTGGGCTGTTTGCTGGGAGATTCAAGACCCAATTGAGCTGTCGTCCCCACTTTCCTTCCGAGGGCAGTCACTTCAGTGCAGCCACTGCCAGCCTACACCCGGCTGCAAACCAAACCGTGTTTGTGCTGAATGAAAAATGCAGCCATTACGATGCTCCTTTTTCATTCCTCCACCTGATCCTCCGAGGAGAGCTCTAGCTATCTATTTGGGCAACTGGAGCCATCAGTGGGGCACAGGGAGCTTTATCTTTGCATGCTGCGCACAGCAATGATGTGAACCAGGAGTCCCATAGGAAAAACACTATTATTATTTAAAGAGCTATTGGCTGTCATTGCTCTGCCCTCTGCTGAGGTCTCTGCAGCTTTCTGATTGCCTGGCTGTTTGGCTTTATGCTGATTTATTGTACTTACATAAAGAGGATGACTAATGTGTTTTCCAAATGGTAATTCCACACCCAACTGTAACCCTTCTCTTTGTTCTGTGTGAGCCCTTGGGTGTTATTTTATTTCCCATATCCATCCTGAATTGCCTTGTTTTTCTTGGGCTTCGAGGGCGTCTTCAGTATGTTCAGGAAGCTTTGCTTGCATAGCAGTAGCTTTTCATTGCTGTGCAAAGGGTTGTGATTTCAGATCCTGTTTGGATTACTGAGCTGCTTTCCAGGCGTGGCTGCAGAGCTGCAACCTCATCAGCATCTCTCCAGGGCAGGGGCTGGGAGACTGTGTCTGGAATCACTGTGTCCAGTTTTGTCCCCACAGTACAAAAAAGACATCAGCAAAATGGAACAAGGTCCTCTTGGCAGATGACCGCCAAGATGGTCAGGGAGCCAGAATGCAGGATGTGAGAGAAAAGGCTGAGAGATTGGATTTGTTCGGCCTAGAGAAGAGAAGGCAAAGAGGGATTTTACTGGTCTTTTCACCTGGCTAAAGGAGGTTATAGGGAAGATGGAACCAGGCTCTTCTCAGAGGTGCACAGTGTTAGGACCAGAAGTAAAGGATACAAGTTGCAGCGAGAAAAATTCTTCTTCAAATAGAAAAATAAGTTCCCCAGGAAGACGGTGCAGCACTGAAACGGCCCAGATCGTCTGTGGATCTCCACCACTGGAGAAATTCAAAATTCAAGTGGACAAGGCCCTGAGCCTCTTGCTCTAGTTTTGAAGTTGCCCTGCTGAGAGCAGGGGTTGGATCAGACAGCATCCTGCAATCCCTTGCAACCTGGCTTATACTGTGCTTCTGCCCTCTGTCCCTGTCTCCCAGGAAAGTGCTGGGGAGAGGAGGGAAGCCTCACCCAGTTCTCCTTCTCCCTACTGACTCTGTGTGAGTGGCTACCCACTGAAAAAGATTTTACTGTGTGGCTGTAAAAGATTGCTGGGAAAGGAGGTTTTGAGAGGAGGGGGAATATAATTCCCTCTCCCTATTAACACTGCCTGACATGACTGTCTTTTCCATTTGGCCAGAAATTTTTCTGTAGAGAAAAAGAGAAATTGGACTGTGCTTTGCATTTTCAGAAGTCCTGTGCAAATGGCCTGACTGCCTTTGCAGTCTCTGCCATCTGGGCTGAGCTAGAGCCAAGCAAGTTGTGGGAAAAAAAGCAACAGGTCAAACAAACTTGTGAGGAAGTTCTCCCAGTTGTGAGTTCAGGGGAGAGGGGAGGATTTATTTATTGAATAAATCACTGTCTTATGCTCTCTCTGTGTTTGTCTGTGGCTTTATCTATTAAATGGAGCCATTAGGAGAACTAAAATGCTCCCCAGAGTCATTTAGGATGAAAACACTTTCACTTATGTCCCAGCTACTTCCTACCACCAGAAACAATTTCCCATCTCTCGGAGGCCTTTGCTATACACAGCATGTAAGTGATGGCCTAGGACGGCTGAACGGTGCCGTCCTAAATCTCTGCTTTGTCACACATGATGAGTTAGAATAAATACAATAAATTGTGGTGTGCCAGTAATGGGAAAAGCAACGAAGTAAGGTCCAAAACAAGAGCAGGCCACTTTGCAAATAATAATTCCACAGCTCATAGCTCAGCAGTGATCAGAAATCCATGGCAGTCTGGTGGCCAGTCTGTCACCTCATGTGAAATGGGCTGGGGGCTTAGGTCCATTCCCTTGCCAGAGACCTGTGTTGGGTACAAAAGGGCTACAACCAGTGTACCTGGAGGCAGATTTGGTAGCCTCTATTTCCTGCCTTTAGGTACTTCATACGCATCAGGGTGAAACCATGTTGTTTCACCATGGAAGTGGCCTGGGGGATCTTGGCACTGGTACAAGGCCAGTACAAGTGAAGTAAGTAAACCTGCTCCTTCTTTCTTACCACACTGCAAGCAGAGTTAGTGGGAGTATTTCATTCAATGTCAATTAGATTAACAATCATTTCCCTCTCAGTCAAAGTTTGCCTGAAAATCTTTTGCCTTAGAAGACATTTTCCTGCTTCTCCACTCTGACCAGTCTTCAAGCCAGACTGAGAGCAGAGGCTGATCTGTCTATGTCTATGCCTTATACTTGTAATAAGCTCCTCCAAAAAGTCAGGTTGTTAAACTCAAAAAGCCTGG
This sequence comes from Nyctibius grandis, assembly GCF_013368605.1. Taxonomy (NCBI): domain Eukaryota; kingdom Metazoa; phylum Chordata; class Aves; order Nyctibiiformes; family Nyctibiidae; genus Nyctibius; species Nyctibius grandis. Next base: position 32,468,384 of record NC_090658.1, read on the forward strand.
TTGTTTTAGGATGCTGACTAAAGCAATTAACTTTCTAAGAGATGGAGGAAACTCAGATAAGGCAAAAGAGAAATAAAGGGCTTTAGAAAGAAGTTTTCCTAACTATTGTGTCTTTGGCCGTCTGCTCCTCTCGGCCTTGCTCAAAGTGCAACTCCAAAGCCGTCACTAGGTCCTACCTCCCTGCTTCCAGCATCTCCCTCTACTTGCAGCTTCAAATCTCCCACCCGCTTGGAGGCACTTGGGTAATTGCCCTAGAGGGAGCCATGTCCCTCCCATGTCCTCCAGCCAGCCTCTACCCAAAGCAACATCACACAGCTTCCAACAAAGATATAAAATTACCCATGTCATGAAAAAATCCTGCTCTTTTCCCACAGATGGGTTGGGCTTTCCCTGCAAATAGGCCCCTCTCCAGCTGTGTCAGTGCAGGAGTGCCCTGGCTTTTGGCTAGTACCTGTGGTGGCCATAAGCAAGCACAGATGCTGCTGGCAGCGTGGCGGTGGCATTGTGGAGTGCTGCTGAGGCATTGCCGGTATAATCAGGTGGTGTCTGCGGTCCATGCAGAGCCCCCTCGGTGCACACCATGACCCCACTGCCTGGCACTGGCTCATGCATCCATGGCTGGCACTGGCTCGTGCATCCATGGCTGGCACTCTTGTGTAGGCACAGCCTGCTACAGCTATCAGGTGAGGAGAGTTTTTTCAGGGCACTGCCGGCAGGGGAGTGAGTTAAGAAATTATAGAGTTTGCTGTGAGTTCTTCAGACCAGAAAGCAGGTTTGTGATGGGGTGAGGAGTATGGAAGTGTGATCTGTGGTAATGACAGAGCATTTGTCTGCTCCTGCACCTGTCTCCTATACTGAGCAAAATCTTTTTCAACAAGGGGCGATATTTCCACATCAGAAATTTAAAAATTCAGGGAGTGAGAGAGAGAGATTTCTTTCTCTCTTTCCCACCCTTCCCACAGCCCACACTGACAGCTAATCTCTCCTTGTTCTGACTTGTAAAAGACAGACAATCAGCCCTATGGTCAGCCGATATCTCTTTTAAAATCCAGTCAGAGAACCTAGGTCTGACCTACTGCCTTCCTTGTACTGCCAAAACCTTGCAGGGCTCTCCAGTCCCATTTAAGAAATATGAAGCTGTGACCATGTTTAATCGGCAGTAACTGTGTGGGATTTACTTTTTCCTTTCCTTGCCCTGACCCCATGTTGAAGCATGCACACACACACACACACACACACACGCGTTGTTGGCAAGCTGAAAAACATGCAGGCTACAGTGAGCATTTCATGTAATACCTTTATAGGTTTAAATATTTGAACAGTTTCATTAATCTTGCAGTTAGCTGCACCAAACTGCATTACCCTCACCAGTGACAGCTGGAGGAACAAGTGCCCAACCACACTGCTAACGTGTTTACCCTTCCTTCCCACTTTGGAGTCCCTGATAATCTAAACTGGTGAACCTTCTACAGAGCCAACATCCTCCACTGGAGACTGCTCTGTCCTCAACATCCTTTGCAAATTGCTTATTGAAAGAGATCCCCTCTTATTACTTCCCTTCCTTTGCATTCCAGTGGGCAAGCAAACAGCAAGCAGTCTGCAATCGGATTAGCAAACTGTGCAGAGCATGAAAGCAGGAGAGAGGGAATGCAGGCAAATGGTCCAGGTGGAGGGAATCCAGCTCCTCACCTGCCCCCTTCTCCATGTCTGTCTCCTTCCAAACAGGATGCAAATCAGTGACTTCTCAGATCACAGCTTTGAGATGTCAGTCACAGGTCTTGTGTCCCAATCTATTTCTTATCCCAGCCTGCTTCTGCCCAGCTTCCCCACCAGTGGGGATGTGGTTGCACAGGTTCAGCTGAGAGGTGCTGAGTGCTGTGCTGGTTTTCATGGGTTGAGGCTCTGGCTCAGATCCATTCAGCACACCTTGTCTTTCCCTGACGCCTCTGCAGTCCGTGTCATGCATAGGAGAGACAGCACTGGATGTGAGAGATGGTTCCAGTTCCCCAGCCATGCTCTATCCTATTGCAGGACAAGGGCAGTGTATCTATCATCTCTACTGAAATGAATGATGTGTGAGTAGATTAAAGTTGACACAGGTGGGAAGAGGAGAATCAAGCTTAAGGTTTGTGCGCAAAGTATGATCATCTGGCAGTTTCTGCAGGCTGCATAATGAACCTGCTCAATGTAAAAATAATGCAGTTTCTTGTGATTCTGGAACGCCTCCTCATTAAAATTGTACATTTGCCTTTCTTTAAAAAGTGACATCAGAATGTGCATATTGCATCATATTAAAAAGCAGAGAAAAATTGCAAGCACCGTCACATTGCTAGGTACAGCAAACACTGTTGGCATCCCTAATATGAAAGTTTTTAATTTGATAGTTTATATTCCATTAACGTCCCTCATCCATCAAACCTGAAGTGCATAAATGTAGCATGGCATACAGTACTTTTTGCATTTGCAAAGACAGTGCTGTGAGGTGCATAGGAAAATATTTCTTGAGGCTCTAAAAAGCCATTTTCAACATGATCTTGTATTTGCAAAGCTAAAAAGGAGACTGGAAGTGAATGGGCTGTACTGATATTATGAGAAACCATTATAGAGTTACATTTCACAGACTCTCCACAAACATCCATCTGTTTACCTACTGACCAAACGATTGCCTCATCTAATGATCCATCTAGTCTGTTATTGTACTGCTTCCAAAAATATCACTGGCACTTGTTTAAGAGGCAAGGAAGAAAACAGTGCCCACAAACACATTTTCCTGGTGGGAAGCTACTTCCTGATGTTTCAGACTGTGATCAGCATATGATCAAGCATTGGTGCCCTTAGTTTGTTAAATCCTGTAATCAAAATTTTCAAACACTTAGAGGTCTTTAAAGATCTCTGTTTTGGGGTCTGAAATAGGCAATGCCATAAAAGAGAATGAAGTTTTAGCTTCCAGGTGTTGAGTGCTCTCCAAAAATTAGGCTCCTTTTAAAGGAGGGAACCAAAAATCCTGCTGACCTAAATAACTGCATGTTTTGGAAAATGCTGGCTGCTGCTTTTGGAGAAGATTAATAGCCTTTTGGGATGAGTGAAAAATGTTACATCTCCTTTCATTTGTGCGCAGAAGTCCATTGATTAAGAGTCCCATTGCAGGTAATTCAAAGGATTACACATAAGGTTAGTAGTCCCCTGATATGTATTTGATTTTATACATAATAGGGGGCATTCTGCTGTCCCATTTGATGCTAGTCAATAACATAAGCACAAGTAGTGGCTGAGTGAAATTAAAGGAAGACAAAAACCCTCGAACAACTATTTGTCTCAGCAGCATACAGCTGTCCCGTGGGACTCTGTTGCAGAAAGCCACTCTGGCAAGGTCAGACTTTGATAAAGGACAGATACTCTGTGACTACTTGAGCTGCACAACATAAAGCAGAAGTAATCACCCATGATTCAAGATAAAAACATGTTTCCACAGAGCTCCCAACCCTTTCTTCCTCTGCTTTGTGTACAGCAAGCATTACATCAAGACTCACCTGTCAGTAGACAATGTTTGGACCATTCCCTGACTTAGCTACACAATAGCTTTTCTTCGAAGGGAGATTTCATCTTGTGGTGCTATGGATAGCATGATGGTCTCTGACTCTTATACGCCCTCAGTAGTAAATGGAAGTTATTTAACACTGAGATGGCAGGTGCAGTAGAGGGAGGGATCACTTGACCATTGATTGACTACTCCAAACTGTTGCTCTGTAGTCTAACCTGATCTGAAGAGGTATTGCCTCAAATTCTCCCATGATCTCTCAATGATTCTCACAATCTCTCTCATGATTTTGTTCCTGGCTCACAAGGGTGGTACCTGTGGAGATGCTCACACTGTGGTGGGCTAACATGAGCCAGGGCTACTTGGTAACACTTCAGATGATGGTGAACAGTGGGTGAACTCAGTCTTGCTGCCTCCTGACACAGTAGGGGACCAGACTTCTCCCAGAGACATCGGGAATCTTGAAGCTCCTGGGATCGAGTGTGAAGCAGGAGCTGCTCTAAGAACCTGAGAAAGCACCCAGCTCTAAGTCAAGATTTTGGGATGCTCCAGGTGACAGGTCTTTTCATAGTGCATTTCATTGTTCTTCATTGCACAATGCTTCAGGGCTCAGCCTGTATCCAAGCCTAATGTCTAGGGAAGGAGCTACGGAAAAAGCTCTGGTTCAAGTATTCATGAGATTTGGGGCCAGGTGAGGAGGCTGGGATTTGCACTTTCATTTTATGCTTTCTCCTGTCTCTTTAATTTGGTTAAAACAGAACATCACCCTGCATGTGAGAATACCTACACGGATTTGAAGTAGGCAACTGAGCCAAAAACCTGGATCCAAACACAGTCAGTGCATCAGAGTGGGGATTTGTTCACAGCCCCAGAGCACCTTCTGTGTTTTCATCCCTGCCCAGTGGAAACAAGCAAACAAAATGCACCAAGAAAACCCCACCAAGAGAAACTTAGCCATTGTGAATAGCAGAAATTTTGCAAGAAACAACGGAAAGTGACAGCACAGAAATCCCAAAACATGTTGTTTCCGGCAGCGCTACAGATGCGAGCGCAGAGAGCAGATGCTTTGAGACCAGCTGGGAAGGACTGAAGTCAAACAAAATCAGTTGCATTGTGCTAGTTTAGAGCCACCAGCTCTAAACACTTGCTGAACTAGCTGAACACCTTGAACCATGAAACCTATAGACCCTTCCAGCAGTCATCAGCAAACACCTACATGTGCGAAAAAGCTGAATCCTCCACAACTCAAGTTGGTACCCTCACATCAAATGCACTCACAGATACCTAAAGGAAGCTCCTTGTGAGCTAACGATGACAGGACATCTGCCAAGAGCCATTTCAAAGTAAACTCATTCATGCTTTCATCCATTTCAGAGTAGGATTTCAGCCCTTTGTGCAGGGGTGGGTTTGAAGTCTGTTTTGGGGAATCATTAAATTCTTAGCTCACCATATCTTCTTCACAAGATGGCAATTCTGGTATTGTTCACATGTGGAGTGAAGTACTGCCATGTCCCCACCTCCCCCAGACCTCTCTCATTCCAGTCTCCATCCCCAGAGTTTTCACATGTAACATCCAGCTATGGTCAATATCCCAGTTTATTTTGATAGCTTCAGTCTGTTTACATCACTGCAGTGTTTATATTTAGTGAAATATTTTCATTGTACTCTGTGTGCTTGGCTGCAATCTATTCTGGCACTCAGCTTTCATGCAATGTGCCCCCTTGTACCTGCTTCTTTTCCCACAGTATTGTGGCATAGGTGGAGTCAGCTTCAGACAAGAGTCCTCTTCTGGAGGAGGCAGATCTTAGTCTCTTAGGCTGCAGCTTCCACTCCCTTTTGTGTCTCACCTGTGGACTTCAGAGATAAATTGCCTCTGCCATTTCCTTCAGGATGTCCTCAAAAGGGCCCTGGAGATATCTACCTTCACCTGTGGAAATTCAATTTTTTGGAAAATACAGGTCCCCCAATACAACACACTGGGGTGCAGTTGGAGTGTGGCAGGCTGGAAGTGGAATCTGCACAATGCTTCTGTGTGAAGGGAAAATGCATTTCTGGAAGGAGACAGCTAGCACCTTTCAAGCCCAACTACCTTGTACAGAACTTAGTGCCTCTGGTGTTGTTCCAGATGCCCTTCAACTCTTCTGCTTGGGCCCTGAACCCAGAAACAGGCTAGCATCATTAGGTCACATCTTTAAAGCGAGACACGCATCTGAGTCTGCAGAGCCAAATCACAGCCTCAAGTGCTGTAGCCCTGTGGTACCCCCTGCTAGGCATATCCCATGAAGAGCAAAGCATGCAGCTTAGAGATGGCATTGGCCCGTGTCCCTCCTGAATGGTGGCAGCAGGCAGTGTGAGACCCTGCTCCTTGTTCAGAGCACAGGAGGGTTCCCACCCATGTGCTGTGGGGTCCTGCAGGCTGGTGCTGGAGTCCCACACCTTTGCTGGTCACTCCTCCTGGGAAAACCAACTGCTATATTTCACTCAAACAGGCAAGAGCAAGCTGGCTCAAGACCAACCTTGGGTGTGAAAAAGGAAACCAAATGCAGAAGGAAATCCTCTCAATTTCAAAAGAATTTCATTGAACTGGCCCAAAATCACAGCACCCAGTCTACCTGCTGCTGTCTTAAATACTCACAAATAGAACGGTGGGCACTGTATGGCTGAAGATACAGAGTGACACACACACATTCAAATCATTATACCTATATGTTTGTATATCTGCATTACATACCTTTGAACTCACACATATATATACATGAATATATATGAACTGCATTTTTATATAATTCTGTTATATTGCAGTGAAGTAGGTGAGCTTCTTTTATTGAAATTGGCACATGTGAGGTTTTCAGAGCAGAAAAACAAAAGAACAAAACGCTGCAACCTCAGACTGCCCAAGAGTGGTTTCTAATTACACTCACTGTCACAGATCACCACTGCTGAGGTATGCAAAAGAGAAAAGCTGAAAGATGATGGCAGAATTGCCAGCAGCTTTCAAAGCAACCTGTGGGCTGCTAATGCAGAGTGTGGAAAGCTTTAGTACTGAAAGCCTCTGAGCATGAGAGACAAACTGAAATAGGGGAGGGAGAAGAATGTGCTGGCCTGTCACACAGTCATTGACAGGGCCCCAAAAGGGAGTGCACCTGTAGGGATTGAGTGCACCCTCAATAAATTTGCAGATGACACCAAGCTGGATGGGAGTGTCGATCTGCTGGAGGGTAGGAAGGCCCTACAGAGGGATCTGGACAGGTTAGGTAGATGGGCCGAGACCAACAGCATGAGGTTCAACAAGAACAAGTGCCGGGTCTTACACTTCGGCCACAACAACCCCATGCAGCGCTACAGGCTGTGGGAAGAGTGGTTAGAAAGCGGCCTGGGGGTGCTGATCGACAGCCGGCTAAACATGAGCCAGCAGTGTGCCCAGGTGGCCAAGAAGGCCAATGGCATCCTGGCTTCTATTAGGAATAGTGTAGCCAGCCGGTCTAGGGAAGTGATCGTCCCTCTGTACTCAGCACTGGTGAGGCCGCACCTTGAGTACTGTGTCCAGTTCTGGGCCCCGCACTTCAAGAAAGATGTTGAGGTGTTGGAGCGAGTCCAAAGGAGGGCGACCAAGCTGGTGAAGGGTCTGGAGGGTCTGACCTATGAGGAACAGCTGAGGGAGCTGGGGTTGTTTAGCCTGGAGAAGAGGAGGCTCCGAGGTGACCTTATTGCAGTCTACAACTACCTGAAGGGAGGTTGTAGTGAAGTGGGAGTTGACCTCTTCTCCTGGGCAGCTAGCGATAGGACAAGAGGACACAGCCTCAAGCTTCGCCAGGGGAGGTTCAGGTTGGGCATTAGGAAGTATTTCTTCTCAGAAAGGGTCATTAGACATTGGAATGGGCTGCCCAGGGAGGTGATGGAGTCATAATTTCTGGATGTGTTTAAGAAAAGACTGGACATGGCACTTAATGCCATAGTCTAGTTGACAGGGTGGTGTCAGGGCAACGGTTGGACTCGATGATCCCTGAGGTCTCTTCCAACCTGACTGATTCTGTGATTCTGTGATTCTGTGATTCTGTGATTCTGTGAACATGAAAACTTTTCAGCTGCATTTAGTCATTAACTAACAAACAAGCAAATAACCTGAAATGTGAGCTGCTAGCAGGCCTATGGATAGTATAAGGGTTTCTGTGGAGGGAAGAAAATAAATAATGAGAGAAATGTATTTGATATTTATTCAATAGTTTGCTGAAAGATTCACACCATGAACCAGAACAGACCTGATCTCAACTATGCCAAAGTAAATCTCAGTTTCACTGCACACAGGGAGCCGTACAACCATAATCCAGATCACTGAGCCTTTTTTTACCATTCTTTCATACTGGCTTTATGCTATATTTACTCTGCAGAGTTATTGCAGCACAGTGGAATGGAGAATGAGTCTTAGTACATTAGATATTTACAGAAGAAAAACCACTTGATTAAGCTAGTACTTAAGTAAGAATTGTCATATAGACCAGTAATACCATCCCAGAGACAGACTGTAGCTACTAAGAGTTGTCCCTTTCTATTGTTTATTAACCTTTAACTAGCATTTATTTTCTAAAGAAAAACTTCAACGGCTGCCCCTTAAAGTCAAACTTATTACAAAAGCATGATAGTTTTCAATATGAAATATCTCAACAGAGTTGAACAGAGATGGATACGACCTGCATGGAGGCAGGCATCCAGAGGAACACTGGCTTCAGGCAGAATCCTACCCTGGACAACATGGAACACCTCAGGGTTAAGAAGGGAAAAACAGGAGAAAAGGATATGCAAGTGATGGCAGGGCCCAGAACATAGCAGAGAGAGAGGACAGTGATCAATGGTTCCAGCAACAGCCTGTATATGGACACCCTGGGATGGGAAAAATTTGTAGGACGTTGGAAGTGGACCTTTAGTCTTTTTTTCTACTATCCTTTAACAGGTGGAGTTCATCTTCCTTAATATCAGCCATTTAGAAATTAGTCTGAGGTCATCATCTTGGCTTGTGTAGACAGTGAAGAGAGGGAACAACATAGAACAGGATCAATGAATTTGCTTCCTGAAGTGCTTTTTTCTGTTTCAACTAGGTTATATGTGTAACTTTTAAATGGTTGCAGTCAAGAGAGATGATTCCCACCCTTAATAGGTGGGACTTTTAGCTGGAAGTGTGGATGGATTCCTCCAAAAGAATTTGAATTTTGAGACATTCTGCAGGGGAAAGGCAGACAAACCATGGGTAAAACAGAGAAGCAATCTCAAGAAGAGATGTGGGATTAGACTGACCTCAGACCTCGTGAGAGTCTGAGGTTTAAACTTATAGTAGGTCTTTAAGACAGGCATTGTATATGGTTCTGTCTAATTAGTTGCAATGAAATAGTGGGATGAAAACATTGCACTGAAAGCTGAGCTTCTGCCTCATCAGGAGTGTCACAGCTGGGCCAGAAGTGGGACCTAGAAGTTGTGGCTGTTTTTTCCATACCAGCTTATTACAGAGTCACAGTGCATTCAGACTGGGACAGGGACTGGTGACTCTGTTCAAAGATCTTTATTTAGCTCAAGCCTATATATCAGTGCATCTACCAAATGGAGGCCCAGCTCTGAAAGAATGTGATGAAAGCAGATGCAAGGGGAAAAACTTTGTGCCAGTGGAAGCACCTTCACTGACTTCTGCAGTGCTGCGCTCAATTTGTCCCAGTGTAAAATCAAGATCAGCCCCTGCATTTGCTGAGATGCAAAATTAGTGGCTAAAGACAGAACACAGACACTATAGAAACTCAGACAAGAAATTATAAGGGGATGGAAAATTAAGAGGAACCTAAAAGAAACCAAGAGCTGAGTTTGTTACTATTAAAATACATTTTTTCATCAGAAAATCAGACTATTAAACATTTTCCACCCAAGAAAGAAGTGTTGTCTTCCACAGAAAATTGTGGTTTTGTTGCAAAAAAAAAAAAAGGACCATGTTGAAATTTTTCTACAAAGAAACCTCTCACTGGGTAAGCCACAGAGTGTCCCAAGGGAACTACAGTTCAGGTGACTCATTGTCTCATTCTCATACATGGCATAAGCTCCACAGCCAGATTTCAGCTCCTGCTGGAAGCCTGTCTGAAGGAGATTTGCAATATGCTACCTCCCTCTGCCTGGAGGAGAGTTTGGAGTGCAGCAGGAGAGGTATTAGTAACCAGACATCATGTATGATAGGAGAGGAGATGATATGGTGCCTCAGTTAGAGCCTTCATTAGGCTCCCTGGCAGCACTATGGTATCTAAACACCTGGGTTTTCATCCAAAGCACTCCTCTTCTTCCCATCCCCTCCAAAGGAGAACAACTTCCACCTGCAACATTGAACTTGTTAGTTTAGAACTTCATGTACTACCTATCAGGGAGACCAGTGACAACATCTTTTTGGTATTATTGTGATGTTCCCTGCTTTTTCTCATTTAATCTGATCTTACCTTTCTCTCTCTTGTAGCTGCCGTTTTCTTCTGTAACTACTGGTCCTTCTGTGTCCTCACGTAAATCGTTAACATTTTTCATCATTGTCTTTCCAGCTTCTTGAAAGTCTCCTGTAACAGGCATGATCATTTCCACGTCTCCTTAGCTCCTTTCCCCATGCAGATACTGGCTCATGGTTGTGAAAGTCTACCCTTATCCCAACACTAATGTCTTTGGAAAATTAAGTCTGGGTTTAGACTTGTATCCAGGAGAGATGAATCAGGTCTGGAGTTTGATTTTCTTTTTTCTAGGCTTTTGTATATCATATGATATTAGTTTGGCCCATATACACTCTCTTGATGTTTTTATTTAGTATTTATTTGGTACTACCTTTCCCCACTTTGTTTTTTCTGTTTCCTCTCTGGCAGACAACCTGGACAGATGAAGGCATTTTCAGCCTCACAAGAACATCCTTTGGTGATATGGGGGAGCCATCATTTATGAACGGGGAAATGAAGCATAGAGAAATTCAGTGACTTGATCAAGGTCACAGTAAGAAAGCTGTAGCAAAAGGTAGGAATTGAATTTGGGTGTCGTGAGCTCATGCTTAAGGTACAGGTCCATTCTTCCAGGTCAGTAAATGAATGTATCACTAGGCATTACTGATATACTAACAGGTGGTTTTCGCAATGCTGTCTATCAGAAAATCGTAAAGATTTCACCCAGAATTGACCTGCAGTGGCATCTTTTGCATTTGCTGACTTTTTTATTTCAGGGAGGAGCAGCACTGGCAGGTGCTGGACACGGAAGATGACTGCCTTCTGCAGGCTGCCCTCTCAGTGCACGTACGTCTTCAAGTGTCTTACTGAAAGGAAAACCAGACTGCATTATCAGCTTCTAGCAACTTGCTTTCCACTACCATTTTTAAAATGAAATTGTTGCTGTGCTCTCTCCTACTTCATGTAGCTTGTCAAGGACTTTTCACATTAGCTAGAAATAGCACGTAATGTTATGTTTTCATAAAAATAAACTAAATAGCTTGCTGCTGCTGGTTAAACACTGTCTACTTAACTGCCTGGTATCCAGGTTTTTGCAGAAAGCAGCCTATATTGTCAAGAACCAGCATGATTTTGGAAATGTTGGGCACAACTGCTATAAAGCATGTTAGATATTTGAGGCATTAAGGAGCAATTCTTCCTTTACAAAATGGCCTTTGCTATATGTCGTTGAGGACTCCATACAGACAAGGTGCAGCTAAATCTGCCTGCCTGCTCTAGGTATGTTGGTGCAGCAACGATTGCGTTGGTTCCGTGGGCTGAAATCTTTGCTGACGTCTTTCACTGACAGCAGCCAAGTAAGCGTGAATTACTTCAGGCAGCATCAGAGTGCTCTCTGCAGAGTGCCTAAAGTCTCCCCTGGATATAGGTTGCCCAGTCCTTCAGTTTTCTTGACATCTCCTCCACCTGTAATGCTTCTCTAAGGACAGCTTGTAACATATGGCCTTGAGCTAGATACCTCCTTGAAAACCTGCCAGCCCCCAGCCAGCTCCCAGTGGAAGTGCTAGTTCTTGTCATGATAATTTTGTTGTTCTAACCAGCTGCAATATAACTCCTTTTTAACTATATCAGTGTTCTTTTCTTTTCACCCAGGAAGCACCCTAGATGCTGATACGCTGGCGTTTTCTTCATTTTTGTCCTTCTGCAGCTGGATTGAAGAACCTAAGATAACACAGTGAAATTTTTGAAGTTTGAGTTCCTTTGATCTCATGCATTAGGACATTCCTTGCTATTTGTACTGATTTCTAGGCTCATTTCAGTGATAGAAATGAAGACAATGAAAAATGATAGATGGACCTGTACAAGAAAATTGTTGATATAAGCAACCTCTACACTGAGGGTCATCATCATAAAATCGCACTTATTTGTGCCAATATTGTTTGCACAATATCACAAAGAGTTGATTCTATGTGGACTAAAGTATCACTTCACTTTCTGAGTGCAATAACTTAAAGGAGATTGAATGGTTGATTTCCAGCATTTCTCTGCATGTATAACAGTTGAGACACATTCACTGTTTCTGGTTTCTTTTCACAGTCGCTCGTATCTGGAGCTGCTTAGAAGATTAACGGCAACATTTTGGAAGCCTTTCTCTGCCCCCTCCCTTATTGCCTTTCAGAACAAGAACCAACAGACTGCATTTACTGAAGACTGAGCATCTTCCCAGCCTTATGTTGAGCAACTGGACACACGCACAATTTCTGGTAAAAAACATTCTTTATTTCCTGACCTCACAGACATGCAGTAAGCAAAGTTTTAAATGTTTAACCTCCAGTACCGTGGCACTCCTCACTGTTTATGATTCTGCTTTATAACCTGTTTGAGTAAATTCTGCATTTATGCTTGAGCTGATAAAGACTCTTTGTGTGCTGCCTGTGAAGGAATTGGATAAGTATATCTGAGAAGACGATGGTTTATCCAAGGCTTGGCTTTTCTAGAAATCTCTAGGATTTTTGTTTTCTGTAGGGAACATGAGGATTGTGGTGTCTTCCAAAGCAAAGAAGGCAGAGAAGGCTGCCAGGGAAGGACTCGTGCTCTGATCAAGGAGAAACTCCCCTCTCTACCACACCAAATACGTGACAAGACTTCCCTGTGTCTGTATTGTTTGGAGCACATCAAGAAGGCAAGGAGAAGTCACAGGCTCAGAAAAGCACAAAAACACCTGCCCTCTGGCAGTCCTGTCTTGCTACTGCAAAATCTTTACCAGCAGCAGGGATGTGTCCCAGTTCATTCAAGGCATGCATTGCAGTGGAAGGGACAGCAATGCACATCAGAGGGATGATAAGGGATGGTGTGCAGGTGCAAGACAGGCCAGAAATCACAGAATCAATCAGATTGGAAGAGACCTCTGGGATCATCAAGTCCAACCATTGCCCTGACACCACCATATCAACTAGACCATGGCACTAAGTGCCATGTCCAGTCTTTTCTTAAACACATCCAGAGATGGTGACTCCACCACCTCCCTGGGCAGCCCATTCCAATGTCTTATGACCCTTTCTGAGAAGAAAAGGTAAGACAGGTAAATAGTTTTTATTAGACTGGCCTATTTAGTTAGGAAAAATGGATAAACAGTTAGCTTCTAATCAACAACAAACCAATTGCCCAGACAAATGGCTGCATAAACCATTATGCCCTGGCACTTTTCCATCCAGCATTCGCCTGAGAATTCTGATTTATAAATCTGGAGAACTACCAGCTTTATAAGGAGGAGAAACCACCTGGGGAAAATCTCCTACTGGGATGCTTTTCAGTAAGAGGGCTTGGACTGCTCAGGGTAGCTACCAGCTGATTCTGCAATTTGCTGCCTCATTTCGTTTTCCCAGCCTTGTACTATGTAATCAATAATATCCTGCAGTCCCATAGTCAAAAAGTGCAGACAATGTACCTACCTGGGCTTAAGTTGTTTATTTTTAACTGTGGATTTCATTATCTTGTAATTTCCTTACTTACTGCTATAGTAAGGATAACACTGGATTAATCTGTCCCCAATTCTTATAAGTTGGCAAGGAAAGTTTTAACAGTAAGAAATGATCAGTTTTCTAACGCACATTGCTGGTGTAATCACGAGCCGGACTTTAGTTGTTTTTTTCTTATACATTTTACTCGTGTCCATTTATCTTGTTTTTTTGAAGGCAGGGGTCAGGTGTGATATTCTGCATGACGGTGAATTTTGAGATCCTTCTGGAAAGCATTGATTTATATTGTTTTCTTGTCATTTCTTTTCCCATTCCTAACTCTCTTTTAATACATTTAAAACATTTTAATACATTTACAATGTACAATTTTTTAAAAAATTCTTCCTGGATAAGATGCTGATCAGTTAATTACAGTTTATGCCCTTTGGCTTTAGCAAGAGAAATAACAGTAGCATTAAAGTAAGGCAAATATTAGGTGGTGTGCTCTTATTATAGCGAGTAGTCTTTCATATGTTAACCGAATGTACCTAACCAAGCTGACACACAATTGAGACGGTAAACACAAGGCTGAGATATTATCAAGGGAATGAAAAGGAATTCACTGTAGTTCAAAACATGCAAACCCAGATATTATTAAGGAATTAAAGTTCATAACTTCCCTGTGGAATGAGTATTACTGTTAAAGAGAGACTAAAAACCGAGCTCATGTTCCCGATAAACAGTCATATAAAAGGGGTGAGGTTTTCAGACTAGGTTGGTTAGATTTGCACTTTAAGAGTAAGTTATTTAAAAATATTTATGTGAACTGCTCCCAATGAAAGCAGTGAATAGCTGAATAAAACCGTAAAATATCTTTTCAAGGTATGTTAGAAGCAGTCTGATTTCAGAAGCTATGAGACAAAAACAGATCCAGTGTGACCTGCTTTTCTGAAAAATGAAACCACTTAATGTGGATACCTAATTAGGGATGTAGGTTCTGCATATAGATACCTTCATTAAGAAGTTGATTTTGAAATTCTTCTATTCTCCTTTCAGTAAAGTTTTTTACTGAAGACCTGGAGTCGTATCAAATGTTTACAGGACATGTAAAAACTCCAGTTATCCTATCCATCTGTCACCATGTCTGCTGAAAGCTATTACTCGATTCTGAATAATACATTTGTTTTTATCCTGGTCTTTAAATGAATCATTTTGGAATGTGAATGTAAAACAGAAGTCAGTGACACTTGACTTTCATAGCCATAGCACAGAGGATACCTGATCTAGCTTCAGAAGGCATTTGAACTTTGTGTATTTAAAACATAATGAGTGTGAATTTCGTAGTACAATTAATAGAAAGATAAGTTGTTACTCAAGATAGAAACTAGTCAGGATTTATAATTCTTGTTTGCTCTTTTCAATATAAAGTACTGAACTTAATAATCCTCCTTCTTACTCTCATGTAAAGACAGAGTAACCTAACAAAATTAATCCCACAATGTTGGACAAATTCACTTACTGACAGTCATATGGCCATTGAAATCAAAAGGGTTAAGAGGCTGTGGACAACATGTCCTTCACCAGGCAAGAGGTGTTGACCTCATCTTTATGCTTTCTGCCTGGAACAGGCTTCTGTTCTTCCACACCTGCCAAATAAAACTTTATTTTGCACTCATCTCACTGTATAATGTGCAAACAAGTCGGATTGCTGGTCTAGATTTATAACTGTAGTGAGGTGTAATGCAGTGGAGAGAACTCTAGTTTGTTTGACTTAGAGAGGAGATATGTAAATTGCCAGTCATCTTCAATAATTTAGTCTGATATGACATTGTGATGAAAGCTGAATAAACTGCCAGCAGCTGTGGCCTTGCCTTCTGCAGTTATGATCTAGAATTAAGACTTTGCTGGAAATTATTTAATGGACTTCACTGTCTGACGGAAGAAGCTTATCACATGGATATTAATACTCCATTAACAAGTAAGTGGTGTTAGCTGGAAAGAAAAAAAGCAATTTCCCTGAGAGGAGGCAAACAAGTTTAAAAGCTCCTGCCCCCTTTGCAGTGGAATAAACATGACAGGCTTACTACGAACAAAAAAGACTGAGACATTAGCAAGACAGCAACCATTAAGCTATTAATAGTTTTCCATTATATTGGCTAGGGTTTTATACAACACAACACAATTCATTACATCTTTCTTGATACATCTCAAGCTGGATCCTGAAATGCTTTTCAGTGTTAAATAATATAACATAGTAGACACTATAAATTACAGGAAGTGGTGTGTGAAGGATGTTAGATAGTGAATAATTTACAAAGACTATAACAGAACAAGGGGGGAACAGTGCTGGAGCAAAAAACAAAGGGGAAAAGAAGTTTTTACAGGAGATCTGAAGAGTTAATGGAAGAGGCAGACTCGGGAAGCTGTTTTAGATGGCTCAAAAAGAAATTTCTAGATCAGAAATAGACCCATACTAGTAGAACAGACAATTTGTGACTGAGGTGGAAATGGTCTAATTAGTGGTTCAAAACAGTCCAGGAAATTTTGAAACAAAATGGTCTTTGGAACAAAACCTTAGCATGAGTAGGGGATTCAGTTCTCCATGTGTCTCCAGGGAAGGCCAGAGAATAAAAGTGTCATGCTGCTTCTCCTGTTTTGGAAGAGATTACATTTTCATCTGGTCCTGGAGTAGGTTCCCAGCAGCCCTGCCCGATTATCCCCTCCAGCCTTGGCTGAGGGTTTCACAGCCATATTATTCATCCTGAGGAACAGGGTTATACCATGGATGAGCTTATGCTACCCTGAGCTCCAGAGCTACTGCCATAATAAACAGGCACAGGAGCACTTCTGGGTGAGTAATGAGCTGTTACAGACAGCTGATGTGCTGGCCTCTTGAATATGAAGCAAGGGACTGCCATGACATGTTTACTACCACCACCAGAGGAGCAATCTGGGGTGCCATTGTGAAGTGTAATCAGTAATAAATGATTAATTAATGGCTTTTAGATGGGCTGAGTTCAGTATGCAGTGGTAAGGACATAAATGGAGTAATTATTAAAAAATTCATGTGTTCTTGGTCATAAAACTGATAAATACTCCAAAGTGCTCTTCGATTACAAAGTAGCAGGTAGTTCACTCACATACTGCATTTCTGTTTTTAATTGCCAATAAATGATAGCTGCGCTCATGTTTGTCAGGCTCCCTGAAAGCACTTAGCTGCCATTTAGCACTTGTGGGCACACTGGCAGAGTATATTTTCCTGAGTGTTTCGAGATTCTGATTTAAATGCCTGAGATGTAGTTTCAGCTCTCCTCAGTTCCCCCTCCCTTCTCTAGCCTGCCACCCCCGGCTTTTACAATGTCAGTCAACAGAGCACAGAGTAGGAATTAGGAGATTTAGCTCTTCTGCCATTTACCGGATTTCTGGTCTTCAACAGATCAGAGACATATATTTAAGAGTTACTTCATTGCTAAAATGGAGGAAACAATGTAATCACCCACCTGCACAGAGCACTTTGATATCTAAGGATGAAAAGTGTTATCATTAATTTCTGTTTTGGAGAGCTTTGGAGACCTAAAGAACCTGATTTATGCAGTAGAGCATTAAATTCTGTTTTTCTATAAAGTAAAAGGGAAGACAAAGTATAGACAGTTGATTCAATTTGGGCCCCCCTGGTGCTGCAGTTGCAATTTTGCACCAACAGAGAGTTATACCTACTTCACTGCAATGACAGTAGGGGCATAGATTAACGTCTAGGGCCATGGTTTCCAGGTACAGATTGATAGTGAAACATCTTTTAATACCAATACTTGAAATTCACTCTGTATGCTAAAGAAAAGGTGAGATAATTTCTCGGTAAAGAAATTACTTCTGCAAGGAAGAAGGTTTGTTCCTGCAAGCTGATGCCAGCTGGGTTCATCAGAGGATGTGAATGGAGCCACTGCTTGACTGGAATTTGGGAATCTTTTGCTCCCTGTAGCTTGCTTTAGGCTGATCATCAGAGCAGTCCTGCTGGAGGCACAGAACAAACACAAAACTCCCCAGGCAGAGGAGGGAACTGAATCCCTCTCTCCAAGACAGTAAAAAAATGCTTGAGTCATCAGATGCCAGGGTGTTCTGGGATGAAGCTCTCTGCTCCTCCAGTGCAAGCTGTTTTGCATCTGCATGACTTGGTTAAACATTCCCTGTCCCAACATGGCTCTACAGGGCAGGTACACTTAGAGGAAGAAAGACAGTTTCCAGTCACTGCTCAGAAAGGGGCTTATGAAATAAAACTACCCATCTAAGAGAATTCAGGTCAATTCAGGTTGGTGAATTGCAAAACCAGAGGTGTGCCTCAATGCAGGCTGAAAACAAGTGTGGGCTCTTTGAGAGTGGGATGGAAGCCTCAGAGCTTCTTCTACCCAGTTGCTCTGGTGATACAATCCTGAGCTGCCTGGCTATGTTGATACTCCCTGTAGGATAGCAGGCATTTTTTTTGGGCTCTGGAGCCCTTCCATCAGCAGGGAGCTGATTCCTTTGTGGGAGCTTACTCTTAAGTTTGAGCAATGCTGCAAGTTTGTCATGGCTTCTCCAAAGAACCCTGCTTTCCTGTTTTTCTATTCATCACTTTACCAATGGATTTTCTTCTCCTTTCTTTGACGTCTGGAGTGAGAAAGTTTTTCACCAAAACCATGCTGCATTCCATATATTTCTGTTTGTTCTGAAGAAGCAGCAGTTTCCAAGACTTCTGGGCAAAGAGGAAAATCTTTACCATAGCAAATTGTAGGGTAAAAATAGATACAGAGACACAGAGAGCAGCAGCAGCAAAGGGCTGTGAGCAGTTGCTTGGGGCATTGAGTGAGTGTTTGTGACTGCTTTTCTGCTGGAGGTGCTTGTGTCCAGCTGAGACTCAGCATCACGCTCCAGCAGGGTCGCTGCTGTTGGGGTCTAGTTTAAATACTGTATATCACAAAGGAAACCATCCCTGTAGGATTCAGGCTTACATATGGAAGTTATTTTTCACTCCTTCAGGGACAAACGCAGGGTATTTGCTCCCCAGGTGAACCCCATTGCACACACTGAGGCACAGGGAGGTTCAAGAAACTCTAGAGAAGACAGCTCAACTTCTTTTCCTACACATGTGTGTGTGCTGGGGGAGTCTCACAGCCTCTCTCCTGTGCCTCTACATCTGGCAAATGTTTTCAGAGACAGATGGAAATGAACCACCTAAATCTAGGGTCCCCTAACTTGGCAATTAATACACGGATGGATCTTTCTTCTCTCTGGAGTGCAGGTCTGGATGAAAGCTCTTGGGTGTGTGCTGGAAACTCAGGCACCTGCTGCGTACAAGTGTGGAGTTTCTCACTGGATGGCTTTTTAATGTCTATTAAGAAGAAAATAAGAGGCAGGGTGGAAGAGAAGACTAATAACAACTTCATTCCAAACTAGGCATTCCCAAGGCACCTTAAAAAAATTGGAACACTACTAAAATCAATTAGATCCCCATCTAGCTGCAGGAGCCTGACTGCAGGAAGGAGCCTGCAGCAGGCTGTTCCCTTCAGCCGTGGCCATGGTGGGTCTCTGTCCCTGCTCCCCAAAGGGCAATGTGCCAAGCAGAGCATGGGGTGGGTACAGAACTACCTCAAACAGGCTTTCAGAGACATATGAAGTGAAAAGCAGAGGAGTTATATAGTCTTTGGGTGGCAGGCAAAGAATGAAGTGTGTTTGTCTCAGATAAGAAAAAGGTGAATTTTTAGACAGTTTGCATTGATGTCAACGTTTACACTCTTGGATATTGTCTTGAAACTAGTAGGGGGCTCAGCCCAGACCTTTGGGCTGTTGGTTATTTTTTTGCAGCTCTTGAAACCATACCTATGTGACAAAGAGCACTGGGTTGCTTGCACAGTTATTTGTAAGAAGTTTCAAGCATGTAGTTCTGGAGTCTTTGGTTCTGCAGGTTTGGGCCCTCTTTGCCTATCTGCTTTAAGTGCGTAAGAAAAACATCGTTCTTCTATAAAAAAGAAAGAAACCCAGGGTTTTTTTTTGTGCCACAATAATATTTGAAAATAAAAACAAAACCTGTGAAAACACTGAAGATAATATTAAAATGAGGCCAGTTCAAACCACTTCACCATGACTAGAATTTCAAAATATTTGCCAGAGGGTGTTTGGTGTTGGCTTATTTTTAATTAAAAGTAAGTTGCAGCTGCAGGTTGCACACACAATGATGTGCTGGAGCAGGCTTAGAGAACCTGGAAATTTGGTATCAAGTTTTGATCTTGCTGCACTAAAGCTGTATGTCCTTGAAAGAATGGCTTCTATCCTGGATTCTAGCCTTTCCCCATGGTGATACCAGCCTTTCTTTGTAAAGAGCCTTGCAATCCTCATATAAACAGTAATACTGAAAAAAAGGAGTAGCAAAAGTATTATACGTGTGTGCATTGCTTATGGGAGGTGAGAGAAATATTTGAACACATTAGATGGTGGGTGAATGTCAGATCTAAGTTTTGAGAAAACAAATCTTTGTAGAGTGCTCTTTTGCCCTGCCAAATCCTCCTCCTCTCAGAAGGCTTTGGTCTGAAAATTACCAGGCAGCTCCAAAGGACTAAGCCGGTTCCCTGCTGGAAACAGCAGATGCCCGAGATACCACAGTTGCTGCTCTGTGCATATGCTGATTTCCCCAAAGGCATGGCCTGGGCTGCTCTCCTCTTTATCTTTTTCAGAAGGAGAAAGACTCAATTATTTTCATGCCAGACGCATATGGTCATCCATGCTTGAGCCCTCACACTGCAAAACTCTCATTCTCCTCCATTTGAGCCTCCAATCTCTTTAGAATTCCTTCAGAAAACATGCAGTCCCTCAAGGCCCAAAGACGTAGAAGAGATGCCGTAATTCCTCCAGTCCTGGACATACAATATATATTCTTATCACCTTGTCCATAACCTTCCATTCATTTTCAGCTTAGTTGCAGCTCCCTCTCTTTCTCTTCCCCTCCCATCTTCTATACCTCCATCAGGCTTCAAAACGAGAGATACTTTTCAAGGAAAAGAAAATAGAAAAAAGGAAAAAAAAAAAAAAAGGAAGAGAAGAGTGATACCTTTTCTACTCCAAAATGTTCCCTGTAGTTCCCAGCCAGACTCCAGCTTATGGGAGCAGGGCACTAGTCCAGATGTCAGACCTTGATGACTACGATTTTGTCCTTAATTTACCTATGGGTGAAGTCCTGAAAGACTGGGAAGCTTTCTTCAGAAGGCTAGGGCAGGAATACAAGGAGCACAGGGTAAGCAGGTCTCATTGATGCTCTGCTGATACTGTGGTCTCAAAGAGCGTTGGCTGCAGTTGCTTTGACTGACTGGGAAATTGCATCTTCTCTTACAGATTGTGTCCTTGGTTTCCTTACCTCCTAACTCACAAGTCACCATCAGGGGAAAATGCCTCTGGCTTCAGTGTAAGTATCAGCTTGACTTGATTTTGTTTCTAAGATTTCCTTCCTTTCTGCAAGCTTGATGCTGTTCCTCCTGAATAGCTGGCTTCACTGTGAAAGCACATTTTTGTTTAAAGATATGCTGCAGAGAGCTAATGTGATAGGTTAGAGAAGCATGCAGAAACAAGGGTGCGAAACTTACTATTCTCCTAAAACATTTGCCTTTATTGCTGCTGCTGTTGAGACAGCTGCCAGAGGTAGTCCAAGCCTGTTGATTGCCATGCTGTGTGATGCCCTGCTTTAGGAAAGACTGCAAGACTGCAAATGTGACACTTTGCTGCTATCAGTCGCCATTGAGTGTGCTGGGTACTGGATAAACACAGGAAACACAAAAGACTTGGAAATTAGTGAAATATCCCTTCTGTCCATTTTCCTTCCTGGCTGGGGATGCCAAATGTAATGGGTCACACCTCCCTCTGCCATGGAGAGGGGTGATTTCTCATGTCCATGAACAGCAAAGTTGCTAAGATACTTGCAGGAAGAACAAACTCAGAAACTTCCTTGCTAAATAAGTATGAATTTAAGAAGGGTTAGGAAGAAATTAGCTCCGAGTAGACGACTCTTCAATCCAGGCTGCAGAGCTGTGGAAAGCTGAGGACTTGGATCTTCAGAAGAGGCTGACTGCATTTCGCCCACCTGAGCAGAGGGCAACTGTGGTAGCAGAAGCTCTACCTGACAGAGGCCCTTCAGCAACTGAAGGAGCTCCACTGCATCCAGACACTGGAAGCAGTATCTATCAAACTCTGAAAACCAAATCTCTCCTCTTTCTCAAGTCACTTGGCTTGTACCATGTTGTATTGTGCCTCACAACAGGGCAAGGCACGTGGCCCTGAGGCTTTACAGAGGGAGTGAGCTTTTCCATGGTCCCTGTGAGAATGGGGACAGTGTCACTTGCCTTTGGAAAGGCACAGTCTCTCTGGTCTGCTGGGGTGTCATGCACCGCTCACCTCTCACACCAGTCAAGCCCACTGCTGGTCATGTTTTCCTGGAGGACTTGTCACTATCTGCCTTCTGGTCCAGGCTCACCCGTGCTGGTGTCATTATTACCTTGGTGCTCATCCTTTTAGACAAAGTCAGTGCTGGCAGATGGTTCTGAATTGACAGACCTGGAAAAAGAAGCCCTTTCAGCAATGTGCTCTTGGTCTTTATTGTTTATGCCAGTAATGAGCTGATGAGGTCAGGGCCTTTCTCCGCTGGTTGTTAGCTCTCTCTAGCAGATAGCTAGTGAGAGACAGTCCTGCCTGGATGAGATTATACTCCTAATAATGAATATAGGGAGAAAGAGAAATCTTAAGACACTATTTTACAGAAAAAGATCTGAAATGTTTAGTTGCTTCTCCAAACACCCAGAAAAAGTTGGAGCAGCACCAGGAGGTGAATAAAGATCTTCTGAGGACTCACGTAGCACATTCTTTTCCATCTGTATTTCTCTGTAACAGCTTTGTCTTTCTCTGTCTTTTGCAGCACCTCTTGAAGCTGGTGAACAGCCCAGATCCCCTGACTTCTTGATGTCCTTGTGAAGACCCCCATAACTGTATTGATGAAGGCCTTTGTGGTGACAGCTCTTATGCAGGACCACTGGAGCTCAGTCTAGTAAGTGGAATATCCAGGAGCCTTTAAAGTATTTTTCATCTGGAAACACTGATTTATCAAAAGTTGAACTCCGTGTCAGACTAGTTATCCTTTTGGAAAATAGCTTTGTTTCTTAAATTTCTATCATGGTTTAACCCCAGCCAGCAACTAAGCACCACACAGACTCTCATTCACTCCCCCCCAATGAGATGGGGGAGAGAATTGAAAGAGTAAAAGTAAGAAAACTCATGGGTTGAGATAAAGACATTTCGTAGGTAAAGCAAAAGCCGTGTGTGCAAACAAAACAAAACAAAGAATTCATTCACTCCTTCCCATCAGCAGGCAGGTATTCAGCCATCCCCAGGAAAGCAGGGCTCCATCACATGTAATGGTTACTTGGGAAGACAAATGCCATCACTCTGAACGTCCCCCCCTTCCTTCTTCTTCTTCCCCCAGCTTTGTATGCTGAGCATGACATCATATGGTATGGAATATCCCTTTGGTCAGTTGGGGTTAGCTGTCCCGGCTGTGTCCCCTCTCAACTTCTTGTGCACCCCCAGCCTACTCGCTGGTGGGGTGGTGTGAGAAGCAGGAAAGGCCTTGGCTCTGTGTAAGCACTGCTCAGCAGTAACTAAAACATCCCTGTGCTATCAACACTGTTTTCAGCACAAATCCAAAACATAGCCCCATACCAGCTACTATGAAGAAAATTAACTCTACCACAGCCAAAACCAGCAGAATTTCAAACATTTTATGTGATTTTTTTTTAAATGGAAAAAGGGTGATGTGGGAGTAAAAAGGTTTTTGGTTTTCGTATCATTGCACTACTTTTAAAGATTAAAAATTCTCGTGAGGCTGAACGTGATATACACTCAATACCCATCTGGTAAGCCACGAGATGGATGTCATCTGGGAAGGACTTTCACTATTGTGTGTTATCAAAATTTGGTATCACTTAGAATTTCACAGGACAGGTATCTAGGGAACATGTTGCTGCTGAGATGAATGCAGATATTAAAGATGAGACTCATTTTCCCTTTTCAGCTACAGCTTCGTTAGTTCTCATTTAAAAATGTGAGATCACCTACTTAGCATTTCCTTCCATAGCAGTCAAGCCAATCATGCATCCAGAGCTGTTGCACTTGGCACTGTGTAAGTCTGAGAATTCAGCTGTCATTTCCCTGTTTCTCCACAATTTCCCCTGAATCCTGACACTCGAGCCTGGAGTTCCATCAGAAAGAAACTTTTATTTAATGTTTTCTAGAAAAATAAATAGCTAAACAAACAAATAATCAACTCCTCTGAAAACTCACCCTTATTTTATCACACATGTGCTTGAGGCTTAAAAAGTTTCCTTATAAAGCTCGGATAATGAAATGAATATTGTATGGCTGGAGCTTGCTCCACTTGATGGGGAAATTTTTATTCTCTTCTCTGTTTTACTTTCAGTATTTATGAATTCTTGGGATATTTCTGGTTGAGTTGCACCTTGCTCTTACTTTTTCCCTTTCTTCCCACTGTAGAGTTTGGTATTAGCATTAGCATTAGCATTAGCATTAGCATTAGTATTAGTATTAGTATTTTGCTGTTCCCTTTATCAGGTTTATATAATGCAATTGCAAGTGAAACATACAATAGGTAGGAAATGAGAGTCTGAGTATTTCCATTGTATTGCTTTACAACCTATTATATTAGCTGATGTAGACAAGGGCCTCCAATAAAGGACTGGAAGGCTGAGTATTACTCTCAGCTCTGCTTCTAGGTGGTTTCAGCAACTTTCTCTACCTTAGTTCACTCATCGATAAATACAGACTTTAACACCTCTCATCACTGTTGAGCACTTTACTATCTACTGATGAAAAAGGCTGTATAAGAGTATTGTGTAATCAAGAAGGAGGAAAGAAGGTGAGAGTGAAAGAGAAAGAAGTTGCACAAGATTACAGAGGAGATGAAGCAGATTAATCCCACTGTACCTCAGATTCAGTATATTTCAAAGGAAGTATAAGATCTGACATCATGCAGCCTGCATACATAATAATAAAAAAATCTTTCAACTGCAATATCCTTCTTTGAATTTTGTACACTGATATAGTGGTTAAAAATCACTTTTCACTGCTTACAATGGTAGTTTGCTTGGTTCCTGTACTTGACCTGGTTCAGACACTGAAGACAGAGCACATGTATTTCACTTGTGGCTTGCCTTGCCTTGATTTGCCCTCATGCATTTCTTTCCTCTAAAAACAGTACTACCGAGGGGAAAAAAAAGTCTGTGAGTTCAGTTACTGAAGCTGCATAAATCTTCTGAGATGTGGACTCAGAAGAGACAGACACAAGACACTGTGGTTTGGCACCAATAGACTGAAGAGAGATGGATATCGATTCAAATGGACTTCTAGTCCTCAACTTCTTTCAAGGAAGGTGTACATGTGAAACACCATGTCCACTATTCCTTTCACTACTGCAAAATCAGTTAAATTGAGAATAACAATAATAATAATATATTTTTTAAAGTCTTTTCTAGAAAGTGGAGTAATCATCAAGCAGAACAGTTCTCTTTCTTCTCCCATGCCTGACCATACAGTGGTTTGACCTTTGAGTCAATTAATAACACTGAACATGAAAGACTTGGGAAGGAAACAAATGCTCTTGTGTGCTTCATAAGGTATTTGCTTATTCATTCATTCATTCAATCATTCCAATTGCATTTGCAGATAGGAAACCTGAATGGTAGAAAAGTTACTTTTTAATCACAGCCTGGGACTTGCTCATAATTTGCTTAAGGAAATGCTTTTGCACTCTGTTGCATCAGTTGTGCTGGAAGCGCTCCCCACAGGGTGTTGCGAATGCTGATTTAGGATCCTGTCGACTACACCAATTTGTTGCGAGTGGGTGATTTAGATCACTTAAAGAGACACTGTCAAAGGTATTAGCAAAAGTGGGTTTAATATGATGTTGTAAAAGTGTGACTTAACAAAGTTCGATGGCAAGGTTCACTCTATTACTGTATGCACGATCATTTGAACAATGATTCAAAATTACCAAGGCACAAAGCAAAGTTACCAAGACAAAATCAAAGTTACCTGGGCACAAATCAAAGTTACGAAGACAAAATCAAGGTTACCAAAGCACAAATTAAAGGTACCAAGGCAGAAATCAAAGTTACTAAGACAAAATCAAAGTTACCATACTACAAGGTTATGCATGATATCGGTTGCTTACCAAAGATCTGCCATTGGTAAAAGGTCTCTCTGCCTCGAGGAGCAACCTTGAGGGGCATCCCAGCTCAAGGGGAGATCACCGCCATGCAGCCATGGTGCCTAGCAGGGTGAGCTCAAAGAAGGTTCACTTAGGCTATCATATTTATGGAATAAAGTGGTTGGCTCATAGCCAAATTATATGTGATGGGAAAGGTATACATGAGACTCCTTGTACCCACAACTTTCTCTGTTCCTTGATAAACGAGTCTTGAAAAAGCCACCCTCTATTCATGTGTTAGTCATGATTGGTGTTCCAAGCTCATATGCATTGATGCTCACTGTGTCACTCTGCTCATTTTGGGGGGTTTTCAGAGAACAGATTGAAACTAGAGGAGTTCTTGGCCCATTAACAGCTCAGGCCTTTACCTCCTTTGGATCCTGTACCAAACTACCACTAGTTCGGTTAAGGGGTCAAGTGCATTCGTCACACAGGGGACAGACAAGCAGGGGGTGATCCAGGATGGAAGAGGAAAGGAGAGTGGGACCCTGCTTTGTGCCTTGGCTCAAGCCTCTGTTTATTTCATGGGAACAGGGCACAAACAGACTGCTGTGCACTTCTAGGGTCGAGAGGAGCATACAAAGCACATCACCTCTGCCCCCTTCTTCCCCAGCCCAAACCAAGCTGGAGGGGATTTGCAGTGTTTTCTGACAGGTCTCTGGCCATCTGCAGTGCTGGGAAGCACTCTTCCCCAGAGACTGTATTGCCTTTCATGTGTTGTCCTTGGCTGGCCCCATCCTTTGCTGACAGGGAGCCTCTAGCAGCAGTGAAAGAAGAGGTCAGCAAGGACCTGCTGCATGGCTAGGCAAAACTAGCCAGGCAGCCAAGAAAAGTGAGATTCCCTGCTGTTGTTTTTGGTGGTGTTATCCCTGGATGTATCTTCTGCACATAAGCAGCAAGTTCCTAGCTCCAATTCCAGTTAGTATAAAGCAGGAAATTGCAGTTTTGCGTATCAGGACAAAATGATCAGCTCCCGTGTGCCCACGTCAACATGCTTTTCCCCTTTCCTCTGCATCAGTAACCCAGCACAGCCTCCTTCGCAGTCAGTCACTGCAGGGATCAGAGGGGCTTTAACTCTGATATCAGAGAACCAGACAAGCAAGCTTGTAGCTTCTGCTGACTGTTGCCTGCTTTCCTTTGTCTCCACAACCCTCATCTGTTCCCTGGTCATACCCATCTGGTGCTTGTCTACCTGCAGAGTAGTCAATAGGTGTTAGTGGCCCCTTGGCTGCCTGACCCACACTGGACCTGCTTTCTCTCACCACTGCTATAAACAGCTGGTGGTTTGGACCAATATCTGCATTTTGCTTTATTCCCCACTCCAATCCTCATGTACAAGCCTCCAGATAGAAGCAAGTTCTTTTATAAATGCATCTATTTGGAGGACAAAGGTATTCCCCTCCTTTAGCCCCTGTATCACTGAATTTTCTGCGGATCAATAAGTGCTCTTCCAAGGGACACAATTGCATGTCGAGCAGCTGAGTCATTGGCTTGCAGGCAGTTGATCAGATGCTCTTTCTGATGGTTTGCGATGTCCCTGCAACCTAATATTATTTTTTTTTTTTTGTGTGTGTGTGTGTTTGGAAAGTCCCAAGGCAGGATCAGTTACATGGCAAGGCTTATGAAGGAAAGCGAAAGAAGTTACCATTCATTCCTGTTGGCTTCCTTTAGCACCTCCTCTCCTTTCTGTTGTTTGCAGCAGAAAAGGCCACAAAAGCTGGTCTGGAGAATCATTGCCTTCATTTTTATTAAGACATTAAACGAGTAGTAAGGCTGTCTACTGAAAATGCAGAGAGCTGAATAAATGATTTATGAAGTGCTTGGCGTAACAACTTGCGTTGCCTGGGATGAGTCAGTCTTTCCAAATAGCCACCGAGGAATTATCTCCTTCCCTTCTTCCCCTTTCCAAGCATAAATCTGGCAAAACCCCAGACCAGTTCAGAGGCTTTATCAGCATCTACTCAGAGGCAGAGTAAGAGCAGGAGGTCTGAGCTTGTCTGCACCAGGTGATGGAGGATGGCAGAGAGAGACAGTTCTGGCCTTGGCCACCTGACAGTACCCTGTCTGTGTTAGAGCAGTGTTGCTCCGGAGCTGCTGAGTCTGGTGGAGAGGCAGGACCCACCATCTAAGCCAAAGTGTTGTGCAGCTACTGTGTTTGAGCATAAGCCACACTGCACCATACTCCAGAGCTGAGCGCTGCCTGCAGCCAACTGGGGCTTCTCACACCTTGTTTTTTTCCCGCCACGTCACCCAGATATCCCATTAAACGTCCCCATTCACCAAGCTATCACTCAGTTTTCATTCATGACCCACTTCTTCTAACAGGCCCCTATAAAGAAATGACATAAAATCCTCCTAGCCCCATGTAAGCTACAGTGTCTCATATTTTATGAGACATAACATGAGACATTCATATCACCCAGACCATTTCGTCTTGGGGCCGTACTTTTGGCTTGGCTTCTGGCATAGGTCCAAATCCCACAGCTGTCTCCACGTCATTAAAGCTCTATGCCTATAAACAGCATTAATATTTTTTACCTGACAATAGATGGTGCTCTTTCTATAATTATCTGTCTCTGTAGTCCCTGCACATACCTTTTTTTTCACTTAGAATTAAAATAACAGATTATTCTTGGTTTTGGGCATTACAAGATACCAACCAGCAATGGTAATAAATAACTACCTGTAAACAAACCTGTAGCATAGATAAACTCCCTGTTATTGCTGACCTGCAACAAGGACTCAGAATAGATTCTCTAATATTAAGTGCTCAGGTGATGAGGGGCATTTAGATAGACAGATAAATAGATAGGACAAGTTGCAGAAATAATGAGGAACGATCCAAATCTCTTCCCTAGCTTGCACCAAACAAAGCTCCTGCTGGCTCAGAAAAGATTTGTCCTGCTGTTTTCTTCATTCTGTGTTTGAATAAAAAGGAAGGACATGCTAAGTAGCATCAGGTAAAATTGTATTACATTTCTTTTTCCCTGTATTCATTTTAATTCTTTGTGAAGTACAGACAAGAATTCTGTTTTGTTCAGGACTTATAGAAGTCACAATTGTAACTAAAATCCAAGACAGTAATACTTCCCAGTCAAGTTTAGAGGAGAAAGAATCATAAAATACCTAAAATTTACCCATCACATAAAACACAGTGAGTAGCATTTAGAATAGTATAGTGATTTTCAAGCAAATACTGCAAAGTTGTAACTTTTTTGGCATGACTTCCTCCTGTTCTTGATGGTACTTATACCCAAATGAAAGGCTTCAACCTGACATCTACCTTCAGTCCTTTTGCATTCACACAGGTTGCATAATGCCTTTAATTTTTGTTTTAAGTTCATTTTATATTTGAACTTCAACTTGGAGGGCCTGTTCCCCAGGCTCTTTAGAGACTGAACAAGAGTCTTTAGAGACTGACAGAGCAGCATCACAGCCCTTTTCCCCAGTGCCTTTAAGCCCTCCAAATATATTCCTCAAAAATGTTCTTGGGTGCTCACAGCTTGCAGCATTGAAACTCTCTGTGTAATACCTGCCTTCCTTTGCAAGCATAGCAGAAATGTGTGGTCTGTAGCTTCTTGAGGGATACATCTAGCTGTCTTACATCAGCCAATAAGGTAAATGCAGCGCTGACTCACTCCTCTCTTACCCTTTATCCCATGCTATGAGCCCTCCTGCCCCATTGGGATCGCAGCTGGGGAAGCCTTGGTGGTGACTCACCCAATGGCCTCAAGTCTACAAGAGCTGCACTGGAGCTCCTACCACCTACTGCTGCACATGCACCTCCAGTGCTTAAATTGGGAGGAGAGTATTGCTAGGGTGATGTTTTTGGTGAATGAGGAAAGGTGGACTTGTGAGGGGGAAGTCATGCAGCATGAGCCAGGAACTTTGTGTTCTTCCTTTTTTTCTTCTGTTCTTTGTCTTTTTGCCAGTGGGTTATACTAGTGTCTTAGCATTATGGGTTTCAACGATGATAGGGATCTCATGTTTCTTCTCTCCTACTGCTTTTCCTCTCATTTGGACAAATATGCTATCTATCTCATGATGCTTACGCTTCTTTTTTCCCCCCACTTCATCAATATATAAAAATGCAAGAGGAAAAAATTCTGGTAAAAAGGATAATATGTGAAAATACTGGTCTATCTTATTTTCTTTTTAGCAAATAATAGAAATATGACTGAATTATAAGCAAAATCCTTAGGTTAACAATATTTAGATAAATTCATAAATAATTATGAATAATTATTAATATATAATAATTATAAATAAATTAATAATTATAATCATTTCCTATTAAATGGAGAAAAATCCCCTTCTTTTTTTTCATAGGAAGCCTTAACATTTCTGATTGTGGGTGTTAGAACTTGATGAGAAACGATCCAACATGCTTAAATGAATTCTAGACCAATTAATGCTTTAGACTGCAGAAAATAAAAATGTCTTGTAACTTTGAAGTTTTTTACCCTTGTATTATAGTGGGATAAATAAATGAAAAATTGACATGAAAAACAATCAGAATGACATAATAATCATGTTATCCCTATAAAAAATTTGAATTCTGATGAAGAGGGATTTTTTGTGGGGGAGGGGGGAACATTCTGCTGAAAATCAGTTAACCTTTATCATCAGCCAGCACTGGGTATAGTGTAAGGAAAAGAGTATCATGCTAGTGACTTAGAAATGGTACACCTTCTTACAGAGTTAACAATATTTCCGTTGTTCCTCATACTCTTAATTTTCAGGAGAAGATAGAGATATGCCTTAATGTAAGGTTTAGACTGTAAAAGCCAAATCTTGTTTTCATTTATATTTCTGTAAACCATTAGTGCCTCTGTTGAAGTCAGTGGGATTATTAAATTTATGCCACTATAATTAGGAACAGATGTTAGCCTGTGATCTCTAATGCTCCATGTACATGTAATGTGTTGTAACTGGTAATCACTGAGGAGTATCTCTGAAGAAGGCACACAACATTTCAGTGGAGGACACAGAGGTACTCAAATAAAACAACAGTGAAATCAAATGACCTTTCAATCTGTTTATGAGAGACTTTGTCATCTCTGCTTCGAGGCAGCTGGAACAACAAGTAAGAGAACTTAATCTATATCCCAGAGAGCCTTCGCTTCACTGAAAAAGTGAAATCCAAAAATACACACAGGCTCCTCAGCTGTCATGGTCCTGTTAGTTTTCCCTCTACAGGTCTGAGCACTTCAGGAGCTTATGTCTTTTGTGTGCTCAGGGTGGGCTCTCATCAGCCCTTCTCCAGAGAAGGATTCATCTGTAGTATACTACAAACAGTCCTTGAGCAAAGATATAAAATGGATAAGGATTAGCATGATAAAAAAAGTTTCTTTTTTTCTGTTGTGCTGCAAATAAAGCTCATCGCTGATTTACATGCTTGGCCACTCACCTTAACGCAATAAAATCCCAACAGGATCTGCCATCCTGTCTTTCTACAGGAACCAGTGGGACACGTCACTGAAAAAAATCATTATTAGTTGTCCTAGTCATACCAAGGTAAGGTTTCATCTCCTACATTTTAGTGATGTTATGGGGATGGATTCATAGGATGGAGGTTTTGAGCCTTAGGAACCTCTAATCAAATAGATCTCATATAGAAGGTCCAAAATCCTGTAAAGACAGGTTGAATGACACAGGGACCCCACTGCCTTGTTAATTTTTCCCTCTGGGGGAGTGGGGGGAAAGCCTGAACTCTACAGGGGCCCAGATGCACTCAGAAACTTCATTAAGGCATGACCAAAGTGCATGCCAGCTGATCCCTGGTCACAATGTCCCTGTGTGTGCTCTTAAACTGTGGGACATATGACATGGTGTGTGCTAGTTTGGCTGGCACTGGCAGAGGAAGGCACTGGCATATATGCTCACCGGAGACACCCTTGGGTGTCCTGCTCACCCCCAGGGAGAAGTATGCTAAACATTAATATCTGCCTTGGTCTGGCTCCCCAGCTGGTGTGACACCACTGAAGCCAAGGGAGCCAGACTCCAAGAGAGCATAAACTGGCATAAATCTGCTGAAACAAGTGGATCCACCACGAATGCTGGTATCAGCCTATAATTTGTCTCCTGTCAGCTTTCCCTGGGTTTGACTCAAATTACTGCTCCAGAGAAGAAATGACCCTGTTTTCCAGTCCCTACAGCTATCCAATCTTTGGTTATGGATTTCAGTTGCTCCTTGGAGGGTGCAGTTCAGTCCTGTACATATCTCACAGCAATTGTGCACCAGAAATTCTACTTAATCCAATAAAGGGCCCTAAGGCAGCGGGGAGAGTAGAGAATTGCACTCTGAAAGGATGCAATTAAAGCTTTAATGACAAGTACACCAGTTTGAAGAGGAATGGAGGAAAGCAAGCTTCTGGTATGGTTTTTAGTTTAGAGAATTATTTTAAATTATCTACTGTCATGGTTTTCCTAGCTGTGTGAGCTGTCTCATTACTGGCATGCATGCCATGCTATACTAGGTATTTAGGACAGAATATAAGTGGCATACTATGGAAAATGGCTCATATCAAATAGTGGCACACTAGTACAGGAATGCTAAATGCCTCTCATGTTCAGCATGCAAATCCTCTTGTTTCTGTTGCTGCCAAAACTGAAGAAAGAGATACTGTTAAAGTGGCTACGAAAATTTGCAAGCACCAGGTCTACAGCTTTGTTAGGTCCAGTCTCAGAAGGGTCAAGCATTTCCACTGACTTCATCACCTTGAAAAAATATTTCATTGGCTGAAGGGGCTCCCTAGAACAGTTTTTTAACTGATGCTCAGTCGAAATTTTCCTGTGTTCAGATTCACTAAACCCAGGTGCTTAGCAGTATCAGCAGGTTCAGGGAATGTAATTCCTGTCCATAAATAGCATCGTGCCTGTTTCTGAAGAGAAAAATGTTCCATTTAATAATTGATTTTTTTTACATCAGAAATACTGGCTAAGATGGTGAGTCACCAGTAACAGCATCCGTGGCTTGCGTTTCAAAGAACAGCCATAGAAAAAACTTGAAGAGTTAACCTAGTAATAAAAGTTTCAGAGCCCATACAGCTTAAATTATTCACCGGGACACAAAACCGTAACCATAAATTATAATGCTATGAATGATTGAGGGTTTCTAACAGGCACGACGTAAAAAGAAACACTTTGCAAAACCAAGCCATTGTCGGACTAATTAAATGTCTTTGAAAAGGTTCTAATATCTGACTCTGAATTTCCTCACCTCTGCAGGTGTCTTTGCAAGTGAATGTCAGCTGCCAAAACTGGTCAGGCTTGAGCTGATGTTCACGTCTGTTGCTTGTTGTTCAAGGGAAGCCCAGGGAAGCCCTTTTGGGCAGCAGCCACTTTCCCTGGGCAGGAGCAGGAGGCAGGAGCCCTGGGTGGCTGGACTCAGGTCGACACAACCCCCGAGTGACCCTCAGCGGTGCAGAGGTCTGTCTCAAGCTGGAGTGAACCTCCGTGAATAGAGCTGCTGATCCTGCCGACTAAAGTAGGAAAGGACTCGTCTCAAGAAAAGAGGGAGTCTGATGAGTCCCAGCCTTCTGCCACTCTGGGTTTTACTCCTCACATGGAACTGGAAGTGGGTCTTCAGGGAGAAGGAAGGCTTTAGAGTGGGAATAACCCTCACGTGGCTGCCTGTGAGCAGAATTCCTACCTTCAGGTCACTCAGGAAAAAAATCCTTAATCTTAAGAATATAGGGGCTGACAGGAAACAGAGAAATTGTGCTGTAGGTTAGAATCAAAAAAACAAATAATGGACAAGGCACAGCATATGTACAACAGCTTCTAGCCTTCAAGACCCAGAAAGATTATGAATATTGCAGGAAAAAAAGAAAAACAGACACTTTCTGCTTAGGAATCTTAGGTCTGAGCTAGTCCCTGAAAATGGAAAATAATACAGAAAACTGACCTTAAAAACCCTGAGGAGAAACTGACTCCTAAAAGATATTGGTTTTAGCATTTTTAGTGTTGAATAATGTCTATTCTTGTGATGTTTGCTGCATTGTATTTCTGTATTATAAAGCTTTACTGCTTGCACTCATGTGATTTTGAATGATCTCCCATTTTATTTGAAATAAAGAAGATCTATTGCTAGCTTCCATGTCCGTGGCAAATGATTGTGACTTCAAAACCCACACAAAATCATGAGAAACCATTTAAAAGACCTAGGAGTTTGTTTTATCATAAGATTTTGGGTCCTGACTGAGAACTTGTTTCTGGCAACAGGGAGACAGGTTTTCCAAGGAGAATTGGTGCTAGAGGAAGCCTTCAGCTGAGAACTTAAGCATTACCTGCGGCCATGAATACTTAACTTTTATACTTTTACTCCTTAATGGCATTTAAACGCTGAAATCAGGTGTCTGTGTTCACTGTGCAGTCTGTGGGGAGAGATACGTCATGTCAGTACCTGGAGATGGGGCGTGCGGTGGAGAGCTTGCAGCAATACACACATCCGAGCTGCAATCTGTACGCAGTCCACTTGTGGTAGCCGGGTACTCCACTTGAGCTAATAAACCCTATTTCTTCAGGAGAGCCAAATAGCAGAGGTGAAGTGCTGTGCTAGGATGCTTAGCATGGGCCTGTCCCACATGTCGGGTTAAGTCACGAGGGTGGAGGAACCAACATGGGTCCCAGGAGAACAGAGAGGGTCCCAGACCCCTCAAAAGTGACACCCTGCATGGCATGGCGCTGAGAGCCAGCTGATGGGAATCTCTAAGCTCAGAGGAGTCAGTCTGTTCTGTTGCACTGGGGTACATTCATGACTTGGCCAATTTGGGGAGCTGGCACCTCTGTGGCCCTGATGGAAGTCGCTACTAAGTTTTGATCTATAGTCCAGAACATGAAATGTGTCCAGCTTGTTAGAAAGTGGTGATAGCATGATCAAAATTTCCTATGACCCTGATTAGGTCAGGGCTTTGGGATGGACATGTTCATTTTAGAAGTTCCACAAAGCAGACTAAAAAGTTTTAAATTAAAAACCAAACAAACAAACCCACAAACAAAAACAAACCCTAAAAAACATTAATTAAAATAAAGACTACAATCTGTCACTCTGTAAACAGAGGAAAGTGCCAAAATCAAAATAAATAGAAATAGAAGGGGCTTATAAACTGACCCTGCCAAGCCCACTGCTTTCTCCCATCCGGCTTTGGTTTCAGTCATTCAGAGGATTTACCAGTGGCAGTGAACTGTGCGTAGTCCTCTTTTGGCCCCTGTCACTGTGATGTTGTGCTCTGCTGTGGAGATTTTTTGTCCAGTTACAGTTTCGGCAGGTTACATGCATCTAGGAAAAGCTGCTCTTCAATGAAAATTATTAGCCAGTCTTAAGTATTGATGATATTGCGACTTTTGCCTATAGGTTTTGCTGCACTGTCCCTTTGGAGAGGCGTGAGGACCATTGCTGTTTCATAGGCTGGTGAGTGTGCTCGTAGGTAGGTCTCTATCCTCCCAACCAATTGGAGCTAACACACAAGATAAACTGCTCTTGTCTTAAAAAGAACAATAGCATAAATAAATAATCAAACAAAACCTGAGATGGGTTCTAAATCTGTCCATGCAGCATTTTTTGGATATCTAAGCACTTTTATGCCACGTTGGGAAAGTTTGCTCTACAAAAACTGCTTCAATTTAAATTTTAGTGCCTAATAAACAGCCTGACCCACAGCTCTGTTCTTTAATGAAGCAGATGGAGGCTGTTTTGAGTGTCAGCACTTGGAGATTTGTGACTGTGATATCAGGAATAATGTGTTCCTCTTGTTTGAAAGTGCAGTTTCCATGGAGGGGAGTCAGGTGAGCAGCTGAGCCCCACAGCTTTGGGGACTCTGACCCAGGCTAATACTGAGAAGTCCTCTGTGTGTATGTGTACGTGAGGAACCTGAGATAATGTTATTTGCAAGTTATAGGCATGTTATAGGCATGGTGATCTCAGGTGAAGTAGGGTTAATAATTTGGGTGGATGGTGTAATAGCCCTGGTGGTGGTAAAACAGGCTTTTTGGGGAAGTAGAGATTGTTTACTATGGCAGACATGTCGAAGGGATGCAGCCTGCTGAGCAGTCATCCCAGAGCGGTGTAGAGGGAGGCAGTGGTGCTGCTGAGGAGCTGAGGGAGGATGCAGAGCCTGGCACAGGAGTCTGGGCGTATGTGGGTCAGGACCTACGTGTGTAAAAGTATGACCTGCACAACAGTTTGTGTTGTGATCTGGGCAAAACAGGGCAAAATCAGTGGGGTTTATGAAGCATTAACCTTGAGTGTGTGGGATAGAGATCTCAGGGAATTTTGTGGGGGCTGTCAGTGTGAACATGTCTGGAGGGTAGTCCCTGAGGGCCACAAGCAGCAGCTGGAGCAGGGAGCAAGTGGCAGGGCCATGGGGCACTGGCTCAGGTCCTGGCAGAGAGTAGAGGCTGAATTTGAGGTTGTGTGGGGCAGTTAATATGGGGTAATCACCATGGGAGGAGGGATTTGTGGTCCTGGGGTTTTGCTCATGGCAGAGACACGCTGGATCATGGGAGACACTTAGCAGGATGACATGAGCCATGTCTGAGGGCTGAGATATTTCCCTGTCAGGGGAGTGAGGGCTGATCCTGATCTGCATAAGAAAACCTTGTGGTGTTGGTTGTATCATTCTTTTATTCAGGAAGGGGGGACGCAGCAATACTGATCTTCATTCCCATTCACCCCGTGTCTGTTTGTTAAAGACTCTGCTGTTCTTGCTCCATAAATTCCACGATGGTCTGTAACTCCTTGTTGACAGCCAAAAAGTTATCTGCTGAATCAAGGCTTCTGCACTGAAACTTCCAGGAAAGCAAAGGAACAACTCACTGAAATGGCCTGCCAATTCTGAGCAGCTGATTGAAAAGCAAACATCAAGACAGAGAGCTGCTTAGTCCAGCGCTGGATAGGAGAGGCTGAGAAAGTAATTTTCCCCAAAGAATTTCTTCCCCAGGCTTGCTCTTTTGCTGACTTTGTTCGAAGATCTCCCTTTAGTGTTAATACAGACAATGAAAGCAGGCAAACTAAAACGGCTCCTTTAGTATACTACTCCAAGTACCCCAGAGTGTAGTACAGATGGTATTAGTGTGATTACTTGCTTTGCAGCTGCTGTTGGAGGTTTTGACTTCTTTATACAATACAAAGTTCAGGTCAGCTCTGCTGAACTGGATGGTACTGTGGCATGGACTAATGCTGGCATCCTTCCACTTCTTAAACCCTGTACTCAGAGGGGCAGGTTCTGGAGAGCTGTGGGTCAGGGCAGAACTGGGGACAGGGGTGCGGGAAAATCATAACAGCTTTAGGAGAGGAGAAGTTTGTCTCTGAACGTGCTGGTACATAGGGTATTGGATAAAAAACACATAGGGATGGTAGGAGAACAGAGCAGCCCTCCACTGCTGGGAAGAACATGAGAAAACCCTCTCCAATGCTTAAATTAGTTGATTCCTTTCCCACTCCCCCTCCTTTCACAGCAAGCCCATTCCCTCCTTGCAGTCTTTCTGTCACAGCCTTCCCATTCAGGTGAAACAAGAAGAAAGATTTTTCTCTTAAAATTCAGCAGAAGTGTCAAGGCTTAACTTCTGGCAGAATAAAAAGTGCCAGACAGTGGCAGGGCAAACATCTTGAAGATATCATATTGTTTCTGGAACTGTGAAAGTGCTACAGACAGCTCTGTATAGAGAAAGCTAAAATGTCTGCTCAGGAAAGGCACTGGAAAGGCTGCACCACAGCTGTGCATGCACATCACTGCCTGCTGCTGGACGGAGATGAATGGGCCATCCATGTGGAGCAGTCCTGTTCCTGTTTTCCTGAGCTCATGAGGCCAAGGACTGAGCTTCTAGGGACTCTTCTGACCCTGCTTCTTCCTCTGTCACCCCCCCCAGGGCTTCAGGGGACCATAATCACAAGTATCATGCAGTTCTCAGGCAGCAACAATTGTCATGTTAGGGTATGCTAATACCCTCTCCATTGCCCATCAGAGACGGTACTGAATCTGCTTCAGCGCTGATTGCCTGTTACCAGCTATTTCTCTTCTGTGGAGTTCGAAAGGAAAGCACTTGCCCAGCACTCCAACGGATGACTTTTCATCTCCTCTCAGCAGAACAAACCTGGGCTTGGCGTTTCCTGAAGGAAGAGATCTTTGCCTTGCAGACGGCAGAGAGGTGCGGACCCACACACAAAAATCCTCATCATCCTGCTGAGTAAAAACTTTGGGATAAAATATAACAAGCTGATTCCTGTCTCCTGGTCTCTAATGAAGTCAAGAGAGTTTAGCTGATTTATCCTAGTTGTGGATCCATTCCAAATCCATTTATATGGTTAATCCATAAAGAGAAGCGTATCCTGTTAAAGGAACTGAATATACTGCTACTGTGGCCTCTTTTGTCACCTATTGCCTGATTCACAGGGCCTGATCCCTCTTTGTGCTGGGAAGATGGTGTAGGAGATTGGCTAATGAGTAGACCTGACTCCCATTTCTTTTACATGCTGAGGGTGTGTGTGATTCTGCAAGGACTCCCAGGATTTATTGCTGGAAGACATAAGCTCTTTCGCAAAGTTTTAAATTAACCTTCTGCATCTTGGAGCTTTCAATAAAACTCCTGTCTCCTGGAAGAGTCCTGCAGAGCACTGCCTACCTCATTGCTCTGCATGTGGGAAAGCCCTGGCCTGAGCCACTTTGAATGGCTGGTGGATATCACACCAGCCAGGAGCTGGGGCAACAGTGAGGAGGTTCAGGCTATAGCTACAGAACACTGAACTTACGGAATGTGTCTAGACATATGTAATGTTAATGAAGAGCAAAACTCTGTTTCTTCAGCAGATTCACTCCTCTGTTACAGAAACCAGATTCCAGACTCCCAGATTCAGAGTCTTAAAAGGGGAGCAAATGAATGTGGTGCAAAAGTGAACTGAATCTGGCCCCTGCATCCCACTGAGCCCTCCCCTTCCCAGGATTTCAGTTGGAATGAGGGGGAAGGGTACAAACCTTTTTATATCCCTCTTCATTTGAAGGATCTGTTTTTACTGTTACATCTTATTTTTTTAAACAAACCAAACCAAACCAAAACCAGTTATAATTTTTTACGGTGCTATCTTGTGAGGAAAAGATTTATGAGGCTGGGCTGAGTGCACTCAGGCTATGTGCTGGCTATACCTAGCCTGGGGAGAGCCCACTTCTCTCTCTCCCC
The DNA here is from genome assembly GCF_013368605.1 of Nyctibius grandis. Taxonomy (NCBI): domain Eukaryota; kingdom Metazoa; phylum Chordata; class Aves; order Nyctibiiformes; family Nyctibiidae; genus Nyctibius; species Nyctibius grandis. The sequence goes on from NC_090658.1 coordinate 32,507,285, forward strand.
CTCGTTGTCTGTTGGGAAAGCTCCTGCCAAATGGTCTGGTACTAAACACTCCCCAGATGAGTGATCCCAGTCTCACCGGTTTGAGTCCATTACATTAATAGTAGTTATTCATCAGTAATGAACCATGCAGTTAACTTTCTGGAGACAGCATGGCTAATTGAAGATGAGGCAAGGGGTTCTTTTAATATTATTATTTTTCCTCCATTTGCTTTCAATACCTCTTTGCTCCTCAATGAGTTTTAATTACCTGTGAGAACAATAACTTTATAAAGGCCATACCTCTTTGTCTGAAGCACTTTGCCTAGAGATGAGCGATGTTGTACGTTCAGGTCTCTGAAGGAAGCTGAGGTTGGCAGGGATGATAAATTCTTGTTACCCACTGAAACCTTGCAATAGTAAATTTTTAAAACTATTTCCATTCTGGCCAGTCTGTGTTACCTTTCTGTCTATTGTAAGTATTTCTCCCCCTGTTATCTGGATGCCACACACAGAACAGCATAAATGGAAATATTAATATCCTTATGAAATATTCTTTGCCCTGGCTCTCTCATCACATTTTGGGTATGGATATTTCTTCCTCCCTTCATTACATCGCTTTTCATGTTTCTCTGCACAAGGCTATGTCTTTCACAGGTTATAAGTCTTTAGGCAGATGATGTTGAGGACAGACCATAGACAAAAGCTGGGCCCAGACCTTTCTGTTCATCCCAGTCACTCCCACAGCATCAGCCTAGATGTCGTGGTAGTGGGTGCATCAGGAATATAGGAGTGTGTGAACTGAACAAATGGTACTCAGCTGTTGCTATAACGGCACTACTATTTATTTCACAGCATTATCATAAAATGTTCCCAAACATACAGAAAACTTTTCTTGGGGAAGGCAGGTGATAGAAATCAGTAACTGAGAAATATATATTATGTGGAGACTTGCAAACTTTTCCATTTTACAGAGTTTTGGATTTTTTTTTGCTATTTTTAGAGTGCACTGCAATTTTTTAGAATATGCTTTAAAAAACATTTGTGTTGCATTCACCAAAAATTTAAAAAAAATCTAGCAAGGATTATGAAAGAACTAAGAAATAAAAATTCTTGATGATCACACGATTCTGAGAGTGTGCCCAAGAATGCCACCCAACACTTCATAAGAAATAGGTACTTTAATATCCCATTTACTTTTCAGTGTGTTTAAATAAAAAAGCCATCTACCAATGAAAAACCTTTACCTTTGCAAAAATTCTGATTAGTTCTGCTATATGTTTGAGAACTGGCTTGGATTAAAAAGCAGATTGACTTGTCCTCCCACCTGAAGCTTGACAGAGCTTACATAAGTTCAGAAAAAGAGTTTAAAAAAGCATTTTTTTTTCATCACTTCTTGTCCTTTTTTAGACTTTACCTTTCTGTCCAGAAGGATGCTGGCTCTATATCTTACAATTTCCAGCCTCACCCAAGATGCCACAAATCTCGAGATGAATTTTGTCCTCAGAAGACCTGCAGCCCATGCAGTGGCTTTTCAAGTGCTATAATTCCACAGCCGCCTGGAGGACTTAGGTGGTCCCTTTGCATTGAAAATTAATGGCAGCTGAGTCTTCAGGTCCCTTAAGTGGATTTGAAACTTGCAGCCAAGAGACGTAGAGAAGCATTCCAGCTTGAATATCAGGCTGAAGCTGCTTTTGTCTCACCAGAATTGCTATGACCCCACCGAACACTGTGTGTGAAAGTCCTGCTGATCTCCTCACTCTTTTTTTTTTTTTTTCCTCTATATGTTATGCTAAGGGACTGCTGCAGAGAAATAAAGCTCTTTGTGGGCCTCTTGCAGATGGCAGGGAAGTTTCTACGGAGACGCAGGAGGACGCAGCAGATTTCTGCCGCTGGCAGCTGGGGAAGACCGGGCTCGCTGGCGGGGCTCAGCTCTTACCCATTGTCGCGCTTGTGGGTGGCAAGCAGCAACGCCACATGGCCAAATGCGTGGCTTTAGGTCATGCTTTCCCCAATTAGCTCACCCTTGTGTTGACCCCTCCTTGTTATTTTGGAGTCAAGTGGAACCACTTTGGGAGCCAGGAGTTGTTATTAACACACAGGGGTCACAGAACCTCCAAAAATCATAACCAAAGGGGCAAAGATTAAAGTTCAGAGGTGAGGAACAGCATACCAAAGAGCTTGTACTAATCTCTGGGGATACAGGGAGATGGTTCAATTATAAATGTATATTTGAGAGAACATTTTCCTCTTTGTTGCAGACTGTCACTCTGATGGAGCCAGGGAAGAGAGAGCCGGTGGCTGCCCGGCTCTGCCCATCGGCCCTGGCACGAGCCCCACACCTCTGCCTTGGCTGCTGTGGCAGCAGGAGCTGGCCTCCAGACACACAAGGAGCTGGCACAAGATATTTTTAAAACAATTGTGCTTGGTTTCTCTCCAAATGAACTTTTTGGGAAAATATCCCCTTTATGAAACATACTGCATTTTTGAATTTTCGTGCAGTGCTGTTGGGAGAACACAGGGAAATAAATAGCTCACTGGGCAAGACAAAATAGATGTTTTTCCCTGGGAGGAAGGCAGCTGAAAACTTAAAATGCCTCCCTAGAATAACAGCAACGTTCCTCTCGCTCACCGTGCTGACACCAGCCTGTAACGGGTAGGTGGGGAACATGCACAGGAACCATGCACAGGCAAAAGGGTACTTTCTGGGACACCTTCTCGGCTAAGAGCTGTTCTGGGCTTCCTGAGCCAGGAGCACTGTGTTTTGACAGTTTCCGCTTTTCCGTTGTTTGTTGCGACCAGCTCTGGCAGGGAGTGCAGCAGTAATGTGGCAGGTCCCTGCAACACTATGCTGAATTTTAGGGCAGGAATCAAAAGGCGATATTTTATCTGAGCTGGGATGGGAGTAAGCAGGTAGTCAATGAATGTTTAAGCCAGAATTCTGGCTAAGGACAAAAGGAAGGCTGTGTGAACACTTCTGCAGTGGTAAAGCATCATGAATGATCTGTGATGGGAACCTCAGTTTGACCCAGCAGCTAAAGGCCAGTAATTTTGTGCAGAAGACCTCAGCTTATTGAGGTGTAAATATGAGGCTTTTCATCACCACTTGATACCTTCAGAATGACCCACTAAAATAGTTGAAAAACCATTTACCAGGTCTCTGCTCCCCGATTCTCTGGAGCAGCAATGAGTGTGACAGAAGACCAAAGCAAGCTGTCTTTATCGCTGTGCTTGAGCCATCACTGCCGAGAATCAGGAAAGTTTTTCCTTAAAAGTACTCTGATGTGGTGGAAAAAAGGCAGTCACTTGGTTAATTCAGTGCGACGTGTGTGGTCCCTTCCCAATTATCATTCCATATTTTCTCAAGTTTATGAGCCAAAGGAATCTGTCACTATGCAGGGTCTTGTAGTGCCAGTGGGCTTGAGAGATGGTCTGTTATCTTTATGTCTCGTTTCCTGAAGGTGCTGGACTTTGGCATGTACTTTGACTTAATGCAGGAACACCCATATAGGTGCCACCGTCTCCATCTCTTTTCTTCCCAGCCTTGTTCCATGTGAGGCATGTATGTTTCTGTTACCTTATATGACATGAAATATAACAGTGAGGTAAACAGAGTTTATTCTGAGGACCAACAGCTCATCCTTCAGAAACATGTTTACTTACTTCCAGGTTGATCCGAAGGGGGTTGCAGATTGGGAGATCAGGAAGGGTTAGAGGGTGGAATTGCTGGTAACACTTCACGGGCAGGTAGAGGGGCACAATGGGGAGCAGGGAACGGTTGGCAGGGCAAGGAGTGCAACGGTAACCACAGGGGCAGGGAGTGAGTTTCAGGGAAGCAAAAGGTTGTATTAAATTGTGGCTGAGTCAGTGTGGGACATAATGGGCATAGGTGGTGACAGGGCTTGGCAAAAGCAGGGACAAGTTAATTGTGCCAACCTGCCCTAGGAAGGTGGCAGTGAGCACCCTAGGAGTTGTGTGCTGTAGAGATGGAAGGTCCCATGGCTGGGCGCTTTCTATGATCTGCTGATCTTTTGGTATGGAACGTGAGTTGGAAGTAAGTCACTTCACTGTCACGATGTGAGTTAATAAATGGAGGCGGTGGTGAGGGGAGAAAATATTCATCTGTCATGGATCTCTCAGAGCAAGACTGGTGCTGTGTCTGTCAACTCCTGCCCTTGCAGAGCTGTACCCATAGCAGTCTGCCTGCTGCATCACAGGTGGCTGTACTGGTTTGCTTTTGTATAATGCAGCAGGAGGTGAAGTGTTGTAGCGTGAGATAGGATTGCACATGCTAGAGCCAGCCTTGCATATGGGATGTCTCTTAAGGTGTCCCTTGCCCATTGCAAAACGGCAAGGCAGCACCTGCTCTGAGTCCCTCTCATCTTGGTGTTCGCATATGTTCGTATTTCTGCTCAGCTCTTTTATTTTGCAACAAAAAGACAATGCACTCCTTTCATTTAGCAGTTATATGATGAATATTTAAAAAAAAAAACAAACTAGTTTTATCTATCTGTTCTACTTTCAACAGTACATGCAGAAATGCCTCCAACTGAGACAAGCTTGGTATGGGTCTTCACTTGGTAGGAGGTAACTGGGTCACTCAGTAGAGACAACTGCAGACCTCATGGAAATACAGAGGAGACAGGACAGGTTTTGATACCTAGGATGGAGCCAACTTTATTCCTATGAGTGACACCTGGCCAAATGTTTGGCTAATTCTGCAATGGTGAAGTATCATTGGTTTGAATGGGGCTGCACTGATTTCTAACTACTAGTTTTAGTCCAGTTTGCTCATTTCCATCTTGTGATCAGCTGTTTTCCTCAGAGCTCAAGCAGCTGGAATCATGTTAATGGATGCTTTTTTCACATTTCATTTGGAGAAAATTTGTTATCTATGTGGTGTTAGTAAAAGCTTGGCAATGCCAAATCCTAAAATTTGCATCTGTGGAAGACAAATAAAAAGAATTCCCAAATGCAGGGTTTTTGAGTTTTGAGTTGGTTGATGTGTGCTGTTTTGGGTTTTTTTTTTTTTTATGATTATGATTTAGCCTACATTTCCAATTTGTAGTTAAATGTATTTCTTTACTCGGGGACTCATGTCATCAGTGTTAACTTCGGGGTTGGAAGCTTGTAACTCATTTATTTCACTCAGGTAGCAGTGCAAGCCCTTTTGAGCTACTCCTCCTTGCTGAGAGGACCTGCATGACTGTTTAGGGAAGTCAAAGAAACAGCCTATGAAATTTAGCTGAGACTGCAGACCATGTGATGATATATCCTGGAATTTGGCTGGGAAACCCTGTCTAAAATGGATGTCACAGTTTCTATGTAGCCATATGCCAACCACTGCTCTCTTACGCAGTAAGCCTTCCGTCTGAAATCAGTGGCTGGAGTGGAGTTCCTAATGAGAAGCAGAGTCTGGCACTTTTTGCCCTTGAGTAAAAGTCTGCTTGGGGCCAGACTCTCGAGTCTTATGTGTTCATAAAGCGAAGGGAAATATGTTCAGAAGTGAGTGCTACTTTGTTGTGTATTCATCAGTTAAACAGAGTATTTCCATGTGCACTCAAACAAGGGAGTCAGGTTGTTTAAAGGTATAATGGGAATGAAATAAGTAGTCAGAACTTCGGCTTTGCATTACCACAGGAGATGCCATCCCTAGCAAGACAGAAAGTGTGTCCTAATGCCAGGTCAGTGCCTCTGCTCGGTGATTAAGGAAAGAATGATGCTTAGCGAGTGTGCCTGTCAGGAGGGAAGAGCTGGGGCTTGTTTTCAGGGATGCATTGCACATGTGAGATCTGATGAGACAGACAAGCATGCTTCAGACCAAAGTGAGGACAGCAGACTATACGTCTTCTCCATTATTTGGCTTCTTTCTTTTTCTTTTTATTTCTTTTCTTTTTTTTTTGCAGAGGCAGCGTGTTCTCTAACTCAGTAGTTAATTACTATTCGTGTTGTATGTGACTTTCAAACTTTTGATGGTTCCTTGATGGCTCCTTTTAGCCATCAAAAGCCAATCAAGGTAAATCAATATTTGCTTTTATATATTCTGTTGCAAGAAAAGATATTCCAAAACAACACACAAACTACGTCTCCTTATTGATTTGTTTGCCTTTGTCTTTTGAACTGCCAAGTTTTTAAAGCATTCTTTTATTTTAAAGGTACTCATTTCTAAATTCAATAAACCCAGAATATTTTCCCAGTGGGATCTCCTATTAAAATCTATGCATTTGGTACCACTGGCCTGTGGTTTTCTTATCAAACTGATTTAACTCTAGGCAGAAGAAGAAGGAAAACAAATGATCTTAACAGCTAAGGACATTAAAAAAAAGTCAAAAGAGATAGCTTTTTCTTAAGTTACTAGAGAAAAATAAGCAATTTTGTTCACAGAAAGATAGAAACAAGAAATGGAAAAGGTCAGTAAGGATATCTTCTCCCTTTACCCTCATGATCAAGGCTCAGCAACTACCGAAAAAAACATTTCTGGAAAATTTTCAACAGACTAATGATATCTGTGTAGCAATGGGTGAAACTCACCCTTAGTCAGGGATTCAGTATAAAGACTATGACCTAGCCTATGACCTACTGCTTACATCATTTAAGCTCAGGAGGATGGGATCTTCATTCTATAAACCTAATGTTTTCTCCAGTTTTTCATGGTATATCCAGGAGCATTATTTTTAATGATATTGGAAATACTCCCATCTGGAAACATTTGCTTAGGAATGCCCTCAGGCAAACCACAGAGCCTGAAAAGCAAATAATGATCTTGTACCTGCCTCATTAGTCTGTAAGGTGAAGGTCATCGTGGGTCACCCTGACTCAAGTGGTAAATCCAGAGCGCCCCTAGGTATTTACCACAGTGGCTGCGCTCCATTGCCTAGAGAGGCAAGTGCTCCTGAGTATCCATTGATGAGCTCAACCTTGGGTGGGTTAAACTGCCCACAAAATGAATATACATATGTAAATCTGAGTTCTCTTTCCATTCATCTACAGCTAGTATTCAACTCAGACCATTCAATTTAAAGACTGGGAAAAAACAGTTCCTGAGTATCCTGAGTATCATGTAGGATCCATGCCGATTTTGAACAGCAACACCTGTATGCATTCAGCATAGGTCAGAAAATAAAGCAAAATACTTTCCATTTCCATTTTACAATGAAGCTTGCCTTCAAGCAATGCATGATAGGATTAATCAAGGTGTTTGGCTTTATCTCAGTTCTTTGCAAATTTAACGCATATTTCAGTGTGAAGAACCACACGTACCTCTCATTCATAAACACTTTCTTTTCTGCTCCCGGGAGCTATAAACCAGCCAATACCTTTCACCTGGGATTTGATTTGTTTACATTTATAAAGTATTGAATTTGCAACTATTGTACCTTCTCCTAAGTCTCACAACGATGCTCATTACCTGAAACTGCATAAAGAACTAACTCATTATTCTTTTCAATGCAGCATCAAGGAAGAAGGCTTTTTTCCATGAATACAGAGTAAGATTTTCTAAGGGTCTGCCCATGCACCTCTTTCTATAACTTAAATAATATTAGTTGGGCTGACAGGAGTATTGCTCTTCTGACATAGGCAAAAGTACAAAACCACAAGAATATCTGTCCAAACACTGACCAAAGTATCATCGAGACCCACATTCTGTCTCTGGGAGAAATCAATAATGTGGATGTGTAACAAAAAAAAAAAAAAAGGAGCAAGTATAAATTCTTTAGGCTTTAGGATAGACCTTCATCTCCTGTGCTGCAGATCCAGAGCATCTGGAGCATTAAGTGTAATAGCTGTTTGGGGTATCAACCTTCTCGGTATTCATCTCCTCTTTTTCCAGCCCTTTTGTATGTTTGACCTCCACAAGCATTCTGTGGCAATGAGTTCCACAGTTGTACCACACACTTTAGGAAAAACATCTTTTTGTCTGTTTTAAACCTGTTTTAAGGCATCTGCAGGGCATCATTGCATTTGTAAGGAACATCAAGTTTTCTCACGGTCTCAGACAACGTAGTCATATCTTCCAAATTGATTTGGTAGCTCAATATAATTTTGAATTCTACTATTTAAATTCTATCTTACTTCATAAATCAAAAAAACAAACAAGCAGGCTTGTAGTAGCAACCTGGTAGAGGGTTAAAGGAAAGGAAAGACTTCTTTGTCCTAGGGATCTGAGTAGTATTCAGCTGATGGGACTAAATCTTCTGTATCACGTATTGAAGTTCAAAGATGCAATAATAAAACCTAGTTCTATGTAAGCCTAGGAGACTTTTGTCCTTTCTAAATTAGCATTTTCTTTTCTGGTGAAAAAAAGAGCAAAGTTACTGAAAGCAATGGCTTGTATGAGTTAAGGTCCTGCTTTGTCCCTGGTGCTCTGAGGATGTAACTATAAGAACTGCTACTAATGTGATTTGATCCCCAAGTAAAGAAACAGAGGCTTGTGCTGTTTTGTGTGCATATTTTAAAACTGTGGCATCACCCACAGCAGTATCTTCTTCGTTAAGACTGCATGAACAGGTAAAAAAAAAGCAACAATTTTCTTGATTTCCCTCAAAGGTTGAGCTCAAGTTCACCTTGTGGAACAAGAAAAGTTTAGTAATTTCTGATTTCACTGTAACTTGCTTGCCAGTCTTTGGCCCTCCCATCTGTCAGGAGAGACCTAAATACAGCGTCCTGCTCATGAAGGGGATTTACAGCAGCAGAAGTCCAGGATTGTTCACTTCAGGTTTAACCAGCAGCCCGGGGCTACACGTGTTCCAGGACACATTTGAAAAACACCATCTTGTCTTTCCGAAAGACCTCCTTTCTCCTGGCCTCGTTGTTTCATCAGTGAGGAGTCTTTCCCCCCCTAACACAGGATTTCACAGTTTCTCCAAGAATCTGAAATATCCCTCAAGTACTGTTGTACCTCATTTTCCCATCTGTCACTTCTTGTATGCTCTTTTCCTATTTTTCCCTTTTCCCCTTCCTCACCTTTCTCTCATCTCTTTGTCTAGCTCAGGTCTGTCTCCTGCTCCAATTTCTTAACTCAGTCAAAATTAGGAGGAAGAGCTACCTTCCTGTGACGGCAGGTGGCACCCTTTCCAACCGGGAGCTGGTGGGAGGCTGAAAAGCTACAATGGACTTAAGACTTAGCAAGCATCCCTGTTTTTCCTATGAAGCTCAAATTGACTCCTCCTTCTGGTGAAGTGACTATGCAATTTAGGAGATTAAAAGTGCACTGAGGAACAAATATTTTTCACCTTCTTTGTGGAAACTACTGGTCGGAGCTCGGGTTTCATCTCCCCTAACTTCAGTGAGGTGCTCAGCCTAGGCTGGGGGTCTAAGGCTCCCCCCGCAGTCAACAGAGAGATGTTTCACCTTCAGAGAAGAACTCATCCCACTTTCCCCAGGTAAGCTTCTCTTTGGAAATGCCACCATCTCCCTACCATCTTGGCTGTACAGGGACAACCATAGACCTATGTCAGCCTGCACATCTCAAACTTAGGTGGTTAAGGTGAGCTGAAGCCCACCCACAGAGCCCATCACAGGATCCCTAGCAGCAAAAATGAAGCAGTAAAGTCCTCAAGCGAGTGTAGTGGTTTTCCAGAGAGAAAATACTTTCTGCATATTTCTGCTCCTGTCAGCACAGTACTAGGATCAGGACAGCAGTGGTAGCTCATGGATCCTTCCTATGTCGGGTCAGTAAATCACCTGTCTGCTTCTTGCAAGTTGAATGGCATTTATTCTATAACTGAATTGATTTTTGGGGCCCTGTTAGCTAATCCTGGCCTGTACTGTTCCCTTCATCTCAGCCATGATGTATCACAAGGCAAGACATCGCCGTACTCCCTCCAGGAGGTGCATGCTGATCAGTTATAAACAGGAGCTGTCAGATATTATCTGGTGACTAGGAGGGGGCCTGTTGGGAAGTGATCTCATTTGAATTGGCAGCCTAAAGGGCTATGGGCAAGAGCATGGTCAGAGCAGCCTGGCAGTGTTCCCAAAGCCGCCTCTTTCATCCTGGAAAAACTGAGAGCTGTGGTGAAGAGCCTGAGCTGCGTTCAGAGTGACTATCCCACCACATGTGCACACACTCTTCCAAACCTCGGTTGGGTTATCACTGGGTCCAAGAGGTCCATGCTGACCTAGCGTAATTCTGAGAAGTTTCTGAACTGATCTGCTTCAAGTGTTTTGCTTTGCTGGGGAGACCTTACAGACCTAGAGTCTGTCTGTAACTTGGCAGCATGCTCATCCACGTACTGCCTGCTGGCCTTTGCATGTCCCTCAGTCACAGCATGCCTTTACACACATAGACAGTGTCTACTTCCTAAGCATGTAATTTGTAATCCTCTCTAAATGCTCAACAGCTTGAATATCTAGGAAAAGGAGATAATTTTGAGAGTGGTAGAACTCAGTGCACCTAGCCTTGTACTCTGTCCCTAACGATAGACAGCAGTACCCACATAACATGCTATACAAGTCCAAAGTAATCCTTCCCCTCCAGTGTCTACAAGGTTTCTAACACTTTTGGTAGCAGTGGGGTAAAGTAATGGTTGGCAAGCTTTGCCCTGTTTGCAAGATCATCCATGTAAGATCTTTCCCATTTTCTCAAACTCAGTGGCAGAGTGCTCACTGCATCCTGCCACTGGAGGTGAGCATGTACCTCCTTAATTCTCTGCCTTTGTGAGTTATTCAGTTCATAACCTGCATCTCAGTGAGCAGCCCCTCTGGAAGTTAATTAAAAGACAAACTGCATCACAGATCATTAGTTTGCATATGGACCAGGAATGAAGGATAGCTGTGGTCCTGCAAAATTAGCAACAGATGCCCAAACAAATCTCTAAGCAGACCTGACTATCATGCCCTGGCAACAGATCTTGTCTGTTAGAGAGTACTACTCTACCACAGCTCAGGCAATAGCAACAGCACTGGCTCTCTGTGATTTCTCATTGTGCAATGTTATCGGTTTAAAAAAAGTTAATACGATTGCTAAGAACATACAGCGGGTAGCAAAATCTCATTCTAGACCTTTAATCTGGAGTAAAATTTTCACCTGCTTTCTAGATCAAAGCAAAAGGTATGCAGCTGGCAGGAGTGATGAAGAAAAGTGACCAACAGCCTCCTGCTAGTAGAAGTTTCCATCTGCAGAAGAGATACAACATAAAAATTCCCATACATCCAGCTGGCACAGAGTGGCGGCTCTCAGTGCCTGTCTTTTAATTGCTTCACTGAACACCTTCATGTTTTTGCCCTCTGCTCCCTACGCATACGGGAAGTGATAACCCTCTACAACTCTTCTTTTTTTTTGTCTCTCCATCACAGCACTCCTGCAAGGTTCCTTTGGCTCTGAAACCTAGAAAAGATTTCAAATCCAGAGAGGTTTTCTGAGTCTTGCTGCTACCTGTAGCACTTTTTGCTCTGGTCCACTTCTCTCCCTTCTTCTCTTTCATTTCTCTTACTTGTCTTGCATTGATTTTGGAAGCTCTTTAGGCCAGGGACTGCATTTTTGGTTTAAGTGTCCAGCAGTTACACAGCTTGGGGCTGGAATCTGTTCTGGGAAGATGCATGCACCTTACAGCCCTCTGAAACCTGTAAAAATATGGGGGTCAGCCCTAGGGAATTTGTAGACAGAAGTCATCCCTCAGTGCCTTTTCATCCAGTCAGGGGACAATAAACAGGCCAGCAGGCAAGGGGTAGAAGTTGGGGTTGTTACGACAAACTTAACAGAAATCTTTGGAGAGGCAGAGACATTGCCTTGCTATGAACACAGCTTCCTCAGCTAAAAAATCACACTGGAGAGGGGTGGGGGAAGAAAAGAAAACTTTGCACAGCTTGGATGAGTAAGGCAGTAAATGACTTCTTTCTGTTTCCTAAGAAAGAAATACCCCAAGGAAACAGCCTAGCTGAGTGCCTACTAAATAGCAAAGAAGAAGAACAAAAAGTAGAGATGTATTTTGCTTACTGTTTCTCACAAGGGAAAAATGACAGCATACGTGGAAAGAGATAATACAGAAAGATTAGGCTGAGGTGGGATGGGGAAAGAGAACTGAAACACTTTCTGTAAGTAATGTTAGAAAAGTAGGCAAAAGAGGAATCAGATTTGAATTATACTGTGATAAAGCTATAGTAACACAGCTGCAAGTCAGAACAGCAGGATTTTGTCTGTGTGTATGGGCAAAGGAAGGCCAAGTCTCCAGCCAAGAAGGGATCCATAAGAGTTAGTTAAAACTGCTCAAAACTTCTTTCTCTCACCTTTCCCATCCAGTACTTTCCTGCCTTTGGTCTTGAATTCAAATGTTAACTTTATCAGACCGCACGTACATCCTGGAGGGAACCATGCATATGCCCCAGTACAGAGGCGGGACTCAGCCAAGATGTCCCTGGAGCCAGGAGCTAGAAAGGACTTCTCATATTATGAAGACAGTATAAATTAGTTATCGACTGCAAACCTGAATCTTTGTGTCTCACCTGTACACCCAGTGCTGAGATTAGACTGACTCTGCTCCAGTGCAAACTTAATGTACACAGGGAAAAGAATGTTTTCCTGTGGCAGCCAAATCCCCAGGTATTTGCACCACAGGGGCACTGCAAGGAGATGAGTCTAGGAGACTCTGGCCTTGGGTATCTTATTTTCCATGACCTTGCAACTTGTAGGATGAATTATACCATTGCAAAGTCAACATATAAAGCTGTCAGACTGAAGTGTGATATTATTTGACAGTGACATTTTATACTGAGCTAAATGATTACACTAGACACAAAGCACAGAAAAAAGATGATGCTCTTCTGTTGTTGGAGCGATAGTAGGTCCAAATGTTCTCTCATCAACAAAGGCACAGCTAGAGAGAGTTACAATGAAAGAGCATTTGATGGAGAAGCTACTAAGCTTGGCTCATGTGCCAAATTCCCAATGAGCGTAAATCAGTACAGCCCCACTAATTTCACCAATGTTGATTTACAACAGCTGATAAATGAACCAGAAATGTTTCCATTTAATTGGGAGAGAGAAAAAAAATCTCAGGGATACTCTTCTTTAGCTGAGCTAAGAAAAATGGGAGTGTGTTTCCAATGCTGACAGTTTTTTAGAGATGCCTTGATAGAACAGATTTGTGTCTGGGTCCTATTCATACATAATCCATAAATGAGGCAGTTTGCAAAAGCAGACCTTGGACTGAGTAAGGATGAGAACAGAACTATCAAGCACAGGGTGTCTCGAAACAAGCAACGGGTTGAAAATGTGCAGCCAGTTCAGAGGAGAAATTTAAAACAATGATGTTTTCGTTGCAGTAAATGAAAAGGCTCACTTGGCATCTGCCATTATAAACACACAAAACGCCATAAATCCCAAAAGACTGAGCACATGTAATTGGGCAGATAGCAAAGAAAGCAGCTTGGACTGTGCATTAGCACAAGCTGCTTAGAGAAGAGGTTTAAAAAAGGAAAATCATGAGTACAAGCAAATGGAATCAATAAATGAGAACAAGGGAGGCTGCTGAAGGAGATGACTCAGAACAGAGCAAGGGGTTGCTAGAGGAGACAAAAAAAAAAAGGCAGCGAAGTCACAAAATTTCAAAGGACAGGCAGAAATCACGTCTGTATTTGCTATAGCAATTACAGGACCAGTGCCTTTGCTCTGTGTGAGTGAGCTTGCTCCTGCCTATACCGATGGAGGCACACTGTAGCGTACCAGCTGAGGATCTGACTCAGTGCCTGGACATAGTCAAGCTTCAAATAGCCCTCCCAAAGTGCATCCTGTCATGGTTTGTATCAAAGCCACGGCAAAGCAAAATGGATAAAAGCAATACGCTGGATAATGAGATGCTAACAAGGACTACAGTTTTCAGAGGTTCCCGGGAGGCTTGCTCTGGGATGACAATTAAGTAACCATTCCCTAACTAAACTTTGTCTGTTTGTACAACCCAGGGCTTATTCTGCCTCTCAGGATACAGCCTTCAGGCTCAAAGGTTCCAGGTGAGGCACAGAAACACAGTCAAAATGACCAGAAGTTATACACTCATCCTAGGTTACTACTAGTGGTGCCATGAAGGCTTTATACTTCATTTTTGCTTTATGTAAAGAATTAATATCTGGTAATGTACCAGTGTTTACACACGTAGAACTCACTAACATTTTAGCAGGTTAATGAAATGTAACCTGTTTTATCTTGTCCTGGCCCTCTGTGATCTCATGGAGAAGCCAAATGTTTCGCTAGAACTTCTAAAAATGCCATGACAACTAGCAAGGGAGATAAACTACCTCTGCATCAGAAAATAGCATCTTTCTTGCAATCTTATCAAATGCGTCCATATAGCAGAGCATAGCATACAAACTATACGTGGGCTGAAAAACTAATGAAGAGAAGTTTATTTGTAAAAAAAAAGGTAGCTGGGAGGCCTGATTTGTGTAAAAGTACAGGATATTAAAAAACAAAACACCCTCCATCCCCCATCAAAAGTGCCCCTTGTACCTCCAGGGGACAAAACACATTATGCAGAAGTTTGAAGACTTGATAATAGTTTGTGTCTAGGGAATAGGAAAAAGAAAATCAGGTATCACCCTAAAAAACCCTAAACCTTAGGAGCCATTTTTCCTAGAAACATTCACCACCTTGAAAGCTGTTCCTTTTACAAGTTCTTGATGGTGTAAGAAGGATTTGTCAGAGAAACTTTTCCTTCAGAGTGTCACTTTTTGAGCGGTTTGTGCTGAACATAAAAGCAATTATGTAGCTTCTGGATGCAGACACAGACAACTCGCTCTAATTTATACTGCTTGAAAACCAGATTTAAGGCAGTTTAAATAGAAGTGAAATCTGTTTTGCTGAGTCAAAGGAGTACCAACGTTACCCAAAAAAATGTTGAGATCCCATCTGTGTCTTCTCCCAAAGAGAATAATTACAACCTTTCTGCATATGGAAGGAATGATAGCTAGCTTTGAACGTGTAAAGAAAAAATACGGTAAGTACAAAGCACAGAGAATCAAGAAATGGCAAAGCTAAACTTCAGAATTCAGGTAGGAACCTTGGTTCCTGATGCAGTCTTTTAAACCTTGGCTGTGCTTCCTTTCTCACAACATTCATAGGTTACAGAGAGGGTCTGAAAATGCTTAACCAGCCAAACAAAACCAACAAAAAAACCCCCACCAATCTGTTTAAGGGGTAGCTTGTACATTTGTGGAAAGTCAGAAAGTGTGACAGGTGAAGGACGGAGCTGTGCATCTCAGTGTTCCCTGGCTCCTAACAACAGCCAAGAGCCTTTGGAGTCTCTGCAGCCTCCTCTGGTGCCCCAGGCCAGAGGCAAAGCTGGCTGAGTCAAGCCTATTCCTTCCCATACCGGGAAGCACTGCTGCAGAGCTCAACATCTCCTAGCCATGGATACTGAAGTTAAGACAGCTTACCCAGCAACAGATTACCTACTGCGTACTCCAGAATATTAGCTTTTAAAATAATCTGTAACATTTCAAAGTAATTGTTCATATGTTTGGAATGGAAAAGAAAAGTTTGAGAATAAGCATATCTAAATTATAGTCTGCAGCAGTGCTGGCCTCGAACATTATCCTACTGCAAAGAAGCCTGCCTTGCACATGTAATCATGAAGAAAGCTAAAACTGCTCAGCTATCTGCACGTGAGCCTTCAATTGAACAGCATTAAATACATTACAGTTGCCACCTGGGTGAGCCAGGAAAGGAGAAAAAGCAAAGAGGTATCTGGGATGATAGGCAGTACATACTCTAGCTCTGAATTGAAGCAGACAAAACATTCCATGTAAACTCATTGAACTGAAAATCTTTTGATGTATCTCCTGATCTGGGGAAACACATTTTGTTCATAAACCTGTAGCAGGTGACCATAAAAATAATAATGACCAAGAAAATAACTCAGTTTGGTAGAATCTCTACTTCCTGTTGAAAAACTATACCCAGAGAAAATTCCTGGCTCAACATTCTTGGAGGCAGGCATTAAAAACATATCAGATCTCCTGGGACTTGCAATAAGAGGCTAAGAGCAGGCAAGATAAAACTCCCACAGGGGAAGAAGGGATTGTGTTATTCCATTGAGATCAAAGCCTCTCTCTGAAGAGCAAGGTCTCCAAGTCATGTTGAAGTAAGTTGCACAATATGACCGGGTGTTTGTATAGCACTTGGAGGGGAGGTGACACAAACAGCATCTTACGATCTGATTTACGTCACTGACTCCATCCTGCACTCATTTTGAAGTTTTTTTTTCAATTCACCATCTTGTGAGGAAGTAGGCAGTACTTTAAGCCTACTCCAACCATTCTTTATTACTTTTTAAATAGTTTACTTTTTGAGCTAAGGATTCTCTTTGAATATACAGGTACAGATACAGCCAGCTATGATGAACAAAGATGACTAGGACCTCAGCAGTTGCTTCTACTATAATATTCATTATTACTATAATACTACTATACTATATAATAACATTACTATGATGCTATTATATTAACTATAATAATAACTACTATTATAATAGCATTAATAATGTCTGTGTCAACAGATATAATAATAATAATGCCCATTACTGCCACAGAAAGTGGTGGCTTAGAGATTCTAATGCAGGCAATCTTCCCTTCCCTTCCTCTCTCCAAGTAAGTCAGTCCTGCAAAAACGGTGTATTTTTTTAGCAGAGAAACATCCATTGAAGTCAGCTCCCTGATTGTTCCAACTTGAATATGCAGGTCTTTGAATCAGAAACTTGTTTACTATATTAATACAAACAAACAAAAAGGTCCTTTTCAGTGCTTGATGTGAGATAGAAGCACTATTGCACAGGTAGTATGGTTCCCAACTCAACAGGAGCTGGGAACTGCTGACTTGCATAACGTTGTGACCTCTCTGATCGGGGCTGATGGGAGGTGTCATGGTATCAAGCACCACTTCCCAGCTCCTGCTGGATTCCCCTGGTGAATTAAAATGGGCAAACTGTCTCCCATTTCCATGCAGGTTCAAAACTCAGCAGGGGCTAGAGGAAAGTAAGGCAGTGCCTCAAATGAAGTGTACTGCTCTGTTTCTGCAAAGGGAAAATCTCTGCCTTGCATACAGTCAGCTCCTCCCCTGGAGTGCACATGAGACCGGCGGGTCCCACTCTGGTTGGAGTCAAGATGTCACCCGCCAGCAGCTTGGCAATATGTTACCCTTTGGCAGGGCAGGGATCTAGTATCCCTCCTATACTACTCCTGGTCTGATGGTAAGAATCCAGCTCATTGTGTGAGATGTTGGCTCATACAGTGCTTATTCTCTTGGCAATGTGTTTGTGAAATGCAGTCCACCATGTACTGCAGGTTGCTTGAAGACTTATATTATTGTCATATAAAATTAAAATATTATCCTCCATGCATTCCTGTTCCACACATCTTACAGGCTACAATCCAAGCTGGCTAGCAGGTAGCTCCATGCAGGGATCAAGAGCTGAGTGTGTGTTCAGAAAGAGCTCCCTTCCCTCCACTCCATATCCTGCTGGCCAGAAGGCACATTGCCAGAGCAGAGAGAGCTAGAGGGATGCTTTATTGCCCTTGTCTAGGCTACAGATAATGAGGAAGGTCTTTAGTCTCCAGGGCTATCAATCCAGCAGCTTCTCATCTGCATTAAAATTGGCCAAAAGATGTTTTTAAAAGAAAATATAATGAGGGGATGCACTTAGGAAAATGAAAATCTTGGCTGCTTTTTTATCACTTCTCAGGCACTTTGTATCCTTCTCTGATAAGAGGTATTGTCATTCAGGGCAGCTCATCAGCTCCTTGTGCTGGGAGCAGATATGGGCTTGGCACCTTCTTCCTCTCCTGGTGACAGCCAGATATACACTCTGCTCATTTCCTCCCTGATAAAACTTGCCATCCTTCTTCGAAGCTTGTCATATTTCATTTGGCTTGTCAGGTAGAAGTCCCTGGTACAGTCCATTCATGGAGATTAGTTTTTGTTTTGGCATTATATTAGCAACAGAAATTCCTGAGTTGCTTTCCCCTCTTCCTCCCTCTCCTTGTTCCTGGATAAGCACATGGCTGTTGTAGCCCCTTTCATCCAGGGTTCTTCAAAGTGCTGTTACAAGTGCTGATTAAGTCTTGCTACTCCCTTGTGCAACCTGTAGGTGTTATTCACATTACCTGAACATGAAACTCGGGTCTGAAGAAATGAGTGGCCTTATTTTCAGAAGCAGTGACGGTGTTCTGCTTCCATGGGGTGTTGTCCTTGATGTTATGGCCAGGAGTGAT
Organism: Nyctibius grandis; assembly: GCF_013368605.1. NCBI lineage: Eukaryota > Metazoa > Chordata > Aves > Nyctibiiformes > Nyctibiidae > Nyctibius > Nyctibius grandis. The sequence continues at coordinate 32,525,459 of NC_090658.1, forward strand.
GTGACTGAGACTACCAAGTTAATCAATGACTGCTGCAAATAGTAAAGGGAGCCAGGAGTTCAAAGCTGGATGCCCTCTACCGGTATAGTCTGTCTCTTTTGGTTTTCTCAAGTGCTGCCAGTGTGCATGTGAAGGGAAAGAAAAGGAGAATGGGTTCCCTCTTAAGAAATAAGCCAGAAAGAGTGGTTGTTGTCCTCCAGAGGGATGGTTCAGTTCACATCTCAATGGAAATGACTGAGCAAATCCTGGCTGCAGCACTAGTTACTATGGAAGGAAAGTGCTGCCTGGAGAGTACCATGGAGATATCAGATCTTGACATGATGAATAAAAGCTGTGCCATGTGGCAGGAGAGGAGAAAACAAAGCCTGGAGAGTTAGCATTACCTGTGTGTATTATAACCTCTGCAGAGAAAAGGAAAAAGTGCATTGGCTGTTCATGTTGGATTTCATGATGAAGTTATTTAATGGAAAAATGCCATTACCAATTGCCATTGGAACGTTTCCACTCACAGCAAAACCTTTCCTGGAAATGCATATACACACTAATGGAGTGAAGATGTGAAAGGAGCTTCCCTCAGTGTTTTGCTGTGCTATGTAGAGTGGGGATTCGTCCAGGTATGTTACTCAATCTGCCTTGTATCTCAGTTCCTTGTTGACCTATTTTGTCTCGAGTTTGACCTACCTATTTTCCAAAATGGGGACTGAACATGATGCATCCTGATGTAAATTGGAGTGGAGGAGGGAAGCCCCTCAGGGTTGTTTCTTTCACCATGTGTTGGGGACTGTAATGGGTGCTGGCCCATCTGCAGGCAGAGGGAGACCTTAGTCCCTTGCCCTCAGGGGAAGAACCTATTTTATGAAGCCCCAGTAGTGTTGAGGGCTAGCAGCTGCCAGCACTGGGATAAAGAAGGATAAAACAGGGGCTGCAGGGGAGGCTGGAAGCTGCCTCCACCCCAGACTCAGCCCTTGTGTAGAATAAGACATCCTTGTTTCACAGGGTTTTGCCGCAAAGGTAGAACAAATTTGTGAATGTGAGCCTATCAAAGAGTATGGCAATAATGGGCCTATAACAAGAAACACGTAAGCTGTATAATTAGAATAAGCCCCTTCCCTGTTAACAAGTTCTACTCCACAACTATTCAGTCAATATGCTGTCAGATTATAAAAAGAAACATTTCCAGTATGGTTGTGGTGCCTACACTATCACAGAGATGTATTTACGCAACCGTTCTGCTTTAATTTAAGCTCCTAATATGATCTACCAAAATGCTGGTTTCTTAAGACCTAGCTGTTGGAGATTCAGAGCACCTGTAGTTCCCAATAAAACTAGAGTACTTAGAGCTGAGGTCAGTCTGGCTCATTATAATCAGCTTCTCTATCACCAGTCTATTTGTCCAAACATTTATCTTGCAAACACACTCAAAGCATTTTCTGTTTGTTTTAATGCAAAGGGTACCATGTATAGGTCTGAAAAGATGGGCATTATTTTCCTGACTTGTCTGCACTCAGTGTGAAAGAAACTTTCTTCATTACTGGTGCACCAATTGATTGACATCAAGAATGACAGGACTAGACAATAAAAAGAAAGTAACCAAGCCAGATAATAGGCCCTTTTCAATAGTGTCAGTGTCCCTGTCTGTAAAGCTGGGACTTTCTGAAAGGGTTACTCAGCAGCCTATTGAGAAGAACCATCTCTTCCCTCATTAAAGTATATTTCAAGCCGCTGTACGGCTGAAACCAGACTGTCTGAGCTCGAGGGAAGACCAGTCTTGATCAAAATGGGGAAGAGTTGCAAACCGAAGCGGCAGTGGCCATGTTGAATGATTTGGGAGCTCTGGCTAGAAGCAATGCCAGTCCCGGGCGGGCTGAGTTTCCTTCCTGCTGGGCAGGTGCTGGGGGATGCCATGTGTCATCTTGGCCAGCTAAGGAATCCTTCAAGAAAACAATCTGGTAATTATCCACTTTTCATCTTCTCCCTCCCTTCTTGGAAATTCTGGTGCTGAGCATAGCATACAAATATAATTAAAAAACCTTCACCAGCTTTGTAGAAGAGCGTGAGGTTTTGAGAGGTAATTACCTTTGAGTGATGTAGCTGTTCGGACAATATCTGAATGTAAAACCTTGATTGTCTCTAAGAGTAGATGCCATTTTACGTTTAGCTAGAACTACAGAGCAGACACACACACACAGTGCTCTTACTGTAAGATTCTTGTTTTTTTCCTTCTTGTTTTCCCAGTTTCCTCTTGACCGAATATCAAGGGGCTGTTCAGTGCCCATATACTATTAGACGGTGTTGTAGGGCTGGAGCCATAGGGTGCAGATATCTTACCATTCTCCATGATTGCTTTCCACAGAGTCACTTGTTTCATCTTGTTTGGCCTCAGTCCTTCTTGCTTCCCTTGCTTTTAGGCACGAAGCAGAGGGGGAGGAGAGAAGAAGGCAGAGCCCCCATCTCTCATAGGAGTGGGATACAGACATAGAATTTGTCTCTGCTCTCCAGGCAGGCTGAGAGCCCAGCTCCAAGATTTCTCAGCTGCTGCAGTTCAGACTTCGTCGGTTGTCAGGGATGTGTGACTTTGGAGCCTGGCTCCTGGCCAAACCACCCTAGGCAGCTCATTGCGCTAATCCAAAACTCTGGGAGGTAAGAGGGGGCAGTGGGAGAATATCTTATCCCCACCGCAGCCCTGAGTTTTTGTTATTTTAGGATTATAAGAATAATGAACAAACCCAGAAGCCTGTCTCCTTTATTTAGTTAGTTTGGGGGTTGTAGCCAGTAATCCATTATTCTCTGTGCAATGTATTCCCAGTCCAGCCTCTTATCAGAGGTGCTTAGCTATGCAGTGCATGTAGGGATGCCCGTCGGTATTGATATATAGATTCCCAGCACATCTATTGTGTTTTACATGCCTTGCAATTAGCTTTTGCTTTATCTACTCTGTGCCTACCTCGCCTTATGTGTGCCAGGAAAAAGAAAAGAGTCACACTGTGGAACAGGAGGTGGAGGTCTGAAGAATTACTGAGAGAAAGTGGAAAGCATTTTTTTACTATGGGAAGCAGAAGTAGCTCTGCAGTGGCCAGGATGATGCCTGCTGTAATGAAGTAACTTTGGAAGCTCAGTAAGGCTTGGGGAGAAGTAAGGGTGGAGCAATACTGTAACCCTTCAGCAACAGTGCTGGCATGCTACAGTGGTCAGATAGCTAGGCGAAGAGAGATATGAATGGAGAAGACAGGGAACTTTCCTGGTGCTCCGAAATATGTGGAATTTAGGTCACGGGCAGGTTGTATCAATGGAAGCAATAGCCCCCAGCAGGTAGGACTGACCTAAGAAGTCACCATCAGCTCCTTCTTCACAGCCACTGCAGATTTTCCCTATGGACCCTACTCCCTCCTCTAACCACTTGAACATCCAAGTTTCCCTCACATGGGCTGTTTGTTGCAGCTGTGGGTCCTCAGGGCCTCTGCTAGAAGGTGTCCCAAGTGAGACCCAGACCCTCTTGCTGGGGGCAGCTTGCTGTTTGCTCACTGTCACAAAGGAGGACACAGCAGAGGCACGGATGTGGGCAGACAGTATCTGGGCATACCAGTGGGCTCTTTCCAACACCAATGTACTCCTTGGATGTACTGCACTCCCCCAGTGGGCACGTTACAGGCTGTGTTAGGCACTTGCCCCTTCTCCATCCATGCTCTTCCCTCATTAAAAACACGTCTCATACTCTCCATGCTCTGTGAGGTGAACTAGACATCATTGAAAAATCCAGGCCATACTAATATGTGGAAAGGTCAGATTTGGGTTGCAATTTTACAGGCATAGTCCAATAGACCACAGTTATCTAAAAGTCTACTACCAGAAGCTCATTGAGGTGTAAAACTCACTGAACTCCAAACAGTTTGATATTGGTAGAGGATCCGGCTGCCAGTCTGGACTCTGCTGAGAAGCCCCCATTGTGTGCTGTGCCATGGTGCTAAGCCTGCTCCTGGGGGCTCTACTTGATCATTCAAATCTGGCTTAAGACTCTATGCTGCACTGAAGTCCTATAAGAGAAGAAGTGGGCTGCATTTTGAAGCTAATTAAGACTTGCTCCAAAGCCTCCAACATTATGCTTAGCGATAAACACAGTGCGGGCAATGGCTCTGAGTCATTTCGCCATTTCTGCTCTCTTTTGTGCTGCCAAGTGAATAGTACTGGAAGAAAGCCCCAGGGGCCTGCGAAAGGCTTGGGAGAATCCTCTCACAGTGTGGTGGCTCACAGTGTTGGGATCCCTCTGCTTTATGCACTATGTGGTCATTCACGTGTGGCAAAGCATGAATACACTGCCAGCAGCCCATACGGGGAGCGTCTTACCTATACCCTTACTCTTTCTGAAACTGTGTCAGGCAGGCGGAAAAACAATTTGACTGACTCTGTATTGCTACTTTCACTTGGGTTCTGGAGAACAGCATTCATCCTGTACTGAAGTCATCCATTCTTTGCCCTAAATGCACTTCTAGGAAGTGCCAGACTTGTTCTCAACTGTGGTGCTGACCCTGATATGCTCCTGTTGGCACTGCTGGCACTGGCTTGTAATCAGTCATGATGGGTGTTGAGGAGACAAGAAGGAGAGAGTGGACCTCTGAATTTCCCATGTGAGGTGAGTGAAGTGACTTTCCACTGACTGGATATAACTCTTTTACCCTTTCACCATCACTCTGCCAGCAGACAGTTGGCAGACACAGCTGTGCTGCCTTCAGCTCCAGCTACCGCATACCCTCAGGTAGGAGGAGGCGGGGAGGGAGTAGGAGAAGGAGTAAGTTCATCTGAAAGGAGTGCTGCTCCTGCATCTATTTTTTTCCATTGCTATAGACTTGTGTTGTTTCTGTGTATCTTTTCATTTGTGCTGGGATGAAAGAGAGAGATAACTGACTCCATCTGGCCTTCTACCTTTAATTACCTCACTGCCACTCTTTTTCATTTACTATTTGTTACCAGTTCACATCACTCACAACCTTGAATCACTGGTGTAAGCAGTGTTTTCTCTTGTCCCTAGGATCAGTACATACAGGAGGAAGGGGTGAGTGGCCAATGCATGAAACATGGAGGAAAGAGCTGGGAGGACAGTTTCGAAAAGATGTTGGGAAGTCAGTGAGGATATGCAGGGTGAGACTGCCAACTGTGGCTGCAATGACTCTGTAAATTATTCTACTAATAAAGACTCCGTTCAATTTTACAAGCATGGTGTCCTTTTATATTATTATCCAACATGAAACATCCACCAAATTATCAAACAGGAAATAAATCTGTAAAAGTGCATAATAAATCCCACTGTAACATCTTCAACAGCCTTCTTAACAAATGGTCTAAGTCTAAGTGCCAAGGACTATAAGATTACACTCAATCAAAGACAGAAATGAATAAACAAATACAGTATTGATCTCAAATTCCACTAACAAATCCACTTCCATTTCAGCAAAAAATATCAATCACTCAAAGCATTATCAGATTTCTCATTCTTATTGTCTTAAAAGTCCACCAGCTAGCCCAGACTGTGAACAAAGTAGGTATATTTAAAAATGCAGGGGAGGGGGGAGGGAGGAAAAGAAATATGTCACAGAGAAGGAGAAAGATGTATGAGATCTTCGTGTGTATATATCAGCTCAAGGACTCCAGGTTAGAATAGTATGTTAATTTTATTTTCTTTTCCAACTGCAATCAAGAATAGACAGTCTAACACTAGGGAAATATCAGGGCAAAATTTTCCAAAGTTCTGATGCATTCAGGCACATGGTTTCCATTAAAATTGATGTGAACTAGATAAGTCCCTACCTGGCTTAGAAATACTTTGGCCCAAACCCACTATGTGTATGATATTTGGAACCTGTTTATATACATAGGAAAAGGCAGGCCTTATATATGAAGGAGGGTGGTTTGGGGCTTGGATAACTCAGCTTCCAGCCTATGCTTTTTTATGAAGCTCCTTTATAATCCTGGGCAAGTTCCTGAAAGGTTGAAGAAGATGAGGGGCATTTACATACATAGATATCCTCTGAGGGGAGTCAGGTAGCTCCTAATCTGCACTTAGTAGTTGGTATGAAATGCTAGGCACAAGGCCTGTCTGAATTTCTTCCTCTTCCTGGGGTGAAGAGCTGCACGAGGGGTATTCCTCCAGATGAAGGATCCTGAAGTCCTCCTCTGAGCAATCCCATCCTTTCTGAACCTCTGCCTCTGCTCTCCATCCTAGGTACTGGCAAAACGTGGGACACATGAGTTTGGTACCCTCGTGGGATGTGATCCCACACATACCCTGCTTCCCAGGGCTTGCCCTTATAATTGGCCTGTAGATGATAGGTACAGGTATAGATGCAGAGGGGTGGTTGTACTCCGCTCTGAATTTCTTTGTCTATTCATTAGGCATTCTAAAGATACCTTTTATAGTCCCAAAAGTGGAAGTTGTGTAGGTATTTCCAGGGTTAGGCTGGTGTACGGTGTTTTACGTCACTTGTTTGAATTCATCCCCTAAATACCTGATTTTGTTCCCAAAGAAAGTTCTCTAGATCTCTTCACTTGCACTGACTGCGTATGGGCTACATCTGGCCTCCACTCCAGGCAGCTCTTTTTTAGTTCTCAGGTCTGGTAATCTGCCTTTGCTGTATCTCATTTCATGTGTGGGAGAGACCAGCTGACCACGAGTCCTGTTTTCACTTCTCTGTCTTCACCTGTGAAATGGAAATTACAGTGCTTTCTTGACTTGCAAAGATATTGTAGGGATAATGCACTGAAAGCTTTCAAGTGCTGAGATATTTTCACAAAAGGACCTATACAGCTTTCTGAAATTGGCAAAAAAAGGTGATCTTTTACTTTTCTAATCACCGCAGAAGATTTTGCATTGTCAAAGCCCCATTTAAACATGACTGCAAGACATCAAGGCCAAGAGAAAAAGATATCTCAGCAGCACTAGTTAAAGACAAATTAGCAAATGTTAGCTATTCCTTCAGTGGAGGTCTTTATGTTTCTAACTTAATGTCTGACAATCATATTAATTCTTGCTGATGATTTCCTTGCCTTTCTTGAAATATAGATACTATTTTAAAGAATATTTAAGTCATAAATCCCCTCTATACTTCAATACCTTTGTCAAATAAATCCTTTTTTCTTACATAACTTTAAAATATTTGGTTGGCTAATATGCAATGCTAGCAGAGGATTTTTTCTCAATTTAGACTGTAATGTTCAGATCTGAATACAACCTGAAAATATTCTTCTCCTGATGCTGCAGTATTTCTTTGCCAGATCCTCTGTGACCATTTATTCTTTCAAATGGCATTTTTAACTCATTCTCAGCTTTAACTTTAGTTTAATCACTGGAGCTGAGTGGGCATGTGTTTTTATCTTACTTCACTGGGATTCAGTGCAGACATAAACATCCAGCCATGAGAGTCCAATTACAAGACCATACACTTGTAAAATCTTTTCATTACCTGTGTGAAAGCTGTCGCAGTCTCTGACAGAGGCCTCTACACAATCTTGTAGTGAAAATAATCTAACAGGGTCCATTTCATTTCAACTGAGAACCTACATCTTACTGCCAATAACATCTCCTTACCCTGAAATGGGTGGAAACACCTGTCCTTTTTCACTTATCAGAACAGGATAAAAAGGAGCCCTTCTGTGAATGAAAGTTGGTCCCTGAGTGTCTTGCCTGGGAAGTGGTGGATGCATGCCCCTCAATAACTGCCAATTTGAGAGGAAGAACAATCTGCATATAGGAGATCAGGTCTGATGAGAGGACACTGAAGAAAATTGTTTATGAGGACAGGGAAAAGAGAAGTGACTTTGAAAAGAAACAGTGGAAAGGACTGTTAAACAACTTATGCTGCATAAAAATAAATGATCTTATAGCATCTCATCTGAACAGAAACATTTCCATGGTTTGTGGGAACATCTGTAGAAGGTTAGAGAATTCAGAAAGCATTACTTCAGCATAAACTCAGAGGTTGAGTTTGCTTTCCAAATGGCAGAAACAGAGTTCATCTCGGTTTTGGTTAGAGCTGGTCCACAGTAACACAAAGAATACAGTATCTTCTGAGTTTCCCCACCTTGCTTGCATTACTGAGCCACTATAATGACCTTGGCTTTTTTTCCTTTTCAGAAAATGTCTTGCTCTGCTTTTGGGAACTAGAAGATAATAAAATTAATATACAAACTCCTAAGCTCCTGATTAAGAACTTACACACACTGTCAGGCACCATGCACGGAGCCAAACACTGGGACTGACAATGTTAACAGAGAAGTTCATTTCCTACCATGGCCAGGGCAAATGTTTGTAACTGTCTTTCAGAAGAGCTATTGTTGTGATACTTGTGAGTCAGAGGTATGATTGGGGAAAGACTAGTGAAGCCTCATTTTGCAGATTTGATACTTTTGGAAAAACTTTGAGTTATTTTAGAAATCAAACTTTGGAGGCTCAAAACCAAAACCCAGATATCCAGATGATCTGACTGCTGGACTGCAAGCCAGGGGTTTCTCAATTCTCTTCCTGTCTCCTGTGTTGATTCCTGTTGCAGCTCTCAGGAACTTCCTTCACCCCTGGTTTCTTCATTGGTAAAGGCTAGTAAAAGTTACTAAAGCTTTTTGAATCAGTTGTTACATATGAATAAACTGTTTAATATAACCTTTTTTTCCCTGTGTGTGAAATTGTTCAAGAAACAATCCTGATTATATTAGTTTTTCATAGAGTATTCCCTGAATAATTTATACAAAGAAGTTGAAACCAGTGAGGCACTCATCTCTCTGTTTTACTTAATTATACAGACCTTAGTTCTGGAGTCTTTGAGAACACTTTACAATCTTTACTGAGTATTTATCCTCAAAACCTCTATGTGAGATTAGGCAGCCCTCCATTTTACAGCTGGGGAAATGAGGGACTCAAAGACAACACAGGGGATTTGCAATAACCCAGAAAATTCAACTTTCAACTCCTGCATTCCAGACTAAATACTAATCTCAGATATGAGTGAAAATACTGGTTATTCAGAAAAAAATCAGAAGTAAAAGACCAGTAAATAATTTACCATCAAATATGGCAGGGGTGGTGAGGGTAAACTTTTGCATGTTACATGAAACCAGTATATCGGTACCTTATTTTACCTGCTACTTTTAGTAGCATCAGAAAGACATAAAGATCGCTAAAGAATATCCACAGTCTGTTACACTAAGACTTTGCTGCAGCTGTAAATCAGTGAACCATCATGCATTTTACTGCACTGTACAACTTCAGTAACATCTCAAAGACTGAACTCCGCTCCCGGTACTGATAAATACAGCTTGGACTACACAGCATAGAATCAGACTCAGTGACGTTACTGGTGTGACAGTAACGCTACCCAGACTGCAGGGTTGGTTGGAAATAGCCGAGGAAACTTGAATACCCAAATCAGCCTGGCTCAGAGCAAGGTAATTATCACCTTCCTTCGTGTTGTTCAGCACAGCCACAGCCACACGTCTGCGGCAATGAAGTCGTGAATCTGGACCGTTGAGTTTTCACTTCACACAAAGAGAAGAGGAATTTGAATTTAAATAAGAAGGCTTAGTCATGAATGTAGGTGACCTTGCTTTTTCTTTCTTTATTTTTCTATTCATTTATGAAGGATATTAGCTCCTTGCTTAACAGGCAAGTGACACAGAAGTAAAGTCTTACTGTTTGCAGCTGAGAAAAGCTGGAAACGAACGCTACAGGGACAGGTATTTCCCAAGTCTTGGAGAGATATTCTGCTTCTTCCCTATGTCTTCCACATTTTTTAGTCCCTTATACATTCTTACTAATACCTACTTGGCTATTTCACTTACCCTGTAAATATTTTGCCTTGTTTATTTCTGTCAAAGCTGTAAATGCTTATATGAAATTTAAATATATTTATGGTTAAGGCTCTGACAGCATGAAACCATTCTCACAGACAGTCTAGACTGTCAGTCTATCTGTGAGGCAGCATGTTCAGGGGATGGGCAACGGCATGAAAACCAGTGAGCAGCAGGGTACAAAGCTTGTGAAACGCTACTGGAGAGCTGAGTAGGGACACCATAACTTGTTTTTCATCCCTAAAAATATCAGTGACTGGAAACTAAATCAGAGGCTTTCAGAGCACAAAAAAACCCCAAAAAACCCGAGCCTCTTCAAGCTAGAATTAAAGAATCACCCTCTTTGGACACAGCTGTGATTTCTCATGGTCTGTGGGACTGGCAGAAGTGTGAGGGGCAGGAACCTGAAGGTGACTTCACCACTGGGTCCCATTTATGGGTTCGCATTTCAAGTTGCACACAGAGGAATGAGAATATGAGTGCCAGAGATAGAAAGTACCTTCCTATTCATATGGATCTCTTCCCCTACAGTCCTTCCCAGCAGCATGGCTAGGGGTAATTTCTGATGGTGCTTGCATGGTAGGTGCTGCCTAGGAGTCACGCCTCTGGCCAGGGGTGCTCCTGCAGCTTGGTACCCGCCTGTCTCACTGGCATTAGGTATTTACTTTCTGCTCCCAACCCTCCTCCTTGTAAGTGCATTTAGCGCTTTTACAAGGTGTTAGATGGACTCTTCTGAGAAAACCTGGAGACAGCTCCTGTTTATCCACAAGGCTGGTGTAGCAGTGCTGCGGCAGTATCAGTTCCTGCCCTGATACCTGCTAGTCTGTTTGTTACAGCCTGCTCTGGCAGGACTAACTCGCCTTCTGTCTATTTTCTCCTCATACTACTGAAAAGGTGCCTGTTTCCAGTTAGTAGCTAACTCCTGCCTACTGGAAACTAGAGAGTGGTGGCTCTGTTAGCTTTCATTCACTGCCCAATATTTCTCTACCGCTTATGATCATGATCAGTGATGCAATGGCAATTCTCTGAATATGAGAAAGAGCTTTTCCTCTCTTCGTATGTACCTGTGATATGTCCCAGAGCTTTGGGCACAGGTGATCTCACATGCCGCACTATAGTGTTATTCTTCACCTGTTGAATTCTTAAGACACTTGCAGCAGGTTTATTTTTTTTTCATTCACCTCACCTATCTTCCTTCCTGCCTCCCATCCAGAGAAGAGACAACTCTTTCTTGTCACCTCCCATTACCTTACAGACAAAGGAAAGCAAGAAGAAAATGCTTCCCAAGTTGACATATGAGGAGAAGAAACTGGACTCCACACAATCCAATGTGAATCAAAGTGAAGATACTTTATTAAGCATAAGCTGTCCCTTTTATACATTTCTACTTTCCCTGGCTGCAAGCATGTGCATTGCTATTGGTTAATATTACTGTCCACACTTCAAGCACACTCTTCTTTGATGTGTTGGCTGGTTACTGCTCTGCCACTGGTCCTTTCTTGATTGGCTCCATCAGTTCCTGTTTCTTCTCCTCCGTGTTCGGCTCCCCTCGGCTACTCCCTCAATTCTTGTTTGCTCAGCTGCTGTTTTTCCTCATTTCTTCTCTCCAAGGTCTGCTTATTAACACTAACTACATGACTCTTGTCACACAGCTAGGACCTCACTCCATACTCTCATACATCTGGCTCATTACATGACCATTCTCCTCCAGAAACCCCTCTACAGACATACTCCTGAAGTTTCTAAGAAGATTATAATTTGAGTCTTATCATATGAGAAGCATGTTCATATGGCAGAGCCTGGGGTTGGGCTGTACTAGTGATGTTTACCAGACCCATGTGTCTGGAAAAAAAGAACATGAAAAAGTCTCTAAGACTAAAGTGCAGGAGGGACAAGGTGGGGTGTAGCTGCCTGAGAAAGGGCTGACAGCTAGTGCAGGAAGGAGAGATCATTTGCAGAGAGCCGGGGAGATGTACAATTGCTCACCAGCCAGAGACAACAACAGCCACAAGACTGAGTTTTTCTCTTAACACAGGGTTGAAGCCACAGAGTTAAGAAAAAAATATCTATACAGTGGGCTATTCAGAGAGATTTGCTCCCAAAGCCATCATTCACCTCTCAGAAGAGCTCCAGTGCAGGAGCTGGGCTACAGCTGACCAGAGCAACCTGGATTAAAGCCAGTTTGAGTCTTTCTCCTTTGAGCTACCTTTTACTCCTTTACCTGATCCTGTCTTCCCCTGATTTCACCAACATAAAAAGCCAACAGCAGATAATCCAGCTTCTTTCTCTCAGCCTGTCAAGGTTAGCAGCAGCCACACCAATGTGTCTCTTTGCTTGGCATCCAGTAGCTAGAACAGAAAAGATAGTAAAGTTCCGCTTTTTTATTTCTTTCACTAAAAATTTGCTCTTTTTCCATTCTCTGATAAATTAGTAGGGTTTTTGCTGATAAGTCTTACCCTTTTCTAATCTTAAATCCCAGGGCTACTGAGCTGTAACTATTTAAATGAGTGAGATTTCTGAAAACTGATGAGTGCAATTTTAAATGTCTCATTGAAACACATAACCAAATCCTTCTTAAAGCTGCCTGGAGGACAGCAATGTTCCTCTTTGTGGATGCACTGGCATTTTTCTCATTGTGAGGAATCTAGTTGACTTAATGAAACTCATAATGCCAATGGGCTGTCAGTCTGTTGTTTGTCGTGGACTATCTCCAGTGGATACTACCAGTAGCTCTTTAGATATCTGTGTTGTCACGTGATACTCAAATGACAGGATGTAGGTCCACCTTTCAAATCTTTCTGTGGTATGCAGGTTTAGATGCTTATTTTGGTTCATTTCTACAATTAATTAGTATCAAAGCACCAATTGACGCTGCCTGGAATTTACTCTTCTTCCTCTACCTGCTTACCTGCACTGAACACTGAACATGTTAAAAACACTATCCCAAAATGTTCAGTGTCTACATGGACAGACCAAGCAGTGGCAGGAAAGAAGTAATTTTTCTCCATGTTGACTAATGGGAAATGATTATTCTGTGTGACTGGAGGAGTTTTTATCTGTCTCTGCCAAGTGCTTCTCTATAACCAAGCCAAATCCCTCAGGACCAAACTCGGGTCACTTATTTCACCAAAGCAGATTCTTAGGTGCTTCCTATGCACATCGCGCCCCCCGCCCCCCCCATCATTTCAGGGCAATGCCACATACTTCATCACACCTTCTCTCCACCACTGGGTCACCATCTGGGAACATCTCCACAGTCTCACTGAGAAGCAGCTCCCCAGGGATGGAGGTGGGGCAATATTTGTACCGCCTGCTACATGTGCCTGATGAGGATGGGTGCTTAGCCCTGGTGCTATCAGAGCCCAGGGGCTGGATTTATCTTACGAGCTCTAGGTGCCTCTGCTGTGTAGAAACCTACAACTGTGTGAGTTGCTGTGTTATAGTGTCAATGTAGAGAACTAGACACTTTTATCCCTGCTTCACCTAACTTATTTCATATTCCTTCTTTGGGCTGAGAAGGGTGGCACTTTGGAAGCACCTGTATCTGTTTGTTAGCTCAGCTGCAGAGCCCTATGTTTGTTTAGGTGGACACCATACTCTGATCCTCTATTCTGTTGCACACCAAGCAAAAAGCAGAAGCTGGCTTATGCTCTCCAGAGTCTCAATACGGTGCCTCAAGGCTTGTGCCAGATGAGACTTTCAGCTCTGAATCTCTGTTCCCATTTCATCCTTTTTCTCCTGGGATAGGCTCAATCTGTGCCTGTGCCTCATTTGCACTCAGGTGTAATCAAGGACTTATATCTGAGACAGTGGGTAGAATTTAGCAATTAAAATATTAAGATAAATGTAACATCTCAGGGACAACTAAGGATGAGACCAAGAAAATGCTGAAGAGTGAGGAGTGACAGACAGTTGGGTTAGAAAGTATTTCCCTACATTCAGGAGCTGGCTGAATTTTACCTAGCTGGGACTGTGTGGAAGTGGGAAGGGCATTTTTTTCTCATGAAATCTCTGAAGAAATTATTGTTAGCTTCATTCAGGGTCACTTCTCTAACCCCTCCCTTTTTCTTTTTTTTTTTTTTTTTCTGGAAGCTGGTGAAAGTGAAATAACTCAACATTAAATATATCCTGGAGTATCAGTCAGTCTGATTCTCTTTCCTGGGAGAACTTTTTATCTTGATCACAAATTAAAAGGACTTCCTTGGGGCCAGCATGTCACAGAGGGGCTTAAGTGTGTTAGTCTGGGATCAGTTTCTGTTTTATCATCAGTAAGTCACCTCCCTCTTCTCTTGCTTTCCCTCTTTTATGCAATTCATTTATAAGTGCTGGTGGACAAAGGTTGCTTTCCCTTCTTTTTCTGGGCAGAGACCTCGGCCATGGAATCCTGGTGGTGCTGGGCAGAGCAGGAACTCAGGTGCTTGCTGGCCTCAGGGTGATACACAATCTTGCAGGAACCCAATATCGTGCTGGTCCCTTTGATTCTTTCTACCATGGGTGCCATGCTGATGAGCATGATGGGGCAGAGGCTGGTCACCACCATGAGAGAGTGTCATGATCTGGTAGGAAATGCAGCGAGGCCAAGCAAAAGAGTAATGGACTTGAGAAGCTCCAGCCCACCCTGGAGCTTAAAGAAAAGTGAAAGGACATTTCTGCTTTTAGTATTTTCTAACTCCTAGCTCCTTAAAAATTGAAATGAGGTACAGGCTCTGGCATACATTGCAAAATATGGTTGCTTGTGTAATGGCCACTCTCATCTTGCAGCTGCTTACCATAACTGCTTTGCCAAGGTGCTGGCAAGCATTGTACTGTACTTTCAGGGATGGGTCTAGTGGTTGCAAAAGAATTTTTGAGGGCAAAGTCTGGGGAATAAAACCACATGACTGTTAGATGAGTAAATACGATAAATGATAATGTGCCATTAGTCATATTTCTTTTTCACTTGAAATATCAGAACTATGACCCAAAAGTCCGGGAGCAGAGTCTCAGGATTTTTATTCCTGCTGCTCCTGTGCTATCTCCAGAGACCAGCAGTCTGTAATTGAGGTATTATTCATTTCAGTAATACGTACTGTTGAACCTGCCTCTGTTAGTACCCAGCACCTGAGCAGTACAAGTACAGCTGCATAGTCAGCAGCTTTACAATTTTACGTGGGTCAGCTGATGCATTTTGTTCATATCTTTGAGCTCTGATTTAATTTAACTCATCCAGCTTTTTTTGTAGACAAAGATAACACTTGCATATCACTTTGTGTTACTAAATGCTGTATAAATACAAACTGGTGTTTAGTTAATTCACGGTGAATAATTCATTGGATGAACAGTATCTAGGATTTGATATTTTTTTCTTTTCCTGTTCCTGAACTGCCCACAGACAGCATTTTTTTTCATTTTGTTTGCTAGTGAATAATTTCTGTAAATAATCCTTAATTTGCATCTTTCTCTGATCTGTTTGCTAAGAGTATGCAAAATTTCAACTTAATGCTGCTTTTAGTTTGACAAGCGTCATACATTGCTATGCCATGCTCTTCTGACATGCATGCACATTTTTTTGTTTGCTCCAGTGATCTTGTCTCTGAAGTTGCTTGTGAACAACAGGTGGGGAATAAAATGAGGTGAATTCACTTAGTCATTCTTACTATTTATATTACAGTGCACTTTAGGACTCCAACATAATTCACAGATTCACAAAGCTAGATATTATCCATGCACATAGTAGGAGGTAATTCCTACCAAAACACTTTGCATGGAGTAACTAAGTTATTTATAGTGCTACCACTAAATAGAGAGGAGAGTTTTAATTTCTATTTTAAAGTGTGAGGCTCACAAGCTGTGCCCACACCACACTTGTTGGCTCCATGTGAAGGCATTAGCAGCTTCACAAGGCTGGGACTGATGGAGGCTCCAGTGCTTCAGGTGCTGGAGCAGAGATTTCCCTGCAAACCATGGAGAGGACCACGGTGAGGCAGGTATTTCCATGCAGCCTGTAGAGAGGAGGAGTGAGAGAGCGGCTGGCTGTGTGTCTGGCTGCTGGCCAAGGTTAAGCCATCACAGAGGAGCACAAAGTCCCTGGACAAGACTGAAGATAACTACCAGCCTCAGCAAGAAGCCAAGTTAGGTAAACTATAAAGAAACATGGAGAACAGGGAAGCATCTTTTCCTCTCCTCTGTGGAGCCTATAGCCTAGTGGTCAGGATGCTTACAGAGGAATGTCCCAACTGCACTTCATACTGGTTCTATGGGTTTGTCACAACCAGAAATGCAGAAACTGTCCTTGGAAGAGGTATTTGAACACAGGATTCTCCCCTCCCATGAAAGTCATGAGCTGGAAAGACAGCCTCCTTGCTACTTCCTTTTCTGGCCCAGTGAATCTTTTATTTATTCATGACAGAAAGAGCAGATTCAATACACAGGCTGTAGAGAGCTTAGACACTCCCTTGGTCTGTGTTTTGGATATTTCCCTAGAGCTAGGGAGAGGTGGCTCTGATGCCGTTCACAGAGACTCCCTTTGCTGGGTGAGTGTTCACCACAGAGCTTCCCTGCTGTCATCGGGAAGGAAGTGAATTGCTTTTTCTTTTGCAAAGACTGTTCTGGTAAACATTTTCACAGTGCATCTTTGAATTCAGCTGCTTTGGTCAGGCATACAGAAGACAGTTGAGTTTTTGGATCCTGGTGGGGCATCGGCATAAGCCATGTCAAACCGCATCACCTCTGGCCGTGGTCAGAAGCAAAACCTGGAGTGAGAAAGGGATTTAAATATTGAAAACTGAGGAACGTCTCAACACGAAGTATTGGATGAGCGGCAGTTTTGAGCATTGCAGAATCTTCCTATGTCCCACTTTAAGTGCTTATCTTCCTTTTTAGATCTGAGCAGAATTAATTTATCCAAGGTCACACAGGGAAAAGGGAACTGGCTCTACATACCCTGAGCTGCAGTCCAGTTTCTTACGCATGAGGCTACTCCTAGAGTATCTGTGGAATATTTTTGATGCTATTGCTGCAGCTCCTTTCCTAAGTAAGAAGGAGCAAGGACACAGAACGAACTGAAGCCAGTGGCAAAAGCAGGTACAGAGAGAGAGACTACAATTTTTGGTAGGGAAAGGAAGGGGAGAAAAGAAGGTATATAGCTGAGATCAATTCTCTTTTGGAGGCA
The DNA here is from genome assembly GCF_013368605.1 of Nyctibius grandis. Classification (NCBI taxonomy): domain Eukaryota; kingdom Metazoa; phylum Chordata; class Aves; order Nyctibiiformes; family Nyctibiidae; genus Nyctibius; species Nyctibius grandis. Next base: position 32,542,437 of record NC_090658.1, read on the forward strand.
GAAATGTGCAAAAGGTAACTGTCCGCTCAGTTAGAAGCGAGAACCACACAGCATCAGTGACCCTGGCACCATGATGTCGAGAAAAGACAAATGAGCCAGAGAAGGCTGAGAACCCCACCCCAAATACTAAAAAGTCCAGGATCAGCAGGCACAAACTCAGCAGCATCGGCACTGGAGGTTGTCAGGAAATGTCCATACATTCAAATACTTCTCTGCAGAGAAATTTAAAAACAATAATCATCATGGGGAGGGGTAGGAGGGTGAAAGAGGTGGGGAGGAGTATGTAAACATTATCTATACAAACAAAAATTGGGTTTTCTGTTGGGAAATTCTGTCAGGATGATATTTTTCTGAACTCTAGCTATGAAACTCCTGAGCAACTGATAAAATCAATTAACTGTGCTGGAAGGTGGTAGGTGACTGTCAGAAAGAAGGAAACACCCCTACTTTCATTGCAGTTTGTGGCAATATTAGAAGAAGTGACTTCTTAGGAGCCTGAGAGAGCTTCCGCTGGAACATTGCAGGTTATTAACAAGGAAAATTTCTCTTCCTATCACTGAGTGACTAACTATATCTGCATAGTTCAAATTAAGCTGTTCTGAGACATCCCTTCACAGGCAGAGAAGGAATGCATGCCTCTACTATTTGATCTGTTCTCTTACATTTACATTTGGTATTCATGAAAAGGAGCAGTGAGTAGAGCTAGAATCAGTACAGGCAAATGCTGGGCCAGCTTGGCCCATGCAGCCCTGCCATGGCTTTTCAGCCCTGCTCAGCATAGGCGTATGCTGATATGACCTGAGCTCAGCTCCCATGGAGTAGAATTGTGCCCTGGGTCAGCAGCAGTATTTTCAGTTCAAAGCAAGTTCCAATTAGTCCCATAGTAACTGTGAGCACCATGTGCCATGTTATTTGGAAATATAGAAAGTCAGAAATGCTGGAGAATTTGTGAATAGCAAAGTTTTTTATCTTGTTAAAGAAACATCCTTAAACTGGAGCCATGTACTGTCTGCATCTTGTCTTCCAAAATGCAGACCCTCTGCTCTGCCAAGATCCAGTCTCTTCTGAGAACATATTATACAATACGGTGATTCACCATGCATATTTGTGTGCATCAGAAGCTTCAACAAACTCAGACACACCCACTACCAGTACCAACATATGCTTGTTTTGACTTTCCTTCGGGGGAATTGTAACCCATGCAACATTTGCTTGAAGCATGCAATGTCTATCAGTATCCAAACCTGCCCAAGAGGAAAGCTACTATATTAAACTGCCAGTCCTGCAAATGCCCTTTCCATCCACCTTTCTAGGAAGACTCACAACCAGTTCCTCTCCCTCCACTCTCTCCTTATCACCTGGCTTCTGGGAGCCTTACAATACTGGCTTCATTATTCTCATAACAGTACAGGCAAATATTACTTGTGGAGTGAGTCATTTTGGTTCATATGCTGATTGCTATCTTATCGCAGGCTCCAGTCAGAGCCATTTTAATGATGCTAAAACAGCTGAGTTATTAAAACAAACCCAGAGGCAGCCAAGTGTAAAGGAGATGGAGTCAGCTGGAGAGACAGGGCTGGAGCACGGCCCTCCTCCTCCCAGTGCTGGAGTGCAGCACAGCAGTGGACGCTGCTCTGGAAGTCCAGGCTAATGCCTGTGGACTCTGGGAAGGGCAAAGAGCTCTTTGAAGACCAGAGAATGCTGCTTATAATCTCAGCATTAAATTATATTTAGGGGTCACTAGAGTCTTGTCCCACAGCTTGGCCCCCTTGGCTGCTGCAGTAGTATGAGTGTAAAAAGTAGAAATAGGGTTCTGCCGCAAAGGCAAACATGTTGTCCCTATTACAGCAAGTCACCACACTACAAGGGCTTGTGACAGAGGCATGATTATCTGTTACTACTCTGGATAAAAACAACTTGCTTACAGGCAAGGTCTTTCTTATTATAGGTAAGCTGAAGAGCTCCTCTCGTTTACTCCACAAGGATGAATTTTATTCTGGAAGTACTAAATTCAGTTATGCAAGCAGACAACTATTGTAGTCTACTCCAGTGCACACATGCGTACATGCTCCCTGTTACCCCTGTGACTGCAGGGAGGAGAGGGAAGACATTCCCAGAGACTTAGTGAGGTCTTGCACCACCAGAATAATTGTTGTTTGTGGAAGGGGTAGCTTGGTGATCCTGGTTATTCATTGCAGGTGTCACAACTAGTGTACTTCCTACATGAAGCAGGAAAGCTCTATGTTTATGTGCCATAAAGGGAGCAAGATTTTGATTTTATGCCCAAGCTTTGGATGTAGCAAGATCAGAGCCTTCTCCTGCTCTGATGGGAGATCACAACATTCCTCTGAGATGGTAGCACTCCCTAAGAGTGAGAAAAAGAATTTGCTCTCCTATTCCAGTCCAGCTCCTCCTGAGATCAAGCCCTAAGCAAATGATAATAACACATCTGTCTTTGCAGTGTATGTATAAAAGCTTATGCTGCATGATTCACATGAAAGAGGAGAGAGGGTAGGAGTGAGATGACCACTTCCCACTTCATACAAGACTTCGAAAATGTAGATGACTGAATCAAAAGAAAACCTGTGGATCTATAGGGGAAAAGTCCATCTTTCCTCCTTTAGGAAAAGATGTAGTGCTCAGCCAGCAAAATCTTCTTGCTTGTACTTCAGGTTTAAGTCCCTTTGTATGTCACAGAGGAAATTCTTTCCCTTTATAATCCGCTTGCTCACCTATAGGTAATTGAACAGCAGATCCACACAGTAAACCCTTCAAAAGGAATTACAAGGATTACATATCTCATATTCACCTTGTTTCACCCTTTGAAGATGTTGAATGCGAGGCATCAGTTTCTTCCTAAACCACATAACTCAGATATGTGGAGTTTTCTGCCAAGACACCTTCCTCCTTTTCCTTCTTTGCCTAGCAACAGTTTCAGGAGAGAACCAGCTGAACTCAAAAAGTTATAGAAAACTTAACTTGAGAAGCAGACATGGCTCTTTGGGAGGGAAAACTGAGGTCTGGGAGAAAGAAGAGGGAAATGGGAAATAGATACAGAGGTGAGTCTTAGAGGACTTGACTGGTGAGACAAGATCATGGCCTGATCCATAGGCTGACATACATTAGCCTTAGCATTTTCTGAAATGGGCTAAAAGTAAGATAAATATGAATCACTGCACAAATTGCCAACAAATCTGGAGTAAAAGACAGAATGTGGTCACATTCTACAGACATTTCATGGCTGCAGATGCAAGGGAGAGCAGTGAATTTAACTAGTGAAGGCATTTCATGGAGGTAAACTAAAAAAGACATTGATTTAAAAAAAAAAAGGAAAGGAGTTTCTTGAATGAGCTAAGCCAACACCGCTAAGAAATTTGTCAATGCAGTTACCTAATGCATAAAAAAGTGTGTTATCTCCTTAGAAACTGGAGAACATACAGTGGGACTAAAGTTGGAAAATCTTTACCTACGTAAGAAAACATAGGCAATAAGGAAACTTCTGAAAGCAGTAACTTTCCCATAAACCAGCTGCTGAGGAATACATACAGATTATTTAAAAGCTCAGCAAACACAACTGGAATTGCATCTCTGTGGGACAATGTTGCAGGTTTGCTCCGCTCCAGAGTTTGCAGTAGCACAGGAAGGCTTGCTGCTTTGAGACATACTGAACAGTCACAGCTTAGATGAAACGAGTGGAGATGTGACCTTTTGTATGAACTAAACAAACACACCTGCCCCTGTGCCAAGGAGGAGTACCAAAAAGGCAGCACATTCAGTGACCACATTGGAGGTGTAATGTCAATGGACAGAGCCTCCTAAAGGTGTAGAAGGTCACATCTTTACTACAGAGGGGCAGCAGGGATTCCTAATTTGGTAGCAGTTGAGTCAGAGCAGCAAGTAACTCTGCTGAATTGCTAAGGCAATGGGAAGCCAGGTTTATGAGCCAGCTGGCAGCAGTTCACTAGTGTGACCAGGCTGCTTTCAGGACCTGACCTGCCATATGCTGCATTGTGCAGACAGCTCCTCAGATGGCTATGTTTCAGGAATCCCTCCCTCCCTAATCCGAGAGGTTTGCAAGCTGGAGTCCCGCCCAAAAGGGGTGTTGGAAACACATACCTGAGATAGCAGTTGGTCATTTTCCCCAGCATACGCAGAGCAGCACAGAGCTTTGCTTGAGCTGATTGCTAGGTCTTTATTCACTCTGAATATTGCAGCTCATGATGAACTCAGGTCAGCTTCAGTGATGGCAAGCTGACTCCTGAGCCTGTCTAGCTTTAGCCAGTCTACAGGATCTGTAACTACTAGGTGAAGGTATTGACCATAGGTGATGTCTAAATCAGTTAGGAAAATAACATAGAAAGTCAAGAAAACATAGGCTTCTCAGAGTTAGGTCTCTTCTGATATATGGATTTAGACTGCACAGTTGTTTAAAAGGTTTTGGAAGTGTTCGCTGATGAGCATTTTTACCATGGGAAGAGTATAAGAGTATTTGTGTTGAGCAGTATTTCTTTCTAATTCTGTTTTGCTTTCTCTCATTTCCTTTTTCTTTTTTTTTTTTCTGTAGCATCAGTCTGTCTCCATACTCTGGCTAGGAAAATCTTACTTGCGCTTTAATTCCTGTATTTGCAGGGAATAACTAAGCCTTTACTTCCATCCTGACAAATAGAGATCATAGCCTTTTTGCCCTCAATTTGTTATGGTGCTATCAATTTCTTATTCATACAGCTTCTGTCATCCTACTGCAATGGCTGATATTTGTGGAACAAACTGAGGAAGGAATAAAAACTCAGGGCATGATCCAGTTTGCTTTAAATGTAATTTCTTGAGGTCAAAGAGTGATCCTTCTTAGGAATAGTTGAGGTACAAACCTGGCACTAATGCTAAGGGCTTCATACCTCATACTATGGTGTATGAAATTCTCCAACGTGGGTCAACAAAGTTGCATCATAACAGAGATCTGCTCTGCAGGTGGAGAATAGAGGAATGATGGTGGCATGATCCCTCGAATGTCACACAGCTTGAAGGTCTGATCATTTTAAAATTGACCTGTAGAAATTTCTTGCACTGTGGCACTATCCTGCCATGTGGAGCCAAGATGGAATTTGACACCACAGTAGCAAAAGGTCTGAATTCAAAAGGTAACTATTTTTTTTAAGAGGCATTTTCTTTTCTCATTTGCTGACTTGGTGTATTGCTATATGGATCAGAGGGACTTCGAAGCTCTAGCGAGCTGAGAGTTCTGCCTGCAGATGAGTGGATGGCTAAATTAGTAGTTAACCAGTAGCTGGTTTTGAAAGTGTAATTGCAAGCTCAACAAAAGGCTGGATTTTCACATACTCCTGTGATTTTAATAAAACGAGTATACAGTATAGTGTTAGGAGCTGCAAGGCTGCCTCTGTTGCTCATGCTCGGTGAAGTACAAAGCTAAGAAGTCATCCCTTGTGCCTGTCAGAGATCTTCATGGAGTTTTATTTTTCTGTATTAGAGGGAATACAGGACGCAGTGCATAACTCCCCAAAAGACAAGCTATCTGGGAAACAAGGCTGCATATGTTTCTATCACTATATCATGCTCATTTTAATGTCCCTAAACTTGAAGATGTGACCCAGAATTATCTATGATCAGCAGTAGGCTAGAATCCATATTTCATTGTGTGCTTGTCTACCTGGATCCTTAGCTGTACTATCCGTTGAGCTCAGAACAGCTCAGGGAAACAAGGCAAGTGTTGCAGAAAGACAACTTTTACCTGTACAAACTGGCATTCAAATTGGGGAGCACAGTGAAGGGCTGACTTCTGTGGTCCCATGACTACCCTCCCCATTTGCGCCAGGCTATTTCCCTCCTTCATTCTGTCCCTACCTTCAGTGGCATGCTCTTTAAATGAAAGAGTTGGGATGAACACTACAGTTTTGACAATGGAAGCTTCATGCAACCCTGTGAATACTAGGAAAGTCCCTATATATCCGTGGAGGAAAAGTCCTTTTCATGCAGTGCAAAGAGACAGCAGTAGGGTCCATAGTCTGAGCCTGTTGTCTGCATCTCTCTTAGGAGTATTTGGACTCTCATAAGTCCTTCACCCTGACAGGAATAGGTTCTATGAGGAAACCATTTCTGGTTTCTGGTCCAGAGCAGGCTTTTATCACTGCAACCAGTCACCAGTTTCTGCTGGAAACACATCACGCAGAACCCGTCTGTGAGGTGTATCAGTAACAAAAGGAAAAAGAAATGAAGAGGTGCATCCACATGGTGCTTTCCTCGACAGTGTCTGCGCTCCATGCTGGTGGTAACTGTCATCAAGGTGAGATTAAGGGTGCTTGACAGCTGACATCCTGTTTGGACTTTGCAGTCATTGCACTTCTTACACCTTCAGCATTTTTATTTTACCCTTTAATGTCTATCTCATTTAATGCACAGGCTTGATATCCATGGTGCAGCAATTCAATTCTGTCCCACTTGTCTTCACAGGTGTGAGCTGGACACCCAGCCTGCATGTACCACAATCCATCTGCAGAACAAGAATTGGACCTTCTCTTCTTCTCTTCCTCTGTACTCTTGAGTGGGGAAAGGAGAGATGAGAGACTTTATGATCACAAAACATCCTTATATGTAGCTAGATAGAAGTAAATAGAGATCTACGATTAAGGAATAATAGGAAAGTTGAAAAGACAAACACTGAGAAATCAGAAAATGTCAACATCAAAAATTGCTCAGGCAATCTTAAGTTGCCATGCTTGTGAATATACATTTGAAGTGCTGAGGCCTAAGCAATAGGCCCTGAACCAAAGCTGGCCTCTAGATGAACCCCCAAGCACATGTTAGATAATATTAGTATCTGATCATTAGTGAAATGTGCATGATCACTAACAAAGATGTAGCTTAAGCAAAATATAATTATTAGTGAAAAAGAAAAGTCATGAGAATGTATCTGTCTTTCCTTGCTTAGAGGTAGGCTGTCAAGGCTGTGAAACCAGGTGTCCGGCCTTGTCTGGGAACATGTAGTCAGAGCCAAATAGATAAAGACACTCCCTTAGTTCCTCCTTGAGCCCTGGCCACGCTTTGGGTGGCATCTAATGGAGTGAAACCAGACTTTTCCTCATTTGAAGTTATGTAAGCTAGTTTATTCAATAGTATAAAAATTGGACGCTCTTATAGAGAATTTGGAGACCTCACCTACGAGTGGACGCACTGTGTAGGACCTCCCAATTGCCGGGAAAGGCTCTCCAAACCCTTGCTGCAACCTGGGCTCCCAAGCAGCTGCGGATCTGGATGATGGTAAAGTATTAAGGCAATTGGTGATGTATCTTTCTTAATCACTATGCTTAATTCTATGTAGTAATACAAGCATTACCTTGCTTTGTTTTGTTCTTGCTATATTATTTCCCTTATTATTCTATTGCTGCTTTACACTAAAGTAAAAGTAAGCTTATCTTTTGAACCTGGTGTCTGTGTCCTTTATGCTGACCCCGTCCATTGACAAACCAACATTATAAAGTCTTTAATTATACAGCCACATCTTGTTTTGTTTCCAAGACCCTCTTTTAGTCAGTGTGCAGGGCAGTCAGTGTTTTCTTGCTGAGCTACTAGTCAATACCCTCCCTTCCCCTCACGGCTCCGTGGGTAAGATTAGCCTTTCAGTTACTGTGCACTGGTCAAATCTGAAGACAGAATGGACTATTTCTCTCTCTTCAAGGATTCTCTCCACTCATATTTCAGTGTTTCAACAATGGTTAATGTGTACCCTGTTGAAGTGAGACACTACATTTGTGTGCAGTGACAAAATTTAACTCTGACAGTCAGCATCTATGCCCCAAATGTAAAACTCTGTGTTTGACACATTTGGTGGGGAAAGGAACTCCAAAATACATCTTGTGCAATAAGAGCACCTCCAGACTTCTACAATTTTTCGGAGTGAGGCAGTGGAAATAGGTAATAGCAGAATCAAAAAGTCTCTAGCCTAATGCATAAATGAATGAGAGGAATACTTTCAGTTAAGCACACTGAAGTAACCCAGAATTAATACAAAAATGGTTCCATAAACATAGTGTCATTGGAGTCGATATTTACTGGAGTCCATGTTTGTTGTTCTTTGATGACTTTTCTATCTATAAATGCACTTTATTTATAAGTAGCACTGAAGCATTCAAATAATACACTGAAATCTGACCCTGACTGGCAAGCTGGACTCTTTCTGGCTCCAATATCATAGCCGGTAGTAAGCTCTGGGAGCAGAGCTTCGTTAAGCTTCTGTTGACAATTCGTTTAGCACATTGAAACCTGGTTTCCTCTCCTGTGGCTGTTTGGGCTTGGCAAGCCTAAAGGGATCAAAAGTTCCTGAATCTCATTATTTGGTGAGTGGGACTCGGAGCAGAAGAGGGGAATGGAGTATTTCAGAACAAACACTTCTGGGAGCAAATTCCTACTTCAGGTGGGATTCATCTTACTTATCTTCCACCCTCTGAATCTGAGGTAACTTGGTTAAGGTAATGTTTAAGCTCCCAGAGAGGGAGAAGTTAACCAACCATAAGTCATCCTCTCTCTGTTAGACATTTTATGAAGATGGATGCTCATTTGGAGGCACCCATCTTTATCCGTTGACTATAGGGAAAGCTTTGAGATTAGATGAGACGTATAATGTTCAGATAGCTAAAATTTGGGGAGAGAAATCTCTCCTAAGGGCCTGATGGAGCCTGCTTCAGTGTTACGTTTTCCATTCAAAGGACTAGGACATGCTTCATCTAACAGTTTCATCTAACATTCAACCTTTACTTGTATAACATCCAACCTTTACTCAGATGGGAGGAATGAATCAGCCTTACTGGAACCTGAAACTTTCTATTACGCAACAGCATAGAATAGGTCACAAACCACTTTTTATTGGATGGTTAAATGTTACTAACTGTATTGATGAAGAGCAAAGAGAAAGGTGAAAAGCTATGCACACTGATGCTGCAGCTACTTTAGTTCAATGTTAACTCCATCAGACTGTGTTATCATCCTGTATAACTAGAAAAATTAAATATACAGTCATATGCGTATCTGTCTCTGTTCTGCTTTCAGTAACAAGGAAAGAATTACTCCTTTTTACCCTTCACCCCCAGCTTCTTTTCATACACATGTAGTCCTGGTACACACATTTTTTTTACCCTTCAGGCTGACAATGAAAATACTAAAAGCTCAAGAAAAAAATCACCTGGAGGACAACGCAAATCTTCACACAAATAGCCTATGTTGTGCCTGACAGTCTCTTCTTTTTTCTGCCTCCTGACAGATGAACATGATGTAACATAAAAGTTGGGAACTGAAAATGAAAACAAGAAGAAGACAAACACGAAGGAGAATAGTCTGAATGAAAAAAACATAACGATTGATAACATAATGTAATATTACAGTGTTCATAGAAAAGAGATCTCGGAACTGAAATTATTAATGACTTCGGTGCTGCATAATTTTAATATGTGAAAACAGAGCTGCCTTGAAAAGGAAAGCTAAAGCCAAATTATATATCCAAAGTCTGTTTAAGGAAGAACATTTTTTTTATTCCAGACTGGGTGGTCATACCTGTCCAAGATTAGTGAACATTAGCAGGGTTGGAAGGCATCAACAGTGATGCTAAAAGAGCTGATGTCAAGTGCTTCCTATAGGTTTTAATTTCTTTTTCTTATCTCTGACTATGTATAATAGCCCTTTTGAAGTTCAAGAACACAACACTTCCCTGCTGGGATTATCCTCAACCATGTAGCACACACAGCTGATCCCCTTTTCTCTCATCCTCACCATGAGCCATTCATCACATCAGAGAGCCTGCAATGTCTCTCAGTTTATGATGTTCCTTCCTTCTGAACACAGGATTATTACTGACAATGTCAGCAGAGACATGGTAAGAGGCAGAAAAAGCCCTACAGAGCTGAACATCCCCAAAGGGGAGAGCAATGAAGAGCAGGGAGCTGCTCTCAGCCAAGTTCATTGCCCATTCAGAGAACTCTGCTGCATTATTGGTTCTGTCATAGATTTTGTGCACTCTTGGTCACCTAACCTCTTGGTGATTCTGCTTCTTCCCATAAAATAGGACTGTCCTTAGTAATAATGATGATAATTTATGATAGTGCTGGAGTCTGAACAGAGTAATGTTTTTCTACTATTGTAGCTGGGGATGCTCTATACAGAGGGCTGATGCCCCTCTGTATAGAGAAGGGTGTGAACAGCAGATACAAGAGCCATTTGAATGCCACCAACAGCAATTCTCTGTTGGTTTTTTACTTCCTAAATAAATTGATAACAGGTTGCATGCACAGCCTTTTCAGGATTATTGTTAGCAAACAGCATTAAGGTAGAATTTTAATTGTATATTCACTCACAGAAAACAGGTCTGAAGACTCTGTGCTGTTGCACCTGGGGAAGCTGAATTTTAAATTCACCTTCTGGAAGTGTTTGTATTGGATAACTAAGGCTTACACTTCCGCAGCTGGGGAATAGAAATACTACCACTAATCATGGTGTAACTGCATGGCTCTCTTGTGAATAGCGAGCTGCCGATAAAAGCAGTCTTGCAAAAATGTCATCAAATAATTTTGAAGAACAAACCATTCTGAAGCAATCACAATCTGCTAGTGGCTGTCTCTACAAAGCACAGAGAAAAGACCATCAGGCAAATTATTTACTAGCAATTTTTCAGCAAGATTTACTGAGAAATGATCTCAGAAACTGGAGCTCAGCATAAGAAGAGCCTTCATTTTAAGATTTAATTTCTCCCTCTGTACTTTCATTTCTTCCACCTTTTCCTCACCTCCAAAATCCTCAGCCACAGGATTTGGTCAAAAATCTTTACGCTGAAGTAATTAGTAGTAACACCTGTACAGATCTTAAAGTCTCAGAAATAGTCTTTGTCTGCAGCAGATGAGGTACGTACTTGTTTTGGATGACAGTCCCAGCTTTGATGTCCCTCATTAGAATGGGACTAATGGACTTTTACACTGAAAAAATAGGAAGGCTGTCAAATTTGCTTTGCTATTTCCAGTCCAAGGCTCACAAACAGCTAAAACATCTGCAGAAGAATCCTAAGAAAGCAAGGAATGACATTCAGTTCTGCAGCTGACACTGATGCCTTAGTTACAGAACAATATACCTTTCTTAGAAACTGAAAATAAAACCGTAAGAGAGAAAAAACCCTCCCAGATCTTCTCTCACTGTTCCTCTCCAACTAACATACGGATCATGACACTCTGCATGCAGGGAACTGTTTGTTACAGCAATATGATCTAACACAGCTTCATCTTATAGAACATTCCTCCTCCCTGTCCAGAGTCTCCTCCCTCGAGGTACTGGCAGAATTAAAGGAATAAATGGTATTGGAAGGGAGAGAACAACGAAGAGGTTGTAGTAAAGAACAAAAAGGAAGTTGTCAGATGGGATTTGCAATGAAAGGAGGGAATCAAGGGAGTTAAGAGAAATAGCAAGGCTGTCCTCTCACAGACTTCTCAGAGACGTGCAAACACAGTGCTCAGGGGCACAGGGAGTCAAGACTGGAGAGAAGGAGTCTCTGAAAACAAACTTTAGGCTCTGGGGTTGGGTTTGAGTTTTATTATCTGCCCTGTATTTCACCGGCCCCTTAATGAGCACAAAGAGGCACGATGCGCCCAGCAAACAACTGCTGCTGCTTCGAAGACTTCCAGGATGATGTGGTGTTTCCTTCCTCTCTTCTGGAGCCACAGGCTGCCTGGGGCACTGAGCATGAGTGTGTCAGGGCAGAGAAGATGCTGGTCCGCATGCGCTTCCCTGCTCATTAGAGCCAGCCTGACAGCCTGCAGTGAGTGCCAGCTTCCTGCTGTACCGCATTCATGTGCTCGTTAGCATTTCATTTTGGAGCCTGAGAGCACTTCAGAGGCTCCTTACTTGAGCAGTGAGGACCATAAACGGTACATACCAAAACAAGAAATGGACGGAGGCAATCGTCTGCCTCTGGTGACTGGACATCTTTGTCATCTGGATGAGTTGTTGCAGCTTGTTAGTTCCCAAGACTAAGTTGATATTGTAGGTATTAATTATCATAAGGAATATGCTGCTGACTAACTAAATGCTCTCCTGTAGACACTTTGGAGATGCAGCTGATTTAATGCATAGCTGCTGATTGGCACTGCTGAGGGCAGCACATTTCTGCTTCATTTCCAGGTTGTGACGGGCTGTGTGTGACTGAGCAGTCTGGCTGCTTCCAAGCTGAGCATTTGTAGCGATCCATGGGTTGTCTACTCTAAGCTGAAGATGTTGATATGAGTGCAGTTGTGATGGTGCCTAAATAGAGCCATCAGATGGAAAAAAGATTGTCACTGGTGAGTTTTCCATGCACTTACAAGGACTTGAAACTGCTGTGGTGAAGTGGGACTGTTTTCAGAGATGTGTTAAAATTCAGTGTATCTGCTCCGAGTATGATTTTACTATTAAAGCCAAACCATTGCAACTGCTAATCCAGTATATCTAGCAGAGCTATTGGAGGGGCAGAGGACTCCTCTGTGCTATTTGAACTGTGATCTGTGTACAGTCTTGGCAGCTCTTGCTGGCAAAGCTGTTGAAGGGTTTGCAGTTGGAAGTCCTACATCATTTGTAAAATTAACGGTTGAAATAAAGAAAAAGGTAACACTCCCCCAAGTCTCTGTGCCCCGTGCCCCACTCTTTGTGCAATACCCTGTGTGTTGGTAGCCGCTGTCAGCTTTCACTGTGACAAGCTAAGCCAACTTATCCATGGGTATTGTAAGTCATAGACAGAAATGGAAGCTGGAACTTATGGCACCAAAAATGACTTGTTTCTTTCTGAGCTGAGAGAGCACGGCACGACTAAAAGTTGTAGACCCTTCTGCCTTCTGGGATCAGCTGTGACCCAGCTGGGAATGTCTCCATTAGAGGTTCTCTAATCGGTGCCCTGCTTACATGTGATATGGGAAAGTCCCCACCCTGGAGAAGTTCAGCCCTGCCATTAGGAAAGACAGACAAGGCAGGGAAAGGGAAAGTTGCTGTTTTACCAGTGTTGTTCTTTGACTGGCCCAGGGCACAAGTGGAAACTATCTGTATCTGTACGCCAATGTCCATGAAGTCCTTGTGTTGTTAAGCTCATTATAGCTGCATCGTAAATATTTTGCAGCACCTTTCAGCAGAGGATTATTTTGGGCCTTGCAGAGTTCTCCTACGGCTTTCCTTCCTCTCCTTTTCCTAAGCTCTCAGCTGGGCTCTGAGTTTACCACAGAAGGCTTGCAATCTGCAGCTGTCACAATAACTTCTGCATTGTCTGCAAATACCCATTTCCTTCATATCCCTCCTGCCAGCCAACTGCCTGCTGTGTATGCTTTATGGGTATTTCTGTGTTTTCCTCCAGCTCTGCTTAGCAAACATGTTTGTCCTGGCCCATACTAACAATGGCTGTGCTGAATAGCTATAGTGAAAGACATGGAGAGAAAGGCATTCAGTTCTACTTTGGGAAACCTGTGGCTTAACTGCTCATCGCTGGTACTTCCAGGTCATTACTGGTAGCTATGAAAGTGCAGGAAGAAAAAGCAAAGGTCTGTCTCTGCGGGTCTTCCCCAGACAACACAGCCCAGGCTGGCTGGAAAAGCACAGGAGTGTGATTTCAGCGTCTGTCCTTGGCAGCAGAACTGCCAGCCAGAACACAGGAGCGTAGCAAGGCTGGTCCTCCTCACACCTCTCTGCCATGCAGGTGGCTGGACATCCTGCTAGGCCGGACACCTCCACCTTGCAATGCTCCCCATAGAGAGCGGCATGCCTGTAAGGAACAGCAAAGCATGTGCTCTTGGGAAGACTTCTTTCCCCCACAGTTTTCCTCCTGAGAGTCTCAGCTTCTTCACCCTCATGCCCCAAGCAACTCATGTTAAGAGCAAAGAGGAAAAGTAAAAGGGAAGCATGCACAATTATCTAGGCTGAAGGAAGTCAATGCAAAAAGGACACCGGAGAATCCAGTGAGGGTGGATGAGAAAATAAGGGAAAGTAGGGGTATATTACAACATATTTTTTTAAGGAAAGAAGAATGTATGAAGGATACCTGAGAGTGAAGGGTTCTGTAGGGAGGAAGGGAGCTGTGTGTGCATGAAGGACAGTCACGGATGAAGAAAAGGGGTGCGAAGTGTAAGGAGGGGTGGAGACAGAAAAAGAGGTAGGCAGGAGGTGGGGGTTGCACACAAAGGGTGAGTGTTGGAGTTTCCTGTGGAGCTGGGGTGGGCTGGAGCTGGGATGAGAGAAACCATGGCAAGCAGAGAATTAATAGGTAAGGGCTGTCCATGTGTGTGTATGTCTTATCTGTAACAACAGAATGTGTCTCAAAGTGCTGTGCAATCATCTCTACCTTCTATGAGAAAAGGTCTGGGGAAATAAAAATAATAAAATCTCCTCAGATATAAAAAGAACCTGGCAGTGGGAGTGGGTTGTGCTTGTGGGTTTGACAGAGCTTGAAAGAAAACATGGGCTCAATAAATGCTATTAATCAGCCCATGCTGAAACCTGCTGCAGATGGTGTTGTATGTTGAGCTGAAAGGGCTGGTGCTCTGCTGCAAGCTGCTGGCCCAGGTGGAGGTCAGTGTTACCTGATTCTGCCAGTCCTGCTCCCAAAACAGACCCTAGCCTGGGGACTGGGGACTAGCCACGTCTCAGCGCTGCATGGGCAGTGAGAGGGCACAGGGGGATGTTGGAGTGGGCACCATGCTCTGTTTCTGCAGTCATACAAGCCTGTGCTGCTGCTCAGCTGGCAGAAGGCAGGGAAAGCATCTGCTCTCTGCTGAGACCTTGTAGTGCTTGTGTTTGAGACCCCCTTGCCTGCTCATCTCACAAGAGGACATGCTGCTTCCTTTGGTCTCCCTCAGCCTTCTGCTTACTTGGGGACTGTTATAAAAAGAAAATATCTTTTAAAATGGCATTTTTAAAGAAAGGAAAGGTAATATCATAGTCACACAGAAACTCTGCATTTTGGCATGATTGCCTGCATTTGGCATCTACATTTTCATATGCAATGTTTAACTGGAAAACTAACCTGAGATTTAGGATTTCTTTTGGCACTGTTCAGTTTATGTAGCATGAGTATAGGGATGATTTGTGTGTGCTTGGGAAACAAGCACCCATAAGGATTCACCCTGTAATTATGAAAGCAATCAAATGTATAAATGGATAAATTTCCTTGAATGGCTACACTCAAAGGTCTTCCCTGACCCCTTCATTAGGAGCTAATCTTCTCCTCTGGCAGGACTGGGAAGTGCTTAGAAGAGACATTATTCCTCCTCCCTTTTCTAAACACCCTTCACCTTCTCTGTCTTTACTGCTTCTAACTTTGCCTGCTGTGGGTCACTTCAGTTACATCTATTGCCTTGCCTTGACTGCATTTTTAGGCTCTGCTGGTCATTTTCTCCCACAGCCTTGCCAACAATTCCTCATTTGGTATGTAGTTACACTCCCCTCACAAGGAGCCAAAAACCTCTTCTAAATGTTGAATACTATCACAACACCCAGATTATTAAGATACAAGTATCTCCTTGGTATAAATGGAGAAGAAAATGACAGAGAAGCAAAGTTGCCTGTTGGCACCTCAGGAAACACGCTCACACATGTGCTATTGCAGCATGCAGTAGGGAAAGGAGATAGTGAAGGCTGGCTTGCAGCAACTGAAACAGCGCTAGGAGTCAGTTCTGATGGGTAAAGGGGTGAGTTGTGTGGGGCTATGGTCACTTTGGTGGGGACCCTCTTAGGTGGGGGCTGGCTGCACAAGGGAAATGGATGAGCCGAGGTTCCCCTGCAACCTCTGGCTCCTGCTGTGCTGGTGTTTCCAGAGAGCGTTTTGGTTCTGAATCAAATCAGTCTTCTCTGCTCCTGAGCCTTTGAAAATTGTGTGAAGAAACTCTCTTCTGCCCATTCAACCATGACAGAAAAAAGTAAGGCAGGTGTTTAATGAGTGTTAATAAATAACACTTTATTTCCATGGTAACATTTAAGCCATTAGGCAAAGACATTTCAACAAAGACAGATGCCTGCTCTGAAACAGAAGAGAGCAGCAAAGATGCATTTCACCTAACTATAAGGACTTATCCAAGACATGTCCTTTGGGAGGTTTTTTACCCTAAACTCCCTCAAGAGTCAAAACAAAATAGAAGAATCTCCAGAGAAAATTCAACACAACTAAGCCGTAGGTCATGTAATGAAAACTCTTTCTTTCTTTCTCTCTCTTTCTCTCTTTTTTTTTTTTCTCTCTCTCTCTCCACCTTCTGTGGCTGCAGACAGAGGGAGTGATCCTATAGGACTATCCTCCTTATCCAGGTACTGCACATTAGCTAGGATGGGTCCCGGCTGAGCAGGTTCTGTCTCCACCTGGCATTCATCACCCATGCTTTTTTTTGCTCTTGCCTCCAAAGGAAAGTCATAATAGTTTTTTTTTTTCCCCATGGGTATGGTCGGTGTTTAAGAAAGGCAAACACCTATATTCTGCCCAGAGTAGGTGTTTGATGAAGGGTGCATGACTCCTAAACACATCTATCAGAAGAGCTAAGCCAATATAATGAGTAGATACCACCATAAGCACCAGCAAACACAGCAAGTAAGTAGTTCCCTTAAACCATTTTTTTATCCTGTCACTGTTTCTGGGATGAGGGAAGAGTATGCTGTCCTTTAAGATGGGCTTAGTCTTAGGGACTCGCTATAATCCTATATGAGTTCACAGATTGTGCCTTGTATTTGTTTTGGAAAGACTTTTGGAAATGTTACTGCATTTGTTTTATTTTTGCAATCAAGCTTTAAGAGAACAGAAAACTGCTTGAAGTGATGGTTCTGGCTTCCCAGAGGTACTATACTGTCATCTCCGATGCCCCTCTGAGCCTTTAGGTGACTTAAATGTGTTACAGTACCCTGTCACTCTTCTCAGAGGCTTGTCACTTCAGTGTGGGATGGAAGTGGAGGCAGAAACTAAAAATATTTGAGAAGAATGATACACTGTGGTCTCTTCCTGTCTGTGTTTCTAATCCTCTAACTGTATGCAAACTCCTCTTCAAAGCCTGGGTTTCCAGTACAGAACAAGATCCTTAGTGCTATGTCATCTTAAAGGACCTTTGAAGCATGACAAGGTTTCTTTATTTGAGAATGCACTGATGTGGTTCTTCTTCTGGCAAACATAAGATTTTGGATTTCTAATCCTTTTCACATTCTCCAACATGTATTCCTGATGTGGTTTCCCAAGTACTTTCAAGCTTTGGGTCTAAATACTAAAACATTAATGATTTGTGTAGTTTATTAGTCCGATACCATCAGCTGAGAGATCAAGAATGAAATGGGGTGCATAGTCCAGCCAGATTCCTGTGCTTCTAGTCCTTTGTACCCCAGAGCCTGGGCTTCTCTGAGTTTTGTGTTCTCACGTGCCTGTGAAAGCAGTAGTCTGTACTTACCTGTGTGCTTAATAGCTGCGCTCCTATATTGTATGAACAGCGTGCAAAGGATCTGATAAGCAGTTAGAAAGATACGTGGGCCAGATATAGCTCTCATTAATTGGAGTGGAAAAAATGAAGTAACTCAGTTTGCTACAACGAATCTTTCTCACTTGTGAACAAAAAATCCTGCTTTCTCTTGGTTTTTTCCCCCCCCCTGCTCCTTCTCCTTCCCTTGCTGTCCCTAGACCATATGACTCTACAGCAGAGTATTTCAACTGCCTCTTACAAGTAATGCATTCAGATTACAATTTTCCTAGAGAGGAAAGATGAAAATATATGGGGTGGCAAATCATATTTTATCTGTCATCTAAACTGTACAATTTTGTAATATCCTTTTATATTTTATAATATTATCATGAATTTTAGATACTGCGCCACATATTTCAGACTCTTGCTGTCTGTGATGTATTATGCTAGATCGACTCATGCTGTAATGACTTCTCAGTTATTTTTACCATCTTGTAAGACGATGAAAATTACAACCCTTGGCTGTTGCTTGACTTGCCTTGCGTTGCCTGGTGGAAGCCATGGGAATAAACAAATGGTCTTTTCCATAACCATGTGCCTAGAAAGAGAAACAGGAGGTGATCTGAAGCAGAAAGAGGTAGTACATCTGAAAAAGTGCCATATTCAGTTTCTCAGTCACCAGGTATGCCAAAACAGACCTCTTGCAGCTATAGTTCATCCTGTGCACCGTAAAGCAGTTATACTCTCTTGGGCTGATTCAGCAAAATTTGCTGGGAGCTTAATTTGACCCATAAACACTCTCTCATTCCTTTGTGGGAACAAGTGTGTGGTGTAGAGAGAGATGCTCATATGAAGCAGCTCTAGGACTTGTGCTGAATGCTGGACTCTAGAGCAGTCCGATTTATTCAGTGCAGTACATGTGGATTGCACTGAAATCATGGTCACATTGGGCTGTTGATGGTGGAAGCCACTAATTGTACAGGGCATGGAGCAAAGTTTGTTGGCAGTGCTTTAAGCCTGCTCTGCACAAGCAAAAGTGGTCTGGCAGAGTAAAAGGCAAAGGGGAACAGATGTGAAAGGACATCTTATTGCCTTGCCTGGTAGCAGCCTTACTAGGAACTGGGTGCTCATCGCTGTTGGCCAGTAAGAAGGGTAGAGCTCTGGTGCTGGATGAGACCCCAGGCAGGTGCGTGGTTGTTGTTCTTGTGCCCTGCAGGGAGGCATGAGTCTGAAAGTTCCTCAAGTCTGTAGCTCTGTTTATAGCCAGACAAATGCCAAGGCTTCTCTGGCCTTTTGCGTATTCATCAGAGTCTCCTGCTAACTTGAAATATTAATGTCTTTTAAGATTAATTGCCACAGGGAGATGTAGACAGCTTGAGACACAATAAACAACAATTTGGCCCTTTCTCTAGGCAAATATGAAATGCTTCTGAAGTCCTAAAACTCAGTTTAAGTTTCCTTGATTTTAAAGCAAGTTTCTTCCTAATTTCATCCAGTTGGAAATCTCAAGAAAAAAATGCAAGGTTAGGTATTTTTGATATGTGGAGGTTCAAGAAGTATTTGGAATTGTTGAAAGAACAAGTTGCTTTAAAATATCTGGCTGGTCCCCATCTCAAGAGACATGAATCAACACCATGGCTTTGGGATACTTTATTAGAGTCCAGTTACACCTTTGAGATGCTTGTCAATATCTGGTTTAAACCTGGATATAATAGGTACAGATGATTCTGTTTTCCTGTTTAAAAACATCACATAACAGGTTGCTGGGTAGACTTTAGCCACGGAGATACAGAAGTTGTCATTTACATCCGTCTCTTTTTAGAGAAAAATGGTAGTGGGTGGGGACATGTGATTTCAGGGGCCCACAGCCACAGAGTAAGGACAGCTCAAGGGATAATGGGATGAGCAGCTTCTGACATTCTGCTTCCATGACTCAGATAAATCTTGGCCCCACTCTGAGATGCTTTGTAGTGGAATAAACAGCTCTTCTCCTAGGAAAGACCAAGCAAACCACATGGCTGCTTCATGTGAATGGATTGCAGATGTTAAGAGCCTTCAACAACCTTTCAGTTCATCTGGACTGTTAGAAAATTCTGTCTCTCTTCCCCACTCCATTGGTCAACTGATGCACCACAGCTGACTCTGGACCCCATCCTCTCCTGTCCAAAAAGGAGAAAATCTTTTTCCTTCCATGTGACATTTTGCAGACAGCTGCATTCTTCTTTGCAAGCTGCAAGTTCATACTTAGACTATTATTCACCCAGCTGAAAAATGGGAATTCAAATTGGAAGTGTTTAGTCGATTTCTAAATGTGTGCCCTGGAGGAGGTTCTCCATTTAGTGAAATCTGCCAGAAAGTAAAACGACAACTCGGAGACTCCTATAAAGTCTCTGTGGGCAGGTGGGCTTTAGACAGCATGAAGATTAAACTGCAACACCTAATGTGATGGTGCTTTTTTATTATATCCAAAGTAGTTTTCTGAACCAGCTCCAGAGTTACACTTTCAAAGAAAATATAGCTTAATTTAAAATTAAAATAGATGAAGTTAAGTGCATCTGGCGAATAGGTACCAGTACACATCTACTCTTCTAATATAGATTATTATATAGATTATTATACTGTTTAGTCTGGCTAAATAAAAGAACGTGTAAATATCTCCATCAATGTCCACATTATGGATATATATTGCACAGAGGAAGAAAAAAAAAAGGTGCTTGAGCAGGCAAATTCCTGAAATAAAATCAAGTTTTTGGCATGTGAGCAAGATATTGGTACCACTGGGAAAGGGTTAGGATAGCAAAACATCTCTGTCTGTTGTTTTTTTTCCACAGGCACTCTTCTTGCAACATCAGATGCCAAGTTTTACTGGCTCTCTTGTATGAAGATGGACATTTTATGACCAGAAGTAAGTTGACAGACTTTATAGCTGATGTTTATAAAACTGCAAAATGAGCATGTCATTTATAATCACTTCATTGCAGGACCGGTGGCACTTTAAGGAAGGTGTAATGAGATAGCATTAGTGCTGTTCTTCCAGTGGGCTCTAAGGCTGTGATGCCAAATGGAGATGGGAGTGGTGGGGTAAAGGGCTCTCACATGGTGCTGAGTAATAGGTGATACCAGTACATGAAGTGGCTCACATGCAACTCTTGTGTCATCGCTGCACAGGGACTCTGTACACCCCAGCCTACTGTGCCTACCTGCTGAGGGGAACAACAGCCGGTGGGGATGGCCAAGGTGTGGGGAAATGACATCCTGCCGGGAAGGCTACGGTGTGGAGGACAGGGCGATGACCCCATGGCTGTTTGCAGAGCCCTTGGTCTTGTTTCCCCTCTCAATGATCTCTTCCAATATAGCTCTGTTTTGGGGTACACTCTGATCAGATGGCTTCATTTTTTTTTTTACAGGTGCCTCTCGAAACTTATTAAGTGAGTAGTCACAGGAAATTAGCTGAGTTTTATGTTCCAGCACAAGCTGAGGCAAGATATTAGTTTGACAGCTGGGCTCTGCCTCTGTTGATTTTAAATTCGGAGCGTAAATGCTGCACTTTGGGACAGGGTACAGCACACAGATGCTGAATCTCCTTTAACATGCAAAACTGCACTCAGCCTTGACTGTGAAGCGACAGTTGACACTCTTGTCCTCATTACAATAGTGCAGACCCTGCAAGCAAACACCCCTGATTTCTGCATCTGGATATATTTAGCTTTGTGTATCCCAACATCTGCCCTGCTGGACTGGGATCTGTGGCATTTTTTTCTTCCGTTCAGAGTTCGAGGCTGTAACTAGGCGAAGAAAATCTTGCTGTGTCCCAAATGATGGTGAAAGCCCAGGTCTTGTACTGATTTCTGCTCTAAGGTTTTCAGCAGTTTCAAGTCTCCTTCCCTCCATATCAACAAAATTTAGCATTTAGCCTTCCTGTGTGGTCTGAGGGGAAAGATGGACACTCTTGGAGGCTGTGCAGCATATGTGACTAACATTACGCTGAAAGGAGATTAAAGTGGCTGTCTTAGGCTTGGTTGAAAAAGGGTCAGAGGTGATTGCCTAGGATGGAGACAGCAGACCTTGGGTAGCTGAGGTGTACCACTGTCCACCCCGCTGGGGCAGTTATCACTTTGCTGGGTTCTATCATCTGCTCAACTCTAACCCTAATTTCTGGCTCAGGCTGAGACTAAGAAAGGCCCCCACCTCTGGTCCACACCAGAAACTTCCTCCTGCTGTTGATCTCTGTGCTGCTCCAACTTGCCTTTGGCTGCCCAGTTTCAGCCCTACTCCAATGGGCAGGCCATTGAATATGATTCAACTTTTGTGTGGAAAATAACAAATAACAGTATTCATGGGCTGCTGCTTCTCTCCCTTGTGTTAGTGAGGTATAACTGCTGAAATCCACTTAGTTGTACTGAGATGACCAGCCCGGTCCTTTAATGCAAATCAGGACATTTTCATTGTATAGGAATGGTTAATGAGGATCTGAAAATGTTGTTTAACTGTGTGGCATTATGTGAATGCATAGCCATTGGCCTTACAAATCGGGGATGTAGGCAGCTGTCTGTGGAGTTTTTGCCTTACCCTTTCTCTCAAAAGCGGGGAATTGGCTGTATGCTCTTTAGGGATTTCCTTACATGAATGCAGCCTCTGTTTGATCAGTGATACCAGCTCTCTAAGACTTCTCTGCTGCTGGGGCAGCATAAGAGGAGCTGACTCTAAAACATCATTGTGGTCACTTGTTTGAGTAAGTACCGCTCATGTGAGCAAAGGTAATAGAAGTCATCCCTAATTCTTTAAGAAGAGCCTCTCTCTGAATTAAAGCCAAAAGTGGACCATAAGAGCTGAACTCTGGAGATAAATAATTTTGGCTTTTCCCATAGACTATGTGTTTTACTGGATCATTCCTTCAACATCCCTAGTTTCAGCTTTTTAGCTTTTGCCATTTGTCAATGCACATGCCTAGCAGCAGCACTCAAAATAAATTTACAGCCATCCTTCCTAAATGGCTGTCTGTCATCATGGAACATAGCTTGCAGAACCTAGTTCCCTGTGGTACTTTGTCCTGATCTGTTCTTCTTACAGTAAACATTAAAGGATGTCAGACTAGCAGATTTTGCAATTTACACAAATTCTAGGAAGATTAAAAAATAAAATCGTTGTATGAACCTTCTCTACTGCAATTGATGTGGCAATTGCATGTTGTATTAGAAGAAAAGAAGAAGGTAAAAAAGTCTGCGGAGCTGTACTAAGGAAATCCGAACACAGAAGTTTCCAAACAGCAATTAAGAAGACAAAAATAGAGAGCTAGTAGTTTCCCAGCTGCCAAATACTAAGTACTATCCAGGGGTTATTGACTATCTGATTAGAATGAAATGGAGCTGAAATGCAATTGATTCAGGAATAAACAATGCATCTATTTAGGGTGATGGCCACAGAAAGCATAAGTGGTGGAAGAGTCCCCAGTCAATTTATCAGGGGTTTCTACAGCAGTTGCTCATATATATTTAGTATCTTCTCTGAGAATACACCTTCTCTCTGAACAAAAATGCAGCTTCCTACTCAATCTTTCTGAAATTGAAAAAAGCCCTATATACATCACAGAAAGTCACTCAACTCATATCCAGCAAGGACTCTACTTAGATCAAGGAAAATAGCATTAGCCTTAAAGCTACTTTGCGTAATTTCTCTGTACCTCTTGGACTACTGGCTAAAGCAGTATTTTCTTGCTCCATG
Organism: Nyctibius grandis; assembly: GCF_013368605.1. NCBI lineage: Eukaryota > Metazoa > Chordata > Aves > Nyctibiiformes > Nyctibiidae > Nyctibius > Nyctibius grandis. The sequence goes on from NC_090658.1 coordinate 32,565,581, forward strand.
AACATTCAGTTTACTTACCTTCACATAATCTTCTTCTCTTTATTGTAAACAATCTGAAACAATACAGGGAATTTAAGGGTCCATGCAAGAGACTTCTTCCTTGCAGCTCATGTTCCTTCATGTCTGGAAGACAGTTTTCTTGGCTTGTCCATGCAAGACTCCAGAGTCTTCTTTCCTCTGTTGACAATGAGATTATCTTCCTTCTGTATGGATTTGACTTCATGGCCTACTTATGCTGCTCTTCTAACCCTTGTGCCAAAGCCCTGGACTTGTGCAGTTGAGGGAGCAGCCAAGTCAGCTCGCAGATCCCACACGAAAATAATTTCACCAAAGCATGTTTTCAGCCGCATCAGCTCCGTGATGCGGCTGGCTGCATGGTCAAAGGAGTGCTCATGTCAGGACAAAGGCTGGACAGGGGTAGGAACCGCAGGACTATCTTTTTCAACATCAGTGACTAGATTAAGCCATTTAAGTAACTACAACGTAAGACTTCCAGGAACACCACTGTTACCTGATTTTCCTGAGAAGTGTGCGTTGTCTAAGTGTTGCAGGTGTATTGAGCTTCATTTAGTAACAACAGATTCTATTGCCCTATATTTTCCCTATCTGGTTTCATCAGGAACAGATCTCCTACTTTAAGATTTGCATCTGTCAAGCTGCAATTGGACAGTTAAAGAAGACAAATGTCTCTTGGAGAGGTATTTCTCAGCTTTACGTGGCCACTTGTATATTTATTTTTAAATTGATTGATATTCTCATCTGCTGGCCCATAAGCTCCTGGGCTTAGTTTATGCTAATGACTGACAAGTTTTGCAATTCATCAAGAACTAAGAACAGACTGTATTTGGTGAAGAGTTCTGCTAGCAATCTGTATTGCTCTCTCCCCAGTCTGTTTTCTTTTTGGGTAGGGAAAAATTGGAAAAATTATGCTTAAAATCTTACCATATCCCAGTATTAGAAAGGGCTCAGTGCTACCATTGTTGTTAGTATTTTCTTCCAGAAAAACAAAATGGAAAAAAAGAAGATGCTTTTTACCTTATGTACCTTGACCTGTTGGCTTGTGGTTTGAGTGAAAAATAGAAATCTTAAAAACTGTAACAAGATCTAGCCTTGCCCATAAAAAAAATCAAGCACAGTTTTGATAAGACACTGATTTAGAAAACTGGATCATAGCAAATGACTAGCTGGGTGATTTGCTGGTGGGTAACAAAGCAAATGTGATCTATCTACAGGTAGTGAAATCATAAACCAAAGTGAGGCCTTGGTTTTACTACCATTTGTGGCATTAAGGAGGTCAAGATAAATTTAGAGGGTGAACTGTACATGACAGTAGAGGATTATTTTAATCTAATGTAGGGAAATGTATGGATATTTAACACCTAAAAGATAAAATTAATCAAATTAAAACTACAAATAGAGATTTTTTTTCAGAGATGTTAATTAACCACAAGAAGAATTTATGTGGCTCTGTGATGTAATCAGTATCTCTTAAAGTCTTTGTATGAAAAGCTTTCTAAAATATATGTAATTAAAAAAACGTTATAAGGTCTGTAGAGGATCTACTTGACAAAATTTTACAGTTTGCATAAGTCAGACTACAGAATCATAAAGGTGCCTTTCAGTCTTTAAGTTTGGACTGTGAAACTGCAGTCTCAGGGGCTGAATGAACTGACTTAATTTAGTCCAAAATGTTGTTCCCAGAACGTTCTCAGGTCAGAGATTGTCATAAATGGAGTCTCAGCATTGAATGGAACAGAAAGAAATGTTTGTTTCTGGGGCTTTTTAGGAGTTAGTTTAATAGGAAGATGACAGGGAATTATAAACCTTCTATTACACTTTAGGAAAAGCAGCATAGGTCTCAGGGTCTTAGACCCCTTGGTCTTCCTTCAGGTGCCTCCTCCACATCCTGTGGAGGAATCTTCTGCTGAATGCTGAAACATACCAATGTGAGCAGCAAGCTAACCTTCCCTGGATAAGCCAATTAATAACCACCTTTCAGATTTTAAACAGATCGCGTCTGTGAGCTCCTTCTTTCCAAGTCTGTATTGGTTTCTGTGTTGTGGATTGTGAGAAGAGGCGAGTTCGGAGTCAGCTGAGCTCCATGAACAGCATGCAGTGAGACCCCAGGGAGGTCTGAGGCTTTGCCCTGGGAGAAGGAGGACCTAAAGGAGTTGTGCACTCATGCTCAGAAAGTATCATCTCAAGTTGAAAAAGCACAAGGGAGAGTGAAAGGGGGAACCTCATTTGTCACTGGTTTGTGTCTGTGCATGCCAACATCACGTGCTGATCATCCCAGTGAGACAGGACCCATCGCACTTTCCTTTATGTGTATTTTGTGGTGTTTGTTTCAAGAACAGGAATTACCTTATTGAACATTATTCCTGCACCAAAATCCAATAATTAATAAACCTTTAAACCTGAGATGTAGGTACATTAAAAGACTTAAGAAACTGAAGTAATTTAATTGGGCCTTAAAATGGACTTCAGGCATTTTGTGCCTTACAAAGGCCTCTTCTGCTTATGAAGCAGCGTAAAAAGGATTCCTTGTAATGAGAATATGTTATTTTATATTTAACAAGAAAAATTTCTGGTACCATGCAGAGACTCTTTAAGCATTATTCTCTCTGAAGGACTTTACTGGATACGAATGAAAGAAAAAGGAGCTTTTCCAAACTGGAAAAAAAAATCACTTTTGAATTCCAAGTATTTTAATGTTTCTGTTTTGCTTTCTTTTCATCTATGCTTAATAATATCAGAAAGGATTTCTATAACGTAGTTGCCATGGTAAAAGCAGACTTGTGTCCCATCACACAAAACTTTAACCATGGTTAACTGTTTAATGTTATTGGAGCAAAGAAAGATATGAATAGCATCTTAACACCTTCAGAACCAGCAGCCTTTCATCCTAGCAGTGCTAGGCAGAGATTTTCACTTTTGTTAGGAAGATTTAGGGCTGTTCTTTAGTCCACATCAGGTGCCAGATGGATACTGACAATGCTTTACAGGCCATCTTGCTGAACTTATAACTTCATGCGTTTGAGGGCCAGAAAGAGAACTATCTAATATTCTGTCTGGCATGTTTAACATAGATTATACAGTTTAAATGAAGAAAAAATTATAACTTATGTTTGAATGATTGTTTTTCTCAAGAAATACATCCAGACTAATTTTTAAGAGTTCAAATATTAGAGCATTCATTGTGTCCCTTAGAAAGAAAAAAAAAACACAAAAACCCAAACAAACAAGCCACTATTATGCTGTTTAATTAACCTGAAAGAGAAAGGAATGAAGGCAGAACTCTTTTTTTTTTTTTTTTTTTTTTTTTTTTTTTTTTGTCCCCTTCTGCAGTTTCTGCCAGTTGGTCTTTCTGGGCCTCTGTTACCTAGATTTTTTACCTAGAAAACCTAGCAGCTTTCCCTCCCTGTCCTTTCTGGTCGCTTTTCTGTATGCAAACCTGCAAGGAATATCAGTACAATGAGAGCAGACTGTGTCTTTGTTGCAGTGGATGGCTTTCCACTATGCAAAAAGAAATGGTCTCTGCCCTTGGATGCTTATACATCAGGGACAGTGATCGATCTTAGTGAACAAAATAAATCACTGTTGTCAGTTGCAGTATGAGGATGCTGACGGCTGTTTTTGTTGTCATTGTTCTTTTTGTTAATTTGTTTTTAATATGTATATTGAATTTATTTAAGAAAAAACAACTAATGATCCAAGGAGAATCATTTATGCCAAATTTTCAGATGGTATAGATCAGCACGGCACCACAGATTGCAATAAAGTGACACAAATTTCAGATAGCTAAAGATTTCACTTCTCTCCTCCTTGAGCAGGTAACACCTTTTGAAAAGATAGGATTAAATGCTTCTCAAAGTGCTTTATTTAAAATTAGTGGAAATTCACAGGAGAAGTTAGCTGGGTACCCATGAGTGACCGGACATTTTGCATGGGTTTAGTACTTTAGTATAAAGTAATAAATTCTCCTAGTGTATACACAAATTTCTTGTTTTAGGAGATATATATATTTCCTTATATATTTCATCATCGTTGAATAGAATACTGATCTTCTTGAACTGCATAAAAACTGCAGCCTCCACTGGTGATATCTTGCTTCATGTTCCACCCTTTGAATTGTAATTAATTGTTTAGTACTGTCTCTAAAATAGTGCTTTGAATTCCTTCTCTGATTATATGTTTTTATCTCTCTTCATATAAGTCCTCCAGCTTTATTGCTTGTTTTACACAGCTTTATTCCCCTCCTACTTGTGGAACTTTGCTTCAAGTGTGTTGAATGAACTCCACTTTAGCTGTTTATTTCTGCATTTGATTAGTAATTAGAGCTGGGCAAGTTTTTTCACCACTTAACTGCAAACCCTGTTGAACAGTCTGCAGCTGAAGGATCAGCTGAAATAACTGGTCTTAGACTGTATTTGTCAAAGAGTGAAGAACTAGGACAGGGAGAAGGGGAAGGGGAGGCATAATACAAATTCTATAAGGAATAGGTGGAAACCGGGCAGAGAAGGGCTGCACAAAAAAAACCCACAGGTGAACAGTGGTAGGGTGGGAATTCATTCCCTAACCACTTTTTCTTCTAAGTGGAAAAGGCTCTGGAGACCTTAAAACAGTGGTGGCTCCTCTGAGTGAGTCCAGCCAGTTGTGGTCCCTAAAGGCCCATTTGCCTGGAGTACTGGACGGATATTTTCAGGCAAGGGCAAACCAAGCTGCAGAAAAATATTATTTTCATCTTTCATTAGCCACTGGGTAATGAACAGGGGCCCGAGTAGGGCAAGGCAGTGACCACAACTGTGTGCTCAGGTCATCTGTGTATACAAGTGTGGGAAACATGTTGGGGATTCTTAATATGTTTGTTTAATAGTATTCTTTGTCACTTTTTTTTTTTTTTACAAGGAGTTCTTGAGTGCTGGACATGTGGATTGTCCAGATTGTTTCACAGCTAATACATGCCCTGGCAGTTTTGGTTTGTGCCAACTTGCGGTCTCCAAGATAATGTTGTGCCAAGCGCCGTTTCAAGAGTGTGTTGATGATGTCAGCTTTGGAGCCTTTCACCCTCTGCAGACCTCCAATCCAGTCCTTGGAGACTCAGCCCCTTCAGATCCCTGTACATGTCCTGATGCCACCACCTGGGCATGCAAAACATACCTCTTGCTTTCTAATATAAGAAATATCTTTATACTTGATTCTTGTGATGGGCTGCAACACAGACTTCCCCGTGTTTCAGACACTTTGAACTGGGAAAAAGGGAAATTAAACAATAATTGTGTCTTATGGGTCCCATGTGGTGCTCTGTGGCCCTTAGAGACCCCAGGCCAAGTGCCATGAAGTGTGGACACATGCATGCATCCAGTCTATGTTACTGGGCCTCAGGACTGCTTTATTTAGCAGTATGGACATACCCACTGCCTTAAATTGTGGTCCAAACTTTGGAAATACAAGAGGGAGATTAACTTCCTTTTCTTCTGATTGTAATACATGAGGGCTGGGTTGTGCTGATATTTTTGTCTGCTGATTGTTCCTGCCCATGCAGAGGAAAGGTTAGTCTCTAAGTTATTTCAGAAGTACCACCGTGGTTGCATGACTCAGCTCAGAGATGAAGGAAACTCCTGCACACACACGTTTATACATATGCATCCATTTTCTCTCCAGCTGCACACAATACCATTCCAATGTACCTTTGGGTCTGGGCTTGACCGTTAGGCAGGAGCTTGCTAAAAAAGCCTGTAATAATAAAAGTATCAGCTTGTGACTGCAAACCTCTCTGTTATGCTACCGCTAGAAGACCAAGGCTGGTCTAGCAATGTAGAAAACAAAGATTCAGAGGAGCAATTAAAGGAAAGCTGTCCAGCAAAATGTTATAGGAATTCCTTCACTCAGGAGAGAAGCCTTGATTTTTTTTTTCCTTTACATTTTCAGTCATCTAAATGAAGACAGGTTCCCTTAGCACTCTTGCAGGCTACCCTTAGTGGTGCAAGAGGAAAATAAGATTTGGGGAGGAAAATTATTTTGGGAGCAGTATAAATAAGCCTACACTAAGGCAGTAACAGATGCACCACCATGCTTCATACTGCTGACCATTCACCTGGGTGAAAAGCCTGTTAGCTAACACTGGAGAATGAACAGAAGGCCTGTCTCATTAAGCCTGGACTTGGGGAAGAGTTAAAGGACATTATTAAATCACTGAGGGGAAAAAAGGGCCCTAGAACAAAGGCCTGAGAACAGATGGGGATTTCATAAAAGGAGGAGGAGGATGATATGAGGAAAACTTGCTTGACACTTTTAATATCAGTGCAGTATTGCCGGGGAAAACTAAATGAGAGCTGAGAAAACATTCACCACAAGATGGCAAACAGTCACAGTTTCAAGACTATCTCAGCTGGAGAAGGCTGCCCTGGCATGTACCTTGCTTCCCTTCTCAGGCTAATTATGGATCTTTCCAGAGGCAATTCCCATAAAGCAATTAGGATAGTCAGACACTGAGGGGCTCAGTGGTGCTGATGCAGTGCAAAGCTCACTAAGCAGCCCACTACATGAGTCAGTATCAAGCAAGGGCTTAGTTTGAAGGCACTGGAACCAGTGAAGTCACTGACACTAAATTCAATGGGCTTTTGATCAGCTCCTCAGCAGTCCAGCAAAGCACATTAAGCTGTCACTGTGCTGCTGGAGGAGTTTCAAGTAAGGCACACATTTTGGCTAAGGGTACCCTTAGTCTGAAAATTGACCCTTAGCTCTGCTTACCAGAAAGGTTTCATTTGACTTACAGTCTATGTTGTTTTGCAACAAAAGATGCCCAGGGTGATGGATTCTCAGATGAGGATTAAATACCTTACACTTAAGTTCAATAATAATAATAAATAAATTAAAAAAGCCCAAATGATGTCCTAACACTCTGTTATCTGCAGGTGCAGAGCACAGCTGCACATTTAGACCTCCAGCAAACTACTCTCTGTCTCAAATGAACTCACCATCTGCCCAGGGCCTTTGCCTGGCCACTAAATCAGGCACTAATGGCCATGTCCAGATCACATAATGGGATTAGAACAGATCTCCCTTGTTGCCACCACCACTGGGATTTCTTCTGCTCTTTAATGCTTGGCAACTGAGATGTTAAGTTTGCTACTCGGCCAAGAAACCACCTCCACGTATGCTGACAAAGCAGCCGTCTGGCTTGGGAGGACAAAGTGGTTTTAATTTTGTTTTCCTCCAGCTTTGAGTTTTACTATCCAGGGACTGGCAGCAGCCAGCTTTTATCCCACTGATGTGGACAGTACTTCCAAACAGGCTCTGGAAGAAACCCAGGTCTCTGAACAGAAGGACAAGGGTAAGACACTGACAAAAGAGAGGTGGGGGGGGAAGCAGAATGAACCAGCTCAGGGATCCTCCAGAGCCACTGCCTCACCATGGGATTATTAGCACAAAACCCCTCGGGCACCTTGTCAGGTCAAGAGGTCTCTTACTTCCAAATACCGAAAAAGAGCCTACAAAGCAAAGAAACAAAAGGTTGCTGTTTGGATTACTACAAGCAGTTAAATATATTATGAAGACTTCTGCTTGCCAACCTCTTTCCCACAGACCAGCATGGTGGCAGTGGTGGTGTCCACTTCTGAAGGAATGATTGATTCGCAAACAAGGGCTAATTTTCTCTGCTGCAGTTGGGGGATGTTAAAACTACTCTGCTCATCATAAGGTTTGAGCGCAACAAGAGAGGCAAGATGTCAATAGCATTACAATAACAGTGAGGCACTGCAGCAAGCAAGGCTTTTTGTCTGATAAAGTGCAGTTTCATGGGGGAAGCTGGAGGCTCTGAAATAAGCATGGCATGAGATTGCCACTGCTGACTGTCAATTTATTAACTCCATGTAGCTTGCTGAAAACCTTAAGTGTTCCTTGCAAAGCAGAATTTACACTTTAGTGCATATTTCTAAAATATATAACTTATATTTAGATGGTATTTTTCATCTTGAAGGGACCCTAAGCTGTTTGCAGATTGTCTATAATGGAATCACTCAGCCCCTGGTGACATATTGTTGTCTCAGGGGCATAATGAAGCAACAAAACTGTTATAGGGAGAAAAGAATAACTTCTGTTGAAAGCACATAGGAATTCAGGAAGCTAGAAGGTAATTATGCCAAAATGAAGATGGTTGCAGACAGAGCTGCAAAGAGTAGTTAATAATTTGGGAATAAGAAGCCAGAGTCCCAGTCGCAGCTCGCTGCACTTTTTGCTGAGGCAGGAGAACAACAATAGCAAATGCACCACTGTAGCTCCCATCTGGTAGGAGCTTTCACCTTGGTAATCCTCAGGGCCAAAGCCTACGGCCCCTCTGGGGTCTGTTGATGTGAGTGTGCAGCAGTCAACCAAAATGTCTGTCATTAGTAAGGAAGGAGAGAGCCAAGCCTTTCCCAGGTTGCAACTGTGGGGGTTTGTGCAATGAGGCAACAGCCCACATCCAGGGACATCCCTGCAGCCCTCAGAGGTTGATGCAACTGCTGCCACCCTCCCCACACAAGCCAAAAGTCAGAGGGCATGGCCTCCGCGGTCCCCCCATGTCCACCAGCTCGGGACCGCAGCACATTATGCAGCAGAGTGCTTTGCCAGCTACTGTGCTAAATTCAGCCCCTTAAAATGAGTTTGATAATGCAAGTGGTGACCTTAAACATGTGAGGGCAAGACTGGGCAGGAATGCCATTTATGAGTTTCTGAACCCTGGAAATGACACCCAAGGCAGCCCAAATTACACATATCTGTATCCTTGACACAAGGTATGTTTTGTAATAGTGATAATAACACTTAGATTGTTTTGGGCAAAATGCCTGTAACTGCGTAGCGTTCCTGTTCCTACTGCTTGAACTTCACCAGACCCAGTTTCAGAAATACTGAGAGCGCAGAGTGCTGGAGCAAGGGTTTGTCCTTGTAAGTTTGAAGTACCTTGTCCTCAGGTTTCAGAGGCAGATGGTGCCAGTCTGACATTTAGTCTATGTTTGGCAGTAGAATTTGCAGCTTTTGAGAAAAAAAGAGGCAGTCTGAATGAACAAGATTTCTATGATTTCGAGTCGTGACAGTTGCTAAGAACCAAATGGATACTAGGTGACAATTTTTCCTGTGAATCTTTTTTTCCAGTCAAATATATTTATTTTAAACCAAGGTTTTGCCCATTTGCTTTACTTAATTTTTGCTGTATCAATAGAAACACTTGTTTCTCCTTTCTGAAAAAAATCAAAATGCTTGTTATTTGTTTTGACTTTTTAAAAATTAAACTTTTGATATTTACATTTAGAATGGCTGTTAATATTCTCTTCTACATTTTACCTTAAATGTTTAAAAGAATCTCCAAAACAAATTAAAACATTGACTTTGTTCAGCCTTTAATGAGTTTATTAGATCAGCTTCAGTTCAATGGAAAAATGAACATGTGTCTCAGACTTAGCAAAGCAATTTCCCTGGTGTTGAGGGACTTACAGAAAACAGGAAAAAGCAGAAATCTGCACAACAGTATCAGAAATCAAAGTAATGACTAGATGCCATATGCAGTTTTCTGTGTGATATTTCCATCACAGACTTTTGGAGTACTATATGTCCATGACACTGAGTGAGTGAACATCCCAACTGTGAAGCTTTAAGCTATTTGTAATAAAAATTAATCTGAGTGGAAGAAAATCTCCCATGTCCCTCCCTACTCCTGACTAATTTCTCATATAAAGCACCTCTCGACTATACTTAGTTGGGAAGGATAATCTTATGATTGACATAAAGCTGCTAATTCCCTTCTTACTACCCCCAGAAATGCAACATGCTGAAATAAGAGGAAGAAAAGTTTATTCTGGCTAAAAGCATAAATTATTTATCATTTCATCACTTCAGGCTTCACCCTCAATAGTTTGTTTTGCTGTGGTTACAAGCCATATTTGGGCTTTGTCTCTTGCTAATGCTTGCATTCTCTAGCAGCGTCTTTGCTGCCAGCACTTGTTTCAGAAGCAGGATGCTTCCAAATCCATAGAAATAGAGCTGCAACATGCAGTTCATGGATATACAGCTCTTGAATGTGGAGAGAATGTGAATTTATGTTTATATCTCATTGTTCTTGTTCAAAATCTAGAGATAGAATAAAGAAATATCCCCTGAGATTTCATCAATTCTGCTTTGCCCTGGGATGGAACAGGAGAGGGACCCCACGGTATTGTTTTCAGTGTTTGGTTCATACCGGTTTTAAGGATCCCAGTAATGGGTCTTCCATCACTCTCCCTAAGACCCATTTCCAACCCAGACATTTTAACGGGCTGCTTTCACTGCAAGAGACCAGAAGCCCTGCAGATGAGTTCTGAATAGCACCGGGCATGTGAGCTATCACCGCTCACCGTTAGGAAACATGCACAGATGTCCAGCTTCAGTTTCCCTGTGCTCATTTCTATACATAACAAGCACTTGAAGTGATTCCTGCCTCCTTTGGTGCTTCCTTTTAGCCTTCCCCCACCACTCTCCATCATTACATGGCAATGCCGCGTACTGAAGCACCACTGGAGTGGATCCCCAGGGTAACACTGGGAGAGAGAGAGACCTTTATGGCCATTCTCTATCCTTCTAAACAGCTTTTAATAAAATATTAGCATGGCCAAAAGAAGAGATGAAGAGGCTGCAGACCTGTAACACTCTTTTAGGATCCGCGTTTCTTCTGAGTTCTTGTAAATGCCTTGAAAAGGGGAACTGAACAGCTTTTTGTATGAACAAAGAAGCCAGGCATTTGGAGACTCCTGGATACGCAGCTGTTAGGAAATTAATGACCATTTTTTTCCAGTCCTGTGTAGGTCAGCCAAGCCCTGTATTGGCTGAGTCCTGGACATTTCACAGTGTCAAACTTTCATCTCAAACCAAGGTAATAATTCTAATTGGGCCTGAGATCCAGTGTAAGATTGTGATTTCACATTGCTTTTTGATATTGCCTGAAAAGAACAGGTAAGTTCTGATACCGTGCTCTGGCATTTCCCAGAATTTCAGGCAAACATTTCCACTGTTTTTCCCACCCACACACTAGATAAAGAGGACAGCTATTGAGATTTTTTTTTTCCATGTGACTGTTTTGGGTTTTGTCAACAGATCTGGAGATCTGTACTGTTGTCTTGACTAGGAGTGGCCTAGAAACAAGATTAACTGATAACTGTCCTCCTCAAAACTGACTGTATCTGTACTGTATGTGAGATTATTTGGGACTTTAGAATTCCTCAGGTTGAATGGATGATGTAAATGCAACAGAAGGTTGGTCAAGAGAAGAGCTTCAGCTAATATCAGCTAGAAAAGTAGCTGTACTGACCATATTTAAACACTTCACTGAATCCATCCCTGATGAGAAGTGACCCATAATTTCAACAGTAGGTTGCTATTTTCCATACCCAAAAGCATGTGCCTGGGGTGTGGGTATGCCATTCTTTGTAATGGGAGAAGGCAAGTCACTTGGGAAGTGCAGTTCTCTCTTTTTCAGTCAGTGACAGTTTGTCCTTGCTGTGCCCTTTGCACTTTCTGCCTCTTCTCAACCATTATCTGCGCTGCTGTAGCTCCAGTTTGACCAGAAAGGAGACAAGTAGGCCAAACTTATGATATGTTAGACAATATATGTTACACAAGTTAACAGAAGATGCATTAACTCTTTGGACAGATCTTTAAAAATGGTTCAGAATAATTAAATTTTTCTGATATATAGCTAATCGTCTGGATTCAGAATCAGGTGCCTGCTGTCAGGTTATATTTTTGACTAAAAATAACCTGCTTCCTACTACATTTCTGTTGTTGGGCACAAATATAGCAGCTTTGTGGCATCAAGTCACCTTACAGATTGGTTGGGTGCATTGTAACAACAGTGGTTGGTGGGTATTTTAGGGTGGGTCGGATTAAATGTTAAGTTCCTGCCCTTTTTTGTGTTTTATCTATTTTCAAATTCTGATGAGTAGCATGAGTGCTAATTACAGAATTTCAGTTTTTATAGGAAACTGTTGGTTTAGAAGTGTGTAACTGTGCAGATGATTTTGCCTGTGATTTTGCCTGTGACAGCACCTATTAAGCAAAAAAATGTAGTGATATCATTCTACGTTACATTCTGTATTCTACAAGTACAGAATTTTGTCATTTTTCACTTGCTTTTCTTTTATTATTTAGAAGATGGAAAAATACAGTGTATCTTAGCTGTATAAATAGCATCCTTCACACACATGGCACAAAAGGTCTTTAGGGAGACAGGAAAAGTAGAGACAAAGGATTTATGATACCAGGTACTGCAAGTCTTAACCCACATAGGTAAGAAGATATAATTTATGGAAATAGATGAGGCTTAAAGTAAAGGAAGATGGACTTTTAATAATGCGATAATGAAATTGTAGAAAAGCCTCCACATTGCTACCTGGTGCTGAATGAAATCAGAAATGTTGAACAGTTATGTCACCTGACATGTAAGACCACCTCCCCTAACAGTCCTTAACTCACTTCTGCTGACTTGCCACAATGAAAAGTGTCTGAGAAGAGCCCAGACTGGAGGAGGTGGAGGAGATGAGGTGGCCTAGGGCCGAAAGCTGGGAGAAGGTTAGACAGGAGCGAAGATACTCAGAGAAGTGGGAAATGACAGGGATGGAGGTGACGGGGGGGTGAGCAATTAATAGAGACATACAATACTTTTTGTTACTTCTGAAACATTAACATATTTTCCACCTGAAAATATGAGTTGAGCTGAATTAGTCTAGTTAATTGCTAATATAATTTTATTGACTAGAGGTAGTTCTCCTGGAGTAACCTCAGAGATAAATATGGATCTTTGTGACAAATTTGTGCAAGAATAACATCAGAGGGTTATGCCCAGCATAGGAGCAGTGTGACGTATGTGAGCAGAGCAAATAAGCATATCGAAAAATTTCTGTATCCATTCACTTTGATTTTCCACATCTGCTAAATGGAAGGAACTTGTGTTAGCCAAGAAAGAGAGTAACGGTCTGTTGGTTTATTTAGCTGGTTTTAGTCTCACATTTCTATTTTCAGAGTTGAGGATGCAGGCGGTTTTGTTTTCTTTTTCTAACCTCTGTGAACGCTCCTGGATGTTATTCACGTGATTCTTCTCTGTGCAAGACTGATGGATGACAATGTACCTGACAATGGACTTAATGAGACAAAAGTCCTATTAGCCTACTGTGGAGTTTGATATATAGAGATGACAATATGTAAGACTAGGGTCAACAATGTCTTTTAATTTTTCAATGTCCAGCTTTTCTAAATTGCAGCAAAAATAAGCTTGGAAGGAAGAGAAATGGGACCTGTACTCTCCAGAGTGACTAAGGACTTTGGCTGTCTGAACTGACTACCTGAAAAGAGCTGGTTTTTTCCAGAGAGTGAATAGCTTACAAGTCTTACTTCTTTTCCTTCATTTTAATGAAAAATAGACAAATAGCCCAGTTATTTATTTTGTCTTAATTTCTCACGATGTTAAAACTTTTGAAAACCTCTGATATATCCCACCCATCAATAAGGCCTGTAGACAATGTTATGGTGTAAGCCAGAATTTGGGTGGCCTGCGTTCTTCTGGTTGCTTGATGGTGATACTGGAGTTTACCCAGCATCCTCCTTTCAGCTGCAGCTGTGTCTCTCATGGCTGAGCAGGAGCACGATGGCTGTGAAATATATATAGAAGCAGGCAGAATGATTTATGTTATGAATCACGACGAGTGTGATGAGTTCACTTTCTGTATTATAACATCACTTATGCAGTACAAGCACCAGCTTCCTACTATGGTGCTGGCAGCCCAGCAATGTGATGCTCTATTTCAAGACCTTACAGCTCTGTGGGCAGTATGCTGGGCACCTGCAGTGTCACCTTCTCCTGCTCAGACACACTTACACTCAACTACTATCTGACTTGCTTTTCTTCTTCCCCAAAATTTGAGTTGGTCTGTGTCCTCTGGCAGGTTTTCTCTCTGCCCACCCTGGGGTTGTCAAGTCAGGCTGGATTTCTACTTGAGACAATCCAGGTCTCCACCTCTCTCTCCCTATACTTAAAGCTAAATGGGCTGGAGGAAGATGCTTTTTTTCTTAATGGGCTGCTTGGAGAGTGAGACTTTATTTACTTCAGATAGGTAACAAATTGGTTCATCTCTGAAACTCACAGAATTTTTTTCTCTTAATTTAATTTGGCATGGTAGATTTTTTTTATCTACTATCTCACTATTTTTGGAATGCAGCTAAATTCAGTGAAGTCTCCCAGCAGTGCATTTACAAGCCAATTACAGAAGCCTAAGAAAATAAGAAAAGGATTTCCCAGTGCAGGAGGTCTCCTCATCAAGAAATTTTCTTCCACAACACTATGGGGGGAAAAAGCATATGGAGGCAAGTCTGAAATTAAGATAAACAATAATTGTGCAATCATTACTTTTATGACCATATATTCCTTCTCAACTTTAGGCTGATATTATGCATGTAAAATAAGTTTGTAGTTTACCTTAAAGTTGAAACATCACATGACAAGGAAAGGGCTCTATTCCTCGGCTGTTAAGGACGACTCCAGTGAAGTCAAGTCACTGCCACAACAAACACAAGTCAGCTCTCCTGATGCCTGTTTCTGCCCCAGTCAGGGAGGAGTGAGGAGCGCCATACAACATCATAGGGCACATATAGTTCAGGCCCAGACGCTGCTCTTTGCTGGACGTCTCACTTACATGTAAATTCTTCCTGGATTCCCCCTGGTTGCTTTATTCGTTATTTTCAGTCATTTTCCTTAATGAAACTATCTAGCAGAACTAATCCAAACATGGGCTTAATTAATCAACATTTGGCAGTCTATAACTCTGCGCTCCAGTCCAAATTACTTGTGACAACTTTCTTAATGCACAACCAAAATATCTACAGGGAGTCTCTGCCTCAATCAGCTGGCTGGACAGCATGTCTTCAATTTATTTAATATATTTTAATAAAGCTGCAATAAACCTTTTCTGCCTAGCTGCCCACAGAACATTTTACAGCAGAAAGTGACATTATGTCATCTTTAACTCACTTTAAAAAACAAAAAAACCCCAAAACAACAGTCTTTTATAATACAATGATGTCTTGCTTGGGTCACGAAGGCAGAAAAGGAAGCCACTGAACTGAAGAAAATGTGGGTGCTGGTCATAAGAAAGGGCTGAAACTGAGCATCTGACAAATAAATGCTCTCAGGTTTGTTTAGTGCTCAACGTGACCCAGTTGTAAGATTGTAGATAAAACCCAACTTACTTCCATCCCGAGCCTGCTGTTTTCCAGCAGCCTGAGAGAACAGGGGAAGAAAAAAATCTCTTCCTGATTAGTTAGACATTCAGTTCTGCTGTCGTGCTTCAGGGGAAGAAATTGGGTCCACTGCAAGTTTTATGAACAGAAATAATTCAGCCTTCTTTTCAGTTGCAACCTCTCTTTTCAGTTCTGGTTGTATTTTGCTAAGGTGAAGACACAGTTGTCTCATCATATTGTGTGAGTTATTTGTGCTCTAAACTCTCAGGCAGATACATACTTGAAAAACTGAAATTCCACATTGGATCTACACCTGAATTTAACAAGCAGTTCCTCTCTTCAGAAAGGCTTAAATCCGATCACTAGATCTAAGCACCTCTGACCCAAGAATGACTTGATATACTGATGTCAACATGGATGCATGGTCACAGATTCCCTAGTCTGCAGAGGATCTGCAGGAGGACAAAGACAAGAGCTTGTCAGTCCTCTGTTCCACAGACGAGGAAATCGAAACCTGTACTCTGAAGAAAATTTCTTATGTGACATCATACACATCACAAATACTTTCTACCCTTTACTTCCATATCTGTAAAATCAAATTCCTAGGTATTCCTCATCTTAATGAGGACTTCAATGACTTTTTGCAGTGCTAGAGGTGATGGAATTTACTTGTGTAGACAGGATGTTTGTTATTTGATTTAGAAAGTATTATGTATATAATTTCTATGGGTTTCTGTGTTCATGTTCTGTGACTTAGATTTCAGCTGGACTTCCATCTTCCTGCTCAAGTTTGGGAACAGAGATAATTGACAACACAATTTAATTTGTTCAGACATCCAAGAACTTGATATCTTAATGAATTCAGGTGTCGTAGGATCTATGAATCCAAAGATGAGCAGAGTTTGCAGAGAGAGCAGTATAGCCCAGAAGCTGCTACTGTGGCCTGTGCATTGGCAGAGCACTCTCTGGGCATCTCCCTGGTTGCTGGATTGCAAGGGGATAAGCAGGGGGTGCAGAACCCTGCTCCTTCAGGTGATAGACAGGGATTAACACACCAGCCTGTATCTCAAATTATTTGAGTCTCATTCTACCACCCTGGCTACCAGTGTAATGTGTCTCAGTTTCTGTGAGGATTCTCACAGGTTTCTGTTCCTGGTGTTTCTGAGCATGCCACTATGTGAGTAATGGAAAAATGTACACTCTTCTTACTGTGCTTTATTAAGTAGCCAAGCTGATTTGTGGGTCAACTTGCAATAAAGGGTGTTACTGAGAGTTAGTCAGGCTATCACTGTGGTATAATTATTCACATCTACTTGTGTGGCTATCTAAGGAGGGGTGAAAACAGTACGTTCAAGAGTAAATTCAGAATCAACAAAGGTGATAACTTCTACCAAATAATCCCAGGGGAGCTGGCCAAGGAGCTTTCTGGCTCAATGACGTTATTTCTTTTTCCTGAATATAAGAATGTCACTAAAATTCCCAAAGTGTAGATGTTTGTTAACACCATCCCAGTGTTCGGAAAGGGCAAATGTGATAACTAAGATAAGCATAGCACAATTAGCCTGATAAGATTCCTTGGCAAAAAATATGAAGAAATTGATATGGGAATCAGTTGATGCAAGTTTAAGTGTGGTAATAAAATTAATACTAGTCAATATTTGTTTTCACAGAAAATAGATCTTGTCAAGGAAGCCCAATTTCATTCTTTGATGAGATTATAAGTTTAGTTGATGAGAGAAACTGCACAGACATAATAGACTTTTGTATGGCATTTGACTCAGTATCACATGAAATTATTTTAATGAAAAGCGCTATGCAATATCACAAAGTTAACACTGAATAGATAAAAGCTGGCTATCTGACAATTTCAAATGCTAGCTGTCAGCACAGAAACATCATTGAATGAGGATGTTTCTAAGTGTGGTACAAGAAGGATTAATATTAAACCCAGTCCTATTCAATATTTTCATCAACCATGTGACAATAATTAAAAAAAAACCCACAAGAGATGTACTGGAGAGTGATGCAATAAAAATGATGACATGGTAGCCACACAGAGAGATCAGTTTCCATTGGATCGGGTGGGAATGTTCCCAGCCCAAGACGAAGTGAGATACAGGCAAGAAGAGGCTCAGGCTCTCCGGGTGGCCGGGAGGGCAGTACCTTGGACAGCGGCAGTTCCGGCGGGGAGCTGGCGGCAGTGCTGAACGGGAGGTCCAGCGCGATGCTGCGGAGGAGAGGAGTCATGCAGCCTCTGGTGTATGAATGGGAGAGCAGGGGGAGGACTAACTCTCAAATGTGGCCTTGATGAGATGGATGATAGAATCACGGGCACAATTGTATGCAAATGCTAGTGAGGGCTGGAGAAAATGCTGCAGGGGAAGGGCTGGATCTGTTTAGCTTGTTAAGAAGCAGAAAGGGAGGTGAGGTTATTAAAGACCATGTCTTTGTGGTGAGAGGTCTGGGTCTGAGAGGGCACTTAGCTTAGCAGAGGAAAGTATTACAAGAACCAATGGCTGGAAACAGAAACCAGACAAATTCAAATGAGAAATTAGGGAAAAATGTGGAAATATGGGGAATTAATCAGTGGAAAAAATTACAAAAGGGGAGATGTGTTTCCTTTCTACCAATATATTCAGGTGAAGACTTGATGCCTTCCTGAAAGTTATGCTTCAGTCAAGCATGAGTTATTTGGCTCAACACAGGGGTAACTGGGTGAAATTGAATGGCCTGTGATATGCAGGAGGTCAGGCAAGCTGAGATATTGCTCCTTTCTGGCCTTAATCTCTCTGAATTTATGGATATTTGAGTTAGACACAGTAGGTATTTTTGTACTTGGTTAACATGCATCTCAGAGATGATTTATTGAAGCTTTCCACCTCTTCAGTGACATGTGTTGGCCAGCTGAAGGTCAGAAACAATGGCACAGACTGTGGACAATTGCTCACCCAATCTGAGTAATGGTTTACTGATAGTGTTTGTCTGTAAGCAGTGGTTACAGCTAATAATACTCACACAGCCCATATGATGAATTATTTCTGCAGAAAATGTTGGTAGAATCATTCTGAATAATGCTTGTATCAGAGCCCCATGATAGTTCACAACAACAACAAAGGCTTGAACTTGCCAAAACACTTTTTTTCAGTTTTGACATCAAAGCTCCTTCCTTCCTTCTACCCAAGTAGGGTAAGGCACTCTGAAAGGGAAGGTGAAACTTTGTCTGCTGACTGTGCTACACAGCAATATGCTTCTAAAAGCTGCTGCATAGTTAGGGGCTTTTAGGACTTTTCCTCAGCTTTTATCACTGTCTTCCATCTTGCAGTGTGTAGACCAGTAAAGTTAATTGTACTGTGTATAGATAATTATTCCTCATTCAGCACACTAACATGAATGATCATTGCCATAGTGAGTGCATTTTTTCAGTGGCTCAAACATTCACTTACTTACTACAGTGTTCCCCAAACACTGTCCCTTCTTCTTATTTACCAAACTGAAAGGCAAAATGTATTTAATAGATGAAGGTTAATTACTGGACTGATTTTGCATGGTGCTCAGAACTCTGTTCTCTAGCCCATCATTAAAACATATTTACCTTTAAACATGGAAGTATATACATTACAACTTCATGCATTATGATTTTTTACTCGATGGCATTATAGAAAAAATACTTTTTTTCATACCATTTTTAAAAAATAATCAATGTGTCTTGCACTTGGTAAAATAGTTAAATGCACACACATGTGTATTACACACCTGTAACATAGCAAACTGCTTCTCCTGGGTTGTCTGTAGTGTCCTGGCTTCAATGGGATTTTGTTTTGCTTTGTGGCCAGCCCATGGTGATCAAGGCCCTTAGCAGTTAAATGCAGGGCAGCTGACCCAGGCTGGCCCACAGGTGTGTTCTATATCATTAACAATCAAGTTCACTATAAAAGGGAGGGCTTGCTGCAGAGAGGGGAGGCTGTTTTTGCTTTCCTCTCTTTGGGCCTCTCTTTTTCTCATTGCCAACAATTGGTATTCCTAGAACCTGCTGCAACTGTAGCTAAGTATACTTTTGTGTGTTTTATGTTATCATTTATATTGGTTTCTTTATTTTATTAAATCTGTTTAATTTTAACCCATGAGTCTTCCTCTTTTTCCCAGTTCCCTTCCTTTGTTAGGGAAGGGACATTGGGTGAGAGAAAAACTGTTATTGTTTAGCCCCCGGTGCGGGTTAAACAAAGACATGTAGTGAGTTTGAAAATTTAAGATTATGTGTTTCCCTAATGTTTTGCAAGATAACAATACAGGGAAAGCAGTTCACTGCCTCTCAGGAACTTCTGCATACTTCTTCTTGCTCTCCTCTGATTATGCCTGAGGTCCTGGAGGGAGTGTGGTCTTCAAGAAACACTTGTCATTTTGTTCAAACACACTCCTCAGTAACTTGTTTTTTTTGTCAGAGCAGTAAGAAGTACATTTTCCTCCCACTTTCCCACCAGCTGCCTCAGAGCTGGTGTGTTTTTTTGTCAGGTGCTGAATCTGCACCATACCTGACATCCAATGAGCAGTCCTTCAAAGTGCAGAAAGGCTGCCTTACTGTCATTGTCCAAGGAATACCTCAATGCATTGCAAATGTAAAAGCAAAGAAAGCCACTCTCCAAGAAACAAACAGGCAGTCCTGACTTGTGTCGTCCCTGACTTGTGTCATCCCTGCAGGCATCTTTCAGTGAGGAGGATCTGCTATGTCACCCTTTCCACAGGATCCTGTTTGGGCAACCTGAACTTCCATCTCTCAGGCATGGCAGGAGGTCTGAGATACCTCTGTTATTCCGTCTTCCAGTGATGGATACAGGCAGCAAGGTTTATCAGCAGCCTTTTCAATGTCCCAGAGGGAAGATTTGTAAATATAGCACCTTGTAGCGCAACACAGAGTGTTCTCGCATTTTGTTTTCTTTAGTGTATTCACTCTTCATGTCACTATCTGGCTGGCAAAGCTGGAGTTAAAGTCTAAGGAATATCATGGTTTTTCAAACTTTAGGGTCGATGGTGTCTTTTTAATTCCCTGCTGTGCTGCTACTGAGAAAAACAGCTGCACATGCCATAGCTATTTTCCATCCTGAGCTCTATTTGTGACTTCTGCACATGACTAAGTAGAAACCAGGGTGAATCATGCTCTTACTCCTTTAACCCAACCCCCTGCAGAAGAGGGTTCTGTAAGCCATTACCCAGTCCCCATGCCACCCAGTCCCTAGCTGATTTTCATCTAATTGGACTGAGTCTAGATCTAGAGGTCTTGTCAGTAGTATTTTTATTTCTTTCTTTTTTATTTTTGTGGGTTGAGAGGGGTGTGTTGTTTTTTGTGAGTGCTATCTTGCCTGTTAAACTTCCTGGCCAGGCTGGGCAGCCTGCCATGGTGATACCGTAAATCCATCTGGAAGCAAAAAAAGGAGAAGAAAGTTCCTGTCAACAAAGATGAGACACAAAAAATCATCTCAGCCAAATATGTGTAAGAGACAAATAACAATGTGCTTAAATGTTAAATCAAGATACAGAAAATAAGAATGTAATTGGTTAGAATAGCAGGCTACCAAGTCCAAGGAGTGTGTCTCCCTGAGAGTCAGTATGGGTTGTGGTAACAGCATGCAAACCTCTTAACAGTTTTGGCAGTCTCACATTTTCTCAGTACATAACATAATCAGATCAGTTTATCAGAGCTCTTTTTATCTCTACATGCTGTTCTCAGTCAGATCCATTTCTCAAAGAGGCAGGTTTGTTCTTCTGTTCCACCAGCAGCCTCCGTCTCAGCCATAGCTGTGGTTTGAGAAAGATACGTACCATAAGGTGTTTTAATTACTCTCATTACTATACTGCCTATATTGACTGGTTAAGTAGTATCTCATGCTAGGGTGATTTCCTCATTAAGCCCAGGATACAAGCTATAAAACAGAAGGTACCATACGGTGGATACAAGAGTTGGGACAATTCTCATGGGAAGATATAATTTTTAATGGTTTCCTCTGTTTATAAAATAGTTGCATATGATCTTACTGCTGGGCTGACAAATGCTACACAGCCTATCCTTTCACAGCCTTGGCCAATGCAACTAATTTCTTGCATGCCTGCATTTACTTGAGTTGAGGTCTAGTTGCTTACCTTCAGGGCCTGACCATTGACTTCGATCCTCAGCCTCATACAGCTCTTTCAAAGCAGCATCTGTGCTGACCAATTTTCTGCTTTCAGCTGCTCTCCTCTCAACAGCTCCTCTGAGACTCCTCAGGCCATATCTAAACCAGTGTTTGTATCAATCAGGGCACTGGTGTCTTGTATCTTAAAGGCTTAATGACCCAAACTGTCTTTTCCAAGCAACAGAATTTTTTCATGGCAAACTGACATGTTTTGACTGCTCGCATTTGGCAGCACTCCTAAATTTGGTATAACCCTGTTCCTTTGTCATTCTTTAACCATCTCTACTGTAGGCAGCAGTCAGGGTCTTTCAGATCATTCTACACATCTTTTCCTATTTTTTTTAATAAAAAAATCTGCAACTGAGAAGTCAACTTAGAGGATCTTACCTTTATATTGACTGTGTCTCCATTTAGCCCACCTCCAGGGCTAAATTATAACCAGCTATTCTATTATCCAATGATCCCTCCCCAGCCTGAGGGGGAATCAGGAAAAGGAAAGGAGGCCCATGGACTGAAATGGAAACAGATTTAGTAAAGTAAAATACCTGATACTAGTACTAATGATAACATAGAATACACAGAGTTATACTCAACCCATATATTGGTTGTGAGCTGCGCACTCCTAGCAATGAATGCCAGATGTCAAACACTGCATGATGGTCACCACAAACAGAAGAGTTGACCTCAGGAGCAGAACAGTGGAAAAGACCCTCGAGGGATGGCAACCATTGAGGAGGAGCCCTATCCTCAGCAAACTTACCAATTTGTAGTGAGCACGACATTTATGGTATGGAATACACCTGTGGGACAGCCTGGGTCAGCTGTCCTGGCTTTCACTCCTTGCACCTTAAGCACCTGGCTAACTCAAAACTGCTAACAGCCTTGATCACCATGGAAACCCACATGCCATCGCTGACCACAAACTAAAACAAAGTGTCTTATCACCTTTGTTTTTGCCATATCAGGTGCTGCAGTCCTCTCAAAAATGCAGCTTTTCTGAACAGAAAATTTCTTCTATGATTCCACCCCAGTGAAACCAGGACAGACTGGGAAAAATAGTGTATGGAGGCAATATATATAGAAAAGCACTGAAGTCCCATTAATTCTCTGCGAATTCCAGCAGCAATCTTGCTGACTGTGACTGTCTTCAAATTTGTGTTGTCGAATTTGTCTTCTTTTCAGCAATTTCTTGTTTAAAGAAAGTACAATGAGGCCCTTACCTAGAAGCTACTATACTACTATTTCAACAGCAATAACTACTGTACAACTATTACTATTAATTCAGTCAGTTAATGAGTAGGCAGAATTATTCTGAGCAGTAGAAATAAGAAGTAGGATATATGGTCTGTTGGGGTGTTTTTGTAATTTTTTTCCTGGAAAGCTGAGACATGTGAACTAATGAAAGGATCATCCAGTGCCCTTGCTGATATTCCTGGCAACAGAGCCCAATTAGATCACAATGTTGTTGCATTTATTCACCACAGACAAAAGAAAAGCAGATGCTTGGTTTAAGTTTCAATCTATCTATCTGAAATATTCAGAGGTTCCATGGTCAGCCTCCTGGATCGATACCCACCCCAAAGCTGCCTGCTTCACAGCTGAAAAAGCAGCTTTTCTGCTCATTTTCCTCACTAGTAATATGAATTGTACAAGACAAATTCTGCTTTGTGTTAACTCCTGGCACGAAGTTCTGTCCTATGTCCCCTATCAATGCTCATTTCTCAGGTCTCACTTAGCGTGAAATTTGGCATTGAAGCTGAATCTTAGGGAATAATTCTGCTGATGATACACCAGTCAGGTAGTTTTCAGTTCGTTCTTTCACATGTGGATTGGCTCTAAGATACTGGGAGGAAAAAGTAAGTGAAACTTGTCATTGACAAGGTTTACAATATGACTGTAAAGCACTGGAAACTCAGTTTTCCATCTTTTTCGGAACACGTTCTTTCTTCATCTTTGGATCATGTCACAAAATTTCTAAGGAGAAGTCTATCAGATTTTTCTTCAGACAGAAATGTCTAAGAACACCACCAGACAAGAAGATAAAGCAACTGGAGCTTCCTTTT
The DNA here is from genome assembly GCF_013368605.1 of Nyctibius grandis. Taxonomy (NCBI): domain Eukaryota; kingdom Metazoa; phylum Chordata; class Aves; order Nyctibiiformes; family Nyctibiidae; genus Nyctibius; species Nyctibius grandis. The sequence continues at coordinate 32,589,048 of NC_090658.1, forward strand.
GCAATACTGAGATTCACTGAGATAATGAACATGCACAAATATTTCCAACTGAAAAAAAAAGGTTCGTTAGGCATACGACTTGCAGAAAAACCATGAGAACATTATACTTGAAAATTCCCCAGCAGCCCTGAACTGTCTTCCATAATACTTACAACAAAATCTGAAACTTACGTTTAATATAGAGATGAAAAACTGGTCTGTTATACCCTTACCTGTTGTTCCCCCTATAATGTTACATCTGTCAGATGCAAATAGATACCATGTATTCCCCACTAGATCTTACTAATGAATATGCAAGGAGTATTTTTACATCCTGGCAATTTTAGGAAAACCAGAGATTACAGAGAAGCCAAGAGTGATAAGGTTAATGAGGGTCACTGTCTTGCTTTCAAGAAGGAATTATATAGTGGATATTTCCTTCTTTGATAGAAATACTGCAGTCACCTCTTGCATTTTTTAACATCTTTTAAATTATTATCTCTGCTCTAAAAATCCATATAATGAAGTCATCCAGAAGTACTGTAGTAGGAATGGTAGCCATTATACAGGTATATGTATGTGAGGGGGTGGGCAAGAAGAAAGAGAAACTGCAGATCTCTTCCCAGTAGTACATTACCACAGAGCGAGGATCTCAGCAAAAATTATCCTCTACCCATTGGAGTATTTCATGGGCTGAACTAAGCAAAGCTGATTCTTCTTTTGAACAGGCAGCCTCATCAAATATTCAATACCCAGGTGTATACTGATCATTCTGCATTGGCTGTTTTTCTCCATTCGTGTTTCTCCCTAGGTCCTCTTCCATCAGATTTCGTGGGTTTCTTTCCATGCCATGTGTCCCGAAAGGAGCAGGAAATTCTTGTGACAGGAGTAGATGGGGAATAAAAAAAACAATAATAGGGAAGAAGAACAGGAGCCACAAAGGAGCCTTCCTTTCATCTCCAGCCTGAAATCAGGCATTACAACTACTTGTAGTAGAGAAGAAAATGTGAAGAACAGGATTTGAACAATTTATACTCTCCATCATCAACTTGGTACTCAGATGCCCCATATGTGGTTCTTTGCCTGGCCATCCTGTCTACATTGTTAAACATCTGGATTCAAAGCTAGTATAAATGCATGTAGCACCAGCAGACTCAAAGGAGCTTGTTGATCTACTGTGAAGGAGAATTTGGACCTTGGTGATCAGATTTAAGAAAGGTTTGCAGGCACCCAGGAAGCAGCCTTTCACTATTATTCCTTCTCAGTGGTTGTGTTTTGTATTTATACCAGAAGAAACAAAAATTCCACAAACCTCTTGCTCCGTAAGAAAAATAATAGTCTGAGAAGTGCTATTGTTCTGGGATTCTTTTTATTTTCTATTACTAGCCACACTTCTAATCCTAGTGTCATGGTTTAGTCTTTGAAGTAATGGAGGCAATAGGAAGTCAATTGTATATAGGAAAGGCAGCTTGGACAGAGTGGGGCAAACACACAGAGAAGAACAAATGCCACTGGCTTGATGTTGAGGAAGGAGGAATGGTGTCCTGGAAAATTAAAAGCAAATCTCAAAGTCATGATATTTGGTGTTATAGTAATGAGGAGGGGGGCAGGGAGTCAAGGTGGGGCTGCTGCATGAATATCAGTCCTCAGCTAAGAATAAATAATTCAATAAATGTCTAGCTCACATTTATAGAGGAAAACTGGAAAATGCAATCGAAGTTTGTATGTCCCAAAGACAGGAAAAAAATCAGGAAAAAAGCCTATTTTTAAAAATATTTTGTACCCTATTACTTTTGTGTGTCTTGACTCATGATGCCTGACTGTTTAGGGCTGAAATATTGCCAAGTATTTTAAACTCTGGTTTCTGAGGCCCCAAGTAGCATTAACTCCTATATGTTCAAGTCCTGGAAGTATTTTCATCTGCAGAGTCCTGAGAAGAAGAGTGTAAGCAAAGATGGCTTCAGCCCAGCCAATCCCTTTCTCTTGCTCTTGTACCCTTTCTTCCTCCTGGCATCTCTGAAGACCCCAGAATCAGAAAAAGAGAGGTCTTCTCTGCACCTTCCCAACACAGGTGATAAGTCTCTTCTTCATTTCCCTCTACTTTATGTTCTGCTCTGGTTTTGAGCACAGACCTTTGTGGAGACTATTTCGTTCTGAGCAGCTTTGCAATGGGTTTGCTCAATGCTATTTACATTGAAGTAGAGGGACCAGTGGCTGGTAAAGCAAGTTACTTCAAAGGTCTGGGAGGATGAGGAAAATGCCAGACTCATGGTATTTTATGTGTGGACTTCACCATAGATGTTAATTCAGTGCCTCTCACTTTTTTTTGTCACAAAATGCATTAATACTCTGCACAAAGTAATTTTAACTTTTCAAAAGGAAACACAGCTATTTGTCATCTCTCTACACTCCATACTTTCTCTCTGGCCCTTGATTCCACTTGTCAAATAATTGGCAAATGAGCTGTCTTAGTGCGAATACCTAGCAAGTTACCTGCATGCCCTCGTCTCTCGTGTGGAAGAGGATTTACAGAGAGTTCAGCTGTAACTGACATTTCTGCTTGAGATGGAGTCCGAAGCTACAGTAGACCAAGGTTTTGGGCTGGATTTCAGTCTTCCAAATTTTCACAAACAGTGGGTTTGTGAGATGTTTCCTGATACTAACTGATTTTGAAAAAAGTCAGTTGCACGTTGTTTCTCTCTCCTCTACCTTTTTTTTTTTTTTTTTTTTACTATTCTTATTGCTAGAGTTTTTAAGTGTCTGGTTCTTACCTCATGGCCTGACATCTCCTGGGAGCAGATATTATCCTGACATTTAATTATGCCTGAATTGTCTTTCCCAATTTTGAATGCAATCTGTATCTGATCTAATTTGGATTTGGGGATTTCAATGTGATTGTAGGTGGACAACCATATGTGGGTGTGTACACACAAACACACACACAAAGAGGCTTCATTTTTTTAAAAAAGGACATTTACGTCTATTTAAAATTATTAACAAATTCAGGCAGTTTTCACCATATAATTTTGGACAAATAAACATTTTGTGGATTTAAGTGTCTTTCACGAAAGTAAGGTAGGAGGGACTGTTCTTTTGTCCTTTTCCAAGATATCTGAGTAGACTGCTGGGGTTGTAAGAGCTGTTCACACCTCTCCTTCTCTGAGAATGTACGAACTTTAAGTAAGTCTTCTGTCCCTCAGGAGAGTGACCCAACTGCTAGTTATTGTGTATTCTGAATTGAGCTGTCCTTTTGAAGCTCAAAGTAGAACCACTTTGTATCTGCCTTAAATATTCACAGACACAAACTGAAAAACTGACTTTAGCCAGGAGGTTAGAGTGATTTATATGGTTTCTGGTCTCTGTGCCAGTGACTATTTAAAGCTGCTACATCAGCTTCAAAAGACAAGAGCGAGATAGGCGTATCTTCAACTATTGTTCAGCTCAGTGGTTAAAACAAGCTCCTGTGAGTAGGAGTCTTTTGTTAAAATCCTTGGTTTGAACATTGTTAGATGAGTCCTCGACCCCATTCAAGTACAGTGGCATAGCAGCCATGCTGTACTGCACTCCCTCCTTTTCATTCACTTTCTGAATCTACTCACAGAATCACAGACTCACAGAATCACAGAATGTTAGGGATTGGAAGGGACCTCGAAAGATCATCTAGTCCAATCCCCCTGCCAGAGCAGGATTACCTAGACCATATCACACAGGAACGCGTCCAGGTGGGTTTTGAATGTCTCCAGAGAAGGAGACTCCACAACCTCTCTGGGCAGCCTGTTCCAGTGTTCGGTCACCCTTACCGTAAAGAAGTTTTTCCTCATATTTATGTGGAACCTCCTGTGTTCCAGCTTGCACCCATTGCCCCTTGTCCTGTCAAGGGATGTCACTGAGAAGAGCCTGGCTCCATCCTCATGACACTTGCCCTTTACATATTTATAAACATAAATGAGGTCACCCCTCAGTCTCCTCTTCTCCAAGCTAAAGAGACGCAGGTCCCTCAGCCTCTCCTCATAAGGGAGATGTTCCACTCCCTGTTTAATCAAATACATTTCAAAGAGCTTTATTTTCAGTTTGGACAAAATGTACTATTGAATCCCAAATATGCTCATAATTTCAATCTTCAAAAAAAGAATGTGGTTGCCATTAAATATTTTGTATTTCAGCCACACAACAAAACTTGGCTTCCTCACATGTCCTTAAGTATAATCCCTCCCCTTCCAAACCTGAAGTGATAATAAAGCACTCCTTTCTTCACTCCAATGCACTTTCCACTCTAACGTAATCTTCCTCTACTGTGTGTAGCACTTTGGGGACCTTTGAGAGGACAGCAGTTCTTTCTATTTATTTTTTTTACTGCCACTCACCGATTTTTGGAGAATTGACTTCATGAAGGATTGAAAATACCATAATAATGTTGATAATCATAATGAAAGATATGGACGAGATGGACAGTGGATAGATTTCTGATGTCATTTCACTGATTGCCCCCACTCACTTTCTGGCTTTTTCCATTATCTTGTGCTAATTTAAGAATTTGAATTAGCAGGCCGAGGGAAGTTAAATGCAACATATTCAAAGTTTTCCTTGTTAATTAGTCTCACTCCATCTTCCTCAGCTCCCTTTCTCCTCTAGTGGGAAGCCATATGACAGTTATCAGACAGCTGCATAACCATCTGGTTGGAGGTCTCCAGGCTACTGATTGCTCTGGTAAGATCTACGGGAAAGTCAGTGCACTGTATCCTAATGTAGAGGCATGTCATCTGCCAGCTCTGCCCGCAATTCCGAATGCATGGAAAGGGAGCTATCAACCTGCATTCTTATGAACCCAAAATATCCAGAGAGCTGGGCTTTACAACAGCTATAAGAGAGCATTCTCTCTATATCTCATTTGCAAAGCACCTATCAGTTTAGTATTTAAATTGCTGGCCTAAATCCATTCCTTGTTCTTTGAAAAGACATCAGTTCACATGACACTGAAGCTGTCTGGTCCTAGAACAGCACCACAAATCAAGGTGCATGCAAACAATTTGGCTTTGTGGATTTCTCTCTGTAACCTTCAGCTCCATGGCTATCATTTTGCTCACACTGGGAGAGAGTGGGGGCAGGCTGGGGGCAGAGGTACCGGAAAACTCTCTGGCAACAAAAACGAAGCGGTATGTCCCAAAGGAGACCTCAGAGCAAGTGCTGAGGAGGGATCTAATTTAGTAAGTGACAGAAAATCATACAGAGAGCAGATGAACAGAAAGAGCATGCTGGGGGATATTTAAGAAGATGGTCGAAGGAGTCAATGTCACTCTGCTTCATTAGATGCTTGATGTTAAATTTTTGAGCATGATGAGTGGTAGATGAAAGGAGTACAGTCAAGTGGTGAACAAGTGTTGCTAAACCTCCTTAGCGCCACACTACGCACAAATGCCTGGCGTCTGATATGTGAGCTCAGTCCTTGAGTGGGTGCTGGGGCAGGGGAGAGGAAAATAAGCTTGTGGATAATTAGCTGCAAACGCAGCAGACAATTATTCTTTTATTCATTTTTTGCTCTTTTTAGAATGAACTTCTAGGTACTCATTCTGTGCCTCAGGTGCCTTAACAATCAGTTACAAGTCACAGGCTAAATAAGGGGTGTACCTGTGAATAGATCCACTGCTGCTCAGCGTAGCTGTAGAGAAAGAAGAAAATTGGTGGCTTGCACAGAATGATAACAAAAACAGGGGTCTGACACACCATGAGGGTACAGGTCCCCTGAGAGACAGCATCAACATCTGATAGGAAGAAAGGGAGGAATTTCTAGGCTAAAAAGGTCTCAAAGCACTGATGGCTTTGTCAGTTAAAACCATCACCTTGAATTCCACCTGGGAGCTTAGTAGAGGTCAGAGAAATGCACAGAGCAAGGTCTAAATTGCTCCCAGTGTGCAGTCTGTCAGGCTGCAGCATGATGTGTTGGCTTCAGGCTGAATATTTTGAAGGTGTAGTTGCGTGGAGAGAGCATTAAAGTAATCTAATCCTCTGTCCTGTATAATTGTGGCATGGTCACAGCAGATGGGAAAAGGTGCCTTCATTATGCTGGGTGTAGATGGAAATAGGAGCCGTTGTTCATGGTGGCTGTTTGGCACTGAGGACCAGGCCCTGGCTTGAACATTGTCTCCAGCCTGCACACTTGTTTCACTGCTGGATGCGTTGCATCACCTGGTTCCCCCCCAAGCCTTTCTCATCTGGTCAGTCATGGCCAGCCTGTCTGGACCCCCTCTTCCCATGTCAGCGAGGCAGTGAGTGCCTTGTGCTCTGGAGCCAGCGAGGCTGATCTCCCAGATTAATTAGTCTGTTCCAAACTGTGTGCAGCTTTTTTCCTCATGGCATGCCCCAGTTGGGAACCTAGTTGCATTGGTGGTCTATATACAGAGAAACAAGGGAACCTCCAACATGTGCTTCAGACCTTAGGTAGGCTGGAGCACCCTGTGGCCATGCCTATTGCTCTTCTTTGACTACAGTGAGGGCCTTGGACTTTACATCTTATCCATAGTGAGCCTGCATCTAAAATTTTTGATGCCTGTAGTGATTTCCTTGGTGGCTCCTGGATGTTCACAGTATAGCTAGCACAGTGGGGCCTTGAGATGCTGAATTCAGTACCAACCGTGATGATGCATAGGTGGTAACAACACAAAACCAGTTAGCTTTTAAATCTTTCCACCATTTTCCTTATTCCTTTCTTTTTCACCTTCTTTGTCCACTTTCTGTTTGACTTCAGTAGGAGGAAGTGTACAAAATTGTAAATAGATTAGCACAAAAGACCTTGTAAGGTTTATAGCAATATTTATATTGTGTTCTCACCTGAATGGGGTTTGTTCTCACAGGTAATGCGAAGCACAACATGTGATGACTTCCTGAAGTGGTTCTTTGGCTCAGATTCTTTAGCTCTCTGTCTCTTAAGATTAGCACTGGATGGTATTGTTTGATGGCTCAGTGTCAGCAAGAGATATACTGTCATTTCCAGAGCTTGCTTTTTTTTGTTTTGTTTTTTTGAAACCACAATCTTAAAAAACTTTCTTTTTACTTCTTCTGGCCCTTTACATTTCATGCTGCAGATCCTGAGGCTGCAAGTAAGTACTAGACCCCTCAGGATATGAAAAACTCCTGCAGAAAAGATGAAAGTTAAACCTCTCCAGAAACAATCAGATGTCTATAAACACTTCTGGCTCACTTGTGGATTCTAGGGGTCCCTGACTGGAGATAAACTGGTAGACAAGATAACTCACTAGGTCTCTATGTCATGCTTATATGGTCATCTATTTTTATTTGCACATCTATAGATAAGAGCTGGGGGACCATCTGCAGCAAACAATTTATTTGATGGATTAGGCACTCTTTTTAGTGTGTGTTTACAGACAGGCTTTTCTCACTGTTTGAAATGATCAAACCAATGGTCGGTGTGCAGATGTTTCAACAGCATATTTCTCACCAGCTGGTCCCTGTTTGGTGAATGATCACTGCAGTCAGGTTGCATTTTTGCTGCATGCTACTTGTTTCAGTCCCAAGCAATGTTCGTGACGGCAGCTCCCACAGAAGTAGCGCACTAGCTTTCTTATGAGCACAAGTATTTGTGTGTTAATGTTTGAGAAGAACAAATATAATGAATTATGAAATAAACACTTGAAAAGCTTTGTTGCATAGTAAATTTGCCAAAATAATCATAGACAGATTTCAGGGAGACGAAAGCCCTTTGCTGATTTGGGTCAAATTTAGTCATTGAAGAGCAAGTATAGAAATGTAAGAGACTTCATTTTGTCATTTTCTAAGTTTATTTTTCCTTTTTAATTTGAATGTCATCTTTCATTTAAAAAAAAAAAAGTCTAAAAAATATTATTAGAAAGAGACATTTACCCAACAATGAAACAAAATATTTTACACTGAAATGAAAAAAGTATTTGTAGTATATTCAAGTTAAAACTCTGAGGGTTATACTTTAAGTTAACCCAAACCTCTGAGAAACTTCCTAATTTGGCTGATTTTTCTTCTTTTCTTTTTTGTTCAGCAACCAAACTGAGGGGACCAAAATATCCTTTGCTCTAATCTGGAATACTTGTGATGGTCATTACCCAGCAGTACATTAGGATATATGCTTTAAACCCATTTCTATTCAGCAAATTACTTACATTAATTTTAAGATTAACACTTCAGGGCTTACTGAAGAGTGAGATATGATGGGACTGAAATTAATCAAATTATTAATGTTCATATTTATTTGATATTTATGTTACTGTTTCTTCCAGGGTACTCACTCAGGATCAGGTCACTAATGTGTAGCTGGTGTGTTCACTTACACACACTGCAAGTATGTATAGGACAGTTGACTTTTGTCCTTGGACTTAAAATGAAGAGTAAGTGATAAAAAAAGAAACAGCTAGAGCCAAATGTGGAGAATACATATACGCATGTGTGTGTTGTTTTAGAACAACCAGTCTTTTATCAGCATGCACCTTAACCTGTTCTCACTCAAAGGCACCACAAAAGAAGCAGGACATGTGGACAGAGTTCAGGAAGGGACAGTGGTGGTGTTACAGATCAGAAAGGGCAGATTCTTAAAACTCAGAGTTTAAAATCAGTATCCAAAATCTGTTCAGCAAGACCTAGATATGCCTTTATGTTTCCAGAGAAACTGACTAAACAAAAACTCCCACCAGCATCATCTAGAGTTTGGTCAGACCAAAAGTCTCTTTAGGTAAACAACAGGTTCAACAACCTGTTAAGAATCTGACTGCTTGGGCTTTTATTTATGCAGAGCTTCTCCTCCCTACATTGGGCTACAAGGGAAAACACACAAATGTCACAAGGTTTAAAATAAAGCAAAGGATATGACTCAGTGTTGTCATCCCAAGTGGATGTGAGAGGAGAAGCAAAAATAGCATTTGTGAGCTCATGTTCTATAATGCTTTTCTACATCATTTGCAGCTGTCTTGTAATCAGCAGAGAGATTCCTTAGACCATTTGCGATCGGTATATGTAATCCATTGATCAATCAGTCATAAAATGGTCAAATACCTATGACCTTCCCATTTATTTGTTGCAGAATCATTAACCCTTGATTGACTTTTTGTCTGAATGTTTCCTTGGACTCTTCAAAGTACTCCAGCCCCCTCTTGGAATGAGATCCAGTGTTATATATCTCTGAGTGGAGTGGCTGCTGGCAGGCAGAGGTACATACCCTTGAGACATGCCCGTGTATGACTGGAAGATGACAGAACTGTTGTAATCCTCAGGTTTGAGTTACTTTGAAATAAAACGAACCAGAAGGGCTTTTTGCATTGATTTCAGAAGGCGATTGCAATTATTAAATAGCTTTGTATTCCTCTTGTTGACTCGCCATCCAAGCTGGATGATACTTTCCCTCTCAAGCTCATTCTCATATTGCATGAGTAGCTATTCTTCATACAAGTCAGAGAGTTTGTGTTTATGAGACTTGTATTGATTTTGAACCATCTTCTCTGTTCATACGATAGTGAGGACTTGCTGTCTGTGAATTGTATTACTCAGCCTTTTCCAGTTTGCCTGTCGGGGGTTGTCAGCTTAGACACAGTAAGGTAGTGGATTTTTGCCCTATGCTACAACGACAGATTTTGCATTGTCGTGTGAATATCCTCCCAAGTGAAGTAGTGAGATGAGAATAGTAGGGCTGGGAGACGGGACATAGAGTGGAAAAGTAAAAATGATCTTTCAGGTAGATCCCCTTAGACTATTTTGTTCATGTTTCCTGTTTTTATAAGAAATATGGAAATGAGCTGTCAGGACTCTGGGGTTAAGGTCACTCCCAGAGTAAGCCTACAGTGTAGATGTAGCCATTGTATTTCTTCTGCTCACAGAAATGTTTTAAAAAAGAGCAGAGTAAAAATTCCTTTGCCTTGGGTGCGGATTTCTGGATGAGTAATTGTTAGTGGTAACAACCGCAACATCAAGAGTCGTACAATTGCCTTGCTGCTTTCCAAATGGTGAACAGCAAGACACAATGTACATCTACTAGCCTAAATGAACCGAATTCAACGCTTTCATTCACAAATATAATTGCACATACTTACAGATCAGGCTATTCTATGTGTTCAAACTGATGTGATGATAGCAACAACTGAAAATGTTTATGGATATTCTAATTGGAACAAGCAAAAGAAAACCAGTTTTACATAGGCTGTGCTTGTGAAGATGGGTTTTCAGTACGCAGTGTTATGTACAGTGCAGTCTTATTGCCTCACTCAGTCGCTCTCTCTCTATGTAGTTTCATCGCTCAGTTTCTGAGTGCCATGCACAAATTACCATTACAAGCGTGTGTACATATTGTATAAACAAAAATTACAGCTTTGTGAAAACAGCACTCTTTTGGTGACTGAGACTCCCTGCAATCACAGGGCATATGTCAAGTGTATCAACACATCTGGAAGCATAATCTTTCCTTCTTTAAAGAGGATGAACACAACTCATTCTTAATAGGGTCCTCACGGCAATAAAGGTTAAGTGCACACTACCACGGCAGCTATTAGAAGGACCTGCTAAAACCTTAAAAACCTCAGTTAGATTAACTGTTCAGGGGTTTGAAACACACCGATGCAATCCTGTTCTTGTACAACCTATAAAGCATGAGTGGGAGCACTGGTTAAGGCACTGATGTTCTGACAATACGTAGTAACACAAGGGTTCATATCTAGATTGGAGCTCATCTAAATCATTACCTGTGAAAACATCAATGCCATCTTACACTATAGCAACCATGGTCTCCTGGGCTATGCAGCCTGAAGGACCAGTAGGAAGTTTTCACATTATACTTCCAGGGCATGCTTTCTTTTCTTTTCCTTTGAAGTCAGCCTGCACATATTTCTCTTTCCAAATGTGTAAGTCTGCCCAGTCTCACTCATATGGACACCTTCCTGTGGCTTAATAGCCCCTGTGCATAGAGCAGTTCTTTGCTTTTACCAGCTGTGCTGTTAAAGATAGCCTTCATCAGAAGCCATTTCTACTCTGTGTTATCACACAGTTTACTTCCAAAAGCTGAGGTAATTATGTGCATGACTTAAAACGTATTTTTGTGTATGTGTATGAAAAAGAGAGCAAGGAAAGCAATGGGATGAATTTACATTTGTTGATGTACTGAGGGAATGGTGAACTCCTGTGGGTTCCAATGGGGACATGTATTCTCCTCAGGTGCTGGTATGAGCTGTTCCCACTAAAAATCAGAGGATATTGGCATGCTGTAAGCACAGAAGCTGAGATCTAGTTTGGCAGCCTAATTTCCTTTGTCTCCCTGTCTGGAAGTGTTTGTTGGAATTTGGCCCAGAAGATCCTGTTTATAATTTGGTCCTGTAATTTTGTCCTGACAAGTCCCTTCTCCTTGGCTGTATTTTGACCCACAAGCTACCTGCTGCAGCACTTTCAGAACCTTTCCTGTAGTCTGAGCAAACTAAAGAGGCTCCTCCCAATTGCCAAGGTGCTCAGCTTCTTGTACTGTTTCTTTTCATTGTTATGTGTACTTTGGCCTTCTATCATGTCAATGCAGACCAGATAGGAATTGGTAGCCTGCTTAATGCTAATATGAAAAAAAAAAGTCCTCAGTCATATCCTACACAAGGCTCCTGTAATTTTTTTTCTTTTTCAGAACAAATTACTGGAAGACATAAATTAATTTTATTATTGCCCTACCAGGACAAGTTCATTACATCTGTCTGTTATCATTTCTATGTCCTACATTCCCAAATATCAGTGTTTGATCACCACAAAGTCATTCATAAGTTAAACCTGCCAGTGCTGTCTTACATAAGATAAAATGAAACTTATTTAATTTAGGGAGGTGAAAATATAGATGGACTTTTATCTAAATAACCTGAAGTCTGCAGGAGAAATGCTGCCAGCATTAGCTGAGTCTCAGATTTCTCTAGGGAAGCATCCAAACTGGTGGCCCAGCCAGGGTGGGAATCCTAGTCTTGGTTACTATCCCTAGAGCACTAAAAACATTGTCTTAGGTGAGGACCCACTGGGCTAACCCTTACCAAGAAAAGTTTCTCCCATTAAGCACCCACAGTCTTGTTGAGGGAGATCTCAAGCAAAAAGATAAATCTTACCTCAGCTGGAACAAATTTCCATCTGAAGACACCTCCAATGTTGTGTAGAGACCAGTGACATGGGCCAGGAATACAGTGGTGGTCAGGCTGCTGTGAATATCTAATTGCAGGTCTCAGCTGACAGGCAGGTGAAAACAGTACTAGCTGAATCCAAACTGGAAACCAGATAGGGAAGGGTGTGAAAGATCTGATGAAGGAAATAGATGACTATGGTGTTCTGCAGGCAGACATTGGCTTGGTCTGCCCATGCTTTGAATCAGACAGGACCCCATTTCTGGACACAGTGCTAAGCATGTCCCAGATCCACAAATACCCAATGGGGCTTGCTAGCTGGTGCTCGGCTCTGTGCTTGCTGCAGCCACAGGGCTGCCAGACAGGTTAACATATAGGTCGGGGGAGTTCCTTTTCCTCATAGCAGGGGCAAAACAAGCTTACATCACCTGAAAAATATAAAAACATCCTCTGTTTGAGTGCTTTTCAATAAGGTGATCAATGAGCTAATTCTATGGGGTCTGTGTAAAGATTCACATAGGCTTGCAGCAATCTCTGTATGTGAACTTTCTAAAGGAGTCTCCGCCTTCTCTGGGAAATTTGTATGGGCACAGAAATGAATAGGTTGAACCCCCTCTGGGTTTAATCATCAGCACCAGGCAGTTACCCTTCCATGAACATATGACTTAAAGAAACAAAAAGAATGCTCTGCAGAAAAAGCATTTACTTCTGATTAGACAGTTTCCTGTGAATTTCTGTATCAATGCCTCCAGCAGAATCAAAGGGCACTAGTCTTGGCTCCTGCAGAGACACTGCTAGCATTCCAGTCTCCTCTTACTAATATCAGTCTTTTGTGTTATAACATTATTTTTTGGTTGTTTTTTTTCTGAGAAATAAAATAGATTCAGATATGATGGAAAGGTTTCAGACCTAGAGGCAGCAGGTCTAAGATGTTGCTGTTCTTTCTGAAGCTCAGTAGTACATCCTAAAATATTAAAAAACAGAGTGACTTTACTGAAATCAATGGCAGTGCTGCTGATTTTAATCACGTTTCTGCTATAGTATTTTTTTTTTATTTTTCCAGGACATACAGATGATGAGACCTGTAACAAGAAATGTTTGCTTCATTCTTATCCCCAGATCCTAGATCACTGAGCATTTTCATTACAGGAGGATTATTATTATTTTATTATTTTTAATGCCTTGAGACATTTTGCTAAGTGCTATACTGCAATACAACAAGACGACAATATTTTTAACCCTGTATAAACAGATAGCTGTTGCTTATGTAAGTGGAAGAAAGGAATCTGGTCTTCAGCATACCTTTGGTTTTCAGCATAGCCAAACCAATGGAGTTATTAGTGAGAACTGAGTTACTAGTGGGAATTTCCTATTATGTCCTGTTCAGAAATATTGATTATAGAGGAATATTCAAGTGGACCTTAAGGCGACCCTTCTTCTAAGGTCTGACACTTTATGGTGAAGTCTTACAGTCACCAGAAAAAGCACACGGTTTGTTTTTCTGAATAAACTTACCTAGCTCAGCAGTCCTTTGCCAGGCTGGGCTGAGCAAAAAGAGAGTGTAAATGCTTGCATTTTAAACAAAGTAATAATCTTGAGTTTATTGTTATTGAGTTTCTGTAATTGCTAGTGTGGGTCAAATCTTTTGCGACCATTTGTGATGAAATGGCGGTTCAAAGACAAGTCACTTAGTAGGATGCTGCGTGTGAAGGACAGTAAAAGCAGCACACGGTGGCTGCAAAGCTTCCTTGGGGTCCTCAGGGTGCCAATCAGAAGCTGTAAGTAACTAGGAAGTCTTTCAAACCTCGTCTGCTGGCAAGTCCCGACGGACTTCTGGAAATTATAGATTCTTGTAGCTGTTTTACAGTTTTGAGACAAACTGGATGTTCAGAGTAGCTTGGTAGAGTTCACTTTGAAATGTCTGAAGTCCTTACAGTTTTCTAGCAAATACTGATTGTTAAACCTCCCCTTGTGCCTCTGTCCTTGTGGGGTTGCAAACATGAATTCAATTCAGTTCTGGCTGAGAACTGGTCCCTTCTGAAAATGTCTCCCTATGACTTGATTCACTAGAGGGCTAAAAAGCAAATCACATTTTGATGGAATAGTAGGTTTTAAACCTAGGACTTCTAATCTAAATATATCAATTAGCTGAACTAAAAAGACATTCTCTGTCATGCAAGACTTTAGCGTGTTCATCAGCCTGGAAGTGTGGCCCAGATGCCATCAGAGGGAGACACAGCACCACATTGAGGAGGAGGAGTAAGGTGTTTGGCTTTCTTAGAGCAGCAAACCTTACATGTATTGGCAAACCTACTCTGTGCAGGAGGTGAATCTGCCTGAGAAGGGTTAGCTCTTTTTCCCAGGGGGACTTCCCTTCTGCATGGGGCCTGAGGTGCTAACCTTGTTCAGTTTCATGCACCACCAGAGACCAAGATAAATGGAGGCTCAGGTTATAGTTACACCTTTCATTTCCATTCATTCAGACCTAGCTTAGTATCTGCATAGCTCTACTTTATGCTGTGTACACATATTTTCAGTAGTTATTTACCTAAGGTCATGGGAGATCATCGTTTCTCTTCCTGGTAAGTAAATAAAGCCACAGCAATATAATACATGAAAAGGACAGAAAGATGAGAAAAATTTATATATTTTTCTTTAGTTTAAAGTTTTTCCACTTCTCTGCATTTGCTTCAGGCTGTCTATATGAAAGGAGGGCATCCACAAGAAGAAAAGTTGCACAGTGTGATATCAGATGCATAAGGATGCAAGAATAGCTTTTGTACAGAGAGGACAGAAATAACATTTTTCCTGGTATTGCAAAAATATTTCTCCAAGTGCAAGAATCTCAGTGTAAATTGACCACTAAAAACATTTGACCTTAACCCAGAATTGGACACTAGACTAACTTCTTCCAGAGGCTGACATTTTTTTGTTTAAATGGGGTAGCTCATACTTGTGCTTTTTTACTTCAATACTTTCAGATTCTCAATGAAATGAAGAGCAGAAGCAATGCAAGACACATAAGTGCTATTCTTGGACTATTTTTGGCTTGAACTGAAGCAGCAGGTGGTTTATGTCAGTCAAGGAAGCCTGCTCAAGAGGACTGGGGAAATGCTCAGACTTTTAACTGCTTTTGAAACCAAGCCTTGAATTCTTGGCTTCTCTGAGCTCGCACATCGTGATATACATCTGCCATATTGTTAACCTTTTGGAATTAGTGGTGGTAAATTTATGCAGGGAGATGCTGATGTTCCAGATTTGTACTAGTCCCATTTAACTAACTTTCAGGCAGTCTCCCTACGTAATTCTTACAAAAGAAAATCAGGAGAGATGCATTTATGGCTATCATTAAAAAGTGAGCCTGACTACTCAACAGTTTACAGGCAATGAGACACTTCAGTCCCAATGCAGAGAAAAATCAGATAAAGTCCTTTCAGAAGCATATTTCATGTTTACTGAAGGCAACAGGACTTTCTAAAGAAATGACGTTTTATGGTAGATGTGTTGGCCAGCTGTGGAAAATACATCTCTCCTAGGTCACTAGGTTGTCAAAGATAGGCAGCAATTTTCTGGCACAAAATGAAGGGTTTAAACCTTTCCAATACTCATTGTGTTGGTATTCTTATGCTATACATATGAAATGACCTTTTACTTATCAACTCATACCTGCAAGCAGAATTCACTTAATTGTGTTATTCTGATAAGGGTGCAGGCTTTATTATCTCCCCTTACTTCATTAAGATTACAAGGAATGTTTTCAATGGAATTTTACCACCTCTCTATACTCAGCTGAGTAAAAAGAGTTTCACGACAGCATGTGTGGAAGTCCTTTGACCAGGTAATAGAAAAGAATATACTGACCCTTCTACCACCAACCATGTATATTAGTAAGTAAATGGATTATTGGCTACATATTTCTCATCTATGACAACACCCAGGTTCAAACACAGGCCACTTTCTGCAACAGCTGTGGTAGTTGAATATAGAAAAATTGTTCAGCTATGGACCTAGGAGAAATATTGGAATGCAGATGTGATCTTTGGGTATGAAGCTAGGCAAGTATTTTGATTTTCTACTTTCTGCTTACCACACTCTAATTTTTAAGAATTTGTCATCTGCAGAGACAACTGTCATTTTGTGTGGAAAAGCTCAGGCAGTTCATGATAGAAAACACACGTGGGTCACATACTTGCTATTGTATTTTACTTCAGATCTTTCCTTCATTATTTTTTTCTATGATCTAAATGAAAGACATTTGGCTTGGGGGTATAAATTGTTCTCTGTAGGTAGCAACCATTAACACTAATGAAACTTAGTGATCAATCTGCATTTGAAGAATATTGTGGGTGTCACTCACACATCCCACGTATCACTCTGTGCAGTATTCCTATAACTTCAAGCAATCTAACTGGGCTTTGGACCCTCTGTGACAGAACATGTGCAGATATTGCAGAAGAATGGTTCTTGCCCTGAAAACTTCACAGAATCACAGAATCACAGAATGTTAGGGATTGGAAGGGACCTCGAAAGATCATCTAGTCCAATCCCCCTGCTGGAGCAAGATTGCCTAGACCATATCACACAGGAACACGTCCAGGCGGGTTTTGAATGTCTCCAGAGAAGGAGACTCCACAACCTCTCTGGGCAGCCTGTTCCAGTGTTCGGTCACCCTCACCGTAAAGAAGTTTTTCCTCATATTTATGTGGAAACTCCTGTGTTCCAGCTTGCACCCATTGCCCCTTGTCCTGTCAAGGGATGTCACTGAGAAGAGCCTGGCTCCATCCTCATGACACTTGCCCTTTACATATTTATAAACATTAATGAGGTCACCCCTCAGTCTCCTCTTCTCCAAGCTAAAGAGACGCAGGTCCCTCAGCCTCTCCTCATAAGGGAGATGTTCCACTCCCTTAATCATCTTCGTGGCTCTGTGCTGGACTCTCTCTAGCAGTTCCATGTCCTTCTTGAACTGAGGGGCCCAGAACGGGACACAATATTCCAGATGCGGCCTCACCAGGGCAGAGTAGAGGGGGAGGAGAACTTCTCTCGACCTGCTAACCACACCCCTTCTAATACACCCCAGGATGCCACTGGCCTTCTTGGCCACAAGGGCACACTGCTGGCTCATGGTCATCCTGTTGTCCACTAGGACCCCCAGGTCCCTTTCCCCTACGCTGCTCTCCAACAGGTCTGTCCCCAACTTGTACTGGTACATGGGGTTGTTCTTGCCCAGATGCAGGACTCTACACTTGCCCTTGTTATATTTCATTAAATTTCTCCCCGCCCAACTCTCCAGCCTGTCCAGGTCTCTCTGAATGGCAGCAGAGCCTTCCGTTGTGTCAGCCACTCCTCCCAGTTTTGTGTCATCAGCGAACTTGCTGACAGCGCACTCTAATCCCTCATCCAAGTCATTAATGAATATATTGAATAGAACTGGTCCCAGTACCGACCCTTGAGGGACTCCGCTAGACACAGGCCTCCAACTGGACTCTGTCCCATTGACCACCACTCTCTGGCTTCTTTCCTTCAGCCAGTTCACAATCCACCTCACTACCCGATCATCCAGACCACACTTCCTCAGTTTAGCTGCGAGGATGCTGTGGGAGACCGTGTCAAACGCTTTACTGAAATCGAGATAGACCACATCCACAGCTTTACCATCATCTATCCACCGGGTTACGTCCTCATAAAAGGCTATCAAGTTGGTTAAGCATGACTTCCCCTTGGTGAAGCCATGCTGAGTGCCCCTAATGATCCCCCTATCCTTGATGTGCCTAGAGACAGCACCAAGAACAAGTTGTTCCATCACCTTTCCGGGGATGGAGGTGAGGCTGACCGGTCTATAGTTACCTGGGTCCTCCTTCTTGCCCTTTTTGAAGACTGGAGTGACATTCGCTTTCCTCCAGTCCTCAGGCACCTCTCCTGTTGCCCACAACTTAGCAAAGATGATGGAGAGTGGCCTAGAAATGACTTCCGCCAGCTCCCTCAGCACCCGCGGGTGCATCCCATCAGGGTCCATGGATTTATGGACATCCAGATTGCTTAATTGGTCCCTGACCCAGCCCTCATCAACCAAGACAGATTCCTCCTCTATCCTGACTTCTTCTGAGGCCTCAGGGGTCTGGGGCTCCTCAGGACAGCCTCCAGCAGTATAGACAGAGGCAAAGAAGGCATTCAGTAACTCTGCCTTCTTTTTATCCTCTGTCTCCAGGACCCCCACCTCATTCATCAGTGGGCCTACATTGCCTCTAGTGTTGGCTTTACCTGCAATGTATTTGAAGAAGCCCTTTCTGTTGTCCTTGACCTCTCTTGCAAGGTTTAATTCCAAGGAGGCCTTAGCTTTCCTAGTTGCCTCCCTACATCCTCTGACAACAGACTTATATTCCTCCCAAGTGGCCAGCCCCTCCTTCCATGATCTGTACACCCTCTTCTTCCACTTGAGTTTGCCCAGCAGTTCCCTGTTTAACCATGCAGGTCTCCTGGTACCCTTCCTTGACTTCCTACCTGTTGGGATGCTCTGATCTTGAGCTCGGAAGAAGCAGTCCTTGAATGCTAACCAACTATCTTGAGCCCCCTTACCTTCTAGTACTCTGTCCCATGGGATTTCCCCTAGCAATTGCTTGAAAAGGCCAAAGTTGGCCCTCCTGAAGTTCAGGGTTGTGATTTTGCTAGCTATTCTGTTCCTGCCACATGAGATCCTGAACTCTACCATCTCATGGTCACTACAGCCAAGGCTGCCCTCAACCTTCACCTCTTCAACCAGACCCTCCTTGTTAGTGAGGATAAGATCCAGCAGCGCTCCTCTCCTAGTTGGCTCATCCACCATTTGCATCAGAAAGTTATCATCAATGCACTGGAGGAACCTCCTGGACTGGGGATGGCTGGCTGAGTAGGCCTCCCAGCAAATATCAGGGTAGTTGAAATCCCCCACAACAACCAGACCCTGTAATTGCGAGACTGCTCTCAGCTGCCTGTAGAAGCCCTCATCACCCTCCTCATCCTGATCCGGTGGCCTGTAATAGACACCCACAACAGTATCACCCCTGCCAGCCTGCCCCTTAATTCGCACCCACAAACTCTCAACTCGCTCCTGATCCGCCCCTGGACAGAACTTGATACATTCTAGCTGCTCACTCACATAAAGAGCAACTCCACCCCCTCTCCTTAGCGGCCTGTCTTTCCTGAACAAGACATAGCCATCCATGACCACATTCCAGTCATGCGAGGCGTCCCACCAAGTCTCTGTAATTGCCACTAGATCATAGCCCCCCGACTGAACACGGATTTCTAACCCCTCCTGTTTATTCCCCATGCTGCGCACATTGGTGTACAGGCATTTCAGGGAGCGAGCTGAGCGCACCGATTTCACCCCAGGGGGATGGGAGGCCTCCTGGTCTACCTCAACACTAGAGCGTTGCCCCAGTGGTGCAAGCCCAGCTACTACCCCATCCCCCTTCGAATCTAGTTTAAAGCTCTCCGAATGAGCCCTGCTAATTCCTGTCCCAGAACCCTTTCGCCCCTACGACATAAACCTTTCCCATGTATTACCGTCACGCCTGGTGTCTTATAAAACCAGCCATTATCAAAGAATCCAAAGCCCTGCCTGTAGCACCAGTCTTGTAGCCAGGCATTAATAGAGAGAATCCTACTATTCTATCCCACGTCATCACCTGAAAATTGAAGGAGGGAGGAGAAAACAACTTGTGCTCCAGACTCTTTCACCAACCGTCCTAGGGCCTTGTAGTCTTTCTTCATCCCCCTCAGGCTACGGGATGCAGCTTCTTCCCCACCTGTCTGGAAGATCAGCAGGGGGTAGTAGTCTGTGGCCTTCACCAGGCTGGGGAGTTTCCTGGTGATATCCCTGATTCGGGCTCCAGGCAGGCTGCAGACCTCCCTGTGATGGGGGTCAGCTCTGCATATTGGGCCCTCAGATCCCTTTAGGAAGGAGTCTCCAACCACTAAAACTCTTCTCTTCTTCCTTGTGGAGGAGGTAGCTATACGCCTGTCAGGTTTTTCTGACTGTGGTGGGACCTCTGATATAGGTTGCCTTTCCACCACATCCCCGTTGGACCGGCTGTATTCCACTAGGGCTTCATATCTATTGCTCAGAGGCACCTGTGGAGGCAAGGTAGGCAAGGAGGACACTCGCCTTTTGCCACGGCCATAGACTTGCCTCCACTCACTCCTCTCCTCTAGGTTATTGTTTTCCACCTGAGAGGGACAGAGTACAGGGGTCCCTCGATCCTGGGAGCTCTCCGGCAGGTGCTCCCATTTTTGTTGCAGGGAAGGCAGAGCCTGGCTCCACCAGTCTATCTCCATTTCAGCCTCCCGAATGCTCCTAAGCCTTTCTACTTCGGCTTGAAGCCTTTCAACCTGGCTTTGCAGCTGTGCCGCTCGGCCGAGCAGATCATCTACCTGCTCACAGCGCACACAGCCCCCTGATACCACAGAGACGGTGTAGCATTCCCTGCAGCCTGCGACCTGCACCATCGCCTCCTTCCGTGGGAGCTCTGTCTGGGTTCCCACATCCATTTTGGTCTTCTTCCGCCGGGTGGATACCATTGTTCTTTCACTGAGCTGGGAAATACCTGTTGGTGCCACCCCTGGTTCACAGCTCCTTGGCACCTTCCTCGCCTTGTGCACTGGGAGGGAGTCAGTGCCCTCCCCAACGAGCTGCAAACTGCTGCGGCCTCTCCTGCCCTGGGACACACCCAGTCACTGCTGACTCACACAGTCACTGCTGACTCCCCCTCTCCCTTCTGGGGAGCAACTTCCTTGCTCCAGACATCATCTGCTTATGAAACATACAGCGCCTCCAACATAACCAAATAAAAACACTTTTGTCATTCTCTGCAGCATCACACATCCCAGAAAAACAATGGGAGCGGAATCACTAATGCAGTTCTCACATATACAAAGGCATCAGCATGGTCAGGCTGTTATTAGCTTTGCTGCTGCTGTTATGATTATTCTTACTTCCTGAGTTCAGCTGGAATGGAGACCTATTTAGATTTTAGGTTCCAGCCTCAAGTGTTTTCTGTGTCATAATCTGAGGACAAATGGATTTTTCATTTAGTAGAGTCCAGATATAAAACTCTATTGTGGCCGCTCAGAGAAAATAAGAGGGACAAAGACGCTGCTCTGATTCCTGCATCTTTGTATACTCTCCCTGGTGTTATATATGTAGTGCTTTGTAAAAGCAGTGCTTTTCAAAAAATGAATCAGTATGCAGGCTTGACAGTTTCTCCTCCTTTCTTCCAAAAAAGAGTCCTTGTCTTTTCCTCTTGCTTTTCTTGCCCCTATCCGTTACACCAGGCAAGCAGAACTCTCAGTGTTAAGTGCATCCTTCTGTCAAGGTTTTAGGTGGGATTAAAAGCACCTTGTAATGCACAGATGTCTTGTTCCACAATACCTGATGGAAACAAAATGCTGGTTCTTACCATTTCGTGTCAGGAGTTCTCAGTTAGCTTAAATCTGCAATGGCAACATGCATTTGGATTTGACCAGGGTTTCTAGAAGTAAAATTGGATTGATTTTTATCTTCTTATAAAGAAGTAGCTGAAATTCAGATATAAGGTTTAATTTCCTTTGAAGAGATAATGCCAACCACAACACATGCATTTAATAAGCTAGTGTAAAATCTACCTTTTAAAATAATACTGTTGTAAAGTAATGGTCATAAACTGTGTATAATAGGGTTACTACACATTGTGAGCTACTAATGTAAGAAACTATAGTTTCCTAACAACACAAAAGAATAAAGAGAGAATCAAGGAAGAAAAGGAAAGAAAAACATCCCCTTTAAATCACAAGACTGTTTTTCTCCACAACTGCTGATGTATTTTTCTTGTTGTAGGTTCTTCTCCTCTCCTCTCCTCTCCTCTCCTCTCCTCTCCTCTCCTCTCCTCTCCTCTCCTCTCCTCTCCTCTCCTCTCCTCTCTTCTCTCCTCTCCTCATTCCTACCTTTTATCATTTTGTATTTCACTTTTTTGCACAATGAAACTTAACAAATCCATTTCAACTCTTATATGCAACCTGTTTCATTTCCTGTTTCCTGTACATTTTTTATCAGTATATTTGAAAAGGGAGAATTTGCATTCAGCAATGTAGTGATGTAATTGCCACTTCCAAATTTATCTCCACCTTCTATGAGGGTTCCTGACTTTGTCTGGCAGTATAAAGAGCTTCGTTATTTCTCGTCTTTCATCCAGATTTATGTAACTTTTGGCTTCTCTCTAAAACTTCCTTCCCTGCTCCTTCTCTTTCCCCCAAGCACACACATACAGAGTATGTGAATGAGCTTTGGAAAGAACCAGCTGGCTGCTTGGGCATTTTTCCCCTTGATATTCTCTTTGATGTGAGACTGTTGACATATTTTCATTGCCTGCTACCAAAAAAAGGAAGTTTTATGGAGTAAATCAAATGTTGCACTGCTGGGTCTTGAAATGATAGCTCCTTGGGATCCTGGGAAGAATTTAATTAATCAGATTGGTAAACAGGTCTGTGAGATTTAGGCCTGGGAAACAGTGCAGGAAGAATTAAAGAGAGCGAAGCAGCCTACGAGTGTAATAAATCAAATTTCAAATGTCAAATATGGCATTTGACTTACTGCCAAAATTGTTATCCAGCTTCTTTAAAAATGGTTAACACAAACTGAGTAATCACAGAAAATAGGACTGGAAAGGACCTCAGGAAGGCATATAGTTCCTTCTTCTGCCCCAATACAGGATCTCACATATCTGTCCTATGCATGGCAAAATCTTACTCAAGTCTCCACTGTTCGATATTCCACGTCTTAATCAAGCAGTCTGTTCCTGTACAGTGTTTTTATTGTTATAAAGTTATTTCGGGACGTTTAACCTCCATTTGTTTCATTGTACTGTGTCTAAATGCCCTTGTAGGAAAGTGGTTCCGATCTCACATCACATCAGTTCAAACCACAATAGCTTAATTGAAGTCAACAATGGGAGACCATCACAAGGTGAGAAGTAGGCCATTACCTTTTAAGATCCTCCCAGAAGTGCTAAAGGAGGTAATACCACACTGAACATGAGGGTCTTGTGCTGGGACTTGGACAAGGCTAGTAACACAATAGGGAGCTGTTTCTGCAAGCGATTTCTGAGAGCAGCTTCTTAAGTACAGGAGCTGCATGATCTCATCTCTGACATGAGCAAGTACCATGTACTCTTGGCTTTGAGATATCTAGAAACATTCAGTCTAGCTGACGGTCTTGTATTATGATTTTCTAGCCTAGATTGGGCTTTTTGGAGCCTGTAATGTCCCAGAAAAGTTCAATAAGCTTACTCTCTCTCACAAAAAAAAAAAAAATAGAATAGGATAAGGAATGTGTGAGCCACATTTCCAATTGCTTTTTTTTTTTTCTTTCACCATCAAAATGTACTTCTTCTTTTGTTCTGGTAGGAAAAAAAGGGAATTTGCAGGCCATGACTTTGCAATCCAAGCAAGTGTTCTTCCCTTTTTCAAATAAGATGGCTCTGCCTGCAGAAATGTCCTTATCCCTGGCATGTCAACCACTTCTGAATGGACTCCATCAGAGTTTCTGGTTAGCAGGCAACGAGCAGACAGAGACCTGAAGCAGATGTCTCCCACTCCCTATTCTGACTGCTTCAGTGTTGTCTGGGAGCAGAGAACAGGACAGTGCTGGGTCAGCAATGCCTTCTGCATTTCACCCCAAACCTGGCTGCTTGGAGGGGTAAGTAAATGCTCAGAGAAAATGGTTATGAAGTTTTGGATGTGGCTTTCCGGGTTCAATTTATATGGGAGATCTACAATCCCTGCATGTGGGAGACTTGCAGAAGGGAGACCTCTGAGGGGAACAACATGGATCAAAACCCGGGCTGAACCGCAAATTAATCTGCCACTCACTTGGTGCCAGGAAGCTCATATTGGGTGAATGTGACTTTATGCCCAGGATTTCATGTCCAAGTGAGTGGATCAGTCCTGTTTAAAGGGTGCTGCTGTGCTGTAAAGGAGAACAGGGACCTGTCAAGAATTACTTTTGCACCCTCGATCCCAAAATCCTGCAATTCAAAGCTCAGCATTGAAAGCTGATGCCTGACTTCCTCAGTTTGAGCTGTATCTAAATATCATTTGTCCTGTTTGCCTTGACTGTTAGTTAGGGCTCACCCAGGAACCAGTGGTGCTTCCAGACCCTTTCAGGTCAGCCTAAGATGACTGAAACCACTGGGGAGCTGGTGGTTTCACCTGCAACCCAGCTTCCTGCTCCCAGGATGAGGCACGGGCAACAACTCCTGGAAGTTTGGGTGCATGTCATGGGGCAACCCTTGCAGCCCCTCCTACTCTTCTACTCTCTGGAGCACTCCCACATGACAACCTCAAATGGCAGGCTGTTATTACTTGCTGCCTGTGGAAAGAGACTCAAGGAAGACAGGAAACTTGTAGAGATGGAGGAGGCAGAAGAAGCACGTTCTGGCTTTTGAGCAAGGAATGTTAATGAGGAAGAAAACTATAAATATTTGCATTCATGGTTTTTCATTTCACTTGCTCGTGCTTTACACTCAGGGAACAATTTCCTCTTGGTTTAAAGTGCTGAGGCAGGTTGGAGAAACAAACGTGTGACAGCCTCATTTGGCTAAGATTAAGTATACAGAAATTCATTTCACATATCACTGCTCTGTGTTCAGACTAAAAACAACACCCTCCTTTGGCCTAATTTGTTTGTTCTTGTTGGGCTTGGCAGTGAGGCAAACCCTAACACTACAGAAGATATGGGTCCAAACCAAGCAGGTCCACAAATATGCTTGAACTGCAGGGTTGTGTTTTGTTTCCACAAATTCCCTCTTTTTAGCTCCTCTTTCTTCATTTTCTCTCTTTCCCATTTGCATTCAGATTAGGCTGATCCCTCCTCCATCATGCTGCCTGTGTGTAAGCAGCAGGGGCAGACTGAGAAATGGAGGAGAGAGTGGTTGCTCTCAGCCCTTGTGTCTGCTGCGATGCAGCAGCAAAAAAGCCCCATTCTAATTGCAACAGCCACAGCCCCAGGTCAGTGTATGCCTGGTCCTCTTGGGAGGGTGCTGCCCAAGGAACCCCTCAAACATGCAGGGATTTTAAGATTCTGGGCAAATTTAAGCACTGAGCTCCACCACATCAGAACTGAGCGTGACCGGTCTGAGAGATTTAGGCAGGTGTCAAGTACCTTTTCTACAAGGCAGCTAATTCCTGTCAAACTTTGCAAAAACCAGAGGTACCGAAGTGTCTCGGTAGAATAAAAGTTTATTTTTTTCATCTGAGAAGAAGTCATAATTTCATTCTTGGAAGTTGCACCCCCTTTTTGCTGATTGACTTTGGCCCTCAGAAACATTTGTCTTAGTGAAAGTGAGTGAGTGAGGGCAGACCACCAACCTGGGAAATGCTGATGAGAAAGATCATGTTCAGGAAAAGCAACTGGAAAATAAAAATAGGGCAAAATAAAATGAATATTTCTGGTAAGGTTATAACATGCAGATCAGAGATAAGGTGAATGCAGAATTGTTATTCACTAAATCCTGCAAGAACAGAATTAAAGAGCACTTGACAAAAACTAATAGGACAACAGTTTAAAACAGGTAAAGAAAGCAGCTCTTCAGACAGTGAATAGGGAACTTCTGTAAGTTGCTGGCCCAGCAGGTTGCAGAGGCAGACAGCATCAGCAGGTTCAAAATGGGATTAGACAAATTCCCAGACAGCAGAGCTGTAAATGGACGCTAAAGGGACCAAGCAGCGGTTCATTCCCTAACACCCCGATCCAACAAAGGTGAATTCTGAGGAAACACAAGGGGACAGAGGGAAGTGTCCAGGCCTGTGTGCTCTCCCTGGATACTCTCTCACCTTACCACAGCTGGGAGCAAAGTGCTTGGCTGGGGGGACCACCGCTGTGCCCCAAAAGGGCTGTTCCTGTGCTCTAATGTAGGTATATATTGGGAATAAAAAGTACAATTACCCATCTATTTGTTTAATAAGTGCAAGATTTTATTCACTGTATTTTACATCACTGACTGTCTTTTGTGTAGGCTGAAATGCACAACACATTAAAATAATTCCTACTATATTAATGGATATTTTGGAATAGCTTTTACTCTAGCATGTGTTATTATTTTTTTTCCTTTCAGAAAAATAAAATTATGTCTTTAATTTAATTTATTTAACATTTTGGGTTGAGTAATTAAGAGCCTTATGAAAAGCCATAATGCTCATCTAACAGAGGAACTTAATCACAGCTCTGTTAGCCTTTCTTCAAAAAAAAACCCCTGTTAAATAGATTACTTGTTTTTTTAATTAGATGGTTTAATTACAGCTTGTTAATGGAAATATTACATAAGTAGCTCTCAAAGCCAGATATACCCATGCATTATCACAAAAGAGAGAAGTTGCAGGTGTCCCTAAAGGAGCAACTTTCAATATGGGTAAATGGAAAAAGAATAAAAAGCCAGAACAAGCCAGCTCCTAAATGGTGCAATGGCATCTTCGTATGGGTAGCCATGGCTGTTGGGATGTGGTGACACTACAGCAAGTTACCAACTTAAACAAAGTTTGTTGCCTGAGCATTTCAATTCCAGGGCTTTCCGTGTGTTTCCTCTACGCTGATGTAAATCTGTAACTGTAATTATCAACCATTTCACTTATAAGTCCATCTAGCGGTGCTGTAGAGTCACATACAGCTTTAAGGTTGGAGGTTTGAGCAGTATTTCAAGGCCTTTCTCTGTCTTACTATGTGCCCTTTAAGTGACGACTGTTTTACCATTAAAATGGGGAAAATAAATTATGATGAAATAAAATGCCTTCATCTTCCCCCAGAGCTTTCAAGTTTCCAGTTAAAAGACTGAGTTGTTACATGATTGCTATTATACACACACAATAGTATTAATATATGTATATGCAGACATGTGGACACATACACATAAACATAATTTTGCTCTGCATGTGGGCATCTGAATAAACATTCATTGGACAAAGCATCTATTGCTCCTAGTTATAGCTGTTTGAATGCCAACCTCGAAAATTCAGAAAAGGGGCAGATATTCAAAGGATTGTTGACCAGAAATTTCAGGTATCTGTACCTATACTTGCAAGCATGCGCTCATCTTTATTTAACAAAGAAACATGCAGCTCTCTCACACACGCATTACGGTTGGGATTGAAGACATACCACAAGCTGTAATATATACATACCCAGCAGGATTTAAGATTGGTTAGTAAGGTCTTTAAATACAGATGAAAGAGAAGGTGGTTATTTGAGTTTGAGTATATTTGCTAGTTATGAATGTGGAGGGAAATATTTAAAGCTTCCCAGACTATAGCAAGGGAACAAATAAGACAGTAGAATAATTCTGGCTGGGCCCAAGAAATAAATTGAAATGAACTGCAGAGCTGCACTGATTTATACTAAAAGGTGAGAGACTGAGGCATCACTGAATGTATGAACTAGTAAATGGTGTTTGCTTGGGGAATGGTAAGATTATCTTTAAAAAACCCCACAATATCTAATTTTGAGGGTTGGGGATTGCATATTTCTACTTCTGATGAGTCACTTCTATTCATAGAAGCATACACAAAATATAATTTCTTGTACTGACTGTGACTTCTCCAAAAGAACTGTATCTGTCCCAAGGAAGATTATGAACTTTAGGCCTTATTCTCCTGTTCTCTCTTTCTAAGAACTTAGAATCATAGAATTGTAGAATATTTTTGGTTGGAAAGGGCCTTTAAGATCACCAAGTTCAACCGTTAACCTAACACTGCCAAGTCCACCACTAAACCATGTCCCTAAGCACCACATCTACACATCTTTTAAATACCTCCAGGGATGGTGACTCCACCACTTCCCTGGGCAGCCCGTTCCAATGCTTGATAACCCTTTCAGTGAAGAAATTTTTCCTGATATCCAATCTAAACCTCCACTGTCACAACTTGAGGCCGTTTCCCCTTGTCCTATCATTTGTTACTTGGGAGAAGAGACTGACACCCACCTCGCTACAACCTCCTTTCAGGTAGTTGTAGACAGCAATAAGGTCTCCCCTCAGCCTCCTTTTCTCCAGATTAAACAACCCCAGTTCCCTCAGCCGCTCCTCGTAAGACTTGTGCTCTAGACCCTTCACCAGCTTTGTTGCCCTTCTTTGGACTAACTCCAGCACCTCAATGTCTTTCTTGTAGTGAGGGGCCCAAAACTGCCCACAGTATTCGATTGGGTGGATTGAATCA
This sequence comes from Nyctibius grandis, assembly GCF_013368605.1. Classification (NCBI taxonomy): domain Eukaryota; kingdom Metazoa; phylum Chordata; class Aves; order Nyctibiiformes; family Nyctibiidae; genus Nyctibius; species Nyctibius grandis. Next base: position 32,617,346 of record NC_090658.1, read on the forward strand.
ATACAGACTTGTTGATCACTTATGTGATTCCTGATACATAACCTCTACAAACACAGCATAATGGGAAGTTTTACCTCATTCAGCAGCTGGAAAGAGGGACTTAAAAGTCTGATAAGGCCTCTGGCTGACAGAGACCTTACCAGAGGGAATATTGGGCAATTGCTCATCTGCTTGGAGGGTCTTGCCATGTGATTTTATGTTGTCAGCAGACTTGCTGAGGGTACACATTGCCCCATCATCCAGATTGTTAATGAAAACATTAAACAGGATCAGACCCAGTAATGACCCCTGGGGTATACCACTAGTTACTGGCCTCCAGCTAGACTTTGTGCCATTGATCATGACCCTATTCCTCTGTAATGTCCTCTGTTCCTCTGTTAGCATTTTTAAAAATCCTTCTAACATACCTGAATGGCTAATCCCATGTTTGGTGAGGCCTGGGGAGAGGGTAATTGCAGCCTGGGCCTTATTTTGGTGTTTGTACAGCTTCAAGGAGGTAAAAGCATCTGTGGAGAGTCTCGTCTAGCTCAAGAGATCTGGGTTCAGCATACAGCTTTGCACTGTCTCACTTGAAGAAGTGTCCTAAACTGTGTTTCCACACTACTTAGCAGCCCCTTTTTATCATAGAATCATAGAATGGTTTCAGTTGGAAGGGACCTTAAAGATCATCTAGTTCCAACCCCCCCACCACAGGCAGAGACACCATTCCACTAGACGAGGTTGCTCAAAGCCTCATCCAACCTGGTCTTAAACACTGCTAGGGAGGGGGCAACCACAACTTCTCTGGGCAGCCTGTTCCAGTGTCTCACTACCCTCACAGTAAAGAATTTCTACCTAATATCTAATCTAAATCTATACTCTTTCAGTTTAAAGCCATTCTCCCTCGTCCTGTCACTATTTGCCCTTGTAACTCCCGCTTTCCTGTAGGTCCCCTTCAGGTACTGCAAGGCTGCTAGAAGGTCTCCCTGGAGCCTTCGCTTCTCCAGGCTGAAGAGCCCCAACTCTCTCAGCCTGTCTTCATAGGAGAGGTGCTCCAGCTCTCTGATCATCTTCGTGGCCCTCCTCTGGACTCACTCCAACACCTGCATGTCCTTCTTGTGTTGGGGGCCCCAGAGCTGGACGCAGTGCTCCAGGTGGGGTCTCACGAGAGAGGAGTAATGGGGCAGAATCACCTCCCTCGACCTGCTGGCCACGCTGCTTTTGATGAAGCCCAGAATACGATTTGCCTTCTGGGCTGCAAGCACACTCTGATAGTTCATGTTGAGTTTCTCATCAACCATCACCCCCAGATCCTTCTCCTCAGGGCTCCTCTCAATCCATTCTCTGCCCAGCCTGTGTTTGTGCTTGGGATTGCCCCGACCCACATGCAGGACCTTGCACTTGGCCTTGTTGAACTTCATGCGGTCCACACAGGCCCACCTCTCAAGCCTGTCAAGATCCCTCTGGATGTCATCCCTTCCCTCCAGTGTTTCGACCACACCGCACAGCTTGGTGTCGTTGGCAAACTTGCTGAGGGCGCACTCAATCCCACTGTCCATGTCGCCAACAAAGATGTTAAACAGGACTGATCCCAATACCGACCCCTGAGGAACACCACTCGGCACTGGTGTCCACTTGGACATCAAGCCATTGACCGTAACTCTTTGAGTGCGACTTTCCAGCCAATTCTTTATCCACTGAGTGGTCTATCCGTCAAGCCCATGTGTCTCCAATTTAGAGACAAGGATGTCATGTGGGACTGTGTCAAATGCTTTGCACAAGTCCAGGTAGATGACATCAATTGCTCTTCCCCATCCACCAGTGCTGTAATCCCAACGTAGAAGGCCACCAAATTTGTCACGCATGATTTGCCCTTAGTGAAGCCATGTTGGCTGTCACCAATCACCTCTTGATTTCCGTGTGCCTCAGTATAGTTTCCAGGAGGATCTGCTCCATGATCTTGCCAGGCACAGAGGTGAGACTGGTCTTCCTTTTTTCCCTTCTTGAAGATGGGGGTTATGTTTCCCCTTTCCCAGTCAGTTATCAGCCAACCTTTCGAAAAGGAGCACTCTGTGTAAATCCTAGGGAATGTGCAATGTCACCACCGACTTACATGCTAGAAGAAGAAAATGAGAAGTCATACGGTGGTCCAGCACTACCAGGGCTTTGTGCTTGCAAGAAACCACTTGCTGCATGTGAATAGAGGATTCAGTGAACTGTATGCAGTGACTGCTCTCTCCCTCAGAGATGCCTCAAACAAGCCATAGCATTGGTGTTCACAGTCTGCTTCAACAGGGGATGGCAGAGATAGTCAGAGGAAAGCACTGAAAATGGTTTAGCAAACAAAATAAATTTACATCAAAAAATGCAATTTCCTGGAATACGAAAGACATTTTTTTTTAAAAAAAAAGAAGCAACTTATGTCTGTCACAAGCAGATCTCTGACTGCAGATAACTCTTGAGTTTTAGGAGGATGGTGCGGAGTTGTTGCATGTGATAATTTTGAAAGGAACTGTTTCAGATGAAATTTCAGAATATCAGTATTACCTGAGAATTGAAAACGTGCAAACTTGTATTTCTACCACTTCTAATGGAGGAAATGTGTCTAGAGAGGGATATTTGCATTTCCTAATTCATTTCATGACCCTGTCAGTTCATTTGCTGTTTGTTAGGCAGGAATCAGTGTTCTGTCAGACCTATGTTTCTGTTCAGTGCTCAGAAACCAGCTGGGGCATCCTTTTTCCAGTAGAAAATCTGGTCCCAGATAGCCAAACCTTTTTCATCTCAGGTGTGGACTAATTACTTTTCCTGTGTTCCTGAAACTACTCGTGAACTTCTAGCCTGGAATGAAACTCTGCAGCAATCAAAATAACATTTTCCATGACCAGCAGATTATATCAGTGTTCAGCGAACTGCACTGACCACTAAATGGATTTTCAGTTGAGGTGTCAGGCAGTGGTTTGGACTTACAATGATTTGGCTTAATGTCCTGCAATACATTCCTCCCAGCTTCTGGGGAAAGGGTTATTGCACAGTGGTTGGTAAGCTTGCATACAACGTCATGTGCAGCGTGTTAGAGGTCATGCTTGTTTGAAAAACTGCTACACATTTGGTATCGTAAAAGGTCCCTAGATACCACAGTGAAGAAGTAGCTAGATTCTCATATGAGTAAAGATTAGAGCTTGTTTTATGGTACTGAAGATCCTTGGTGGAGTCAGCTTTTCTGTAAATCAAAGAATGCCTCGGCATGGAGCTATGAGCTGAGGGTATTTTTCTTGAATCAGTACATCAGTAGTTTAACATACCATAAAACTAAGCAGTGTAATGATGACGATCATTTTCTACTATATTAGTTGCCAGAAGCCTGTGCATTTTATAAGAAAACTGCCAGATATAAGGTTTTGTTACCTTTAGCTTTTCTGAGGGTTTATATGTTGGTGGAATAAAGTATTGTCAGTGAGAAGGGAACTCATACAAGCGGGAGTGGCATTTGCCTTGGAATAAAATTTGTTTTCACCTTAAAGAAAAACGATAACAAAAAGGTAGGAAAGTAACCAAGATACATGCTCACAGGTATACTGGAAGCAAAAGCTGCATCAAAGAAGCCAGAGCTGATCGTCTTCATTTAGTTCAACCTCTGGTTTGATTTTGTTGACAAGACTCTAGTATCTCCAGAGTTTGTCCACTAGGACTCTGTCAAGCAGATGCTAAAAGACTGCAGATGATTTTGATCCTGCTTTTGATCTGAGTACCTGGCAGGTTTGCTGCTGTAGCCCAGAAAGAACCTGGGCTCAGGAAGCTGCACCATTGTCTGCTGATAATCCTGGTACAAAACTGGCCTCCAAAGATCTGCTGCAGCCACCCTCCTGGGCTTCTCTCTCTTTGTTTTTACTGTGGCTTCTGTGACTGTCTGTTCCCGGCTTGCTGCTCTCTATGTGACCTCCTTCTCTGTAATTCTTGCTACCTAGAAGAAGGTCTTGTCTTGCTTCACATCACTGTGTCTTTATCATGTTTTGTGTCTCTACTAAGAGTGTGCCTCCTCATGCTTGTCTCTCTCATTTTCTTTAAAGTCTCTTATTAGGCTCATCAGTGAAAGCTGTGTCAATTTCTCACTTTATAGCCTGACTTAATGTAACCTATATGTCATATGCACTGCTGTCTCTCAATTTTTATTCCCAAATCATTTTAGACACAGCTATTTTGAAAGATGCTACACAGAATGAGTTTTATTGTATAGTCTTATTACACACAGCAAGAGAAACTTCTTCCCCTTCACTTTATGGGCTTCATAGTCTATCTTTTTTAGTACCTCAAACAACATGACACCAACTTTGAAGTGGATAAGGAAAAAGGAGCTGGACTGAGAATGGTTTTGCTGGTGACAGAGAGAATGCTATACCCAGCCTCTTTGTAAGTGATTCAGATAATGTCACCTTACCATTTGTCTAGGGAGAGATCCTAACACAAACTGACCAACTCTTTCCTATGATGCTCTGCTGTCTCCTTCCTTAGAGAAAAGAGATGGTGGTTGCTCACCCTGGTGTCTCACCAGAGCAGACATCTGACCTGTAAACCTTGTGCACAGGCACAAACAGTACATAAGTAATCTGCAGCTCCTGTGAGATGCTGCAACATCGCTTCCCAGTTAAAACAGTCTGGGGTTGGTCGTGTGTTTTTTTCAAGATTTTCCGTGAAAGGTGTTTCCTCCCCACCCCTCCTCCACCTGGAACTATTCTGAAACAAAACCAAAACCATTTTGTAAGACTTTCCTTAGTGAGTCCTACAAAATCTAATTGAGAAGAATTCAGAAAATCCTTTATGTTAGTTCTCCACTTAGGCCCAGGGTAAACTACCAGCCATTGCCCATCTGGCTGCATTACTGCAGGGGAAAGTAGTGAGAGCACTGCCTGGTGAAGCAGCTTTGAGCCTGCCTGGCATCCATAAGGGGTTCAGGCTCCAGCCCTTCTGCTGTTTTCTCCCGGGAACGTTACTCATATCCTGAGCGCTTCGTCTCCATCCTTGGATTTTATGTTCTTCAGATGCCGGTAACACTATTCTAAACTCAGCCTTCCTAATTGTTTAGACCTCCTTCCCCGTAACTACATCAATTACATAGTGCTTGGGTTTACTAGGGGCTGTGCAAACCTATGCTAATTAATCATAACTAGTTACACATCCTTATTTTTTTAACCCTTTTTTTCACACCTCAAATTCTTCAGCTTCCTAATTTTTTGTTTGTTTTTAAAACCTATTTACTAATTGGAGGACGGGGAAAATAAGGAAATCTGTCATACTATGCCACTTTTGTGTAATATGAAGTTTATTTAGTTACAATTTAAGATTTTCAACATTTAAAACAGGACCGGGCTGAATAATTTTGTTGGCTTCTCCATGCTGTCATCATCCTAAATCAACAAACAGGCTCAACTCTGTGTCTGCAAAGGTCTGGCTAAAGCCTTAATTTCCTGCAGGACTGCAGGGTCCATCTGACAAGCCATAGGGCCACTTCTCTGTTGGACCCTGCTGCTTGCAGATGCCCCAGAAACACCTCTCATGCAACACTCTCAAATCCAACATTAGCAGAATCCGAATCTGAGCATTAGGATTTTGCAGGTTCGGGTCTGAGAAATGAAAGTAAAGAGATTAGCACTGCCTCATCCTGGCGCGTAACAAAAATTACTTTCTTCTTAGCCAAGTGTGAAAGTTAATTCAGATAAAGTGTGAGACAGTAAAGAAATGGGAGAAATACATTTTAATTAGAATGTCAGCAAGATAATGCAACCCAAATCCTAAACTCGCCACCTTTAAGGTTTCCCCAATGAGCCTTCCTGCCACTGTTCCTCTCTCCTTCTGATTGCTTTTTAATAACAGCTTCTCTGTGGCCTTAGTAAATAATCCTCTCATTACAGGTTTGCTTGAAACATGCAATCAATTTATTATGGTATTTTTCAGGAGAAATTAGCAGCTACAATAAAGCGTAATTATTCTGGTACTTATTCATTTTTAAAACCAGAGTTTGACCAGGTGAAACCATTGCTTCTGCCAGCCTCAGCAATCAGTTTGACGGCATTCAAATCTCAGCAATATTCAGATTAATCCAAGCTGGGCAGGCAATGACATTTTCAGGAAGACTGAAAAATTAGAAATTATCTGCATTTTCCCCTCAGAAGTAGTCTTTGAAACAACTAGAGAAATTGGATTTTTGATTAGGTAATTTTTTTGGTATTGTTTATATATGTGTGTATGTATGTGTGTGTTGTTTGATCCCTGAAGAGAATATTAATTCTTTATAGAAGTCAAAAAGTAAAGATTGAGAGGGAAGACAAATTATTTTATATCTTTCTTTAGATTTAAGATCAATGTGTAATAAATGACGTAGTAAATTATGAAGATCATAACATTAGGGAGAATGAGTTCAGCTGGTGGCATGAGGGAACTCAAGACTCCTCAACCACAGTTCCTCTGTGGAACAGAGACACCAATGGGAGATGGAAGTATTCTGGTTTTGAGTTTTACAGTAGAAATTTCCAAGTTTCTGCACAAAACAAAAGAAGCATTTTGACCATATTCACTAGTATTTTAGTTCACATTGTTTAAGATCAGCCATGGTGGGCGGGAATTACAAATATCCAATAGCTCTTCATTTGTAACTGGGAAATGAGCTTGGTATATGTGGGTTATTTCCTGGTTAACAGATGTATTCATGTGAATTACCAAGTATGACTGGAAATGAATGGCTATCTGACAGAAATATATGGGAATATGAGGATCCAGCTATTCTTCCAGGATGGGAAGTCCATTCATAGCAGGACAGAGGTGAAGAACAGCTGTGGATTTGGAAGAGGAAGGCTTCTTTTTGAGGCAGAGAAGAATAGGGCATTTCAAGAAAGGAACCGATGCCAAAGCTGAGCGCTTTGCTGTAGCTGCTTTATGAAGAAAAGGAAAATGATATCTGTTGTCAGAGCAATCGCTGCAACATCCTTTCTCAAAAAAATTACATTTAATATATGACTTAAGTAAATTTAGAAAACAATATTTTTTTTTTCTTCTGTGTGGTTAAAAGGAAAAACTGAGGCTATGAAATAATGAAAAAAAAAAATAATCTTGGCATTTTCTTTGGATCCTTTCTCAGTGAACTCGATATTTTGGTTTCCAGCTCAAAATTAATTTCTTCAGCCCACTAGATAGGTAACCCTGCCAAGTGCATGAAAAGCACACCACCTCACTGTTGCAGTGAAAAATAGAGTGAAATCAGAAGTCAGCTGGTCATTATTGATGTTGCATTGCTCAGAAGACAAAAAGATAACACAGCTGGCTTTCTCTGCATTGTTGACAATGTAATGTTTCCAGCAACCTAATCAGAAATGACTCAGAAGACATACTGAGAGCACATAATGGGAAATACCATGGTTCATTTCTGCTTCTCACATCCAATCAGATTTTAAAATTATGTTGAATTAATAGCCTCAAAAAATCATGTCTGACTGTAACTGAGAATAAAGTCAGAAAAGTCAGCTGAAAAATGCTATTTCTACCATTGCATATTTATTCCTTCAAAGGTCTTCTTTATATAAGTAGAAAGAATCTTGTCCTCTAACTTCTGTTGCTGTGAGTCGCCTAGCCAACAAAAAACACATCAGTTTTCTGATGCATACTGTCCAAAGAATACATGTGCTTCAGTAGAAATAATTTTTAAATTAAAGCATGTGAAAATCTGTAGTGGGTTTGTATCAGTCATTTCGATCTCTTCTGGAAAGTTGTATGCAGACTGAGCAGCTGTCTACTAAATGCTGAAGCTATGCCTTATCTCTAGCATAAATGAGACAGTGGATTGCTAACAGCTGCTAGCAGGGCCCTATGCAGGGAAGGCTGCTGGTCCTAAGGAGTGATAGCTTCTGGTTATTTCATGTGGCTGACTTGAGTAGGAGATGTTTAGGATTTGTTACCTAGGAGGCTAAAGTCCCACAAATATTTGTACTGTGTGCATGCACAGACCATTGTACAAGTGTATATTGAAAAACTAAATAGAATGAATTAATAAATGTACTGTTACAAGTGCTACCTCCCCGGGGAGATTTAAAACAGACGCTTAGAGGTGAAGCTATTTAAATCTGAGCTTCTTGAGGTATCTAGTTCTGTTAATGGAAACCGTTAACAGCAAATGCTGGCTTCAGGGGGAGTAACCGCATAGCATCATATTGCACCCTTGGTGTTACTACAGACAGATCACCGCATCACATTTGTACATGGAAGGTCCAGTTCTTGCTGAGATTCAATGTCATTAATGTCCAAAGTGTGAAATCCTGACCTTTAAAAAGTGTGACTGGGCTTTAGGAAAACATAAGTTAAATGAAAGCTATATCCACGTTACAGGTTTCACTGGCAAAAAAAAAAAAATACAAAAGGGATCTCATTTTACCTGCAACTTTATTCTATGTTTTTTCTTGTTATATCCCCGACTAGGTCTTCTGGTAAGATTTAATCTTGTCCTAGTGTTCCTCTCATTAATACCTTTCTGTGCTGAGTTCTAAATTCGGATTCCCTCTGTTCAAAGTCTGTTCTCATCTTCCTTGCACTTCTGTGGAGTGAACCCAATTTCGCTGCTAAGAAGGAGCTGCATTTAACCAGCTGATTCCCAAAGAGATCCATCAGGGCTCATTCTGGCAGAAGAAATTCCACAAGGATACTTGCACTCACTCTTTCTCTCTCTGTAATATTCCTTTTACCTGTCTTTCCCTTCAACACAGCTACACTCCATTCATCAGTCCATCTGTCTGTTGATTTATCTCATCCATCTGTCCTTCCAGTTCATCCATGTAATACATCCATGTCATTCACATAGGGCCATCAGTCAGATTCTTCCCATCAGTGTTTCTATCCGTCAGCTTTCTCCATATGCTTTATACAGTTAATATACTCTCTCTTAATATACTGGTGTTCATGCATTACTCACTACACATAATTTTGTACATTTCTATTGTCTGAGCTAAAGGCAGGAAAGAAGACAGAAGGAAGGATTTTTTTAAAGTGTGAAAACAGAAATGTTTATAGCAATGAGAACTAAACAAAAAGGCAACCAGTCCCTGCTCAAGATGCAAAGGTAGGTCTTCCCATACCATGTTCCCACCATAATTTTTAGGACTTTGACTCTGAACAAACTACTTTTCAGCAGAAGAAAACAAAAGCAGAATTTACACGAGTATAAAACTTATGTTTGTTTGTCCTATCATGTAATGGACACCCATGCCTATACAGTGGAGGATTGCAATAAAAGAAATTTCTGTTGATGGAAGAAGATCAAAAAAGACAACTGGATACTGTGTGCCTGAGAATGGGGAGGACATAACACAACACAGGATTGTCTAGCCGGACTAAATAATTTGGGTTATACATTTCATAGCATCTCATGCAAAGTTGTGGAGATAACAGTGACCTTCTGTGTAGCCTTGCAAAACTGTCCATTTTTTTCCATGCTGCACTTGAGAAATAAACTGTTTCAAAAAATGGAGAAAATACAAATTTAGACAAAAGAAATTATGATACGATTGGAAGGTGAAAAGGATTTGATCATAGCCTAATGCATTCACAACAGCAATATAAAGGATGGAAAGGAAAAACTAATTCACTGTATCCGAAGATGAAGGGATAAGAAGAAATAGTAGGAAACTATGGAAGGGAAAAATTAAGGCTGATAGCAGCAAAAGATTCTTAAATTGATTTCTTACAGTACAGAGCCCCTGGAATTAGATGGAGTGTTAAGAGAGAGGAAGTATTGACCTACTTAACAGTGAAAGAAATTGGACAATAATGAGAAACATATGCAGGAAGAATGCTTTGGGTGTTTTCGGTGCACTGATTGAAGTGCTTTGTGGCTCTTGGTGCTCCAGGTTTTCATGAATGGGGACATGGAAGTCTTTGGGAGTCCAAAAGAGTCATTGTATTGTACCACAAACTTCCTGACTTCATATTTGGGCACAGTCTGGTGGGCACCAGCCCTTTCACATGCACATCTCTCTCATCTGTGTTTCAAAGGAAACCTCAAGCACAGGGACACAGAAAGCCCTGACATACTTGTGCCTGGTCCTGGTGTGGATGAAGTTGGTACCCTATGACACAACATGGTCCAGCGAGTAAACCTAATGAGGAACTTATCTCTCCTGATTTCAGACACTAACACCGTGGATGTCTGTTGATGTCATCGTTGCACTAAGCTCCCATACAATCACAGCAGAGAAAGAGGCTCTCCTAGAGCACAATTTGTCTCACCAAAATACAGATACGAGAAACAGGCTGAATGGATTCCTGTCCCAAAGTTTCTTTCTGTTGTTTTGATTGTAGTCAGCACCTGGGCAAGGGGCTTGGATTTGACATATACGTTATGTACGTTTAGGTCCAGTGAGATCAATCATACTGTCAGAGTCAGAGTGCCCCTGCAGGCTGTGCAGGTGGACAAGTCCTGGGGATCATCTTGGTGATCTGCAGGTTCATGGCAGCCTCCTACTTGGGTCTGAGTCTGGCTTGTTGGACTCCTCTGAATACTTGGAGGACTAGTCTGTGAAAAGATAGAGCTATGTCCTTAGACAGTCGTAATCTAAGGTAAGAAGCTCTAGGAGAAAAAAACAGAAAAGGTTGAAGGGAAGACATAGATGCGAATGTAGTCACTCTAAAAAGAACTAAACAGAATTAATTATCACTTACTTTCTGCAATATTCAGTTTAAAAATATGGTCCTGGAAAATGAGGAAGGCTGAATGACCTCCCTAGCTTTTTTTATCCCTTCTTCACCATCTTTCAGTCTCTGCAGCCCAGGTGGAGGAATGGCTGAGCTCCATCATTCCCCAGTTAAAATTAGAAGGCAGAGTCACAATATGAATCCTGAAATGTACTCGGGGTTATTGGGCTGCTCTGAATTGCCCACATAGGATTTTTGTTTGTTACTTTTTCTAAAGCTTTTTTTTTTTTTTTTTTCTTCCCTGTAAGGCTTCTGGTGCATTTGGACATTTGATTATGTATGAAGTCTTGTATGGTAGTTAATTGGCATTCAGAAGGAATACTTCAGTCTATGCATATTATTTGCACAGGTTAAGTGTTCCTGATAAGACTTCTCAAATCAGACAAGCTGAATTTAACTTTATTAGATGTATGAATACTCATGAAGAAGGTAAAAGAGAGCTTGCCCAAGCTTTTGTACCACGGAAATGAGAAGAAGGGGCATGAAAGATAAATGTGCAGGAGGGAAAATCACCCCCAATCATAAAATAAAAAAGACAAGAAGAGACATGTCATGAAATGCTTACAGCTATTCCTGTGCTCTCACTGTAGCAAAGAATGGAGAATGACAAATCTTTTTAGTCATCTTCACCTAAGGAACAATCTAGAAAACTTATTGGGTTATTTTTGGAAGGAGAATTAAAGCCCTAAGTGGCAAGAAATACTTTAATTGCTAGTACCTCCATGCACCTGTAAAAGTATGGCTGCAAAATGTGCTGTGTCATTGTGGCCAGCCCTTTGGATGCATTTTTTCCTTTTCCTAAAATTAAGGGCAACAAAACCATTGTAAACAGAACTGTGTTTCATTGTGACATGTTGTTTCATAAGCGTGAAAATGTTCCTGGAGAATATGTCAATTTTGAAGAAATTTTCTTTGGAAAGAGGCTGAAACAAATCACTTCAGCTATCTTGTTTTATTTTGGTAATGTCAAAACATTTCCTTTTGGGAAGGTAAAAACATATCATTTTGACAGTGTTGCAGAAATTTTCACATAAATTGTTATAGAAGTTTTCATGAATTAAGAATAGAATAATAAATATAAGTCAATCTGATAAACACAGGTGGGCTTTCACAATCCTTGAATATTGTTCTCAAAGCTCCTTGTGTAATCCTGACCTATGACTGAACAAATCATCAATCAAAGCTTAATGAGTAGCTAAGCAGGAGTAGGCCTAGAAGTATTACCTTCTGATGATTTTAGTAAAAGGGATGTATGGTTAACCTTTTCTTTACTTTAAAAGAAATATAGGATACTTAGAAATAAGCATTAATAGAAATAAATTTCTAAATAGACTTTAGCTATTTTAGGTTAATACTTAGGAGACGCTGGCAGTGGAAACCAGACTCTGGTCAACTCGGATCAAGACGGGATGCTGATTACAGCAAGAACATTAAGGATGGGGTGTCGAAAAGCCAGAGTGGAACCAGAACATAAAGATCAGCTGACCAATAGAAAAGAATGGACTTTTGTGGACTCCTGACAATGGACTTTTGTGGACTCTTGACGAAAGAAGAAAAAGGAATTGAAATAGTGGATTTTTAACAGAAGCTCGTGAGAAGTTTGTGATGTAACTACTTATTAGTTTCTATATAAAGTGATAGCGAATTTGAGTCAGGTACCATTCACTACGGTGGTGGTCCAACTCTGAGTAGCTTCAATAAAGAATCAGCAAACCTAGAGACCCGGACTCTGCCAATTATCTTTAACAGACTACACCATTTTGATTAATTCATTTTTGTTATATACATATTATTTTTTTTAATTGAATTTATATGAGATTTTAAATTGTATATTGTACTGAAGATTGAAAATTATGTTATAATGTTTTCACATTAAGAGAATAAAGTATTTTGACATAATTAAATGAAACATCTCAGCATAAGCAAACCAAAACAATTTGACACTACCAAAATGAAACATTGGTAGGTCCAAAAGCCTTACAAATTCGTGTAGCTGTCAGAAATGTGGAGATAAGGCAGTTTTGTTCGAGGTCAAGAGAAAATAAATTTTTTAAAAGCTGAATTTCCTTCACAGCAAAATTTCAGTTGTCTCCTGCCTCTAGAAATCACATGTATCAAGCCCAGAAACAGGTAGTTCATCCTTTGAAACATGCTTCCGCTTGCCATTTAGTATCTGAGAAATTATGTGGGGAATATGTCATGCACAAAATATTAAGTTCAGAAATTAGCAATAAAGTGTCTGGATACATGCTGCTGTATGAACATCAGTTCATCAGTTATAAGGATATGACCTCTATGATCCTCTACTCTTGCAAATGTCTACTAATTAAAAACAGTTTGTTACAAGTGAGCATAGCATTTCCTTTAATGGATTGGCCAGTCTATACGTTTTGATACATTCTGTTTCCAGCTATATTAAAAAGCAGTGCAAACAAGATATGGAACTGAAATAGTTACAAACACTGATATAGCCAAAATCAGAAATAATCACAAGGAACTGATGACTGAAGAATACAGAAAAAAAAAGGGGGGAAAGTGCCCATGTACCAGTTGTCTTTTTTCCCCACTGTCTTTTTCTCTTTCTCAGTTTTCTTTGAGGTTCTGCAGGTTTTATACCACTTTATTGGTATAAAATAATGAACCATAAATAATAATGATAACTAGACACTAAGGCTAAAGGCTAGTGCGTTTAATCACACACATAAAGCCAAGCCCTAGGTTAGTTCTTGCACTGTTATGTTTACTGCAGACTATGCAGATACACAAGTAGATTTTGAGGTACACAGAGAGGTTTTAAAGGCAGGGAGGCACACTCCTGAAAAGCACAGAATAAGGAAGCCTATCTGAAAGAGTCACTGTGTGGTCACCCTGTCTCCAAAGCTTTGTGTGAGCATTTGCTAGTCAAAGCAGAATATGGAAAATAAGAAATACATCTTCAATTTCTGTGTCAATGTTCAGAGATGTTATAAAACCCTCTAAAAATGTGAAAACTAGGCATTTCTCAACAAATTTGGCAAATGTTCAAAGAACAGAAAATAGTCTTCACAGCAATGCTTATTTTTGGAAGTTAACAGTTTTCTTGGATATTTTTTCAAGATTGAACATTTTGAAGACATATGACCTGTCCTCATAAAAAACCACTGCAGTAATACTGTGTAACTCTCTAATAGTATAAAGGGAATTCTCCTTGACCTCCAAAGATAGACAGTCTTGTGTCCTGAAGCGTAAGAATGGTGATATTTTCTCTTGCGATGTTTTCCTGGATAACAGTCAGCAGATGATAATCTTGTGCATATACTTGCCAAATCCTTTCTTCAAATTTACAAAGCTTTTTGCCCTATTGAGAGAAATAACACTGTGGAACTGAGAGCTGCATAATAAGCAGATTAATTTTGGTGGTTGCTGTGTTGGAAAATAATGCCCTTTTCATCCATTGTGAATTTGCTGCCTTTAAATGTCATTGAGGACTCCCCTCTCATTGAATGAATAAGCTGGTCTTCCTGATGTGGGACATGTCTACACACCTGGATGTTATCTTCTCGGCTTCATCTCATGACCAGGATGCCTTTGACCACTCGCTACCAACAAACATCACTAAAGTGCTGTTAAGAGAGAATATGCTGCAAAAGGGAACTTCTGCAATTGTTTTGCTGGTTGTGTCTAAGCTCTCGGTTGTGGCTTGCCAAACCTTCAAAAGGAAAAACTTTCCCTAGCATTATATTTCTTTTCCTCTTTCACTCTCTCTTCCTATTGAAGAAACACTCTCTCTGACTTCAGATGATCCTTTAAGACACATGAGGAAAAAGAGAGAGTTTACATGTAATGATGACAAACTCCCAAAAGTTTAAATTTGAGATTCTATCAATGTGTGAGTCTTACCAATTAAAAAAAAAAAAGGAAAAAAATAAGATAGACGATAGAATATGAAACATCACCCCAGCCATAATCCTTCTGTTGTTAATAGAAATTTGATTTCTATCAGGTGTGAAGAATTAATTAGCATCCCTACTCCTTCTACAAAAGGTAGGCAACAATGTAAAAAGTTTGGTTATTTAGAAGCACATGTAGAAGAATGGTTGCCTTGATCCTATTAACAACAGTGGAAAAAGAAATAGGGAGGAATTTGAGGTAAGGATAATGAATGGGGTTAGTTGCTTTTATAGTAGACTCCTAGCAAAAAAATCTTGAAATAAGAAAGCTTAAGGAACAGTGTGTATGAGGGGGTGTTTCTGAGTCTTTTGTCTTTAATGGAGGAAGTCTTTAGTATAGCTGTAGGTGTGTAGTAAATATGGCAGATATGGCAATTTGCTGTGGAAGGTGATAAAATAGAAATGTCAGTGGACTTAAAAAAAAAACCACCCAAAAAATGAACGCCAAAGCCACAAACAAAAACCCCCCAAACATCAAACCTAAACACTATTTTCTTTTAGGAGAAGATGAGGGTTGGAAATAGATGACCTTTAAGGTCCCTTCCAACCCAAACCATTCTATGATTCTAAGAAAGTGTGGGGAAGCTGAGACGAGAAGGTGGTAGAAGAGCACTATCCCCAGTCTGAGGAAGTGCCAGGGCGTTAGGTGAGCTGGTGGTTTACTGACACCAGCACTTGTTATGAGTAAGTGTCCTGCTGGCCTAGCTGCATGGAGCAGAGTGCTGCTGTGCGCGATAGATCTTTGCTTAGAGGCATCTGGAGAAGAGTCTGATAAAATATGATGCTATAAGCTCTGCTTCTGACCCTTTTTTGCAGGTTTCCAAAGCTCCTTGTCTGGGCAGAGTGTTTCAGGTGTGCTCCAGTAGGGCCTCAGCTAAATCTAAACCTTTGACCTGAGAGATCTCCTGGATTAACCACCCAGATGAAATGGCCTGCTAGGCAGGATTTTATTTTAGATGCTCAAAGATGAGGTTAACAAGGTCAGAAGGTGTGAGCTCATCGGAGATTAACACTGAATTCAGAGGCAAATTCTACACTTAATTTCCTTTGCAGGCTGCAGATATTAATAATGCAGGAGACATACTCAAACAGATGTAGGTATTAGTACAAAAAAGCATTATTTGCTCAGAGAAGGGACTATCTGAGCCGTAAGGACAAACAAAGGGGGAGTGAGATGCATTTGTTCTGTTTTATCCTGCTTGCTACTGTGCCACCCTGAAGGAGGAGTGAGGGTGAGACAGGAAGAAATCTCTTCCACTGCTGCTACCGAAAATCCTGCTCCGTGTGCAGACAAAAGCACAAACTTTGATGCCTTTAGGCCTTTCTTGGCACTAAGCAGTTCACATGTCTTGCCATAATGAAGAGCACGGCATGTTTGTTCAGATTAGCAGTGCAGTGTGAGTAAAAAGGGCACAGTACCAAACCCTGAGGGCTAGAGGTGAGCATGCACTGCTCTGTGATAGGGCCTTTTTTATTATATTGTGGTATTTTACAAAAGAAAGGCTAAGGATTCTGGTTTGCACTCTTTTTTTGGTGCAATGAAGGTATAAGTAAAAGGAAAGACTGCCGAAAGGAGGAGTAATGAGACTGGTGATGTGAGGGTGGAGGTCAGTGGGTTCTGGAGTCCAGGCTCCACTAAAAGCAGCTCAGGCAATTCAGCGTGTTTGTCTATACCAAGCTGGCTCCACAAACCCCTGCTTTCCCTCCTTTCTGACCTCTGCTTTGCGCATGAGATGACCCCACTTCTCTAGCCTCATACTCAGAAATTAGTTCTCCTGTCTTCCTCACATTTCTCTCTTCATCTTCTTCCCCCTCACTGTTCATTTGAGTCTAATCCCAGTCCCTTGGTCCTGCCCCAGGGCAAAGCAGGACTATTTGCCAGCTCTTTCCTTTGGATAGTGGAGCATGATACAGGTATGGGCATGGCACCTCTCTGTTTTATGAGGTACAAATGAATCCTTGTTGGGTCAGAAAAATGGACTTTAATCAGACCAGATTCAATGCATGGCTAGTTTCCTTGTTACTGTTTCTTTTAATGGTGTCATGACAAAGGAAAACCCTTTGAGCAACATAAATATCTATTATGAACCTATTATTCTATTATGGTTAGAAACCCCCTATTGAATAGGTCAGTTTTTTCATATGACTGAGAAGTTAATACAGCTCTACATAGATTTGGAGTTTTATGGGAAGCTCTCCATATTGTATGTATAAAAATCAGCTGGGGATGGGGGGTTGGAGGGAGAGAGAAAAACCACTGAAATACCTAACCAGGAATTCAAATTTTGGAGAGAAAAAAAAAAAAGTTCCAGTCTTCAAGGAGATGTTTTTGTCTCTGTATCCTAACATACAGATGTACAAAGGCTAGAAAGGAAATGTTTTCAGGAGGTTTCTCATCATGGCATGTTAGTGGGAATATAGGCTAGGACATTGTTTAATACCCTGATAGGGCTCATTACCCAGGATTACATTAAATCAGGAAAAGTGAATTTGGTAGACGCCCACAGAAATCCTCTGGGAGTACCACATGGTCTGTCCACTGGGTGTCATTCTTGACGCACATCTGGATTAGTGCTCAGCCCTACCTTAAGTGCTTTAGAATAGCAACTGGAAGCTGAACTGCATGCTTGAGAGCATCTGTCCCTGTCCTTTCCTCTGGCCTCTATTGATGGAAGGTGTTTGCAGCTAGGTTTCTGTGGGGGACCACAAAATGGCAGATGAATGTCTCAAAGTTTGCAATCGTGTGCGACATTTTCTGAGGCAAGAATCAGTCGCCGACTAGCGGTGAGTGATGTCTCCGCCCTGCAGCCCTCCACCCCCTCTGGAGAGACCCATCCGGGATATCGGGCGACAGCCTGGCAATGGGCCAATCCTACGGCGCAGGAACCGGACCTGTCACATCCTCGGGCCTGTGAGTGGTGCAAACTGTGACTGGTGGCCCCAGCAGGACTCTTCAAAAATTCTCAAAAAAAAGGAGGCCGTTTTGCCCCACCTTGCGCGTGCACGTCCCCGACTGCCGAGAATCAACAGAGGACCGACGGAACACCGCTGGGTCCGTGGTGGTGACTAGCCCTGCTGCTCTCTCCGCTCTCCTGCTTAGTTTTCTCCTCTCACTTCCTACCTTTCCTATCGCTTTATTTTCTCTCTGCCCTCTTGTTCAATAAAGCGGTCTGAGTGGCAGCATCTGACCTCGTTTGTGTCTTAATGTCGCTCTCCGGGATCGCAAAGAACCTCCTCAGAGCCCAGCATCTAACTCGGGCCCTGACAGTTTCCCAAGAAAAATCTTAACAATCAGTACTCCCTTGTGCTACAAAATCAACTATCTTAATGTTGCTGATGTGTCCTCCAAGATGGAGCTGCTTGGAAGAAACAAGGATTTCTCCAAAATTTGCAGTTCTTCTCTGCTTATAGAAAGAGCAAGTGTGTTAGCAAGTGTAGTTGCTGTCGGGTTTGCACAGTTCTATCAGAACTATGTACAAGAATGGGCTTGTGTCAACCTGTGATACATGCTCAAACAGACTGTGGAGATTACTGTTTTTTCATAATGAAAAGAAAATGGTTTTTGTTGATCTCTCTACCAGACTGTGTTTTAGCTACCATGCTTATCTAATACAGAAGGATTTTACTTCCAAAAATTTACATTTAAATTCACTGATGCATTCTTTCTGGACTCTTGGGTATAAAAGAGTCAGTAATTTTTGCCTTCTTTTGAGAATAAGAGCCCAAGTCCTGTAAACAGCTATAAGTTTTCTCCTTTTGCTAAAAAGCATGAGGCAGCTGCACTGACAAGTATGAGCAACATACATAGTCTACAATAATTCTGCACTATCAGGCAGGGAGGAAAAACAATTCCTCGCCTCGCCAGTACGTAACCACAGAACAATGTTTGCATCTTCAGCAGCCTGAAACAGATGAGTTCTCAATACGATCTGAAGGCTGGTGACAGGAAGAAAGCCTCTGAAATGGATAATTAATCTTTGGCTTCTGTTAGGGGTGAGCTGCATTCAGGCAGAGGAGAGGGATTCTGCTTTCTTGTCCCAAAGGTGGGAACCCTGACAGTCTGGGACAACAATGCTGAGAGTAAGGTCTTCACCAAAGTTCGGTATAGCTTTCCCCCACAAAAAGAAGAGAAAAAAAATCAGTGCAGGGATGGGCAGGGAGAGTGGGAGAAGGATTCCTCAACAAGTAAACTAAGGATTATCAGAAATATTTCCATGACAGGCTGACCACAAACACTTGCAGCTTAAATAACTAAGGGGAGTAAACCAGATCTGAGCCTCAGGTCTTTATATCAAGTGATGGCATACTAGGATGAATCCCAACTTCTCCTTGCTTCCCTCTCATGCCTTACAAGGGTTTCTTCTAAAGAGGAGCACGTACAGAATCACCCTGGGCTGGGGACGACACATATTGTAATGAATTTGGGTGGCATTTGTAATTAATAGCATGCAGCAATGTGTGAAAAAACCAAGAAACTAATGAAAATATCAATCATATACTTCAGCTGTAGCAAAGGAGGGCTGGTGGGCATTTTTTTCTTTTTTGGTTTGGGTTCAGACTGATTCCTCCTTTGCCAAGCTGTTTTCTTGCTCATATGCTAGCTGGATAAGGAAAGAGAAGTATTAGTACAGAAAAACCCTGGTGTTTTTGCAGCAAACCAGGTTGTGATTTTCGCATTTTATGAAACTGAAGTTTTTTCTTCTCACCTTGACAAAGTCTCTTCTTATTAGAGTCCAGCAGCACAGTAATGGCCTTTACAAGCTGATGCAGATGTCAAACAAAAATAAAAGTTTAGAATGTCAAGAGGAGGGGAGATGACAAGTAACAATAGGAGTGAGGGGGGGCGGAAAATGCTCAACAAACTGGCCTCTGGGCATGTTTGCCTTTAAAATGATGGCTCAAAAAGAAGTGGAAGTGGAAAATCCTACTAATTTTCTCCAATATAATTCACACAATGTAACCCAGAGAAATACAGAAATACATAGCAGCAAGTTATAGTTTTGTGTCCTATGAGGTTGCACTTGGAAAAAAGGGAAGCAGGGGAAAAAAAAGAGAAATGAGCAATACTGACTTAATTCTGAATCAAGCACAGAAATAATGTGCCTTTTTTTTTATATTTGAAACAATATGACCATCTATATCTCCTTGTTTGGCACGGTTACATTTTCTGAGGGATGAGTTCAGCGTACAAGTATTTTAAATATCTCCTTTTCTTATGTCACACTCTATTTCCCTGGTCATCCAGTTCTGGCATTCTAGTAAAGCTGTAGTAAGCAATGTGTCTCGCACCTGTCTCAGGTGTAGCCCTGCTCCCCTATCTTCCTGAAAAATTATGTGTATATTTCAGGAAAAACCTCATCATTTTTGATACTATCTCTTGCATAAAAGGAAGGGTAAATTATCCAGTTCTAACAATGCATTATAATTAAGCTTTCTATAATAAGGCCTCAGTTGAATGGAGTATTTAGAGACCTTCGTGAGGGAGGGTTGCTCTTTTTGCCTCTTCACCTGGGAAACATTCTCTGCCTAACTAGCTGGTCCTCTGCTCTCACATATCTGCATGCATTTTAGCAATAACAAGGCTTTGTCTTTCTACCCAAGGCATTGAAAGCACCTTAAAACATACATGGGTAAACTTCATTTGCCTTTTCTAAGGGAGTAATTTATTATCTCTGTCAAAGTGAAGCAGAGTCGTGCCATTTTTGAAAGCACATTTTTTTTTCCCCAGGGGGCAAGAGGCATCCTCTGCTTCACAACCAGTCACTGACACCTAGGGCTGGAATTAGCTAACACTAAGGCAACTGTGCTCTTTGACAACTGAAATATCAGGTTAACTTACATTTCAAAATACCAGTGCTAGTTAGGACTAATTTTCCATCGACTCACATCCTTTACAGATGAAGTATTCACAGCGATGTGTTTCCCCTCAGATAAAACAGACTCCAAAATGAATGTACCCTCATGCTCAGTGTACACAGGTACCTGGTTATACAGTTCATTATTTATTTTGTAAGTGCAGAAAGCTGTTGAAAATTATGCTGCTTTTGTTATGAAAGGTTCAAAAGTGTGAGCCTTTTAAATGCATCAAAACAAAACTCAGATGAAATTGCTTGGCCTGATTCTTCACTGCCTTGTGCTGGTGCAACTTCATTGACACCTGTGGTATTGCAGAGATATACAGGTGGAGTAACGCGAGGGGAACACACATTACCAAGTGCTGATGCCCTCTGTCATAACTCATGTTTTCTGAGCAAGACAAGATAGAGAGAGACAGTAAACACTACCTAAAACTAGCTAGTCACAATTTCCTTCATCTTCTCTTCCTCAACTGCCTGAGCTTTATGAATTTTTTTCATGCTTTCAGCCAGAAGTCATTTACATTTCAATATCTCAATAAGTGGGGTAGTGGTTTTTGTTTGTATTGCAGCTGGCATCCCAGTGAATTTGCCTGTAGTTAAGTTGATGGCCAGCTTTGCTCTGAACTGTATGTCATCGATAATAGCAAGTGACAAACCTGCTATTCCAACAATTTGATAAATTGACCGGGCTTCAAAATAAGTCAGCTTCACCCGTCACAAAATGTGGCAGACTTTCTGATTTAAATCCCCAGGATCAGACATTTCTGGCAAAGATCTCAAATCACACAAACTGGCAGGTGAACCAGGCAGGTCAGGCTTTTGGTAGACCAGACATTTACAGTGTGGAGGAATGAAGGATGTGAAGGTGTGGAGTGGCAGCTCTTCCCTGCTCTCCGGGGCTGTATTTGATCTGCTCTTTTGTATTGCTTTTAGAACAATTAAATTCTCAGTGTGCTCAAGTGTTTCATGTGAAATAACTCATTGCACCAAACCACCACGTGCAATGCTCACATCAGGGACCCTCATTAAGACAGGCAGGTTTCTTGAAGCTGTCTTCATCAGCAGTCAGAATCCTAAGGTGGTTTCATCTGGGTTTAGTTCAAGACACTGTGAAGTAAAAATGAATGGAAAGCGCAATATTCCTTGCAAGCGCAATATTCTGTTTTTGCTGTGTGATGGGGAGATGCCTCTCTACAGATGCGCCTTGGTAGGCTTAGAATCGATGAGACAATCCTGTCCTCTCTTGCAGCGCTCGAGAGGACCGATCAACAGTCACAGACTTTGTGGCTATTGGACACACTGTTGTAGGTACTTTCTGTGGCCTCAGGAGACCTTTTCTGCTGTTTTTATTAAGAAAGGGAGTTAGAATCTTCATTTAAAATGATTTTTTATTATTATTTTAGAGGACTTGTGTTAACTATGCAAATGAGTATTCGAGTACCTTAGTGGAGTTACGTCTTCTCTTATTTCACTCTAACTATATCAAGTAAATGATTGCAGTCCTCACCAAGAAACACAACTCCACTGATAACACTTCTAAGAGTCCTCAAGGCTTTGTTCTGATTTTACAGTCATTTAAGTGAGGTTTGATACTAAGAAAGTGACAGCATTTCCAGTTTCATTTTAGACTTGGGAAAAAAAGTGCAATTTCATTTGTACATCTAAAAGATTGCTATATGCCTCCAATCCAGTTGTACTGAGCTTCCTTTAAAGGCTATTGAGACAAATAGATTCTACTTCCAGACCGTGAGTCAGGTGCCTATTGCAGAATGTCTGAAGCCAAATCGACACCTCAGGCTTATGCTAGCACAGCTGTGTAGATCAGGGCTGTGAAGAAGAGAAATCCCAGACAGATTTAGCTATATTAACATTCATCCTACTGTTGATCTAGCTATCCTAGCAAACCTGTGCTTTTTTTCTATCGTAATAGGCAATTGTGATGTTACAAAGGTATATACACTTTTGTGGGAACACCTTTCCGTGTGCTAAAGTAATGCACTCTTGGGGTTGGCTTTGAAATAGCAATACAGCTTACTAAAATGTCATTACAAAACTGTAAGTAGGGGAAAACTTGACTCCTCCAGGCAATGGCATTTTTATGTTTGTTTCTCTTTCTACTTTTTTTTGCTTTTGTTTCTGCTATGAAGGAAACAGGATTGATATGGGGAGAAATGGCTTAGAAACATCTGGAGCATGTAACATTCTGCTTTTGTCATGCCTGTAGCAATTTGTATTTGTTCTTGATGAACATTTGCATGAGAAATGTTCTGTTTACATGAAGTACAGCTGACATTTTTTCATTTAGAAAGAAAATTATGATCATGTTGATATTTTTTCATTAAAAATACACCAGATATTTATGAAAAACATAAGAATTTGATAAGCATCTAAGTTCATTTTCAAAGTATTTATGGGGATGCTTATAATTTGTCAGAATTTTAAAATCTTAATAGAAATATTTCTATGAAATAGCACTCACCATTTTGATCAGCTCTCAGGAAAAATTAATTTCAAACACACAGCAGAAATATATTTATAGCAGAATCTCACCGTACAATACTTGAGAATGTTGAATTATCAGGGAACAGAAATAACACTATAGGTTTTATGTACTATGGGAGATGACCAATATATATTGTTTAAAACAATAAACAATTTTTAACAAATCCACAGGCTGAAATTTTTTCATTAAAAATAATCTTTGAAATACCTGTGAACATTGAATCACAGAAATGTGGAATAGGAAGAGACCTCGAGAGAACAAAATGCCTCTCTGCTTTACCTCACATTAAATATCCTGTGAACATACCTACTGGATATTTGTACAACCTGTTCTTATAAAGCTCCAGGGAAATATCTCTTGCAGCAAACCCTACAGAGTCTATTCCCATGCTTCACTCTGGTTTAGATTTTCTTCAGTATATACCTGGAAGAATTATTTCATTTGTTTTCTATCCTTATTGGCTCTAGAGAGCTGTTAATCTTTTTCTAGCAACTGATAGTAAAATGGAAGAAAGTTACCATGTCTTCCCTTTCTTAGCCTAAACAGTTCGGTCTCCTATAGCCTTTCCTCAGAGGTTATGTCTGTTCATCTTACTTATCTTTCTTGTTGCTTTTCTCTTCATACTAGTTTCCTTTTATCTTTCTCAAAATGTGTAATCCAAAACTGGTGATAGTTGTTTGTGCCTTGGTAGCAGCACGAACCGAACTGGAATCGTGACTGTGGTTTCTTCTGCAGAGCACTCCTGCATAATATGTTCCAGTATGAGCCCTTCCCTTTCTGAAACAGAGTCCTATTAATTTTGTCATATGCAGTTTGTGACTCGATGTACTCACTGGTTCTCCTCTGTGCAGTCATCTTAGTCACTTTGTTACCGGAAAATATTAACCAAGAAAACTCTCTAACCCAAATGATAGTTTAGAAAGCCAACATTGGTTTATTGCAGCGCTGGGTGCATGGGGGATCTCTCCTCCTAGCATGCACACCGAGGGACAAAAGCACACTCATTATATACATTATAGAAAAATGAATATTCATACAATTCCGAGTAAAGCCCACTTATTCCAAGAAACCTTATTCATATGCTAATATCTTATGTAATCGTCTTTGTGCATGCTTACTAAATCGGGGAAGGGGTCTTGGGTGGTCTCTCGTGGTCTCTAGTGGTCATAACCCCCCCATAGATATGCTATCCGCTGTATAACCCCGTTTCCGCACAAGTGTGGTCGAGGTGCATTGTTGACACATGCAGGTGGCTCCAAGGAGAAGATCCTGTTCTGGTTCTTAGAGGATATATCTCTACTCCTGGCGCCAGAGCTATGAATCAAATTATTTAAGACACTACAAAGGTGTTGTTCACAGTCTTGCTTATCTCTGGCCCTTCTTTGTAATTAGCGAGGAATTTGACAGAGACCTTGGATTCTCTAAGACTAAGTGCAAGCAAGAGTCAGTGACGACTATAACTCTAAGTGTTATCAGTCCCGGAAGCAGACACTGTCTTCAAAACATGCCGTTAGCTTCAGAACGTACTGTTATTTTAGCTGAAAGGAAAATTGCTGAAAGAAAAGTTGATTCTGTCTAAAGGTTACACAGAGTAGGCCTTTTAGGGCCTACTTCGAGGCTTACTTTTACTAAACCATCTAGTATCAACTTTCTCACTTGGTTTACTTTGGGCTTGTGTCTATTGAATTTCACGCTATGGGTTTCAGAGTGGCTTTTGACATTTTCAATATATTTTATTTTTAATACATTTTATTTTCAATCCTGACTTCCAAAGAACTTGCAATCTTGTCCAGCTTGCTTTTTACACAGTTTTTGTAAGCATCCTTGTTCTGGTTAATTAAAATCATTAATAAAACCACAGCCAAGTCAAATGCCTGTGGGATACTGCTTAAAAATCCTCTCCAGTTTGACCATGAGTCAACTATTCTAACGGCAGTTTTGCATTCGAGAACACATTTCCCTGGTTTGCTTATGAGCCTGATTTCTAGCACTGAGGAACTGTCAGTGGTCTAACAGTTTGGTCTGAGAAGAAAGTCGGGACCACAGACTCACTTGAGAGTTGGTGGCTTCTCTGGACTTCAGAGATCTGCTTTTGCGATACACGTGCTTCCATTTAACAGAACAAGGACATCAGGACTTTCTTGTGTTTTCATAGCAGGTCTGGATCTGTTGCTAAAACCAGTGTTTTTTTCACCTTGACTAAGTTCGGGTTCAGCTTGCCTTTGTGGGTCTGACTTGTTTTTATTTTATCCAATGGATTTTGCGGTTCTTAGAGAATAATATATTTTCAAGAAAAAAAGTCAGAAAAATCATTAGCAGGTTTGTACTTAACGCAAAAAAAAACCCCAACTTTGAAAAAACTTTTAATTTGAAGAAAAGCAGTGAAGACCTATCATAACTTTTAAACACAGTATATATATTTTTTGCTTCCTGATAGAACATCTTACATCTGTTGTTACTAGTAGCTGCTTTGACAAGTGACACAAGGGCCTGACATATGTGATGAGTTTCACTGTATCTCATAAATAAAGCTTTCATTTATTGAAAACATATTGCTGATATTGTAAAAATCTTCCTTTTGTCACAGAAAAACAAACTGTCAATTGAAAAGGACAAGTTCATCAGCATGGACTTCAAATCACTATTCTCTTCCAATTGTCCTTTTCTATTATTATTATTTTTATTTTTTGAGGCTGGGCCCTAAATCTAGTTTTATCTAGGGCTGGGACATCTTATGCAGGCAACTTCAGCCCAGCTGTGAGAGAGCATTTTGCAATAGATTTGCATAAATGAGCTTGCCTCCAGGCCTACTCTCTTTCTCCACAGTCAGTCTTCCTGCTTCTGCTCATTATCTCCGATTTTCAGCGAAGTCTTCAAATTTCTGCCAGGCGTAGTCTAAAAGAATTGCAGGATTGAAGGCTTCCTTGAGGAGGAGTAAGAAATGTCGGAAGGCAAAAGCAAAGTATTCTGATGTGCCAGAGACCTGGGGAGGAACACGCAGAAACTGAAAGGGGCAAATAGAGCAGGATCCCTGCAGGGCATGGTGAGACAGAGTGGGTGAGACCAATACCTTCTCTTCTGATGGAACTGTTTAAAAGCACTTCTCCCTTTTGCACCCTTATAGCGATCCATGAGCAATCTCTGCAAGCGTGGGCATGCCTGCTCTGTACGAAGACAGCGCTGTATAGAAATGTCAGCTCTAACAGCAGTATGAATGTCCTAATGCAATTACAGAGAGTCTGGCTTCAGGGGAGAGCTTGTTGGGTGCTCACTTGAAGAACGTAGCCCTACACTGTCTCGTACAGCAAAGGCAGGTTGTCAGAAGGGCCATGTGCCGAAAGATAGAAAGAGTGCTGTAGGAGCCTCTGGGAAGCAGAGCAAAGGAAAAGGTTGAGGGGAGAGGATGCAAGGCAGACAGAAGAAAGCTGGTCAGAGTGCAGGTGTATACCAGATTCATTCTCATCATCCTTTCCTGCAGGCTTTTATTAATTCCTTTAAACTCCACTGAAATCCAACCCTATGGGGGACATCTACACCTGTGCACCGACTATGTGCATTGCAAAAGGAAGAGAAGTCACTTGGTTGTTTAATTTCTTCATATAGACTTATTTTAAAAGCTTTTGCCCACTCTATTATAAATATAAATGTCTATTAGCATCACATTGCATGATGTATATATGTGCATACATTTATAAATGTATGCTTGTGTATATGTATCCATACAGAACTACATGCTTCTCTCTCAACAATGTCATAATCTGCACTGTATCATCATAAAAAGTTTTATACTGTTTTAGATGAAAGTTGCCATGTAAATCTAGGATTTTATTATTCTGCTTCAAAGCAAACAAGATGAAATAGAAGATGTCCACATTTCAAACACATATCTTGAAGACCGAAGAAATGAAAGGCGTAGGGGAGAAGTTTCTTCTCCCGGTTTGTTCCAGGTAAAATAATGACTTTCAAGAGTGAGAAATGTATTACAATCTCCACAATTACTCTGTTGTATTGTACTGGGGCAATAAATGACTTTAAGACCAACGTTTGTCTGGTTAGACATTACAGGCACTTAATTTTAATAAATAATTTAGCCTTTTTCTACAGTGGAAATTAAAATTTCCTTAACAACTGCAAGTAATTTTTTTAAACTATTGTCACGTAATAAGGTCATTAGTGAAGGCGGAATTAACTACTTACTGGGACAACGCATTTTAAAAATTACTTTAAACAAGTAAAAACAAAGGTTCATTCATTTAAGTGTGCGCAGGAAGAAACCAGCTCCAGTTTCACAGCGCTTGGGGATGCAGTACACTCATGTAGTGATGCACAGGAAAGAGATTTGCCAGCCTGGTCCGAGACGAGGTGATGGCAAAGGACTGGCTGCCTCCCTTTCTGTGATGAGCGATGGATTTGTTGTGGGGGGCTGTACAGCAGTGAGTGGATGTTGAAAGCAGAAAGAGAGAAGAGACCCTAGCTCTGGTGTTGCCCAGCCTCTGTCCTTGTGTCAGTTTCCGTGCCTCACCTTGGAGATACAACAGGACCATTCACCATGCTTTAGCAAGTGGCAAGCGAAGCCCTAATGAAGGCACTGGTGCAATTAGGAGGGCTTTTTTTCCCATGAGCACCTTGGTCTGAGGAACATGTGTGTGTAACAGAAGAAGCTGGGGATGAATGGGGCCTCTCAGTGTGACATGAGCGTTTCATAAACAAATCTTCCCCGCTGGCTATCCCTCCTTATACAGTTGCTGCTTACGCTTTGAAACCCCAAATGCCCTGTGCAGAAGCACTGCTTTTATGGTAAAATGAATATAAGCATAATATTCTGCTATTAAGCATTTGTGGAAACCGGTAACATTGCAGATTCTGGTAACTGCAGATTTCAGTGGACTTCCTCCAGGAAGTGTTTTTTACAGAAATGTTGGTGTCTCAGGCTTAGTAGCTGCTGTTATACCGATATCCCTTGTCCTCCTCAAAAAAAAAAAAAGTGTCTTCTGGCTATTACTCTGCAAGTCAGGTGCCAAACCTTACCATGAGGAGACTGTGAGTAGTTTGTTTTCTGTAGGACAATCAACAGTTGTCTTTCTGCCCTATTGCTTTAAGCACAGCTTATACTGACAAGGAGAAGGTCCACTCAACCACTATGTTTTAAAAGGTGTTACACTCTTCTTAAAACCCTTTCTAAGGTTTCAGTGACAGGAATACACACATACATACAGACACACATCTGCAAGAGTCACTAGACCTCATATTAAACAAGCCATGCTGTCCATAGGGTAGAGTAAGTGCGCATAAATTATGTATAAAATAACTGCAAATAGGTAGTGTGAACAAAATATTTTAAAAATGAGTCTTTATGAGTCAGAAGAAATTTTCATTAAGATTTATTTTACCATCTCTAGTTGTTATGAAATCAGCTTGCTGTATTCTCCGGCACAGTGGGATGACATTCATTGTGATCCAGTGGTACTGATTAGACTCTAATATGTTGGAAAAATATTGGTTTATGCCACTAAATAAATCAGACTTCTGTGCCAGCTGGAAAATAACACCTGAAGCCTTCTGAACCGTGCTGTTCTCTGTTGCTTGTGGGACTGATTCCTCTTCTCACAGTAGAAAATGTGAACACTCAATATACAATGCACATCAAGTAATTTTCCTGTTTAGCTTTTCTAACTGTTGCATCACATTTTAAATTTTTCTCTCTTTCTAAGAGAGGCATTAATGTCTTGGTATTAATTTAATTTTTTGAGAGAAAAATAAACCCTGCAAAAGCAGAGACATGCATTACCCTTCCTCTAATCAATTTTATAACCATTTTCTTTATTGGCTTATCCCCCTGAATGAAATTATCATTTTCAGATGAGAGACATATCAGAGTCTAGGCTGTTAAGCCTGACAAAGCTTGTCTCCATGGCAGGACTGAGTGTGATTTTCATACAATCATTCTGCTCCTCAAATTATACTAATGACAATGTGGCTTTTTTCCCAAGTACTTTCCTGGGGTCTTCTTATGAATGATGTAGACAAGGAAGCATTTTTTTTTCCTTCCTGCTGTAAGGAAAGGCCACCTACAGTTGGGTACAGCTGTGATAACAGGTATTCACACCATCCTGAGGAGAGAAACATGTCCCTGTGGGGCAGTTCTTGCCAAGGTCCAGGAAAAAAAACTTGTGAGGTCCAGGAAAGCAATTAGGGAAAAGGTTGAAATGTGTGAAATTACCAGGTAAAATCAGAGACATCAACCACTGTTCTGTTTCTCATAATGCTTTTCAGATGTGGCAACTCAGAAGCATCCCTTCATGTTTATATGAATCCAAGCCATCATAGCTGATATAGGGCTACGCACAAGAACTACTATCAACAATATTTCAGTTTTTGTAAAGCATAATAGCATGGAGTTTGATTACCTGTCTCATATGGACTGGTTTTCTTTCTTGATTTTTGTCAAGTTGTTCATGACTGACACCCAGTCTGGGGCATAGGAAGATCTGGTCTCAGGGGGTTGTCTACTCCCTTTCCAGAGAGATGATGATAAGTTTCTGGTAAACAGGAGAGAGAAAAACATCTGAATGACAAGGCAGTTTTATTCCCAATATCACTGAAGTGGTAATTGTCCCATAATTAATGGTCTGAAAGATTTGGTCCTCACAATAGTGAGCGCAGAGGAAAACAGCATTATGGGAACACAGTGAGTGGGCTCCGTAAACACAGAGGACCTTCATAAGGGGCAAAGCTTGTCAAAAGTCCCAACTGTAACAGGTTTTGCCCAGATTTTATCAAGGTTCATACAGGAGATGGAGTCATCTGGATAGTATCACAGAGATCTTTTTTGAGCAATTCCTTGCTTCATGTTGTAAAAGAGAGCAGCTAATCCTCTTCCTTTTCTATATGGCGAAATGTTTCTGTTCTCACTTCTTCAATATTGGAATGCTTCATAACCCTTCATGGATCTTATCTTCACTGAACCCCAGTGCTAGGACTTGTTACTGTCTCCACTACCTACTCTCCAGAAAAGCAAAATTAAAGTTAAGACTGGGCAATGGGCTTAACATCACCCAGCAACTTGCTGACCGAGTCATATTCCTTCCATTGAGTAAGGTGAATGATCTCCTACACATATCTCTCCTTTCTCCACACAACATTTTTGTGTCATGGACACCACTCAAACAGCTTTATTTTTTTTCAGTAGTGAAAATTACTTTTGCCTTCAGTGTTTTACCACAGCTGTTGAGTGAGGAGAAAAATAAATCCACCTAGCTAAGCTATTCACAAGCTTGTTCGTGCCTCTCTTTAATGCAGGGCATCTGTGCTGCCTTATTCTCTGCAGCTGACTGTCCTTGTCTGCCCACCTTATAAAATAAGGAAAATCGCCCTTCCTCCATCTAATCGTTTGGCTTAGGAAATGCTTTAAATGGCAAATTTGTAGCTCCTTCAAAGGCTGATTCATAGAAGAACTTGAGCTTTGATTTATAATTAGAGCTCTGAAAACTTTTCATTACAAAGCTGGGAAGAGCTAGGGAAAAAGACATGCTCACCTGTTTTCTACCTCACTTCACTATAAACCTGGTTCATGTCTGTCCCCTGGCTCTGTGTTTGCACTATTTTTGATTATACTGGTATGAACCAATTTCAAAGGGAAATTTAAAGGGAAATGTGAAGCATCCTCTTTTCCCACAATTTCAGGACAGGGATTTTTTGCTTCATTTGAAACCAGTGAAATGCTCAGACTTTCTGTGTGACTTTAAGAAAGGGTAAAACTTGATCTCACTTTTGTCTTCTCCTCTTCTTTTCCCACTCCCTCCCCTCCACAAACAAAAAATATTATTTCTCCATTTCACAACCCTGGTGACTCTGGGAGTTACAATTTCATGTGGTCACAGGCTGAACTTCTGTCTATTCACAAGACAACTGGCTGTGCTTTTGCTTATGAGCTGCCATTTTGCACAACGTGTCTCATGATGCTTCTATCCACGAGAGAAGAAACTCTGCTGTTTCACTGCCATGAAAACACTTGAGTTCCCTTTTGTCTTTCCTCCCTTGAAAAACAGAGTCCACACAAAAGTAAAAGCTCACTTGTGAGGATATATCTTTTTTTGAATGAAAGGATTAGCATGAACCTTACACAAAAATATTCCCTCTCCCTATGCAACTTTATACATCTTCTTATTTCTTTTTCTGTTTTTATGCTCATATTCTCTGACGTCTCTTCCTTCTCTTTCTTTTCTCTTGCTCTCTCCTAGTGGTAGTTCCTTCCCAAAATATATGTCCTAGGCTCCTCAGAATGGATTTCTTTTTTCCATCTGAAAAAGGAAAAAATTTTTCTCAAAACTCTTCTAAAGAATGGTTACAGAAATGTGTAATCTCTCAACATCCAGAAGTAGCAGCTGCAGTCAGAAACTTGGATTTGAAAGAAAAGTAATGTATTAGTTCTGTGCGATTTTTAGTCAGCCATGCCATCTACGTCTACGTGGACTAAGCCATGGAGCTCTAAAACTTGCTGTCAGCCCTTGAACCCCTTGAATTTGTACTTGTACTGTACATCCTACCATGTACTTTGTCAAGCCTCTCCTCGTAAGAGGTGATTTTCTAGTGTTAACACTGATTCTGTACTGTGGTATCATGTATACTTCTATTCTCAGCTCAGCTAATCATATTGAGAATGAAAAGAAGTCTGCACAACTATTATACCTCTATCAACTTTTCTTACTGTTTCTAGCAATCAGTTCTGAAGTCTTGGAGACTAATATTTGCAATTAATACATGTACATAAAAAGTATCATTCCTTCTGCTAGTAGTTACATGCCTTGGATTTCTTTTTATTTTTCCTTTATCTTTTTTTTTTAATTATATCATGTGGCTGGATGTCACTGTTAATATTCAGGTATGACAGGATATTGCTTCAGTTACTACTGGGTGAAGCTTAAGAGGGCAGCAGTTTCTCATTTTCTTAGTCATATTCCACAGATAGCTATACTGGAAAAATAAGAATGAGTGATGTGTTTTTGATCATTTATCCAAGACCTCCTGGAGCATGGAAAATTTTTTTTTTGCAAGTGAATAGTGTATTTTGAATCAGTTTTGAATATGTGGGCGACAAGAAAACCTTTGTCAATAGAGTTATAGTTAGAGATAGAAAAAAATTAGCCGGAAAACTTTGGGTGCAGATAAAATTATACAACAAAAACAAGGAAAGAGATGAGGAGGAAGGTGTTTCTCTGTGAAGGCATCAAGCATAGGTGACACTCATCTATGATCTACAGCTATGAACTGCAGCTGAATCATGATTACTGCTGTGTAATGTGTAATGTCAAGGCTCTGGACATCAGTGGTCAAATATTCCAAGACCTGAAACTCAGGTTTTAAGGGAAACACTATTTTTGCCTGCGAATACAGGGGTTAATCCTTTTAGGAACTGGAAAGTAGATTACACTGGCAGTAAAGCAAACCTGTCACAACTAGGGGGAAGCAGTGAGAACAGAAGGATCCATTCATTTACGGAGTATAGTACATGGTATATTGCAAGGTATGAGAACCGTGATGTATCTGGTAGGCTGGGAGGGGGAGGGCTTCTCAGTGTAGCTACCACCTGCAGAGAGGGACACTGGGTATGGTGTGTTTATAGACTTTCCTTGAAATAAGGGAAATGTGTTTTCAATGGGTAAAAATTAAGCAATCACTTATTAATTAAGCAATTTTTGCTCTCTGGATGGGAACACTCAGTGTGGCTTAATCAATCATGACAGGCATATCAGGTTTACTATCTTGTTTCCAAATGTGATCACTAACGGACACACCAGATGAAAGTGATAAAATAGACTTGGTTTACTGGGCATAAAGTGCATGTGAATGGACCATTAAAATATTCTTTTCTGGCTAAATGTGTGTGATATTTTTATAACAAATGCCAAACTTCATACAATGCAAATCTCAACTTCCCGGACGTACAAAAGTCAAAATTAATCCAAAATCTTCACTGTTTAGTGCATGAAACATTTGTACTCCCAGAAGCTGGAAAATGACAGTGCAGTCCGGTAGCTAGAATAAAAAAAAACATGTTCTCCATGAAACCATGTGACTCTCCTGCAGTTCTTGCAGAGTCTTAGGAACAGATCTCAAAGTTTGAAGTTTGACTACCTTATTCTTAAAGAAAGATGTGAATGGGACTGTATTTTTGATAATTTAGAAAGAAAGAGAAAAGAGGTGGGACTGGACTGGGAGGCTGGAGCAGATTCTTAGCAACATAATGGCATCATCATCACAAAAAACCTTTATCACACCTTCACTCTTCATTTCCACTGAATTACTAAAACTATAACTTCTATTTCTACAACTTTCTGATTTCACTGTCCTCACAAGCTGCTGTAACCCAAATATTCTCAATACTGATATCCCACATCTTTTAAAATATTTAACTCTTTGACATCCAGAATTAAACAGTAAACTCCTTGTATACTCCTTACCCTGACAGCATCAAAAGACGGATGTAGAGTTAGGTTTCACAAAGGCTTCAAGTAGCGAGTATATTCAAATACATAAAAAAAACCCTCCAATAAAACTGAACCAGTAAAAAGTTAATTTTATCCTTTCAAATACATCTGGGCAGTAGGTATGCTTGGGGCAAAATAGTGAATAAGCATAGACTTTAATGAAGATAAAAATCAATTCCAGATAACACTGTTCCCCTCCCCCTCTTTGGAACAGTTTGTATTGCCATCACTGTCGACTCTGTCACAGCAAAGACTAGCCTACGAGCTGTAACATCTCCCATGTGCATATCACTAATTAGCTGCAGCGGAGAAGTGTGTTCGGATTTTAACGACACAAAATAACAACCCATGCGTACGGATTATGACAACAGACAAATTTTAATGTCTTGGAATCATAAAGTGTTGGTAGCTGTGGCATTCCCCAGCCCACACAGAGAACAAGGAGAATGTTTTGCACTGTTAATACTTCAGATTTCAGGATCCCAGGGGCTTTGCAAACAGAGAGTGACATTTATCCCAGCTACTTGGACTAGCCACAAGATCTGGACATCACTTACGTTCCACTTAGGGGTTTAAACGGTGCATAGGTTTTCTGTGTGTGAGTGGATTGTACTCCTAATGAAGTATGCCTCCCTGGGAAGTAGATATAATTAAACCGCATTTGCAAATGAGGAAAGAGAAGCATTAAGGGGTGAAATGACTTGCCCAAACTCAAAATGAGCCATGAGAAATCTGGCACATAAGTAAAAAAAAATCTCCATACACTCATGAACTTTTTGCACAGAATCACAGAATCACAGAGTGGTTGAACTTGGAAGGGACCTCTGGTCAAGCAGGACCACCTACAGCAGGCTGCTCAGGACCATGTCCAGATGTCTTTTCAGTATCTCCAGGGATGGAGACTCTACAGCCTCTCTGGGCAACCTGTGCCAGTGCTCAGTCACCCTCACAGTAAAAAAGGTTTTCCTTGCATTCAGATGGAACCTTCTTCCATCCTGTCTATCCCTTTTATTTTTCCATTCACCAGTGGTCAGGACAAGGGCCAGGATGGCTGAGAAATTCAGTGGCTCTTTGTTACCTTCACAAAATGGGAAGAAATGCAGTGGCAACTTGCGTGTTGTCCATTTCCCCCAGGGAAGAAAGATGGCCTGGCTTCCAGTTCCCCACCTTGCGAAGGCCAGTGAGGACATGCTATGGGAGATGTTACCATCATGAATTATAAAATCTGGATCATCCTTCCACTCATTTGTGCTGTTAATCAAGGTCTACTCAGGCTGAAGAAAAACTGGTTTTTACTTCCCTACTGTACACATCTTATGTAGATGAACAGGTCTGTAGGCACC
Organism: Nyctibius grandis; assembly: GCF_013368605.1. Taxonomy (NCBI): domain Eukaryota; kingdom Metazoa; phylum Chordata; class Aves; order Nyctibiiformes; family Nyctibiidae; genus Nyctibius; species Nyctibius grandis. The sequence continues at coordinate 32,652,176 of NC_090658.1, forward strand.
TTTTTCCTCCTGTTCACCATAATTTCATTTTCTTTTTCAAGCATTAGTCAGAAAATTGCCTTGCTTTTCCTTATTGCATTACTGCAAATCTTTTTAACCTATTAACAACCTTCTCAGCTCTTATTGCCTCTCACCTTGACTGGTGTCATTTTTATTGTTGCTTTTGACTTGGTCCATATCAGGCAATGCAACATGCTGCTGTGAAAATGATCTTCATTATTCCTTGATACTCCTGCATGAACCCCTTCTTCTTGTTGTTCAGTGACATAAGTCCCTGTTACAGCTGAGATACCAACAGAGAGGGATAAGTGGAGCAGGAATGTGGCAGAGTACTTAGAGTTGCAACACACTCAGGTTCTGCCTTCCAAGTGCAAATACAGGCTGGGCAGAGAATGGATTGAGAGCAGCCCTGAGGAGAAGGACTTGGGGGTGATGGTTGATGAGAAACTCAACATGAACCGGCAGAGTGTGCTTGTAGCCAAGAAGGCAAGTCATGTCCTGGGCTTCATCAAAAGCAGAGTGGCCAGCAGGTCGAGGGAGGTGATTCTGCCCCATTACTTCGCTCTCGTGAGACCCCACCTGGAGTACTGCATTCAGCTCTGGGGCCCCCAACATAACAAGGACATGCAGATGTTGGAGCGAGTCCAGAGGAGGGCCACGAAGATGATCAGAGGTCTGGAGCACCTCTCCTATGAAGACAGGCTGAGAGAGTTGGGGCTCTCCAGCCAGGAGAAGAGAAGGCTCTAGGGAGACCCTATAGCAGCCTTGCAGTACCTGAAGGGGGCCTACAGGAAAGCGGGAGAGGGACTTTTTACAAGGGCAAGTAGTGACAGGATGAGGGGGAATGGTTTTAAACCGAAAGAGGATAGATTTAGATTAGATAGTAGAAAGAAATTCTTTACTATGAGGGTGGTGAGACACTGGAACAGGCTGCCCAGAGAAGTTGTGGATGCCCCCTCCCTGGAAGTGTTCAAGGCCAGATTGGATGGAACTTTGAGCAACCTGGTCTGGTGGAAGGTGTCCCTGCCCATGGTGGGGGGGTTGGAACTAGATGATCTTTAAGGTCCCTTCCAACCCACACTACTCTATGATTCTATGATTCTGACTCTCCAGAGTACACTCCTGCTCAAATACCAGCTCTTATCCACTCCTCTTCTTGCCTGAACTCTACTATTTACTCATTGCTTCACACTTTCTTTCATGAACTCAGCCTTTGTACTTCAGTGTACATAATGACAATGATTTCCTCTCAAATCTATTTTTAAAAAATCATATCTTTTTTATTCGTATCATATGATATGAAGGCTTCAGAGAGGCCATGTAGCAGCTTTCTAGTACCTGAAGGAGGCCTGCGAGAAAACTGGAGAGGGACTTTTTACAAGAGCGTGTAGTGATAGGATGAGGGGTAAACTGAAAGAAGGTAGATTTAGATTAGATATTAGGAAGAAATTCTTTACTGTGAGGGTGGTGAGACACTTGAACAGGTTTCCCAGAGAAGTTGTGGATGCCCCCTCCCTGGAAGTGTTCAAAGCCAGGTTGGATGGGGCTTTGAGCAACCTGGTCTGGTGGAAGGTGTCCCTGCCCGTGGCAGGGGTTTGGAACAAGATGATCTTTAAGGTTCCTTCCAACCCAAATCATAAAAAAAAAAAAGTTCTTTCATCTCTTTGCAGGTTTCTCTCGTTTGCTTCCCCCATCTTTTTCCTCAGTGATGAGTCAGTTGCCAAGAGCATCCTGAAGAGATACATAAAATGACTTTCAAGAACTCAGTCTAATAAGATCATTCTGTAAAGAGATGGATTTGGTTTTATACATATTTGATCCCAGCATGAGCCAGTGGGAGGAGACAGACAAATGAAGCATGTTTGCTGTTGCTGAACTAAGAAAGCCATAGAAAACCTCTTTATTCAAGTGGAGGAAAAATCCCTATGTGACAGGGAAAACATGAGAATATCATGTCATGCTTTATAGTCACTGTGCATGCCTCCTTTTGCTTTTAGAGGGGAGTGAGCAAATGGTCTAAAACCTTTTCTGGGGACCAAGAGAGGAATGCAGACGTAGTTTGACTAATTGTCTAACGTGCTGTTACATGAGCGATATACCAGAAGCGAGCTGAGCTGTAGACCTGAAGAAAGTTCCTTGTTGGAGACAGTGGGGAGTGTCCTCAGCTGGATATTAGTTTTTAATGGTTATCTCCTCTCTGGAGACAGTGATGAAAGAAGCTGGTGATTAGAACTTGTTTTTGTAAAGAGAAGTAAGAGGGTGAGGGAACCAGTTGACAACAGGGAGAGGAAGGATAAGGCAGTAAGGCAAAATATGTTTTCTGCTGTCGCAGCATCAGGTTAGGACAGCATCTCTGTTGATATCGGCACACCAGGGTTTTGTCCACCTTTACTGCTGCTTCTCACTGACCTCATAAGATGATGAAATATTCTTGGGTCTCCCTTACAAGATGTAAGTGAGAACACTGAGTCAGAATGAAAGTGGATTAAATGCTGGAGAGAGAAAGGAGAGGAGCAGTCACCCTTTTGCAGGTACGGTGCTGAGAGGTGGCTCTGAGGGATACTGGCGAAAGATCATGCATATACAGCAGTGTAGTCTTCAGCCCAAATCTGTCTCTCCTGCTTTTACCTTCCAATGTCCCTCACTGTGCTACTGACTAGCTCTTTGGCTGTGGGCAAGTCTCTTCAAGTCTTTCTTTTTGTTACCACTTTTCTGTGTAACTTGTGCTTTATTGTCTACCTAAAACTATTAATGGTTTAAGTACTGATGAGGCTACAAACCATGTACAAGGAAAGGGATATCCAGACCCTGTGTGGTTGTGCATTGAAGACTGAACATGCTAAGTCACTTGTAAGCAACCTGCACAGGCCAGAAACATGTCTCTTGGCAGCCCTGGCTTTGGCCTGAGAAGGAGTTTAACGCTGAGGAATCTCATAATTTGCAGAGAAACTAAGTTCAGGATTAAAAGAATATGAGGCAGACCATTTCTGGATATCCTATACATATATTTATGCAAGGTACATTATCTGGAGTCTTTTGCAATCAGCCACTAAGAACAGCATCTCAGTGATACAGAAGTCTGTAGCTAGCACGGATATGCAGGCAGCAGGAAACAGATGCGATACTTGGGAGATCAGAGAGATCATTCTTTATTTACAGCTGACATGCTGGTTTTGTCACGGAGTAAATCACAGCCCTCATCGGGCCAAACAAAATTGATACTTCAGCTTCCTCCTTTTAGTAAAATTACAATAATGAACATTCCTTTACTCTTTGAAGTACAAGATCTACAGATTAAAAGATCTATTATTTTTGTTAGCCATTCATAAGGTATGGGTTCTTCTTTAGAAATCTTTTTCATGCACATTTCTTTTATTAATGCTCTTTTTTAATATTTTTTTCTTATGGATCTTTTCCTTTTAGCCCTTTTGTTCCTCCTAAGGTCTTAGATGACAGCATTTTTCATTACATTCTCTGCTTTTTTATTTTTTTTTGTCTCCATTTATGTAAATTTGTCACGTGAACTTGCAAGATGATGGAGTTATGAAAATCCTTGGAGCCTGCTTTAAAATCTCATGAAGTTCTAATTCAATACTGCACACTGGGAAAGACATAATTTCCAATGTATGTGAAAAAATTAAATTGATTGACATGAACACTAGGTTTTAGATCCAATATTTCCTGACACAATAAATTTCTGGTTAACTCAGATTTCAGAGTGACCTTTCCCTTCTGTTACATATGGAGGCATGTTTTAAGATAACTCCACCATTTCTTGTTTGTTTGTTCATTATTGATGCGAAGATCAAAACTAAACATGAGCCCATTTTACTTCCCCAGGGTATTTGGTGGTGGTGGTTGTTGTAGTTGCTATTACTACTGTAATTTTCTTGCACATTTATTCTCTATTTTCTCTGCTTGCTATGTAAAGAGAATGAGCAGTGAATGAAGAGAGGGAATCTTTAAGTGAGATTATCCCTTTATCACAACAAAAGTAAATCTCCTAAATTCAACTGAAAATCCACCATCAGATGAGATTATCTGTCAAACAGGACAGCAATGGAGAAAAATGAATTCTGTCTCTACTTACATTAGAAATCTAATGTAAAGATATTGTCAGTCCTTCCACTACCATGCCAGCAGGACTGCGATCTTTCTGGAATTCAGAGTTTACATTTTTACTGCTAAATTAAATCTCCAGGGAACATTTTTCGGCCTGACTTGCCATGGCACAAACTTCCTGCATTCATACTTCATAGCGCTTGGTTATGGGTGGAGGTAACTTTTGGCCCTGGAAGGGATGAAACTGGCTGGGATTGTGTCAGGAGATTTTGTACGAGATGGGAGTCAAAACTGTCTATACTGAGTACAGGAGACAGTCCCTGGTATGCTTTGTCACCTGGGATGCGTGCTTCCTCCTGGCCCTTGTCCTAGTCCCTGACACATGCCTCACCATCATTTTGCAGAGTGCTAGTGGGCCAAAGTCATCTCAAGGTACCATGCTACCACTTACAGAGGGTGATTTCATGGCAATCTGATGGCTGCACATTCTCCCTAGCCCTCTTTTGTTTAGCTGTATGGATTTAGAGAGTCTTAGTAGGAGGATGTCTTGTCAGTACTTGTACATGTGGTGCTTCCAAAAAAATCTGAGGACTTCTACTCAATAGATGCTTTGCCTCAGAGCTCACTGGTAAGTGCACTAGCTGGTTGCATGACAGGCAACCTGCAAAGGAGATCTGGGTGAAGGAAACAAATACTCTGAGCTCAAAGAAATTACTCGTAAGTAGTGTGTCCTCTTCCTGCCCCAATTAAATTCCCTGTCATCTTTTCAGTGTCAACTGGTGAGAGTGACAGAAAGCTTAGATATGTTCAGGCATTCGTCTTGATTCAAACCTCCCACTGAAGCTGTGGGAATGATGATGTGGAGGGAAGCCTTGCAGGTTGGCCACAAGCCATGATGAGTAGAGTTCCCCTCCCTCCTCCAGACGGGTGTCTCTGTGCTGTGTGCTGCTTGAGTGCTGCGGGAATGTGCTGCCATGTGGTCTGCAGAATAAGCATTATAAAATGTGTATAATTGGATGAAAGTCCTTGGCACTTTATGAAAAACTCATGGTATTTTAGTTAAACTGCTGAACTTGGGGTCTGAAAGAATAATTAAATTTTTGCATAGCACTAATTTTCATGTCCACTTTCAGTTGCAAGCTTCTTCTCTTTCACCCCTAATCTGAAAGGCATCTTCAGGACACTCCTCTGTTCCACACTGGAGAGAGCTGCATATCGATACTGGCTGAAAAAATTCTGACATGGAGTTTATGATCTTTCAGATCAAATCTCTTGACAAACATTATACAAATGCAGTTCATCAATAATAAAATTACTTGGGTTTAGAGGTCTGGAAGATGAAGATAATATATGAGAGAGGGAAGGAGAGAATTCATAGAAATTATGAGGTTAGGTTCTGCTTGCAAAGATAGCATGAACAAAGATAAATTACCATGTAAGATTTCTAGAAGCATAGAACTACTATTCTAATGTCCCAAATCAGTCAGTCTTTGCACTGTCAGGGTTAGAGTTTATGGATAAACCGAAAAGACCAGTCTGCAGCAGCCAGAAAGATAATGTTTTATTCTGTTTTCCTTTGGTTTTTGGATAGAGAAGTGGCTCTCAGGGGAACCCTTGCATTAGGATCTTTGCCACAGATAAAAGTCACAGTCATTTTGTGCATTGGTATCTGAGGTCAATGTTGCATGAACTTCAGAGCAGATTTACCGAGCACATTTCATTTTTCTGGAAGCATGACATTGTTAGGTTGTGATGGTAGAAAAGATCCCAAAACACTTATTTAAGCTGCACAGGAGCCCAGTAGAAAGCTCTTATCACCTGTTTACAGGCAGGAAAAGAGTACAAATCACGTGTACAGAGTCATACCGAACAGGTGCAAGAACCTGAGGACCCTCCCCTTCTGTAGCAGGTTCACACCACTTGTTCTGTCATGATGGAAAAATCCAGCTAAAGTGAGGATTTGGTTGTCTGAGCCTGCTGCAAAGCGATAAAACATGCAGCAATGCATTCGAAATCTCATCAGTATGGCCTTCCAAGTGAGAGAGTGCCAGCCCTCTGTGTATCTGACTGAAAGTTTTTCCATGGGGGATTTCAGTTCCTTGCCTACTGGTCCCACTGAGATCTAGAAATGTTATGGGCATAACAGATGTGATGGATAGTTTTGCAAATCTAGTGAGATATAATATTGCCAAAAGATTCAGTTTTATGGATGTCTTGTTTAAACAAGATCAGCTTGGCTTTCTTTTATTTATAACAGGTTTTAACAATTGTATCTTCAAAAATGTCAAAAGTAAAACACTCAGCTGAGGGTGATTTCACTCAGTTCCAAGCAACAGCAGAGCTAATAAAGTCAGCAGGAGGCACCATCTTAAATTAACTCAGAATATTATTACATTTTTTTTATTCTTTCTGCTTTATTAACCTGGAAACCTCAAGATAAAGACAATTTTCCATTGTACTAAGGAGAAAACCCATGCTATACAAGAATAAGTGTATAAATAAACAAAACAGTATTGTCTTCACTTTACAGAGAGGGATCTGAAGCATACAAAAAAAAAAGTGCAAAAAGGTCAAGCAGGAATTGGGCAGCATAGGGCTGCAAAGCAAACCTCATTTCCTGAGTCTTATACCTCCATCCTAACCTTCCCACCTCAGTCAGGTAGTTACATCCCTTACATTTGAAGAGATAATGCCAAGAAAACAGCACCCTCATGTATTTCTTACCTTGTTGTAAATAACTGCATGATGCAGCTAATGCATTTTCAGTTGCACTTGATTTCACTGAGCACTGATTGAAATCTGGTAACTCCTTATGGCTCCATTACACTTGGGTATGTTTTCTGAGCTGCCTGTGGCAGGCAAAACCTTATCATTTCCATCTGTAGCTGGCTTGTCACAACTTTTACACTTCATGAGAAAGTCTCATTTTCATTGCTAGATATGTTTTGAAAGTGCCTTCCCATACTGAAACTAGAGCTCCATAATGGACTTCATTAAGGTAGAACTGTTTTCTCCTAGGAGGCTTCAAAGCATTTTTCCCTGTCCTGCATGCTGCTTTATCTGGCAGACAGGCATGCCCTTATACAAAAGGGCATTCTATAGATAGATGTTTCATGCTCAAAAAAATTTTAAATAAAATAGCAGGTAAAATACAGCTTTCTAAACTATACTCTGCCTGTCACTTCTCTCAGTCCATTAGCTTTCAAAGATATAGAAAGCTAGGTCTTCTTTTACTCCTTCCTTGTAAGTGAGTGACTTTTTTGAAGTTTCTTCTAAAATCATGTTAACAGAGAAGAGATGTTTAGGTTATTTCCCCTCTCCTTCACCCTCCCCCTCCAAAACACAGTATTTGTTTATGTTTTTATCCTTATATATCAGAGGCATTACTTAGCTTCATTTGAACTTTCAAGCTATCTAGATCTCCCTATGAGGCTGAACTTTCCCACTTGATTGACATCTTCATCAAACCTCCATCTCCATCTCTGTTCTTCAGAGATGGATCTAACTTCTGTGACTCTGTGCCAAATCGATCTCATCTTCCCACTAGGAAATGCATGAAGGAGGGGCTGTACATATAAGGCTGGTAAAGCATGGGACTACCCTGTTATCAGCAAGATGAAGCGCCCAGCCAAGCTGGAGGCAATAGGAGTTTCGGTTATGACTGCAGTCCAGATGCAGTCAGTCATAGCCCTGTGTCACTTTTCCTGCCATTCCACCATAACATCTTTGCTGTGTAGGTGACGGCTTCCTCTTGCAACACTGTTCCTGACTGCAGTACAAAACACAGCTAGCTCTTTTTAGGTAGGTAACTAACAGGGCTACGAACTGGCAGCTAGAATCACAGGGCACAAGACATTTTCCTGAAAATGGACCTATACCTCAGTGTTCAAGGCAGCTCTAGACATGTTTGGATATGCAAGAAAACAAGGGTGGGAAAGGACCATGAAGGTCTTAAATGAAAAAGATCCCTTTTTCAGTGATTAAAACATGTTAATAATCCCAAAGGCTTTACTTTACATGGCATGATGATGTAACTGTTTCAGACAGGCAGCTTAATCCATTACTGCCTGAGAAGAAAAGTTAACCCTCTTGACTGTTTCACACATCTTATCCTACCCAGGGGCAGCAAATAGTAGAGTGGATGGCTCTTTTACAACCACCTCATCTCATCTGTCCATCTAGTTAGCTGCTCAGTCCTGAGGGCTTTAACATGGCTATGCTGGTGTCCCAAATGAGAGGAGATAAGCAAGGCTGTGCCCTAACTATCAGCTCATCATCTAACAGGCTCTAGGAAGGAGAAAGTTTGGAGAATCCTTTCTACCACCCATAAAAAATTAGGAGCAAATGCAAGTGCATATATGTTAGTTTATAGGTAGAAGAAAGAGATGGACAATTCAGGTTGATGGTGGCGGGAAGGGAGGCTCGAGACAAGTATGTGCCATTTCCCTTTGGAGAGACCACTTCCTGTGCATGGTATTTGCCTTATTAAAGGAGATACTGTGTTTTTCAGGTGCATTTTTCTTTGGCCACCAGCTTTGCTATCACCCTTCCAAACAAGGTCAATCTTCCGCCTGCTGTGAACCAGTTATTCTCTTCCTCTTGTTTCCTCAGCCATCGTTATCCATGATCAGTGAAGGGAAGAGCGGTCACAGTCACGATTGTGATGAACAACACAGGTACTGCTCAGTGTTTGGAAGCCCAGCTTTCATGAGACTAATGCAGAGAGCGCTGCTCATGACTCAGTTCCTTGTCAGTCAGTCCCTATCCTAATACCATGTCATAGTGAGAAAAATTGAGCTTTTGTGCTGTTTGAATATGATGTTGCTTTGGCCATTAAATAGCTCCTGCAGAATACATTTCTCACTTCCCTGCCTTTGCATACAGTCACACATACACACAGAGAGCACGCTGCGTACCAAGTGACAAGCATTTCAGCCTTGCAGTGCTGAAATTACGCATCCCCACTCCCAGCGTTGGAAAGAGCAGCTAACTGTTCAAAATCATTGACTGAATAAAAGAGGGAAATAGCTAAGCTGTCCACTCTTAAACTACTGTCCATGATTGAGGGCAGCTGAGTTCAGTTCCCAGCTTCCCAGTTCCCAAGAGGAGGCACTCTACATGGGTTATACTTAGCAAAATGACACTGTGCACAGATTTTTTATCTGTCTCTAAATGAGACAATGTGGGTCTTGAGCACAGTGCAGCCCTGCCTGTGTTGTCAGCTGTGCTTGAAGCAATTAGAAAAGCTGGACTGATTTAGTCTGCATGGAGGGCCGTGCTGAGAAGACTGTACTACTTCCAGACCTGGACTAACGTGGGCTGTGATGCTCAAGGCTCTGTAGATAAAACAGCTTACACAGAGATAATCAGTGTATGTCAAAAAAGCAACTTCCTTGCTTGGGGTTTTCATCCTTTCTACGTCCCTAGGCAAGTCATGTATCCCAAATTCTGAAACAATGTAAGTTAAGGATTTAAATATCTGGGCTGATTTGTAGAGATGATGTGCAATCCTATTTCTCATTGACTTAACTGTGAGCATTCACCTGAAAAGAAAAAACAAAACCCAGCCATTTAGTTTCAGTTTTACTTCTTTCTGCTTACCTGCCCCAGCAATGTTGAAGAGGCACTTTATCTAAGTCTGTGAGTGTTTGAGGTACTCTTATTGAAAGATCTGTATACCAAATCTAGCTATAGAGACATCATTATTGAGTTATTGTTATTATTTATGGTACAAATTAATTGTCTTCTGCCTCACTATTGTAGAGGCAGTGGACTCCTTTGTATGCAAACAGTATCTGAATCTCAAGGACCAAATCTTGCCTTCAGTTTCACTGATGGAAATCAGAAGTAACTCTGTTCAAGTTGCTGGAGTAATTCTGACTTTGCCCTAAGGCAAATGAGAACAGAAAGCAGCTTTTGCTGTCTAAGTGGAAAGTTAAAGAATACTTTAAACAGGCTAATTTAAGGGAACAGGGAGTCTAATGCTGACAAGTCATTTCTGTATTACACCTAGTAATATGCTTTACACTTAAAATGAAACATGTGATCCCAAAACAGTGGAACCACTTGGCCATGTGGGATATAATAGTCTCAGAGGTGACAACTGAACAATGCACTACGGGCCCAAGCTGAGAAAATAATTCTTTCAAGTAAGATTTTAATGTTACCCTTTAAAATCTCTTTGGTTAAAACGACCAGCATCAGGCTTTCCATCTCATTTCAGCTGATGTAGTAGTTACGACATAAATATACCTTTGGAATTCTTACAGAAAACTGTTCCTGTATCTTTTGTTCCTTTACTACTGAGCGTGATGCCGTGTAGTGCAGGAACACACCCTGGTTCAGGAAAGTGGCTGGGTTATTTTGAACTGTGGGATACAGATGAGAAATTACAGGGAGCATCTTTGTGGTCATGAGGGTGAGAAGCAGTTCTGTGTGATGTTATCCCCTGCCACCATCCTCCGAAGCATTTCGCACAAAGTCTGCAGTGACGAACTCTTGTTCTGCTTCCTCAGGACATATGCGTTCCTCAAGTGCCTTTCCCACAAAGAAGGTTTTAACAGCATATCATTGCTATTATATTATTATATCTAATTATATAATTGTTTTATTAAGGTATGATGGTGGGATCAAGCATTCATAGGGCCCATTTGCCCACATGTAACATTTTACAGTCCTAAGTCTTTTGTTCAGGAGGCAATTAAAAGTGTCTCTCATTCTGAGAAAATATTTGATTTTTGCTGCCTTGAAAAGTCATGGATTTAAAGGTTTTCCCGAGCTGTGGCCACAGGGCCTATTCCAGAATTCTCCCCCAAATCAGTGCTGAACATCCTGCTTCATTATATGTCTATTGAAAAAAATGCAGCAATCTTTATTGTTCCACAGGAATGACAGTGCTGTATAATTAAATTAGAGCAAGCAAACACTGAGAGAAAGTTTCTATGAATAAATACGTTTAATAGGTTTATTTCTATTAAGTGCAGTTTTCTTGTGTATTCACTTGGTGTTGCCACCTGATTGTTGTACAACTAGCGTAAACTTGAAAGGCAAATTTAAAAGCTACATGCACATATTTTTCCAAAATCCAGAAACTTAAATCCTCGCACACTAATATTTGCATTACAAGTGATCATCCAGTCAAGGAAAATGAATCATTAACCTTTCTAAGATATTCAGGTTGAACTTCAAAATATTTGTGATCAATGCCTAACTTTAGAACATTTGAAATAGTATCATTGCAATACAAATGTTTCTGCAGGAAACACAATTTCTTGATGACTATATAGCTAGCAGGTTAAGGAAATCCTCCTCAACACATACACCAAATAGCAATAACAATAAAACATACATATATGGTCTTCCCTACTGTTGCCACAATAAAGATGTAAAAAAGAGAAATGAGAAGCAGGGAAAGTCTGTTACCACATATAATTCACTCACTATTTCCAGACTGATTTTCCACCCCTGCTGTCATCTATTCTTCCTGATTTTTGTGATTCTAGGTTTAAATTTCTTCAGGCCATACAGTATCCGTCATGTCCCTTGGGAGGCTATTCTTCAACCTATTGGACCAGAAAAGAAACATTTTTTTCCAGATTTGCTGACTGAATTTTCCTCTGCTCAGTATTATTCAGTGACTGTGGATTATATTTCCTTCTACAGTCTTAAATAATTTATTTTATCCTGGTTATTTACAGTCTTTGCCTTGCATGACCTCCTTTTCTCCCAACTACTCAGTTCTTTTAATATATTTTTTTTTCAGGAGTCCATCTGTCTCTTAATCATTTGTTGTTACATTTCTTTGAGTCCTTTCCAATTTACTGGCATCTTTCAGGCTCTAACAGGCTTGTGACTTCATGCAGTGTTCTTAGGATGGGCAAACCATTCACTCATTTAGCACAGCCTCTTTGGTTACACACAGCTTTTACCATTGCTTTCAGTATACATTCAAATGCCAGTGCACTGGCAACTGTGAAATAAGGAAAGGAGTGAACTCACAAGTCAGGGTGTTTTGTCCATGTCCTCTGGAGATTCCTTGGTCAACATGAGGGTGAGCACCTCATACACCCTGAACAAAGAAACAGGTCAGCCCCAGTCATCTGAGTGGTTTCACTTTATATTCCATTTTTCTCCATTTGCTCACCACCAAGCCCTTCCCCTTATTCCCTCCCCAAAGAGGCATAACTCTGGTTACTCTTTCCCTTCTAGCACTGTTTTTTTTGACTATATACCTATCATTAATATTTGTTATAGGTCTGCCCTGGTAATTCCTACCTTGGTTATCAATTCTGCCAAGCTTGCGCCTCCCAATTATTGCATATAGTATCCTACAGTTTTACACATGGTGCCCTGTGAGTGGTGGCCCAGGTCAGGATGGGCCATCTGCGCATACATTACTCCCCTTTTATTAACTGTAGCATGCTGCAGTTCCTCATTTTGTTCTCTTGTTAGCAGCACCTCAAGTCAGGATTAGCTATATGCCTGCATCCTTTAGCACTTCTTATTATGGACATTACACCACTTTCCGTAAATTAGGATGACAAGGTTCGCACTGGCATGCCTCAATACTGGGTGTTATGGTAGAGCTAATCTGTTATCTATAGCACTGAGTATCATCTACTTTATTATCATGCTTTCTGGAGTGATTCAGCTCTGTTGCTGGTGCAACAAAATTCTCATAGTTTTCAGCTCTGACTTCCCTATTTGACTATCAAAATTGTAGTGATGTTTTAGAGAACTACAATAATAGAAGATCTACACCAAGAACCATCAACTTGTCAATTTTCAGTCACTGTTAATTTGGTCTGTTTGAAATGCTCACTCTTTCTTTCATAAAAACGAGGTGATTTCAGGATTAAAGACGGAAATGATAGTGAGACACTCAAGTTCTAGTCCAGCTCCATCACATTTTCTGCCTTACCCTGGACAAATCACTGGTTCCTGTCTGTACAATAAGATATTAAACTTATATACCCCAAAAAGAAACTGAGATCTTGGAAGATGGAGTGTGACAGATATTCAGAATAGTTGTTATTAGAAATTTCTTTGAGACTTCCTGTCAGTCTTACATGTTAATTGTAGCCAGTGTAAGATGGCTGCTGATTCATACAGCCTTCATGGACATGCTTACGGTGGCAACATGCTAGAGGACCCGTGTCATTAACAGAGCTACTAGGATATTCTGGCTGATGAAAGGAAAGGGTGGAGAAGGTGACAAGAGCTGAAATAAAACTGTTCATTGCTGAAAATCTTTAACAACATTCACCAGATGAAACATTTATCTTCTGTGCAACATAAGAAAAAGATACAGTAGCCAGAATTTTATGTTTTAGTTTACTTTATCTCCTGATATCTTTTAAACTTAAAGCATTGAGGGTAAATTATGACTCAATGGATAATACTTAAGTTTTCTCATACCACAGTCAGAAGCTTTCCTCCACAGTCAGTTACTGTAGCAAATCTCACTTTTGTTAGCCACTGTCACTCTCATTTAGAAAAGCAAAGATACTTTTTTAAGTTCTTACTCTTTGGCTTTCAATTTATCTAAAAATTCCCATGTATTAGACTTTTAAAAGGAGTAAAAATAGTAAACATGATCAACTGTTATCCAAATCAGTGTTTTAATTGTGATCCATGTTAGGGAATATCTGTTAGTATAATAGTAGTATTATATTTAAATATAAAAGAAAATTCTCTGTGATTTTCCCTCTGATGATACACTCTCTCACATCCAGTGCCCTCACTATCAGTGTATATGCAGAAACATGCATTTCTCCTGCTGCTGATTCTGGCAGGAACTCTCTGTTAAAGATGGGTTTGCTTTCTTTTCCCGCGGGAGAGTGCATATAGAAAAGGAAAGGATGTTGCAAGAGAAGAAGTCTTTGTAAAGGGGTAGTGGATAGCCTGATGTGTTCCCAGTAAGACACTGTATTAATAGTCTTTGGAAAAAGAGAATACTATGAACCTATTTTGCTCTTCTTTGACCAACAAAGATACCATTGGATGATGAGTGCTATAGGCTAACAATTCTCCATGGTCTTGGGAGGTTTACTATTGGTATTAAAATACTGATGTTCAGAAAGGAAGTACAGTCTTCCTTCCTTTCTTCCTGTGATTAAAAGGAGCTGTCTTCTCTTAATGCCCCTTGCAACTTAATCGATAAGAGCTTTCTCTTTCAACCTAGTTTCACTAGTTGTTAATATGTATGGCACATCCTTAGCATTTGCTCTCTGTGCTGAAGTAGAGAAATGTTCAGAAAATGAAAAATTACTGAAGACAAGAAAGCTTCTGAAAGGTGAAAGAATCTGCAAGCTTATCCCATTTACCTGAATCTCCCGAGTGTGCAAAATTTGGATGGATGCGTGAAGATTTTCTGGTGGCATTCCAGCATGAATGGGTTTTGCTTAGACAGAGCCCAGATGCTGAAATATTTCAGTGCTGGGCAAAAAAAAAAGAAAAATAATGTAAAGGGGAGGTAATACAAGCCTTTGTTTTTGTTTGTGAACCTCAAAGAAGCTTGAAGTTTGGCCTGAATTTCGAATAAAAGTTCAGGTTTTGTATTTTATTAATTCAGATCAGTTAATCTAGTCTTAACAGCACATTCCATATTTCCATATAAAAGACAAAACTTCTGAGGCACGCCCTCCCTACATTTACTCTGCATTTTGGCTGCCAGAAAGGCTGGAATAGTTAGCGGTTCCTTTTATTTTCCTTTTATTTCTTCTCTTTCTCCCTCCAGATATAAAAGATTGGTACATCCTCTCTTTTTATTTGTTATTCTTGGCCAGGCAGTGTACTGGATATAGAGTAGAACTGTAGGGTATTAGTCCAGGAAGGTGTTTTGTCTCCTAAAGTATGTGAGTAGTTAACTGTAAGAGGTTCAGGAAGACTGCTTTGATATGGTCCTGCACTAGGTGCTGGGAGTACTCAGTATAGTGAGCATGCTATAGGCATTGGCTTCATTTGGGCTTGAAAATTATTGCTGCTACCCCCAGTAAATAGGCCAAAACAATGTCTACGTCAAAGGGTCAGGGCTCTGGGTGCCAGGAGCAGGACTCTGTGAGCTGGTCACAGAACTGGGACCATTCATTGCCCAGTCACATGTGGGACACTCATCTCCCTCTTCCACTGGCATGGAATGGAATTCCAATGAGGCAACTAACACCTGCCTGGAGGTGACACGGCGAGGGTGATGTAACTGCTCCTTTCCTGGGATGGTTGTTGTCTAAGAGAAACCAAATGTAGACTCATGCACGAGGGTAACTGACAGTGTGAAACTGCTGTGTGAGCAGAAGACAAGGAGCCAGGAATGGCCTCTCACACAGAGCAGAGGTTGGGGCAGAGCAAACAAGGCTTGGCCTCTGGTCAGGGATGCCCCTTGTTGTACGAGCATCCCGAGGGCTTCTCTGACATCCATGCTGTCTTAAGCCTGTGCTCTGCATTAACAACCTGACTCTATCTAGGCATCATCCTGGGAGCCTTTTGCAAGTATAACCAGGAGAAGCCTGTGCATGTGTGCCAGAGCTGAATCCTGCCAACGTGGGACCAGTTTCAGCATAGCTGAGATGACAAGACCTGCTTTCAGCAGGCAAACAGTTTGGGCTGGATGAGTCCCTACGGGGCTGGAGACCCAGCAAGCAAGCTCAGGTATACTCCATGGCTGCTGTAATTCAGGCACCCAGCAGACATTTCCAGTGAAAGAACCCGATTTAACATGGGCATTAACTGCTAGAGCTGCACTGGGAAATGTCAGGAAAGATGAGTTTTGGCTAATGTGCTCAGTGACACTTGGTAAAGGGCAATGCAAGAGAAGGGCAGGCAAACTAATAGCTGTGATAGTGTATCATGTATCCATGATTGCTTTTGCTAGTCTGGGAAAGGTATATACTTATTTATGCCAAGATAACTAACGGCTGAGCTAGCATTTCCTTTGTTGTTGGTCTCGCTGAGACTGGACTGTGTTCAGTGCCTACTGCTGCCTGCAGATTTAGCTATGAAAAAGGAGATGACACAAGTTTGGATCTCAATGGTAAGCAGAGCTCCCATATGAAGCACAAATATTTCAGACTGTGTAATTAAAGCACACGAAGGGAGCTTGGTGAGCAAACCATTTTTATTAGTATCATTAATTCTCTAGTATTAGGAGGAAAAAATATGAAATGTGCTTTTTAATGTTTTAACTGCCTTCAGATATATTGCTGTAGGTACACAGAAATGGTGGAATGAACAGAGATTAGAGCTAAGAGGGAGCTGGAAGCCATCTCAAGAGGTCATCTTCACCTGTCTTTTTACTCCAAAGCAGAATCAGCTATACCCAAAGCATCCCTGACAGGCATTTGTTTTATTTGTTCTTCAAGAACTCCCGTGAGAAGATAGCACTGCTTCCTACGGGAAACTTCTCCAGTTCTTCACTAACCTTACTGTTAGAAAATTTCCCTTACTTCCTAATGCATTGCCTCTTGTCCTGTCCACCCGGTGCACAGACAGATTAATCCCTTATTCTTTGCAGGATGCTTTTGCGTTCCATGTTATGTTTTCCTGACATCTTTTCTCTTAGCTGGATAATTCCTATTTTTCTTTGTCTTTCCTTTACTTTTTTTCCCCCTGTTTGGGTGACTTTTTTAGATCTCTGGCCTTCTGATTCTCATCAGTCCTATCAGACCAAATGATCTGTACTTTTCTCAAAATCCCATGCCTGAAACCAGACTCAGTATTCCAGCTGAGGTCTTATGAATAGAAGGGTTATTTTCAGTGTCATAGATCATATCCTTGTTCATATACCTAAGTGTGACGTTAGAGTTTGTGAACTTTTATGGTTTCCATAATAAGCCACAACTAATTAAAATTCACATTGTGACCCACTGCAGTCTTAAGAATGTTTCTTACAGAGCAAACATTTTTTCAGTTGCCCTCTGTCTTGTCTGGAGTATTCCTGCCTGACTGAACTATCTTGCACTTGAGCTTATTGAATGATACCTTTTTAATTCCAGACTGATTTTCCTTTTTGCAAAGATCACTTTGTATTCTGTTAGTGTTTTTTGGAGTGCTGCAGCCCCTCTCAGCTTTATGTCATCTGCAAATTTAGTAAGTGCACTCTATTCCATCACTGGGTCTATGAATGGAAGTACAGACAGCAGCATAGTACCAGGCTCTCTGAAACCACACTTGAGACATCCTCCAGTATGACAGATGACTACTAATCAGAACTTTCTAGGACAGATATGTAATAATGCATGAATGTTGCTTAATAGTCAGAGTATGTGGTAAGCCCACCTCTCAAGAACACTCTGAAATATGATTAATTTCTCAAACTGAACCTGAACCAAAACTATTGTTAAAAAGTCATTGATTAGCCTCAGACTAAACTGATTCAAAATGTTGATTTTTTTTCTGAAGTAGAAGTGAACCTTAACTGTTCTGGGCAGATTTGTGGATCTCAAACTGGAATTAAATGGAAAGGTTTCAGTTGCAAATGTATCTAAACTGAAACTTAAGTTAAAGAACATTGTTTTAAGTTCCTTCTTACAATAGTATAGTATGGACTGCATTTCTTTGTCCGTGTCCATGAAAATGCAAGGAGAGACTGACAAAAGCCCATCCAAGATCAAGGCAAGCTACAGAATATAGAGGGAAGGAAGTGGTAGCATTTGCTGCAGCCAAAGACTGGGATGAGCCCAAGGTCCTTGGTCACCCTCTCACCTAAATGCAGAGACCAGGGCACAGAAAACTTCATCCTTTGTCCCGAATTCAGCCACAGCTACTCCTGCTTCCCTATCCACAGAAATAGGGAAGAAGAGAGATTCCTTCCTCAGGCATGTTTTGGTGCTTAAGTGAACTCACAGGCCGAAGTTTGTACGTGCCCAGGTTTTGTGTTAGAGTACCCTGCTTCACCTGTCACCACCAGAGCAAAATCGAATTGAAAGAGGAAGAGCAAGTACAGCACCCAGCATTTTTAAGTTCTTCCTAAAAGCAAGCATAAATATGTAAGGAAGATAATTCTGCCGCCATTACACTACTTTAGATCATGGATCAAGTTTGACATTGGGGAAGTAAAGCAGAGAGTGAAAATTGCCTCTTCTTTAGTAGCAGAAAATATGTCAAGCTACCTTTTGAGATATCATTTTTACATGCATGGATAACAAAGCTCCAAATGATGGTCTTCAAGCCTCTGGAAAAAGTATATAGAGCGTGTTTCCAGACAATGTTACTGAAGACAAAACACACTCCTGAGCCTTTCAAACTTTCTTTGTGGGGCCTGACAGCTATCAGCTTCTTGAATGTGAGTAAGGGAAGGGCCTGTGTAGCAGAGTACGCCTCTCCCATCTGTTAGTTCCTATTGTTTTGTTAAAGTATAGAAGGGGACAGACTTAGAGGATCACTTAAAGGAGTTGGACAAGTTTCAGTGTCAGGACTGTGACTGAAATGGGAAGTTTTAATGCTTGTATTAGAACTGTGGTCTTTTCTCTTCCATAGTTTTAGTAACTATTCTACAGTTACCACAACTGGCAGGTTGTTTATAATTCATTATCTAAGTTTTCCTCTGATTAATTTTATTCTTATTGTTCATCGTTCGTTCTCTTCCATAAGAAGGACATGGAGCTGTTGGAGCGAGTCCAGAGGAAGGCCATGAAGATGGTCAGAGGTCTGGAGCACCTCTCCTATGAAGACAGGCTGAGAGAGTTGGGGGTCTTCAGCTTGGAGAAGAGAAGGCTCTGGGGAGACCTTATAGCAGCCCTCCAGTACCTGAAGGGGCCTACAGGAAAGCTGGAGAGGGACCTTTTACAAGGGCATGTAGTGATAGGACAAGGGGAAACAGCTTTAAACTGAAAGAGGGTAGATTTAGATTAGATATTAGGAGGAAATTCTTTACTATGAGGGTCATGAGACACTGGAACTGGCTGCCCAGAGAAGTTGTGGATGCCCCCTCTCTGGAAGTGTTCAAGGCCAGATTGGATGGGGCTTTGAGCAACATGATCTAGTGGAAAGGTGTCCCTGCCTGTGGCAGGGGCATTGGAACTAGATGACCTTTAAGGTCCTTTCCAACCCAAACCATTCTATGATTCTATGATTCCCTCTTCCCTGAGGCTCAGACAGAGCTAACTTTTCTTATAGGAGGTTAGCAAACTGGTCCATAAAAACTAAAAATGTCCCTGAATGCTAATCCATCTGTTAAAACAGACCAAATCTGAAACTACTGGGTGGTTTCAGGGTGTTTAAAGGTTTAGAGATATTTAAATGGTGGGAGCTCAGCTACGTAAAGGACATTTTTGACAGCACAGCTCTGTCAGTCTTAGTGGATGGGGTTCAGCTGAAATACGAATAATCTTTGAAAATATCAGCAGTCTGAGCACCTTCCAGGTGGCCAAAAGGGCCAAACCCCAGGCAGATTTCCCCTCTGATGGAGAGATGCTGGAGGCTCCTAGGAGTTTACAAGGGACTTCACTGTTGACTGTTTTTTCTTCTTTTAGCTCACTAGGTTTAGGCATGGGAAGGTTGGCTATTCTGGCAAGTGCCATTCTCATGATGGCAAAAATTTTTGCACCTAGAAGGTGCTTAGACACTAGGAAGGGCCAAATCTGACCTGAGGTTATTTTTACTTGTGGGTGCAAAATCTGACAGTGAATGAGATCTTTACCTAGGCTAAATCAGAGTAGCTTCATTAGAGTCCATGGCTGTTACTCTGTCTCTTGCATAGTCTGTGCTAGAAAAAAAAATTCTCGCCCGGGGACTCACTCTGTGTAACATCTCACATCTGCAGCAAAGCACAGAAAGGCAGCTGTCTCTGCAGAGAGGCAGGAAGGATTCTCTTCACTTACAGGCACAGCACACAGAATGAGCAAACCTCACCTCTTTTCAGTACCATTAGCTGCATACCCCCAGTAAGTAATGCTAATTTATACAGGGCTGCCTAATGAAATCAGTGTCCATGCAATGATCTTATGCTTTACAACTGCTGCTAAAGGCTATTTGACCGTACTTTCCAAAGGTCAGTGCGCAAAATAATAGCTGAAAGGAAAAGGCTTTGGAGTAATTTGCTCTGTCCAATAAGGATTGTGGTGGCCTTCCTTTTAAGAGAGTTTTAACCTGGTTATTGGTGATACGCCTTAAGTTATCTTTAAGGAGAGGTGCTTTTTCTGTGACACAGGTGAAGAATTCCAGCCTCTTTGCATCATGTGCTTTCAACTGCAATTTTTCAATTTGTGGCTGTTTTTCAGATGAGTTAGGTTAAAACAAATGGCTCCTTCTTTACAGAAAATAAATATACAGCAGCAATGACAATAAAAATCAGCAGCTGTTTCTGCTGGGGGAGGGGCACTGCTGCTGGAGGAAGTCATATCTCTGAGCAACCAGCCCTCAGCAGGAGCCCCAGCGCCTGGGCTGGGAGTTAACCCAAACCCAAACAGTAGCAATTCGGCAGGTACATGTAGATTAAGGTTTGATCATGACTCACAGAGAAAAGACATGTTTTTTCCAAGGGATCACAGATGAAGTTCATTTGGTGGCCCCCCAACCCTCTCTCCAGGAGTATGTAACAGCTGAGAGATATAATTACTAACTAGATGCATGGCAGCATTACTACTGGGATTAAAGACAAATGCTTCACTGTACTAACGATTGCTTTTTTCCTTGCATGTGGCTAAAGGGTTAGTGCAACCTCTGCCTTGTTCATACTTTTGTCTCCACATGAGCTTAGACACCACAAATTTCTTGTCCCTCAAGCCTAGTAATTTATAAATTTTGGAGTCTGAGTTGTTATAACCAATTTTTTTTGCCTATCTGTGTGGTTTACAGCATGGAGTCACCATGCTACTGTGTCTGTATGAAGGCTACTTCTTGACTACTAAATTTTCTTTATTAAATGAGTCAATGGTTTGGAGTTTGTGGGGTACAGGTGTGATCTGTTGCTTTATGTTTGACAAATCTCTATAGTTAAATATTTTTCTCTATGGAAACCACAAGTCACCTTCTGCTGAACAACATACCACTGACTGAATCAGCCGCTGAAGATACCTGTGTGTCCTTACAGCCTGCCTAGGCATGTTCTGCACACCTCATTTCTAGATGCATAAAATTAGTGGAGATTAAGCCAAACTTGTGTATAGAAGTTGTAAAATTATGCAGACAACTAAAGATGCAGATGATCTAAGTGATTTTGGTGAACCATTAAATTTTTTACAATCCTCTTGTGTCTTTAGATGTCAAAGAACCCTTAGAAATCTGAATTTATTCAGCCTCAGCTCCTCATCCATGAAATAGGAACATTCTTTCTTTCTCCACATTCTTGTTGTATGTACTTAACCTTTCCAAGGCAGGGGCTTCTTTTGAACTTGTGCGACTTCAAGTATGTATTTCAGGCTACTGGGATGCTGCCATAAGCCAAGCAAATAAAAAAAAAAAAGCTTAATCACAAAGTCCATTGTAATTTTATTTTGTTCTTCAGCAGACAGTCCTCACAGAGTCAGAGGGGAGAATAGTCTGTGGAGCATCTTCCCTCCTGAGACATGTGGTGCTGGCCTCCTTCAATAAGGAGTGAGATGCTTGGGGATATACAGCACAATAAAGCCTTCCGATGTGATGATCCAAGTTTGGAGATGAATAGAGGGTGGCAGTATCTAGATCTGCCAGTCTCATTCCTCTCACTTGCAAGGCCTTCTATTCAAACATAGCTTATTCCTTGAAAGGAGAAAAAAGCAGTCTTGGAAAATGGGGTCTTTAAAGAAACTGATTATTTAAAAAGCGCACTTAGAGGGGCTTATCCACAGATTTTTCACAACAGTTGCAAGTAGATTACTCAAAGTGGGCTGAGATGATTCCATCTGATGCATATTTCTTAATACTGGCACTTGTACAGCCTTTGTACTACCTGTATATACGTCTTGGATGGGGACTGACACAGCCTGGGTCTCAAAACCAGTCTCATTTGAAAGGAGTGGGAGGACTTACCTTTAAAATAAAAGACAGTATTATGAGGGTTAGGAGTCTTTATATAACAGAATAGAAACATATTTCCCTGAGACAGGGAGACTGTATTATTAATGTGTCTAAATGCAGTATAGATAGGCCCAAAATATCCTATTTTAAATTCACTTCCAAAACATCTTAATCCGATTGATGATCTCTAGCTTCTCATATTCAAATCAGTTTGAGATGCGAGCTGAGTGTATTATAAAGGAAATGGTGGTCAAAAATACTGAAAATAATGTCTCTGGGTAGTTTCCATCCTCAAATCTCTCTTCATTCAAACCATAATTTCCCTGAAAGTTGCTTTAGAGTGCCAATAACATCCTTCTTTTTCTTTTTTTTTTCTCTTTTTTTTTTCAATTGAGTAAAATGATTTTTGGTTTGAGGGAAAATGCAAGTGAATATCTCTTTCTGGTTTGTTTTTTTTCCTCTGGTTTTGTGTTTTTATCATCCATTACATGGATGGATTAGCTACAGGCATGTTCACGTAACTGAGAATTAAGAAAACATGCATGTTCCTTGGAAGATAAAGGCAGAATGAGAAGAGGGTGACAAAGTTTCTAAGGGGACTTCTAAAGCAAGGTACAGGTGACGTAAATAAAAAACTGTCAAGGTTTAAAGCTGGGCTGGCTATTAAACGGACGGCAGATGCTCTCTATTAATGCTTTTCTTCCCCCAGAAAGGAAAAGAGAAAAGGGAGAGACTTATGGGTTGGAAATCTAAAACAGTTTTAATAAACAATAACAGTAAAAAGTATATTAATAATAATGGAAATAATTAAATAGATACAAATATATAGAAACCCAAGATCGAGCTCCCCCGATGGCGATCACTTCACCACTGGCGCTGCAGGGCAGGCTCTGGGAAGTCCCTGACTGGCCTCAGTAGCAGCTGGGAACTGGATTCAGGAATGCATGGATTGGGGTTGAAAGCAGGAGAAAAACGGACAGAGAGAGTGTGACCCTCGTGATCCCTCAGCTTTAAACTGAGAATGATGTGTATGGGATGGAATAGTTCCTTGGTCAATTTTGGATCACCTGTCCTGTCTTCTCCCCGGAGCTGTGACTCTTTTACAGCCTTTCGCTTGGACCAGGAGGAATTTAGCAGTGACCTTGGTTTCTATAGGAATAAGTAAAAGCAACAGCCTTTCTGCATACCATTCCTACTGTTATCTCAGTAATAACTATATACTTCAAGCATTATCAGTCCTAGAAGTGGACACCGTCTGAAAAACATGTAGTTAGTTTCAGAATTTGCAGTTACTTCGAAGAAACTTAACTGAAAGGAAAAATCACTGAAAGGAAAATTGGTCCTGTCCTAGTCCAAACTAGGACACAAATATATGTTAAGAAAAAAAGTAAAAATCAAAAGTAGAAGTAGTAAAGGAAGGCAAAGGACAGAAGATAGAAACTGGATGAGTAAAGCTGTGGATAATGTGTGGAAATATGTCCTAGTTCATATACCTAAAAGTGCTCCATGTTAAAATAATGCAGGCAACCCTAACGAATATTTTCTGGCGTTTTGGTTGCTTTGACCCCACAATCTTTGTGTATGTGTATGTAACATGTTTATTACATTATATGGCAGTCATATATAATATGAAAAGAAGACTTTGAATATAGTATAGAATTGCAATAAGTGTATGTGGAAAACCTAGAAAACACACATTTTTTAAGATATTATTTTTACAAAAACAAACATGCAGCAAAGAGGAGATTTTTCAGTGGTGGCCGTCCCTTCTTCCCAGTTTGTGCAATGGACTCTTTTACATTCTCTTCTTGTTTGACATATCTTAACTTTACTTTGATTCCCTCAGGTTTCAAGGGATTGTGTCTGAGATACCCTTTCTTTGCATTGTTTAGAGGGAATAAGAAGGAGAGGAAAAAAAACATTTGTTGGGACTGAAATCATCCGGTCAGAACTGATCTTTTCCACCCCTGTCTGTAATGCAGCGGTCATCCTACAGGCTGGACTGGTTTTGGATCGCTCTCTCAGTCTTCTCAACACCTCACTTGTGAACAAGAGGATTACTATTAACAACAAATCTTAAAATTTAAATACAGTTTTCATTTAAAACAAGCATTGTCCAGATAAAAATAACAATGAATGGAAGACAGGATTGTGAAAGACATGCAGCCTATAGTCTAACAATAAGAATTGGGTCCTTACCTGACAATTACATTGAAAAATCCCTGACAATGGTGGTTGCAACAAATTCCTTTTCTTTTTTCAGCACTGCCAATGATTATTCTGCTGAACAAATATATTGGACACGTATTTTTCTCTGTAACTAGTGTTGTTGTGTTTCTATTTCATTGCAGCTGGACATGTGTCAAGTAATTGTCTGTCTTTTAAGAGAGTCATTCCAGGGGGCATTTAGCACACAACGGGTTTGTGTCTCAGCACTTCAGAAGACAGAATTTAAAAAGAAACTGTGGTTAACGGTGCCCATCTCCTCCCTGCATGTTCATGCATGTCTCTACTCCCTCCTCTGACAGATTGCATGTGCCTGAGCTGTGGCAGAGTATGAAGAAGCATTTCCCTACCCAAGCACAGCTCTCTATAAGGCCTGCAAACTGGTGTCCTTGTTGCACCATATCTGGGATGCCTCTACCAGAAAGGATGGTGAAATCCTGGACATGTGCTCCAACTCCTGAAACTTGTGGGGTTGCAGGGTAGTCAGGCAGTTCTACAAAGGACGGCCCTTAAGGTCTTGAAGTCTTCACCACTTCACATACACTTGTTCTTGAGTGAGGCCTGGTAAGGATATTTAAAGATCATTTGTGGTGCCAGTTGGTGCAGCTGGCATTTTAGCTCAAAGGGTATGCAAAATGTTGCAGGAGAGAAATTTTTAACTTTTCGCATGAGGACAAGAACAGCAGGATCTAATGCTGATGTCTGGAAAAAGAAAGGGACAAATATGAGAAAAAGTGATTAGATCAAGTTCTCACAATGCAGAGCACAAGAATATTAGAAGAGGGGAAAGGCAGAAAACCTGTGGATGGAATGAAACACCTGACTGACATTTTGCAAACACTAACAATCAAGCAAAAGGACTGGGCATTTTGGTAGTATTTGGGTCAAAAAGACCTGGGAAAGATAAAAGCTGTTACCAGATGACTCTGTGCTTCTGCCCACTAACAATTTCTCACTGTAAACCATGAGCAGATCTTGTAATAAATAGTGCATTGAATTTATAAATCAGTTAGTGCTGAATCTTTTCTTCCAGGAAAACTCCCACTGACTCCAGTTGCTTTCACAATTTGGCATTTGCTAATGAGAAGCCTAGTCTGTGGAATTTTCTTCTTCCTGGTGTTGGAGACTTCAGCAGGAAGCAGGGGTACCCAGTACCTTGCAGGATGAGTCCTCCAACCATTCTCTCACCATCTGTCAAAAGTATCCCTATGTCATAGGGAAGCGTAAGTTAGGTTGTTGCCATAACAGGAAATAGATTTGTAGTTTTAGTCTTTTGACTTACATACAGGTATCCTGTGAGGATTTTCCTGCACATCCTGAGGAGCTGAGTATCTACTTGCTTCTGACCAGGGCATCTACCAACATTTTAAGGCAGCTAGAGACCTTTGTAAATGTAGCCCATAGCTCCTAACCATTGAGGTTTTCTTCAGAGAGTTGTTGGCTGCACTTAGCTCCCACTATGTTTAATTCATCGTGAAAGCACTGGAAATCCTCAAATGAGAGACATGTCTGTAATAAATCTAGGGAAAGTCTTAGAGTCTGACACTTTTCAACTTTCCAGAAGACTGCTCCAACCACTTAGCCATGCTTTTCAGGACTAAAAGGGAACAGGAGGTGGTTAAGATTTGCTTTGCCTCTGCTTTTAACATTTGTCAAAAGTGTTTCCCACTGGGAGAAAGTTTAAACATGCAGATTTCCAAACTGCAGACCCTTCTAGACTACATATTTTGAAAGGACAAGGTTTCTGGGTTGTTTGGGTTTTGGTTTTTTTTGGGGGCGGGGTGGGGGGAGAAGTGAGGGAAGGAGTGGTTTGCTTCTGGTTTTCTTGCTGGTTTTGGTGACTTGCAAATGATTCATATACAGGGGAGCAACAAAAGCCCATACCCCCCCCTTCATTAAATGAATGATTTGGATCCCAGCTTTCAGGACACTTTCTGCTTCATCTAACCTGTTCCAAAGAAACCCTTTATCCAAAGCAACTTGAACAAACAAAGCCCAAAACAAAAGCCTGCCAAAATCTTGTATGAGATTCCTCCAATCTTTGCTTCTTTTGAGTTTGACAGCAAAACAAGCAACTCAAAGCAGAAGCATGTCATAATTGGTTTAAGCCTGCACTTCCCTGGCCCTGCATGAGTGAAGTTTGCACTGGGAAGCTGTATCAGCACCAGGAAAAACTGATGTGACTGCAGCTCATCTTTATCAAGCTTATTGTAAATTCTGTCAATAGCAACATTAGTGTTTCAGATACTCATTGTAAAGGCATAAGGGACAACTGCTCTCTCCACGATCTCCCTCTGCCATCCTAACCAGAAGGATCACTTTCTCAGCTGGTGTAAACTATTGTAGCATCACTGATATTAGTTGTTTACTCCATCCGAAGATCTGATTCACAGGCACTGAGTGAAGGAAAAGAGAAAAAACACATCTCATAGTACACTAGAGTATTCAGAAGTTGCTGATTTCAGCAATCTGACTTATAAAAAAAGTTAACAGAAAGCAAATAACACAAGCCAGTGCTTAAATTTACAGTCACACAAACTAGGGAATTCTACCCATTTTCAGACTCCAAACATGTTTAAAAAATGCAAACCCACTCTGCAAAGACAGTTGAATTCATTAAAAATGTCCTGTGTAATCATCTATGCTGAGTTTGGCTCCAGGATCTAACTCTTGCAAAACTTGTATGGTTTTATTAAGCCTGTTGTATCAGCAGCTTTAAGTGCAAAGTGTTCAACAAGGTTGCTGAGTTTTAGATTATTGTTTTTACAACTGCAATGTTTGGAAATCTTGGCAATAAGAAGTACCTTGATCAGTTGTAATTTTGCTGTCATCATAATAGAGATCATAAAATTGAATTAGAATAATGAGTATATTAATAGTAAAGAGATTAATTCAGTAGGCTCTCAAAAAAAAAAAAATCCAAGGAATATACCTGTGTTTCTTAAGGCTCTATGAAGTGTCATTCTGTGTCACATCAAAAGTCTATCTAGCCCCAAATGTTCCTTCCTAAAGGGATTAGCTGCAAATACTTAGGAAGAATGTAAGAAACAGGGAATAAAGAGGATGGCTTTTCCTTGGTGCCCTAAGCTAGCTTCTTTAGAATTGACAAATGTTAGATGTTGCATCACTTCCATCATGTGTAGCACCACACCAACCAACCTATGTCCAGGAACTGTCTAGGCCAGTTTTGAATACATTTAAACTTTTAATCACCTCTACATCTTGTAATAATGAGTTTTGCAATTTATTTGTAAGTTGTGTAAAAGTAGTTTTATTCATTTGCTCTTTCTAATAAATCATTGGGGCATGTCTAGTTCTTATATTCACTCAAAATAACTTGTAATTACTGCTTGTCTGCTAGTTAAGATTGTGTAGATATCTTTGGTGACTTCCTTCAGTCTTGCCTTTTCCAAAAAGAAGAATTGCAGGCTGTACTCCCATGGAATCTGTTCTGTGTTTCTAATCACCCTTACTGTGATTTTAGAACTACGCTGTACTGTTTCCAAACTGACTGAATTGGATTGTGTTCAGGATGTGAGCATGCCGTGGATTGATAAAGCTGTGTAAAGATTTTTTCTGTTTTGTTCCCCATACAATTCCTAATAACTTCTAACATTAGATTTGCCTTTATGATCATTGCAGAACATTGTGCTAGTGTTTTCAGAGAACCATTCAAATATTTTCTGAATTATGATAGCTAATTTAGAAACCATCATCATTTATGCCTACTTACATGGGAAGTTTCCCTTGTGCATTACTCTGTATTTCATCAACATCTCAATTTCTTCTGCTGTTCTAGTGCCTAGGCAAATAACTTCACGAAAACTAATACTTAGAAAAATTGTAATTTGGAAAAGCAAAAAATGAAGAGTTAGACTTTTCTGAGTCAAAATATTTCAGTCCGAAGTCAAATATTAACTTTTCAATGAGATGATATTATTCTGACTCTTCTTTGAGTCACCGTGATACTTCTTGGCAATTACAGCATAAGGTCATTCATTCCTCTGTTCTTTCTCCCAGACCCTGTTCCAAAGCTAGACAAGGATTTCCATATCAAGCAAGTTGTATCAGAGGGAATTTACAAAGAAAGATCTTCAGTTGAATTGTGCCGAGTTTGCTCAAAATATGATGTATTCAGAAAGAAAATTTTATATTTGCCATTAGGAGTTGCAGACTTAAGAATACACTTGTGTTTGTTGAAAAAAAAAATTGGATGATTTATATCAATCAACGTCAAAGAACAGCCTAAATTCTGACTGTTAAATAGTCTTAATGAGTCACTTAGCAGCAGCTCCAGACTACAACTCTAAAGTCTTGTTCTGATGCTGAACTTTTAACAAGCTGTCAGCAACCCACTCAAAAAATGTAAAGTTAAATAGCTGCAGAATTGGCTTTCAAGACTTGTTCACCAGTTGTATTCTGCATCAAGCAACAATAAACTTGAGGAATGGGCTGCCCAGTTCTCAGGCAGGAAAAAATAGCAAAATAAATCAGAAACATTTTTTCCTAGGACTGACTTACTCAACTACAACAAGATTATTCACTTAATATTCCACTCTGAATATAGATCAATAGGTAGATTAATTTTATACAATTATATTATTCCACATATTTTAATGAAGATCTACTTATATGAGCAAATATATAGGATTAAGGAGTATTTTCATAATTTCATCCTTAAATAAGTCTTGGAGCAAGGCTGAAGAATTAGTATTGTGAAATGCTATCAAGATAGAATAGAACTGTTCTTTTCTCGTTTCAAGACAGATAGAAAATTGAAATTAAAAGAAACAGATAATGGAAAAATGCTACTTCCCTCCTGCTTTGGCTAGTTGTTACTGTTGTCACCCACGATGTCCTAATGTTCCTGGCAATTTAAACAATAATAAAAACTACAGCCTTATGAATTCTTTCACAGTAGGCAACTATTCTCTCTATGAGGGTATAGATAATATGAGGAGGAAAAAACCACCTAAGATAAAGAGGTCCACAACAAAGTACCATAGTACCTTATTTACTGTAGTAGTTTAATGGTGACACTAACAGTGTCACAGACTTTTATTATATTAGCGTAACGCGAGCTTCCCCATTCATAAATGGGTAACCAGCCCACAGTCTATATCCAGAACACCTGTTATCTCTACTATTTGGGGAGGTAAGCAAATAAAAAGAAAGGGGAAAGAAAAAGAGTTGCAGCAGTCTAGGTTTTTATTCATACGACTGAGAAGCAAAAGAAATGAGGAACTGTATGAGCACTCTCATTTTTATAAAATTGTCTGCTGCTGCATTCAGCACTGCAGCAGCTTTGATTTCACCCACATGCCTTTAGATCTCTGGGAAATTATTAATGTGGACAGTGATGGAGCTGTATCTCTGTGCCAGTCAGGACACCATCAGTGGTACTTTAAGCTTATTTTCCCACTTTGGGAGGGCATTGCAAGGTCTAAGGAATCTGGTCTCTGAAGGGCAGAGAAAGGGCAGGATGCAGACTGGGGTTTTGATTGGATCTTGTCCCTGAAGTTAACTGCCATACAGAACAGGATAGATGCCCTGTCGCCCTCCAAAGCTACCTGCTGGGAGGAAATGACCATTTTAGTTTAATTAACAAGTTAGAGATAGTGTAATTAACAAGTTAGTGTTAGCATCCTACTGCATGTCCACAAAAATATAATTGCACATCTGCTAACCAGGCATTTGCAATGGTTGCCATATGTAACACGTGGTATAGAAAAAAAGAGATTTTTGGAGCAACAAGTGGCTGTCCTGGCTTGAAAACCACCAACTTTTCTTGATTTTGCCGCACTATATGCAAAAAGGGCTTTTACACCGATTGCCATGCATTCAGTCCGTCAGATAACCACAAAACATTCTCTGGGTTTTTTTATGCCCCTCCTGTCGGTTAATGAATGTATGGCATTTGAACTGGCTGTCTAAAGTGCTGTTGAGCATGCTAGTAATTGACTTTTAGCTTATATTTGCAAATTGATATATTTTTTGAATTCCCTCCTCAAAGGAAATAAACTAGTACCAAACCTGAAGGAGGTCCTCGCTTGTGAAGGATTCTGGCTGGACAGCCCTGTAGAACAGAAACAGCGCAATGACATACATATAGGCAGAGTGGTTTTTTTACTTTCTTGCCTTGCCAACATACACAGTAGGTGGAAATACAGATGGACTGGGCTTCCCCAACTCCTGCCATTGCAGCTTCTCCCCCTCATAATGTTTGTTAGTGTGGGACTGGGCTCCAAGTCGCTCCCTTCACGGCTGGAGCAGCCTAGTGAAGTGGTACTGCTCTAACCTCTGACCTGGCATAAGCCCACCTTTGGGAAGTGGGAAAGTGGCATTTAGGACCCCTCTGTCCTAGATTTGAGTGAATAACCTGGATACTAAGCAGTCCAAAAGCTTGATATTACTAGTGTACAGTTTCTGAAATAACCTTTCCTTTGCTGCCTCCCCAGAGATGAACAGGGCTATTTTGCAGCCCTGTCTGATGGAGCCAAATTTAGCCATAACCCAACCTTTTTTTTCCACTTGAACAATGCAAAGAAGACAGGACATAATGTTACAGTTCAATCATGCACTTTTAAGAAGTGTTAATGGCTGCTCCATGCAATGCAACTGAATGTAAGTCCTACACCCAGACTGTCAATCCTTTACCTTTAAATTTAGCCTCAGTATTGGCCACTTAGCCTAGACCCAGCAATTTTCTGATTTTTTTTCTCAGAGTTGTGAGCACATGATATCCACGTTTGTGTACAGTGACTATGTGCTGGACAGACCTGGATGTTATACCAACATAGGAGCCTTGAAACCATATCATTTCCTATGCACAAGGTGTCTTGTCTGGCCTTAGACTGAAAGTATTCCAATGCCTTCAGCTGCACCACATGAACCATGGTGGTATTTTACCAGATTTGCATTCAAACCTAAATGCAACAATTACATTTATTGTTTTTTTAATCATTATTTTTTTCCCTGCTGAGATTTCACAGTTCATTTACTGTAGATTTTCAAACAAAATATCTCAAGATATCTCAAATACTAATGGGAAAATCTGATAGTATATTCATATTTACATGTATATGAATGTAGAACAGACAAAATGAATAAAAGACGTGATTCCAACAAAATACAATTTTCCAATTCCAAACTCCAGCTGGCATGAAGTGTAGCATGTAGAAATGCAGATGGTTCCATTCATAACCCTGGCTTAAGTGGTATGCAGAAATGTGGGCAATAAAAATGATTATGCAATTTCAGACCCATAGAAAACATATATGGATACACATAACGTGTTGTGACAGAAACGGGCAAAGCAGTTGGCACCAAAGAGCTGCATCTTAACTCCAATAATTGCTAGGACACTGTGTGGAGTGGCAATTCACTGAGGACTGGAGGACAGGAGATGTGGGGGTTCCCCTGGGATGCAGGGCAGGACCACCATCCAGGGCCCATCCTGCCATCCCAGCCAGGGAGCAGGGCAGCCGGGGGAAACAGGGGCAGCCCCAATGCTGGGCATCGGACACCTCCTTAGTGTTGGGGACTGGCCAAGGACAGGCTGGGATGTCAGCCTGGGGGTGGGGGTCAGGATCAGGCCCGGTGAGGGGAAGCTGCATCAGACACAACCCTAGTATGTGCAAATACAAGCTATTAATAATATTACTATGCTTACAGGTACAGACTGAACGCTGGTGTTTTTCTGAGAGGTGCTGCACAGCCTACATCTTTCACTGACTTCTGAAAGTGGTGGGCTATAAAGTGATGCTTGACATCCAAGAGGTCCTAATTATTGTGACCACACAGAAGATTTGTCTGCTGGAAGATACTGTGCCATCAAAATGCATATTTAAGCCAATATTCTGCTGTGAAAACAGGCTGAGCTGGATGAGGAAGCATTCAGCTGGAGGCAGTCAGTGGTGGGAACTGATCCTGTGAGCACTCATTAATTAGTAGTTTTGTAATAATCTTGTATACTAATGATATATGCAGATAATACATGATTGAACAGCATCAGCAGCAGAGGAAGGGCCTGGAATTTCACAGAAAGAAAAAAAAAACATTAGCAGCAAGTCTGAAATAATTGAAATGGGCAAATAAGGCAAAGTGCAAGGGGCAAACAGGAAATTCTCCTATAATCTCAGGACCATCCTTCGGAAATGAGAAATATATTTGTATATAGCTAGTAATTCTTAGAATTTCTGTCAATAATCAATGTGATATGAGCATGGAAAAAAAGCAAATGACAGCCTCTAGTGCAGGAGGTAAGGTGTTTTCAATGGGGAGAGGGGAATGCTAACACCATTTTCCAAGGCAGCTAGCAGGCTATAGCTGGATGCCTGTGTACAGGTGCAGTCAAAGGTAAAAGAAGGTGGTAAAGGGAGAAGACGTGAAAGTGGGAACAGCTGCAGGGAAAGAAGGACTGGAGGGATAACAAATATAACTTGTGAGAGGAGACTAGGAGGGAGGGTGTTTTCTAGCTTGGCAAAATGAATGCTGAGAGATAATACGGTTGCTTTCAAGGAACACATCAGTAACAACACTAGATAGTAAGGAGCGAGACTTGTTAGCACAGGACAGAATTTTTTTCAGTGCTTATATTTTTCTTGTGAGCATATAGACAATGCACTTGCTAGTGCTAGACATAAGAACAAGTCATTTTCCTGGGAGACTGAAAGTCCAAGTTAAATTATGTTTAAAGATTGAACAACACAAGATGCCTTTGCTATGAAATCAGCTATAGGTAATGGTGAGATCTAACTGTTGCTTTTGGCTCTGCTAATATGCCAGTGAGACATGTTTTCAGAGCTGTCAGAGAATTCTCACAGACTGCCAAAGTGAGAAGCAGATTATGGTCTACTCCACAAGCACCACAGGTACTTAAGCAGAAGTGAGTTTCAGTGCATCTCTCCTAATCTGTGAAGTGAAAGCAGTACAAACTACAGAGGACAAAGATGTGCTTTGGCAACCTGCAGCGCTGGCGATGGGATAACTGGGGCATGGAACTTTCTTTTGGAGAAAACTCCTCAGTTTCTTATGCAGCTTTCCTCCCTACAGTGTTATATATTTATATGCTCACACACTCACCCAGCCTTTCTGGAACTGCAGAGCTGATCTTACAGAAGACATTTCTAATTCTACTACCTGCACCCAGGCACATTTCATGTGCCCGTCAGACAGCTTCATTTGGTGGCTTTTAGCTCCTTCAGATACACATTTATCTCAAGTCAGGGATGAAACAAGAACAAGTCAAATACAAACACAAATCAATAAAATACAGATAATAAAACTTTTATAAATTGCTAAATAAGTTGTGTTTGAGCTTGAGATATGTTCATCTTTCTGAAGAAGCCCTTCTCCCATGATTGCTGCAAGCATTTATGTTCATTCAGTGATTTGACTCATTAACTTTATTAGAAAACTAATTTGTACCTCACTGTACATTGTTCTTGATGATTGATTAGAAATTGCTGCTACAGAAGATCTGGTTTTAACCTCTTCAGTGATGGAAATTGTGCAGGGGCACTGTGAAGTAGGTACCCACAAAGACCTGGTCTTTTTAAATTTTGAAAGACATATAGCATAAGCCAGCTGACAGCTCACAGGCCAGATCTCATTGCCAGGGAGGTGTTCAGGCAACGTGTGCTAACCAAGTGGTTTAATATCTTCTCTTGAGCTTGCTGGGCATATCACTATCCAGGTGCTGTGCTGTGACTGCTACAGGTATGGAAGTGGTGGAGGAGATGGGGATACAGTTCCCTAAATGGCTGAGGTTATGTCCATTTGTACTTACTTCAACATAGCCACTGGCAAGGTGTCATGGTTAGGTTCATCTACATGCACAGTCAAGACCTGGCAAATTGTGAAGAAGAATCTAAAAAGAGGGGAGAAGTGGTAGGCATTAGCTTTGAACAACAGGAAAGGAAAGGAAAGGAAAGGAAAGGAAAGGAAAGGAAAGGAAAGGAAAGGAAAGGAAAGGAAAGGAAAGGAAAGGAAAGGAAAGGAAAGGAAAGGAAAGGAAAGGAAAGGAAAGGAAAGGAAAGGAAAGGAAAGGAAAGGAAAGAAGAGATGTTGAACACAGCACTGTCATTGCAGCCACGTGGAAAGAGGCGGAGGACCTAGCATATAAGGTCCTCAGGGAGCTAGTTGAAGATCTGTACTCCAAGAGAGGTTATTGTATGTCTAATAGCATTTTACAGCCTGGACATTTGAAACAAGACTATAGAGTGTAAACTAGAACCTGTTATGCCACTTTTCTCTCATAGTTCATATAACACAAGACAAAGTCTTTCAGTCATGTGGTTTTGATTTTTTTTTTTTCCTTTTTGGGTTTTGGTGTTTGTGGTGGTGGTAGTTTTTTGGGGGGAGATAGGTGGTGATTATATTTTATTGACTATCTGCAGGTAGAGATTTCTACCCTGAGAAAAACAAACTCTCCTACTTGTCTGTTAGAATAAGAAATATAAACATAGATTTAAATTTTCAAAACCAGATGAAGAACTGGAGCTTTTTCTTTTGGTGTTGCCCCCCCTAAAACATCTTCAAGTAGTATACCTTTTCAGTATATGCTGGTTAGCTATCCTATGAGAAACAGGTCTTCTGAAAATGTAATCCCTTGTGTTTCATTTGGAAGAGCTGGTGATCTAATTTTTAGCTATAATGTTTCATGAAATGTGAACTACTTGTATATGTCAGGAGAGAAATTAAAGAAAATATAAAGCTCATTAATAGATCTGATCAAAAGAGAGGAAGATTTTCATTGAAGAATAATTTTTTGATGAAATTATTGTCATATGGTTTGCAATATAGTATGATCTAGTCTAATACAGTAAAATCTAGCTGAATTATTCATCCATTATGAAACAACCATTCTTTCAGGATCAGGGAATTTTTCTAAATGTTTTGGAACCAATGAGCAGAAAGAGGAGAAAATACTGGAACATTACAGGTGATGTTATAGTCCACTGGTGGCAAAATATTGTGTCACAACCAATCAGAAGCTGATATCACAAACTGATACCACAAGCTGGAGTGATGTAACATCACGCTGGGGACAAACTTAAAACTTTTCAAGCTTCAAGTGAAATCAAAGGAAAATATATCAGGAAAATATCTTCAAAAAGGTTATTACCATTGTGTCTTTGAGATGCTCTATCATCCTTCCAGCCTAGGGAAATTTTTAGATCAAACAGCTTCAAATACATTCAGAAAGACAGTATGTGGTATAAAATTTTAGAATAAAAATTTATGAAGTTAACATTGTGTGTAATTCTTGTTTACATAACAGACTTAAAATATGCACAGGTCCCAGTATACAAATTGTACCTTTTGAAATTTCAGAGTTGAAACACAATTTGATTCCTCCTGCTTCCCTTCCTAGAGCTTGGAGCACTGGCAAATGAAGAGCAGATAATTTCATTAACTACAGGCACGTGCATAAAAGCAAAGAGGCCAAAGCATTCATATGGCGAGGTGCTATGCTCCGAGTCTGGAGCTGTGGGTATAACCCTGTGCCTTTCCACTAGCTCCCTGTGTGACTTTGGGCAAATCACTCCTGTGCCTCTGTTTCTCTAACTGAAAAATGACTTCGCAGTATCACTTTGTATTGAGATTTAGACGTAAGTGACATATGAGTGTGTTTTTACATAGTGGGTATCAAACCAGACTCTTCTCTTGTAGGATCCTTTTGAATCCATTGGAATCAATAAAGTCATATGGATGCATCTGAGGTCCTATATATTCCAGGAAACAGCCAAAATCAGGGACTTGGTTAGCACCTCTTTGGCTACTGTTTGCAGCAAAGGTTAATTACTGATCATGGGTATGGACATTATTGCAGGTTTTCCTTGTTTATACTTGTGTCCAAATGGGGCTTACTCATTCAGCCAAGTGAGCAGCTCACCTGTTTTCTTTTTGGTGGTGGTAAGTCCTCTGAGACAAACATGGCATCTTAATGGTCACATTTTCCTCTTGAATGAAGAGAATTCAAATGTTGCCAGAACCTCCTGGGAGAAGCAGTCAGTGAAACTTTGATTGCCCTCAGACAAGAGGAAGCTCCAGCACATGTTTAACTGAAGTGGTGCTCCTTTGATTTCTAAGGCAGCTCTCAAGCCACCTTGGCTGAAGTACTGGCTATTGTTTCAAGGGAAAGGCCCCACTGCAATGCTGAGTGAGGGGTTAAGAGAGGGCACTCGCATCTTCTTCCAGCCATCTCTTACAACTGGTTTTTGTTTTGCACATAGCTACTTTGTAAATAAAGAAATCCTCATAAATGAAATCTATTTTACCTCAAAACAGCCCTACCTAAGGGTGAGGGCTACGTCAGGTGCCTCTAGTTTTTCCTACTGGTTGGTCAGAGCTATGTCCGAAGCACAGAAAGAAGAAGCAAATATGGGAAGAAGCTAAAAGGATACACACACCAGCCAATAGAGATCCTTGAAAGGAAATAAAGGAATTTACTATCTGGCTTAGATCCTCATTCAAGTGTGAGTGATACTAGGGAAAATTTTATATATAAACCAGTTATACTTGCAGATATTTTTACTCCAGAATTAAAGCTAAGTTTCTGTCTCCTTTTCTTGCTTTAGATTACAACACTTCTAGAGCAGAAAGAGAGAAAGAAATGAACAAACAGTAAAAGACATTATCATATTATCCAAGTGGTATCAGTATAGACCCGTGTTTTTACACCTTTCCTACACTGACAAGCCCTTGAAGGCGTAAGAACTTCAACCTTTTATGTTTTCAGGAGAAAGATTTAGCTAAAAAGTTAAAGACAAGAAGTGTTTTCCTTTCGTATTTACATACTCTTTTTCCAGTCTTTTGGGGAACTCTGAAGTTAAGAAAAATTCAGGAGAATTATTAAGATAGACAGAGTCCTTGCAGTAACAAGCTACCTGGATAATAATGAATGACACAGTTATATAGTTCACCAAATGTCTACTGATGCTTTTCGGACTATACAGATCATACTTCTTTCTTTGCTCAGTCTGTTTATGACAATGAAAACACCATTGGGAACATTATGGCAATAGCTCAGCAGTTAAGGCAAAAAAACCTAGGAGAAGGATGGGAGGAAAGAATCTTTCTCAATCTTGTAGATGAAATCTGGGCTAAAAGTCTGTTCCACCCACTTGGAATCAAGTCTCAGTAACCTGAATAGAAGTCATCCAGACTTATTGAAGGATATAGTGGGGGCCAGAGGTCCTCCCGCTTCACAGCTGACATACCTTACAAAGGACAAGAGGCAGCAGCTGGGTAAGTAGGATCCATAATATCAAAAAGAAATAGGCAGTTAATGGAACTGTATGGAATAGTAAAAAGCATCAAATGCCAAAAGACAGTGGAAAAAATAATTTAAAATAATCTCTAAAAGGCATGAGATTCAGTTAATTTTTATCAAATTATCTAAATGTGCAGTGTCTGTTTGTTTACTTCTCTAACATGGGTGAATGTTGAAATGTAAGGATATCCAATAAATCCCCTGCAAAATATATCAAGAAATATTTGAACAGTTAGTCTTTATCACAGAATCACAGAATCACAGAATGTTAGGGATTGGAAGGGACCTCGAAGATCATCTAGTCCAATCCCCCTGGCGGGGCAGGATTGCCTAGACCATATCACACAGGAACGCGTCCAGGTGGGTTTTGAATGTCTCCAGAGAAGGAGACTCCACAACCTCTCTGGGCAGCCTGTTCCAGTGTTCAGTCACCCTCACCGTAAAGAAGTTTTTCCTCAAATTTAAGTGGAACCACCTGTGTTCCAGCTTGCACCCATTGCCCCTTGTCCTGTCAAGGGACGTCACTGAGAAGAGCCTGGCTCCATCCTCTTGACACTTGCCCTTTACATATTTATAAACATTAATGAGGTCACCCCTCAGTCTCCTCTTCTCCAAGCTAAAGAGACCCAGCTCCCTCAGCCTCTCCTCATAAGGGAGATGTTCCGCTCCCTTAATCATCTTCGTGGCTCTGCGCTGGACTCTCTCTAGCAGTTCCCTGTCCTTCTTGAACTGAGGGGCCCAGAACTGGACACAATATTCCAGATGCGGCCTCACCAGGGCAGAGTAGAGGGGAAGGAGAACCTCTCTTGACCTGCTGACCACACCCCTTCTAATACACCCCAGGATGCCATTGGCCTTCTTGGCCACAAGGGCACACTGCTGGCTCATGGTCATCCTGTTGTCCACTAGGACCCCCAGGTCCCTTTCCCCTACGCTGCTCTCCAACAGCTCTGCCCCCAACTTGTACTCATACATGGGGTTGTTCTTGCCCAGATGCAGGACTCTACACTTGCCCTTGTTATATTTCATTAAATTTCTCCCCGCCCAACTCTCCAGCCTGTCCAGGTCTCTCTGAATGGCTGCGCAGCCTTCCGTTGCGTCAGCCACTCCTCCCAGTTTGGTCTCATCAGCGAACTTGCTGACAGTGCACTCTAATCCCTCATCCGAGTCATTAATGAATATATTGAATAGAACTGGTCCCAGAACCGACCCTTGCGGAACTCCGCTAGACACAGGCCTCCAACTGGACTCTGTCCCGCTGACCACCACTCTCTGGCTTCTTTCCTTCAGCCAGTTCACAATCCACCTCACTACCCGATCATCCAGACCACACTTCCCCAGTTTAGCTGCGAGGATGCTGTGGGAGACCGTGTCAAACGCTTTACTGAAATTGAGATAGACCACATCCACAGCTTTACCATCACCTATCCACCGGGTAACATCCTCATAAAAGGCTATCAAGTTGGTTGAGCAAGACTTCCCCTTGGTGAAGCCATGCTGAGTGCCCCTAATGATCCCCCTATCCTTGACGTGCCTAGAGACAGCACCAAGAACAAGTTGCTCCATCACCTTTCCAGGGATGGAGGTGAGGCTGACCGGTCTATAGTTACCCGGGTCCTCCTTCCTGCCCTTTTTGAAGACTGGAGTGACATTCGCTTTCCTCCAGTCCTCAGGCACCTCTCCCGTTGCCCACGACTTAGCAAAGATGATGGAGAGTGGCCTAGCACTGACTTCCGTCAGCAGCCTCAGCACCCGCGGGTGCATCCCATCAGGGCCCATGGATTTATGGACGTCCAGGTTGCTTAATTGGTCCCTGACCCAGCCCTGATCAACCAAGACAGATTCCTCCTCTATCCTGACTTCTTCTGAGGCCTCAGGGGTCTGGGGCTCCTCAGGACAGCCTCCAGCAGTATAGACAGAGGCAAAGAAGGCATTCAGTAACTCCGCCTTCTTTTTATCCTCTGTCTCCAGGACCCCCACCTCATTCATCAGTGGGCCTACATTGCCTCTAGTGTTGGCTTTACCTGCAATGTATTTGAAGAAGCCCTTTCTGTTGTCCTTGACCTCTCTTGCAAGGTTTAATTCCAAGGAGGCCTTAGCTTTCCTAGTTGCCTCCCTACATCCTCTGACAACAGACTTATATTCCTCCCAAGTGGCCAGCCCCTCCTTCCATGATCTGTACACCCTCTTCTTCCACTTGAGTTTGTCCAGCAGTTCCCTGTTCAACCATGCAGGTCTCCTGGTACCCTTCCTTGACTTCCTACCTGTTGGGATGCTCTGATCTTGAGCTCGGAAGAAGCAGTCCTTGAATGCTAACCAACTATCTTGAGCCCCCTTACCTTCTAGTACCCTGTCCCATGGGATTTCCCCTAGCAATTGCTTGAAAAGGCCAAAGTTGGCCCTCCTGAAGTTCAGGGCTGAGATTCTGCTAGCTATTCTGTTCCTGCCACATGAGATCCTGAACTCTACCATCTCATGGTCGCTACAACCAAGGCTGCCCTCAACCTTCACCTCTTCAACCAGACCCTCCTTGTTAGTGAGGATCAGATCCAGCAGCGCTCCTCTCCTAGTTGGCTCATCCACCATTTGCATCAGAAAGTTATCATCAACGCACTGGAGGAACCTCCTGGACTGGGGATGGCTGGCTGAGTAGGCCTCCCAGCAAATATCAGGGTAGTTGAAATCCCCCACAACAACCAGGCCCTGTAATTGCGAGACTGCTCTCAGCTGCCTGTAGAAGGCCTCATTACCCTCCTCATCCTGATCCGGTGGCCTGTAATAGAGACCCACAACAGTATCACCCCTGCCAGCCTGCCCCTTAATTCGCACCCACAAACTCTCAACTCGCTCCTGATCCGCCTCTGGACAGAACTCAATACATTCTAGCTGCTCACTCACATAAAGAGCAACTCCACCACCTCTCCTTAGCGGCCTGTCTTTCCTGAACAGGACATAGCCATCCATGACCACATTCCAGTCATGCGAGGCATCCCACCAAGTCTCTGTAATTGCCACTAGATCATAGCCCCCCGACCGAACACGGATTTCTAACTCCTCCTGTTTATTCCCCATGCTGCATGCATTGGTGTACAGGCATTTCAGGGAGCGAGCTGGGCACACCGATTTCATCCCAGATTCACCCCCTGATTTCACCCCAGGGGGAGGGGAGGCCTCCTGGTCTACCTCAACACTAGAGCGTTGCCCCAGTGGTGCAAGCCCAGCTACCACCCCATCCCCCTTCGAATCTAGTTTAAAGCTCTCCGAATGAGCCCTGCTAATTCCTGTCCCAGAACCCTTTTGCCCCTACGACATAAACCTTTCCCATGTATCACTGTCACGCCTGTTGTCTTATAAAACCAGCCATTATCAAAGAACCCAAAGCCCTGACTGTAGCACCAGTCTCGTAGCCAGGCGTTAATAGAGAGAATCCTACTGTTCCATCCCACGTCATCACCTGAAAATGGAAGGAGGGAGGAGAAAACAACTTGTGCTCCAGACTCTTTCACCAACCGTCCTAGGGCCTTGTAGTCTTTCTTCATCCCCCTCAGACTACGGGATGCAGCTTCTTCCCCACCTGTCTGGAAGATCAGCAGGGGGTAGTAGTCTGTGGCCTTCACCAGGCTGGGGAGTTTCCTGGTGATATCCCTGATTTGGGCTCCAGGCAGGCTGCAGACCTCCCTGTGATGGGGGTCAGCTCTGCATATTGGGCCCTCAGATCCCTTTAGGAAGGAGTCTCCAACCACTACAGCTCTTCTCTTCTTCCTTGTGGAGGAGGTAGCTATACGCCTGTCAGGTTTTTCTGACTGTGGTGGGACCTCTGATATAGGTTGCCTCTCCACCACATCCCCGTTGGACCGGCTGTATTCCACTAGGGCTTCATATCTATTGCTCAGAGGCACCTGTGGAGGCAAGGTAGGCAAGGAGGGCACTCGCCTTTTGCCACGGCCATAGACTTGCCTCCACTCACTCCTCTCCTCTAGGTTATCGTTTTCCACCTGAGAGGGGCAGAGTACAGGGGTCCCTCGATCCTGGGAGCTCTCCGGCAGGTGCTCCCATTTTTGTTGCAGGGAGGGCAGAGCCTGGCTCCACCAGTCTATCTCCATTTCAGCCTCCCGAATGCTCCTAAGCCTTTCCACTTCGGCTTGAAGCCTTTCAACCTGGCTTTGCAGCTGTGCCGCTTGGCCAAGCAGATCATCTACTTGCTCACAGCGCACACAGCCCCCTGACACCACAGAGACGGTGTAGCATTCCCTGCAGCCCGCAACCTGCACCATCGCCTCCTTCCGTGGGAGCTCTGTCTGGGTTCCCACATCCATTTTGGTCTTCTTCCGCCGGGTAGATATCATTGTTCTTTCACTGAGCTGGGAAATACCTGTTGGTGACACCCCTGGTTCACAGCTCCTTGGCACCTTCCTCGCCTTTATATTCATCAACTCCTATAAAGTCACAGTGGGACAAAGTAGTGGTATTTCCATAAAAAAAAAAAAAGATTAAATATCACAGAAGTGGCTTTTTCCTATTTTGTGTGGTGTTCCTAGCAAAAGCATTGCTGCTTTTGGGCAGCCTTCTTGTAAGACAGGAGTCTCCAAAGCTGCTGAGTCAGCAACGTCTACTCTGTGAGTGGCTTGAAGTTCTCTGTGTGCAGCTGACATCTCTGTGAAATTAAAGAATAGAAAAATCACCAGGTATCACTCCAGGGCCATTATCATATGGACCTCGGATATTAAGTTTCAGTTTACTCATTGTCTTGGGTTTCCTGCAAATGGTACTTGAAGATGTGTGATGATAATATAGCAACATTGCATGCCCAAAAGAGAGTGTGATGTAAAATGGGGAACCTGATGGGACCCATGGAAATAAGTGTGGGAAACAGTCACAGCTCACACAGCAGAATACTTCAGATATTGTTAGGAGCTCATGTTGGAGGGTATTGGATAATTTCCTTTTTAGTACTGAAAGAATCAAAAGTAAGACTGTCATTAACCACCATCCTCATATAGTACTATATTCTTGGAGAACAGCAAATGTAGTGCCTGAATTTAGGAAAGAGGATAAAAGTGATCCAGGAATGATGGACTGTTAACCTGAGCTCACTAGTATGAAAAGCTCTAAGAATAATTTTAAAATTGAAAGGTAATTAAATATGAATACGAACATGGAAATGGAAGAAAATATGACATAGGATTGAAAAAAGCAGATTGTGGCATATTAACCTAGTCTCTTTTTTCTTAAAGTAATTGGTTTTCTAAAGAAAGAAAGAAAATACTGTAGAATAAAGTAGTTAAATAACTGTAGTTAAATAGTAGTTAAATAAATGTAGTTATTCTACATTATCCAGATGTAGAATAATTCATCTGGATCAAAGTAAAGCTTTTTTTTTAGGGAGTCCCAAGTAAACTAGAGAAGACAAGAATTCAGTACTAATTTTGAGCTTGGCAAGAACTTTAAAATGGAGGCAACAGTATGTGATCCATAAAAGAGAACTATCAAGCTGGAAGGAGGTTAGCAGAAAGCTCATCAGAGATCTGTCGTGGTACCAAAGACTTTCACCCACTGTGAGGGAGGGGGAGCAGATATTCAGACGTCCATCAACAGATGTTGGAAATGGGCCTGAATTGTAAGCCCAGATCAAATGCTTGGGAATGTCTGAAATAACCATGATGAAACCAGACATTTTATTGGAGTGCCCCATATGTTAGCTGCATCATATCCAAAACCTGTCCCAAACAGCACACTTGCATATCCAGGCAAAAGTGAAGTCAAGAACAGCAATGATAATGTTGGTGACTTGGCACATAGCAATACCCATGAAGCCACTGGGCACCTTCAATTTCTCACATCTGTTCTTTGTTAAGCATAATTAGCTGATTGTCTCCCTCACTTACCTGGATCCCGGGAGCTCTGGATGGGATCTGAAATGTTTCATGTGAATACCTGAAAAGGGCAGTGGAGTTTAAGATGCTGTAAATCTAGCTCAGGCTTAAATCTGGCTTGACCCTGTTTTCTCATCCCTACATGATACAAGAGAAAAGAGGTACAGAGAAGGTTTATGTCTGAGTCGATAGAGTGGATATTTGAGATTTACTTATTAAAGGTTTTAGATGAGACAGCTACTCTGAGCCAGCTGTTTTCTCCCTGAGATGGCAGTGTCTGCCCAGCCTCTCAAGTTTATTTCTCTGTTTGCTGCAAAAGTCCACCAAATTCCATCTTCTGCTGGGTGCTGGAGCGCTGACAGGTCTCACCAGCTTAGCTATGGGGTTGCTATCACATTGGCATACGAAATATCCCTCTTGTGTGATGATTCCTCAAAGCAGAGGTAACTGCAGTCACTTACAGCTAAGAGAAGCCTTTGCTGATCAGACTGATTTAGAGGTGGAGACAATCTATTTTTTTTCATACCCCTGGATAATTAGAATAAGCTGGCTGGGCAAGCAGCCAATATGGAGCTTACATAGAGGATGGATTCCCCCTGAGTTTAGCTTTTCAAAACATCAAGTCTTGTTGGAAGATTAGGCTCGTCATAGCATCTCAGTCTTTTAAAGCCTGTCTGGGAGGGGAAGGAGAAGCTCAACAGTGGGCAAAAGGAGTAAGAGTCCTCCTTAAGAAGGTATCAGACAGGTGTAG
Source organism: Nyctibius grandis (assembly GCF_013368605.1). Classification (NCBI taxonomy): domain Eukaryota; kingdom Metazoa; phylum Chordata; class Aves; order Nyctibiiformes; family Nyctibiidae; genus Nyctibius; species Nyctibius grandis. Next base: position 32,696,298 of record NC_090658.1, read on the forward strand.
GTGAATTCTGAGTCCGGTATTTACATGCATGGAGGAACCTTTCTGTGTGTACCCTCAGCTGGTGCCACTCTTTTCAAGAGATGTGAGCGGCTTAGGTCAAGGCTGATTTCAGTGAGGGCTGCCAGATGAAATGAAAGAAGTGGGATCCCTTCCAGGCCTGACCAGTTCACTTTGTGTGATGGAGGAGTTGTATAAACCAGCATAGCTGCTCTGGGGAAATAACTGTTTGTATACATTTGAAAACCCACCGGTCATTGTGTCATTCTTATTTCTGGGGTACTTAAATGATGCCTGTGAGCAACTTCTGAGGAACCTGATGGATGCAGCTAATTTCCAGCAATTTACACAGTTTAAGTGGTACCAAAAAATGTTGGGACAGGCGGGGGAGTGAAAAAGAGATCTTAGTTAAAGTTTATCAAAAGTCTCTATTATATGACGCGTGTCTCAAACAACGGTTCCCAGATCATTTCAGCTGTAACTTTAACTAACAGCATCTATTAACCTTATTACTATTAAGTAAATAAATAAATAAATAAATAAATAAGTAAAGCAAGCCTTTGAACACCAACGTTCACGTCAGGCTTACGTCTCCTAGCATGGTAAACAATGTGCTACCATTTCTGGGTTTGAGATAGATGGTTATTCACTTTCTATTCTTGTACCTCTAATGTAAAACCTGATTAGAGTCTTTCTGAAATATGTCCCTCTTTCTTGTGTTCCACTCTTCATATTAATAGAAGTACCCATATAAATGATTTATAATATAATACTAGTTCCCAAAATGCTTTTATGCTTGGAACCATAACCTCAGAAGGTTGCACCATTGTATTGCAGTGGGTTTAATTTGCAACTACTGCTTCTAAAATATTGCTAGACCTCTACCTTGCATAAACAGTTGCTGCAAATCCAGAATGATTACGTGCAAGTGACCAGTGAGAAACTATGAGAAAAATGCATGCACTTTCCTGAAATCTTCAACATACAGTGAGGAAGAGAGAATTCATACTAATTATTTATTTAAAGATTTCAACAGTACCGACAAAGATGAAAGGACATTTTATTCTGTCCAGCACAGTGCCTATTATTTGAGTAGTTCACTTGGTTTTGCTGTCTGTTGTTGCAAGCTTGATTAGATCTGAGCCAAGATTTTAAATGAAAAAGATTACATATGGCTTTACTAAAAAACGTGTGAAATCAGTGGTTTCAAGTATTTCAGATATAAGACCTCCAGAAAATCTGTAATGTCCTGTAGGTTTATTGTAAGTGGTGAGACATGATCTAAGGTTTACTCAGTGCCAGAAGAAAATACAAGGGCATTTTAGGATAGCTGAGCAAATAGGTGGCTTAAGAGTGAGTGAAAGTTTATCTGAAAATATTGCAGAGGCATACTGCTACATTTCAGTTAGACAGGCAACTCTTGTTACACAGCACGTGAAACATTACAGTTTTGAACACGTCAGCTACAATATTTTAAGATTTTTTTAATCACATACTCTATTGCTTCTAATTGTTAGGGGAGAGATGCAGGGTCCTACGCCAGTAACCAACTGCATTATCACCTCTAAACATTCATATGACTTGGAAAGTCCTTTTAGATGCCCTCTTGTGACTGGTAGTGCAGCAATTCATTCCACATATTTTACTGGACAGGAAGTGGCCCTCACCCTTTTTTATCCAGCCTATGTTATTGCACTCTCTGATGTCTCATAAATCCCTTCTCTTGTTTAAAAAAAAAAAAGAGAACCTACTCTGAGTTGAATCCAGCTGTTTCTCCAAAAGCACACAGAAAAACATGTTCACTGAAAACTTTTTTCCACTGCTGTATAAGAATCACTCATCTGGTTAGACCTTCATTTCTACATTTGTTTGCCTTTCTTGAAAAGTAACCACAGATGTACTTTGGAGTGGTGGTTTCAGTCTACTATGGTTCAGTCTACCAGTTATTCTACTATGTCTATAACAAGTTGTCAGTTGATCTCTGGTTATCTCATGTCTCTCTTCTCACAGTCTGAGCACCAATGGCATGAGTGTTGCCTCCTTTTTGACACAGCCTTCTTGTTACTCTGCAGCCCTTACCTGTTATCCCAGCAACACATTTTTTAGTACCATAACAAATGTATCGAATGTCATCCCTCAGATATCTTTTTTTCCCCAAATCTCAGCTGAAAATATATTGCCATTCTGCCTTGATTTAGATCCACTTGCTCTGTTATGTATGATTTTCCCATAATGTGGTTGAGGATACAGTCCTCATGGGAGAAATACAAAGAAAGTGAAATCATAGAAATTCTCTGTGTGTAGGCACAATACATATAGGGAAAGATATTATACACACAGAATAGGGGATTATCTTTCCTCTGCTTTCATGTATTCAGACTTTGCCTAAATACAGAGGCTTCCTCATTCTCTGTACTGGACTCTGATCACAGCTGGAACGCTACCACAGGTATACGTTACTGTGATAAAATAAGCATTACCACACAATTAGGGTTTCATTATGTTGGAAGACAGAGTATCACCAGAAGGGAAATATGGCACAATTATTTTGCTAACCTTGAGTTCAGAGAGATTTGTTGCTTTAATTTAGTTGATTATCTGAATTGTTCCATTTTTACATTAGTGTTATGGAAAATAAATTGGTTTGGGGGCTGTACTCTGCATATGGATTCCTAGGTAAAAAGGACACTGACATATTGGGCTTTTCCTTTAGAAAGATCCTCTCTGAATGATAGAAATCCTTTGCTTATAGAAGATCCACCTTATGTGCTCCTCCTTACTTGCAATAAACCTTTGTTGTTTGATCTGTTGCTTGCAGCCTCAGCATTTTGAGGAAATGCCCTTTTTGATTTTCCACAGAATCACCAGGACTGGCATCTCTGTAAATGCCTTTTTCCCTCAGAATTCGGTAAGCCTGAAATGGTTTTCGAATTGCCAAATAAGAGCAGGTTATTAACGTGCTGTGTGCATGGAGGCGCAGGTAAAACATAAGACTCTGGAAATTCACAGTGATGAGATTAACCTCCCCCTCTCTCTGTTCTTCTCTTGCCAGTCTTCCTCTTTTTCATCTTTGTTTCTTTCTTCCTCTGAACCCCTACTTTTTTTCTCTCTGTGTTCCTACATATAATTTTATTCTTAAGGCAAACCTTTTAGAAGTTGGATAAGGCATCAGCCCTCTGGGGCCTTCACTTAGCAGAGTGGCTCTGACACCATGGGAAGACTTGTTAGACTCTTTGTGGAACAAAAGACACCCAATTACTGTGTCTTCAGTGCTGCTGTTGCAACACAATAAAAAAAAAGACATTAGAATAAATGAAAAGGAAAGAAAAAGAAAGGATGGTTTGGGTCTCAAGATGCAAAGTACAGTGTTGAGGGGCTGAGCTTAGAAAGGATGCTTTACATGGAGCAGCATTTCCTCACCCAGCACCGTGCTCTGTCTCTAACAGCTGGAGCTCACGGCAACAATACTCAGCTCTCCTTGTTCCCTTGCTGGGAAGGGTAGTAGGGTAGGGAGATCAGGGTTACTGCTTCTGGTCATGTTTCTGGGGCTTGGGTCTAACACTCAGTTCTTGTGGTGTGTGTCTACAAGCAAGTCCTTCCTGCTGCGCCCCGTCTCCAGCAAGAGCTTTGTGATTCTCTCTGCCATGTTTGCAGCCACTTGGAATGACCCATCTGTTCTTCTCATTGTCAGCACCTCTTTTCTCTTCCTTGCTGTGACCCATCAGGTACTCACACTCGTTTCCAGCGCAAAAGGCTTTCTGGTTCAGTTTTCTCTTCATTACCTTCATTCCATTTCTGCATGTTGCTTTCTCCTGCCCATTATCTGCTGCTGGTTCCCAGAATGCACCCTAGGCACTTTCTGGCTGTGTGAGCTCTGTAGATCACTGCTTGCTCTCCTTCTCTCTACTCAGGCTGGTACTCGTTTTATTTAGGATATTTTATGCCACTCTGGCTTTGTGCTGCGGCTCTGAAGTGAGAGTAAGTGTAATTGATGCAGGAAGAGATTTTCAAAGGCACAAATGGTAGCCAGATATCTGACTCTTGATGACTCTTAATGGCAGCTGGATGCTTGATTGGTATTTATGCCTTTGAACATGTCCCCCACATGTTTTAGATTGTAAAATCTTTCAAGAATCACTGAGAATCGATGCACAGTTAGAGTTTCTTTTGACTTCCCAGGATGAACTTTCTTTAGGGCTAGCCAATAAATGCTCTGCTCAGTTTTTGTTACCTTTCTTCTTTGGGGCCAAATCCAGAAGCCAGCTGAGTTGGTGGATACTTACCCACATAAGAAAAAAGTCAAACTAAATTAAGGTTTTCAGATTTGAAGCAAAGAGCTGTTCATCTGTGCGGAGGCTGGTGTGTGATTTATCTACGTTGCTGTTATCAGTCAGTACACTTTGTATAATTCTCCATTTCAGGATAGAAAGAGCAGTATCCATATGGATACTGCTGTGGTTGCATACTCATGCTAGCAAATGTCCTGCTCTAACTAATGATGCTAGAAGCATTAGTGGAAGTCTCCTGTACAGAGAAGAAATTACTTAAAATATCAGATCTCAGACTTCAGCCTATTTACATTTCAGTCGTTTTCTTTTAATTTCATTTCATTCCCTGTATCCACTTTCAGCAGATACTAAAGCTACCTGGTGTCCCATCTCATCCTGTCATAGCACTAGATCTGTTAGAGGAAGGTTACTTTGCAGAGAGACCAAGCAGCCAGAGAAGCAAGATGTTCAAAATGAGGAGGCAGTGCTCTTATTTGAATCCAGAGATATTCAGTTCTGCAGGAAAACAGAAGGACAAAAAATGATTTCTCTTTTGGAAGTGTATTCCCAGAAATTCTACTAGCACTGTACAATTCAAATTGTACAATTCAATTGTACTGGGCTCAGTCCAAAGTCTGGATAAGAAATCCCTATCATGGAGATACAGAAATAAGACAGTAGTGGTCCATTGGCTTACAGATTTGGAGAAAAAAAACAACTCCAGCTTATCTATGATGGCACAAACCACCATTTCTCTCATTCCTTAGGATTCACTGCTTCTCTGCAGCCTTGATAAGGAGGCTGCTTCCCCCTCACATGCACAATTCCTCAGCTTGGGCACAGCAAGTCAATCTTTTCCTTAAATGAGAATCATATCAATAATTTTCCAATCTGGCCTCTGAGTGAGGGATTTCAAGCATAACAAGTGTGAGAACTACCAGAATGGCCTGGGATCAAACTGGAGACATCAAGGAACAGGTTGCAGCAATTTCAGTCAAAGCTTAGTAGCTAATGCTATAACCATCTTTCATCCCTAAAGGCTAAACACAGAGGAGGGAAAGGATTCAGTAACAGATGCTCACTGGTGGGCTGCAAATCCCAGGAAATGGAGGCTTCCAGTGTAGGGACTCTTCATGCAATACTATTTCTACCCAACTGCTAAGAACAGTTTAAAATCCTATTATTTTAGCTATAAATTCCTCTGCATTTTTGAAAAGATTAAAATGTTTCTGAATAACCACATTACAATTAAGCCAACACATTTTAGCTATAATTGGCAAGATTCTCATTTACACTGAGATTCCTTTAAGACCTCTTTGCGTGGGCAGAGTGTTGCAAAGTGCAATTACACTTCATCATTAATACTCACCTTAAAGCCCCTTACAGCACCAGAGCATTAGAAAAGCATTACTGTGAAAATAAGAACCTAGTCCAAGTACTCAATAGTCTCAATTCCTATTTGCATTATAGCCAATTTCCCCCACTTTATCAATACAAAAACACAGCAAATTCTCTTTACCCATATTTTAAGGCTTCCTTTTAGGAGGAAAGCAGTATCAAAGCTATTAGTGTAAATGAAAATCAGGCCCAACATCCTTATGTTTAGTTTCACATTTCTGAATTAATCAGAGGAGGATGGTAATAAAGCTCCTTTTCGATTAAATCTGTTCTGGTAGATTGACTGTGTGACTGTGCATGGGTGTGTGAACATGGCCTGAGGTTCCAGGAGCTCCACGGCCCAGCTCCCAGGGGCTCCTCATTGCCAAGGCCAAGACAGACTGAGGACAAGGGTCATTAAAACAGGGCTGACTGAAGAAGTCTCCAGAATAGAGTTTCTTTGAGTAGTCACACTCTGTCCACCCAAACTGCTGTTTCTCACAGCAAGCCCCATTCTTCCCAGACATCTGATGTAAGAAAATTTTTTAAACAGCCATAAGAAACTAGAAAGTGTTCTTTTACGACTGAAAGTAGAAAGTTGCTATTCAGAAATACTATATGTCCCAATGGGTAGGACAAGCTCTACCTAAATGATTCCTGACAGATGTTTATCCAGCCTATTCTTCAAGGACCAATGGACACTCCACAACCTCTCCAGACAATCTATTTATTTCAACAGTTCATTATCTTTACTTTTAAAATGTTTAATTTGGCTCTCCCTTGTTGCAGTCTACGATCTTTAGTTGTCTTCTATCTGTGAAGGAAAAAGGATTGTTTCCTCTCTGTGTCAGACTTTTAGCATGTCTCCCCTCAGTCTGCTCGTCCCTAGTTTGACAGGGCTCAGATCATTCAGTCTTTCCCATAGTCCATGATCACTAAGCCTCTTATTGTACTCACTGCACCCCTGTGAACTCTCTCCAGCCCATCACTTTTCTCACGTGAGGTAACAAAAATTGGCAGTGACCTTATTCATGTCTATGAGAGAAAGGACAGTCCCAACATATTTACTGTTTTATTTTTCCATTAAAGTGCATTTCGTTGAGGCAGTATATGACCAGGGAGTTTGAACCTCACAACTGTCATGGTTTAAAGCTGGGCTGGCTAGTAAACGGATGGCTAGGATACTCTCTATTAACCCTTTCCTTCCCCCAAAATGGAAAAGAGAAAAGGAAGAGAGACTTACGGGTTGGAAAGTTAAAAGAGTTTTCATAAACAATAACAATGAAAAAGAGTATATTAATGATAATGGAAATAGTTAAATAGACACAAATATGTACAAAACTAGTATCAAGCTCATTTGATGATGATCGCATCACCACTGGCGCTGTAGGGCAGGCTCTGGGAAGTCCCGGACTGGCCTCAGCGGCAGCTGGGAACTGGATTCAGGAATGCATGGACTGGAGTTGAAGGCAGGAGAAAAACGGACAGAGTCCTCTTTGGACTCCACACCGGCCATAAAAGAGGAGAGTGTGACCCTCGTGATCCCTCAGCTTTAAACTGAGAATGATGTGTATGGGATGGAATAGTTCCCTGGTCAATTTTGGGTCACCTGTCCTGTCTTGTCCTCCCCAGAGGTGTGACTCTTTTACAGCCTTTCACTTGTGGACCATGAGGAATTTAGCAGTGACCGTGGTTTCTATAGGAATAAGTATAAGCAACAGCCTTTCTGCATACCATTCCTATCGTTACCTTAGGAATAACTATAAACTTCGAGTGTTATTAATCCTAGGAGCAGACACCATCTGAAAAACCCAGAGTTAGTTTCAGAAAGTGCAGTTACTTAGAAGAAACCTAGCTGAAAGGAAAAATCACTGAAAGGAAGAATTGGTTCTGTTCTACCATGTTTAGTTCAAGTAAAGCCAAAGTGACCAAATTAACCTTATTCTGTGTTTATATGTCTGTGTAGGTCTTTCCTTGCTAGACCAATTCACAGCTGGTTTAAGAAAAAGAAGGTTGGAGATGAGAAAGAACAAAGGCTTTTATTAATATTGTTTCTGGTTGGTTTGTATTGGATAAATCCCTTGTTAAATAATCAAACCATATGATCTTGATCCTCTGATAATTATTTATGAATGTGATTTGTTGACATTAGTTATTTGAACATCGCTGTTTGAAATGCTGGCTGAGGCTGCTGCTTGGTGAGCCAGAGTTATCAGAATTTGAGACCATAAGCTGTGCTCCCAAATACATTACCAAGTTTTCTGGGACAAAAGGGCCTTACTTGATTCACATCTACACATTTTATATATGTTTCTTCTCTCTGAGACAGTACTGAAAAAAGGCAAGGCCTCTGAAAACTGTATTAAGGGATGTGGTGGAACTGGAAGGCAACTGATTGCTTACTATAACTAAAGACCTCTGGGTTTTTTCGTAAGAACTGATGTAGAAACCCAGGAACCTGGAGAATCACATACAGGGAGTTAAATTTAGGTCGCTGAAACATTCACCTCATCAGGACTTGTCCTGCATTATTCCAGAGTGTTTCTGAGGATTGTTAAATAGTTGTCATGTTCTTCTCATGACATAGTTTAATTTCATTTCTGGATACAACCTACCCATCTCTATGAATCTTTCATGCATTTTGTCAAGAAGCACAAAGTCACAAGTGTCAACAATAATTCAACTCCATTGCAAACGTTGGTGTTCTGATCAATACTGTAGGATGAAAGTTAGACCTTTTAGCTTATTTTTGAAAATGTGGAAGAGGTAAAGGGAAGTAACCTGCCCACTTTGAATTAGTCTAAGGTCTATGCCCTTTGTCTTTGGGAAACTTAAACCCAAAATTACATTGAATCTGAAACAAAGACTTGAACCTGGATCTCCTGTTTTCCAGGTACTTCTACCTTCTCCAAACTGCTCTCCTTATTTTCAGCACAGGTCCTAGTCTAGATTTGAGAATGTCAAAACTAATGATTTTATGATGGCATTGTCTATTTTTTGGCATTCATCTCAAGATCCCTTTAGAGATCACGGGAAAAAGCAACAGGTATGATTTATCTGGTGTATTTTAGATTTCTATTTAGAGTAAGATTAATTGTGTCCTAGAACTGCCTGCTTCTCTCCTTTGACCACAATGGCACCCTGGAGTCAGCAGCTAAGAGGTAAATATCCAGAGGAATCCAACTCTGGATGTCTTTTCAGTCCTAGATACAAGAATAATGCAAACCCACAGCTGACAGACACCAGAGCTGACCAGAACTGTGGATCTGTCTTACCAAAAAGATTTCAATAATATTCTCATCTGGAGACAGACTTGGACTTTATGAAATGTATTAATTCTCTGTACATAGGGACGTTTCTGGCAAGGTTTATATCTGCAATGAAAATGTACTTTCTTGGAAAGGAATTCCATTTTAAAAGGACAAACTTCAGTAAAAGATGTAGATGAAGCTTCTAACTCACTAAATCACATGGCACCCTCCTCACCCTACCTGCCTTTAAGGTTGTAAGTTAATCCCCTTTGTGACCAGCTCCTACTTTTTCCTAAGGAAGAGGACTTTGTTTGTACTAACAAATATAGTAATTCAATCTTCGTGATACTCACAGGCCATGGGTCACCAATGAGTTGGGCACAGTGTACAAATAGATATATTAATTTGCTACTAGCTCTCCTTGGACAGAATTGACAAGGCTGCCTTTGAATCTCTGTCTTACCTTGTCATTTCCCTTCGTAATGAGTGGTAGCCTCCCTAAATGACCAGACCTACTGAGGTTACAGTGAAGCTGTTTCTCACTGCCTTTTGCCAAGATCTTAGCAGGAAAGAAAAGAATAAAAATCAGAGAAAGAAAGGGAATTGAATGTCTACAAAGTTCTAGTGTTTCATGCTGCCAATCCTTTTAATCTTCGCAAGCTGGAATTACTTAAAAGATTAAAAACAGGCTAGTGAATGCCCTTCTGTTCCTCTGTATACTAATAATTTTATTGCCATGACAGCTATGCTTCCCATTGGCACTGTGAGTGTGACTGCTGCTCTTCACGAAATATACCACTTTGTTAACCTGCCAGGCTCTCTAGCTACCACTGAGGTTCCAAATGTAAATCAGTGGGAACATCTGAAGTAGCAAATTCATTGGGTTTATGGACATCATTTATTATGAATTACATTTGTCCCTGAAAAGGCCTGATTATGGTGGCCCAGCAAGGCTGTTAAAGTTCCCATTTTTGTGAGAAAACTATCTTGTCCTCTATGCTTGCACTCTGCCCCTCTCATTAACATTGCTGCAGAGCTCTCTGAGGAAGATGATCCTTCACAGAGCTGAGAGAGGAAAGGACTTGGGTATGTGATATCTCATCATGTTCCTCCTCTTTGGCTTCCACTGGAACAATGAGTGCTTTGCTGTACTCTGTGTGTTCTTGTTTTATATCTGTTCAGCTTCATGCAGTCGCACAAATGAAAGACTGGGCTTGTAATGCCTTCAATGTTGTGCAGGCAAATAGCTAGTAAGTTGTCCCTGCTTTGAAGAGTTTATGCCAGCATTTCAAGGTGTAATAAGATGTAGCAAATAGATGGGGGGTCATGGGGGCGGGGGAGGCTAAACTAACACTGTTGCACGCACTTACAGAAGCAAAAAAAAGGTCTTTTAAATTCTTTTATTTATGTCTTTGCAGAGCTTGAAGTGTCCCAAATAAAATCAGGGATACCATGTGTTGTAAACTGCAAATACAAAGAAAAATAGGCTGTTCCTGCTGCAAACAGCTGTCAGTCTGCAAAGTCAAAGCAAACACAAAGTAGGTGAAGGAAAAAGAGGTGATATCAAAAGTAAAATGGTTTTCCCAGTAACACACATCTTACTAGGGTTTTGTAAAACAGCCCAGACCCCACTTCTAAACAAGTCCATGCCTCCACCTTCCAAAGGGGAATAAAGCCTTTGATCAGCAGCCAACTACGATGGTCAATAATTTACATCAGTAATGCAAATTGGATATGAGAATCTGACCTGTTCTCTTGTGCATACTGTCTTTTTTTTTCTTTGTTGTTGTTCTGCCCTGATCTCCCCTTTGTACTTAAGTTAGAAGCTTAACTTTATTTTCACACTCCAGCTGCTTGATACCTTGCAGACAATTCACACTTCATCTGTAATTAGATTATTATTATTGAAAAATACCCAGCAACTAGTAAGGCAATTGATATTAGTCACATAAACTCTTCAGCTCTGGGCATCAGAGACTACGAGAAAGTGAATAAAAGATGATAATAGATCTGTCTGTCCATCTATTCATCCTTCCTACCTTTCTTGTCTCCTTTACTTCTGTTTTCCCCTGTGGAAGGAACAGGCATATTTTCCCATTACAGCTGCTGATGTATTTCTTTCAAAATAAAAAACACAGAACTCAGCAAAAAAAAACCTAATATAGAACAAGAGCAGATTTATTGAATGATGAGTTGGTGGTTCTGTGTATGTGCTTTCTTCTGGCACTCACTAGATATTTAATCTTTGCCATAGACATTCAGACGTTACCTCTGGCGCAGCTCAAGTGAAGTCCCAGTCCCTGAGAGATGAGGACGTCTGAGAAACTTGATAATTCACAGAAAACCCACTGGTCACATTGTTGAAGACAATGATGTGATTTTTGATAGTAAGGCTCATTTTCCAAGCAGCTTTATTTAGGTTCTTTAAAAAATGTTCCCCCAGCTCACTACAGGCACAGCAAGTAATTATGGTATCCTCAAGTGCTCCTGAATATCAGTGTTCCTGAATAATGAACTGTTTGCTCTGCAGTTAAATAGAATTTAAGACCACTTACTCTGGTGATCTAAAATCAGTTCGTTACAATATATCAGGAATTTTTATTAAAGAGTTTTGTCTTTTTTAAGGAAAATTGTGTATTTCTAAACAGTACTTTTTGATTGGAAAAATTGATTTTGCTATCTGAAAACTTTGAATGATCCTGTTTCAGTTGAAAACTTTAGAGGAAATTGTTTCAAATAGAAGCCTAAAGGAATACTCTAGCCTGTGTGAAAGTCTAGAATTTCAACTCTTCAGTGTCTACTCCAGAAAAAAAAATCCTAAGTGTAGGAATTTTCTGGTTTATGAATTCTGTTTTTAAAACAGCTATCATTCTTGTGTTTCTCATATATATGGTTTTAACTCTGTGTTTCTAAGCCACAATCAGCATTTAATCAACACTCCCACTGATTTTATGTATTGAGGATATTAATGTATTGAAAAATCTTCCTTTGCTTACTTCCTTTGTCACTGAACCTGACTGACTTCAGTGATAGAAATACTGCTCCTGGATCCCACCAGTCATATGCAATCACTAACACTGTAAGATAAAACACAGCTAAACCCCTTCTGACCTACACCTAATAGTTACCCCAGATAAGCTCACTGTATTTTTGTCCACCCTTGTGTCTAACTGTACAAAACAGTATCTAGAGCAAAAGAATGATCCATTAGGATTAGAGAACTTTATTTTCTTTTTTCTTCTGGCATTAGCCTATTGCTACATAAAGAAAACATTTGGTTTCCCTTTTCATCTGAAATGGGAATATAAGGTATATGGCAACATGCTGTGTTCCTGCGAGTTACCAGAACCCTCACAGTGCATTAACCAGGGCTACATTTAAACAAGGTTTTGTTGACAAGACACTAACAAGCAATACAGTTTTATAAGCTGTCCTGCCCCAGCCAATTACATATAGCAACTTTGGCACAAATAATGACATAGATTGGTGAGTGGGAGTTTATGTTTCTGTTACAGATTTAAAAGGGTTCACTAGTCCAAGCTTGTCTTTCTTTGAAAATATCTGAATTATAGAACAAACTCAGAAGAAAAATCAGTTATTAATAACTGTCTTGAAAAATTAAAACAAAACTGTGAAATGATAACTGTACTGTTAGCTGTAAAGAAGCCCTTTAAATGCAACTTGCTGGATGATACAGTTAGGAAAATTTTCTTTTAAGTTTCTTGATAATTTATGCTTGCCCTTGAAGGTCTCAGTTCCTGGAGTCACGGGATTACACAAACTTCACAACCGTCATGGATAAAAAGAAAATTTCTAGTCCATGAGTTTGGGGAATATAGGAGTTGGAGACTGTGAACTGCAATATGTCAAGCAGCAGAAGGTGAAATGAAAGACTCAAACATATTTTATTTACATCCTAATGTATAGCATTTCATACATTTCATAATAATATGCAATATTATTTTAAAAATTCCATCAGGAATCTCACAGCTGTCACAAGTCTGGAGTGGCAGGTGGTATTTTAGAGCCTGGAAGAAAACACAGGCTACAACAGGTATGGTTAAAACAGGCATGGCCAACCTCTAGCAAGATGTGCTGTCTATACATCCCTGTATACGTTGCTAGTATTTTGCTACAAAGCAGAGGATTCATTGAGTAGTGCTCTAGCTATTCTAGGGGAGCACTGAATTGATTACTCAAACCATTATGGCCTCAGATACGCGTGCTGAGTTCCCTTTGTGCTGAATGCATATTTAAGGCGCTGACCACATGGGAATTTTGAGGTTAAATTGCCATAAATATTTATGGATACAAGTAATAAGGATAGCCTTTCAGATCTTGAATTTCATTCAGGCGGTGACTCCAAACGGATATTGCATTTGAAAGCTGGAATTTGATAAAAGCGTACTTTCTCCCATCTTTTACCTCTCTTGTCTCTATTAATTGTGAGCTGCTTGCTGTAGAGGCTGGCTTTTATTAAATAAGTGTACAGTGCCTAGCACAATAAAGCCCTGATTTTTTTCTAGAGTCTCTAAACACCATTGCAATGCAAATAAATGAATTCAACGTCATTCATTTCTACAATGAGGAAGGTGAGTTCCCTTCACTGCAGGAATTACTGAGGGATGTTTATACTAACTAAGCAGACACAGGAGTTCCTCTTGGTCTAAAATACGTGTGTGTATGTTGAAATAGGACTTGTGATAGCACAAGATAATTTTCTACTTGGCCAAGAAAAGATGACAGAAGCGGTAGCACTGGATGGTCAAATGAATGTACCCAGAGTGACGATGTTCAGGCTGTAAGGATATCTCAGCTTGGGCTGAGTACTTTAAGCTTAATACTGTCTGCTGAAAAACAACTCTGCCTGGAAACTCACCTCAGACTAAAACGAGAAAACATGTGAACGGTCTCATAGCTCAGCGATAACCTGGATTATTGTTCCGTCTGCTTGCAACTATATGGAACAGACTGCTGCCTGGTAAATTCAGAGCTGTCTTTGACTCATACAGACTCCTCAGGTGTATGACTTGGATCACTCCTGAGATGGCTCAATAAGTTTGTAATATTTATAAGCAGAATTCATACTGTTGCCCTCAAAACATATTCTTTCTCCTCCTCAGTTATTACCTGAACTACCTGGTATCAATAAGCGAAATCTGTCCTACTGAAAGAGCTATAGATTGCTTTTTGACAGTACATTTTGTATGCGCTGTCTGCCAGAGGTGCTGCTGGTGTTGGGATTAACTTACTACTGTATACACATACTAGTTTCTTTTTATGTTTTTAATGAGGCATGAGCTATGGTGTTAGCTGATGAAAAAAATCCAGTACATTGTTGCTTAAGAAAAAGATAGTAGAGTTTGATAAACAAGAGTAAGGAATGACATTTTTTTGCAGTGATCCTTTGTCACTTATCTGCCTTTTCCTTAAATGGCTGGCAGCAAGTGAGAAATTAGTGACTGTGCGTTCATTACAAGATGTGGACTGGGGAGAGGTGGCTTGAGGTTCCTGTATTAATTCATATTTTTTTATTCCAAAACTCTTACGATTTATTTGGTCCACTTGAGCAATTTGCTGCCATTTGAACTAAACAGTTGGTTTAATCCCAGTGAGAGAGAAGGAGCAAAGTATGAACTCATGGCAGAATGCTTGCAACAGCAATCAAGGTCTAGTCAGAGCTGCATGATCCAAGTTCTGTTTTAGGCTACGACACTGACTTAACTCGTCATACCACATAAGTGCTCTCTTCTTCTGTTGCCCCCATAGAAGATGAAAATAATAAACTACTTCAATGAGGCACAATCCATCAACTCAACTAGAGAATGCAACTTTCCCCAACATTTGGGGATGCATTAAGCCATAGAACTGTCAACTAAAACTGCTAATTCTGTCACGTTAGAAGGAAATTTATAGAGCCATAAAAAGTAAAGCTCGAAAAGATAACAAAAGGTCTCTAGTCTTTTCTGCTTTCCTGAGGATGGATTAATATCTACTTAAACTGTTCCTGACAGGTGTTTGTCTCGGTTATTCTTAAAATGTTTGAGGATACAGACACTGTTGTCTCCTTATGCAGTTTGTTTAGGATCTTGCTTAGATTTTATATTTTAGAATTTCTCCTAATATGGAGACTTAACTCATCCTTCCTGCAATTTAATCATGTTTCTTCTTATCCTATGAACAGCTGCCAGAAGTCATTTATGTCATGTGATATCATGTATGGAGGTTGGGTGTAAGAAAATAAAACACCATTTTGCAATACCTAGTGGAGGCACATGGATACTTAGGAATGATTTACTGAAGGCTACTGCTTCAGTTGTAGTCTTGCTTATGAAAAAAGTTGTATATATAAAAACTGATAATTTGGGGACAATGCAAGGGCTGATGAAATCAGTGGAGATGTTTTACACTGACTTTCCTTTTGCTTTGCAGCTGAATAATTAATTAATTTTCAAAGTAAGAAGTGATTTAATCCTCTCTCCTGTCACGAGAGTGTACCTGTACCATTTCAATTGGGAATTATGTCTGGTGTTTTCTAGTTGCTTTTTTAAATGGAATTGGCCTTCCTTTTCATCAAGGGGAAAAGGAGGTCTTCCATTGATTTAAACCAAAATCAATACTTTGCCATTAATTCCCCTGAAATCAATAGGTCATTTCTGAATTAAAATGTTATTTGTCATGAAAATTTAGGTCTGGATGTACATAGTGGGCCTACTGTTCGTGGTGCTTGGTTTTCACGTAAATGTAACATCACTGATCTTTTTCTTGATCTACAGTGTGTAAGTGAGCAAAGACCTGTAGCACTCCTCCTCATCCCTGACCTTGATAATCCCAGATCCTGGATGCACCTTACAGGGAGCAAATGAGCAGAGAAGTCAAATGCAAAGGCCACACATACAGGTATACTTTTTCTGACCATACAGACTTGAAATAAAACATTAATCTGTGGCTCAAACGACATTTTGCAATTAGCCACTTGTGGGAAGGATGTGTGCAGTCAATTGATATGTATCCTGTTCTCTCACAGCTGGAGTTTCAAAATCAAAGAGTGGGACTAGAAGAGAATCTGAACGAGTCAGCACTACCAGTTGAGGTACTGATGTTTTCTGCTCCCCCACACAGCAGAGATGCAAGGTGTGCAAAGAGATGCCACCACTTGAGATAATCTCAGCACAACTTGGACAAGCTCAGTTTCAGGTGAGTGTTGCTGGTACTGCCATGACTGACCACAATTGTCACAGACCATGACAATTTCCGTTCCCATCTCTGTATGCACAGGGAATGTGTCCAGGGGATTGCTTCCCAAATGTCCATGCCAGCAACAAGATGTGGACGGCTTCTTCTGTGCTGTGCTTCACAGTTCTTTCCAGGAAACTCTATTCCTCAGTCTTCTGCCACAGTAAGCAGTTGATCCTACCCTCTGATCTGCCCCTCACTCAAAATTACATGAGTGCATGAGATATGTGAGTGTGTCACAACCCCGCAAACCAAATGTCCTGTGATGTTGAAGAAGGAGAGCGAGTATTTAGAAACTCAGTACCCAAAATTATTATTCAGTGACTCTGTGTTAAACATCCTTGAAAACATCCTTGCGTCTACATGGGAGGATATCTGATCCCTTGGGAAGAAGTCACAGGTCTTTCATGGTCTGTCTTCATCCTTTGTGCACATGCACAAAGGAAGTGAACTTCTTGCCTTAAATTATCAGAATCTCTACATAAAATTGTCAATGGCAGAACCAATTATCCATTTGAAGAAATCCAACTAGAAAAATATAAGGTTGACAAATCAGAATATGGCAACAAAAAGACTTTCAGTCAGATGCCCTGGAGTAACAAAACAAAACTGTGTAGAGATTGCTCCCTGAATCCATCTTACAAAAAGTACATGTTTAACAGCTGTCTTTTTGGACTGTGGTGCTCCTTGATGGCTCCAGTTGTGTAAGGAAAGGTCATTTAGAAAAGACTACCTCATCTGCAGGGCCTAGAGAGCAGCCTTTATCAATTTGGAGGGACTGCTCAACTGAATGCATTTTGTCCTTTGTCTCTGGGCTGAGATCTCTTTTCTAAACATTTGCAATGATCTGCCAAAAGGGATGAGTGGATGACAAGTGAAACGTATGGATTGACATCTTGAGTAGGGCCTGTGGAAAGGACTTTATACAACCGTGCAAGGGAATGAGCAAGGATATGACACAGGCAAAGATTCACAGGTGGAAGCTGCCAGTCTGGCACCTTTCCACCATCACTAATTTACCCTTACTCTAAACTCTCTAAAACTGTAGCTAGTTAAGCAGTGCGTTATGTCTGGAGGGTGTCAAGGAGTGCTAGCAGCTGGAAGGAGCTGCAAATTGCAATAGTTTTTCTTAGTCAAGTTGAAGTTTGGACTCCCTTGAACCCCGTGCCCCATATTCCACCCTTGGCACGTGCTCTCTTTGCAATGTATAGGCTAAAGGTCTTGGGAATTGCAAAGGCTGACCACAGATTGTCTCGTAATAAGTGCTATTGCTGGTACTGAGCACGCATGTCTGGCAGCCTGTTAACAAAATTTCTGTTTCCTTCCTGTACAGGCATGCCAAACGCAGCCACTGCTGTTTCTGCACTAATTCCCCTTAGGTGCTATGCTGCCTTCTTGTACCTCAAAATGTTAACAACTGTTGTTCAGGAGCTGCTTAGCAATAGTACTACTAAAGCCTCAGATTACTTTCCAATATACTGATTCAGGGAGAAAGAAAAACAAAGGAAGGAGTGGAATATTTGTTCAGGATCAGTGAAAAACCACTGACTCTTGCTAGGCATTTAGGTCCAGATTCCCAGAAGGATTTAGCACTAACTTCTGTTAAAATAAATTTGGATTAGGTATTTTTTTAAAATTCAGACTTTAGAAAATAAGGACTTCACAGCAGTGACCAAGGTTTTCAGACACGTTAAACTTAAGCGGAGTTGCTGCAGGAAGATAAAGAGGATTATAACTATAGTTATTGTTGGGGGGTGTTGCAGCAAAGTTATTAATGAAGAAGTTTCTGTCACTGAAAGAGGGACAGGGTTCTCTCTTGATTTCTTTAGTGTCTCATTTGATTTCATATCAGTCCCCAAAAAAGTCAAAACATAAAGATCCACGATGGGTATTTTTTGAGAGACGTGAAATGAGAGGGAGAAATAGAAGGGTGGGTGTAATCAAAATACTAGACAAGTAAAATAACCTGATTTGTTAGAAGACAAAGCATCTGAAACCTTGTAACCATCAGATGTTCCTGTTAAGATGCCACATTTCCAGCGACATTGATTTTCCAGGATGCAAATGATGTTAAACACTTTGCATTTCCTTCATTTATCTCCTGAACTTTAAAAAGCCCCATTGCTGTTTTTGGGAAAAGACTAGGACTGAATTCCCAGAGTTGCTGTGTTGTTCTGCTGCATATTGAAGCACTGAATAAAAGAAAAATTGTGGAAAAAGCCATATGTGAACAGAGAAGTGTTGGTAAGGCCTGAGTTGTACTTCCATTGCTCTTCGGTAATAACAGGAATATATATAAGACCGAAAGAGTGTTTGTCACGCATTAAATTCAGGATTATTAACTACCCTAAACTCTGTAGATTGAAGGGTCCTGGTCTTCTCACTATTCTGAAGTCCTCAGAGGAAGGGGTCCCACATTTTCTTCTCAGTTCTGACGTACTCTGAATACTAACTCTAACGCAAGGGCTGGATCTGAAAGACGGAGAATATCTGCTCTTCTTCTCCTCCAGAGATGAAGTATTCACAAGATAAGAGGAGACAGCAGAATACGTTCATCTTGTCAAATGACACTTTAACTGGGGTACAACTTCTTAACTGCTGTGTTTGTACAAATTTAGCATATAGAGTGACACTGGCAAGCACCCCTGGAAATTTTCTGAGCTCTAGCATGTACAGAGCATCTTTCTCCTCCCAACATGTTCTTGTGCAATATCTCTGCAGTAAGAAGCAGAACAAATCTATTTCAACAGCATGGCTTGGGTTTTTAATTTACTACACTGATGACTAGAGATGGCAGTAGTCATCGTCAGCCTGCATTTGTTCCATGCAAAACAATGTGAGCATCACCCTGCAAAAGATCACTGGATCATTGTCAAAGAGACGTTTGAAGAAAGGGGGTGGGGGGGACACGGACCTATGACATGGAGCTTTGGTTACTTACACAAGTCAAATCTACTGAAATTGCTATGAGCATATTTGCACAGATTTATTCTTCTTTATACTGTTTATATCCTAATTCATTTGCAGTCAGTATCCCTAAAGTCATCATGATCACCTTGCAGTATTTTCTATCACCTCCCTCTTTACCAGCCTAGACAACAACACATGCAAGTTAAATACAATGGCACAGTATTTCAGACAAAACTTCAGACAACAGTCAGTGAATACATGCAACCTATTCCCACTGCATCAGCCTTTATACCCTCAGGCAATTCTATAAATATCAGTCTATTTATTTCTCATTTAGTCCAATGTCACTGAAAGTGAATCAGACCCTTAATATTGTTTCTTATATTTATTTATGCTGACCACTACACTCATCAGTCTCACTTTCACAGAAAGACAGGATCTTTCTTACTGCTGGAGCTATAACATGAGGAAGGCTGAGTCAGGACGACATGTTATTAAAAAAACTTGGCATCCATATAGCCTGCTTCTTGAGGCAGATCCCAAGACATCTGTAAACCTTTTGTATCTCTGTAGAACACTGTATTGACACACCATGATTAGATTGACGCACCATGTTAATTAAGGTAAATAGTCTACGTAGTCCGTTGATACAAGCCACTCTACGCAGTTGTTCAGAAGAGAAAAAAGACAAATGCAGCCAATCGGATGAAATCAGAGCAGCTAAGTATTTATTATCAAATGTATAATGTGGACAGCCCTGTAAACTTACACAGTAGCAGCAAACAACATGCCAAACAAAAATAGACCCCTAAGTACTTGTGATCGAAAGGTATCAGTGTCCTGTCTGCAGCATGAGAGCAGATTGCTGCTTCTTTTTTCGATCTAATTGAAAAAAAGCAAAAGCTCTCGGATCAGAGCTCCACAGCATAGATTACAGCCCAAACTACCTGTATACATGGCAGCAAATGTGATTTCTCCCTAATGGGCTTCAGTCTCTGCTTGGCGCAGCCTTTTATAAGAGGCAGAGAGCGCTGTACTTTGACAGCTTTGACCAGCTAAGAGTTTCACAAGGTAAAGTGTTGCTGAAGAAATAAGATGTTAAATCTAATGTTCTGCAGTCCTTAAAATGGTTCAAAAAGCAAGTGCTGTATCATGGAAGGTTTACAGACCTTGAGAAGCAATATGCCTGAAAAGTAAGACTGTAATATCAGAGGTTGCTGTTCCTGAGGACTGTTTTTGGCAGAGATGCGTGGAGATGCAGAGCTTGAATAACCTGGGTGGTACAGAGCAACAGGGTAGAGAAACACTTGCTTCAGCAAGACACACCAGCTTTTGAAGCGGTGTCAGACAAAAACTCAGTAAATTCCTGTATGCTACACACACACACAGACACGTGCACACACTCAGAATGTTGATAGCTCTGCCTATATCTGTATATATCTATAGCTACCTCTGTCATATATCCACCATATAACCATCCTCCTGGTTAATACACCACTTTCTCACAATGTTTCTAAAAAGGAATGAAATATCTTGGAAATCTGTCAGTCTTTTGCTTTATTTATTCACACATACAGCATTTCTCATGCTTTAAACTCATTGATTCAAAAGACAGGAGCACTTGTTCCCTTCTGATCACATATTAAAACAGTTCTTCAAATTGTTGCAGTATTTGTAACAAGATACTGACATGACAAGTGGTTTTATTTCTTAAAGGCAATCTGAAAAGAAAAGATGCTGCCTAGCTAAGCAAATAAACAGTATTTGTTCAATGACTACTCTAAAAGAAAGTAAAAATGAAAGAAGTGGACCAGGCCTACTGGCTTAAGGTTTGTTCCTACTCAAGAGCCATTTCCCTAAGTAGGTTATGCGGTTGTTCTGCAGGTTTTCCCCTTTCCTCTGCCTCTTTCTCCAGCACAATTTATCAGACACTTTGGCTGTGACTGAGGTTTCAGGGAAGTGGATCATATTACAGTTAGCTCATTACTCAGAACAATATCTTAGTTTTTTGTTCAGCTTTAATAAAATACAATTATTACACTGTTTCTCCTTGTGATTAATTCAGACCATGTTTACAGACAAGGCGCTCCACAGATCTCTGGTGTTATTTCTGTCCAATGAATTAAACCACGTTCTTCTGCCAGTTGTAATTACAGATCCATATCTTATTTCTCTCTCCTCTTTTTCCTTCTAGTTTGTCTGTATTACCCCAGAATTTAATGATTCTTAATGGTGTGGTGTTGTCTACGCTTGCAGAAAAATTGTCTCCAGCATCAGTTCAGCTGTGCTATGAACTGAATTCAAGAAGCTTATGTGCAGTGCGTAACAATTACAGCATTATTGAATCTATGAATGTATGAACAATGGCACATTTTGTACTAGAAGATGCCATTCCTTGTATTAAATATATTTTAAGTATGCTCCTTTATACAGCTCTGTCTCCTGTAACAACTTGAGTTTATTGATGGTGACTACTGCTCACAAAAGGCTATTTTCCCCAGATTCATTTGGCTAGTGGCAGACAATACAGGAAAGAACATACTTCACAAGACCTGCTCATGTGAGTAGGGACTTTCTCCAAAGAGTCAGTCAGAAAACCCCTCTCCCCGGAAGACATTTGATGTAAGGTTTGCTAGGTGAAGTTATCTAGCTGTCAGAAGTCAGGCAAGAAGTTCAAATTGTATTTTCCTTCCTTTAAATGCAACAATTTGTAATATTAAAAAAAGAAAAGTTGAAGCCAGTGGAAGGGAATCCATGTGTTACGGTGGGCTCTGTACCAGGTATTCTGCAGTGCTCCACCACTTCTACTTTTCATCTCTTCTGTTTCTGAATACCATTTAGGAATCCCATGCTCAGGCCTGACACAGATGGATTTTTCCAGGTGAACAGCCTCATATCAGAAAAAAAAGCAGATTCTGACACCAGCAAATTCTTACCAGGGTCTATTCTTAAATATCCTAATGATGCAGAGCAAAACAAAGTAGCCCTGCCATTTAATCCCAATGAGCCAGCTGTCCAATGTTCTCTGGCCTCATACCTCAAAGTATGAGACTGAGAGCCCTTGTCAGTTCTTGCCTTAGAGTACATGTTAGAGGGATGTCCAAGGGGAGGGTGAATGAGCTCTGCTTGTGCTCTGAGCAGGTCAGGTAGAAGCCAGGTACCATGAAAAAAGCCAACAGTCATGCTGTGGTGACACTTGTCCTTGAGCTTGTAAGACCAACTGTTCAACAGGACATAGTAGGTGAAATTCAGGAAATTTCCTAATATAGCTTTTACGGCCTTTGGCTGAAACTGGCTGATGCCCAGCATATTCAAAATGTGGGAAAAGAATGATTTCTCTACTTACAATTGGCTGTGTAGCCGTGCTCTTGGTAACACTCCAGACATTATGCTCATTAATGTGATTATGGCAATATTTTTCATCTTTGGCTCATGAGGATTTTTACTTCTGTGTTTAAGGTTGCCTCCTCCATTTTGTTTGGTCTTAGATTCCACAAGTATTGCTCTTGTGAAAGTGTGTTGATTTGCTTTTTGCTTTCGGGCATTTCTGTTCTGAAATGCTACCACAATTATGCGTCATGGGAGTTGCGGTTCAATTGTCCCATCCACTTGTCCTATTCTCTGGGGTGCGCTTTCTGATAAGAGAGCATCTTCAACCATCAACTGCAAGCTTGTCTTCCTGTGAGGAAGAAAGGTACATAACCATACAGAACCAGGGGAGCACTTTGTGACTAGTGGACAAATTCGAATTCTTCCTGCTATCTGAATCCTATTTTCCCCAATCTCTAAAAACCGAGATAATAAAATTAATCTGCTTTTGTAATGTGGGTTTTTTTTACTTCCTTAAATGTGTGTTGTCATGTAACTGCAATATATGAAGTTCAAAACTGCCATGTATTATTTCCTCTGTTTCCTTCTATAACTTGCAGACATAAGGTTGCAACAGCAGGTTGGAACAAGGGGAGAAGCAGGCAATTTAAGAAAAAGAATTTGGATTGCATGCAAATGTCCCTAGGAATATTAAAGTTTCATATATGCATGTTACATTTGAATTGAGGAGAAAACCCCAGAAAATATGATGCATACCAGCAAAATTCCTTCAAATCAAAGTTATTCAAGGACTCCTTAGAGCATCAATTACTTTCACCATTACTATTTCTTTTCTTTTTAAACAAACTGCAATTATTTTCCTAGAGTGGTGCCTTGTCCTGTGGCCATCTAGGACAGGAGATATAGCACAGAGTATCCAGAGAGCCCAGTGCAGCCTGAAATACAGTTTATAACCTCACTCTCCTTGTAACTGCAGGGCAAGGACAAATCTGATCAACTGTAATTTTTTTTATTATTATTTTTGACGACCTCAAGAAAGCAATTTCTATTCAGCTAGCAGCCGACAGTCAAGTACAAGTAAACACAACGGTTGTGGACTTTTATTTCACAGTTAAGCCTTTATTACTGAAGGCACAAGCGTGAATGCATTGCATGCATTAAACAAGAGCCAATTTTTTGAGCAGTGATTTGACTGCCCATAGCCACCAGTGAGAACTGGGGGCTGGAAGCTTGGACTTCTGGTTCCTTATCTTCAGACGAATTGCTGCGTGACACTGGGCGGCTTTACTTCACAGTATCTCAGTTTCCCCAGCTGTGAAATGGTGATAAGAATTAGATATTATGAGATGAGGGACAGATT
The DNA here is from genome assembly GCF_013368605.1 of Nyctibius grandis. Taxonomy (NCBI): domain Eukaryota; kingdom Metazoa; phylum Chordata; class Aves; order Nyctibiiformes; family Nyctibiidae; genus Nyctibius; species Nyctibius grandis. Next base: position 32,720,027 of record NC_090658.1, read on the forward strand.
CTGACACCTTTATTCAGAACTGAATAGTGCAATCGATTTCAGTCTGAGGAAAGGGTAACAGCATCTGGCCATTAGTGTTTATAAAGCAACTAGACTCTTGGCTGATAGATTAGATTAGATTTCAGTGCTGAGATGCTACCATGAAGGGTTCTTCAACACGTTTAGAATAGATTGGATAAAGAAAATGTTTTGAGAGGCTTGGATAAACAAGATGCAGAGAATCCTGATGATGGTGGGAAGAACAGATACAAGGACAAATAATAAACAGGAAGAGAGGCCCTACCCAGAACACGACAGAAAGTATGGTGCTTGTGAGGTTTTTTTTCCTTTGATGTTTGAACAGGAAAAAAAAATAAAGGGGGAAGACATAGTCTAGGTAAAATAAAAACATGGTTTCGGTTGTTTTTCTTTACTTTAATATGAAAAAAAAATATTATGCTTTTTTTTTTTTCCTTTTTGGAGCTATTTAGCCCTTTTATTTGATCTTGTATTCTTTCTTAGAGGGTTCTGCTGTTTTTTTAAAACAGCCCTCTGAAATGAAAGTTTGAGAAATATCTCTTCACAAATTCTAAAAAGAAATATTTTGTCACTTTTCAAAATTGATGGCATCCAAACTGAATTTTTAATGATTTTTTTTATTTTCACTGAATTTATGCTTAATTTACTATTTTGTTCTTTGTGGGGAAAAAAATTTGCCCTGTTCTGTTCAAGTACCCCTCCCCAAGGGCACACATACTGTCAGCAGCAATCTGCTGCCAGGTTCTGGGTTATACGTTCTCCAAAAGCAACTTTAGGTGATGTGACTCATGGGTGAGGGGGAAATAAAAGTGTAGAAAACAGTCTGTCTTATTGAGAGAAGCCAAAACGGATGAGGTTTTCCACTCACTCTCTGGGCAGAGCAGAGAGCTGTGCAGGGAGCTGCACAGGGGCTGTGGGCACAGGCGGAGGAGGTGAGAGCCTTTCTTATCCAGCTCAGACTGAGCCAGTGCAGCTTGCGAATTAAAGCTTAAAGTACCTTCAAGCCAGAAGTACTACTGGGATTGTAATTTTTTCCAAATCTACACAAGCCAGATCATTCTGTCTGACGGGGTTTTTCCCAGATGCTGAAATCAAGCACATTTTACTGAAGGATACCTACTGTCTTTCTAAAGACTTCAAGTGCCCATGAGCTGTGCCTTTCTCTTGTATACTCCACCAGTGTTGAACTAACTTTGCTGCTAGGAGATTGTATCCTGTTTGAGAGCCACATTTGTTCCTTTACAGTCACTGGCTCTTCTAATGATTTCCTCCAAATGACTGAGAAGTTCATCATAAGCATCTGTTTTCTACACAATATTAATTATATCAAGTTATTATGTCACCCCTCTGAAAGTCCTTCTTCCATGAGACTTGCAGGGGTCTTCTTGCATTTGCTTCTTAAAAAGGTGAGGAACACGGATGAGCAGGAACTAAAACAGGACCCACTCAACACCATGCACTGGCCACTAGAGCTGCAATGCCATAGAGGAGTGCAGCCGTTTGGGGTGCTTCACCCCCCTCTGTCCTTTCGTGTGCAAAGTAGGGCCCAGAGTAGTTACATGGTGTTGAATAAGTGGGGTGTTTTTTCATTCAATAAAATTCCAGTAAGTCCTCCAGGATCTAGACCTCTAACGAGAGATGTGACTGTCGCCTAAGCAGCTTGTGTCTATTTCCTAATTTTAAGTGACAACAAGCGTAATGCAAAGGTGTTTGAACATTACAACCACTGAGGAAGGTAGTGATACCTCTTACCATCAGCTGCTGCTCAGATGCATGTGTCCCTTCACTCTTCATTCATTTTTCTTTTAAATTCAGTGTGAATGCTTCACCTTCAATTGATTGAAGCCTCACAAATGGTAGCTTAAGCATTTCACACAGGGAAATGGTTATGTTGTGTGGAGGGTGAGAGATTGATGGCTTTTCAAAGGCCACCAAGATCATGTAAGCCTCAATATTTTCCCAAATCCATAAAAAAATATTCCCCTGAAAGCTCTCTGCCATTCAGGAACTGATTTTTCCCAAGTTCTAGGAGGCCTGAACAAGGTCTGCAGGAATTGCAAGAATGGGCAAGGATGGAGCTGACGTAGATGAACTGCTCATGGTGGAATGGACATCCAAAGACCTAATCTCACGATGACAGAGGCTTAAAAACGATAGGGGGAGTTTGCAAATGTGTAACAAAAATGGAATAAGAGCCTAGAACAGAAATGTGCCCTGGAGCTATACAGTGTATAACAGATCTCTTGCCACGCAAGGCTTTGGGTGCTATCATTAGACTGGCAGTGAAGAAGGTCCAGGTCTCCCCAGTTACCTGTGCCCTGGCCCAGGCTCCTCAATGGGAGGAAAAACCTAGCTAGCAATCAGAGCTTGTGAGCCATAGAGACACATCCTGAGAAAAATCCAATTTCTGCCTGTGTAGCATAGCAATCCGTCTCTGACTTACCCACACACACCATTCTCCCCAGACTGATCGCCACCAAACAGTGTTAGGGGGGAAATAAAAAGACCATTTGAAAGACATATTAAAAATGACAGTTTAACACATTGCATCCCGGAGGCATGACACAAGTTCACCTTCATCTTCCAGCCACTCACTGAGGAAAACAATACTAGCTCCAATTTACGGGTCCAGAAGCAGACACAGATCGGGGTGCAGTGACTTTGTTCAAGCTATGCTCTTAAGATCACATTGGCCTCTGGAAATAAATCTAATTTGCAAACTTTCTCCTCAGATTATCTCATTTTTCATTTTGTCCACAGGAAAAAAGCATAATGAAAGCTTTCAATTAAACTAAGGAAGGAGAGAAAATAACGTCAATCATTTGTTCTACTGTCTTCACTAAGAAGAGAACAGGAAGGATGAAAAACAAGTGACATTTTCTAAACTCTTTTGATATTTGTCAGAAATATTTTGAAACAAAATAAATATTTGCTTTAGAAATGTCTCTTGGCTGAAACAAATATTTTTTTTAATTAAATAGCAAGTTCTCTATGAGATTTCTTTTTGCCCCTAATAGAAATAGTATTTCCAGTCTCAAAATATGATTGTCTCTCTTTCCATCTAATAGCAGCTTTGCAAACTCAACCTTAAACTCAACTTGTGTCCTAAAAAGGGAGGCCTAGAGTCTTCAGTTAGTCTATTTGTGGCCTTGCCATTGCTGTTCATTTTCCACTGAGGCCACTCCAGTAAGACAATGATGGATGCAAAAACCAACACCCTGGGACTGACAATGAATAATAAACATCCCCAGTGCTCATGCTGATCCTTTGAGATGCTCCTGTCTGTTTTGTCCTTGATGTCCATGATTTGCCCTGGTCTTCCACAAAACCGCTTCTCTTCCCCACAAAGCCCAGGTGCTGCATCCCAAGCCCAGGGCTCATCTTCACTCTTCACGGTGCTGTTTGTAGGAGGGGAGTGAGAAATCATCTCAGATATGCTATGAAAGGGAAAATCATAGCACAAATATATGCCGCACTGCTTGCTTTGCATAATCGCTTTGTTCAGATTTCAATCAGTTAAGTGTACCACCGGCTGTAGATGAAAACTGGGTAAACAGACTCAAAACATCCTGTCTTGGTTTTCTTTGCCATGTAAGCTCATCAAAAACAAACACAGGGCTAATATACAAAAACATTTACATGATGTCTGGCTGCGTAACAACTGTAGGTAGTGAAATTAGTTTAGACAGGCTAAGTGTGGGCCAGAATGCAAAAAGAAGTATTTTAAGTGGCTAGCGATTCAATTGCATTAAACAGCTGATTGATATCCTCTACCTATAGCGGCTGAGTATCTGCAACGGTTCATTAGTTTTTATCAACAGCCATTATGAAATCATTGTGCTGCTTTCATATTTCACAGGGACATTACTGCTGACCCATGGAAAAATGATAAGGCATCCAAGGAGAGATGGTGGAGGGGTATCCCATGGGCACTTCCTTGGAGCTGAGGAGGGGAGAGGGAGAGGTGAGGGTGCTGGCCTGGCCGCTGCGGGTGAGGAGACATCTCTGCTGGGTCAGAGCCCGAAAGACACGTAAGGGCTTCATAACTGAGGGAGAGGGATGATAGATGACTTGTTTGTTCATTGGTCTGGGCATGTGAAAAAGTGTCATTGTTCACATTAATCTGTCTCACGGCTGCTTTGTTCTGGGCAACAAACAAAAGCTGCAGTGAAAATCTTGCTTCTACCAAAGCACTTCACCCCCCACATGCTTTTAACAACCCTTGTTTTCCAGTCCTCACAAGGGACCTTAACTTTGACCTGTCTTGCTGTTTTATGTATTTCAGAGCCTGATTCCAAATATTAAAAGCACAGTCCTTACTACCTACATTTATATGCAACTCTCAAGCAAGAATGACATCTTTTATATTGGATACATAATGGATGCTCAAGCAAACAGATGTATAAAAGTTACTTCTTTACCTAAATCTTCTGTAAAAAAGAAGAAATAGATTTAAAATTAACCTTTTGAAAATCCTTCAGCTGAGTTATTAGTATTTTTAAACCATGAAACTTCAACCTCTCCTGTAAAACAAACCAGTGCTTGTAAATACAGCTACCTTACTTTCATTGTTAACCTGGTATGTGATTTCACTGCAAGGCACAAATGCTAGGAGAAGGCTAACTGATAAACCTGGAGCACCCTGAAAGCCTTCACACTATAAGTACATACAACATTGTAGCCTGTCACTCAGAATGAACATTAGCATTGTCCAGATTTTGACATCAACACCTTTTCTACAGGCTCATGCTGATTTATTCCTGATTGAGAGGACAACTTTGCAACACCTTTCTTTTATAGCTGTGTTGTGTTTTAACCCCAGCCAGCAGCTAAGCCCCACAGAGCAGCTCGCTCCCTCCCCTCCGGTGGGATGGGGGAGAGAATTGCAACAGTAAAAGTGAGAAAACTCGTGGTTTGAAATAAAGATGGTGTAATAGGTAAAGCAAAAGCCACATGCACAAGCAAAGAAAAATAAGGAATTCATTCACTCCTTCCCATCGGCAGGCAGGTGTTCAGCCATCCCCAGGAAAGCAGGGCTCCATCACGCCTAATGGTTACTTGGGAAGACAAACGCCATCACTCCAAATGTCCCCCCCCTTCATTCTTCTCCCCCCAAGTCTATATGCTGAGCATGACACCATACTGTATGGAATATACCTTTGGTCAGTTGGGGTCAGCTGTCCCGGCTGTGTCCCCTCCCAACTTCTTGTGCACCCCCAGCCTACTGGCTGGTGGGGTGGTGTGAGAAGCAGAAAAGGCCTTGGCTCAGTGTAAGCACTGCTCAGCAGTAACTAAAACATCCCTGTGCTATCAACACTGTTTTCAGAACACAGCCCCATACCAGCTACTATGAAGAAAATAATTAACTCTATCCCAGCCAAAACCAGCACAAGTTGTCATGAAATAAAGAAAAAAAACCCCAAAACTTCCAGATATGTGGACCCCCAAAAATTTGATTCTTAATTTCCAGATTTTATTTTAAATCTTACTGAAGTCAGTCAGAACATTTTTCTCTTTTTGTGCTATAAAAGTACATTTCTTCGTTGGAACAGTTTGAAAAAGTGACTATTCTGAAATATTGTTTTGGAAAATCTCCTCACCTGTGACACGAAGTGTTTCAGAGGTGGGTGATGGCAATGTGGGTAATGATAAGAGTGGAATATTTTGAGGGTTTTTTTCTTCAAAATGAGTATTTGAAATAAAATTCATAATTTGAAACCTGTTCTTGTTTTGTCATTTTAGGAAAGTTATTAGAAAAGAACATTACTGAAAACCTTGTATTAAATATCTTTCAAAAAATTAAGGTATTTCTCAAAACTGAAAAAAATTATATTGCAGTATTTTACATGAAGTTGAACACCTACATCCTAACCAATTCTACTCCATCTACTTACCTGCAAAGAAAAGCATAGCTGTAGACAGGAATGATCCATTCTTCACATATGTTAGGATAAAATTCAGGTTACTCTATCTGACACAATCACCATGTGAATAAGGAGTAAAAGAAAAAGGAATCACAACAGCAGCTAAAACAAAACTGGAATAAACATGCAGCAGGAGAAAAAACAAAGGCTTCCTTATTTAGTTACACCTGTGGATATTTATTTCACCAAAATGGTGAAGAAAATTATTACACACGCTGGACTGTGTAATATCTGTTAAAAAATGACTCATCAAGCAGAGTGTTTTCTGAGCTTTGGAAGTAAGTTCTGATCTGACGCTGCGTTGTGTCCATCACAACGTCGAAGAAGCATTCTGGGGGACAATACAGGCTTTTGTCTCTAATGGAAAATCTAATTTGATGTCCTTCTTTAGGTAGTGCAGCTGGGGATAATTACACATTTCTGTCACATACTCCGAATGCTCCCTGCTCCGTGGGAGGGTAGAAGGAGGGAACGTGGTGGTCCGACCACTGTCATGGAATGTTAAAACCCAGGGAAAACCCAGCCAATGACTCTTGGTTTGGAGACTGCATTGTGGATCCTGCTGCTCTGTAGCCTCTACCGAGCTTATACAGATCCCTACCACTGCCTGCACCTCTGCAGTGAAACACCTCGAGAGCCGAGTGCTCCTCTCCCATGGGCAGCCCGGTCTCCTTCCCCCCAACCTGGTCCTCTGCAAGCCCGTGACCTTCCCAACATGAAGTTTGCCTGAGTGCTCCACCTCATTCTGAGCTTTGCAAAGAGCTTTGAATTTGCACACTGTTGGTTAATAATATATGAATGTATATATTTACCACTCACGGTGTTTAACTTGCTGTGTTTGTTTTATGTATAATGAGACACGGCTAATGTGTTTACATTCATGGTTCAGCATCTCGAATAGGTCATTGAAATGTCCAACTTTACTGCACTGATTTATTTAATGGCTTATGGAAATGGCTTCTCTTAGTCCATTTTCTCCTGTATGTTAATAAAATGAAAGCATACAAATGTCAAAATACATACAGGTATACAAAAATCCAAACATAAAACAAAACAAAGTTGTCTTGTGTGTATGTCTGAGCATTAGCATAGCAAACTCAGTAATCCTGCTTAAAATCACCAAAACACTTAAAAAAAATGCCACAAACCCCTTAAATAATACGTTGGCACATCATTGAGCTTGTGCCTTGGTATTTCTTTGAATACTTTCTCCAACTGTTTAGGAGAAGTCTTTCTCCCTGCCTCTCACCCATGCACTGAAGCTGTGTAAAACAATTATTGACCGGGACTGGGGGCAGGTATTTCCCATCAGTGTCCAACTTCAGCAGCTTCCTCTAGTTTTCCTCCCCATAATTTTCTGGGCCATAGTATTCTTACTATGCAGCCACTTCGGTATACTAATATCACACACTTTTCCTAGAGGGTGCTGTCAAATTAATGTGCTACAAGAGAGAAAGAAAAAGGTGAGCTAAGTATTGCAGACGAATTGAAGAAACAGCAATGCCATTTTCATTTATAAAGACCGTGAAATTAGATTACCATAAGTGAAAAAGAAATCAAGGCCAGAGTCATTGTAACAGGCTGAAATCCTGCTCACTTGGTAAACTTCAGGCTTTTATGTAGAGGACAAATTACCAGTACTCAAGTCACACTTATGCTCCCATCCAATATACTTGGGAGCTGTAACCATACCTACACATAAATGAAATTTTATACATTGTCTGGTCTTCTGACTCAATAAGACTGCACATCTATGAAGGCAGTCCAGGAATTTTTGTGCAACTGCTGTGAGCGATTGAATTAGCACCACAGAGCTGGTTAGCTATTGATAGCAGTGAGCAGATGAGCTTTTCGACTGCAGTAGCTGTAGATGTGTCATTATAGAGTGAAAAGGATTATTATGTAAAGCTTTTGCAGTACAGCTCCAGATGAGGTCTTCCCTTATATCTGTGTAAGAACCAACGGACATCTCAATACTCTGCTGTCATTTCTAGTCACACCAGATATGTAGCACAGATTTGGTCCACAGATCAGTGATAGCTGGCTAAGTTTTCCAAAAGAAAGACTGACTGAATGAACACATTCTGGAAAAAAAAAATAAATCTAGGAGAACATCTGTGAGTTTTTGACCTCCTCACCCTCTTCAAATACAAGTATTTCTCCAGAACTGAAGCCATGACATGACAATATATGATTGCAACAGTCCAGTCATATATACCTATGAGGACTACAGGGCTCTTTGTAAGAAAATGCTGCAAAAATTGTCCAGGTTTGCAAAAAGCATCAAAGATGACAGAACAAGGGAAACCCTAACAATACGTGTTTTTATTTACTTATTGTTTATTTTTATTTATTTTTCAATGAATTTCTCTGTTTTAAGGTTAGTGGCTCAGAACACACAGCAAGAAAATTCACCACCTCCTAGGATAAGTTTATGTCATTTAATTAGCAGGATTTCTATTTCAGCCCCCAGGATGTTGGCCAAGAAAGCAGTTGCTTGGCCATGGGGTTGATAGTCACTGATTTAGATTGTGGCAAATCTGTAGCAAATTTCAAGAACAGGCAAAAGAATGGAGCATGCCAGCATTTGGCTGCTGCTAAGATAAAGATTCATTAGGATCCTAAGCAGTAACGTTGTCCTTTTTGCCTTCTCCTCCTGAGAAAAGAAGACTCATCTTCTTTTGTTTTGCTACTTATCTTCAGACCTATAACTGAAGTCATTCACTTTCTCTGGAGCAGGAAGTCTCTAAGTGAGGCAGAATAATATTTTACTTGCCAGCTACAGCTTTGTTTTATATGTTTGATTGTAAACAAGTGAATATTTACTTTGGAGAAAGACATTGAAGTTCAATGAGTCAGTGAAGGAAAGAAGTTTAGCATGCATTATACACTGCTGTCGTTTCTTGCTAGGGACACACTTACAGAAAATCTGAACTAAACAGTTCATGGCCACAAGTGTACGCTTACACCTATTGACATATGCAATTTTTTTTCCCTCCTTATATGCTGAAAATTCTCTCCAATATAAATATTAGATCCAGGGATTTCAGGCTGATCACAGGCCTTCCAAACAAGTCTCGGGTGATGCTGGTGCTGGCTGTTTCCATGTCATCAGCCATGTCGCAGAATGACTATACCGGGGAGGTCAGCTCTGCTGTGACACTTAGACAGATCCATTTGCCATCATGTGGGACTAAAAAGGAAGGCAGACTAAGACCAGATCCCTCAAAGTATTTTGACATCTACCTGACACTGACTCAGAAGTGAGCTGGGCAGCTGCAATGGGAGTGGAGGTGGCCATAATATCCCTACCCTACCATGTCATCAGGAAATGCTACTACACAACCCAGAAGTTTGCAGCTTGTAGCCTCTTTCACCGCCGCTCCCACTCCTGCCTGCAATTCATTAAGTGTTCTGATACATCTGAGACATCTATAAATATTTATGGTTGTAGGCTGACAGGACTTCCTCAAAGTCACAGAAGACTTGCATCAAGGAGCAGAAAGCTCATTTTGCTTTAACCACAGGGTCATCCTTCCTTGTTAAACAGGGATGCCCAGTACCCCGCTCTGCCCAGCAGTGCAGACTCCCAGGGGAGCACAGTTCTGCAGCAGCCCCTCCACATCCAGCCCTGTCCCTGCCACGAGCACACCTGTCCCCACATCTGAACTGGCACCCCTCCGCTCCTGCCCCTCGAACCTTTGCGAATGCAGGCTGAGCACTGAGCCCTTGCCAGGGCTGCTTTTCAGGCTGCCTGGCTCAGGTAAAGGAGCAATAAAGAATTGCAAATGCTTTTAAGGCACATTTTAGAACTGGTAGACACAGTCATTTATTTATTTATTTATTGGGCATAGCGTCTTGTCTGTATGGAATGTTTTCTCTCTTTTCTGGCAAGAGATTGCAGGGTAAATTACTAATGTATTATTAATAGGAGACTTTTTTGATAGTTAAAGAAAACAAACAAAAAAACATCAAAAAATCAAAACAGTGCATGAAAGTGAATTAGGAAATATACAGATTGGATGGATAATCTCTGTCCTGGCAGAAAATGATAGCTGAAGAGAGAGTGATGACAAAGACATGTCACTGAGATACCTTGCCTGCACAGAGGGCTGGAAAATGTCTTCCACAGCACTTCTTTTCTGTAGGAACAAGTGATGTGCTCTTACTGTCCGTCTCAATATGGAGGGAAGTTGACTCAGCTAAGTCACGGCTGAGCATTCGAGGTGGTATCTGATTGTTGGTGCCTTCTTGCTTATGTAGCTACTCCAAAATAGAAGAAGTCTCCATGCAAACACTTTCTCTTCAAGGACTGCCACATATTTAGACAGGGGCAAGGCACAGGATTGAATAAGACTAACTTCAAGGGAAGTTTTGAAAAGGTGACATAAATATTCACCCTATAGTTCAGCAGCCTTTGCTAGTTTCTCTCTTTTTTTTAAGTCTTTATTTGAATACCTTAGAGAAATATCTTCTTTGGCACTGAAAATTAAAATGAAACTTAAGGAAAAAAATCTAAGGCTACAAAACCGAGAATTGTGTGTGGATAGATTAGAGTTAAGGCTCATTTGCAGGAGAAAAGCCAGCACAATATTTGCAGTGAAAAGAATAGAAAGGATCTTACCCCCACTCTTTCATTTAATAGAGGTAGTTTGGGGAAAATTTCTAATGAAACCTATCCAACCATAAAATCATGTAGAAAATGAATCGTATCTGACAATAAAATAAAAGTGAACAAAATTACAAGGTTCCTATATTCGCAAGACAAATTAATTTCATGTTTGGAATACTAATTGTTCCCTGTAGGGCCTGCAACTATTGTCATTGTTTCATTTGTCAGCAGAAGAACTTTTTGCAGATGGAGAATGGTATGTTTTTGGCTGTAGCATCAAAGAGAAGGAAACAAAGTCTCTCAGAGCAGAATGGGAAGTTTCCTGTATGCCACCCCCTCTGTTCCCTGGGACAGTTTGTGTGGAAAGGCTTTTGAAGGGTGAGTGATTTGTCCTTTGAAGTTGGAGGTAGAAGGAAAGTGAACCTTAATGGGGGTTGTAACTGACCTTCAAGGATGCCATCTGACACACATTCCCCAAAATCCTCATGAAAGGCAGAGGGAGTGGACGTGGTCAGTGAACCCTGCATCTCAGAGGAGCCCAGTTGTCTCCCATCAGATAGCATACCCTTAAGATCTAAGAGGCAGCTATCATTTGACATGGCTTCAAGGACCAACTGGTCTTTGGTGCCTGAAGGAAAGCTGCAAAGAGAGTCTAGTAGTTCAAAGGAGATGCCATGAGAGAAAAAATGTGTTTGTACCACACTGAATTGTAGTCAAAAAATACAAATAAATAGAACACCTTTCCCAACTCCCAGATTTAAAAAAAAAATACACAGTGAAAATTAGTTTAACTATGTGAAGGCTGTGTGTACACATAGTTAAAAAATGTTTCTACTTAAAAAAAAATTAAACTAATAAAGCAGCTTAAAGAAGTGATAATTCAGTGAGGAATTTTGAATGCTCAAGTCCATAATGATTTACATTAGTATGTCTGTTTCTAAGAGAGAGAAATGAGAAATTATTGCACTCAACAGGGAGCTTAGAGCAACCATTTTTCCTGAGGAGAGTTAATTTTGAAATGCAAGGCTTCTCCTGAGCTGCCAATGCCTCCCTCTATCTCCTAAACATTCAGGTATGCCACTGACTGACAGGTCTAATGGACTGCTTTTGCATGACACCAAAGCCACATATTTGTATTTAGTTCACAGTTGCATGACTGTCTCCATCCTCCCTATGACTTTCTAGCTATGCTCTCTCTACTCTTGATGAATTCCCCTCTGAGCCGAAGTCAGCCAAAAGAAAAGGCTGGGCTCCAGTGGCCAATATTATTTTGGGCGTCTCTAAAATTGTTGAAGAGCCTGGGCAATGCAATGCTGAAAGATGAAGCAAACAACAGGGGCTCCCCCTTGTCCAGCGTCTCTGTCCCAGCACCCACTTCTCCTCCACTGAAGTTAAGATAGCAATGATGGTGAATTTCTCGGGTAGGGAAAGCAAGGCCTAAAAGAGCTGAAGCAGAGACCTGGATCCAGGATCCCTGCAGGATGGGAGATATTTTCAAACGTTTGCATGCTCTGTGAAAAAAAGAGGGGCTAAATATGAGAAGTGATGTTCATCTGGGGAAGGCTGAGTGCTGCAGCCCTTATCCATCAGTGTTCTGGCGGGACGCTTCACTGCTCCTGCTTCCGAGGGGGAGATATGAGATGTTATGGCACCCAGCAGGGTGCTTAGAGCAACTATTTTCCTTGAAGATACTATTATGAGAAAAGATCTAAGTTACAGGATGGTGGAAACTCACTGTTTGCCTCTAAAGCTTCTCCACCACTGTGGGTACAGAGGGAGATTTTGGCAGGCCAGAGAGAATTGTTTGTGTGGCACACCCTGTTCATTTCAGTCCCTTCACACTAGTCTATCTTCTATTTTCCATCTTTGCTCCGCTAAACTCACATTTGAGGGGGCTTGGACCAGTTCCAAAGCTGTCTTGCATCAGAGGAACCATTTTTCCTATTAACTGAGATGAAGTTTTGACTGCGAGTGCATATGCTTCTCACATTTTCTTCCTGCTTGCTTTTTGCCCAAATCCGTGGCTTGTTCCATGTGATGTAGCAATGTGTTATGCACTTACTTGCACATCCTCCTGATCCCTGTCTTCTAGGCATTTGAATTGCTGCTCTCATTCTATGTAAAACAAATTTTAGACACTGAAAAGATTTCCCACAGCTTACAAGGATTTGTGTTTAAAATACATGTCTACCAAGAAAGCTTAGGTTTATTGTGCCAAGGACTGTAGCCTTACACTCACCACTCAGTCCTGCTGATTCAGTATTGCCCCCCGCCAGGCATGCAGACCCACTCGTGTGGCATGCAAGTGGCTCCCAGGCTCCTCCTGCAGCTGAATCCATCCAGCATGCTCTTTCTTCACTTGGAGTTCAGTTCATCTGGAGGGACATGGAGAGAGATCTCTTTCTGAAATAAGAAACAGAAGGCCGGCAGGAGTAATGCAAGATCACAGAGGAAAACAACTACTGAAATTCCTTGAAAGTGTTGAATGATTACAGAGAAATCATTTCAGAATGAATGGGATGAGTGGATCAAATCTAGACTGGAAGGACCAGTGGGATGGGTAAAGAGAGAAATATAGCACATAGCAGTGATGGATTCCTGTATTTTGTTCCAATGGATTTGACGCTCCCCACCTGAAGAACTTAGGCTCTGAAAATTTTCTTAGAGGTAAGAAAAAGGAAAATCCACCTTCACAGAGCAGAGAAACAAAGTCCCTTTCATACCTGAGCTGAAGAAGAATAGAGTGTTCTTGTTCAATTCTTCTGTCTTTGCAGGAATAGCACACTGTAAGAGGTGAAAAGGCATGAAAAGAAGGGTGTACAAGTAGAGATGGGACCTTTGCAGGAGAACATATTGCTGCAGATCTAGAGAAAAGAGTGGAAGCTTTAGAGAGGGAAAAGAACAGGAAGGGAAGGAGAAAGAGGTCAGGACTTTGTTAGAAGAGACTTCACCTAAAATTTCAATAAGAGCGAAGAGGAATCTGTCCTCCAAAATATTCAGACATATGTTAGAGAGTTACCTGTGCTCTTACATTAACACTGAAGCCTAATAATTCCTTTTGAACTTTCATTTCTGCTTTTTCTGCGTGCTGCTGTTAGACAGCTCAGCAAAATAACAGTTGATAGGTGAAAATATGATTTTTTTAATTGAAAAATTTACTATCATTATAACTATCAAATAGTGCTCTGTTCTCTTCACCCAGACACCAGAAATCAAATAAAATGTGGGTAAGATGCTCTGGGAAGTATGAATGTAAGACTGTTCCTACCAAAGACCACCCGTAGACATAGACAACTTCTTGTGGATGTGGTCAATACTGTGGACTTGTAGCCTGTGATAGTTGGAGTCATGGGCTACCAAATGAACAGACCTCTGGCTGTCATCTCCAGAGGCCTGGCATGGTGACCAGTTGAGAGCCTTCACTGGATTCCTGCGGATCCCATCCCATCAGGGATGGGAATCACTGCCTTTCTTGAAAACAAAATAATTTACCTTTACCAGAGACAGCCCAACTCCCTAATCCAGCTGAGCCCAGAACTCAGCAGCAACCAGGATTGAGTACTTCTGCACACAGAAGAGATACCTCTAATTAGCAATTTCTTGCCTCTGGGAAAGCCAGCAGCTCATGCCATCAGGCAACCAGCAGCAGCTCCTCCATAGAAGCAACATAGCATAGGTTTGCTGGTCAGTGGTCTCTGGTTTCTGCATGAGAACATAGTCCAAAACTTCATTGCCAGCCTAAGTCTGAATGTGTTGGTGACGTGAACATCTCCCGTGCATGGCCATGCTGATCAGAGGTGGCAGCTCATTGACTTTCTTGTCTGACCACGGAAGGGATGCAGCAGTAGTGAAAGCTACATGCTGAACTTTTCACTGTGCTGCAGGGTTATTATCATTATTGAGCACCAGGTCATTAAGTCAAGAGGAATCAATTTTTCTGTGGCTGTGATATGAGTGTTAAGGCATGTACTGTGTGGGTTGGTTTCAGTGTTGTGCACTTGTTTTGGATGGTGTGAACTGAGACCACAAAACTCATAGCATACCCTCTGGCAGTTTCTTATGAGTAAAGAGAGAAATAAGCTTTATATCTATAATGGGAAAAGAAAAAGCTGCATAATCTCTTATTCAGCCTGTTTGCCAGTAAACAAATATTTATGGAGTAAGACCTGCAAGAAAACATACTGTAAATATTCAAAAAGATGAACTCAAAACTTTTACAGAAAATGAAGGAATAGAAAAACTTTCTTTTTGTTACACTGAAAACTCCTATTTTACCATGATAATAATCATCATCATTAAAAAATGCGCCCTGTATGCTTGAGGTTACAAAGGAGGAAAAATATCAGATGTCATTGAAGCATTGCATCTTGAAACACAGTGCAAATAAAAAGGAGTTTTATAACATAATTACATTCCCATTAGTATGTTAATCTCTTATATACAGACACAGAGAAACAAATACATTACTTTAAATAATTAACTCTGTAGTGAGATTTTATTGTTGGGAAAGATGATTTCTCTATGGAAGGGTATTTAACATTTTAATTAAACTGTTTTTGATAGATGTTTACTGTTGCTTCTATTTCTGCTTAAAACAAACCCATACAATTAGGGGAAAACGTAATTTTGTCATGAGAAAGGAATTATTTCCATTTGAAGGAAGGACTAAGGTTCCCTCTTCTTTGTTGTCTAGTCAGTGCACGGCACTCCTATGGTGTGTTTTAAGAGACATGCATTTCTTATGGAAAGGTTCAATCTTGCTTTCTTTTTTCCCTCTTCCTGAGGCAGAGCAGACATGATCCCAAGGCTACCAAAACACTGCCACAAGCTAAAGTTAACATCATGGGAAAACAACAAGGTAGTGGCTGTGTAACCAGGTAGTCATCTTTTTGACACAGCAGACAGGAGCTGTACCTGAAAATAAAAGCTTTGACCACCAAGACTCATTTATTTTAGACTAAAGTTACTTATTGTGACAAGAAGTCCAACAATACCTTTTCTTTTCAAGGGTCCTTTTCACAGCTAGTACCCATTGATCGACTCCAGATGACGCTGTGTCTTGCCCCCTGCACCCTTCCACCGCTCATTCAAGGAAGATTTCCCTGCCCTTACTCCTATTCAGTAATACCTTGCTGCAATTTCAGTGGGTTTACTTACAGATGTAGGATGCTAATCTATATTGTAACCATGCGTTTCCCTTCTCTGTTTGCTTATTTTCTCTTCTTCGGACAACAACATGAGGGATTCCAATACCCGTGAGTAGTATGAAACTTCAAATCCCTGTCTTAATTTTACAGGATGCTCTGTATCTTTATTTATATCTGCAAGTGTAACACACAAAACTGCAAACACTTTGTCTGAAGAAAGCTAAGCAAAAGAAAGCTGTATTTCACTGCCAGGATGCTTTTAACCAATTCCTGAAGAATTTCTTCTGCCTGTAATAATATCCTCAATAAGGAAAGAATAAGGCAGTTATTTAAGAATGAGACAGGCTTTTACTTTTGATTTGGAGAACAAACAAAAGCCAAGACAGCACAAAAGAGCAGTGTGTCTTCTCTTTGAGGTACAGAGGAGGAAATGGCTGCCAGCAGGTACTTCAGTGACCTCAGAGTACAATACAAAGTAGAAAACCCAACCCTATGAGCCAGACATCAGAGCGGTTAAGCTCATCATTTGTGCCTTCACATCGTCCCCGAGTCCCCTTGAGGACTGGCTGTCCAGTGAGCACTGCACTAGCCCTCTTGTTTGTAAAGGTCAGTGGCCATCCATGCTGAGGTGCTACTGCCTCTGCTGCAGAACCCACCTTTTTTCCCATGCCTGGCTGTAAGTGGTACCTCTGGCAAACTAAGAAAAAGGGTGTCTTTGCTGTGTGCTGGGCTAGAAGCTAGAAGAGGATATGGTAGTTATGCCCCTGAGGCAGCGTGGAGGAAAGGACACTAGGTTTGCTTTCCTCATAGCAAGAGATGCGGTCCTTCACATCTCCCCCTCCTCTTCCTCTTCCTCTTCCTCTACCTCTTCCTTTCTGAAGAAAAAATTAAATCTCTTGCTTGGGCATTATGTAAAAACAGTAGCTGCACTCCATGCTGTGAAAGTATCATGAAAGAAAGTACAAAAAGCTCTCTGGCCTTGTGAAGTGCTGAAGAGGAGATGTTTTGGCAGTATAATATCATCACTGCCCCTCCTCAGCTCTGTGAGGACAACACTGTGTGAGCCCTTTGCCATTACAAAGGAATGCCATAATACTAATTTAAAATAAATTCTAGCATGTCTTTATGATGGAGAAAAGCAAAAATGGAGTCCTGCTGGTGTGATGAACTCTAATTTTTCAGAGATAACAACCGGCAATTTTCAAGGAAAGACAAGTGTCTTTGTTCTCATTCAATAGATGAAGGGAAATGGGCAAAGAGGTGTAGTTCCCTGACATATCTGGAT
This sequence comes from Nyctibius grandis, assembly GCF_013368605.1. Taxonomy (NCBI): domain Eukaryota; kingdom Metazoa; phylum Chordata; class Aves; order Nyctibiiformes; family Nyctibiidae; genus Nyctibius; species Nyctibius grandis. The sequence goes on from NC_090658.1 coordinate 32,737,013, forward strand.
ATATAATGATAGAAGGAGGATTATTCTGGTCCCTAAAGTGAATAGTCCTATTCACAAACTATATTGAGAAAAAAAAAAATTCAGTTGCAATGAGTCTGAAGAACAATAATCAATTAGCAGCATATCCCTGTGTCCCTTAGCAGCTCTCCTAGGCTCCTGCAACCTTGGTCACATCACATCCACTGTGTCTCAACTCTCCTACCTCCAAAGTGATGATGAACTAGTAGCAGCATCGCTACCAGACATGAGTGGCTGTTCCTGAAGCTCTCCAAGAACTGCGGATGCAAGAGGTGGCCTGAAGGGCAGAGCTGCTAATTATTTTAAAGCCCCTTCTTCTTCATATTAATGAAAGTGTCAAGTTGGTTCTCTGTAATCTAACTAAAGAAGACAGAGCTTTTGCAGTGGAAAATGTTTTAAAGTTCACCATGTTTGCATGACAAATTTATTGTATGATTCCTGCTTGCTGGCTTTGTGTATGCCTGGGTGAATTTCTTTTGCTGTTTCTACTAATTGTCAGAACTACTTCCAGTGGCTTTAAACAAACGTTGACTCAATCTTTCTGTGACATCTCAAAGCTGAACATTTGATATCAGAGTTTGCTAGGCTACACATATAGGAATAAAATGCTACTCAACATCCTACCTGATTGGTGCAGAGTGGGTCTATGAAGACACAGCTTGACCCAGAAAATGTGTTTAATAGACCTAAAAGGAAGCTTTTAAAAAATGCATAAATACATGTATAAGTGGATCTAAAATATGCATTTATAGGAGCCAAAACAAGATATTCCTCGAGAGCATGGGTTATCTCTTGGGAAAACATTTCATGTTTCATAAACTTCCATGGATGGTTTGATTTTGCTTTAGGAACCAGCAAGAAATTCAGTGTAAAAATAAATAAAACTACGTTTCATTTAAACATTGCCAGTGAAACAAAAGATTTGATGTAAACTGACAAAATATTCCAAATGCCTTGTCCCTACTCTTGCTCCTGAGTTCATGTCTCTGATGACAGTATGCATTTGTGTGGCAGCAAGCAGTATGTGGATTGTCAGCTGTAGCATGATGTTTCCTAGGCATTTTGTCATTTTGATCAAGTCTCTCATTGCTGGGAACTGTTTGAACCAAAACACTAGAGCCAGACAGCCAAGCAGAGAGCCATTCCCCCTTTCCTCTCTGTCAGTGCATCCTGTCACTGGTTGTGCTAGTCCCCAGAAGGGACCAAGGCTTTGTTGAGCAAGGGGCTGCCCAAAGGAGAAGATGGATGAGGTAATTGCAAAGCATGGGCATCATCGTACTGCAGCAGTGATCAAGAGATTAAAAATCAATGGTCATAAGTTATTGTTAGTCTCAGTGAGGACAAGACGAGTGGTGGTAAGGGTTTTCTTTTCTCTAACATGATACCCATTTATTCCTGTCTGCATGATAAAGAGTATGATGCAGATGATGACCCTTGGTATATAAGGTAGTAAGAGCTGGAGTTTGAACTATACATAGTTCCATTTCCTTATCTGAAGCTATAGTTATTTTCACCAGTACTAGCTGAAGCAATATTCAATGAAGGGATCTGATTTCTATATTCTGTGCAAACCTCTAAAACAATGTTTCTGTCTTTTCTATTTTTTTTCACTTGAAGAACTTCAGTCTTGTTTAGGAGAAAAAGCCATAGGCCACCAAATACTGTGGGTGGAAGAGCTGTCATTTGCAATGATAAAATGTTATTAATTTTTAAAAACATCCTGTTGTTTTTATTCACTCCTCTCTCCCACTTACTGCCATTTGGGGCGGGGGGGGAGGGGCAGGGATTCTAAAACATTTGCATGTTTCTCACAGCCATGTCAAACTTTGACATACTACTGGTCCATAGGATGAGGTTTTTAAAGCTGGTTAGGGAATATAGGCACAAGCATCCCTGTGGAATTCACTGGAGGCTGGATACAGACAAAATTTTATATCAAAATGACTATGTTCTTTGTTTTAAACAAAACAGAGAACAGCAGCAAACCAAGGCAAGTGGGTCCACAAAAAAAAAGACAGATTTTTTGTGAGTGTACGAATTTTTCTTTTTAGTTGCTTCTCTCCCAGCCCCCCATGCAGTCACAGCAGCTATGCTTTGCAGTGGCAAAGGGACACTTGCAGGGGCAGAGGGTCAGTCAGTGGTACCTGTCATTCAGCTGATGGTGCTCTGGAAGCTCCTGACTTTCCAGATATCACCTGTCAGTGCAGAGCAGGGGGAAGGCTCTGGGAGGAAAGTCCTGCTGGTGGCAATCTGGCTGCAGAGGGTGCTTTGCTTTCCAGGATGGCAGTCTGACTCATTGCACTGCCACGGAATTCACTTAGAGAAAAAGAAGAAACAACAACAAAAGATGTGGGGTATGCTATGAGCTGATTCCTGTCTCTGACATAAGACTTCATAAAAAAAGAATGCCAGGATCCTTAGGTGAAGCTGAGAACTAGCTGACATTCACTTCTGGCAGTGCATCAGAGACATTTTGGGGATAAAATCAAGACATGCACAACATGAAAGTTTGGCAGTCAGGCCAAGAGAACAAATAGGGCTGAGGAAGTGATTTAAGTTGCCTCAAAAGGGTTTTGAACCTCTTAAGAACCAACAGTAGAAATTAAATAATTTGTCAGAAAAAGACAGGCTATGGTTTTCCATCCCACAGCTAGCACGTGTTTCTTCATCGCATGATGCAGCCTGGAGGTTAGCCTGCACCTGCCTCTCTGTGACCTTTGAAAGAGGATGAGAAAAGTGGTACTGCTGCAGGGTGAAGGGTGCTGAGTAGCCTGCAGGTGCTTGTGAGGGGTGCCAGTCATGGCTGCTGGAGTGAGGAATGTGCACCTCATGCCAGCTCTGCTGACACCTTTTTTCTAGCAGAGCTCATAGAGATGGGAACTCTTCTTTAAAGAAGAGAAAAACATGCATTCCTGAAAAATAAATGTTTTATTGAATTATTTTTCCTCCTTCTTTCTTTACCACACATACATGTGCACTCACACACACATGCATCAGACAGTCAAATGCCCGACATTTCCTGCTGGAGTTTCTACTGCTGGAAGAATGCTGATATTTTGTGAAAGCGTATAATGTTACATGATCCAAATAGCTCTGCTCTTTCCATAACTGGGTTTGGCCTGGAAATTTCTTTTAAATTCACTTGTTATTCTTATTATTCTTCTATTTCCATTGTTATTGTTGCAAAGAGAGAAAATGTCTTCCCTGAGGTTAAAAAAATCAACTAATTTATGGCAGAACTAGGGATGGTGCAGAGAGGTTTAAGAGCAATACTGAAACGAGTCATGTTCCGTTTCACAGTATGGATTGTAGTCTGTATTTTTTCCTGTATTTTTGCACTGCTACAAAGCTGGGTAGTTCACCTCAGCTGCTCCCAATCCATTCACTTAGTTCACAGCTAAGTCTGGTCCAGATACCTGTCTCTGGTTCCCCAGCAGTCTCTCTCATTTATCTCTGCTCTTTCATGGAGCGCCAGTCTACCAGAGGCTGCTGACAAAGTCATTTTCATTGATCTGGGCTTCTCTATGAAATGAATGGAGCACATCCCCATGACAGTAGGTCAAAGGTTTACAAATTATAATTTGAGATATGAAAGAAGAAAAAACAATTGCTTTTTTGTCTTGTCTGATATTATCCCTATACTCACCCTGTCCACTGAGATACCTACTTTACCAAGAGTGTCTAAATAAAGCCAAAAGTTCAAGTCAGATGTTTGCTGTTAGAATCAGTAATCATCAAAAATCTCCTGTGAGACATGACTTTTGATCTATAGTTTGAAATAACCACAGGTTAAACAGAGACCTTGGACCAGATCATGCCTGGGATGCAGGCTTTCCAGAAACTGTAAATGTATTGTCCTTGATACTCATAGTAGTGACAGTAATAATGGCAAACTTTTTGTTGATGCTTTCATGGACATCATAGGCAGCTGTGTGGGAAGTCCATCCCTCTTCAGCAGGCACTAGTGTTCAAAGCCCAGAGCCATCCAGGGACAGTCCAGACCCACCTCTAGTGCAAATGGCTCCCAATCACACACAGAGCTTAGGTGGCAAGAGTGGATATGACTGGCTATGACAAGCTAAGGTTAGTAAAATCAACCTGCCTCTGTTGTGCAGACTTGGGAGGAAGATTCTCACTGCATATCATTGTACAGATTAAGGGAGACTCCTCTTTAAAAGACATTTATTTTAGTGGGGAAATTCCCCAGACTATCCAACACTTAATATAGAAACCAATTCAAGGAAATCCTGCTTCGAGGGGACGCATGTGCATGTCTCATGTTACAAGTAAGGGAACCAAAGGGATTTGTAATTCGTAATCATGCCAGATTAATCAATACAATCATCATGATGATCCGAAACCCTGAGGACACCTACCTAAGCAATAAGAGAAACCAATAGCTTGCTCTGTCTCCTTATTTTGAAAGAGCTAATACCATGTGAAACTGGAAGTGAGATGATGGATAAGTGGACTCAGGAATGCATTGGGAAAGTATAAACTCAGTTTGATATTGCTAGTCAGATATACATGACATCTGCTGATCCTGATCTCTTCATTCACTCTGGGTGAAATTCACCCTTCTGTAGACTATCAGCTCAAAGTCTTTGGATTATTCATAGTATCAGAGATAAGGCTTAACTGAGTATTTGAATGACTTGCAAATCTTATGCTTCTGCTGTGCACAGCAGTGAATTACCTTTCAAGGACTAGTTTGCCTATCTATGGACGTTCAGTTCTGGCCCTCACTGTAGTAGGAGGCTCTCTCACCAGCTATCTTCCCCAAAAGTAGGAAGGCAGTACTCCTCAGTAAGGGCTGTTCATTAGTACGTTTTTTCAAGCATCTAATGTCAACTATCTGGGAAAAAATATGGGTAGAGTATGGTTTTAAATCGCCTCTCCTCTGTTTTGCAGAGACTCCTGTGGAGGCTTTTGAAATGGCAGGATGAATCTTGTTGGAAACCCAAAGCAGCTCATCAGCGCAATTCTTCAGAAAGTTACAAACGTACCGTTCTGCAGTTATAATGTGAAAGGTTTTGTAATCTCAGCTATAATCTTTTTTGTCATAAAGCTGTGCAACCTGGTGTGCTATTAATTACAAAAGAGAATTTAAAAGCGTTTCTTTGCCATCAAATCAAACATCTGTTCAATCTCAAGCTTTTATAAACATATTTAAATAAAAAATAAGAAAATTATAAACCCAAAAGATATTTTTAATGAAGAAAACTAAATTTAAATTCTCCAGAAAATGTCAGATTTATATTTTTCCCTCTACATGATTTTCTTATCTCTCCCCATTCCATAAAGAATTTGCTATTACAGATCGAATCAAAGATTAATGTCAATATCCTCAGATCTTTCCCAAAAACCATTTATGTCGAAGAAGTTTGGCCAGGTTTGCTGTCATATAAACTTTATGAAAAAAACCCCAAACAGATGCAGACTGATGGTAGTTAATAGCGATTCACAGAAATAATGTTATGTGCTTTATTGATGATAAAGCTATGTGAATAACGTAATTCCCTTACGTGAAGGGTTCTTCGTCCAATCTAGTGTTAACCTTTATACAGAATCTCGTAATTCCCTGTGAGGCTCTTATACACAGAGAGACATAGTAACACCCCATCCCTTTTTGGAGTGGATGGTAGGTTGCCTTCATGAATAATATATTGCTTAGGTGGGAAGGGAATTTTTTATTGTGGGAGATGATACCTTCCTGCATTACATGTCTTAAGTTCTTTAATGCTACTAAATGGAGTTGACATATCTCAATGAATTTATGCGGGTGATAATTATTAACTAAAACTAACAATCAACAGAAAATTGGTGCCACTAATTAGCTCTTAAATATGTCTGTGCCACTTTCCAGTCTCAGAGCACTTTAAAAACTTTGGAATAATAAGCCTCAAAATACCTTTAGCAGGTATGTTAGGAATTTATTGCTCTTTCTTAATATTAGAAAGGAAAAAAATGGCACAAGGGCATTTAAGGATTCACCCAAGGTCATAGAACAAGATCTTGTCAGAGCTAGATTAGTACCTGTGTCTTTTTATTCCCCATTCCTGTCCTTACCACAAAACTGGACAGTTTCCCAAAGCAGCACGCTGTCTGGTAAGGATACATCAAGATGACAAGGCAAATACGAGGGGTAGAGAATACAGGAAAGCAGCCAAGTGGAAAAGCATTACATAAGGCTTGCAAGTCCAGCAAGGATTTGACCCAGGGACCTTTCCAACTCAGAGCATCAGGACTACCTGTTGTGCAAAAGAAGAGGCTCTTTAGGTGAAATCATTAAAAGCAAGCACACGGAGAAGCAACAAAATGGAGACCACCAGCTACTCACAGCGGTCACTCATCCAAACTGCTGAGAGGCCTCAATCAGCTTAGCTTCTACGCAGAGACGAAATCAGGCACCAGCGAGATGTTTGCTCTCTGTCAGCTGAGTGGGTTTCTCTTTGTCACTCCTGGCAGATGCTGGCTGCTCACACGCTGGATATTTGTCACACAGAGGGGCAAATCAACCAGAGCACAAGGCCAGAGAGCTGGCACCTGTCTTTGCCAGCCAAAGGCCACCTCTGCACATGGCAGAGGATGCCACGGTCCTTGCTGCAGCCCTAGCTAACACCTAGCTGACACAGCTTGCTTGTAGTATTGTGGCCCCAAAAAATATCAGGACCCAAGGAGTACTCCTGAGTCCTGGGCTGCTAGGACACCATGCAGTGTTGGTGGACACACTTTACCACACTAACAACAATTGGGACAGGAAAGGACTTGACATCTACAATTTCTTTTGCTACCAGCTTTCCAGGTGTGTATAACTGGATCATCCCTAAACTTTTTCCAGGCTGTCTAGTTAGAGCTTCCTGTGGCAATTTCAGCCCAAGCTGGGGAAGGATGATACTGTGTTGAACTCGCATATAAACCGAGTGAAGACAAAAGGTTCAAGATTAATTCTGACCTTTCATGATTTTGAAATGATTCATTATGCTGTCTTAATATTGCTTAAGAATGCAATCAAATTCTATGAGCATTTTATGACTGTTACTGTGTTAGTATTAATAGACAACATCCCAATAAAATATTTTTGTCCAGCACCTGTCATGTCTTTTCCTAGTCTACATTGTGCAAATAAACAAGATACACTTAAAAAAAATAATCAAAAAAGAAGCTGATTCTTTATTATGGGGACTTCTCAGCATTAAAGCAAGACTATTGTCCACAGTCTAACACAGAGGTTGGCCTTACACAGTATCTTAAGGGGTTACAACTTCATCCTTCTTTTTTTTCCAAAAGGCAACACCTTTAGCAGCATGGAGCTTACAACATTGCCCTGAAACAGTGGTTTGGTACTAATTCAAATGGAGGATTGCCACCCACTGAGTCCCCACAACTGCTACCCCCAGTGCTTTCAGATTTCTCTCAAGTGAGCATCCATCCAGTTCAATTCAAGTGTGCTGACAAAAAATCACAGGCTGAGGTGTGGGGGAACTACAAGAAAAGAGCTACATTTAGCCATAGCTAAATCATCTTCCTGGTTATGTCCTAAACAAATGAACACAAGAAAAAATAATTATAAAAAATCCAGTAGGAAGCAGTGTTGTGGAGAGCTACAGAAATAAACAGAAATGAGTTAAAAGTGTCATCTGAGGAGTAAAATGAAATACCAGAAATCAAATTGCAAGGCTGATTTAAGTTAATCATAATGGAGTTTTCAAATATATTTGCAGTTGAGAGCTGTGGAAAGCGAGAGAAAAAATTGGAGCACTTAGAAATAATAATAGCAGTCAACTGGGAATTGGATGCAGAAGCAGCAGACCTGTGGAAAAGGTTCCTTCTTCTTTGCTTCTATCTCTGCTCATCATGAGGAGCCATTTAGTCATAACCGGGATCAGATCCCACTGCCTGATAGAAGAGGCTTTAGAAAGTATGTGGAGAATTAATGCCAAGGGGAAGATGAAGTCTGAGACTCCTTAGTCTTGCATACCAATGCTTCACCTCAAAATTCACAATGTGAAAATGACAGGACATGCCTAATTATGAATGTCTTTGTCATTTAAGATGGTAAAAAGTCCCAGAAGCACAGTCCTTTCCCGCAGCCCACTTTAACTGGCTGTGATGAATGTCAAAATTTCCAGAGAATGGTCCAAGCCATTTCACGATAGATGGATTCATCCCTCCTTCCTTGTACCTGAACAGAAGCAGCAGCACAGGTAACTGAACTAGTGCTTAACACAGGTAACTGAACTAGTGCTTATGCACATGTACATCTATGGGAGCTGCTAACGACCAGCTGGAGATAATCCTGAAGGAGGCCACATTCATAGTCAGACATGAGAGGCTCCTTGATTGTGGCAGCTTCTCACCTACATGGGCACAGATTCTATTCAGAGCTCTCCATGCACAGAAATTTGTTTCCAATTTTACCTCACTATCTTAAGATCCCAGTCCTCTTAGATTGAGTCACTGCTCAAAACTTGCCACATGTGTGTCTGGTGTGGAGCTAGACTGGCTGCAGAGAAGACTATGGGTAGCCTGAGTCCTCGAGTTAAATGCTTTCTTCTCCATTAAGGGCCTCAAAAGCCAGTCTATATCCAGGCCTAAAGGTCAGGTAGCCATCCCAGTCATGAGACCCAGTCTTCTGGCATCTCATATCCTGGTCTTTGCCTTCCCCTTGCCTCTGTTGCACCAGGAGCAGCCATGCTTGCTGTGCAGATACCCAAAGCCAGAGAGGCAGCAGCTCTCCACTTACAATTGCAGAATGTGCTGCTAGAAGCAATATGGGGATTTTAGTAACCTGGCATCTGTAAGAAAGGTTAAGAATGTAAGAGCAGACATAACTGGGTCAGGGCAAAAATCAACCTAGCTCAGTATCCATGCTCCAACATTGACCAAAAGGAGAGGCCTGGGGAAGAATAAGAACAGGAATAAGAAAGTATATAAAACTCTCCTCCTCCTCCTCTCTCCTACTCTCAAACTTTTTCAGGTCAGAGACTTCCTGACCTAAGACAAATGAGGTTTCTGTATATTTATTAAGTCTCAGTAGGTTTCTTTTCTAAACACTTTCCAGTTTCCCCCTGAGGCCAAATGACCATCCTTTGACGAGGAGTGCCAGAACTCCACTATGTGTCACATGAAACCTTTTGCTCATTTTGAATCTGACTACCACTAGCAGCATTGGATGCCTCAGACTTTTGCTTTTGTGGACACAGCAAGCACTCATCCCTTCTTTCACTCTCTGTGCCAGTTCTGATAGATTGCTAAGTATTTCCCTTTCAATGTCTCTTTTCCAGAGTAAAAAGTCCCAGCATACTCAGGTATTCCTCAAGAGGAAGCTGTCCAATACCTTTGATCATATTGCTCCAGTGCTCCTATAAGACAAAAGAACTTAAATTGCAAACAATATTTAACATGTGGCTAAATCATGGATTCATATTGTGGCAAAAAAAAGGTTCTCTGTTTTGCTCCCTAATGTTTTCCTAGTATTTTATGTGCTTTTTGACTGCTACTACACCCTGAGCTAGGGTTTTCATAGAAGTACCTGTTGTAACCCTCAAGTCTTGAGATACAATTATCAGCATCATGCCCATCATTTCACATGTGAAGTTCAGAGTATTGGTCCCCGGATAGGGATGATGACATTTGTCTGCACCTAATTTCACCTTTCGTTTTATTGCTCCGTCATTCACCCTCGTAAGTCTGCTCAGCAAAACTGAGTGGCTTGCAATAAAATGGTAGATGAAGTTAACAACAAAACAGGAGTGAAAGGCAAGAGAGACACTCCACACATGAGAGAGTCTTTTTGGATTCTTGCTCTGCTAACCCTGTGAGTTAATGCAGGTGGAGTTTGGCCCTGTGTCTCTAGAGTTTAAATATTAAATAGGAGATTCTGGCTCTGAAGAGTAAGCTACAGTCCTCCTTTCAAGCATCCAACAGGGAAAGAAAGCAAGGCAGAGTGTTTCCTTTCCATCATTTTCTGGTCTCATTTTCTTCCCATCGGTCACAGAGGAAAACTGACATTCCCATGCAGGGTGAGGAGGGTGCTAACACTTAATTGTCTGTCTTGTGACAGCCAGTGCCACGTGTTTCCATCTGCCCTGACAAATCCCCTTCTACCACTTCCATTTCATAGTCCCCTTTCTTACTCCTGACAAGTCCCAGACGAAGGGCGAAGCCTCAGGCAGCTCAGCACCATGGGGTATGCTTCCTGACGGGGCCCTGGGCACCCAAAGGAGGCTACTGCAAGGCACGCTGTCTTGGCCACAAACTGAGCACAACTCCTCCTCTGGTGTGAGGACAGATCCACAAGCATCCCTTGGTCATCTGATCCACAAGGGAAGGGTGACACCTCGGCTCAGTGGCCGGGGCCAGCAGCCTGAGCACTGTGGCTGATGGGGACCTTTGCTGCCTGAAATGGAGACCCTGTGACCATGGTGAGCTTTGGCTTTGAACCTTTCCTGGCATGCAGTGTGATAGTTACCGCTGAGGGAACAGCACTGTTTCATCCTCACATGAAATCACATTTATTCACTGTTGATGGAGACCTGTTTTTATATCTGAGATTTTGTTGCATGCAAATGCATCTCTGGGCATTGCATCCAGGGCTCATCAACGACAATTCAGCACACAGGCAGTTTACTCCAGCAAGCAGCGCAGAAAATACTCTGCCTGATGTGTTGTCTCATAGGAAGAAGATTTTCGTGTGCCCTTCCCCCTTTCACTTTCAAAGCAGGTAATTAAAAGTATCAAAGGGAAGTATCACTGTCTCATTACATTCCTCATTTATATGAATATAATATGCCAGGAAATTATTTCAAGCATGAAAGAAATAGAAAAAGCAGGCTAGCAGTGGTCCAGTCCAATGCTGCAATTTTGTAGATAAAATAATGGAGACCTAACACTTAATAAATTTTAAAAAACATAACACTTTAATGTAAGTAAAGAATTAAAATAATGGATACACTACATATATTTGTATCATTAACTGGCTATGTAACTGATTTTTTTTAAGTAGGTATAAATAAGGTCCCTAATAGTATAAACATTTATAGCTGTTTATAGTTTACAGTACCTCAAATCAGTCTTGTCCTAATAATTCCTCATTTTTCAGTGTTGAAGCAAAGTAATTTAATAACACTTTTGTCAAATTAGAAGTTTAATGTAAAAGGAGGCTTATTATCAGCATGCCAGCACTTGTTTCCCAAAACGCTTGTGTACTTTACTGAGGCAATACACTAGAAGAACTAATGGGAAAGAGATGGAAGGAAAAAATTGCATGTAATTGGACAGTATGTCTGGGAGTGAAACCTAGGTCTCCTGCTGTTTTTTTGTAGCTCTGTTGCCAACTTCCTGCTGGATGCTGGATTTCCCATTTGTAAAATAGGGATATCATTGCTGAAACATTTGCAATGAAAAGGACTGTTTGTAGGACTGGCATGTGCTTAACGCTCATGAGCAATTCCGCTGATATCAGTGTGACACCACAAGTGGTGAGCTAAACATAAAATCACCTCAAGGACTTAAATATATAGATTTTTGTCAGCACTCTTTTAAATATATTAAGTGCTTTAAATCTGTAGTGTTTATTGACAAGCATCAGTTTTCCCATTAAAGCGTAACAATGAAATATTCATACACCTTCACAGAAAAGTGACACAGTGAAGAAAACCAGGGCTAGATATCTAACTAATACACACCGTCCTAAAAAAAGCAACAAAAGCAACAATTCAGCACAGAAGCCTTATGCTGGGAAGTAGCATGAAATAACAAATATAGGAATAACTGCCAGTTTTTGCAGGTCTCTTCATTCACCTCTGTCAAAGATGGAGAGAAGCTGGCATATTTAAAGCAAATTTTAAATTTGGCTATAAAAATATTTTCTTGTTTTTATTATTATATCATCTAGAAAACCCAATGAAATAACAGGCCAACCTGTACCCAAAGCACTTACAGTCCAAGTAATGTTTTGCCAATATTAATTGCAAAGGTTTCCATGCTCTGTTTTGAAGATGGCTTGTCAGGATTTAAACGTCACAATCTCAATAAGGCAAAGACATGCTGGAGCAAGAAAAGGAGACAGTCAAGGCTCTTGGCCTCCTTTCATTGCTTGAGAAGACAGCTGGAGGAAAAGAGATGACAGAAGAAATGGCAAAAAATAAATTAGACTTTTATAATCCTATTTCAGGTTTAATGATTGAGAGTGTTAACTCAAGTAAGGATTTATACGTGTAATTTTGAAACTGATGTCTGTAATTAACTAATGATTTTGCAAAGCTTACATATTCTCTGAGGAAAGTGTAAACTCCGCAAGTTTCATGGCTGCAAGAAGCTGCACAGTAACAGCCTCCAGGAGTTAGTTGCAAGGGCAAAGGCAAGACTTGGACTGTCCTTCTCCTGACAAAGCACTGACTAGCACTGCTGGAGCTCAAAGGGAATTATTTATAGCCACTGACAATTGGGTCAGAGTAGCTTTCCTCCGATGAGTGGATTTTTAAGTTGTAGATTAATTATATCACAGATACAAAGATACTTCTGATGGCTATATACAGAGCCAGCTCAACTTGAGTAGGCTTCATGCTCAAGCTGAGCGCTACAGGAATAAAGTTGTATTATTTTGCGGTCGGCTCATGTCCAAATGCTCTTTCTTTGCATCAGTGTGTTCAGGCTCCCCTGCTGGCCTCTAGCTGGTCCCTTGCAAAGCCAACATCTACAGCAAGTCTTACTGACACCAGTCGATCTCTTTCTTTGGCTTGACACCACACAAACTCCCCAAGGGTTCATCTATGTTAGTAAGCTAAATGGGGAAAGTCACAGGCATATGTATGGTCTCATGATCATCTCTGCTGTACAACCACTGGCATGCTTCTTGATGCATCCAGGTCAATGAATATTTTCCCACATAATGCTTATTACAATTTAGGGGTTATTACGGATGAGTAAACAGTTCTAATGGGCATTTTGGAGTTGATCACCCTGTGTTTGGAATGAGGTATGCTCTATGGAGGCCAGCATTACTGTGTTGTTTGACCTCAGTTCCCAAGAACAATCCTTGGATATTTTATTTCCCAGTACAGATGTTGCATGAATGGCTATACCCTCCACTCTTCAGAGCTCCTCTGCCTGGAAGGGCATAACACTCAGGTGCAGTGCTGCATAAACGCCCAGGAGTCCAGGGTCCATCACTGAGCACAACACAAACCCTTCCAGAACAGGGAGCACTGGGAGTTGAGATGCAGAAACCGGTCAGCTCCTGGAGAGCTGCTTAAATCTGGAAGGGAAAGCATAAAGACAGAGCTATAAAGTCCTGCAGAACTTCAGGTAACTGCACATGGGTATTTTCACGTTACACTGCAATGGGTCCCACAGTATTTATTGATCTGGCATGACAGAGACAAGTGTGGCAGGACTTTGTGAAGTGAAATTGAACACGGTGGACTTAAGATCTGGGGGATTTGTCCTCCCTGGTCTTGTTTGCTGCTGTTCCCCTTGGCAGATCCAGCCAGTAGTGGGGCTGAGCGTGAAATCCAAAAATGAAAAAAGCCACCACACAGTAAATGCACTGCCAACCACACCCAATGTGGACAGAGGGTAGATGCCTTTATCAGCACCCACACAAGCACACACAGCATGTGCATCAACATCAGCAGCACAGGTGCCCAATCCTGCTCTTCCTCCCCAGCTCACCAGGACTGCACTTTCCAAATAGGTGTGCAGACACCCCCACTTTTTTGATTTAAAGACACACAAACTCTCAATCAAGCATTAAGCCCATCCACAGTCCCACCTGTTTATCCCAGGTCCAGCCTTGGGTTTTTCAGTTTCTGGTTTCCAAATCATTGGGTAATCCAGCTTGAAGTTTTCTAGCAAAACACAGACATACTGCCCTATGTATATCCAGAACAGAGAAAAAAGTCAAAAAAATAGAACTAGGATTTAGGGAGAGAACAAGACTGACTGCTGTGATCAGGCAAGTGCACTGACTGGCATTTTGGTTACACATGCCCAGTCACTTTTGTTCCCCTTCCTCTCCTTTTTCCCATACTTGTTCTTCCCCAGCTCAGCTTGATGCTTCCCTTTCCAGCCTTTGTCCATCCCCTGAACATCCAGACTAAGCTTTGCACAATCCCACAAAACCCTCAAATATCCATATGTTTAGTCTTTCCCTTGTGATCCTTGATGATTTTGTTTCCCTTCTTCTTACCAGCTACAAAGTTCTGGTTGACTCTCTCCAAGGTTACACCTGCACAGCTGCTAACCAGGTATCCTCACAGCTCAGGTGTCCTAGCTTTCCATACATGCTTGTAGACCTCACTTCCCAGTGGTGGAACGTGGTCACAGGACATGAAGGCTCTGTTACACCTGGTAGCTGACAGTGATGTTCATACTGATCATAGACGAAAAGGCTGCCATTTCAGAGATGAGTTTACTGCGACAAAGACAAAATTCATTAAGCAGCTGCTCAATAGTTTTTGTGTGATACATTTTAAGCCATAGTGTAATACTGAGGAAAAATGGACATGATATTATACACAGTTCAGTAGAAATTATTGCTGTCTGAACTAATATAGGATGGACAGTCTTAGACAATGCTCTGTTAGGTAGAGGTATTTTTTTTTTCTGACATGTAATGCTAAACAGAGACATTAATTAATGTAAGACAGGGCATGTATGGAACCATTTGCATATTCTTTTGAAAAGTGAAATAAGTCTACATTGAACTTCCACCATCTGGCAAACCACAAAACTGGCAATATTAACAGCACTGTCAAGCCACCATGGAAGGAATTACAGAGATAAAGGTAACAGAGGCAGAACTGTTATCACTTGTTGGGAAGTTTTACTCCTAAGCAGAAAAAAAGAGATGGTTTGCCCATAGCAGGAACTCATGTGTCAGGGACTCTATGACAGCAGTATCAGTCTAAAACAGAAGAACAATAATTCATTGCCTTGTTGAGACATATTTGTTGTTGGTTTTCTTGGACACAGAAGACAATATTGCAAAGATGCCTGAAGGAATTCACAAGAGGTTGAAGATTTTCTGACCTTTCATCAGCTTCATTTTCCAGGATCAGGGAACTTTTTGCCATAGGTGCCTCCTCCTCTTCTCTTCTTAGGCATAAAACTCTTCTTGGAACCACACAAGAACATGAATTATCATATTGCAAAAGACATAATAGTGCTAATATTTTTATCACTTGTATTAGAAGAATATCAGGTATACTAATTTAGACATTCTACAGAGAAGCTATAAAACAACCCAATGCACTCACAGCCTGGTTTATTGCACTATATAGTGGGTCAACCAGATAATAAACAAGGAAAGATCAACTGTAGCTTTTGGGAGTATTGGATAAAAGTTATGTTTGGGCTTGGTAAAGTTCTGGGGCAATAACAGTTCTCCAGGAATTTATTAGGTTAAGTTCCATGCTAGAGTGAGTTGAGCAGCTTTACTGAAATCAGCTGAGTTGTATCAGTAGCAGCCAATGGAGAACTTAAGTCAGGGAACATAACGAACCTTCAGATCAGGTGTGCTGGGTCTGGGAGTTCAGCAATCAGATGGTGCCATGGGAAAGCAGGGTGTCAGTAATACTGTTAACAATATTTCTAGGCAGTCAGCTGGTCAGAAGGGGTGCAATGATGTTTCTGTGTTTATGTCTTGTGTTATGGGTATGGTTGAGGATGTGTGGCAGGGTGATATGAAGCAGTTGATATTGTATGCCTATACAAAGACACTGTGCTTAGCTAGAGAAGTGCTACAGGCTCTCAGCAAGGGAGGAACACTAGCATATTCTCTAGGTATTTGTAGAAAAATTATCAGGTAGATTAATCTACTTACTAACAGGAGGTGAAGAGCATTAGCTTTAACAGCTGAACATGTGATGTTGACTTGTAAATTGCAAGTTTTGCCTTTTTAAGGAAACAAGACTCAATGTACTTCTACTAAATATGAGCTCAGTTCCCTTATGTGACTTAAACTCACTGGGGAATGGTGAGTAAGTGTGGTGGGGAGTAGGCTCAAGGCCATAAAGTAATTTTATAAAAAAATAAATTTTTTTGAGCTTTCTCATCTCCAAGAGCCACGTGGAAGGGACCTCACTGATGCTGCTGATTCCCATAGTGTGTCACATACACATATGCAGAGCGTGGGCAAAACTCCCAACAGAGCTGGCACCAGGCACAGCAGAATCCCATGCAGGGCAGCAGTCTGAAAGAGCCCAGACCTTGTTTGCTTCTGTGCTCATGGGATGACTTTCGTGCCTGTTCAGTGAACAAACAATTGTTGGAAACTGAACTGGAATAAATTTGAGTTTTCTGAGGGGGCAGGGTAGGGAGGTAGTTTTTTCAGGTCACTTTATACTGAAACTTTCTATTTTAGCATTTTCTTAGAGCCTTAGAGTTGCCTAATAAAGATGAATGCAGGGAGGAGGGCAGCAGTCAGCTTGTTCACCTCTCTCCTTTCCCAGCCAAACAAGCCATTTTCCGTGCTCCTTTTCCCAAAGTAGGCTAGTCAGAGGCCAAATTATTCCTAAAATAGCTACACCTTTGGAAATTGACCCTTTGTCTAAGTTATAAGAGAGGGTGAGAGAGTCAATGACTTTGAGGAAGAAGTAGAGGAGTGGAAAACTGATTTCATCCAGGAGGTTATCTGAGTAATCAATTACTCAATCACCCTGTCCCTCACTTTCCTATATCCAAGTGCAGTTTCTTTATGCCTTCCCCACCAGGCTGCTAAAGGTTTGCAGCAAATTCTCAATGGATAGTTTGCAGTTGTGACATGCAAATGCTATTTCAAAATGAAATGTATTTTGAAGTGTTGGGTTACAACATTAGAGTTCTTCAGGCTTTTCTTCCTCCACCCTGCTCAAACACTTTGAATAATACAATTGTAAGCAATTTCAGCCACATCTTATTCCAGCTACCAGGGAGTAATTGGTTCACTTTCTCCACTCACCCAGTTCTGCCACAGTATTTCTTGTCATCAGTTTTTCTCCCCCAGTATGTTGAAGCAGAGCTGCAACAGTAAAGGAAGAAGAAAGGTGGAAGAAGTATGCTGTACACTGGAAATGAGGTGATTTCTGGCTCCAGTCAAGAGGAGACAGAATGATCTGTGCATGTTTAAAGACAAAGTATTTTAAGAGCAATTTTGAACAGGGGTTATTCTTACACTAAGCCAGAGTAATGGGTGAGGATACCTTCTCTGGGCTGATCCTAATCAGGAGAAATGCTGGTCTCTGGCATTGTAGATAAGTGTAACTTGCAGGAGGGAAGAGATTTAGATCTGGAGTTACTTGCTCTGACAGCAACTGTGTGTAGTGTCCCAGGTAAGAGTTGGTACCAAGGCTAGTGGCCACAGGGCAAAGGGAAGGCTGAAAGCAAAGGAGCTAAAGTATGACTCTAGTTTAAAATACTGTTGTGAAACCAGCACTTTCTCACCCAACGTGTTGCCACTTGGTATTTCACAGATTGGTTGAGGTTGGAAGGGACCTCTAGAGGTCATCTGATCCAGTCCCCCCCCACCCCGCCCCCACTCTACTCAAGCAGGGCCACCTACAGCAGGCTGTCCAGGATTGTGTCCAAATGGCTTTTGAATATCTCTAGGGATGGATACTCCACAACCTTTCTGGGCAGCCTGTACTAGCGCTTGGTCACCCTCACAGTGAAAAAGTGTTTCCTGATGTTCAGATGGAGTCTCCTGTTTTTCAGTTCATGCCCATTGCCTCTTGTCTTGTCCCTGGACACCACTGAAAGAAGCCTGTTTTTTATTTAGTCTGTTCTGAATTCAATAGCAAAAATTGAGCAAGATGCCCCAGAAAGTAAATTATCTGAGACATAAGACTATCAAAGAGCTCAGTGGGACTTGTCTTAAAATCCCCTGTCCAAGACAAGACACTTCCTCCACATGGTAAGGAGTCCAGAAGAAAGGCTTCACCATGTTAGTTCAGTACCCTTCACTTGTGCTAGCATTAAGGGGATGGGGGTTATAACCTCTTCAGAATACTACCATCAAGAAGTACAATATTATTGTTTGTGTTCTTGGAGACATGTCTTTTCCTAATGAGCTTCTAATTCTCGCTTACACTCAAAGTAAAAAGCTTAGTAAACAATCTAAACTTACCCAGTGCTGCCTGTCTACAGCAACCACTGGCTGCCAAACCTTTTTTGAAAAGGTTTTTGCCTGCTCTCACAGTGAGTTTATTACATTCTAAATATACACCTTGAGGTTTAAAGCTCTTGTTGCTTCGCAAAAACTGGCCAGGAACTGGGCTCTGCTTGGCTTATGCTTCTGCTGTGATATCCAGCCTCAGTTCTGCCCACTCCTTATTCTGAGTGGCTTGGAAGTGGCATCTCTCGTCACTGGCCTCTACTTGGTGTTTGTTTCAGGCAAAATCTGTTTTCTACCACACTCATTGTGCATGATTAGTCATGGTGAAATGCCAAGGTCTAACCCCTCCTCTTTCCATATATTTAATTTATCATGTGATCCTTCGAGAAAACCCTATTGCACTGATTAAAGGCCTATACAATGCTCATAAATCTTCCTTTTCTCAGCTTGCACTTCACAAACTGGGCTTGGCCATAGTTGGAGAGGCAGATGACTGCCAAGTGCAAAATGCCCACCCTGAAGGCAGCGTCTAGGGCATGGAGTTGAAGATGGCCCAAATCATAATTCATGCAAAATAATCTTCTTGGATGCTGCAGCTCTTGTAGCCAATTCCTACAATACTGCCAATTTGTTTAAGTGTAAGTACCAATGCACATCTCGCTAAATCAAGCTCCAGACAAGGCAGCCTAATGGGGACTGGAGGAAACCTCTAATGTGTCTCTTTCTCTGGCAGCTCTATGAGCATCCTAGCCAGGCTGACAATAGACCAGCAGACTTGCTTACTGTTATATGTATGCACAACAAATAAAATGTGCTCTGGTAGTCCTGCAAGAGAACAATCTGGTCTGTATATGCTTCCCCTTTTTGACCCTAGTGAGTGTGATCCCATGCATTGTGAACAACTTCACTTTTTTTTTTCTCAAAGGCAGCAAATTAGATCACAGAATATTGGGAGTGGCATGAAAAGGTTTTTTTATGACCTTTTTCTTATGAATTACAAGACCCCTGATTATTTAGCAAGTAAAAGAAATCTAACCTTATGCCTAGTCTCTTTCTGGGACTCCTTCATTTCTTTAGGTGAAAGTGACATTTTTCATAAAGTGGTATAAGAAAATCCTTTCTCTTTCTTTCCTTTTGCAATCGTACAGGTGGGAGGCCAGACCCTACACAAGATATCTCAGGCCAATGAAACACTTCTCTTGTATCTAGTGACTGTCTTTCTCCAAGCTTTTGTATGCTGTCTCTAACACTAGATTTGTGCACAGTGAAAACTTTTTAAAAGAGAATCCTCAGTTTCTTTCCCTTGTGTCCTCTACTGAGCCTCAGTATTGTTCCTTTCCTCACATTATGGGCTATGAGGTTAACAGTATCCCACATTCTCTTCATCATGGAAACAAATACTCTGTTTTTCTGGCAGTTGCACCTGGTCAGAGTGGTACCAATGGTTGCAACAGATGAATTTCTATCTCTGCTTGCATAGTTTCCTGCATGAAGCACCTCTATTGCCTCTTGCAAGCACTCAAACTCTCAGTGTAATATAAAAAGCACAGCAATAGAATAAGAAAAAGTCATCCTTTCTGGGCAATTTGGATATCCGAGCTAGGTTCCAGTGGCTGGGCTGTTTGTTCATGTGCATCTCCACTGGGGGGAAAAAAACAAAGTATATGACTCATGGCAGGACAAAGAGTGATATTAAAAATTCATGTCCAGTATGCTCAGTACAGTTGCAGCAAGAATTCTCTCTTCAGTAATGTGCTCAGGAGAAGATTTTTCATTTCACAGTTCAAATATGAGAATCTGACTTTCTGAAACAGAATTTCAGACTTCTCTATGAACAGTAAACAGTTGCACCCAGCTCTGCAGTTAGTCCCGGTTTCACCCAAAGCAGCAGTATGTCATATGTGTTATTTGGTTCCTTGATGAACACTTCTGTATTTTCACCTTAAAGTGCTTCACAACGCAATCGCTTGTTGTATTTTGATGCTTATTAAGGACTGTACAAGTATAGGATCTCCTTGCAATCTCATGGGAATCTCTGGGTGAAATCTGATTCATGAGAACAGCTTTTAAATGAAGTTGAGAATTCAGTGGCTTGAGTTTGGGTGCAGATTTTTGGGATCAAAAGACAGACCACATCATTGTTATAGCTTAATACACCAGAATATTTATTAGAAGCTTGCTAGACTATACCACTATATGTGAAGACTCAAGCCAAACATCTATATGGTGGTGTATGGAGATACTGTGTATGTTCCAGAAGTGTATATAAACAGGTAATGTTATGATAGTTCACTATTCCAGTCTATGCTAAATCACATTTTCTTCTGCATAGGGAAATCCACTGTTCCTTCTACTTAGGCAGTTGCTTCAGTATTTCTTTCAGCTACAAGTATACATTTCTGTCACAATCTTTCCTCAATTTGCCCAGTACTCTAATGATAGATATCAATAATCAAACTTTGCAGATGTCCTTTAATATTTGTTAGTTTAAGTGGAAGAAATAAGAGGCAGACCTGAGTGATTATGATCTGCAAGTTCCTTTAGTGTCATGCAACTGACTTTAGGAAAAAAAAAGTGCAAAAAGTTGGTCTGGTCTCACAATACTTGCTCTTATGAGTCATTTCTAGACTTACTTACAATTGGTATCAGGATCCTCAGGTACACCACCACCGTAAGAATTCACAGGGAGCTTTTGGTTCTGTTTTGGAATATTTTTTTTCTTTAAACACACACAAAACAGAAACTCTGCCTGGTTTTTTTTCAAATAGCAAATGACAGATGGAAAGGCCTGTGAAGAAGGGTGCAAGGTACTAAAGACTAGACAGGGACAGAAAACAGACTAATTTGTTCAATTGAGAAGTTATTTTATGGAAGACAAACTCTAAATGTAATTTATTACTTGTTAACCTTGATGTTTGAAACAAGGGAGACAAACTTCAGTTGTGAGTCTTTCAATCACGAATTGTCAATATGTGGACAATGTACAAAACTACTTTAAATATAATTGAATGAGAAAACTGAGTGACAGCTGGGCTTTGTGTAAAAGCATTGTGTGTATTCACTACAAAGTGAGTTTTGACCACCTTTTGCTTGTGTTTTTTTTTTCCTGTCTTCTGAACAGGATTATCTACTCCTGGCTATGTACTATGACATAAAAAGACACAATTTGTGCCTATATAATGTATTTTCTTTGCCCTAATATCCTTCCAGTTTAAGGCAAGAATCGATAGTCAAGTCCGTATGCTGCTTTTCAGATTAACTTTCACTTTTCTTAAAAGCTACTAGGCATAGTGTTCCCTCTGGTGATCCACTTTTGTTTCTCTAACCCTGTAAGACCACTGATGTGTCATTCCCCAAAGAGGAAATTTCTAAGAGACTTGCAGAATTTCTGGATTTGCTTGTCCAAAGTTTTCCTTTGTAGAAATCTTAAACTGTCAGTGGGCTTTACCTTACGAGGGATCCTCCTAACAGGTTAATGGAGATCTACAGCCCTGTATTCTCACCTCGAGAGTCCTGCAGACCCCTGAAGATTGCCATTAGCAAAATCAGAAGTGGAAGAGCTGAGTGATACTTGAAAAGCAGAAAATCCTGGAGAGACTGACTTGGGTGTTATAACAGCTAAGAGATGGTCAATGTCTTTAAGAAGTGAAAGGATCATGCACACTTACATTCTGCTAAACTCCTTTGATAAATCAAAATGCACTGTGCAAAACTGTACCTTAAGGTGAAAGGAACATCATTCTTCCCGAAGAGAACCTGAGAACAAAGCACAATCCCATCCCAAGGGAAATGCTCTGCTTCTAGCTTTTGTTTAGACTTGCTTATTGACAGGGGTTTACACCAAAAGCAGAGGAAGAATCACTGTATGCAGTTCTGGGTTTGCTTGCTATGTTAATATCTGCAGCAGTGACTAATGCCTGTTGTCACATATTCCCACAAGGAATAACATCCCAGACAGTGAACTCGGAACGTGCCAGGAAGCCTTTGGCACTCTTGTTCAAATGGTTTGGTTTGGTGTTTTCTGTACAAGCAGTGAATACAACACCCCTAAATCTCACTTCTCCGCAGTCTGGAAAAAGTGAGATGAGTGCAGAATGCCTGACTTGTACTTCTTTATCCCCAAAGGTTATCACTCTGCTGAGATTTGAGACTGTTTTAACACATCTGCCATCACATTCAGCTGATATGAACGTTAACTGGATCTATTCAAGGCAGTATTACTGATCTGTTTTATTACAGAGTTGATCCAAGCTCCAAAGGTGATATAGAATAACCAGTGTTTAACCCTCAGCCCACATAGGCTGCTGTGTAAATTGTCAGGTAGAAAATTTCTGCACTTTCCTCCCCAGAAATTTAAACCCCATCTAATTGTAAAATTGTCAATTTTTCCCCACATTGGCATTGGTTATATGTGTGACGGTGTCTTCTAATTCAAGCATGTGGGCAGCCTCCATCTCATGCTTCATTTCTAAAAAAGGTTCTGGAGCCCTCAGTTCTTTGTATTGTTGCTAACATCTTCACTGTACCAAACACTGTTGCCTCAGACTTTGGGCACTGGTCAGATACTGGGGACACTGAACAGGTGATTGGACTTGTTTTCCCTCATTTTAGCTCTGTGGTTCCTAGTGAAGGTAGCTGATCCACAGAACAGCATGTGCTCAGGAAGGTGTGCAAGGTGGATTAATTGATGCAGAGGAATATGAATGCCTCAGTGCAAGACTTTCTCTTCCATTAGTGACCCTTAAAGAGACTTCCTAAGCCTTTGAAACCTACTTATCATATTAAGTTTAATTTATTATTATTTTAGTAGATTATTATTCCAGATTATTAAAATACTTCATTATTCCAGGTTATTTTTTTAAAAAAGTCAAGGAGGCTCATTTGTAAGCCCATCATGAGGGTAGGGTATCCCCTCATCTTTGTTTTTCAGACACAGTTATCTTGCAGCATTGTTTTCATCTTACCATGACAAAGCTGAAGTGAGCTTATGGTTGTGCTCAGGTCTGCTGGGACAGATACAGAACAGAGATGGATGATTCTTCTGTCTAAAAAAGAGTGAAATCATGATGATCCACTGTTATTGTACTCCTTTGTAAGAACTGAGATTGCTGGGAATAAATTTAGGATATAATATTAGGATATAATTTCAAACAAATTCATCTCATCTTGTTTGCAAGATCATTTTATTAAATTCAGCTGGGGGAAAATTTCCCTCTTTTCTCCCAAAGGAGTTATTTCAAAACATTTATATAGCACTGTAACATTTACACAGTGCTCTACACCACTGACATACTTCTTACCTGGGTTAGCGGAGACAAGAGAAATATATGGATGGTGAGCCATTACTGATGAAAAGGAAGGAGAGAAATGAAGCAGAAGGATTAAGGAGGAGCAGAGGAGCAGTGGGCTATGAACAAACTGGGGCTGAACCTGGAGGGAAGTTATTGCAGAACACAGGAGAGGAAAGTGAAATTATTTGTATGTGCCAACACTTTGACAAAGAATGAGAAAGCAGATCAAGAAAACAGCATAAACACAGGGAAGAGCAGATGTCTAATTAACCTAATTTTTATTTTTTTTTGAGCAAAGTCATTCCTAAATGTCCCTGCAGAAGGGTGAGCCATTTGCCAGGAAGCACTGCTAGTTAAATTAATGTAGCGGTGACATTCTGTTTAGAGACAATAGAGGCCCAGTTATCTTCTCACATACACCCACGTAAATTAGCTGAAATCAGAATTACATGCTATGGTAAAAACTATGCAAGGAAGGAAAGCAAGCCCTAGGTCTGTGCTGCTTAGGAATTATTTCCACCATGCAAGGATAAAGAGTGTGACCTCTGTTGTATACAGATGCAGAGTGCAGAAGGAAGATCTCCCTCATCTTGTACCCTATCTGCTGTTACACCTGAAAGTACAAAGAAGTATTTTAAGCCTCAACTCGATCAGAAGCCCTGTTGTATCACAAATGAGGTTATAGCTCATAGAGTAAGGAATTACTACAGAGTATTTTATATATATGACTTCACATTTCCAATATATAGCGTAATTTGGAAATTATAATGTAGGTTCTCTGGCCGTTTTCACACAGAAAATTCAGACTAAACCCTAAATGCTCACTTCCATTAAAGACTGCCTAAGTATCAGATAATACTGCCAACTTACACAGGCTGAGGATGTAGTAAAATCTTTTGTGTTAAAGGTAGATTGCAAAAGATGAGGTATTGGTATCACAGGTCTGAGTGAACAGCATTTAAAAAGTTGGTTGTATGCATGCAGTTGGCTGCCTGCCATTTGTGAATTGGATTTTGTTGGGTTGAGTTCCTTCAACATGATTGTTTCTTGCATCAAACCTCTTCAGCCCTATGGACTTCTTTGCCACTGAAGTCAGTGAGCTTAGCAAAACCCAGGGAATGAGAATGCCTGAAATCTTCATGGTATTCCAGATGGAAATTTAATTTTCCTTTTACACAGAGGAAATCTGTACATGTTGATACATCAGGTTCTCTGGAAAGTTGGTTAAAGCATTCAATTTTTGCTCCTTTTAAGGTTGTTGTCTCCAAGGGCTACTTTCTCATGTTGTGAGAGCTTCCAAAAATGTTAGGAGTCTCTTCTGGATTTTGTTACCTTGGCTGAGAGGCGCTACTTAGATAAAGTAGAAACAAAATGGTTAAATTATTGAGGTGGAGGTGGCTATTGGTTTGAGACTGGGGAAAAATAAACAGTTTGTATACTTCGGTCACCCACCTACAAGAATAGCTATAATATAAAACCAGAAAGCTATTTTCTGAGGACCTGGGACAGATTTATGATTGAAGCCAGTGGAGTAGTCCCCAGATGGATATAAGATTCCTAATTCTAGTGCAGTAAACACTTCTATTGAAGAACTTACAGAATCACAGAATGTTAGGGATTGGAAGGGACCTTTAATAAAGCTCCAGTTCTCTAAAGCCCTACAGAGCCAAACTGAAGAGTTTAAAAGCACCATATAACCTGTGTGAAGAGGCCTTCTTTAACAACATGAAGATGGGATTAAGTATATATTACTGCTTTTTCTTAAAAATACTCAAAATTCAAAAATCCATCATCGATTTGAAATGTTTTTTTCTTTCCTATAAAGGATCTTGAAATGTCCAGCATCACAATGAGATCAGTAAAACAAAATGAAACCCCGTAACAGTTCCTTCCTTGATCTTTCCTTGATCTTTACTTGATCTTCCATGAGCCAGCAGTGTGCCCAGGTGGCCAAGAAGGCCAATGGCATCCTGGTCTCTATTAGGAATAGTGTAGCCACCCAGTCCAGGGAAGTGATCGTCCCTCTGTACTCGGCACTGGTGAGGCCGCACCTTGAATACTGTGTCCAGTTCTGGGCCCCACACTTCAAGAAAGATGTTGAGGTGTTGGAGCGAGTCCAGAGGAGGGTGACCAAGCTGGTGAAGGGTCTGGAGGGTCTGACCTCCGAGGAATGGCTGAGGGAGCTGGGGTTGTTTAGCCTGGAGAAGAGGAGGCTCAGAGGTGACCTTATTGCAGTCTACAACTACCTGAAGGGAGGTTGTAGTGAAGTGGGAGTCGGCCTCTTCTCCTGGGCAACTAGCAATAAGACAAGAGGACACAGCCTCAAGCTTCGCTAGGGGAGGTTCAGGTTGGACATTAGGAAGAATTTCTTTTCAGAAAGGGTTATTAGACATTGGAATGGGCTGCCCAGGGAGGTGGTGGAGTCACCATCTCTGGATGTGTTTAAAAAAAGACTGGACATGGCACTTAGTGCCATGGTCTAGTTGACATGGTGGTGTAAGGGCAACGGTTGGACTCGATGATCCCAGAGGTCTCTTCTAACCTGGTTGATTCTGTGATTCTATGATTCTGTGATTCTTTTTCTTCTGCTTGTCAAGAATGAAGCAGGAAAGAAAATAAATCACTAAATGAAGACATAAAGAAAGCTGCAAGTTACTCAAAACAGTATATTGAGTGGCCTGAATACTTAAAGATTACAGGAGTGTTAGGCTTTTAGGTCTTAACAATGTAGTCTTTTTGCCTCACATTGGTTACAGTGAGAATGTTATAGTTGCATTGAAATAGTGGGAAAAAATTTTACAAGTTTGGTCTCTTCTTTGTAGAAGACCAGAATAAGCATGCAATGAACTTCCCTATGATGGAATCTGTTCTGTCTTTCCTACATGAACAAAACACTTTCAATATTGGAAAATGAACACAACAGTACAGTTTGAACAAAAAACTCAGTTTCTACCTTTCCAATAACTTTAGATGATGAAGGATTTTTCTAGCTATGCCTCTGTAGTCTTACTCTGGGTATAAGGTGATGAAGTTTTTGCCCTTTTTTTCTGTGTACAGTTTCATATCTGCTAGATTTCCTTAACCACACTCACAATATGCCTTTAAGATTTTTGTTCAGGTCAATAATTTAATTTTCTTATGTAGCTGTCTGGAAGTAATAGCTATATCCCAGAGGTCTTTGGAAGAAAAAACAAAAAGTGTTCACAGCCATTAGGAGATAGCTAGCTGACAATTTAGAACAATTGTTAATGTAGAACTATTGAAGGCTAAACACATCTGGGTGGGATGTTGCCTGGGTAGGATTATTCGAGATCAGGGACAGTTGGTAGCACAGGATGGTCAAGGACAAATCTCCCCTCATAAATTTGGTTGAGACAGGTGACAGCATGGTGTATGTCCATAAAAGTGCCCATTCACATACATGTATATATGTACAAGACTTGCATTTCTGATTTCCCTCCTGCCCTGTCTGAGAAGGTGCAGGCTTATAGGAGTTCCCATGTAGAGTACCCACTGGAGTATTAAGAGCTGCCACTCTCCTTTACTTACAGTCATGAAGTTTAGCATATGATACCAAATAATAACTGAAGAACATAAACTTCTACATTTGTAAAAGGTAAACCTCATGTGAAATGTGTTGCTTGTTCCAACTATGAACAGTGAAAGGGATGGGAAGAAGCCGTTTTTTCCCCATAGAAGAAGGTGAGTAACAACACTCAACTTGGTTCGTTGCACCTATGCTAAAGCAAGGATAGATGTGACTTGGTGCTGTAATTCCTGAAAGCATATTTACTCCCCCTGGCCACTACCACGTCTTTGTTGTCCTCTTTCTGTCTGAGTCACATCAAACAAAGTATCAAAGAAAATTCATGATCTGACTGAACTGCCTGCCTCTAACTATGGGGTTACAATAAAAGACCTTCATATTAGAATCCAAAAAGAGGTAAAGAGGGAGTGAATTTACAGAAAGAATATATGAAAGGCACAGTGCTGGAGCAGTCTATGGGCAGGAGGGGGAAATGTTTGGCTAGAGCAAAAGCTGTCACTGCAGAAAGAAAAAGGGAGAGAAATAATCTCTTGCACTTAGCAAAGGATGCAGGAAGACCAGAGAACTTTCTGCCTTCTGCAGGACAACTACCTTTTAAAAAAAAAATCTTAATTAAAGGCCTTAGAGCCTTGTGGCTCTTCTTGCCTTCATCTTTGGCTGGATAAATATGGACTATCTCCCCTCTCTGCCACAGATGTTAGGTGAAAGAGATATTCTGCACCTACTGGTTCCTGGTGTTACATTGCCCTTGCTTGCACCTGCCCAGTTTGCCAATAAGCCTACAGTACGTACTGCTAGCTGGAAGGATTTGACAGTCCCCTTGTTATTGGAAACAAAATACAGGTGAGGGAGTGACAAGCTTCTCTGTATATCTGGGTTCACGTGATGTCATTTATGTTTAGAAACCAAAATGTCTGGTGGATGTGGTTGAAAGAATGCTATATCCTGGCAGTTCCTCGGTCATTATTTCTAATAAATACTCTTAGGATTGTCTGGGCTAATGCTCCCCATGTGTCCTGGAGTATAGCAGCACAGTGGTTATTTTAACATTTATTTCTGGGAAGTCTCATAACTATGATCTCTGAATGCTCAGCAGCAAATGAACTATGATGGGGAATCCAAGAGCTATCTGCGGGACACTTTATCTCTGGTATCTGTCTTTAGAGTGCTTTGCTGCTGAATTGTTAGTGGATTTTTTAAAATCAGTGCTGCTGGTGAAAGTGAACTAAAGCCACTGGCTTCTTGACCAAAAGCATATTAATAATCTTCTTTTCTACACGGTACTTCAAGATTGAATGATTTAGGCAAAGGAATTGGAATAATCCAGTGAATTTTCAAAGGAGAAAAGAACTAAACTGTATTAGTGTGACCAAAACCATCTTGTGTTGAGTGGTATATAACTGAAATGAGTTAAATGTCAGTGAGTGTTGTCTTGGGCACCTGTCAGCCTCATCATACATTCATTCCTTGGGAAGTTTTGACATAGGCACAGTTTTGATGAAATGCCCAGACCACAAGCTTCCAGAGGCAATTCAGGCAGATTCAGCATAAGAGGAGTCACAGTGAATGTGGTGAGGCTGTTCCAGAAATTAATCTCATCTCGTTTGTTCAAGTTACTTTTAGGAAAAATATCAGGGTCATTGTGTGGGAGAAATTTCTGTTGTTGCTGCTATGCAAATCTTTTGCTAGTATCTGCCATGTGTTACCATCTCTTATATGGAAGAGATAAAAAACATTATCTTGAAAAGAAAATTGAGAGAAGCATTTTAGGATGAGAGAAACATGGTTACTGAGGGCTTTTTTAAAGAATTAGCTTATTTTTCACACAAGAATTTTTAAATGAAAAAGAAAAAAAAACATTGCTAATTATTTTATAAAAACTTAAATGCAAATGTGTAAAACCACTATTCAAACACCGAAACCATAAAATGTTCTACTGGGAAACAAATTATAAATTAATCTTGACTGGCTAACTTAGGTCTTAAATGCCTGCCTCGTTCAGTTTGGTATCTCAATAACATTGCAGCAAAGGTAGAACAACCCTATAGCCAACAGTGGACTGTAGAACATAGAGGTGAGTTGAAGAGACTTGAGGTTGGCAGGGTAAATGTAAATTCTGCCTGAGCAACTCAGAGGTGGCTGTCTGGGGCCAAAGCCTTTCATGCAGTTGTAAATTTGTGTCTGAATAGGTCAGGTAAATACCAAGTTTAGAGGCACTCTCCTGAATGCCAGTGCATGGCAAGTAATAGAAACATCATAGTATAACCATCACTTTCAGTTTCATCACACCTGCATTTGTGATAGTGAGGGCTGGATGGTTTGTGTCATGCTGGATCTCACTGGCTGGACAATGTGGGGTCTTAGAGCTGGAGCTAGATGTGTGCCCTGCCTCTGGAGTACTTTGGCAGAGCTTTGGGACCGAGGCTGGGAGTATTTTATGTGTTGGGACTGAGAAACATCCACATGCTGTGAGGAGCCATGTAGCAAGAGATGACATACATTGTATGTAAAGGATGCCAGCAGAGCGGATACACAGAAGGGCTGGTCTTTCCCTGATATTTGTCTGCATTATGCTTAGTCTCAGGCAGCTGCTTTTGTAAGGACGTGAGCTTTCATAAGCATCTGTTGTCACTAAATCCTATTCACAATTCTAGAGAAGATATTGGAGCGAGTGGAGTGATGTGAAGCACTGGTGAATTCTACAGACCTTATCCAGCACCTGAGCCTGACAGTCTCCTACTGTGTGTTTCATCTGCAGCTCTGGAGTTGAATCTTGCTGAGCCACTCTGTCTGCTGCATGAAAGACCTGACAGATATTTTTTTCCCCCTTTGCATGCAGGCTGCTGCTTGATCTCTATCCCTGCACTGCCTTTCCTTTGTATAGACAGCCAGGAAGGATGAGGAGGACAGGCAGAGAAAGAACAGCTGGCTGGAAAATGCAGCATAAAGAAAAGTAAAATCCCACCATTTATACTTCAGGGCAGACATAGTAGGGGCTGGTGTCTTAGTAATTGTTCAGCAAACACAGTCCCAGACCCAATGCAGATAGTACCTGTAAACCTCAGGAACCTAATGGCTTTGAGATTTGTTTTGAAACTAAAGTCCATATTTATTGCAAGCATCTTGGAGCAGTTCATAAGAGGCTGTAGCTGTTGGCTGGGGTCTGGCCCCACGTGTTCCTCAGAGGTTGTCTCCGGTTGTAGAGAGCTTTATGTTTCAGGGGCATTTGGCAGTGTCTGTGCCTTTGGCTGGGGAGCACTGGCTGGAAAGGCTCTGCTTCCATTTCACTCACAGTTTATAATTACTGCCCATGATGTGATTGTTCAGTCATAGGCAGCTGTGTGTGGGGCTTTCCAGGCACATTAAGCTGTCAAACATTTTCCATGGCTGTATAAACTGTTCCACACAGGCAGCTATCAGTGTAAAGGAAAATAACACTGAGGTGCAAGCAAGTGAGGACAGACCCTGTAGTTTAATAAAATATTGCTCATACTGTAACATTCCACAAGCTTCTAAACTCATGCTGAAATACATTTGTTGTCTTCCCTGGTCTTTCTGTTCAGTTGCAGCATTTCAGTAAGTGGAGTGTGGTGTCCAGGTGTTCCAGTGTATCCTCTCTGATACTGGGCAACACTGGGAATTTTGGGAGAGTTTCCAGAAACCATGGAGATGTGAGATAATCTTGCACTTCCTATAGTCTCCTGAACTTTCAGAAACCAAGTTAAGCCTGAAAGTAACAGATTTTGTCCTTTTTAATTGTCTTTCCCTTCTTTCTTCCACATATCTACTTTAAAAAGCAGCTGCTATAATTCTGGATATTTTTTCTATGCATAATTTCCCCCTTTGAATCCAGTCTGAATCTTGGCATTTTGGCAATGAGTTCCACAACCTGATTTCACACTGCATGAGCGATGCTCCTTTCTCTTTTTCCACCTTTTGGCTTCCTTTGTTCTCATGCTGTGAGACAGGGAGACTGGATGCTCCCAGCCCTTTTTCTTCAGGCTGTGCAGCGTTCTATAAATTCTTTCCTTTTTTAACTAGTTTGTTTCCCAGTCCAGGTCTTTTCTATATTTTTTATTGGATGATAGCTTTTTCCCTAAGCAATTGCTCTTTTTTATCACTGTTCTGGGTCTATTCTAGTTAAGAGCTGTCTTGCTTGGATGGCATGACCATCACACACAGTACTCCAGGGAAGGCTGTGGTATTACTTGCTGTTCTAATTTCCTCATCTAAAGAAGACTTAGCCTATAGAAGATAAACAACGGAGTTTAGAGTTGGATGTGACCCAGAAAGCTGGATCTAAGCACCTTTAAGCTTCAGGGAAACTTGGATTCAGATCAGAGGTTTTTTGGCTCATGTTTGGAGTGTAGTCAGCAATTACTTCCATGACTATTGAACCCAAGCAAAAATTTAGCAGAGGGTTATGTATAGCTCCTTTAATCTGCTTTGGAAGACTGCCCATTCCTGTGCTGTCAAAGACTGAGGAATTGAAAAGGTGACCTAAAGCCACCTCTGTCTCCTTATCTCTTGCAGGGAAGACAACTTGCTGCACTGGAAGAACCATCCATTTGCTTTTCTTGTGTGTGCTCACCCCTTGCACTGCCTACAGTTCCAGCGTTGTGCCAGTCCCCTTGATTTCTAAATGGTGATGGAGGGTTCGACACCTCCTGAGTACCTGTGCCCAGCCTCCTGTGAAGAAATAACCTATTTCTGAACCTTTGTGTCACCATGTGTATGTAAGTGAAATGGTCAAGAGGAGGTAATGTTCAGATCTGGAGATGCTTTGTTTTCTTCATGAAAAATTATTTAGAAGAAGCATGAAGAACCTCCCAACTGGAACTGCTAAACCTTCAGTAATAGGATATTGTAAAGGAAATGGTAAGGTTGGACTGGTGTGAAATAAAAGATGTCAGAGATGGAAGCTCAAACATTATTGAAAAATATTTTTATTCCTTGCTAAATTTTTCAATTCAAGCCCTACAACTCAGGGATGAGGGGAGTTGGTGAGCTGACACTGCTGGGACCTAGCAATAACTGAACACCTACTTTTCAGCTCTAACTCTGAAGTATTGACAGGAACTTGCTTTTTACTTCCCCTCTCCCTTTTTCTTGTCCTCTTTTAAAAAGAGGAGTCGTGTTTACTTGCAGAATGTCCATATTCTTATTGCTGTCACTTTTCATATAAGTAAGGACAAAGCATTGACCTTATAGCTGAGAGACTAATTCATCCTATAGTCTTTCACCCTACGATTTCAGTCAGAAAACTGTGGTATGCATGGAAGGGCATGGTAAACAGGCAAGGGCTATTGGCAGTCCAAACTGAAATTTTCAATGTTGACAGAAAATGTACGTGATCTTAAGCATAGGAATACTTATAAAGGTAATACTATTTTTCTTGTTCAGAGAAAATGTAGAACTATCATTCCTAAGGATTGAAAGCTTGGATATTAGAATAATGTAAGTAAGACATACGAAGATAGTAAAAGGCAAAATGTGGTAAAGGCACTACATACACTGTACTTGAACAGAGGCTTCATATTGTAACATCGCTCCACTGACAAAACTGTAGTTGCGTTTCTGTCAGCTGGTTTAGTAGAACAGTGTTGGGTTTTTTTCCCCTTTTAGGTTACACGAGCCCTGGAGAGGGAAAGTAGTCTCATGCCACATTTTTTACTGCATTCTCAATGGCTGCTCCTACCAAAAGAGCTTACAAGGCTTCTAGTGGCAATATTTTTCCTAAATCTTTCTGAAAAATGAAATTATTTCTTCAGGTGAAGCTAGTATACTAATTAATTGTTCATAGAATATATAGGCAGATGTTAAAAGGGAAAGAAATTGCTGCTTTTTCTATGCACTGAGCCTTGAACTTAATCAAGGACAAAGTAAACCAACAGAATTTATCACCCTCCCTAACATTTCCTGTTCTTAGTGCCAAACTCTCCCCTCCAATTTATTTCTTGGTACAGATCCATTTTCCATTCCACAGAAACAGCCTCTCTAGCCATCCTTTTGTATTAGGATGTCCCCTGGACTCCTGTCCTTTACCCCAATCTTCTGAGCACTTTCTACAAATTTACATAATGCACATCAAAATGATTTCGGCTCAGAAGATTGAATCCCCCTCCCAGCTGCGTCTCCCAAGTAAACAGTTTGATTGGGTTCACTTTCTTTTGTTGTTCTTTCTTCCAAGGGGTTGAGTATCCAAACTTCTTCTTGCAAGAGAAATACTTCTTCCATGGTTTTGTTCTCAGTGGAAGCTGAGGTTGCCTGTGTAATTACAAAACTTGTAGTGTTGATTCAGCTGAAGAGACTTTTTAAGGCATGGCTAAAGATAACTTGGAGAAGTGGTAGCACCTGGCAAGTCTATGTCCTTGTTAGTAAGACATGAGGTGGCTCTTGTAACTCCAGGCTGAAGCTGGACTCCAGAACAGGAAGCTGTGGTGAAGGGCATGGTCTAAACATGCCCACTGTTTCCTCAACACTCCTTACTCTGTACCTGGTGATAGCTTATTTCTTCAGGCTAAGAGATCTTTCTCTTCCTTCCTATTGAATCATTGCGTGACTCAGAACCTCTTGAACTAGTTGCACAGCATTTTTTGTTGTACAAATTTGCAGAAATTTGCAGTAGAACCTTTTCCACTGAAGGATCTCAAAGTGGTTTCCAAGCATCACTAAGTTTATCTTTTTTCTTTTTTTCTCTCATTGTACTAATTTTCAGGAGGAGATAAGATTTGCAAAGGTTTGGGAAATTGCACTGGTTATGAAGTAAAATTCCAATAGTCAAGAATAGAATCTGGAAACCCTGCTTCCTGGTCCCTTACAGCCTTCATAGTAAGATCTTGAAATGTAATCCTGACGGTAACTGACAGTCTAAAGAAGTTTTGTGCAATTTCCATTTGACATAACTAGACACAGAATTACAATGTAATCCTTAAAGAATAGCATTTCATACATGTTAAATATAAACTTTTTCAAGTAGGTCATAGACATAGATAAACTGTTCAGTTTTCAGTATGGGAAACCATGTTCACTGTCATCTTTGGAAAGGATGACCATAGGAAATTGAAGAAAATGGCTTAGGAGGATTAAATGAGGAGACAGGTTTAGTCATTTAGTACATCTATGGTTGCCCTATGGAGCACAATTCACCAAACTATTAGTTTTAATCATATTTGGTGCAGGTGAATTCCTGTTTTTACTTAGTCAAAGTTCCCAATCTGCCACTGGTTCCATGTCAATATATTGACAGATAACCTACATGTAGATGTTTATCTACAGAAGTCTTTGGATTATTATTTTTGCCTGCTAGATATTTCACTTCAGTTGTAGCTCTGTTGCCTGAGTGATTAACAAGAGATTGAAGTGCAAAGTAAACTGTGAATTGCAGGTAGGAATTTGCAGATGAACCAAGAGATGAGTTGAGAATTCATGAGGCAAGGAAACGAACAAACTTTTTCATAGATATTGGAATACTTATAAATTGATAACTTATTTAAAAGATCTTGTGAAATACCAAATTGTGTATTCACTATATTCTCAACTTTATTGTGCTTAGCATTAAATATGTCCATTATTTATTTTAAAAAAAAAAAATCTCAGCTGTCATGTTTGAAGCCTCATATTGCTTACCGTTTAAACTGAAGCCTCTTTCCCATCTCTTCCCTTCTGCTCTTTACTGGTGCTTCCTCAAGAAGCATTGCACCAGTGGGTTCCTTGTGAATAAATTCAATGTTTCTTTCCAGATTTAGGCGCCCATGTGCCTAACATAAGCACCTGCTAGCTATGGAAGTGTAAATTAGGAGGTATGTCTTAATTACACCCAGCATCAGCCTGCAACCATGTAACTTAGTAAGTAGGAACTATGGAAGCTATTTGCAGATGACTTATTGTCACTTTGCTGCCTCATGTCTTTGACCTAAAGCGGATGGGCAGCTGTGCCTCCAGAACAGATGCATGGTTTTTGACTAATTCAGATGTGAGAGTGTTTCTTCACCTCTGGGCAAAATTCCTGAGACCTACTGCACCTCTCCTTTGCCATTCCCCTGCGTAAAATGAATGGCTGCACACATATTGAACTCTGCAAATTTGTTTGTGTTTTCGATATTACCACTGTCTATTACACACAACCTATAAGATACGGTTTGCTACCAGGAAGAGGACACAGGAATGGGATGTTTATGTAGCTTGGTGGCTCTTTTCACTGATCAGACACAACTCTTTTGTAGTTTATTGATGTATAAAAGTGACAAAAATACATTAGAAATAATTTAGTTCCCTTCCCCATCTCTGAATCATCTCAAAAATGAGTAGTGACGTTTGGAGGGAAATATATTGTATCAGTAAAAACATATTCATACTTTTAAATGAAGAAATTTAGCTGTGCTGCGTGGCTTGCTGGTACCACGTGATCTTGATCTGAAATACCTCTTGGAAAAAATACTCTTTCTCTGTGGGAACAGGTCCAATAGCAGTGATGATCTGCAGTCTTGTTGGGGTCATGAATGTGTCCCAAAGTGTGAAATGCAGAAACGAATGTTTCTTTTTCAGGTTCCAAATTGTTGTAATAACTAAGCACATCTCAGATTTGAGATATTTCTATTTATAATCCTGCATGGTATGCATTATTATGCTTTTTTTCTTAAGGATGGGGGACCTAAGACACCAACTATCACGACAAGAGTTGATAACTGCATTTTTTTGAACAGCATTTTCAGGGCAAAAACAATGAGCTTCTCTCTATTCTGAAAATATTTTCTCCAGTTCATTATAGGGGCATGTCAAATACAGTTTTGGAGAAACTACCTCTCCTGGTGTGGTACTTTTCAGTGAATAAACAGGTTTTTATTCTCCAGAGCTGAGCACTTTATGCCAAACCTGCATTCTCATAGGAATTCATATTTAAATCATCTTTTTATCCTTCACTTAGCATGGGAGAGATTGACTTTCTTGATTGTCTCATTAGTATAAATGAATTTGTTCTGAGTTAAGTTTCTTTAACTGACCATGAATGCTATCAAGCTGGGTCCATTAATGAAAAACTACACATTACTGTTGTCTCATGCATTTTGTCAGTTGCCACTGACACATCAGTCTCTGCCAGGTATTATGAGTACTACGTAATTTGCTGTTTTAGGGTTTGACTAAGTGTATTGGGAGGAGGGCTGCATTGGCAGCTGGAGGGCAAAAGTAGTTGTGTGTACACAGTAGTACAGCAGGTACTGGTTCTTCCAACAACTAATCTCTTGTACTTGTTTTGCATATTGAGAGAGGCCATTGTTATGCAAAATACAGCCGCTGATTATTCCATTACAAGATTGTTCATATGAAAAGGAACAAAGTAGCTCATTGAGAAAGAGATTTGAAAGGATTCTACTTATATTATCTTGGGGAGCAAGAAGGGGGAAGGAACTTGAAACTTTGACTACTGACAAACACTGTAGAGTGGTTTTGGTGGTAAAGGAAGCTGGTGATGTGATAAGGTAAAAGAAGTCCATAATTTCTATACAGAACTGGTACGGTACAGGCAAAACCAGCTGACACTGCTTTAGCGTGCCTGTGTAGGAGATAGTGTGCCAAATGTAATACTTTTCCTTATGCAATATCCAACAGCATATTTTTAACCTTTCTTCTGTGGACACATACCAGCTAATCACAGATAGACTGCTTGATGCTTGGCATTTGGTTCTCAGTAAACACCTCTGCCTGCATAAATATTTGTTCCTAGGACTGGGAAATTGCTCTGTATATGTTTAGTGCCTGTACTATGTAGTTTTGTTTCTTCACTGTTCATGCACCTTTGCCTTACCAATATGATGATAAATGAGGGGTCAGGTAAAGATGGTGGTTGTTCATCACTATTATAGTTGACTTGTTCTGTAATGATCTTTTCTTTAAATGTTAAGTTTTTATTCTTCTAAGATAATGGTGTAATTTCACATTTCTATATAAGGAAGTTTAGTTAGACCTTGAGGACTTTGAATAGCTCTGATCAAAAACATATCTTTTTACTCAATGGGAAGTAGCTTTTATAACTAAGTGAAGAACTTTTGTAGAACTTCTTTAAAACAGAAATTCAGACTTCTCCACTCCCCTGCCCTCACATACCTAAAATTTAGATACCTTTTAGTTTTGGAGTTATTCACTCACTTATTGAATGAAAGCCTGACGTATTAAAAATACTCCTTAAAACATTTTACTGGGAGGAAAAAATATAGTTGAGGCAGTTAGAAAATATCCTTTCCCCTAAATGAGTGGTTAGCTGATTTCCTGAGGAGTGAAGCCTTATATCCTTCCAGAATTCATGTTAACAAATATATACATGTAAAAACACTTATGGATGATATGGATCTATGTATCCTAATATTATAACTCTATATACATTTGTGGAACTCTGTATTTGAATGCAACTCTGTGAGGAGTTCCTTGTACATGGAACACTACTCTTTCCCAGAAACTTGCCAAGTGCAATGACTTCATGATATTTTGAGGTAGAGAATTTCACCTTCTAAATACATAGTGTCACATAAAGCATTGCTTTAGGTCTTAGTGTTCCACTTTCTTGTAGGATTCAGTGTCATTTTCCTCCTGCACTGTAACTGAATGTCATCCAGTTTTTCTGCTGTGTTGACTTTACACAAGTTATCCTGATATTTTACATTTCTGTTCAGATTAATACAGACTTTGTCAATATAATTCTGTTTTTGAACTTCAGATTCCTTGTCTCTGTACCCCTCTTACCTCATACCCCCTCCCATGGAAAAAAAAGAAAAAAAAAAGATGTTCATGTCTCTTTTGTTTCCCAGTGATCTAGATAAAGCCTTACTGTAATCTTTCTTTTTTTCACCTCCCCTGCAACAGTTTATCCAAGTCTATCATTTTCTCAGCCAGAACAAAATCATCCACCTCATTGGATTCTCTTCCACCTGCTCCAATGCCTCTCAAACTGATGTCCCATTGACTTTAATACATGTTCTTCTGTGTAAAGTGCATCAGTCTGTTTGGTCCTGGGGGCACAATAATACCCTTGTCTCTAGACAGCAGAATTATCTGCTAGGAGCAATCAAAGACCACAGCACATGTTTTCATGCCCTCCGCCATGGCCTTCCAGTTTTATTCATTGAGAATCTTCATTCCACACATCAGATGTCCATCAGACCATTCACAAAGCAGTTCCCTTCAATGGTGTGGTGCTTCACCAAAAAGTTGCTTTACCATGGGATAGACTTCAGATCCATATCTATTGCAGGTAGGAAAAAAAGCTCTGTAGGTTATGCTGGCCAATACATGCCTTGACAAGAACATCTTTTCTGCAGGCTTAGGTGTTGAATTGGGAACCAGTGAGAGAGGAAAGCACAAAGAGTTTACTGGCTGAAGGTGTATAGTCTTTTTCAGTAGGAACAATGAATTCGGTCTGAGGAGAGCTCCAAATCTCTCCCAGGGTGTTCACTTTAGGAAATGATGGCTTGTGTTAAGCTTAATACTACAGAGTATGGTTTGTGTTCACTACACAATAAATGTGACTATATTACCTGCTAAGTGGAGTTTAAAGAGCTTTCCTGCAGAGCAGCGAAGGAAGACAGTAAGATGGAGCTGAGCAACAGCACAGGGCTTATCCTTTGCAAACCAACAGCTTTTTATCTTGATGTTCCCTTTAAAATACTTCTACTCTCAGTCAGCTCTCAGTTTTCAAAAGCACTTTTCAGACAATGTTTAGTAAGCAGATTAAGTGAAGCTATTGGAAGCCCTGTAAGGAGCAGGAAGGTCTGGGAGACTTGCAGGGTTTCATACTACTAAAGACAGTGCCTGGCAGCTGAGTGTCCACCAGCCAGCGCTAAACCCTCTGTGGTTAAGGAGATGGTGAGATTGTCAGGTGCTCTGTGCCACTTGTCTGTCAGTGGATCAGGCAGTGTATGAGAAGAGATGTGACAGCACACTGTCACAGGTAGGAGGGCGAGGAGAGATGTGTGCAGCCAGCTGCAATTAGCAAGCCCTCTCTGAGAGCTGCCAGCATGCAGGAGAGAGGCGGCAGAGTGTGAATTTGCCTTAGTCCCCATGGGAATGTGGTTATGCTTAGGAAAGCTGGGTGATGGAGGAAGCTAAAAGGTTTGATGTTACTGGCAAATGCACAGGGTGAGTGGCTCTTTAAGAGAAAGGACGTGAGGCTGAGGAGTGCTGGAGGCAGACCTGTGACCTCCTGTCAAAACGGCTAGAATTAGAAAACTCTAATTCTGCTGAGAAGGAATTAATAAAAAATGGGGCTAAATTTTACAGGGGAAGTACTGTGGTTGTGTGTGGGGGTGAACGGGCTTTGTGGGGGAAAAAAAGGCAAACCAAAGCATGAGACTTCAAGAGAACTTATTTTTTTAAACCAGCAGGGTGAGAAGGGGGCACTGGCTAGGAAGCAGCTCTGTGGAAAAGAGGGATCTGGGCTCTGCTGTAGATCATGAGCCAAACACAACTGGGTTTTGTCATGCTGTTGTGGTAAAGCAAGTGTAAGGGATAAACAGTATGTCGCCTGAAAGACATGAAGAATAAACTGATCAATGCTAGCAGGGTTTCACCAGGGAGTACTGTATATTTGAGAGGTACATAGGCAGGGAGTATACTGTGTGCTAAATATGCATGACACCAGTTAAATACTCATGTCTCCATCTTTGTTTCTTTATGCAATTACTTTCTGGGCCCCGCACTTCAAGAAAGATGTTGAGGTGTTGGAGCGAGTCCAGAGGAGGGCGACCAAGCTGGTGAAGGGTCTGGAGGGTCTGACCTACGAGGAACGGCTGAGGGAGCTGGGGTTGTTTAGCCTGGAGAAGAGGAGGCTCAGAGGTGACCTTATTGCAGTCTACAACTACCTGAAGGGAGGTTGTAGTGAAGTGGGAGTTGGCCTCTTCTCCCGGGCAACTAGCGAGAGGACAAGAGGGCACAGCCTCAAGCTTCGCTAGGGGAGGTTCAGGTTGGACATTAGGAAGAATTTCTTTTCAGAAGGGGTTATTAGACATTGGAATGGGCTGCCCAGGGAGGTGGTGGAGTCACCATCTCTGGATGTGTTTAAGAAAAGACTGGACATGGCACTTAGTGCCATGGTCTAGTTGACATGGTGGTGTAAGGGCAACGGTTGGACTCGATGATCCCAGAGGTCTCTTCCAACCTGGTTGATTCTGTGATTCTGTGATTCTGTGATTCTGTGTAATTGGGCTGGAGGAAACTGCAGTTTCTCTTTCCAGAGTCTTCTCAGAATGCATGGATATATATTGGCATTCTGCATGTTTTTCTTGATGTATAGTGAGTTCAAGCTTAAAAACAATGTGTATGTGTAAGGAAAAGGATTTGATGAAAACAGTGAGAATAGTAGAATAGAGGGGATTTGTTATCAATTATAAAGTGGTTTACTTAAGTTATCTTTCAAGACTGCTTTGTCACTGGGAAAAACAAAAATGGAGAGTAGTTAACATTGCTATGTAAGTAGTCCTTTTTATTTTCTTCATAGTTATTTGCGGCTTTCTGGTAGAAGCAATCAGAATATGATAGGGTTACTGTACTGAAATGTTGATTAAAAAGTTTCCAATAATAATTCCTATAAAATTGTTAACTATTCAATAATTTTTTGCTA
Organism: Nyctibius grandis; assembly: GCF_013368605.1. Classification (NCBI taxonomy): domain Eukaryota; kingdom Metazoa; phylum Chordata; class Aves; order Nyctibiiformes; family Nyctibiidae; genus Nyctibius; species Nyctibius grandis. The sequence goes on from NC_090658.1 coordinate 32,777,575, forward strand.
AATTGTTCTTTACAAAAACAAGGTTTAATCAAAAATTTACTTCTTGCCAAATAAACAATTAAAAATATAGATAAATAATTTAAGATAAGGAGTCATTTTACTAGAAATAAATCTAAACCTTAAAGGGGTAGAGATACTGGGGGAATTTTTACTGTCTCCATTACACAAGCAGTGCTTTCTTCTGTGCGTTACTGCTGGGCAGTGGAGCATGGAGAAATGCTGACAGTCGGAGGCAAGTGACCTTATCTTTGAATGACGGCTAGCTGGTGCTTACCACAGTTGGTCCAGGACTCCTAATGGCCCTGTGCTGACAAGCTCTGGAGAGAAACAGGGGCTGAATGAGCCACATGTGAACCTGGTCTGACTGGAGGTGAGTCCTCTCTGCCAGGTGGGACTGCAGCACTCTGCCACTGCCCCAGCTGCACAGCACTTGTCAGGCAGGTAACTTGATGCATTTGGTCTCCAGCAGTGTATATCACTTGCTGCTTGGCTGAATTTAGCTAAAATTAATGCAAAAAGAAAAATTATACTGGGATGGTATGGGGAGGTTGGAGTGTCTGGAAAGACCAGGGCAAGCAGGGGTTGGCCAGGGCCACCAGTCACACTCAAGTCAACAGAACAATTTCCCATAGAGAGTGTGTAGCAATGAAAGAAGCAACGTGACGTAGTCTGACAAGTAAGATCGGGATCTGCCTCAAGAGAAAAACAATAACAGTAAAGATAAGAAACAGCGCAGAGCCAGGGGTAACAGCTGAAGTGTGATGATGAATACCTGACCCACTCTTCCAAAAGAGTCTGGGTGTAAATGGGCATAGATGGATGGTCTGGTTAAGAGGTGTTCTAGCTAAAAAAAAAGGCTTTTGTCTCTGAAAGGTTGTTTATTTTTATTAAACCAGAAGTTCTCGCTAAAAAAAAAAAACGAAAACAAAAAAAGACCCTGACTACAAACCTCACCTTTTATACCATTTGAACTATAAAAACACTACTGTTAAGTTCCCATTTCTTTCTGTCAGCAGACAAAACCTGGAAAACACTGCTACATGAGCAGTGCAGTGATCGTTGGTGTGTACATCTGTCGTATATTTACACTTTCAGCAATAATTGCTTGAATGATCCTGGTTCATGCTGTCAGACAAAGGCCATAGTAGCTTCAGAGAACTGTCTCTTCAAGAGGAAATAAATGTAAGTTCCAGTAGCTCCAAGTTCCCAGATACATTGTCATTAATAATCTGAATTATTTCAGTCAAGGAAATGCAGAAAATGTGGGTTCAAGCTAATGTAAATGAGCATGATCTGTTTCCCCACACATAGATGTACTGTATACCTAAAACCGGGTTCTGTTTCTGCTGTGGTGGTGCAATGACTACCTCAGTATGCTTTTGGCCAATAAACAAGCTGCTGGGCACTATATCTGTAGTAAACGGGTATCCAAAGGAGCCAGATAATACACTGCTGGAATAAAATAAACCCATACTCAGGGTCCAAGACCATAGCAAACAAGTTCTCTGCCTCTAGAGAGAAGAAGTATCTGTGATCTTAAATGCAAGGTTTTGCTGGTTTACTTTAATACCAGTTGAGGAAAGTACCTGTCATGGATACAATTTCAGACCCAAGAAATTTAAAAGGGTAACAGCTACATTTTCAAGGGATGTCTATCCAGACAGATGCTTTCTGTAAAAGAGGAAAGTTCCTACATAATGTTCCAGGTAAGTTCTTACTCACCACCCAACAGGGGCACTTGACTTTCACTGATCACTTATTAAACCATTCATTTGTTTAAACTGCTTTTTTTCAAGCTATGCCATCAGGCTGACCTGATGCTTTATCCAGAAATTTATCTCCTGCTCTAGTATGACTCAGGGTGCACCAGCAGGTGCATTAACTGATTTTTTAAGAGGATCAGACCAGGTTTCCAGGATTTATATTAAAGTTCTCCAACTGTTTTAGGTCCTAAAGTAGGAAATTTGTAAGGTCCTTTTGAGATACCATTCTGACCATATTTTTAGTTTAGAATTCCTAAGCATTGGATTGAATGAGCCCTTCTGGAAACTCTTGTGCTGATCAGACACTAGATATCTTGACTGCCAATAGATGAGTCCTGAACCCCCATGGAAAATGGGACCTTCTTGCCAATGTTTTCTGAAAAGCTACTGCAGTTTTAGTTCCTTAGGGACTGGATGTCTGGAGTGGCATGTACGTGACAACTGTGTATTAAGTAAACAGCAACACATCTCAGAGCTGTGCTTTATTAAGTTACTGTTATCTCCCCTGGCTTTCAGGAACATTACAGGAAGCCTTTATGTGCTGAGTTAGATGCTGCATAATGAGTCATGACAGCTGGCATTCTGTAATCCTTCTTCATGTAGCACCGTGGTAATAAATTGTACAGGGTGCCTGTGGATCAGCTCAAGAGTTGGCAGATTATGGTCTCACCAGGCTGGAAGTAACAGTCAAATTGCCTTTTCTTGTTGTATCTTGATAATTCCCGTTCTGGAGAGGACTAGAGATTATGAAGGCACTAAGAGAAACAGATAAACATAAAGAAAAATGGTTCTTGAGTTCCTACACTTGGGTGCATGGCTATTTCTGCCTGGCAGTTCACTGCCTGTCAATCCCCTTGCTACCCTCACTTGGAAGCCTGTGTAGCAACTGGGGAAACATGGCCCTGGATGCTTACTCTTGCTACTCCGGTGCTAATAACTTGCCTTCTTAAGCATGTTTGAAATGACCTTAGTAGGTACTCTCAATGCAGAAAAAAAAATAATGTTGAGACCTTGGGAACTGTCTGTTTTGTCCACTCCCTACAAGCTATCCCATTCCTTTCTCTGCCCAAGACAACTTGGACCCAGAGTCCGCAAGATATCCTCAGCTGTTCTTGAAATCTAGAGGCTGTATTGTTTAGGGGTCTTGAATTTGAGCAGCATAGGGGAAAGGGACCTGGGGGTCCTAGTGGACAGCAGGATGACCATGAGCCAGCAGTGTGCCCTTGTGGCCAAGAAGGCCAATGGCATCCTGGGGTGTATTAGAAGGGGTGTGGTTAGTAGGTCAAGAGAGGTTCTCCTCCCCCTCTACTCTGCCCTGGTAAGGCCGCATCTGGAATATTGTGTCCAGTTCTGGGCCCCTCAGTTCAAGAAGGACAGGGAACTGCTAGAGAGAGTCCAGCGCAGAGCCACAAAGATGATTAAGGGGGTGGAACATCTCCCTTATGAGGAGAGGCTGAGGGACTTGCGTCTCTTTAGCTTGGAAGAGACTGAAGGGTGACCTCATTAATGTTTATAAATATGTAAAGGACAAGTGTCATGAGGATGGAGCCAGGCTCTTCTTAGTGACATTCATTGACAGGACAAGGAGTAACGGGTACAAGCTGGAACACAGGAGGTTCCACATAAATATGAGGAAAAACTTCTTTACGGTGAGGGTGACTGAACACTGGAACAGGCTGCCCAGAGAGGTTGTGGAGTCTCCTTCTCTGGAGACATTCAAAACCCGCCTGGACGCGTTCCTGTGTCATATGATCTAGGTAATCCTGCTCCGGCAGGGGGACTGGACTAGATGATCTTTCGAGGTCCCTTCCAATCCCTAACATTCTGTGATTCTGTGATTCTGTGATTCTGTGTGAATTTGGAGCTAGGGAAGAAATCCTGTATTGTAGGCCTGGCTGTTCAACCAAATATCTTTCCTGATTTTGTCTTCCGTGCCTCCAAATCATGTTTTAAAATTAAGGAATGCCCATGTTGGAGATGATTTAAAGTATCATTATACTTCTTTAAGTTGCATTTTGGTTACATATACCTCTTCAACTGCTTATATGTGTCTCTGTTTTGCCTTAGCACACGTGTCACCATTTACAATAACTTGTAAATGTGTTTGATACAATAATAAGCGATGAGGATTGAGCTGATCAGTTGCAGTAACAACCTGCTCATTCCTAGTCCGATCCTTTTTTCCTCTCTCCTATATGTGTTATTTTAGTGGGATCCTATGGAAAATATAACAATTAGTCCCTCAACAGCAGTCTATCAGCTGGACCTTCTGCCACTCCAACTTCTGTATTGTAGCTTAAAAGCAAAAGCTGTATCCTCTTTCAGATGAGTAAGCAAAAATAACTTCTCTAGGTGAAACTACAGGGGGAACTTGACATAGTGAGCATAAACCTAAGGTAACTTTCACGTCAGTACAACATGTCAGTATAAAGCATCATTGTGCTTACTGGTAAGCATCAGCAGTGTAGGCTTGAAGTGTCTCGTCTAAGATGACACAGACACATATGGATCATTTTGAATTTTTATTATCAACACATTGGTTTTTCTTTCATGTTTCATCCTTATTTTTTAGTATCTGCTTTACTACAGAAAATGACTTGCCACTTATGTCTGCTGGAGTTCCACAGAACTTTGGGATTGAACTGAGACTTTTGCATTGAGGCCAGAGAAAGTTGCTTCTACTGTAGTGATGTTTCTCTCAAAAGAGAAAGGATCCACTGTGCCAGGCTAGGCTTTTCTTGAAAACAGTTGCAACCTCACAATTACTAAAGGCAGAACACAGCATTTCGTATTGGATTTCTGTCTCTTCTGTTCAGGAAATATATTGTTTCTGCCTCTGAATAGTTAACAGTAACATTAGAGCCAGGTATCATGTGGATGGGTGTCATGAAGATTTTGTTAATTAATATCAGCCCTAAGATGTAGCTAACAGTAATCTATCAGCATCTGCTGTTTTGCCACGTCTCTTCAGATCTGAGCAGCAGGCCCCTTTGGATCCACTGTGAATTGTCAACACAGCGCTGTGAGCCCAAAGCAACCTTTGCAATGTGGACCCTTAGTCCCCAAGTCATCTGCTGATGCAACCTGCAAAATCCCCTCTGCTCCTGCGGTCTCCCCCAGCTGTCACACAGTTCTAGCAGATCAGCCCTGACTTGATGGCCCTCCTGTCATCATAAATATCTAACAGACATATGTCTCAAACTACTTTAAAAAAATGAAAATACTGCTCATTTCACTACCATCAGTGAACTGCTCAGTTTGGTCTAATATTGAATCCCCTTTGGATTTTCAAACTCAGCTGCTGAAATCACAGTTCCTAATGGATCTCTGGAGTAGCTAGTTGGTTTTACCATACCTAGAACTTGGTTTCTTAAAACACCCCATGTTCAAATCTTGGGGCATGCTGCTTTTGTGGACACTGGAGCTTTTTCCTGGTAAAGCAACTCAGAGTGCTGCTTCCTCGACTGTCCTGAGTTGCCTACAAGACTGTGGAGATCATATTTTGTTTTCTTTTTGGCTATATCCTTGTACAAAGGGCAATAAAAAAAAGAAATCATGGCCTTGCAGTAAGGATGTTATCTGTAGGAGGGCTATATATCTATCATGAGTTCACAAGTATATGATGCTTAGCATGGACACGTTTGACCAAACTCAGGTAGTAGCTAATCTCCTTGGCAAAAGGCAAATTCCTTTTGTTCCATTCTCTATCAGATAGCAGCTGCATTTCAATAAAAGACTGAAAAATTATCCCAACCTGGAGGTTACAATAGAGAAGATGTTGCTCGAACTTTTACAAGCCAACATGGAGTTCACAAGAGAGAATAGATTTGTCTGCCCCATCACCAACAGTTATTCTGTTTCCACAGGGACAGATTCACACTTAAGCTGTTTGTTTATATGTAGATTTCATAGGGGAAAGTGTTGATTCTGAATGCTACCAAAAAAAAAGCCAAACAGGTCAGCCAAGTTTGAATTTCAGAAACATGAAGAGAACCCCAGCTTTTTTTGAAGAACTTTTGATCTTGTAGATGTCACAGACACGTTTGGAAATTGTCTGCCCTTCTCAGGAGCTTTGTGATCTTTTGCCAAAAAAAAAATCCTGACTTCATTGCACAGGAGTAATGCCATATCTGGCTACTGTATCATTAAATTATTGCAACTGAGAGTAGAATAAAGATGCTGGTTTTAATGGTCTGTACTCAAGGAATTAGAGGTCAGACAAAAATTAATCACTATGTCACGGGAGTATGCAGTATTTCTATTCAAGGTGCTATAGTATTTCTATTCATGCTGTCAATGGCAAAGAAAAATTCAAGAGACCCAGGAGGTTCTTCTGAAAAGTAAGACTTCTATGGCACACAAATTTCTGTTGAAGTGTAGTTTTTACTGGCAGGGGTTGGATGCCAGCAAGCTGATAAATAAAAGAACGTAAGATAAATACAGCTGTTCTCCTTTTAGCCAAATCCTGATTTCCCTATGGTTTTTGTTACATATAGCTTCATGCATGTACTTCTCACTGTCTTTTGTGTGAGATGAGGCTGAGTAGTATAAAAAGACTACCTTACTGCATGACCACAAGGTGGGCTACTAAAGGCGTATTGTACTAGACAGTTTCCATGCTTTTTGCATACTGCATGCACGTGCATCATAGTGGGCAAATGACTGTGGAGGGGGACTGTAGAAGGGCATCAATGTTGGGATGACAGCTGTTGATTACTTTCACTAGTTTCTCATACTTTACTCTTCTACCTTCACCGTGCATCTGCTGCTTCACTTCTCTCTTACTTAGCTTGATGTGTAAGTTGCAGCTAAACACACACAGATGTAGAACTTGCCAAACAGATCAGCGATAACTATAACTGTTATCACCTCTTGAGAGTCAATAGCAGCTAAACAGTAATGCTTGATGCAGAAGGAGTAAGATTACTTTAAAAAGTAATTAAATGACATCCAAGCCGTTCTCCTCCTTGCGTAAACCCCGTCTGCAATGTGAGCAAATTTCTAGCATTACAATGTGTGGGAATTTTGATCAGTGTTGATGGGGTCAAATGTCACTCCAATGAAGACTGAAATGGTTTAGGGAACACCATTGAAGGGATTCTGAATAGCCTTTAAAACTTCAGAAGAGTAAGCAAAGGAGACGTTAACACAACTGGATGAACAGAATCATAACAGAGGAAAATGTTTTGGTTTGCTGCTTTGTTCCTTTCTTTATTCCCTGGGAACAGTTGAGTTATTTCAAATCTTGGAACACAGGTTATCACACCAAAGAATCACTCTGATTTTTATCGTACGGCCTATACTTGTATTGATGGTAGGCTATTGACTGATACAGTCAATTGCACCTATAAGATGTACTTTAAAAGTTAATTATTCACCTCATAAATCATGGAAGGAAATGCCCTTGTCAAGCAGGTTATTAAAACCTCCTAATTGTAAATATTGTAAAGATATTGAAGTTCTCAGCATCTAGTCTGTACTATATGTTACTAGAAAATCCTGATGGCTAAAATAATTTTGTGAGACGGTAAATGGTGAACTTTTTTGTTATTGCTTCTGTGTAGTTTCTGGTATAAATTGTTTGACTCTGGAAACGCAAACCTATAGGGGGTGAGAAAAATGTAACACTGAAAAAGGGAATGGACATAAAATGGCAATGAAAATGAGCTATTTTTTTAGTGTGTAAAGATACTACTAATCATTAAGATGTGTTAGTGAAGTCATAAAAGTAATTCTTCTCATATAAGAGACCACAAAACAGTAGAGCTTTTCTTGTTAGGGCTGAGTCTGGGTGGGTTTTTTTTTAGCCATGTGGCTCCATGGCTGCTGAGAAGCTATAGAGAGAACAATGTTTTGTTTTATTTTTTAAAGAACAAGTTTCTGTATAGGCTAATGCTACAGTAAAGAACTAATCATTATTGCAGGCTCTGTTATGTGCTTTGCAAACTAGAGCTTGGAAATGGTGCTTGTTTTGTTCTGCAGGCTGTTTATGTGGTTCAGTATAAAACTACAAATACTCCCTTGTGTCAAAAGGGATTTTACAACTTCTAAGAAATTATCTCTGTCAAAGCAATGCTTGGGAGTCTTGAGCTTGTAGGTTGAGAACATGAGGATTAGATCACTGACACAACTAAAATGGTCAATGAATACAGAGACATAGAGATGGGGAAGCTGGTCAGCACATGGAAAATGTACTTGGAAGCAAACCTTATGAGGGTTTTTTGACTGCATATAGAGACCTCCTATTTCCTGACTCTAATGCAACAAAACTATCCTTTCTACTGAATTAATGACACAGACAATTCAAGGAAAGGTACTTTCTTACTGTTATTAAGTAAGCTGGAAAGAACTGTGGCTGAATCATATAATGCAAACAAGTATACAATGCAACAAATAATAGAATATATGCTGGAAAAGCATTGATTTTCATAAAGCTGACAAGATTTCTGAGTTTTGATGTGAGTCTTTAGCACAAAGACATTTTCTTTCATTGAATTTCAGTCCTATGAAAGAAGTAAATCAAAGTCTTAGTTGATTTATTTCTTTTCATGAGCAGAAATTCAATGTGATATTTTAAAAGTGCACAGGGAAATAGAGTACTGAACCTCATTCACCTTCTATGGGAAACAGTTGCCTAATTATCATTTATACCTTTAAAGTAATCTTTGAGTGTGGAAAACATTTGGTGGTGCTCAGTGCCTGTGATGTAACTTCTCTGAAGCAAAGAATATGCTGTGAGAAATTGTGGATGCAGGGATAAGAGATCTTCATAAGTTCTTCTTGTAATTATTTGGTACTGTAAATTTACTTCTGTGGTATTGCTCTCTACCCAGGAAGAGTTTCAGTGATAAACAGTACAATCAAATTATTTTCTTTCCATATGTAAATGTACTGGACCTTGCATGAGCTTCAGTTAAAGACACTCTTCTTCAGCAGCTCTGGTTGCTAACAAGCACAGCCAATTCACATTACTGAATAAATTACTGTCTCCCACCTCATCAGGTGGTAATAGACACTAGTGTCCTCACTCACGCTGCTGTACACCATCCTTCACAAAACAGACATGGATAGGAATGGGGAATCATGGTGGCTGTCTTGTGATCTTCCTTTTGCTCATGCACCTCCTGGTGCTTCATGCAATCAGACCCCTGTTCTTTCCCTTGCTGTAACAGAACCCAAATTCATGCTCAATGTTGTTCTCACTCTCCAGCTGCTGCAGTTGGGTGGCTTTATTTTCCACAGAAAGAGACTTGTGAGACACAGAAGGTTAACTAGGGAAATGCTAAGCCTGTCTCATATAACAAAGATGTAACTTACTACCCTAATCAGTCTGCCACAGCTGATTAGAGCTGCAATAAGGTTGAGGTCTGATAAAAACAAGCTGACAGCTCCAACCCCCTGTTAAATTTCCAGTTTTCATTTTGGGTCTTTTCAGATTCTTTGAATCTCTCTTCTTGCCAGTATGAGCAAGTAAGTACTGTTGACTTTGAGCATCAGACAGAAACCTCCACTTTGTTATCTTTTTTAAAAAAGAAAGTCTAGGTAATAAATAGGATCAAAGACAGAGCTCAGAAAATCACAGGAAAGCACTTGGAGTTTATTAGAGTCAAGACCATAAATATGCCTGGTATTGGATAGACATGAACCTTATTAAAGACAAGGTTGTGATTCTCTTATTCAGGATAAAGAGTGCTTTATTCCATGAGTAATTTAATGGGAGTAAATGGTAGGTATGGTCAATGTAAGAATATAATGAAAAATAAGAAAATAAAAAAGCTATAGATCTATATGTTTAAGATTCTTTTCTGTTCTCGGCTTGCTTTTTCGAAATGCCCTATTCAAGAATGTGAACTATTAGTGGCCACATATAGTTTATCATTTAAATTTGTTCTATTATCTGAGGACAGGACATGTAACAAAATCATTTTTTAAGACATGCTGTGGAACTTATCTAAATTGATGGTTATTTGCCTTATGTACAAGTCATAACTGCTATTCTAGCAGCACATGTATGAATGAACACGACATTGGGAAAGAATTGCCACATATTTTGTATATGGAGGTCATGTCTCATAGTCATATATTTGAGTTCTCAGAAGGAGTCAAAGATGTGGGTGATCTGGTTAGGTATGACTTATGTGGGCTGAATAATGGTGAGAGAAGGTTTTACAGGTGAGAGAAGTTTCCAAAGCCTTCCACTAGGATCTGTGCTAGGACCAGTGCTGCTCAACAAATTCATAATCTGTCTCTACAAAGAAGTGAACAGTGATATGATAACATTTACTGATGATACAGAGTTTTTCAGAATTTTTTTTTATAAAAAAATTAAAGATGGATTAGAAGAGCTACAGAAGAACAGACTGATATTGAATACGTGGGTGAGAAATCATCAGGCTAAGTTCAGTGCTAATATTTGCAAATGAAAATGTGAATGAGGAGACTGAGGATGGAGGTAACTCCATCTATACAGCTATACAAGATTAGGAAAGAAATATAGGAGCTTTTGCAAAAGCTTGATACTAAATATCTTAATACTTTACACCAGTTGAAAAGGCAACTAGAAAGATGGGAATGATTGGGAAGGGAATAGAGAGCAAAACAGAATACATAATTATTCTATTATATATTATTCTATAGCTCTCTTCCCACGTTTTGAATACTGCATAGCATTATTCAGGTTGGAAAAGGATGCTTTAGGTCGCAAAAGAAATGACTGGGATATAGGTCTACAGAATCATAAATGACAGGGAAAATATAAGAAATAATGAGTAAAAGTTCCATACTCACAGTTGAAGAAGCAGGGAAAACCTGACGAAATGACCAGGAGAAGATTTAAAGCAAGAGTTTGCCGTGCTCTTCTGTGAGAACCAACCTGGACTGTCATTAAATTTTAAGAAACGGAAACATATATCACTCAGTAGAGCAGTTGCACTTAAGACTGTTATGCATTTCTTTTGTAGAGTTTGGGCACTAATTAAGGCAGACTCTTCCTTTGGACTAGGTACTTTATAATAACGCATTTTCATTTGAGCCTTTTGGAGGATACCATAGGACAAAGAAATTGTGGGAGATTACTACACGACTGACAGTGATATGCACTGGGAATTGATATGCAGACACTTGGCATGTCCCAGAACTAAGTCTCATGGCATTTATTTCACTGTCCACCCTTTAGGTTTTTTTCTTTTTAGTTATAACACACTTACAGAACAATACCTTGAGGAAAGTATCTCATAGCAATCCCCTGTGTGTTCTTCTTTGCCACTTCTGCTATTTTTCTTTCCAGTGTGGTAAATACTTCTATACTGTCAGGGAGCTGACCTCATCTGGAGATTCTTCAGTTTCTAAACAAAGAGACCAGTCTCTTTATCTGAGGTGCAATAGACACATTCCCCATCAGGCCTGAATTCATCCAAATCTTGTGCCTAATAGAGGCAGAGAAAAGCTGCAGCTCATTTCCGTATTTATGTATTTTCCTGTTTCAACACCTCTTTAAGAGCTGTTAGATGGAAAGGCAATTTGGTCTCTTTCTTCCTTGTCTCTGTGTCTGAGGCCAAAGGGAAATTCTATTCAGGCAGAACAGCCATCAGCAGAACAATGGCTGAGTTTTTAAGAGCACATTCCAAACCCTGAAAAGTTCAACATAATTTTGTATTTCATTAGTACGTTTCATCAAAATGAGCTTAAAACTTTCTTTCGTTTGAAAGGAGCAGTACAGATTTACACCTACTGAGATTCTGCTCCTGTGTGTCTTATCTCTACCCAAATATTTCCCCCTTTGTATGCTTAACTTGTCAGCAGGTGAGAATAGGCAGAATGGAAGAGATGCACACTGCACGTATTCATATGGTGGCTCTTACAGATAATTAAAAGTTCCTAATTCCTTAATTTGGTACCTTTCAGCTACACTGGATTTACCTGAAAAAAGGTTTCAACCAGCAGGACAAAACAGATGAATATGTGGTAGCTCACGTACAATCTTTTTTAACACCTGTGTCATAAGCACATTTGTAGACCCCACAACTAGTGAAGATCTGTGGTGTTATTTTTCCTTTGTTCCCTGTCCTATTTCTTGCTGCTTTGCTGCAAGGGCACAGAAAGCCCAAAGCAAAAAAAAAGCACCCTGACCAGTCTGAGCACAAAATACACTGTAAGGCCACAATATAAGCTTGTAGAAATAGAAGAATCTTTTGGATCATAAAGCATTACTAGAATATCACAGGTCAAAAGATGAGTCAGCTTCACTCTTCTGCCATGTGGACCTCAATGCTAATAAACTTTCACCTTTTATGTGGCTATTATTGTACCTCTGTAACATCCAGTCTGCAGCAATACTGGAGTGAATAGTGTCCACACTTTCCCAGGTGAGCATGAACAGGTTTTCTTTGAGGGTCCTTGTACTGTGAAGGCAATTGAATTCTCATTGTCAATGATGTCATGCAGCCTGGTAGCTGGATTTTGCCAGGAAGCTGTGAGAAGTGGGACCAGTGATGGACTTCAGTGCCTGAAAGCTGATCTCTGCAATGAGTAATGATATGTGTCCTGTAGGAGACCCAGGTGCTGTGGACGGAGAGGGGTTGAGTGAGATCTGGAAAGGCCGTTGCATGGAAGAAGGTCCTGGGTGGGGGCTAGTCAGATCTGCTGAGTAGAGAGGTCCTCTTGCTCTCCCTCGCTGCTCTGGAGGTGGTAAGGCACTTCTGTCCATTTGAATGTCCCCAGTGTGAAAAGCCTGGAAAAGTTATTTCAGAGCATTAAACTGTCCCTGTTCTTCTTAAAAACACAAACACCAGACGAGGGGCCAGTGTCTACCTTTCTTAGGTATTATCACTCACTGGTGAGACTTTTTACCTAGGAAGCAGGAGAGTCTGGCTCAAATTTTTGTTTGGCTTCAGATAGTTCTAACACCACTTCCTACCTCCTCTGTGTCTGCTAACAACTAACCTTATTTTTCAGAGACTCACTCCACTTTCATTGACTTTGACAGTACATGAAGTCTAATAACTATAGACCAGTGGGCAGTAGGGGAAGTTTGAGTTCTGGTCCAGTCCATGCTTCCAGAACTACTTAGTTATTTTATGCTGACTTTTTGTGAGATAAAATCTAGAGACCATTCTGCACACAGGGCTCAGAACAGAGACAGTAATTGCAGCTGAATGATTTTCATGGATACTACTTTAAGAAAAGGAAAATTATCTTCTACCAAAGTTGCCATCATTAACCTTTTCTGCTTTTGGGGATCAAGAGGGGAAGAAAGAACAGCTAAATCACAGTGAAGATCAGTTTCTAAAGTTGTACTTCCATAGCCAAGTAAAATTACTTTTAGATATTGTTATGGGTTGGATTAAACCCCTCTGAAACTTATTATGTGTTCCAGTAAATCAGTAGATCCCTTCATAAAACTGAAAATTAGAAGCAGTAGTGCTGTACATAGCAAACAAAGGCAGATTTACCTTGCGCTATATAATGTTAGGCAGCTATATTCAAAATACTGAACAACCACATTACCGAGTTTCACATTTGCAAGTGGTGACCTGATGGAAACAAGCAATCAGTTCCTACTTATCATCTGCTGTGTGTGATTTGTCTGGAAACTGAGTGCTCCTGCCCCATGGTAAATGAAGTTTCATTTGGAGGTGTTCGTTGACCTGTGTAAGTGTACTAGTGATCACATCAAGGGATTTTTCAGTTACATTTGCAGGAAGACTGCTAATCATTGATTGAGGTGAGGGGGTTATCTGCTCAAAGGTTGCTAAATTATGTTAATCTTTTCAGAACCTGATTTTCTCTCCACAAACAAATTCCTTCAGAAGTCTTATCCAAAGACTGAGCAGAAGAGGGATTTTGTTACATACCTGAAATTTTAAATATCCAAAAATAGACACATCAGAATAAAAATGAGTTCACACTTGTCGGGGCGGGGTGGGGGGGAAAGTAGTATCTAACCTGCATTTCTTCTGAGCATTGATTAAAATCTGTTACAAAACCATGGGCTTGCATGACTTTATGGCTATATGCCTACATGATGCTTATCTGTTTTTCTATCTGGTACATGGACTATAATTTTGTTCTGCTCAACCCTTGCAGGTAAGAGTTCAAAAGCAACAGTTTTACTCGTGATTTATATTGCAGGCCTTCAGTATTACTGCAATGTCTCTCTACCTTAATTCTTAATTTTTTGTTTGTATGTCCTAGTTTTTTTTCTTGGTGTAGCTGTTTAGATTGCACCCTCTTGAAACAGTGGTGCTGCCATTATATGATTTTCATTGCGTGGAATAGTGTGGTCAGATCCTTTCATCGAATGAAATCCATGAATATTTAATTCAAGGAATTAAATATTGTTGTACTCAGTTATATATAAAATATATTTTAAATATTGCTATTTATTTTGTTACTTAAAAATTAAAAGATATGTAGGACAGGAGCCATATTTTGCAAGTTCTGGTTCCAACCAAAATACAGCTAAGGGCTTAGCGATTGGATTCCCCTTCTGAACACATGCATTTATCCTCAGAAGTCAAGTAGCCTGAGTAAAGCTGAACATGCATTTGACCTTAACTGGAAGAGGTAAGCCTTCTCCATGTTGATATGTGTAAGAAACTGAACCTGTCATTACTTTGAAACAAAAATTTTCTATTTTTTGAACTGTTCTTTTACCAAAAACTCCAACCCATTGTTCCTCATTAATATGTATTGCACATGAAAAAGTCAAGTCATAGCCCTGCTGACAGTATTTGCTTTCTAAGCCATCTGACATGCCTTGCCAAATGTTATTTTTGGTAGAAATTTTTAACTACTTTGCTATCAATGGTCTGAATTAGAGATGTTTTCATCCAGAACTGTATATTGCTGTGCTTAACATGTCATTATATAAAAAGAAGTCAACAAACCACTTGGGTTTTACATTAAATAGATCAATGTCTCAGCTTTTTAGTTTTGTTTAACATGGTATTGACCTGTATAGCAATTTACTAGCTTAAGAAAGCATCTGCAGTGTTCCTTAAGTGCAGTGCTGTCAGCTGGGAACTAAACGCAAGAAGAGCTCTTCTGTCATCACTTCTGCTGTGCGCACTCTCCATCAGCCCTGCGGTCAGTACCTGGCAATTTAGGGGCTCAGCATGAGCAAAGCAGCAGCGCTTGGATGAGAGCCACTCTGGGCGAGTTCAGGTTTTGCTCTGGGCTCCATCCTTGAGCTCATCCTCTGGAGAAGGAACAAGTCCTACTCTTCCAGACTTCTCTTGACACTGGACTTGAAGGAGCTTTCTAAAGCACAGAGAAGCCCCTGTGGCAACCTGTATACCAGATCCTTTTGCTGCAGTCCCTGTTTTCCATGTCACATTATATTTTAATTCTGTGCCTGAAACTACTTGATATTTTGTTACGGCAGACTACAGTTTTTGTGGATTACTGGTTTTACAGGGAAGATTTTTTCATACACATGATCATTACAAAAATGAGCTATATGTTCAGTACTCTAAATCTTGTGTTTATTTTCATGCTGGATTGAAACGGTGCCTACAGTTTCTATATTTAGTTCTCACTATAAATATCAGTTATATCTTATAAACTGTAGTTAAGTGAATAAAATGCAGATTTTTGATATCTAGGGTTGAATGCAGAGGATGGGACACCAGGATGGAGCTTGGCATTTTGAGATTATAGGGTAAAATTATCTCTCTTGATGTTTGAGTGTTTCTGCAGATCAGGAGCAGTGGGGACAGTTAAATGTTTTCTATGCAACAAATAGCTCCTAAGGGACTGAGTTATTCTGAGTCACGTATTTGGCCAGCTTGATGGTACCAGGCTAACTGCAGTTAGTTCACCGTTTTAAAATTCTTGTCCTTAAACATATAAAAAAAAATGCTATTTCAATAGTAAATGTTTTTAAATAAAATCTTAAATTATCAAAGCATGATAACCAGGGAAAATATTATACTCAGTGAATACAGTGCTTCCAGGATGCATGCTCACATTTCCAAGTCTGTGGGGGTTTTTTCCACTTAAAGCCAGCGTAGCCATTATTACATAATCATTAGATATCATCATTTCCACTTACCAAAGAGATTTTAAATAACAGATTTAATTATTTAAGGCAGACAATTTGGCTTATCTTTTCAGAATGTTCATGAACTGCAGGTATCTTGGTAAAATCCAAACAAGGCTTTCAAAGAAAGAATTTACTGTATGAACATAAGTATGCAATTGATAAAGGAAATTGTGCTTACCCTATGGCTAAACATTACAAATTACATCATTGTACTAATGTGAGTAGTCTGAGATCTATGGTTATAGAAAAAGTTGTTACTGGAGAGACAGAGAAGGTAATAAACATAATAATATAACATTATTGCAGGGAAAGTCATCTTGTTTTTTTAAATGAAACATTTTGGAGCCTAAGGACCTAAATGTCTGTGGTTCCTTCATTTTTCTGTAATAACATAGACGTTTTAATCTCTGTTTTTTAATTGATGAGTGCTCTGAACACCAGGGTGTTTCTATGTCTCTTGTATAGCCATAATGGGCACATGCAAAGATCTACTGCAGAGGAGACTTGTAGTGGCAAGTAAGTGGTGCATTTCAGTTTAATTAGCATTTGGCTGTGCCTTTGAAACTGCAAATTTCTCTAGGCAAAGGCTTGTCAGTGGTCCATAATGTACTACATAAACATATGATAAAATGTTACTTGCAGTCTGTATTTGAAGTAAGGACCTCAGTCCAACGATTGTTGTGTGCTGGAGTACCTTGGTGAAGGTGCCCGTGCCTCTGCTCCTGTCCACGGGGAAGCAGAGCCACAGCAAAACTCCCATTGTGTCTCATTTTTAGGAAAAGCTGTTTCTGGGGAAATATTAAATGCACCTCTGCAGCACTTGTTATGCTGGCAATCAGTGAAGCATTTCTGTAAATAAATATTCAAATATGAGCATTTGCATAGGGAAGAATTTTTTAAAGGGCTTGACCTGGGTACAGTTCCCCTCCCATTGAAATCTGTTATAAAATTATACTTTCAATGAAAGCAAACTCAAATCATTACTAAGCATTTTTGAAAATGCCACCTCACATTCTTCCTGTAATTTCCATGTCCATTATTGTCTGTTGCCTGTCTCAGAAGGTGAAATCATGCAACAGAGATCTCATCCTAAGGAGCAAACAAGCTGATCCCTGCGTGCGCATGCAGGACATACCAAAGCTCCTTTCTCAGGCAAAGCTGTCACTGTGACCGTAGTAAGAATTTTCGCCTCGGGACTATGGATTTGTCTTTTTGACCATATGGTTGTGAGCTTTATTTCCATTTTCTGTCCAGTTTGCCACAAACTTTCTCAGTTTGAGAAGTAAGATGAGGAAATTAAAGCTGTCATTTGGGTTTTTAGGAAAAGAAACTGTAAATTCGGCTAATATATGTTTCTGAAATGACATGGCTTAAGGACAGGTCTTACTGTGAATTATAAAACAGTGAAGTAGATGACAGCATCATGGGTTGAATGTTTACTTCACTTTCTAATCTCCTTCACCCTGCTGAGTGCCGCTACTGTAATTTTGCTGACTTCAGGAAATCTTCCATGTTTATATCAATGTCATGATATGAGGAGAGAGAGATTCCTATGATATTGGATGTTACCCATGAACAATTTTGCTTGGCTGGAGTTTACCTGACTGCAGTCTTTCAGGTTGGTACTGTGGAGTCTTGACAGATGGATCCAGGCCTCAGATCTGCAGCAGATGTTCAAATAGGTGGACCGCTGTGCAGATCAGATGTCCTGACAAATGCCGAAATGCTGGAGATGTGGAATTGATTTTGGGGACCTGAACCATCTTGCTTTACATCTGGAGCAAAAATGAAAAGAAGGAAATAATATAAGAGCTGTCATGATGGCAACAGGTTTGATCCTGACCCCACGGGTACCAAGGGGACTGCTATTGCTGGCTTTCTTTTTGAAGAAGCAGGTGGGTACTGAGGATCTTAACCATCCTAATTGAGGATGTCTGTCCTCCACTGGGATGTTGCGGTACATTATTTTTTACCAGCAAATCGTGCAGCAGCAGGTCCTAGGAAAGTCTTGCTTCATCTTTTCTTTTTTTTTCTTTTTTTTTTTTTGATGTGAACATTGCCATGGATCCCAGCTTTGGTCTTGCAGTCTCTGTGTGTTGCATTAATATTAGATTCCTGTAGCAAACTTGAAAAGAAGAGATGTCCTTCAGATGTGTTGCAAAGACTATATTTGCCTAGGCATTTGAAAGGCTAAGGAACAGGGAGGAGGGTGAAAGGTCACAATAATAAATGTACTTGTATATTTTTCAGAATAATATTTTTTTCAAAGCAATTTTCATTACTTCAGAACACCCATCCTACTGTGCTCCACAACTTAAGTGCCTAAATACCTCTGAAAACAGCACTGACTCTAAATTCTAAATCTAAATTCTAAATCAGCATCTAAAATCAGCAGTGTGACCCAGAAAACTGCTGTTTAATGTCTAGCTGTCTGTAGGACTAAGAATTCTAAGATGCCAAGTGCTCTGTTCTTTCACATGCTCAGATCTGCATTCATTGTGACAGAGCTGAATGTCTCAGCATGTGTCTCCTGCTGAAGCCATTTGAGATCTTGAAACAAGATGTTCCTCTGACTGTGTCCCTGAAGAGCCTGGTCTGCCATACCTAAAGCACCTTCATCACACTGAACATTGTACAAATCACAGTAGTCACAATGGCTTTCACTCATTGAGCAAGAATATGAAGGTCTAAGCTCATGAAGAATATAGGATTTGTGGCAACAATGGGAACATGGACAGGGACTGTGGAGATAAAAGAAGATCTCCTGGGGGAGGAGAGTCTTGAACTGTGGTCCACATCCCCATATTGTACTGAACAATAGCTAAAAATGCAAAAATAATTCAGGGAACAAGGCTGTTACCCAGAGAGCTGTCTCCCAAATGAATACCGTCCTCACCGGGCGCAATGTTCATGCTCTCTGTGGCTTTCTTCTAATTGTATTCTTTGGTAAGCAATAGCACAGCTACAACAGGAGGGATGGAGAAAGTGTTGTCATAGGGTTCATTAGCAAGCAAACGCATTTCGTGAGCAGATTCTGACTCAAGCTGCTTGATCAATGATGGGCTGTATATTTATGATTTTTTTTGCTCAGGAACCTCTGTGCTGCTCTCTGGTCTGTTGCCTGTGACTGCTGTCCCACCTCAAAGGTTTATGAATGTTCAGACAGAGCAGAATTGTCTTTACCTCCAGCACCTTCAGAGTTTAGATCTCTACACAATAGGCACCTTCACAAAGTAATCACTGTGAATTCCCTGCTGGGGGAGCCATATTCTGCATGCTTGGTCTGCAGCATGTATGAATGTGGCATCTTAGGAAGACAGGTAGATCTCTGCCCTGCGCAGGTCCCAGTTTGCAGAATGAGGGTCTGAATATGCAAAAATGTAAGAGATGGAAAGACTGAAGGGACAGGGAAGGAGGCCTGTTAGACACAGGGCAATGGAAATGGGAGACTACGGTAGATAAGTATTTATGTTAAACTGATCTGGACGCTTCATTGCTTCTGGATGGCATTAAGGATTTTCTGGGGGGAGAATGATGAGCTCACAGGAGCTTTGATATCTAAATAATTAATGAGAATAAGTAAAAATAAATTCTGAGTGAAGATTTGGCAGAAGGCAAGGAAATGGAGTTTGCCTCATTTTCAGTTCATCGGTTCAGTCTTAGTCTGGATAGTGATGGCTTTGTAGTCACTTCCGTAAGTGAAATGGGCAGGTCTTTCTCACAGTTGGTTCCTAACTCTTCCTCCTCCCCGAGTCCGTCTGCATCTCTGCCCTCCCTCCCTGTGCAAGCTGCTGAATTCTAATTTCCTGGTTAAAACAAGTGCTCAAGGAGTGCTGGGACCTCGCCTCTTCCCAAACAGTGCTGTTGCCTGGACACCTTTCATAATCAATTGAATCGGAAAACTTCAAGAGGGCAGACACGAGATGAAAGTTAAATTAATTTTTGCTTTAGGCCCAAAGGGCCAAATCTGAAAGTCTTTTGGACATACCTCCTTGTTCTCTACACATGAGATAAGGTTAATTCCCTGCAGATAGAGTCAAACCTTAGGTACTCCCTCTTCAGACGAAGAGTAAAAGGTTCACTGTCACTTTAAAGGGGGTTGAATACATCCTCTCTTTGACAGCAGAAATAATGTAGCAAACTCATTTTCATCTGTCATTCAGAAAGCAGATGAGATGTGAATCAACTTGTTTGACAGATGAACACCCTAGAGATAATTTCAGTTTGTCATGGTATGTGTGGCTTTACAATTACCGCTGAGCTACGAGTGTGCAAAAGATTGGCCCATAAATGCCAGACATTCTGCTTTCTTTAATTCCCAGAATATAAAACGCTGTTTCCTGATTTTAAACATGGAAAACATAATTCACTGGGAAAACAGACCCTCTTTCTAATGTTGCTTTACAGTCAGACAGGAAAAACAGGAAAAAGAAATCACAAAATGGAAGGGAGATGGGGACTGTGGTTTTTGTTTGTTTCCTCTTCATCTTCTTTCCTCAGACTCTGAATGAGATGAGCTTGGAGGAGAGATTCCATGTGCCTGCTCTCTCCCTGTTTCAAAAAGGGATGGTTCAGTGCACTGAGCAACTCTGCACCAATGCGCTCCTTAAACAGGCAGGGGGATGACTTAGGGTGTCAGGGGCACCAGATGCATGAAACAGTGAAATGCAGGAGACATGGCTCCTCATGTGGCACGTGTGCCCCTGTCTTCCTGCTGCAGCTCTTGAAGTGCCTGACACCTCCCTTAGCTTAATACTGGATGCAGGTTTGGCAGTAAAAATGATGAGGGGAACCACTTGATTTCCTGGGCAATCAAAAAAATTTTACTGCAGCCATCACATTTCAACTCTTTCAGAAACCTACTGGGCTCCACCTTAAAGTGGGATAGATTCTTACTCTTATTTTTACTGGAATATTGTCCTAGATCATCACATCTCCATTGGTTACAAAACTTCTAAATTTCTTTTCAAATAAACCTATGGCTGGCTTATATTCATTTGTTCTTGAAGCAGCACGGTCTTTCAATTTCTAGTGTCCTTCCATGTGTTTTCCATCAGCCTTTTTTCTTCCTTCTCAGAGCTCTAATAGGCTTACAAAACTAAACTGCTTATTTTCTCTCATTTAGTCCTTAAAACTTCTTGCTACAACTTTACCTTCATTATAAAATACAAGAGGCAAAATAAATACTGGGCAGTTTTTACATGGAAATCAAGATAGGGAAAATGACGGGTCATGTCTTTACCCATCCACATCCTGAACATTTTATCATCCCTTTTCTTCTTTCCATACAATTTAAGATCCTCTTCACACATTCAGTAATTTTCATACCCAATATTACCCTTCAAACAAAGTAGAGCTGGACCAAATTTCTTTTGCCTTCAACTTCCTCCTCTTCTCCTGTCACTGAGGAACCCGATGAGTTTTACCTAGAAATCTGGCTTTTTCCAATCCCTCAGTCTCTCCCAGCGTGGTTTTGTTTTTCTGCTGTATGTCCACCACAGACCCGGCACCAGTCCCTTCAGTGCTGCTCTGTGTACTCTTTGTTGAAACTGATGTTGTTGCTTTATAAAAGCAGTGCCCTTATTTTTTTGCTTTCTGAGGGTGTCCCCACTGACCACTTTCCATGTTTTACATTGATCATTCTGGAGAAGCATACATGTGGGAGCTGTTGGTTGGTGCTGATGTCTGTATATAAACATCTCCCATTTTTTTGTCCTGCTCCTGTAGGAGTTAGTACCAGTCTTTCCCTGGCAAGGTAATTCTGGTTGCTGCAAGGCTGGGGAGCGAGCAGGGTGCCAAAGGGGAGCAAACCATGGCCTCAGCTCTTGATGTTGTTTAGCCCTGATATACCTGAAGCAACTACTAGACTACTCCAAATGGTGCCTTTGAGACAAAATCTTCAGTGAACTGCCCACCAGCGGAGAACTGTGATCTGCCCTGCCTCTTCCACCTTGCAAACATCTGCTGGACCCTCTGTTCACCTTATTCTGGCAGATAAAGTAGTGGTGGTTCACACCACTGTATTCACAGCTACAAGAGCACAGTTCCTACTTCATGTATAGTATTCCTGAGAATTCAGCCTTAAGTGCCAATGATTTTAAGTCAGATGTTTGCCTAAATATAATTTCATAGGTATCTAGTATTTGTAAAAGGATGCATATTTGCCATATTCCCCTAATGATCTTGTGTCAGCTTAGGTCTCTTTATCTTTGCCTGCCCTGAATAACTTGATAGATGTCACACACAGAAAAACCTGCTGTGGCTTTTCTTCTCCAACTGACCCTGTGTATGTTCAGTTCGCCAAGCTGGCTCCTGCACACCTGTAGGACCAGACATTACTTGAAGGAGAGTTGCCTTTCTTTCTGTACATAATGGTGTGAGATAGGAAAGATTATTTCAATACTGCCTCCAACTCTGATGTCTTCTTTTTTTTTCAAGACGTTTATTAGATAACAAACACATACAGTCTCTACCACAGAGACAGGATCCCAGGATGCCCCTGTGAACTGGGTTAACTCCTAGTTCCATTCTGCCACTCTTTATTTCAGTGCACCGAATTTTCTAATGCAAAATAGAATCATTTAATAGGAAGGGCTTAATGTCCCTACCAGATTAGCCCATAGCTGAGTGGCTAGGACATTGTCGTCTCCCTGTTGCTCTGGAGAAATTTCTAGTACACACAACATAGTCTAACAAGGGTATTCAATAGAGAGGAGTACTGCTCCCTTCTATTGAGAAGATGCTTTAAAATCATGTAGTGCTTTAAAAAAGTGTTGGGACCCATGCCGTGTTTCTGAAAGAGATGACTTGGGAACCTAGCTTACTAAGTAAGGCTTCAAAGTTGCAGTTTCTCATTGGATTTAGAAACCTTCCCATGCCTACCTATTAGGCAACCAACTCCCATGTTTTTCCAGGGCCTTTCTCACAACAAGGTTTCCATTGGTGTACTGACTCTTGTAAATCCCTTTGTGTGAAGCCTAATTTAGGATTTCAGGCTATAATTTGTCAGGTGAATGGAAAGAACAAAAGATGTGTAGGAATTAGTCATTGTAAGGACAATTAATTGTCCCTGTGGATGTATCCTCTGCTGTATATTTGGAAGAAGTTCAGACACAGTGAACACACAGTTATAGCTGTATCAGCCAGTCCTACTTTTAGAGGCTTAGTAGTCTTAAAGAAATAGATTCTTCTCCTCATATGTATAAGTTGTTCCTGCTTTATCACTTTCTTTTGCAATACACACAGTAAATTTGGGCTGTTACTGTGGACGTCGAGTGAAACCCAAAATGGTAGCAGGGCCAAGGTAACAGAGAGGGGGGGAAGAGAGAAAAAAAGACTGAGAAATATTTATACTTCCTCCTGCTAATTATTGTGTGCATGAAGTCTCACCAGCTGACCTTGTGACTCCTCTAAAGTTGCATTGCTTATTAATCTCTTTACCTTTCATCCTTTGTGAATCTTTCATTGTCATTTACCAGAATTCTGATGATTTACTTTGTGCTGCTCATTCCATCAGGAAGGAGGTGAGTGCTGTACTGGAGAGAAGCAGCCCCTGTTCTTGCCCTGTGTGGTCTCCCCAGTGACTCTACCAGCTATCCTTCCCGCTTTCCTGAACATCACTAACAAGCAGTCCTGGCACAGTGCAGCTAAAGACGTCTTCTGTTGCAGAAGATGTTACCATGGCCATATTTGATGGGAACAAATAGCACATAGAGAGGTCTGTGGAGCAGAACTGTTGGGAGGACTGCACTTCTCATCCCTGGAGAAATTCTAGCATCATCATTTGTTTTCCCCTTGACTGGGGGCAAAAAGTCAAATTTTCAAGTAATTTTTTTTTTAAATCTGTGAAGAACGATATGGAAAAGTGTAAACAGCCTTATTGAGTTCATCTATAAATATAATTGAGAGATTCAGTTTTCATTCTGTTCCTACATGGCACACGTAATCCAGTGGCTAAAAACGTATCTTGTCTGTAAGCTGCCAAAGACTTACGGTCTGAGGCAAAGTTATTCGTACCTTTCTCCATCCAGCCCGAAGGACCAGATCATGTTTCTCTGCTGTGTCAGAGATCATCAGCACAAGTCTGGAGACTGTCTAAACCTACTGTAGCAAGACCTGTAGCAAGATGGTATAACCACTCTATATCTCCAGTTCTCTGCAAATATTACTTATTCCTTAAATGGAATTGTTGGTGAAAAAATGGTTCAAAACTCCATCTCATTAGGAAATTATTTCAATATTTTTCAGTACTTTAGTGAAATGTTGATGGTTTAGAAAACACTGCAAATTTCATGAAATGCCATTGGACAGCTGATGTCGCACTGTCCAACCATCAAATGTCTTCCCAGTGAGCAGAGAGAAGCTTTTTTGCTCCCCTCCCTCAGATTTCTAAATGTCCTACAGTATTTGAGCATCTTCTCCTTCTCCCATCTGTTCCCTGTACTTCTCAGCACATCTATCCCCTTACTGGCTGGCTTTCCAGATCTCCATGGCATCTCATAGCACTCTTTGGAGAACTCTTTTCTTCCTTCTGCAACCATCCTTCCCCTCTGTTGAGAGACTTCCTGGATCCCTGGACACGTTCATTGTTCTCCATTGTGGGCCTCCAGCATGATCCTGGATGCAATAGGAAAGGATGTCAGATACTCTTGAACAAAACCAGGAAAGGAAGAAGAGAGTGGAGAATAGAAATTTCAGCAGAATATTAAACATGCTGGCATTCAAACATAACCCCATTCTCAGTTTATCTTGCAGCTTGTCCATCCCTATTCAGCCATTGTAGTCACTTTCAAATAAAGATATGGTTACACTATGAAGAAATAAATAAATAAATTTCAAACAGTCTCAGTGTTGGAGAGGTTTGCATTAAAACCTGTACTGATGTAATTTCTGACTTTTTAGTGCTCGTTTCTCAGTGTAGTCTCATATCACAACAACCCCATGCAGCTCTACAGGCTGGGGGAAGAGTGGTTAGAAAGCAGCCCAGTGGAAAGAGACCTGGGGGTGCTGATCGACAGCCGGCTAAACATGAGCCAGCAGTGTGCCCAGGTGGCCAAGAAGGCCAATGGCATCCTGGCCTCTATTAGGAATAGTGTAGCCACCCAGTCCAGGGAAGTGATCGTCCCTCTGTACTCGGCACTGGTGAGGCTGCACCTTGAATACTGTGTCCAGTTCTGGGCCCCACACTTCAAGAAAGATGTTGAGGTGTTGGAGTGAGTCCAGAGGAGGGCGACCAAGCTGGTGAAGGGTCTGGAGGGTCTGACCTCTGAGGAACGGCTGAGGGAGCTGGGGTTGTTTAGCCTGGAGAAGAGGAGGCTCAGAGGTGACCTTATTGCAGTCTACAACTACCTGAAGGGAGGTTGTAGTGAAGTGGGAGTCGGCCTCTTCTCCCGGGTAACTAGTAATAGGACAAGAGGACACAGCCTTAAGCTTCGCCAGGGGAGGTTCAGGTTGGACATTAGGAAGAATTTCTTTTCAGAAGGGGTTATTAGACATTGGAATGGGCTGCCCAGGGAGGTGGTGGAGTCACCATCTCTGGATGTGTTTAAGAAAAGACTGGACATGGCACTTAGTGCCATGGTCTAGTTGACATGGTGGTGTAAGGGCAATAGTTGGACTCGATGATCCCAGAGGTCTCTTCCAACCTGGTTGATTCTGTGATTCTGTGATCAGACAGACCAGAGAAATACAAATTTTACTGGTGCTCCAGATATTATTTTTAGAAAGCTTCTTTATAAAAAAAGACTGGTTAAACGGGTTAGATGCAGGTGTAGCAAAGAACCAGAAGAAGTAAACATTATTTTTTCAGTTACCTTATTTCTAGCTTGAGATGATAGAGGATGCTTAGTGCTTTCTCAACTAAATCCATGTGTATTCTTGTTGTACATTTTGTTTATTGAAGCATACCCGTGCAATGCTGAACACTTTTGCTCCTCAATGCAGAGGTGGCTGTCTGATAGTAGTGGGGAAATGTAAAAATTATTCTAGTGAAAGAGGAGAAACTTTATAAAGATCATTCCAGATGACAGTACCAGTTTTTATTTCTTTAGCCTTCTAAGTAATTCTGTTGTGAATTATATTCTAGAAAGAACTTTCAGAGAACTGAAACTCTCCAATATCAAAGGAATTGAAAACAATTATTCATTTTACTTTTACTTAGAAATGTTTTGGCTAGAAACCAAAAAAAGTTATTGAGGAAACTTTATAGCTATTCTTTGTTCAATTAATGTTTAAAAGCTATTGTCAAATGTGATTGTTAGAAGTGAGAACACGGACAAAGCTAGCCTATTACTTGTGACAATTCCATATTTATTTAATGGGTGCCTTGGCCAAGTAATGAATTATGCCACAGAATGTAAGTCAAGGCTGTACAGCTCTGTAACGAAGATTAATATGCAAAAATTACAGGCTGAAAGTATTTGAGTTTTGAACAGTAGCTGCATATTTAATGGTATGCCCTGAACGCAAAGACCTTATTTTCCTTTATAAATTCCACCATAGTCAATTCATTTTGAAATCCAAACTGTTCTGCCAGTGGATTGTTTTTATTTCCAGTTTCACCTCTTAACATATTGTTTTCCTTCTGAGTGGACTTTTATGTCCTATTTTCCCATTCCCAGCTTCCTGAGTCCCTTTTCATATAGTTCTTAGGTGTTGAAGTTTTTGCCACCTGACATAATTTTCAGCATTCTTTTTTCTCTGGGTTCACCTTACTTCATTTGAGCTTCCCCCAAAATAGCCCTGTAGTACATATCTATCTCACACACTCTGGTTAATTACACCAAAACTTTTCCGTACTCAGCAGCATTTCCTCAGTGAGGAAGATTGTTTCAAAGCTTTTAAAAAGTTCACCTTTCTCACTACAGGCCACCCTAAAGGTTTTGAATATCCATTACCAGATTTTGTGTTTGGAGAAGTTATTTAGAACAGCTGGAACTGAATGACAACAGATTTTTTTATTATTATTTTTAAATCAAATTGCATATTAATTATCTTGACCATTCTCTGTAAACAAATCCTTTCAAAGATTTCTCACTATTTAGTGAACCTATTGGACTGGCCATTGATCTGAAGAGTGGGGAAACCTTTCTTCCAGTGCTTTGTGGTTTCTGTATCATCAGTGAGAGAAAAACACCTGCCCTCCCCCTAAACAAATGGCTCAGAAAAACTGAAATAGCTACACATCTCCTTGAATGGATAATGCTCCCACGTGAAGATCCACATAGGAAAGGACTTCTAAAGATGGTAGAAATGCATTGAAATAAGGTCTTTGATCAGATGTTAATGACCTAACTTTCCATTATTATAAGACAACGAAACTCCAGTGAATTCAGGGGAAGTGTATTTATTCATGTTACCATCTGTTCTACTACCTTCCAGCTGGGCAGCTGCGAGACCCTTGCAGAGACCTCCTCATTTTCAGGCACCTCATTTTTTCTCTTCTTTAGAGTTTATGAAACAATTCTGTCTCACTTTTATTTTCATGTTTATGTTTTAAAGTCTTATTATTTTATGTTTTAATATTTTGCTTGATTTAATGTTCCTCTAAATTGACTGCTGCACAGGTGGCATAAAAGCCAACTTTGTTAAGAATAGAATAAGGGAAAGTCAGACACTAACATAAAGGGGGTAGAATGACATCAGATATTGACTGTAACTGCAAGAAATTAATGACTGCATGTCGACAGAAAGACATAAACTGCAACAAAAGCATTGCATAAAAGCTGAAGAGAAAACAATTTTTACACAGAAATCTTCTCTCAGTTGCAGGCTAAACAATCAAATTTGTTTAACAGAGTGCAGGATACTTGCCAAAAATATGACATTCATATATCAAGCTCTGCAGCACAAAATGAAGTGTACAAGGTAAAGTTCCTTTGCACATGGCAGCAAGAAGGGGCTGGAAATAGGGCCCTTACCACTCTCTGCAAATGGCTCGTCTACCCACAGATAGATCTCTGATACACGTATGTGTGAAGACAAGTGATCAAAATAAGGTGTTGCTCTTTTCCTGTCTGCATCAATCATTTTTCTTAATTATCTTGTTGCTCAAGTCTCATGACTTGTGTAATTTACTGCTTATGACAGTTTGCTGCTGAACTGAGCTAATGCTGTGCTGCTGAAGTGCCCCGTGGAAGTGGTAGTACCACACCCTCCACGGTCTTGCTCTGTGTCTGTGGTACTTGATTCCCATTAGACTGTCATTCCATGAAGCATCATCAGATGTCCTTGGCGCTGAAGAGCTTTGGTAAACCCTGGGCTTGTGGGGAGAAGAGCATTGCCACATCCAAGAACAGCAAATAGCCTACAATATTGTCCCAATTCACAAAGAAGATTTATGTCAACATATGTTAATTCATGTTTTGGGCTGTAACTATCATTTTCTTTGATGAAGGAAATAGCTTTATTTATTTGTCCTTGACAAACTTTGACGTGTAGAGTCCATTGCTAATGGGTTGTTTTCTTCTGCAGTACGTAGGCTGCAGACTGCTTTAAAGGGCTATTACTCATCTAAGTGCCCTGTGGAAGATGGGGACGGGGGACAGCAGAGCTCAGCATCCA
Organism: Nyctibius grandis; assembly: GCF_013368605.1. Taxonomy (NCBI): domain Eukaryota; kingdom Metazoa; phylum Chordata; class Aves; order Nyctibiiformes; family Nyctibiidae; genus Nyctibius; species Nyctibius grandis. Next base: position 32,805,943 of record NC_090658.1, read on the forward strand.
TGATGAACTTTTGAATATTAAAGTCCATTAATGTTGTGTTCAACTTCTAAGGCTATGATTCTTCTTAAAGACTTGCACATGAAGCCTATTCTTGATGCTGAAATCTAAACAGGCCAACAGTGCTTCATAAAGAACGGGAAAGTAAAAAGAGGGACACCCTGGGATTCAGTATCACACTGGTGTCTGTGGTATCTTCTGTGAAGTGGTACCAGTTCTGCTCCTCCAAGGAAAATCCCACTCCTCCTGCAGATGGGGTACAGACACCTTGCTGCTTCTGTCTCTCTCAGAGCACTGAAATATTTTTGAGGTGAAAGTGGCTGCTCAGATGACAGAAGAGAAGGAGAGTATCTAGGCAAACATTGTGACTTTTGAGAAGAAACAGAGAAATACTTATTTTCATAATATCAGTCCTCATGGCGTACATTGTTTTTCTCAGAACTCTCACCTAATACTCATTCTAGTTAAATGTTTAAAGAAAACATAGGTCTGTTGGTTAAAAATGCATTACAAAATAATGATTGTTTAATTTCTGTAGCACTTCTTTCCTAGGGTTATCAAATCATATTTTATACACTATTTACTTCAATCTCTCAGCAGTCCCATGGCTCATGTACAAGAAGTTTCAGCACACCTGATTTCCCATCACACAAACTGAAGCAGAGTTTTGGTGATTCAGGTCAAATATCTAATTCTGGCTATGGTCCTGCATCTTGAACAGATGGTTTTCATCTGCTTATCCATTCATCTTTGCAATACCCAGATTTATTTTTACTGCCGAGAAGCTTTTCATAATACACAGGCATATTCCAGAAAGCAGAAAAAAATATCTTGCTCCCTGAGTAGTGTGCACACCAGATCCTTGTGTACAGCAGTGCTATGTGTGGGGATCACTTAACTTGAGTGTCTGGAGAGGAGCAACTTCCCATTAATGTCCTTCCTGTGATGGGGCATTTATAAAGTTTGCACTTAGTGAGGTAGCACTGCAGAACCTGCTCTCATCAAGGACAAAAATAATAGCTTTTCCTCCCAGCTGCTGTTTGTTGTGGCATTTGTAGTTTCTTTGTACTTCTAAGGCCTCCATCTGCCTGCTGGATTTAATTGACCAATCAGCTGAGTTATCTGGGGGACAATAGGGAGAAGGAAAAGGTAGGGTGGAGAGATGAAAGAGTATTATCTGTAAAGCTCCCTTTCCCTAAGATATTTCTCTCCCCTTATCCCTAAGAAATTTTTCCTTATCCTTAAGATTTTTTTTTTCTTTTTGTAATTCAGATTGCATGTTTCTTTCCTCTTTTGCTTTTTTGCTCTACCAATATAGGACTTTTATAATTTGAGGAAAAAGCAGAGGCACATGAGGTCACTGTGTTGTATTGCCAGTTTTCTCTGTAAGGGATTGGGTTGTTTTTTATGTTCCTCTGCTTTTTGAAACATCAAGCTGCATACTGCAAAGCCCAGCCTTTTCAAGCTAGAAGGAATATAACACAGAGCAGAGCACCTCTGGTACTACTTGTCCCTTTATAGTGGAAAGTCAGTTTCTGGAGGCAGGGGTTTGGCTGCTCTTGGAAGAAAACTTGAACTTGATCTTAATTCAGCTCAGGAATTTTTCTGTGGTGGTCACAGTCCTAAACAGCTATTTAAAGCTACCGAGATGCCTTGAGCCACTCACACAATCTAATTTTACAAAGCTTTTGATCTCTCATCCTGGGCAGCCTTGTCACTGTTAAAATAAATTAAAACTGAAATTGTCAGGCACTTAGCCTGATACTTTAGGTGGACTATTGTGCGCTACGTTACTTCCAAGGTACCAGTGGATTTTGGACGATGCTGTCTCCCCTCTTCCCCTCTGATGGAAAGACAAGTCCTGAATCATTTCTCCCACAGAGTGGGGTTTAATCCACCAAGATTCTTCCCAGTTCCAGGTTAAGCGAGACTTTGGGGAAGGAAGGGGAAGGTGTGGATGTCATGTTTGTGTTCATCGCTGATCTTTCCTTGAGAGCAGCTTAGACAGGTCCACTCACGGAAGGATACTCTCAGGGGTGTGCTGGTGCCTCGTACCACGAGCATGGACACCCCTTGGCAGAGGGCTTCCAGCTCTGTCCTGGCTGGTGCTATGAGGTCCTGCGCTGCTAATGCCAGTACGCACAGTGTGACAAGGGTTGCTGAGCTCTGCTGACACCCCTCCCTTTGGGAACTCTGGAGAGACTTTTGGATATATCCTTTCCAATTACATTTGCAGTTGTAGAAGAAAGGGTTATTAGCAACTTTTCCATGTGGAGTGGGCAGTCCTGATCTCTCTGCAGCCCAGCCTGGGCTCTGTGACCCAGTGGTGTTTCTGGATGTGTGGCACCATGCAGTGCTGAACTGGCTGCAAGAGAGACCCCACTTTTCCATCCATGAAGGCAAAGCAAACAAAATGAGAAAAGCCTCAGCCAACACCCCAGAACACACCCTGGCATAAGTTATAAAGTGTGCCTGTGCCCTTTCTGTGGGATTCAGGCAACATTAAGTTAATTAAGGCTTCAGCTGTGGTTTATTATAGCACATCTGTTCTTCAAGGGAGGGAAAAGGTGGGCTAAAATCTTGCTGTGAATATTTTTTTTCTTGCTCTGACTGAAGTTAGACCGGTGGTAACAGCAACCTTTCTGTTTAGCACTTTTAGTTACTTCTACATATAGAACAGGCGCTTCATCTACTGCACAATGCTTGGCAATAGAGAAGGAGAGGACATATTTTTCTATCAATGTAATAGAGCTATATTGGGAATGACAACAAAAATTGAATATAAGGTCTAAAAAAATGTATTCCCTGGATCCTACTAAACTTTTCAGGCTCAGAAAATGTCATGAAAACAGACTTTAACTATGGCATTCTTTGCTGCTTAAACAATATGAGAAGAGGGGAAGGGAAATGTTTGGGGATTTTTTTCCTGAGGCAAAATACTTTTCAAATAAATTCTAGACCCTCCACATATAGAACATGTAAAAATAATTGTAATTCACTTTATAAAACTGACCAGAGCTGTTTAAGAGACAATTGTGTGTTGGTAAATTCCCTGTGAGATGTACCTTTCAAGCGTGATATGCATCCCTTTGCAAAGAGCTAGCAATGGGGTCACTGATTTTCTAAGCCATCAAGAATAGACGTAAGTAAGACAGAGTCAGTGTGCCGATTCTCTTCACAGAGGTGCAGCTCTCACAGGTATAGGTGGGCAAACCTGCGAACAAAATCCATATTTATTAGCCTCCTGATAAACATCTCCACAGGCAGAGGATATACATTTGACTTGGCTTCCCCTATCCCTCCCCACCCAAGTATGTGTGTAGTTTATTCCACAAAATGAACAGCAGCAAGGAGAAGTCACTCACCACACAGTGAACACCTGCAAAGTTATTTCACAGAACCTTCACTACCACGGTGGCTTTACTGGGGTCTGTATATCACTTCTTGATAAAGGCAAGAAACCATATGGTGGAGACCTTGAAACCTTTACTACCACTTTTTGCATCTTTTTTAGGGCTGTTTGAGACATTTATGTAGGTATTCTCAGATTGGTTCGTGCTCCCTAGACTAGTCTCTGCACAGGGCTTGAATAGAAGATTTGTATGAGTTCTGTTGTGTCTGGTGCTTTACCATAGTTTAAGGGTCCAAACTTTAGATGTTTTTAAGTTACTCTTTCTTACTTGACTATACCTAGAAGCTGGAGGTGGAGAAAGCCTGCCCACTCATCATATTAAATGCACAGTTTCTCTATGGGGTATTTATCAGGGCATCATCCAGGGGAGCTCCAAATGACTGCAGTGATAGAGCTGAAATTGTTTCTCTTGAGGACACTGCACAGAGGGCACGACACATAGGCTGCATGCATACTCTGCGTGTACTTACCCTGTCAGGTTTTACACATCTACTGCATCGAAGAGCAGCAGCTAGACAACTGATAAGCAACAGCAGCTTTCAAAGGAGGAACGTGAGCTGAACTATGTCACCTTTCCTGCATTTGATAAAGACCTTGTGTCAAGTTCTTGAGGAAATTTTGACTTGCAGCAGCCTCCTGAATCTGACAACTTGAATCTGCAATCTGGACATCCAACCTTCAGCTGACTATACCTTCCCTTTGAGACCATCTTCTCTGCTATAAACAGTAAATTCAGACTCAATCTTATATGCCTTCAAATTCCCTGCTTTTCTTTAAAACACCTTTGACAACAGTTTTATGAAATAGTGCCATTAGCGCAGAAGTTGTGTGACATGCATAGAGCTGGTCAAGAATAACGTGGGAAAGGACTCACTAAAGGTTTTTAAAGGTTGCATATGTATTATACCTTTTTTTTCTATAAAAATGAAACCTTCTCAAATCTACTTCTGTCACAGATCTTCACTGAAACCTCAATCAGCCTCTAGAGAGCATTAAGAAGGTGGCAAGATTTACATGCATTCATAGCCTTGCATTAGTGATGTTCCTCCTGATCAGGAACTCAGGCTGTAGCTGGAGTTAATAGCAGAAGGAATGAGCTTGAATCTTAATCATTATATGGTATTGGCCTTTTGAAGTTTTTTCACCACATTTGCTTGACAATGGCTAACAAAATGCTGTTTCTACAGGTCGTCTTTGACCTCAATTTCAGTTTAATTACTTCCCAAAATTTCAGTTTAAAAACTTCCCTCATTCAGGCTCTGAACCTGGTTAATAGACAACACACACTTCTGTTTTTCTTAAATAATTTGCATGATTAGGTTTCTTTGCTGCCATCAGGGATGGTAGTTTGTGTGTCTGCAAAGGGAAGTACTCAACAGGAAGTGTGGCACAGACGTCATGTATTTGAGATGAACTTCAATACTCTTGGGATCTTGACTTTGTTTTCAGTGCTACTTTGAGGCTTGATTTAGCCTTTTAGATATAGCACTGAACTAGAATTGGCAATTGCACAGTTCAATGAAATTTAATTTGGTCAATTTACTTTTCACAGTTTTGCTTTTACATACCTTGTGGCTTAATCCATCTTGAGAAAACAGTAGCATGGTTAGAAACATATACCATACTGATAACTTTCATATGAAAATCAGTAGAGTTAATATTTTTAAAGGAGGTCTATTTTTAATGCAACTCTCTCTAGGAGAAAAATAAAGTTATTTTGAATTTTCAGTGAAATTTCAGGTTCAGACAACTTAAGTATGCTTGAGAAGAGCCCAAGCCTCTGAAGTATTTTTACCCCTGATCAGTTTATCCTCTCTGGGTGGACACAAGGAAAGCTGTTCTCTCAGGGACTCTGCATGATATGTTCATTCCTACTTGCCTCAGTGCTTGGTCTTACTTGTGTAGTTTTAAAAACCTAAACTAATGAAACCACTGATTTCACATCAGGGTTAAAAAGAGGTGAATGAGTTAAGGTTTAGGCTTGAATTTTAGGTTAGGACTGTCCCTCTTTTGGGTTGAAAATCAAAAGGAAAAAGATACCAACTCGTTTTAAATAAATAATTGAGGAGAGGTAGAGAGCACAGTTTCTTTTTCTGGAAAGCTTCTTGTGTCTCTAGATGGGTTAGCTTTGTAGTTAACTGTCTCGGCCCTTGTAGCGCACCTGAGGAAAGCTATACTCTGCATGAGGGTAGATAAATGAGATTCACAGCAAATGGGTTGATTCCCAGCACTAAGACTGCTGTCCTGCTGCATAAAAGGAACGTACTTAGTAGTGCATGTGTCTATTTGGCTAAATTATTAAAATACACGTCTCAGAGGGAAGGAAATTTTTCAAGGAACAAAGTACATGGCCATCTTTATGTTTTCAGTAAGGTCTGATCCAAAATCCACTGAGGAAGGTGCAGTACATTCCTCTGTGATTTGAAGGGCTTTGGCCCATGAAATGTCAATGGCTTGACAACTCAGACAACTCAATTTTCCATGGACATCTGCATGCCTGATGATGCAGATGAGTGCTTAGTGGGCTCTGTTGCCTGGCCTTAGCAGGTTTGGCATCTAGCAGTTACTGGCAGCAGTGGCAGTTAGATACCTAATTCATCATCTTTGCATGGGTGTCCCCTTTATCCAGGAAGAAGAGTGTTCAGTTTTCTGTCAAATAATTTCACTCTTGGTCTGTCTCCGCAAGACTCCAAATGCGATGTGGATGCATAAGGGTAAACGCCTGCACCAACAACTGAGTTTCCAATTATGAGTAACTGGATAGTCCAAGAATTGAGTGGAAGTCTTAATCATGTAAAACTGAGAGTGAGTTTCATGTTCTGCGACCATATTTTGTGCCAAGTCACGGTGTCCCTCTGTTCTCTGGCCGATGGCTTTTTGGATGCCATCTGTGACTGAGCCACGGTCCTTGTGTAAATGAGTAGACTTTGTTCCTAGCCAGTGAGGTTACTTGAAAGTGACAGAGCTGCCTTTCGGTGTCTGCCTGTGCATCATAACTGTTGTGCAGCCATTGATGGGACCTGGTGGTGGAGCCACCACTGAGCCTCCACACAAATGCTGGAGTGGTGATGGGAGGGCTGCGCCAACACTGATCCCAACACTGAGTGCTGCCTCTCCGCTCTTTAAAGTCTGCCTCTATTTTTGCTTTTCTGTTCTCTCTCTAAGCAACGGTGTATTTGATGAAAAGGAATGCGCTACCAAAATTGAAACATATGTGTTTATATATATAAATGACCCTCTCTTCTGCCTGCATACATAAGAGAAAAGCACTTACACATACCACGTAAAAAGAGAAATAATTTGGTGTTTGATTGCACATCAGGCTTCCCAAAATGCATTCTCATCAGACATTCAGGAAACATTATGGTTTTATTACCAAAGGCAAGCTTTCACTTTTATTATTTTTGTAGGGGAAATTGTTCTGGATTCTATAAAATATGATCTTCTAACTAAAGAGACGTTTGTTTTGAAACCTTTGGCATGAAAGAAATTAAAATTTCAGTTTCACAGCTTTTACAGTTGCAGAGATTATCTCTAGTTAGCTGCTGTGAAGCAGGGAGCTCTTGTTACATTTATTTGTTTAGAAGTACCCACCTCAGATTCAAGGCACTCATGTTAATACACTAGCACAAGATGGTGGGAAAGCATTAAAAAATATTTGCACACTTCACTGATGTCCCACAAAATGGTTTGTCTTGCCTGGTGATGCTAAAGCCATCAACCCATATTTAAGTTACTGCCCAGAACAGAAAGGGGGAAGACAACAGTAAATGCCTTCTGCCCCTTTTGGCTCCCTCATCAATTCCCTTTTTGAGTTCCCACATCTTCTTTTCTTACCTTTATTTTCTTGTCTGTTCTAGACTCCTCTTTTTTCACTCAAATTCTCTGTTCTTATATGCATGTAAGTCTCAAAACCCTTCGTAATGTCCCTGTTCATGCTCCACTTTCCTGTTTCACCCATATACCTCTGGTCCCTGTTCTCTTTCCACATGTGGTTAGTTTGGCTCTACCACTCCCCTTTTTATTTTTTTTAATGTTCATTCTACCATGACAGTTTCCCCACCTTTTTCCAGGAACCCTAGGAGACCTCATGGTACCTCTATTTCCACCTTTGCTTCTACTGTAAACCAGGAATTAAACTCTTATTGTGGGTTGTAGAGCAGTTCTATAGCATGGAAGGAGTAAACACATTGGGGCATTTGTACCCTCGCCTTCCTGCAACATCATCTCCTCCTACACTGCTGTAGCATGGGAGCAGATGTGATCTAGAGACAGGGTTGTTTTGGGGTGCAAGTGCTTCTGTAGCCAGATCCTAGACAGGAAAAGCAACTTCCATTTAAGTTAAAGCAGTACAAAGTGTAGTGATAGAGATGTAGTCTAAAGATACGCTCTGTGTGAAGTGCTCTTAACTAGAGGCCTGATCCATCATCTGTTTTAATTTAATGGGTAGTCCAGGGATAGCTGGAGTAGGCCCCCCGTAAGGTCTTGGGTCATCAGCCAACCCACAGCTCTGCAGGTTCTGTGCTCCCAGGGAGACCCCTTGGGCCAAAACGATGATCAAAGGGCCCAATTCTCTTCATCAGCACACACTAATTCATCTGTCTGACATCCCATCTAGTTTATAAGCCCTGTAGATGTGGAAGGCTCTGTTTTGAATGTAGTCAGTCACCTGTGTACTATTGTAGCCTTTTAAGGACCCCAAAGTCTCCGAGGCAGCTCTCCAGGTATCACAAACATTGTGTGCATCTCTGTGTTTGCATATGCGTTTTGTATAATTTCACCTTTTCTTACACTTATCAAGGCTTTTTCACTTGACTAAATTTCATCCTATAATGCCCAGCTATACCTGCTCTCCCAGTATATTCTACCTTTAATATACCTGTGATACCTTTAATATTTTCAGCTGCATAATTCTCGTGAAAACAATTATTCTCTCCGCAGTTTTTCATCCAGTTGTACAGTAATTGTCAATATGTTCTAAATATCCCATTTTATGCCCAATTACAGAGACAACGATTTCCAGGTACAAGAGAAACGTGGAAATATTTCAGGCTTCTGCTCTGGTGGCCTCATGTTCAATCCTATGTACAGAAAAAGGGTCAGTTGTCAAAAAGAAAGCAAGAGTTGCTCATTCTAGTTTGTATGTTTATGTGCCTGTTTTTTTAGAGATTTCTGTAGCTCTTTCAGAAAAATTTCCTTTTACCTTCTTGAGGGTATTTATTTGCTCCATAGTGGACCAACTTCCAAGCCTTACTGTATGTCTTTCTTATGCCTGTAACCACAAAGGCATTTTCCATCTCTCCTATAATACAACTGTGGTAAAGACACAGCAGTTGATCAGTAATCAAGTCCTTCTGAAAACTGTATTTTTCCTTTATTCTGATCTGAAACTGAGCTTGCTTCGATAAAGGTGAAATCTCTGGAGGTAGATCACATAGTAGCAGGACAGCTATCATCTGAGGAGGACCCAATGAGCTGAAAAGAACAGCAGCACAAGAAACTAATTTAATTTGATATGGCTATGAACATTTAACGTTTTATAAGGAAATACAGAAATGCAATTAGTCTTACTCACTCTGATGCTCTAGGAAGTACAGACTGTCTTCCGTGTGTTGTCTCTGTGAACATGAGAGATTGAGGAGACTGGGGAAGAAAAGCAGCAGCTCATGCAAAGATTGTCCAACCTCTATAGAGCAAACTTACCGTAAAAATTGAATTCCCAAAGTTTTTATGTTGAGTGCTGCAATATTGAGCTGGATCACACATGCCTTGCAATAGATGCTCAAGTATGTAATACATGAGAAAAGTTTTCCTCCATGTATGCTTATTGCTTACATGCTTTGTCTTCTCCAGTGTCTTTGAGCAGAACAGCAGCAGAGCTAAGACATGCTGAGATGCCCTGGACACCCCAGGCCCCACTGAAGAACCACAGGTGCCACTTCCCTTTTGAAGTTGAGCGCACAGATGACGGCAAAAACCATCTCAAAATATTTTGTATTGGGGTTGTTCTTAAAACACTAACCTATCTTCATACCATGCTTAAGATGATAACCCAAAACTTCAGAAATTACTCTGTGTCCCCTGTTGCTCCTCACAGCCAAGTAGTTCTTGCTGTGCCTCTTTCTGATCACAGCTTAAATTTGGGTACTTTGACTTAGGTCTTGCATTCACTGATGTTTTTAAGACAGCTGCCATTTTCTCTTTGATTTCTTTTAATATTAAGAAGTAAGTAAGAACATATGGAGTAAGTAAGAAAGAAGTAAGAAGATATGGACTAATTTTCTCCTTCCTTTTCCTCTGATGGAATCAAATAGCAACAAAGGCTGAGAGAGGAATCCATGTAACTTGTTATCCTGACACTGCTATTCTGTGCAGCACCTAAAAATTTCCTCTTCCTCCTTTCTTTGGGTTTGCCCACCTGGGTTATGAATGGGAGCAGGAACGTCACTCTTGTACACCCTGCAGAGGCTTCCAAAGTCTCAGGTGAGAGCCAGGAAGGAACTGTTGAACCCTCCTTCCTGCATGCACCCACTTTATTGGCATGAGGCTCAGAAAGAGGGAGCAGGAAGGAGCCCGTCTTCACCCTGAGCTGGGGCCCAGCATAGCAGGCAGAGGTCATACACTGCCTTCTAGGGGGTGGCATTGTCTCTGAGGCTTTCATACCCCTTTCTGTTTCCCATTATTTTCTGTGTCAAACCTTTCCCTAACCCTCAGGTTCCAAGTCAGATCCCAAGTTCATGCTGCCTAGTTTGTGGGTTTTCTTCATGGATTATTGCTGCTTTTCTTCTTTTCCACCCAAAATAGTTTGTTGAAATCACGTAAAATTTGTTTTAATAAGGCAAAAACCACTTTTTGCATCATGCTTAAGCCTCACTAAGAAAAATATCGCCTTGTATTTTTTCTTTAGTGTTTCTTCATGCTGCAAACCCTGTGATACGATCTTAACTCCTTTCAGAGGTCTGGGATTCTTCCTATTAAGTGCCCACCCCCATCCTTGGCAAGCCTAATAGCTTGCAGATAATTGTGACCACAGAAGCTTTCTAAGTGCTTTGTGACTGGGAAGAATGGTCCTTCCTTCCCACAATTTACAATGCAGATTATTGAGATTATTGATGGATTCATTTGTTTGCCACCTTCACACTATAATGTGGCAACTGTTAGCAAATACTGACTTTATTTATAGTGATGGTTGTAGTTTTGATACAAAACCAAGGATCTGGCCAAAAGATTCCCATCCCCCCCGTGTCCCATCCCCCCCCCTCCTCCCGTCATGTTCTGTCCCCCCCCACCATGTACTTTTATTCATTGAGATACAAAATTTTAACCATTCCTTTCCACGGCTGAGACATACAAACTTGAAAGCATCAGGAACACTTGTAAATAGCTTAAGCAGCCGACTTGTCCATTGTATGCTAGAATACCTGTCTTCTCACATGATTAGACTGGTTTCACAACATTATCCCCAGCTGACAAATCCTGTCTAAGGGTTACCTGTCCCCAATCTCTCATGATTCCTCACTTTTTAGAGGTTACAAAACCTCAAACAACCTTCTCTTCCTCCAGTTTTTAAAGTGACAACTAGGAAAAAAACAAGATCTGTATCATGTAACAGTGCATCCAGACAAATGTTTCAGCTGGTGCAAATGTGGGATTGGTAGGGAAGAACCTGCAGCAATCCCCAGTCAGGGCAGTGGAGAGACTGACCTCCCTTACATTTCTCCACTTATCTGTGGAATTGCAGCAGAGAATCGCAGCCTAACAGCATCCTCTCCGAACAGGGACCAACTGCTGCACGGCAAGCCCACATATCCTCTTTCAATAATGAAAAATGTTAGTATCCCTTATTCTATGTGGCAAGGGTCAAAATACAAAATGAAGACTCTTATCTATACTCCTCTTGTGCCGTGTCTTTATAGCACTGACCACATGCGAAGCATCTGCTGCTGTTACCGGAAAATAGTAACTAAGAAAACTCTCTAACCCAAATGATAGTTTAGAAAGCCGACATTGGTTTATTGCAGCGCTGGGTGCATGGGGGATCTCTCCTCCTAACATGCACACCGAGGGACAAAAGCACACTCATTATATACATTATAGAAAAATGAATATTCATACAACTCCAAGTAAAGCCCAACTATTCCAAGAAACCTTTTGCATATGCTAATATATTATGTAATCATCTTTGCGCATGCTTACTAAATTGGGGAAGGGGTCTTGGGTGGTCTCTGGGGGTCTCTAGTGGTCGTAACCCCCCCATAGATATGCTATCCGCTGTATAACCCCGTTTCTGCGCAAGCGTGGTCGAGGCCTTTTTGTGACATATGCAGGTGGCTCCAAGGAGAAGATCCTGTTCTGGTTCCTACAGGATTTATCTCTACTCCTGGTGCCAGAGCTATGAATCAAGTCATTTAAGACACTACAAAGATGTTGTTCACAGTCTTGTTTATCTCTGGCCCTTCTTTGTAATTAGTGAGGAATTTAACAGAGACCTTGGATTCTCTAAGACTAAGGGCAAGCAAGAATCAGTGATGCCTATAACTCTAAGTGTTATCAGTCCCAGAAGCAGACCCTGTCTTCAAAACATGCCGTTAGCTTCAGAACATACCATTATTTTAGCTGAAAGGAAAATTGCTGAAAGAAAAGTTGATTCTGTCTGAAGGTTACACAGAGTAGGCCTTTTAGGGCCTACTTTGAGGCTTGCTTTTACTAAACCATCTGGTATCACTGCCCCCCTGGATTGTGGTAGTGGCTTGAAGTGTTCTGCACACAGAAAAAATCAAAGCCAGAGGTTACAAACCCATCAGGATGAGGTCCTGTTCCCTGATGGGCAGGCAGCAGAGTACTGCTGCGTCTGGGTGTACTGTGGAAGCTAATGCTGTATTTTCCAACAAATTACAAGAATTGGGAAAGCATTGCCAGGGCAGTCTCTTTATTCTGATGAATGTTGTACTGAAACAGATGGCCATTAAACAAGAAGTTTGTTTGTTTCTGTGTTTGTTTGTTGAGTAAATAGATTGCGTTGGTCTCACATAGCACTTTTTAGCCCCCAGTGGAACAAATCCACTTGTCTGTGAGAAACTTCTGCTATTCACAGAATCACAGAATCACAGAATCACAGAATGTTAGGGATTGGAAGGGACCTCGAAAGATCATCTAGTCCAATCCCCCTGCCGGAGCAGGATTGCCTGGACCATATCACACAGGAACGCGTCCAGGCGGGTTTTGAATGTCTTCAGAGAAGGAGACTCCACAACCTCTCTGGGAAGCCTGTTCTAGTGTTCGGTCACCCTCACCGTAAAGAAGCTTTTCCTCATATTTATATGGAACCTCCTGTGTTCCAGCTTGTACCCATTGCCCCTTGTCCTGTCAAGGGATGTTACTGAGAAGAGCCTGGCTCCATCCTCATGACACTTGCCCTTTACATATTTATAAACATTAATGAGGTCACCCCTCAGTCTCCTCTTCTCCAAGCTAAAGAGACCCAGCTCCCTCAGCCTCTCCTCATAAGGGAGATGTTCCACTCCCTTAATCATCTTCGTGGCTCTGCGCTGGACTCTCTCCAGCAGTTCTCTGTCCTTCTTGAACTGAGGGGCCCAGAACGGGACACAATATTCCAGATGCGGCCTCACCAGGGCAGAGTAGAGGGGGAGGAGAATCTCTCTTGACCTGCTGACCACACCCCTTCTAATACACCCCAGGATGTCATTGGCCTTCTTGGCCACAAGGGCACACTGCTGGCTCATGGTCATCCTGTTGTCCACTAGGACCCCCAGGTCCCTTTCCCCTGCGCTGGTCTCCAACAGCTCTGTCCCCAACTTGTACTGGTACATGGGGTTGTTCTTGCCCAGATGCAGGACTCTACACTTGCCCTTGTTATATTTCATTAAATTTCTCCACGCCCAACTCTCCAGCCTGTCCAGGTCTCTCTGAATGGCTGCGCAGCCTTCCATTGTGTCAGCCACTCCTCCCAGTTTTGTGTCATCAGCGAACTTGCTGACAGTGCACTCGATTCCCTCATCCAAGTCATTAATGAATATATTGAATAGTACTGGTCCCAGTACCGACCCTTGAGGGACTCCGCTAGACACAGGCCTCCAACTGGACTCTGTCCCATTGACCACCACTCTCTGGCTTCTTTCCTTCAGCCAGTTCACAATCCACCTCACTACCCGATCATCCAGACCACACTTCCTCAGTTTAGCTGCGAGGATGCTGTGGGAGACCGTGTCAAATGCTTTACTGAAATCGAGATAGACCACATCCACAGCTTTACCATCATCTATCCACCAGGTTATGTCCTCATAAAAGGCTATCAAGTTGGTTGAGCATGACTTCCCCTTGGTGAAGCCATGCTGAGTGCCCCTAATGATCCCCCTATCCTTGATGTGCCTAGAGACAGCACCAAGAACAAGTTGTTCCATCACCTTTCCAGGGATGGAGGTGAGGCTGACTGGTCTATAGTTACCCGGGTCCTCCTTCTTGCCCTTTTTGAAGACTGGAGTGACATTCGCTTTCCTCCAGTCCTCAGGCACCTCTCCCGTTGCCCACGACTTAGCAAAGATGATGGAGAGTGGCCTAGCAATGACTTCCGCCAGCTCCCTCAGCACCCGCGGGTGCATCCCATCAGGGCCCATGGATTTATAGACGTCCAGATTGCTTAATTGGTCCCTGATCCAGCCCTCATCTACCAAGACAGATTCCTCCTCTATCCTGACTTCTTCTGAGGCCTCAGGGGTCCGAGGCTCCTCAGGACAGCCTCCAGCAGTATAGACAGAGGCAAAGAAGGCATTCAGTAACTCCGCCTTCTTTTTATCCTCTGTCTCCAGGGCCCCCACCTCATTCATCAGTGGGCCTACATTGCCTCTAGTGTTGGCTTTACCTGCAATGTATTTGAAGAAGCCCTTTCTGTTGTCCTTGACCTCTCTTGCAAGGTTTAATTCCAAGGAGACCTTAGCTTTCCTAGTTGCCTCCCTACATCCTCTGACAACAGACTTATATTCCTCCCAAGTGGCCAGCCCCTCCTTCCATGATCTGTACACCCTCTTCTTCCACTTGAGTTTGCCCAGCAGTTCCCTGTTTAACCATGCAGGTCTCCTGGTACCCTTCCTTGACTTCCTACCTGCTGGGATGCTCTGATCTTGAGCTCGGAAGAAGCAGTCCTTGAATGCTAACCAACTATCTTGGGCCCCCTTACCTTCTAGTACCCTGTCCCATGGGATTTCCCCTAGCAATTGCTTGAAAAGGCCAAAGTTGGCCCTCCTGAAGTCCACGGTTGTGATTCTGCTAGCTATTCTGTTCCTGCCACATGAGATCCTGAACTCTACCATCTCATGGTCACTACAACCAAGGCTGCCCTCAACCTTCACCTCTTCAACCAGACCCTCCTTGTTAGTGAGGATCAGATCCAGCAGCGCTCCTCTCCTAGTTGGCTCATCCACCATTTGCATCAGAAAGTTATCATCAATGCACTGGAGGAACCTCCTGGACTGAGGATGGCTGGCTGAGTAGGCCTCCCAGCAAATATCAGGGTAGTTGAAATCCCCCACAACAACCAGGCCCTGTAATTGCGAGACTGCTCTCAGCTGCCTGTAGAAGGCCTCATCACCCTCCTCATCCTGATCCGGTGGCCTGTAATAGACACCCACAACAGTATCACCCCTGCCAGCCTGCCCCTTAATTCGCACCCACAAACTCTCAACTCGCTCCTGATCCGCCCCTGGACAGATCTCAATACATTCTAGCTGCTCACTCACATAAAGAGCAACTCCACCCCCTCTCCTTAGCGGCCTGTCTTTCCTGAACAAGACATAGCCATCCATGACCACATTCCAGTCATGCGAGGCGTCCCACCAAGTCTCTGTAATTGCCACTAAATCATAGCCCCCCGACCGAACACGGATTTCTAACTCCTCTTGTTTATTCCCCATGCTGCGTGCATTGGTGTACAGTCATTTCAGGGAGCGAGCTGAGCACACCGATTTCACCCCAGGGGGATGGGAGGCCTCCTGGTCTGCCTCAACACTAGAGCGTTGCCCCAGTGGGGCATTCCTCATTTTGAGTTTCCTGCTCAGGAGTCACACAGCTATAATTCATAATTATCACTTTGGGCTTTTGATTGATAACATATCAGAATCTTCTGACTAACAAAATGAGGTGTGGCCTTTTTTTCACAATGACAGCAATTAAATATTGGACAGACTTATAAAGAGAGTGGGGAATGAACGCTCCATCACTTGAAATCTTTAAATCAAGAGATTGTCTTCATAAAAGATTATTTCTGTATCAGCCAATAGTATAAAGATAGATGCAGGAACCACAGAGAAGAATTCTATAAGTGAGGTTGTGCAGAAGGTCAAATGAGATGGCCATAATGATCCCTTTTGGTCTTAACCTATTGTCCTGGTTTGGCCTAAACCAGGCCAATTTTCCTTTCAGTGATTTTTACTTTCAGCTAAGTCTCTTCTAAGTAACTGCACTTTCTGAAACTAACTGCATGTTTTGCAGACAGTGTCTGCTTCCAGGACTGATAACGCTCGAAGTTTGTAGTTATCACTGAGGCACCGGTAGGGATGTTATGCAGAAAGGCTCTTGTTGTACTTGTTCTTAGAGAAACCAAGGTCGCTGCTGAATTCTTCACTGCTTGCGAGTGAAGAGCTGAAGAGGGGGTCGCACCTGCAGGGAGGAGCAGACAGGGCAGGTGACCCAAAATTGACCACCGAAGGTATTCCATCCCATACACATCATTCTCAGTATAAAGCGGGGGGATCACGAGGGTCTTGCTCTCTTTCTGCTATGGCCGGTGTCCAAGGAGGACTCCGTCTGTTTTCCTGCTGCCCCCGATCCCGATCCATGCATTCCTGAATCCAGTTCTCGACCGTCGCTGGGCCCAGGCTGGGCCTTCCCGGAGCCTGCCCTGCAGTGCCGGTGGTGACGTAGCTGACATTGGGGGAGATCGATCTTGGTTTTGTATATATTTGTATATATTTGATCATTCCAATATTATTATTATACTCTTTTTTTTCATTATTATAGTTTATTAAAACTGTTTTAACTTTCCAACCCATAAGTCTCTCTCCCTTTTCCCTTTCCCTTCGGGTGGGGGGGAGGGTTAACAGAGAGCGTCTGCCACAGGTTTAATAGCCGGCCCAGCTTTAAACCGTGACACCTATCAATCAAAGGGCATTAAATTTCGCTCACTGAGCTGGACATGTGATTATGCAAAACAGAAGTACAAGGATTTCCCTGCTTGTAAAGGGAGAACCTGGAAAGAATAATAACCCTGGGACAAAAATATTATGCTGACCTTCTGTCAGAACATCTACAAAGTTATAGTGGATCCTCTTAAGGTTAGCATAAGTATCCTGGTTATTCCAGCTGAGATGAATGCTTAGAATGGAGTAGATTATGAATGTGTAATTGATTCTATGACCTGAAACAACTGTTTCCTGGTGTTTGGAAACCCTTCTTCATTCAGCTACAAGATGGACAATGAAAGATGGTTGTGGTGTTGTTGAAGTATTCTAAAGTTCAGCTTCATGTTTCTTATATGATATTGGTCTATGCTTTTTATAACAGTGCATTGCAAAACGGAGCTTCTGTGCTGTCTTTGCCTCACCAATAGCCTCAAGAATCCTTTTTCTTCCATCGCACTGTGAAACAATGCCTACTATCTGTTGAATCGCTGGGTCTAGAAATTTGAGAATAGGATTCCCCTATGATAAGATGCAGGAAACAGAAAGAAAGCATATTCAGTTTGTCTGTTGGCTGGAGCTGCTTTTAAAAGCAGAGGGGTGTGTGGGTGGAGGATGTGAGAAGGATATTTTGTACTGGCATATACATGTGTAAACAGCCATTCAATGATTTGTAAAGAGCTGAGCTGAACAACACCCAAGAAATATACAATTTTCCCCCAAATCTCTCATGTTTGAAAGCTGGTGGGTTCAGCTCCTGATAACTGTTTTCATCAGTAGGACCACAGACAAGATGTTTTTTAAACTGTTCTTCAATCAGTGTAATTGATTGGCAGCCATTGATTAAACAGTCACGTGGAGCAGTGCTGACTAGTTCAGTTTGGAAGGGGGTGGGCAGGAAATGGGAATTGACGGTGTCTACATGTACATGCTGAATTGTATCATCAATCAGATGGCCAAAGGCTTCAGTATGTTGTCTGCTAGACTTGGAATGGAGAATGATGTTTGTGGCAGGTAAAGTTGTCCTGGAGGTTGCAAAAGCATCTCAATTTCATTTTATCTTGCTCTGCTATCCTACTTCAAACTTTTCTTGGGTTTGGGTATTGTACTTGGCACTGTACGTCAAAGGAGCACATCCCCATTACAAAATTTCCTGTCAAACCAAGTCTTTTGAGTGGTTGCCACTGTATAAGGGAATGTTTATGAATGTGACTGTAAGACTATATGAGATCTCTTCATATAGAAATTATGCACTCTGTTGGGGCACTGGAATTGCTGCTTCATGGAAAGATTCAGCTGCTCAGCAATGCAGCAGTTTTAAAGGTTCAGTGAGCGTGGAGTTAGTCATCTGTAGTCAAGGTCTCTCATGTATTTTCCAGATCTAAGTCAGGAACAGGACATTGAACCTTGATAGTTCTTTCCAGAGGAAAGTGTTGTGTGCCCGTGAGATGATCACTACCTAGGCAGTGCAAGATTTTTCCTGTGGCTCTTTGGGTGGTGATGGGATTTCCCTGGAGGTGGAAATGAGAGCAGATGTAGCTAAAGCAAACATGTTGGCTGACTGTGAACTAAGGCAGGATTGGAGAGAGGGGAGGCCTGAGCAAAATTGAGGAATGGAAGTGGTAGCTCTCTTCCTGCTAGAATGACCAAGAAACAAAGAGGTTGATTCACTGAGAAGCTCCTTACTTGGGAGAAAAGCAATATATATTAGGGATGGTTAGTAGAGAGAAGAAGCTATGGGGTAAACCCCAGAGAACTCTGATTTAAGTCTAAAGGGCATCAAGGAAAGCTAGAAAGCACACTGGCCTAACACAGTGGGAACCCACCATAACACAGCCTCATGAAAATCCTTTTTGGGTGACTTTTTGCCAGGGTTGTATCATCTTTGATTTTTCCTTGGGAACTGGCTCTGTCACAACTGTAGCTTGTGAAAGCATTGATGGAGTTCATTGATTTCTGCCACTGCAAGCAATACTTTGCTTTCAAATCAGACTCTGAAACACAAGTCCCAGAGTCTATTATTAATTCCTGATGTCATTAAGAGATGTCTTCTCTGTCTGTGATGCACTGACATTCATGTTATAAGGCACTGACATGATTAGAGCTTTGATTTGATTTCCTAGCCAACACGCTTGGCCCAAGATTCCCAGGACCTGTGTTTCAAGTTAGCTTCCTAAATTCATGTTTTAGTCATCCAGTAAATGAAGTCATTTTTTAAGATTCTTAATGCCTCGTTCGGCATTTACCAGCTTCTCAACTCTTTATTTGACAAGGTCATCTATTTCAGTGCGCAGTAAGGTTTCCAACTGTTGTAACTCTTGGCTTTCCTCCCAAGAAGAGCCCTTCAGCACTGTGCAACACAAAGCTGAGAAAAGCTGGATATGCTGCAAAATAGGCAATTGCTCTGTCCACAGTCCTTCCTCCTCTGTTTTACCACAGTGTAACTAACTCCCTTATGTGTGACATCTGTAGTCTTTACCTTGGGGGTACAAAGAGTCACCCAGGAACACAGCAGGCATAGATCAAAGGAGTGAGACTGGTAACAGTAAGGGACCTGAAGTTTGCAGCAGAATCTTTTTCATGAACCCCTCCAAAAAAAGTATGTGTTGCTCTATGCAGTCATTCTCAAAAATATCTTCAAAGTTTTCAGTTCAGTCTGGTTTGACTTTCCAGAGGCCAAATTTAATACCTACATATTAGCTGAGTGACCTAGTTCTCCTATCTGCACTAGGTGGTTTCTTGAAATATAGCTGTTGTTTCCACCAGGAGTAAGGATTAAATGAGGAGTGTAACTAGGCTAGATTAGGATATACAAAAATATACTTCTCACTCTCCAAACAGAAATACTACAGCTCTTTCTGAACTCATGCCCTTTTTTCACACTGGGATGTTTACAAAGCATCAGGTGATTTTACTCATTAGATCTAGGGTGTCTAAAAAGAGGTGTACTTTATGCCAATTAAAAAGGACCTCAGAATCAGACCTTACATGTTTAATCTGGATGTGCAGAGGCAGACTGTTCCCCTGCTCATGCTTCAGTGCATTAACTATTCTTTAAAGAATTGGGATTAAGGAGAAGTTTTGCACATGAACAGGTTAGCCCTGGATGTCTAGCCCTGGCTGCACAAATTCATTCAGATTCCTCAGAGGTGTGTAGTACTGATCACTATCCAAAGGCAGGATACTGGACTAGATGGACCATCGGTGTGAGCCAGGGCCACAATTCCCAGGTAAATTCCCACTGCAAAATTATACTTCTTTCTTTGTTTTTGATTCTTTCTGTGTGTATTATAAATTGTTCTGTCTGTTGGTGTATTGATACTGGTGTGTGGTAATTTGAATGAGTTGCATTTTTGCCTACTCTTATTTAGTCAGTGTTCATCTTTTCCCTGGATATGTCTAGGAGCCTCTTCAACCAAGGGAGGCAGAAGAAAACATGTGTGTCTGTCTGGAGGGCTGGAGAGAGGAATCCACCAGTAAAAAGGAAAGGCTGATCAGTCCTCCTGAGTTCTTTTATCTTAATTCAGGTTTTATTCACACCTTCCAATACTGTTCAGTACAAAGGGAGAGCTACTTCTCACCACCAGCATTAGAAATAATAATATTTAACACAGAAAACCTTTGTACGTGCTCTTCTATTTGTCATTTAAGTTACTAAAATATAGCAAGGGGAAATTCTTCTAGTATTGAATAGCATGAATGGAGCTGACAGTGTTATTGTATTTATCTGTCTCTGCCCTTATAGATACAGATATATACGACTTCCACTATAACATTTCAGGCATCGGCACCACCTGAGAGCTCTTTGCAGCTGCAGCTCGTGCATTTTGCAGTAAAATTTCTCTCCCCTTCCCTTTTCCCTTAGATTCCCCCACCCCCAGAGAACTGACATGCTTTCCACTGACAAATGGTGAGTGTAGCTCCTGAGGATTTAGCATGTCGGGCTGTGTCTACACAGCTTAGGTTTCTATTATTATGCAATGGCTTAGAAGGCAGTGCTTTGCCACGTAATTACAGAGCCAATCTGTATTAGGACCAGGAGTTTGGATGCCTCTTTCTGTACCAACTGTTTGCCTCCCACCCACTCAAACCTCCTCCCTGACACTCTTACTTGTTTAATAGCTTCTTTTTGTACCCTTCTTTCCTCTGGTTTCTGATTGATCTTCTTCCCTTTCCTATGCTACATATTTATTTCAGAAGTGAGGGCTCTGAGTCGTGCCTGCACAGATTCCTATGCAGCACTAAGCACTTGCTCTGTGCTGCATCGTCAGAAACGGTAAGAAATTCCTGAAGCTGCCTGCTAGTTCTCTCGGGTTTTTCACTCTTTTTTTTTTTTTTTTTTTTTTTTTTTTTTTTTTTTTTTTTTTTTTGGTGTGCGCGCATTGCTTGTCTTACAAGCTGTGCAGGCTCTGCCATCTAGAGCACTTTGTGAGATCACTCCAGTTTGCTGGTTTTCCTTTTTCTGTCTCTGCGTGAGTGTGTGTGTGTATCTATCTCCCTGTCTCTCTTCCCTGCCAGGATACAACTCGACCCCCCTCCCCAACACACACGCACATACACAGGAGCTGGTCTTGCTAGCATGAACTTGAAGACTTGCAGCACCAAAATGTATGTGTTACCTTGGGATGCACTAGGATCTGAATGCTTGAAAAGCCTGCAGGTTGCTTAGTCCTCCAAGACTGGGTTTTTTAAAGCCAAACAGGAAAAGAACAAGTTATTCACTTTTTTCTTTTTTTTTTCTTTCCCTTTTTTGTGCTTTGGATATTACTGAAAAAGGAGTCTCAGGGATTCCCACACTTGGACTTTACTGAATCAGGCTGCATCTGACAAACAATCTAGTCTGCATTTTGGTTTGCTAGAGATCAACCAGGATTTTTCTGATTATATCTTCTTTTGGAAAAAAAGATGCATGGCATAGAGAGAAGGTCTAAGTGCCTATCTGAGACTATTTTACCAAACCTGGGATAAATGTTACTTCTCAAAGGTAAGTGCAAGGTTTTTTTCATATGTATATACAAACTATGTAGCTATAATATAAACTATCTATAGATATGAACACAAAACATTTATACACATCTACCTCTGATGGCAAAAAAATCCATTGTGCATTTTGAAAGCATTAGAGAAACGTATAACTTTATCTTCCTTTTCTTGCTAGCCTAGATAAGATTGTTCACGTAGAGAAATGAATCTCAGTTTGGTTTCTGTTTCTCTTGGCATGAAAAGGCAGTTCAAAGAGAATATTTATTTTTTTAAGTGTTAATAGGGATTTTTTTCATGGCAGTTTTGAAACAGTAATGGAAAGAGCTTTGAAAGAAAGGATAATAATTTGGTGTTTAATACAGGAAAATCTGAGCAATATAGTAAAGCTGTGAAAGTGATTTTAGCTTTCTGGAGGAATTAGTAAATCCTACAAAGCTAAGGAAGAACTTTGCAGGACAGATCAACTCTGCTGTATATAAAACCACACTGTAAAAGAGTGGGGACCTTGGCAAATGTCATGTGAAGAAACAGAAGGCATAGGAACAGCTAGAGAAGGGAAAGGAGTGAGGGGTGTGGAGGGGCAGTGAACACCCACTTCAGTGTCCGCTGTCACAGAGGTTGGTGTTCTTGGTAAGGTGATGGACATCTAGGATTGGCAAGGTGGGCATGGGGTGGATGGGGTACACAAGCAGGTATATGCTATGTCATGTCTGTCTGACGTCATCAGACATATATGCTCTCTGCAAGACTAAGTGTACTGAGAGCTTGGGTGGGGGGAAGCATCTAAATGGCAGCACGGGACGAGACGTAGGAAAATGGAAACTGGGTCCCTCCTGTACTTGCACAGACACATGCACTCTTTTGCCTCACAAAACAAATGTGTGACTGAACAAAACAAGAAAGAAACTAAAGGGCACAGCAGAATTCAGTGATTAAGTCAGCAAGTCCCAGTATGATGGATTAGTAAACTGGAAATGTAAGTGGTCGGTTGTGGTAATGTATGTAAGAAAGGGTTTTTAAACTGGGTAACTCCTTCCTACCCAAAGGAAACAAATAGCATTGATTTAAAGCAAGAATCATTTTTTTGCCAGGGTTGATCTAGACTTTTTGGGACAGTGCCATGGAGGTATCAAGAAGAGTGGAGTTTATTTTGCCTACCCCATCTTTGGAATTAATAGGACAGAATAACTCTTCTGACTAGAAGAAACAGGCTTTGAAAAGCAAACAGTAAACATCACTTAAGTTTATGAAGTCACAGTTAATTAAATTGACACCTCTTAACTTTATTACACAATGCTCACTGCGGATAAGTCCAGCAGACACCACACAACTGTCACTGGTATTTTCTGTGTCTCAGGAAAGAGGAAACATGGCCATGCAGGGTATCAATTTTTTATTGGACCTTGCTGCGTACAGAGGCTGTACTAAGGCAAATTTGAGCTTGTGGTAAGAAGGAAGAGAGACAGATAATTACTTTTACTCTTGCCATGTTTCAGGCTGGTTACAGTTTCATTGTTTACAGCTTGCCCTGTGTTGGTGGTTAGTTTGCATTGCCCACAGATCACCACTTGAGCACAACAGAGTGCTTTTTGTGTGTGTATTCTCATAGCTGCCTTGTCTCAGCAGTGCAGAGCAGAGCTTCAGACCTTCCCTGAAACTGCTACTAATTCTCAGGGAGAGAAGGGATGCAATAAAACATAAACAACAATGCTAGGAGACAGGAAGAAAAAAGTCATTATGCTCAACCAAGCCTTTTTAAACTATGAATCCCAGCAAAGATCTGTATCACCTCTCAGATCGGAGACAGCATCTGTCCTGTTCTCCCTGGTGCAGTTCTGTTTTCTTTAGGCGACTCTGGGCCCGCTGTTCCCTGGTAGGTGGCTGTGCTAGGTGCTGGAAGGCAGGCAAGCAGGCAGCCCCCGGTGCACCATGCTGGGTGAGGAATGTGATGCATCCTCAGAGCCTCTGTTTCTGCTGCCCTCTCTGCCCCATGCCACTCCTCCCAGCATTAGTGCTTCTTGTATAAATTTACATTTGGAACATAACTGGTAATTTTTCCCGAGGGGAAGTACAAATGGCACACACAGCCTTGCCCCGCAGCTTCTGCTCTGCCTGCTGCTCAGGTGGACCCGAGCTGACAGCTCCCTGGCAATCCCTGGCAAAGTGTTCCTGCTCCCTCTCTTTGCAGAGGACTCTGGCCACTGACTGAACTTTGCAATGTAATGTTGTTAGACCCAGCTGATCCCCTTTTTTAATTATTTTTTTTGTCCTTGTGGTCAAAAAAACAAAACGGGAAGCTGATTCGAAATTATCACGATTTAACTGGTTGTAGGAGGGAATAGACTTCAGGTTAGAGTAAGTCTAACTCCCTCGTAAGGGGTTGCAGAGTGATAACCCACGATGCTGAATTTGCTGTCCACCCCCACAGAGGGGAGGGAGGGGGTGATGACAGTGCTTGTTCACCCCCAAACCCCTTTTTGCATTGCTAATGCATTTCAGCCTTGACCTACAAAGATCACCTGTGGGAGAAAAAGGGTAGTTTGTTTCAAGTGTGTAACTCAGTCTTCTTTCTGGCCTGAGCTCTCAGCCTTACTTTCTTTGGGTTTGTCATAGTGTGTTGTCATGTGTTTGTTTTTGTGGAGAGATTAACTGTCCTCTAGGTGCTTATATGAAAGGCAGAAGGAAGATATCCGTGGCTTCTTCAAGCCAGTTCTGATGACTGTGGAATTCATTGCCCAACACCATTGCTGTGTCCCTTATGTTTCCTCTTTGCCTTAACCATGTAGGCTTCTGTTATTGTGACTAAGGATCTCACCAAGGTGCTGGGATTTACTCTATCAGTGTCCAGAGGCCACGTGTCCTCGCAGTGTGAACAGCTTCCAGTCATCAACTGAAACTTGTGACAAAAGACAAGCTTTCATCTGAGTATGCTGGAATAATAACAAAACCCGTAAATCACCCAGTGTGATGCAGCACTTCAGTGAAGGGCCAGCTGTCACTCTCTGCCCAGCGCACCTCCACCCAGGATGCACGGGGGGAGGGAAGCTCGTAAACGGTACTTCTTCTAGGAACAAAAATTGCTTTCTGCATGCGTGGCTGCCAAAGATTAGCATGAAATTAACAGATGTAAACTTGTCATTAAAAGGCCCACAGTGATGCCACATGGAAAACTGGGAAAAGGGCATGTAATTTATAAGTATTTCTGTTTCCATAGGAGCAGCAGTTGTCTCCATACTTCAGAATATTTGCATAACAGTGTTTGAATTTTTCTCTCTTCCTATCATTTGCCCTATCTGCCCATGATCCGGGTCTCTGATGACAGAGTCATCTTCATGGGAAAACATTTGTGACAAATCCAAGATGCCAACTTTGGCATATGAAATGAGCAGCAGCAGCAAAAGTCAGAAAACCTCTTGAGTAAAAAAAATGCTGATTTGAAAGCGTGGGAGAAAAGGAAGAGATGTGCTGTCTGGGTTCGGTCCTATGCAGAATCCCTATTGACCTACCTAGAAGACAGAACTGAGTGAGATTTTTTTCAGTGATAAATGTTCTTGTTTTTCTCAAGGAAATATAGATTTATCAGAATGAAACATGATTGGGAAATGATCAGTTTTATGAATTTCCTGCCTGAAAAACTGTGGGGAGAAAATTGCCAGAGCACCCCAACTTACTTTTTTCTGGAAGATAAATTTTATTTTTTCTTTCCAGTTCGTGTGTTTTGTATGAAAACTGAAAATAATTCATATGAAACTTGATCATAAAAGGGGCTGTGCCCAAATCCCATTTTGCTAAATGACAAGTAAATCTGTCAGTGGAACTGGAATCAAACACTTTTAGCTCATTAGAAGGCTTGCATACTTTCTCAGTTTGGGCCAAAGAAATTGTAAGCACTTTCATTTCAGTTCATGGGATCAGAAAACTTTTGTCTGCCAAGCCCTACCTGGAAGTCATTTACTTGGCCAAGTGGGATTATTCCAGGAGCATCTTGCCAACAAGTGCTGTGAGATATCTAGGCCTCTGTGTGTCTGCTCTTGAAATCATTCTTCCAGCTATGTAAAACATGTGCTGAGAGGATATGCCAGCTAAATAAGAGTAGATATGAGAGGATGGCTGCAGCCATAGTACAAGCAGTACAATGGAGCATATAGGAGGCTTCTGCTAATCGCTCCTCAGGAAGGAACTGGTCTCTAATCCTCCGTCAGATCTGCTATCACTGTGCTGTTATGGAAAGAGGTGAGATAAGGAGAGGGCCCTGGAATAGCAGTAAACCCAGGGCTCCAGACCCTGTCTGATCAGAAGGTGAGAGGTAGGGCTGGTGCATCCCAGTGCACACCAACGTATATTCTGAGCAGAACAGAAAGCTGGATTAAGGATAAAATCAACGTAAAGTACATGATGGCTGAAAGCACCTTGTCTATTTTAATAGAGCTAATGTTGCACTGAAAATCCCTGGGAAACATGTGCGTGGCACTGGTGCAGATAATTAGCAGTGTGACTCTTTCCCTGAAGCCAGGGGAGGTAAGTCAGGGCTGAGCATAAGTCTTTATGTACAGGACTGAAACAAATCGCTGCAACTGTCCAGTTAAGACTATAGAGTTTGAATTGACTTAGTTGTAAGAAGGATAGACTTTGGAAGACATCAGTGTGATCAAGCCACATGGATTGTGGGGATCAGACTTGTGATATTGGAGGAAATACACACACTGGTGAGGAAGTAAGGAACTTTTCCTCTCCTGCCTTTAGAGTTGCAATTTGCTTTGGCAGGCTGAGGAGCAAGGGAGCTCAAAATGGCACCAGGTGCAAAGAGTCTTTAGCCATTCTCTTGTCATGTCTAAGCTCCTCAGAAAAGCTTCAGTAGAAATGTCAGTCAGAATGAGTAATCCTTCTTTTGTTACAGCCTAAAGATAAAAATTAAGAATAGGAAAGGAAAAGAGGATGTCTTGAACATACCACATCCTCTGTTGCAGAGGCAGGATGGGTGGGTTGTCATGTCAGTGAAAGGGCAGTACCTGTATGTGTGCTAGAAAGGAAAAACAGACTGTACCAGAATTTATATCAGATCACTCTGTTAGCAGCCTTAAAAAAATGTATCTGCCCTTTCAGTACAGAATGAAAACATAGAGCAGTCAAATGGTAAAAGGAAAAATCGAGAGGGAAAAAATGCCTGTCATGGCTCACTCGGCAGTCCCTGTCTGGTTTGAAAGCAGCCAACAACAAATGTCTGTCTCCTCAGAGATAAAAATCAAAACCTTCCCAATCCTTTCGGTAGTCATTTGATCTCCTTCCCTTTGTGAATATTCCTGTAACTAGGTAAATACATGTGATACTCAGAAAGTTCTGCATGGTTTGTATGTGAAACAAGTGTACTAAACTAAGAAAGAAAAAGGCCAAATTGCATTGATAGAACATAACGTATATGGACTGAGACCATTTTGTTGGTTTCTTAAACTGATGGCTAGTTGGCATTTTGTATGAATTATCTCCAGTGTAAGTGAATGTTATCACTGCTGATGGCAGATATTTACAGTATATTGTTTTTTAAATTAAGGGTACAACATTGATTCCTTGCTCTCCAAATTATTGACTGCACTTTCTCCCTGTAGTCAGGTCAGATAACTTATCTCCTCTAGAAATGTTCAGTAGAAAAATATGTTGGGTCCCAGAAACGCTTATGGAGCAAGGGTTTTTTTGCAGGCTGCCTATAATTAAAATATCTTGTAGTTATTCCTGAAAAATCTCAGTTTGCTTGACAAATACCACTGTGAGTTATGTATTTTCTAATCCCATTTCACATGACCAAGTAGCACACCAAGTCATGAACCCTTCAGTTGACACCCACTTTGCAAGGACAGCGTGACCTTTCCTTGTCATCACAGCTACATCTTCTGTTCACAGCTCACCAGATGCATTTTGACAGTGATATCTTCCTGGGGCAGGGGGTGGGGGCAGGAGGTTATTGAGAGTCTTCACAATTACACGGTGTGGCCAAGAGTCTCACAGAGGGTAAGCTTTCCTGTGTCTATAGTCTCCCAGCACCCTACCCTGACTGGACCTGGTGGTCCTCCAACTGGTAGGAGGAGAAGTTTCAGGTGCCTCAATAAATGACATTGTCTTTCAGATTCAGGGATGGGTGGCAGCCATTTCATATGAACTGGAGAGAACTGGCTTTACTGGCAGAGGGTTGGAGCAGAGGAGTTGTAGAGCAGCCTGATGGATATTCATGAGAGCAAATGCAACTGAAGGCAGAGGGTCATATTTGGAGAAAGACTGGAGAAACTTTAGTAGGATGAGGGGGAAGAGAGAAGAATCAGAAGTGGTACAGCTAAGAAGATGTCTCTGTCTCTTCAGATATGTGTACGACCCTTCTTGTCACTGAGCCAGAGTGCCAGGCTAAGCTAAAGAAGGGCTTATGATACGTGTCTTTTGTCACACTGTACATTGCTGATCCCTCCTTGAGCCACTGTGGGGTGCTTTATTTGTCACATCTAACCTGTTTTAGCCTTTTAGTGAACATGGAAAAAATTATTCAAGCCCTTTGTGCATTTGTTTTGGTTTTCTTCATCTTTCTTTGACCTCCCTGAACTGGTGAGTAAAATGAGGATGGCATTTATTTATTTTTCCTTAGCACTGAACACAAAGAGGTTTTTATCATCAGTAAGCAAATGAGTCACTTGTTAATGAGTATAACAGACTCACAGAATGTTAGGGATTGGAAGGGACCTCAAAAGATCATCTAGTCCAATCCCCCTGCTGGAGCAGGATTACCTAGATCATATCACACAGGAACGCGTCCAGGTGGGTTTTGGATGTCTCCAGAGAAGGAGACTCCACAACCTCTCTGGGCAGCCTGTTCCATTGTTCAGTTACCCTCACTGTAAAAAGTTTTTCCTCATATTTATGTGGAACCTCCTGTGTTCCAGCTTGCACCCATTGCCCCTTGTCCTGTCAATGGATGTTACTGAGAAGAGCCTGGCTCCATGCTCATGACACTTGCCCTTTACATATTTATAAACATTAATGAGGTCACCCCTCAGTCTCTTCTTCTCCAAGCTAAAGAGACCCAGCTCCCTCAGCCTCTTCTCATAAGGGAGATGTTCCACTCCCTTAATCATCTTCGTGGCTCTGCGCTGGACTCTCTCTAGCAGTTCCCTGTCCTTCTTGAACTGAGGGGCCCAGAACTGGACACAATATTCCAGATGCGGCGTCACCAGGGCAGAGTAGAGGGGGAGGAGAACCTCTCTTGACCTACTAACCACACCCCTTCTAATACACCCCAGGATGCCATTGGCTTTCTTGGCCACAAGGGTACATTGCTGGCTCATGGTCATCCTGCTGTCCACTAGGACCCCCAGGTCCCTTTCCCCTACGCTGCTCTCCAACAGCTCTGTCCCCAACTTGTACTCATACATGGGGTTGTTCTTGCCCAGATGCAGGACTCTACACTTGCCCTTGTTATATTTCATTAAATTTCTCCCCGCCCAACTCTCCAGCCTGTCTAGGTCCCTCTGAATGGCTGCGCAGCCTTCCGATATGTCAGCCACTCCTCCCAGTTTTGTGTCATCAGCGAACTTGCTGACAGTGCACTCTATTCCCTCATCCAAGTCATTAACGAATATATTGAATAGTACTGGTCCCAGTACCGACCCTTGAGGGACTCCACTAGACACAGGCCTCCAACTGGACTCTGTCCCATTGACCACCACTCTCTGGCTTCTTTCCTTCAGCCAGTTCACAATCCACAAGAACCCCTCCCCTCAGTTCTTAATAGAACCTAGCAACAGGCTTTCAAAAATTTCATGCCCATCTTAGTGTTTCATTTTCCTCTTTGACAATTTTTTCACCTGCCTAATTCTATGAACAGCATAACAAATGTCAGGGATGACACTATGGGTTTGTGGCTCGGGAAACTTCCCTACATTTGAGATTGTGCCAAGAAATGAAGGAAATCCATCCTCCTGCAAGAAGGCTGAGAGAGGACATGATGAATTTCTGTACATTGATGACTTTTACCTTACATCAGTGTCCTACCACAGAACAGAACAAATCAAAGTTATGCTACATCCTATCTCAAAGATAGGATTTGCATTTAAAAATAAATAATACCCTCAGGCCAAGGAACAGCTGCTGCAGTTCTTTCCAGCATGTCTCATTGATCTTGTCCTCTCATTTGACACATCCTGCTACTCCCATGTTGCTGTAGTTAGCATTAAATCACAGACAGATCATGTAGTGACCTAACTGAAACTGAGACCTAGTTGGAGTAGACTTTACACACACATGCCATCAAATATACGGACCCTCACACCACCATCTCGCCAGACACTGGAGAAAGACCCAAGAATGAGATCTTCGTTAGGTTGTGGTATCTCTTTCTATTACTTCCAGAGTTTTTACATATTTTATGTTAGTCTAATCCTGTTTGTTTTAAGAAACTGCTTTCAACTTTTTTTTTGATAGCATGTGCTGTTTTATCATGGAGCTGGGGTGAGCTTAGTACATATATTAGAAGTGCTGTTCTCCACAAAAGTCCTTTTATTATGGGAATCAAACATCTTTTAGGAAAATCTAAATAAAAAGCCTCCCAAGTTTAGTGTGTAATGTAGTTGCACTCACTCTCAGAATCATTCTCTCTTTTTAATTTATATTGCCACGTACATAAAGAACAAAAATGGACTCTGCAGCCAGCTGTTCTTCCTAAATACGAGTTGTCTTGCTGGCTTAGGTAAAAGGCAAATTGCAGCTTGAGACTTCATTTGTGCAGCAAATCTTAGTCCCCAGTAAATCAGGTCTGTTTTCAGAAGCCTGTTTCTTCAGTCACAGTATTTTAAGACAAGAAGCCGGCCTGCGTTCATGCCCCAAGTTGATTATGTCATGTTTGCAGAGTCTTTAGTCACAGGTGGCAAAAACATTTAAGAACAAAAGAACACAGGTTTCGACCTTTGTTTCCCTTCCTTCCATCCCTGATTGAATTTTCAGAGCCTTTCTGACATTTAAACAAAGCATTATCTGAGAGCTGTTTGGAAAGAGCTAATATGGGATCTCAGATTGTCATTCTCAGAATAATTTCTGCTTTGTTTCAAAACAATCTCTCCTGTAGCTATAAATTTATATTATAACATAACTTAGGGTCCTTTAATTGTTGGGTTCTTTTTTTAGTTATTTTTGTTTATTTCTGTAGTCTTACCCGGAAAAAGAAAATACCATTTACTTTGCCAAGACACAGCTCTTTTTTGGTCATCTTGTAATAGAGTAACAGATATTGCTGGATGCTTATAGGGCATCAGGTAGTAAAATCATATTGATCTCAGATAAGAAAAAGACATATGAGCTTACCAGTAGGCATTGGGAAATTGATTCTCAGGAAGAAGATGGTTCCTTGTAATTCTGTTGATAGATGCTAAGCTTTGAGTGACATTGAGTGATATTGGTCTCTTGGATTCCCATTAATTTTTCTGAGATTTGTGTGATATTCAAATGTCCATGCTTTCAAGTGTTTTAGTCATTCAGAGAAGCAGCAGCACCCATATCATGCATGATTAGTATGACCAACAATCTGAACACAACATGAACAGCAATTAAGCAGATCATGAATATTAGTAGCTGGCAAATCACACACGGCTAGAATATGAGGCATTTGTTTGCAAATATATATGAAACAATTGGGATAAAAAAATAAAGTAGGATTAAATAATAACAAATATTTTTTGAAATCAATACTTCTAACCACCATTAAAAATTAATAGAAATAAAATGTAGACTGTATAGCAGTAAGTGCATTTTAATATTGATATCCAGTAAATCCTGGCATCTCACAAGGGAAAGGAATGGCAGTACCAGCCCCTGTGACATATATATGTATAAATATATTTTCATTTATAGTAGGACAAAACTAGAAAAAAACTCAGGGAGGAAGCATAACCTTGTAGCTAAGGCTTTGGTCTTAAAGTCAAAGTAGGCCTGCAAGAAACAGTATATGCAAGACTGACTTACTAAAATTTGCCAAAAGCACACACTTGATTGCAAAGAAAAAAGGAGGACAACTTTCATGATTACAATTTGCTTAATTTTGGAAATGTTTCCGCCTTTCATATATTGTATGTTAGGTCACTTCTGAAATAGAAATGGTAATTTGAAAGGAAATGCTCTGATAATTCACAATTATGTTTCCACTTCAGAATCGATAAATATTTTTTTGCTGCATATGTGTGTGCGTGTGATAAGAGCCATTCTTGGCCGTAGGCATAAACTTTGCTTTTCGCTTCTGCTTTTGTAATAGGAGATAATACTAACGTATGTCAGAGACTTGTCTTAAGCCTAAGTGTACTGATGTTTATGAAGTGTTTATAGACTAGTGAAGATGAAGGATGCACTCAGGGGAGTAAGTCTGTGTTGGCAAAAGGAGAGACACAACTTAATGAGAGCTGGTGAAGAATTTCCAATCAACTTTTTTCATTAGCGTATAGGTTTTGTCCAAATTAGTTTACTGGGCATGTTGGGGGAGGGGGAGGTTATTCAGCACCATCTTTCTTTGTTGTTTTTTTTTTTAATATTTTCAGCTGGAATGTTTGTGGGGTTTGTTTTAAAACAAAATTGAACTTTTTATCATATGAAATGCTTTAATGTGTCATTTTGTCTTATTTTTACAGAAAATAAGCTTTTACATTTTCTAGAAAACAGACACTCTCCAAATTATAATTAGTCTAATCTAAATAAGTTAAAACTTGTCTCTCAATTTCTGATAAAATCAGTCTTTCTTAACATTTTGAGGATTGCTGATAGACATACAGAGATGGTACCACTTCTCATTTTTTTGTTTTCTTGCCCTAGTAGCTTTGTTCTTTGTGGATGGTTATGCATAAAGGCAACAGATAGTTCCATGACTTCTCCAGACAAAATAGGCTGTCAAAATTCTGAATTTTCTTTAAGGTTCACAGGATGGGTAATATGAAGGTAAAATGGCAATGAACACATGGTATTGGAGTGGGAGGCTTGGGCTGTGGCAAAGCAGGCCGTCACAGTTCCTAATCTCTGGAGAGAATTAACCTCTGAATTTCTGTTGTACAGAAGCAATGGTGGGGTAAGAGGGGACACACACATGACTGATCATCAAGGAAATAAAAAGGACTTCACCACCAATGCTTTTATGAGAGCTGAAAAGTAAAAGAAGCAGCTGAGAAAAGTGAGAAAGTTTCCCGTGGTAGAGCAGCCACATGCAACAGTTCAGTGCTCTTCGTACTGGAAATGCTGTTGGTTGATACATGGTTCTTATTATCTTATGCATCTTTCTAGAATTCAGAGCTTTTGGGGACTGTGTATTAGTATGTTGTCACTGCAGTAACAACTCCATATGGTTTTAGTGCATCTTCCACTCAGGACTCTGAATGGATATGAATAAATTGATCCTTGGCGCTTTCCATGTAAATTGGGTTACTGTTACTATTCTATAAGTGAGAAAAATGAGGCATGGGTTTTGCTTAAACTAGTCTGTGATCACACACTGTGTCTACAGCAGAGCTGTTGATCAGGTCACTCATTAAACTGGGTGTCATTGTGGTGAGGCTTAGGCAATGGTGAGGCAGTGTTAAACTGGTGGAACGGAAATCAGAACAAATCCCAGAGTTGTGCTGCAGCAGCAACAGAGTCTGCTATGCCTACACAAGTAAGCCCACCGGAGAGCTTCGTTTAGGCTTTTCATTTCAGCAAGACTATTATGAAAACAGTAATTAAATAGCAAGCATTAGCTAAAGTAGAAGCCACCAAATCCTTCTGTACAATTGTTTACATGCTTTAACAGAGTTAAAGAAAATAGTCATCATATGCATTATCTTCCTGTTTATTTTTGCTGGGTTTATTTAATAGTCATTTGGGAGGAATATGGATATACTAGCATATGGAATTATCAAAAAAATGCAGAAATAGCTATACTTAGCTTCCTATCTTGCTTGAGATACCAGAAATCTTCCAAGTATATGTCCAGGCAAACCCAATCTTCTTCAGATATTATTATCTACTTATTATGAGTTGTCATACTGAATTACTGACAAAATTCATACTAGGAGAAATTCTACTGATACCATTATTTTACTGCAGTGACAGACTAAAAATTTTTATTCACATAACTTATAAAACATTTGAGTATCATGCTACACTTAATATTTATTTGGCTTCTTAATTTTGGGAATTCCTTCTAATATGTGACTACAGCAGAGATGAAAAGTGACAATAAATCTTCAGACAATCACTGTGATTATCACACGTAGTCCCTAAGAGAAGTAAGAACAGTAGTAGTCATTAAATATTGATGGTTTACTCACTGTGTCGTCAATAAGCTCGTTATTTGTGAATTCCTGAGCTTTTTCAGGTGATGATTCATTCATGATTTTATTTACTTTTCTCTGCAATGAAATAGAAAGAATGGCAGAAGGAAGAGATTTTGGCTGATGCCACAAACATCTCCTTATTTGCCAAGATGTCTTCCTGTACTCCCTCGCTCAGGAAATAAAAGTTTAGGGATCTAGTCCCTGTAAAACTAGTGGACATCCCTGGAAAGTGCTGTGTGGGCTTTTCTGGTTGGTACAAAGTGGTACTGCTTTGTAGGTACAGCAGATGATGATCCAGTGACAGTAAATTGGTCACTGCCTTTAGCGCTAAGCACGCACTAAAGGGGGTCACCCAGCACAATTTCCTGTTTGTCCACAACAGCCCATTTAGGTCCAGCTTGAGCTGCTGAGTGACTTCAGTACTCTTATCAATGATACTACACAGTTCTGGTCCTGGAGGAGGAACTGGAAAAAATGCAGAGAAGTGCAGCCTGGCTGTATGTACGAGGCAGTTTTTACACAAAGAATGATTGAATGGCCTTTTGACTCCTTGGCGTGGAAGGATTTTACTCTGGTTTTATATGATAAAGATATCTAAGACTATGAAAGATACATTTGTTCCTTGTCATTTCTAATACAAGTCTTAGAGGACAACAGATTAAACTGGCAAGTGACAGGTCCAGAACAAACAAAATAAAGCTGTGAAAAACTTTCCTGCAGAATGCAGGGATTGCTAAATGTTTGCATTGATTTATAGACCAGCTGGAGAACTAAACAAAAGGAGAACACAGGTTTTTTTATGTGCAAAGACAGTATTTTCAGCTAACAGTGTTAGCTGCACCACAAGCAGCTAAGAAGCTAAGAGAGAGAGTATTCTGGGTGTCACGGTTTAAAGCTGGGCCGGCTATTAAACCTGTGGCAGATGCTCTCTGTTATCCCCCCGCCTCCCCCCAAAGGGAAAGGGAAAGGGAAAAGGGAGAGAGACTTCTGGGTTGGAAAGTTAAAACAGTTTTAATAAACTATAATAATGAAAAAGAGTATAATAACAATAATAGAAATAATCAAATATATATACAAAACCAAGATTGAGCTCCCCTTAAGTCAGCTACGTCACCACCGGCACTGCAGGGCAGGCTCCGGGAAGGCCCAGGCTGGGCCTAGCGACGGTCGAGAGCTGGATTCAGGAACGCATGGATCGGGATCGGGGGCAGCAGGAAAACAGACGGAGTCCTCCTTGGACACCGGCCATAGCAGAAAGAGAGCAAGACCCTCGTGATCCCCCCGCTTTATACTGAGAATGATGTGTATGGGATGGAATACCTTCGGTGGTCAATTTTGGGTCACCTGCCCTGTCTGCTCCTCCCTGCAGGTGCGACCCCCTCTTCAGCTCTTCACTCGCAAGCAGTGAAGAATTCAGCAGCGACCTTGGTTTCTCTAAGAACAAGTACAGCAAGAGCCTTTCTGCATAACATCCCTACCGGTGCCTCAGTGATAACTACAAACTTCGAGCGTTATCAGTCCTGGAAGCAGACACTGTCTGCAAAACATGCAGTTAGTTTCAGAAAGTGCAGTTACTTAGAAGAGACTTAGCTGAAAGTAAAAATCACTGAAAGGAAAATTGGCCTGGTTTAGGCCAAACCAGGACACTGGGAAATTTCGCTGTAGGCTTGCATTGCTTTTAAGTTTTTTGATTGGTTTCCCTTATTGACTACTAGCAGAGAGAAGATACTGGGCTGGTTATACCACAGGCATGACACAGTTCAGATTTGCTCAGACTGATTTGACTCAGGGTATTCTAATTCCTGCGGTCCTCATGGCAGGCCTGATGCAGTGTTTGGCTGAGTCCACAGCTGTATTTCAGCAGGGTGCAAAGAGGTGCTAATTACTCAGTGCTTACAAGTGTGGGCAGAAAGAGTGATCTTCTACCAGGCTGTTGAGACAGGGCTTCATGCTGAATTTACTAAGTTACCAGCACCCCTGTTTTGGAACTGATGCTGATATGATCACAGTTTCTGGCTCAAGCAACTCAGATAGATAGCTTTTATAGTGTAACCTCTTTGGTTATGAGTTGTAAACAGACTTCTCAAGATTCAGCACTTAAGAACATCATGAGATTGGTGTATGTATATAAAAGAAACATACTAAATGTGGTAGAGAGAATATACTAAAATATGTCTTTATTTTCAGTAATTTAATGGAGTAATTTTCCTCAGTCTGAGTTTTTAGCACCATTTTTCAGGTGTTGTTGAGCTACTCTGAAAACCTGAGGAAATCCTGAGTTATTCCGTGAAATAACTGTGTCCCAGGAGAGGATTCTTTAGCCAAAGTTCTCCAGTCTCTTCTGTATGTTTTGAATATGGGTTAAATAAATGAATTTGAGTTGGTAGACTGTCTGCTTGCATAGACATTGACCACTGTGTTTTGTCCTGGAATATAAGAAAGACTGACTGCATTGCCCTTCTTCCTGGGACCACCACATTAATTCAGTTTTTTTTTTTTTTAAAAAATGACCAGAATCTTTAGATTTGTGGCCAGGTGGCCAAGAAGGCCAATGGCATCCTGGCCTCTATTAAGAACAGTGTAGACAGCCGGTCTAGGGAAGTGATCATCCCTCTGTACTCGGCACTGGTGAGGCCGCACCTTGAATACTGTGTCCAGTTCTGGGCCCCGCATTTCAAGAAAGATGTTGAGGTGTTGGAGTGAGTCCAGAGGAGGACGACCAAGATGGTGAAGGGTCTGGAGGGTCTGGCCTATGAGGAACGGCTGAGGGAGCTGGGGTTGTTTAGCCTGGAGAAGAGGAGGCTCAGAGGTGACCTTATTGCAGTCTACAACTACCTGAAGGGAGGTTGTAGTGAAGTGGGAGTCGGCCTCTTCTCCCGGGCAACTAGCAATAGGACAAGAGGACATAGCCTCAAGCTTCACCAGGGGAGGTTCAGGTTGGACATTAGGAAGAATTTCTTTACAGAAAGGGTTATTAGACATTAGAACATGCTGCCCAGGGAGGTGGTGGAGTCACCATCTCTGGATGTGTTTAAGAAAAGACTGGACATGGCACTTAATGCCATGGTCTAGTTGACATGGTGGTGTCAGGGCAATGGTTGGACTCGATGATCCCAGAGGTCTCTTCCAACCTGAATGATTCTGTGATTCTGTGTAATGTGATAGGGTAAAGCGAAACCTGTCCCCAAGAGAAAATTGCATTGATTCTTTTTCTAATGCAGCCATTTACAGAAGTGCTAATATGTCCTAGGAAAAATGAAGGCTCGGGGTTTTTTTTAGAAGTTGTTCTACAGAGTTATCAGATATGATTTTCTTCCTCTTGTTTTTTGCCTGCTCAGTTTTTCAAGAACTGGCTTTAGGCTGGACACAAAGAAAAGATTTCCTGACAGCAAGATTCATTAAGCTGTGGAATAGCCTCCTAAGGGAGCTGATAGAAACTTTGTCACTTGAGATTTTAAAAGTAGCTTTGGGAAAAAATAAAACAAAAACCCAAACCTTTAAAATGTACAACGGATAAAAAAATGTATTAGTAGAGAGGATGGACTAA
Source organism: Nyctibius grandis (assembly GCF_013368605.1). Lineage (NCBI taxonomy): Eukaryota > Metazoa > Chordata > Aves > Nyctibiiformes > Nyctibiidae > Nyctibius > Nyctibius grandis. The sequence goes on from NC_090658.1 coordinate 32,843,392, forward strand.
CTGGCTTGATAAGGCTATCTTTTTATGTCTAGTTTCTATAGATATTTGCACAGAAACACGAGCATTGCTAATTAACTGCTCATCTGCTTCATGTGCTTATGGCTTACCAGCTATAGTCAAATCCCATCTGTCACCTGAGGACAATTAAGTGGGCTGAGAAGCATCATTTTATAACTGCACCTGGCCACGAGGAGGTATTCCAGATGGACAGCATGGGAAACAGAAGACACCTAGAAGAGGAAGGGGGGAGGCTGTCTCTTCAATACGCAATTGCAAGTTGTTGTAAATGCATTCATATAAGAAGCAAAAAAATTGTTCTGGGGTGCTACCGGTAGTGCATATAAAATTCATATGTGTGGTTCCAGTGTCAATATGAGAGCTGTGCAATTTTCTTCAGACTGCTAAGGTTTTTGTCTCCAATTTTGTAAGAGTTTTGTCACTGTCACTGGAGACAGGCAAAGAGGTTTGGAATTGCAAGAGCTGACCAAAAGCAAACAAATGTCATGACGGATATTGGAGACGAAGAAGAGAGAATATGCATCCATATTATCAAATGAGGCCCAAAGCTAGGAATTAGGTAGTGGTGCTGCAGAGTAGGTATAAGATATTGTGTGTGTCTTGCATCTGTTTGAGACACAGTCCTGGGGGTCACCATCTGCATTGTAAAATAATCGGGCTCACTTTTCCATGGTGCTGTCATAGCTCTCACTTTGTGCATTCTCATCCAGGCAGTTCTTGCTGTCTACTGCCTGTGGCTTACAATGCAAAGGCCCTTTCATCTGAGTCAGAAAATATGTGATGAATAATTAAATCTGTCCCTAAACACAATGTTTTCTCAAAACTCTTCAAGTGGTGTCAGTGGCTCTTTAGAGGCCATTTTCAAAGCTTACAGCAGTATCCTCTGGTAATGAGGTAATGATATTGCCTCAATTATGTGCAGCAAGGGAAGATGAAGACTTAAACTGCCATTCAGCTTTAGAATTACTGCTGTAATTTTAAAAGTATCTGCCCTCCCTTTCTCTTTAAGCAAAATCATCCCACCCCATTTGTCAAGATAATGCCGTCTGTGGCCAAGAAGGACATTTCCTTGCAATGATAACTCCCTTCAGAGGGATGACATTAACAGCCTTGTTTTGTAACACCTGAATCCAGATAGTTTAATTTATCTCAGCTGTACTTTTTTTGGCTGTTAATCGCCATATCTGTCCATTATGCATGACCAGGAGACTGAAAGGAGCCATCAACCTTTTTGTTGATACTTCCAAGCAAAGATTTTTATATATATACACACACATATGCATTTGATATATAAATAGGTGTATGCGGAAGAGACACTTGCTTCTTAATAGGCCGAAAAAAAAAGACCACAACTTTTCCTGGAGGCAGAGATTACAAATCCTGTCTTGGTTACCAGTTGCTGTGGGCTCTGGGGTGCCTCCCTGCAGGGCTGCACTGTCTGCAGGCCCTGGCTGGTGCTTGGCGGCAGGGAGGGGGTGTGTGTGTGTGTGGTGGAACTTCAGTACTACTCTGTAGCATGTGTACCCTGCTTCTCTTTTATTTGGGGGAAGACAGACAGACGTTTGGCTTCTCTGCTCCTCCTGGACAGACGTTTGGCTTCTCAGCTCCTCCTGGCACAGTTTCACATGGGGAAAGGTTTCAAATAAATCCACCTCTGTTTTGTTGAGCAGGGGGGGCTGTAAGATGGTTGTGAAAAAACAGTCGGAAATACTAGGTCTTGCTAACCATAAGTATTCAGAAATCATCACTGTGAACATCAAATGAGATAAGCTTATGTAGCATAATATACCCTTCGCAGAGCTGTCTATTTTTAGGCTGCCTTCTGTAGTTTCTGAACTATTGTAGACCATCTTTTCAAAAAATAGAAAGAGTCTTCCCTAACCCCATGGCTCCAGGAGCTGGCAAAGTAAAACCAAAACCCCCTCTTTTCAATCTTGCAGAGAATGCAGAAGGTAGCAGCCCTGAGTCCTTACTGTTCTTGTTCCTGTGCAGCTGTATTAAGGGGCCATTCGACATTATTTTCTATTTGTGCATTTCAAACTATAACAGAATCACAGAATCACAGAATCACAGAATCAACCAGGTTGGAAGAGACCTCAGGGATCATTGAGTCCAACCGTTGCCCTGACACCACCCTGTCAACTAGACCATGGCACTAAGTGCCATGTCCAGTCTTTTCTTAAACACATCCAGAGATGGTGACTCCACCACCTCCCTGGGCAGCCCATTCCAATGTCTAATAACCCTTTCTGTAAAGAAATTCCTCCTAATGTCCAACCTGAACCTCCCCTGGTGAAGCTTGAGGCTGTGCCCTCTTGTCCTATCGCTAGTTGCCCGGGAGAAGAGGCCGACTCCCACTTCACTACAACCTCCCTTCAGGTAGTTGTAGACTGCAATAAGGTCACCTCTGAGCCTCCTCTTCTCCAGGCTAAACAACCCCAGCTCCCTCAGCCGTTCCTTATAGGTCAGACCCTCCAGACCCTTCACCAGCTTGGTCGCCCTCCTCTGGACTCGCTCCAACACCTCAACATCTTTCTTGAAGTGCGGGGCCCAGAACTGAACACAGTACTCAAGGTGCGGCCTCACCAGTGCCGAGTACAGAGGGATGATCACTTCCCTAGACCGGCTGGCTACACTATTCCTAATAGAGGCCAGGATGCCATTGGCCTTCTTGGCCACCTGGGCACACTGCTGGCTCATGTTTAGCCGGCTGTCGATAAGCACCCCCAGGTCTCTTTCCACTGGGCCGCTTTCTAACCACTCTTCCCCCAGCCTGTAGAGCTGCATGGGGTTGTTGTGGCCCAAGTGTAAGACCCGGCACTTGTTCTTGTTGAACCTCATGCCGTTGGTCTCAGCTCATCCATCTAACCTGTCCAGATCCCTCTGTAGGGCCTTCCTACCCTCCAGCAGATCGACACTGCCACCCAGCTTGGTGTCATCTGCAAATTTGCTGAGGGTGCACTCAATCCCTACGTCTAGACCATCTATAAAGATATTGAACAGCACCGGCCCCAGAACTGAGCCCTGGGGAACACCGCTAGTGACCAGCCACCAGTTGGACTTTGCCCCATTCACCACCACTCTCTGGGCTCGGCCATCCAGCCAGTTTTTAACCCATTTAAGAGTCCACCCACCCAAGCCTCGGGCAGCCAGAAAGACAGTTTCTTAAACAATGCTATGCAGGATTTTGTGGGTTCTCTTGTTTGTTTTTTTTAACCTTTTGTTAAAACTAGATTACACAATATAATAGCAGCAGGGGTTGTTTTTTCACTTGTTTGTTTGTTTGTTTGTTTTTTCTCCGTAGTGTTTGAAATATATTTTAGTACTGCTTAAGTATACTGGGGGCCAGAAACTTGAAGGTCAGTATACTTGTTGGTTCAGGAAACCAGGAAATGAGATAGACAAATGAGTTTCTTTCTCCCTACAAGAATCTAACCCTGATGACCAAGACAAGAAAGATGAAATAAAAGCCAGCAACATAACAGGTAGAAAAAGAATTTTAAATACTTTCATTCTTGCCTATGCAAAAACATTAGTGTAAGGAACATAGAAGAAAATTTTAGACACAGGTTTATTTAATTTGGGCTCTTCTCAATTTAAAAGACCTACCTGAACAGATTTTCTTAACAACAAAAGTCAGAGGTAAAACGTAGACATAGAAATTTAGTCATGCTCCGTCTAACCCATACATCGCTTCTCTTTGAGAATTAATATCAATACGAGCTCTTGGATTTTGTAAGACTTCAAAACCTATAAAAGATCCTGAAAGTTGTTATTAAAATGCTTAGGTTTTTTTAACTCTCATCACTTATCTTCTCATAAGTTGCTGATGCCTCATGAAGAATTTGGTTGCTGTAGAGAAGCCAGGTTTCCAAATTAAAACATTGATTTTTTTTCTTCTTCCCTCCTTCCCCCCAAACTTGAATTGAGCTCTAAGGTCTTTCATAGCCCTGAATGAGGGATGATGAGTCATATGTATTTTAACACTATTTTTTTAAAAATTCTGTTCTCCCTCTAATACAGAGATTCTATCAAGACAAAAATCACACTTTGATGCATGTATCTGGCACAAGCATAGCCAACAGCCTGAGATAAAGTAGTGAATAACAGGGAAGGCTATTCAGGCATATTTTGGCAAACTAGATACCCAGTTTCAAATGACTGTGGTTACACTTTTCTTGCCCCTTTCTTTTCTCACTAACATGACAGCAAGCACATTTCCTTCAAAAAACAAATTTCAGCCTGTCAGAGATAAAATAATTTAAGGTCAGATTTTTCAAATGTGCTCAGCATACTGAATGCAGATGGGGTGCTAAGCACTTCAGTTTTTGGTGGGTTGTTTTTTGGTTTTGTTTTTTTTTTGGTTTTTTAAATGATCCTACAATAGGACTTCTGGGTACAGAATAACTTTGAAAATTCTATGCAAATACCTCAGGTCTGTGATAACTGGTTCTTAATATTTTTATATTATAATATTTATTAAAATTAATTATTAAATTAATAATATTTATTATGATGATGTTTTGGAAAAAGCACCTTGGTTGTGGGATTTTCAGGCATTCCCCCAATTGGCCAAATTCTGCTGTCATTGAAATCAGTGAAAATAATTTTAGCTTTAATTGATGTTCTCTCATGTGAATGTTTTGTCCTTCTTGCCATCTTTACTGTTTGTCCATAAGTATATGTTTAGGCATAAACTTAATCCGAGCTCACAGAAGACTAAACCTGTGCCTCAGCACAGGTCCAAGCTCTTTGCTCCTGTGCTGTAGCTGGACTAGTCACATGTGATACCAAGTGACTTACATCTTAGCCTGCCAACAGGTGTACTAATTGTGGCTTTTCCTTAAACCTACAGCAGACATTTAGGGTTTAGGTGCCTGTATAGAGATGTTCTACATGTGATCCTTTAGGGTTGGTGAGGAGAAATACGCTTTCATGGTGCAGCTCTGCTCAGCTAGAGTACATGAAGCACTTACTAAGGTAGATATCTATAGTAAGCCTGATGAATCATGTCCTAGAACAGCCTAGGTCTTTTGATTCATCCACAGATATCTCCAGATGACTATCTAATATGTGAATGTCTATATTATGGCCCTCAAAGCTGAGATCAAATGGTTGGACATGGTTGTCATCATGGTTGGAAAACATAGTGGTCATTCAGTGTGAAAAAGCTCTTCATCTCTGTCTTATTTTTGTATCCTTACCTGATTTTTGCCCTGCTGATTTCACTTGGGAAAAGCAACTCAAAGTTAATTGTTTCTGAAATATTTACCTACAGCTCAGATGCTGTGTAGCTGTATGCTCCATTATTGCCATTTCCCTTTAAAATTGCTTGGTTTTTTCATTGTGACACAATTTGTCCCTGGGACTGTTTTAGTACCACAGACACAGAAATGGAGCAGTGACTAACTGATTCACTCTCCAAGATATCATGTATTTGATATTGTATCCATCTGTGGTATGATGATATCCTTCTTTATTTGATTATGTTCCTTGAACTCTCTAGAAGCTAATTTAGGAAATCCTTTCTTTGGCTTTTTTGTAAGTTTTTGTGTTGTTGGTATCACTATTATTTGTAGAGACAATGAGCAGAAGGAGATATTTTGTCTGTTTTCTTGGTGTGTTTTCTCTATTTATGAAAAGATTTTTACTTGTAACAGATGAACCTAGGATAACAGAGACCAGATCCTAGCACATCAGTGCTTTCTGGTTCTGTCACTATAAGTGGAATACATTTTTCCTTGACTTATCACAAGCCAATATAAATCTGTGGGGTTTTTTTCCCCACCTCTTCTACCTCCTGTTTTCTTAGAGCATATGTGAGGATGCCACCCATAGCAGAAGATCAGTGTAAAGCATCTGTTGCAAATTACCCAGTTGAGATTGACTGATTGATTTTTAATTTTGTGCATTAAACTCTCTTGGTTTGGATTTCAACTTAAACCTCAAATGAATTTCAATAACGATACATGCCAGGACTTACCTGCTATAGAGCTCCTGAAATTCAATAAATCCAGCCTTGGTAATTAATTGATATTTAGTCACTGGATGACCTTACACCTGCCTAATAAACCTCCAAGAAACCAATAAGTTAACACATAAAGAACCCTTCTGAAATATCTCCAGTGGATTAGGCTCCCAAGGTGGCTGGCACTGAGGCTGAAGCTTGCAGCCTTCCTGCACTCAAGATGGCTTGTTCTGGAACTCCTTGTGCTTCTGAGTTTTGCAGCAATCCTTCTAAGGTTGCTTAAATAGGATTTATAGCCAAGCAGTAAACCAAACTAGCAGTAAAAATTCTCAAATTATGGTGCTAGGCAATCTTCTAAACTGTGCTGCAAATGTAATTGCTTTCACTTATGAGTCCTGATTTGTTTCTGAAAGAAGCCCTGTACCCTGGTGGTATTTTAGTAAACTTATTTTGTTGTGGCAATAACGGCGATGTATCTAGTTTTCTTCCTCTATATGTCTCAGTATTTATTGCTATTAGAAGTGAATCTCATTTAGTTCAACAAAGTTAGCAAGATAAAAGAGAATAGGAAATCCTTCTGCAACCATAACGTTTGGAGGAAGGAATAAAGGTTCTTTCTAAGATAACCAAGTGAAATGGACAGAGTTTTCCTCAGCCTAATTAGAACATTGAGTACTTGACCCCCAAGATGTTTCAAGAGTTTAAAATCTGTTTCTATTCCTATTGGAAATGTGAAAAAATAATTTCTCACCACTTCCATGAAATGTTTGTAGATGGACCAGAAAGTGAGATGCTGATGTGGGTAGCAAGAGAAAATAAAAGGTATCAGAACTCTTGGGGTTGTTTTTTGTTTTGTTTCTATGCAGAATGAAAAGTTAGGAATGTGAAACTTTCTTTCTCAGCTTTTTGACTCTGTGTCTGTTTTTACCTTCCTAAAAGGGACAATGTGACACGAGTAGTGTTTTCAATGCTGTGTTATGATACTGCAGAGCCTGATGAATAGGCAACTGCAGTTTGTTTACAGAGTCTTGGCACAGAAAGTCACTAGGACTTGAAACTCAGCTGAGACCCATACATTGAATAACAGATCTGTGTAAGCATCTGTAGCATTATTGCAAACTATAGTCTAAGGGACCAGGAGTCACATTTTTCCTGAGATTATGGGTACTTTTTATATTTCTGGCTTTCTGTTAAACAAGAAAGCTGCAGTTAGAAGCTAGTTCACAGTGAAAAGAAAAGCATATTCCTTGGGACTGTTGAATCTGGGGAAAGTATGCAGATTCAATGTTGCAGGCAAATACACAATCTTGGTTACCTGCTGCAGAGCCAGGGCAGCTGAGGATCTCCCAAAGCACAAAGTCAGCAAAATAAGAGTTCTCACACTGCAGGAGGTCTGTGTCTCCACCACCACAGGAGCAAAGCGAAGCGAGGTAGGCACACAGCCAGGCTTGCTTCCTTACTTTGCTCCTCAACAGGAACATGAACACAGATGGCCACCATCACCACTAGACTCACAGGGAAGAAGAGGCCTGGGGAGATGTGGTCACTAATGCAATGTGGTGCTGCCTTTTGCCTCTGACCTGCCTTGCAATGGGTGCCTTGCTCTTTTTCTGGTCTTCAGATTGTTGGTAGCTGAGCCTTCCTTGCTGCTTTACTTTCCAGCAGGTGCTTTTTAAACACATGTCCTCTTTCACATTGTCTTATGCTGCCCTGCCTATACCAAGGTAAACGAAGAGTAAATCCATTATAGGTGTCTACGTGACAAGAGCAAGACAGACAGAAGAAACATTGCCTGTTCTATTCTTGTGACTGAGATGAGATTTGAGTTCTGTATGATGTACCACAAAAGATTTCATACAATGTTTGGAGTTTCATTATTTGTAGCCAAAAATGACTGTGACAAAGACAGTTAAATTCTGTGTCTGCTTTTGTCACCTGGATTCATGTTTTGTGACGAGAACCGGGAAAACAGTCAGTCTTGTTACAATAGTGCTATATGTCATCCTTTTACAATACTTGCCTATAAACAAAGACCTTCATTTGAACTGGGAAATGGTGGCAAAAAGACAAGGAAGAGATTTGCATTGAAGTGTATTTATGATTTTCTTTTTTTTTTTTTTTGAGAAATGGAGTACAGTGGAGACGTTTTAGGTCTAAAATCTTTAATCAGTAATTTTTTTTCTAAAACTACTTAATGTGAAGAGAGAGTCATAATTCACAGCCATGACCATTTAAAATAATAAACACTCTCTAGAATAGAATGGTCCTCCTTGGTGCATTGCACTTTCCCATTAGTAGAGGTATTGAAAAGATGTTGTTATAAGTACAGCAAGCCTTTGCTTAACGTGCACATAGCACTGTTCCAGGAGGTTTAACACTACAGATCTAGAATATAAATTGTTCCATCAGTTTCTGCTTTGAGGAAGGTAATTCATTCTCTCTTAATATTTTAATGATACATTATTGTTTCAGCTTGGCAAGTCATGCAACAGATTGGGTTTGTTTCACAAATGAACTGGAAAAGGAGTGCAGGCTCAGAGGACAGATAAAACATCCTAACTCCCTTCTTAAACCGCATTCGAGTAAACCTAAACCTTCAATTATGGCTCAACCACAGCTGAATAAGTATTTCCTTTCCTGGAGTCCCAGCAGGTGTCCTACTTGCTGACAGCAATTCCTGAATCTCACTAGAGCAGATAATTTGAGCTACAGCATACACTGTCCCCTCATCTTGCGTTCAGGAGGCGAGAAGGTGATAAGTGTTTTCTGAGGTGTTTCTGATATATGGGTTTCCCTGAGGTTGTGAACATTGATTACAGAAGTGAGTCAGAGTCCAGGGAAAAGGATATTTCTGCTGGATAAACCTCTGCAGTGTGATTTCACTGCAGGTCAAAGATTTCCTTCTGTCAGAATGAAGAAACTGTATTAACTTTCAAGAAGGCCCTTGGAGTTAAGGGACAGGGCAAAAGGCAGCAGTTTTAGTAGAGGGCTAGAAACTGTTTTATCCTGCAGAGCAAGCTTTGTGGTTTCAGACATCTTCCTGTTGCTTCCATGTGGAAAGGCAGGATAACCAGACATGGGTGTTCATTTAGGATGTGACAGCCTACGTTCAAGTCCCTGTTCCTCTCAGTGTAGCCTGGGCACATGGGTTTCTGTTTCCAAACTTCTGGCTAGATGCTGTAATCTCCTGGCTCCTCTGAAGTTTGCTCTTGGTTTCTTCTGCTGCACATGAACCATTTAAAAATGGGCAGATACTCAGGCAAGTGAGTGAGCATGACTGGCAATGGGGGCATCCAAGATGCAAGAGGTGCTTTTCTAGCATTTATGAGTCAGGAAGAATAGAGACCAGATCTCCTGCCTTAGGTAAATGACAATCTGAACCAGTGGGTGACAAAAGAGCTCTGGTTTTCTGCCCTCTCTGTGGTTTTGAGCAGAATAAGCATAGATATCTGCTGCTTTGTTTTATGACTAGCCTCTCCCAAAATAAACAGCCTTTCCAGCTGGTCTTTCATCAGGTCTGGCTATTGAGCAGAAATTTAGCTCATCTGGATGGTATAGGCAGCTAAAAGCTGCCTATGTCTTGTGAGATGTCAGAGAAAGCAGTTTCAGTACCTGCTGTTTGAAACGTCACCTGTCAATTTAAAAAAATGGCATGTTTACAAAGACATTTAAATGAACCCAGAAATTATGAAAAACATTCACATCAGGTTTAATGAAATATTCAGTGTTACCTCCTCCATCTTCTTTTTCTTTTTAGCTTTTTTTTTATTTGTTGGAATCTCTCCACCTCAAAAACTTTCAGCTTGAAAATCTCATTCCAAACCAGAAATACTTTGGGGAAAAAATAACAAGCAGAGCGGAAATTAAAATATCAAAACCAGGAACCTATTATATATTCAGCTGTAGTTATGCAGTCACACTGTAGAAGTTTGATTGTCATTTCCATACCCCTATAGCAAGAGTCAATCTTTTTTTCTTTCCATTACTTAAAATGAAACTAATGCTATCAGAAGTTCCAGATTTGACAAAACTGGAGTCTGAAGTTCTCTTGCAGAAGAGCACTGTAGATAAGATCTGAAATTATATGTCCTTATGTAAGAGAAATGTTTATCCTTGGAGTCATAACCATACCAATTTGGCTTCCTGCTGAGGTGCAGTACTACTTGGAACAAACAAGAATTTTTGTGGCATAAACTTTTGTTCACCATGAACAGTAAGGATTCATTTTGAAACATTCTTCTTGGGTCCTGTTTCTTTAATATCTAAAACATCTTCTGGGCTTCTCTGGGTTTGTTTAGCCCACTAATAAACATTATGGAATCCTTGGCTCACCTCTCCTGCCTGATGAGCAGAGGTTAGAATTTTTTTTTCCAAGTGCTACAAAGCACATGATTTATCCTAATTAGCTGGAAGATATTTAATCGCAGAAATGAAGGTGTCATATTGTGGGTAATTAATTTTGGCTGCCTGCCTAGACCCTCTCTGGGGGGAAAAAAAAGGAAAAGGGGAAAAAAAAAAACACTTAAAAAAAATAAATGTATCTTGCTTTACTCTTGTATTGGAAAAGCATTTTGCTATTAACTAAAGCAAATGCTGCACAAACTTCCAGCAACTAGGGTTTTTATTGTTATTTGACAGATGGATGTGCTTGTTTTTAATGGTCCTGTTTTGCCTTGATTATCTGTGTCATGTCATTTCTGGCTGAGCACAATGAAGCTAGTGAATACATTGGTACATTTCAATGTGGACTACCTGTAGGTAGGAATACGCTTACAAACAATAACGTTACAGCTGGAGTTAGCATATTTTTTTTTTTTAATGGCTCAGCTGAAGCATAGCATTCCTCTCTGGGCCCTGTGAACTTACTAGTTTCTGCAGTCAGCATCCTAGCAAGACAGGAGCTCCTTGCTCTTAGTGTCCTCCTAGAGACAAGCAGTGTGAGGCCTTGCAACGGTTGAGTGCCAGCCTCCTGTCATTAATGGGTCCCTCCTACTTGTCACTGGCACCTGCTTAGCTAGAAGCTAGTTTGTTTTGTTTTTTTCCAAAGATCTGAGAACAGCCCTGGGTTTCTGGACACAGTTCCTTTGCTTAGAAATATGGCACCTGTTTTTGCCCGTGCGCTGTATGCTGTGCTGTGGGTTTTGCTGTGTTAGCCAGCAAAATTCTCAGGGCTGGCTTTTGGCACAGGCAGAGAGGGTGCTTGCCAGCAAAGCAGGCAACTGGAGGGGCGCAAAGCAGATTGTGATTCTCTGCCACTTTGCCTGTATTTAGAAGCCTGGAAAGCTGAGCCTGAGAGAGGGATTATGGAAAATAAAGCAGTAGTTGCTACTGCAGAAGCATAGCCATCGTCCTCCTTGGCAAACAGCAAATTCAACCCTCTAGATCTCTATTTCTGTCCCTTATCTTTATCTTGTTTCTTTCCATAGCTGGAGTTATGTATCCCTGGTACAGGCTTAACTTATCATCCTCAGGGAAGTGAAATTCTCCTTGCATTCCTCAAAAGCCTTGAGGTGGTCTCATCTGTCGCTGTACACCTGGACTCCTCTATCCTACTTACATAGCTATGCAGTTTCTGAGAGTTATGAGTGCACTGTAGCAAATTGCTTTCCCATATTAACTCAAAGAAGACTGAGTGGTTTTGTTTTTTTTTCTTGTGCAGCACTGAGCCCCTGTGAAAGTATCCATATTTCTATTTTTCTGTGGCATCTGGGGACTAACAGTGCCTTTATCCTGCTCTACCTTACCTTTCTTCTCTCTGTGCCCTCTCTGAATGACAGCACAGAAGCTCCACAGCATATGTGGTAGACGCGGGTTTTGTCTATACTTCATGAACACTATCCATTTCGTGCACAGTGGGGCTCTTCCATCCAAAGAGAACAAGGGAGGACTTAACATTGTGTTAAATGTGGGTGCAGAAATAGGCACAGGCGACTCTGTGATACGAACCCCCCTCCGCAGGAGTTCAGTGTGCCTGAGCAGCGTGAAGGGAGTGATGACAGCAGGCAGGACCCAAAGCGCTACACAGATGGATTTTGGGGCAGTGCGGGAGCCCCTCCAGCCTGGAGCAGAGCAGCTGTTTCCCACTGTCCAAGCAGCACTGGACCGTTCAGAGGAAAGACCAGTCTCATGGAAACCTTGGAAAAAGTTTGGCCAGATTTTAGCGTTTAGTTCTGTGGTGCTCAGCAGAGAGCTGTAATTGACACACGTGATCATGTTGTTGGTTCTTTGCCTGCTGCCAAAGAAAGCAGCATGGATCCTCAGGAGCCCCTTTCATCACATTAGCGTGCCGGCAATGTGTGGCTGCAGCTGCTGAGCTAACAAACTCTCGGGCCAGCCTGGCTGTCTGCCACACATGTGCAGGCTGAGCCCTGGCTCCTGGGGCTGGATTTCAGTGGGCAGTTTTCCTTCTTATTTGGGGTATGTTAACGTTGCATCCTGCCATACCTCTGACTGGTAGCTCTGCCATGGTATTTTTGTGGGGAACCTCCTCAAAACATCTCCATGTGGATGTCTCTAGGCAAATAGTCTTTCACATGCTGTTATCATATGTGAAATGAGCTGTACAGTGCATGATCATTACTATTAGTTAAAGGAATGGGCTGTGCCAAGTCCCAAAGGAGCAGGTGTCTACATCATGTGGTCTTTTGTCACACCTGGTAGACTGGCATTTCTCCAGACAGCTCAGCATGACAGCCAGAGATCAAATGGCTCTTCTTAGGCAGTCTCTGAAGCTAACCCTGTGGTGCCCAACATTAACTGGATTTCTTTAGGGTAGTCCTTTCATGGGAATTCCAGTGCCCAACCTTAATTTATTTGTTTTATCATTTTTTTAAAAGTTCCTGTGGCTGGTGTTGGTGGAATATTATTTCTTTTTCCATTGTTGGCAAGAAAAACTGCATAATTACAGATAATCAAGTCCCAAGAACATGATAGCATGCTTTGCTTTCACAGTTACTGCTGTTGTGTGTGTACACACACAGAGCAGCTGCAAGTACCTCTATCTAATGTAGTGGTGACCACAAACATTACTGGAGTTACTTTTCCTGCAGGTATGTAAGTGGACTGGAATAATAAATTTATTAGCTGAGATTTCATTCCTGTGTTCAAGTCAGTAGCCCACAAACAATACTATAGTTTTAGAAATAAGGGTCCTATTTACAATTGTACAGGGTATTTTTGCATTAAACATGAAAACTCATGAATAATCCCACCCTGCTAAGTACTGTACTAGGCATCAGCTGGTAGAACCTATCTGACTTTGAGAATGCATGAAAGTAGAAAGGAACAGAGAACAAGATCCCATACCTCTGTTTAGTATGATCTCAACATCAGTCGTGCTTCTAATTGTTTATTAATTAAACAGCAAGCTGATGGTATCCTTCTGACTTCCTCTACAGGCTCTTTTCAGTGGTGCCCAGGGACAGGACAAGAGGCAATGGGCACAAACTGAAACATCTGAGGCTCCATCTGAACATTAGGAAACACTTTTTCACTGTGAGGGTAACCAAGCACTGGAACAGGTTTCCCACAGAGGTTGTGGTGTCTCCATTCCTGGAGACGTTCAAAAGCTGTCTGGACATGGTCCTGGGCAGCCTGCTGTAGGTGACCCTGCTTGAGCCAGGGGGTTTGGACCAGATGACCTCCAGAAGTCCCTTCCAACCTCAACCATTCTATGATTCTGTGATGTCTGCTCTTATCACTGTTCCCTTTTATGTATTGAACAATTTCTTCCAGGGCAGAGAAAATGATGTGAGGGAAAGAGAATAATGACAAAGAATGGTAAGGGAAGCATTTAAGAACCTAGGCATGGGATGAGGAAACACGAGGGAGCCCCTGAAATATTAGGGGACAAGTAGTTGTCAGAAAAGAAACCTGAAAATGCAGAGCAGAGGAATGCCAAGGACAGGCCACAGATGCAGCAAGTCCAGTCCAGAGAAGACAATAAGCATACAGTGCTCTGTGCGTGAATGTTATTTACTTGCATAGGGACCTGGGACTGGAAGGAACCTCTTGGATGTTGAATCATGTTCCTTTTTATAACATACAGCTGTTGTATGGAGCACTGCTGTAACACTTATCACCAAGTACCTAAGCCACTGGCAATGCTTGCCATTGAAGTGACTTTTTTTTTCGAGGTCCAGGAATAGGTCATTTGGCAGTGCGGTGCTTCGCTGCTCCAGGGAGCCTATGCTGTCACGATCCTGGTGGCTGCAGAGAGAGTATCAGCCTCCTACATTGTCAGTCCAGACATGTAATGAACGCAAACTGGAGAAAAGACATCTATTTCTTTATACCCTATAAAATATCAAAAGGAGCTGTAGGAGAATATTCTAGCTGTAGCTAGAATAGCTAGCAAAATTACAACCCTGGACTTCAGGAGGGCCAACTTTGGCCTTTTCAAGCAATTGCTAGGGGAAATCCCATGGGACAGGGTACTAGAAGGTAAGGGGGCTCAAGATAGTTGGTTAGCATTCAAGGACTGCTTCTTCTGAGCTCAAGATCAGAGCATCCCAACAGGTAGGAAGTCAAGGAAGGGTACCAGGAGACCTGCATGGTTAAACAGGGAACTGCTGGGCAAACTCAAGTGGAAGAAGAGGGTGTACAGATCATGGAAGGAGGGGCTGGCCACTTGGGAGGAATATAAGTCTGTTGTCAGAGGATGTAGGGAGGCAACTAGGAAAGCTAAGGTCTCCTTAGAATTAAACCTTGCAAGAGAGGTCAAGGACAACAGAAAGGGCTTCTTCAAATACATTGCAGGTAAAGCCAACACTAGAGGCAATGTAGGCCCACTGATGAATGAGGTGGGGGCCCTGGAGACAGAGGATAAAAAGAAGGCGGAGTTACTGAATGCCTTCTTTGCCTCTGTCTATACTGCTGGAGGCTGTCCTGAGGAGCCCCGGACCCCTGAGGCCCCAGAAGAAGTCAGGATAGAGGAGGAATCTGTCTTGGTAGATGAGGGCTGGATCAGGGACCAATTAAGCAATCTGGACATCCATAAATCCATGGGCCCTGATGGGATGCACCCGCGGGTGCTGAGGGAGCTGGCGGAGGTCATTGCTAGGCCACTCTCCATCATCTTTGCTAAGTCGTGGGCATCGGGAGAGGTGCCTGAGGACTGGAGGAAAGCGAATGTCACTCCAGTCTTCAAAAAGGGCAAGAAGGAGGAGCCGGGTAACTATAGACCAGTCAGCCTCACCTCCATCCCCGGAAAGGTGATGGAACAACTTGTTCTTGGTGCTGTCTCTAGGCACAGCAAGGATAGGGGGATCATTAGGGGCACTCAGCATGGCTTCACCAAGGGGAAGTCATGCTCAACCAACTTGATAGCCTTTTATGAGGATGTAACCCGGTGGATAGATGATGGTCTATCTCGATTTCAGTAAAGAATTTGACACGGTCTCCCACAGCATCCTCGCAGCTAAACTGAGGAAGTGTGGTCTGGATGATCGGGTAGTGAGGTGGATTGTGAACTGGCTGAAGGAAAGAAGCCAGAGAGTGGTGGTCAATGGGACAGAGTCCAGTTGGAGGCCTGTGTCTAGTGGAGTCCCTCAAGGGTCGGTACTGGGACCAGTACTATTCAATATATTCATTAATGACTTGGATGAGGGAATAGAGTGCACTGTCAGCAAGTTCGCTGATGACACAAAACTGGGAGGAGTGGCTGACATATCGGAAGGCTGCGCAGCCATTCAGAGGGACCTAGACAGGCTGGAGAGTTGGGCGTGGAGAAATTTAATGAAATATAACAAGGGCAAGTGTAGAGTCCTGCATCTGGGCAAGAACAACCCCATGTATGAGTACAAGTTGGGGACAGACTTGTTGGAGACCAGCGTAGGGGAAAGGGACCTGGGGGTCCTAGTGGACAGCAGGATGACCATGAGCCAGCAATGTACCCTTGTGGCCAAGAAAGCCAATGGCATCCTGGGGTGTATTAGAAGGGGTGTGGTTAGTAGGTCAAGAGAGGTTCTCCTCCCCCTCTACTCTGCCCTGGTGACGCCGCATCTGGAATATTGTGTCCAGTTCTGGGCCCCTCAGTTCAAGAAGGACAGGGAACTGCTAGAGAGAGTCCAGCGCAGAGCCACGAAGATGATTAAGGGAGTGGAACATCTCCCTTATGAGAAGAGGCTGAGGGAGCTGGGTCTCTTTAGCTTGGAGAAGAGGAGACTGAGGGGTGACCTCATTAATGTTTATAAATATGTAAAGGGCAAGTGTCATGAGGATGGAGCCAGGCTCTTCTCAGTGACATCCCTTGACAGGACAAGGGGCAATGGGTGCAAGCTGGAACACAGGAGGTTCCACATAAATATGAGAAAAAACTTCTTTACGGTGAGGGTGACCGAACACAGGAACAGGCTGCCCAGAGAGGTTGTGGAGTCTCCTTCTCTGAAGACATTCAAAACTCACCTGGACGTGTTCCTGTGTGATATGGTCTAGGTAATCCTGCTCTGGCAGGGGGATTGGACTAGATGATCTTTCGAGGTCCCTTCCAATCCCTAACATTCTGTGATTCTGTGATTCTGTTATTCCGTGAGAACAGGAAGCACTCTGTGTTCATCACCTTGACATAACCAGGAAGACTTTTTCCTTTGTTCTCCTACCCTCCAACCCCCATGCTAATGTCATTATGTCTTTGCATTTTTGGGACTTGGGGAGAATCACGGATACCCTAGTTATGGGAAAGGTCCCTCCATATCACAGAACAGATTGAGGCTGTACCTTTTCCATATATATTGTTTTGGGTTTTTTTTAAATCGAGGAGTTCTGTTTGTTCGGTCATCCTACCCAGTGATAAGTGACAGGTGCGACTCTGAAGAGAGAGTATATTGAAATGTGAGCACAAGTGTCTTTTTAGTAGGATTTTATATTTACAATAACTAGCTGCACTAAAGCTTAGTTCTCCATTTTTTTTAAATCTCCATTGAATAAAAATATAAAACAGTGATGTTGCTGTGGCCACTTGGAGTTTAATCAGAACACTTGTTGTATTATTTATCTGTCCTTACTAGCAGTAACTTTCTTAGTTTCCAGGTTATTGTTCCAGAGACAATTTTCTTTCAAAGAAGCAAAAGTGTCTGTTATTGTGAGCAGAATTAATTTTCTTTTTAGTGTAAGGATTTATTTTGGTTTAAACTTACTGCTAATTAATGGATTATTGGTGCAAATTAGCTTCATCAGAGCAGCTCTTACCACTCAGGTAAGAGAAGTTCTTTGAGAGCCTGCTGATGTGTGCCTGAGGCAGTTGGTGTTAGGGGCTGGCATAGCTTGGCCATCACTGTGGGAAGGGGCTGTTGAAGAGATGTTCCTGCATGTGTCTGTGGGCTCATCTTCATGACCAACATGTGGTTCTGAGGCACTGAGGCTCTTCGAAGGGTCCTGTGGAGTGGAGGCTGCAGTGCTCCTGTTGGTGGGTGGTGGTGATAGTTTGGGGACCAAAAGCTGAGGAAGCTTCAAGGGTTAAATTGTGTATGGAGGCTTTTGGGGAAACTATCATCAAATGATCTCTGTTGACTTGTCTTGTTATATCAGAGCAACCCCTCTGATAGGCACAGCAGTTTACTCATACCAATAGGAAAAGAGAAAAGCATCTTTCACCAAGCTCCTGGCAGCATTTCAGATCAGCTTCAAAAAGTCTCTCTGGAGCTGCCTACTGGGAGGGTGTGTTTCAGAGGTTCCCACATCATAAACTATGGCTGCTGTCAGTGGGGGAGGTTAACAAGCTTAACGTATAGATTGAGGAGGGTTTTCTTTGGTTTGGTTTCTCCTGTCAAGGATCTTTCCAGCATGTGAATGTCTGGTGGAAAAAGCACTAAGATGCCCAACATGAATGGGTGAGTGGATCGGGTGTGCAAAAATCTCTGACAGTAACCCCTGTCCTCTTTCACTGTCATCTTTCTAATGCCTGTTTTGGTCTGTTTATGATAGTTATGTCTGAATATAGGCCTAATGTACCCTAATTCTGAGCCACAATCCCACTTGCTGTCTTTGCCTCATCCTCCCAGCATTTGTAGTGCATATCTTGCCTCCACTGCAGAAACACTTTGAACTTCCCTGGTTTGGTAGCCACCTTTGTGCTGTACATCAGCTCACAAATCCTTGAAGTTAAATCTTCTTCCCTAACTGATTCTCCATGTATCCTTTTCGCTATGATTCTAATTTAAAACTTTGTCGGTATCCCTTAGTCTAAAGCTGAAGCATCCCATGAGATCTGCCTTCTGTTTCCTGGGAAAGTGTCCTCTGAAGTTTCTAAGGTAAAAGAAGCTTGTCAAGGCTCTGGAATATCCAGAGAAGCTTGATGAGTTTCCCAGAGATGCTCAAATGTTGCACACAATATTTCCCAAATGTTGTATTGCGTTTTCCCTGTAGCATTCACACAATCTTGTTTCAGTACTTGAAAGTTACAGAAATTGGAGTTTTATCATTTAATAACCCTCTTACTTGCTGTTTGCTCAGATGACTATGGCTTGGTTAAAAACATTAAGTAAATATCTTTATAAACAAAAAGTAATCATTCAGTGTAGGTATTACGACCTGGTTGCAACTAGTTCATAAATCCCTTGGAGTAAATTAAGGTGAAACGACACCAAATAAGTGGTATGAAATTAAGAACAATTTATTAATATAGGGAAAGTAACATGGTCATAAGTGTCTTGCGTTTCTAAAGGCATTGAGAAAAGGAAGGAAAAGAAAAGGAAAAAGAGAAAGAAGATAGAGAATATGAGAGAGGAAAAGAGAGATCACCACCCTTGGATGCAGCGATGTAAGTTGTTTTTAGAGTTGGTAAATTGCTTGCAGAGTTGCTCCTCCAGTAAATCACTTGTAGGATCGGTCCTCAGGTGGTGGGCGGAAGCGGGCGCCAACATCCCAAGCGAGAAGTTCTAAATACTTTAGGTCATTTTCATGAGAGATAGGAGAGGGTGGTAATATCCCTCTTGTCTGCCCCCTCCGCTCACTTCTCATGCTAATTAGGACGCCTGCGCATTTGTAGTCTTAGATTGTTCTCGAAATGAGCTGGTGGTCCTCCAGGGGGTGTCTGGTGGTCTTGATCCCCCCCAGTTGTGGTGTCTGCTGTATGACCCTGCTTCTGCGCAAGCAAGGTTGATGCCTTCATGTTACAAAGATGTAGGTTGGCCCCAAGGAAAAGACTCCATCCTGCTTCCACAGGACTTCTCTTCCTCCAGCCAGAGTTGCAAATCACACCAATTAAGGCACAGCAAAGGTATTGTTTGGTTCCCAAGGCCCTTATCTCTTGCCAGACTTGCAGGCCTTTATAGCACCCATCCCTCCTCCAGCCAGACGTTGTCAAACAAGTTGTTTCAGGCATACAAACTCTGTCCATCACAGTAGGGAAGAAGGTCAAAGCAGGAATATACTAAAAATAAGAGAGAAAGATAGTACGCCCAAGACTTGAATTGAGAAAATTCTGATCATTCCCAATTTAATGTGAAAACAGTGCATGTGCTGACTTCTTGACAACTGTGAAATTCTTGCTTTCTTGTAAAGTGTTGACTCAGGGTATTTTGGTGGACATCAAGTGAGAGAGGCTTAGTACCTTACTAATCTCCTATCAGGGCACTTTATTCTTACTCGTCAGGAAGATGGTCTCTTCTGTCTTTTATGTCTGTGATCTAAGATCTAGCCCTGCACTACAGATTATGGTTGTTTTTTTTGAAGTGGGAGCAGAAATGGAATAAAAGCAAATATCGGGCTTCTTCAGGGAGGAGGAGGGCAAAGGCGAGGACACCTGTTTGCATCTCAGTTTTAGCATTCAGCTCTGAGCCACTGTGTATTTCCTGAAGATATGAAGCTGTACATTACCAACAGAAGTCTCTTACATTTAATGTTAGGTTACTTGTTAAAGACCTGGTGGTTTGATCAATCTGTAAGAGAGATCAACTTTTTTTTTTAACTTTACTTTCATGAAGAGGAAACATAAGACATAATTTCACCTGCTTTGAAGTAATTAGAGCTCTTATCAGTGGAAATAGGAGGTGTTGGCTGGAGGAATTTGGTACCTGGAAAGAAAGTCTTGGAGGTTTCAGTCCAACATAACCTCTGAACTTTTTTGATAGAGGAACGTGATAGTAGATCAACTGACCCTGCATAAAGAAGCATATACTCTTGGCCTTTGTTGACAATGAATGACTCTAGTTGTTTAGGAGAGGAGACAAACACACTGCTCTAAAGTGCAATGTAGCAGGTGCACAAAGATCCTAACAAAACAGTCAGGGACGATTGTATTTCTCTCCCCTCCTCAAGTGATTAATTGAATGCCGGTCAGTGAGCCACAAAATCTGTATTTGCACAGGGCTGTTCTCTTGTAGTTGTTTTTCAAAAGATCCATAAATCCATGGACTTTTCCTTCTGACATTCAGATCTCGCTGACTGTCCTGCCTTTATAGATCTGACTAGCTTTACCCAGCTTCTGCTCAGAGAAGTCTCTAAATCAATGTGTAAGGCAGACTTTAAAAAAGGAGAATATGATTTCTGTTCCCAGCCATCTCCTCCCTCCGAGGGCACTTGGTACAAATTTTATTGGAAATCACTCCTGGCAGTATGTGCCACTTATTTTCCCTTAATCCTGTTTTCATCTCACCTCATAACGATTTCAGGAATGTTTTTGGTTTCCAAAGCCAAGGAAGCAGTTTCTTCTAGACGGCAATTGCATTTACTGTTAAATATAAAGAAATGCAATCTTCTGGCTAAGCTCTATAAAGACGATTGTACAATCTGTACTGTACGCTTAGAAACTGCTGCAACAAGACGTGTACCATATGGTGCATGTGGTGTCCCCTTACCACGAGTGTTTCCTTAGTCAGGGTGGTATGGTTGGTAATGAGCTCATTTTTGAAGACGGAGAAATATGGGTGATTTTTTGGGGGGGGGGCGGGTCTGTACATGCAAGAAGAATGGGGCAAAGACTGTTGTTTTTCCTCATCTCAGCTAGTTCTCTCATCAGCTTTAAGTATATAAAATCAGGAACTTCAGTAGGAGAAAGAGAGTCTGTTGAGCATAGGGTTAACATGATACCATGACAGGAAAATAGAATTTAAGAAAGAATGGTTTTGGTTCCTCTTTCCCTCTGGCAAAATCATAGCCCATAAATATATTGGAAATAGGCATAATAGGGAGGTGAAAAGCAATGATCAGCTGGCTTTTACTGCGTGAGAAGAGAATGGGAGACCTAGTATCCTTGAGAAACACTTTTGCATGTTATATTCTTCTCGGAAGCCATCTCAGAGTAAAACCCTAGGAGTGTGATACAGAGAGGTCAAAATTAAAATTTTCTGTACCTGTGTGCTCCTGAAAAACGGAGGCAGACAGGGAAATCCATTTAGACTTACTGCTCTTAGGCAAAGTGGTTTTAGCACGTCACTGTACTTGCGTGATCTGTCCTAAATAGAAATAGCCAGTTCACGGAAATTGCTGACCTGTATGGCCAAGCTGACACAACATGCTGTTCTAGACTCCCTACTACTAGATGTCCTGGTCATGGTGTGTATCCTGATGAAGGATGTGCTCTCTGAAATAAACAAGTAGTAAACCACCTGAGCCTACGAAAGCATGAGATGGCTTTTTTCCTCTGTCTCTCACTGAGAAGTTTTATTCTACATTTATTAAAGACAAAGTACATTAAAAATGACATTCTGCTGCCACTTAAGATTGTGGAAAAAAACAGCATGAATCTTGTGCACCGCATTCATAATAATGAATGATGTTGGCTATCCCTCTAAATTAAAAGGTAAACTGACATAATGCTTTGCTAACAGTTTGATATTGCTCTAGGTTTTCTTCTCATAATGAAAATAACATTATATTCTATGCCTGAAACAATATAGTAGCTCCATATGCAGCTGTATGTCCCTTTGAGCTGTACTATCCTTGCCCATTTTCCTGATGGGCAAGCATTTATTCCAGTCCTTTTGCAATCAGATTCTCAAAGACAAGCAAAAAGAAAACAAGGAACAAAGAGAGTCTTATGCCTAACCTTTGTCACCCTCTTCCCCCTATTTATCATCGCAGTTGTCAGGTATGTAGACTGAGGCATACCGGCCAAGAATAATGTTCTACTGCTCAAAATGACACTTGTTTGCTGTTGTCGAGTCCATTGTAAAAGTTAATCTAAGAAGCCTGAAGCTCCTTGAACTGTCTGTTTTGGCTTTGGTTCTGGAAACAGATAGGGGATTTATGTGCTGGTATCTGTTTTGCTAAAATATGCTGTTGGTAGAGACTCAGTTTGGAGAATCTCCAAAGGGTTGTAGATTTAATTTGGAGAAGCATCTGTTGACTTGGGTTTTCAAGGCTTGTGGTCGACAGCCACCTCAACCAGAGCACAGTCAACGATATTAGGAATGAATGTCCATGATGCATTGCGTCAGGCAGAAGTCTAGAACCTGGGTAGAAGGTTCTTAAACTTACATATTCATAGTAGTTTGTTCTGATGCCTAACATAGGATGAATCATGAGACTAAAAGGAGTATGTTGATCCTAAATAAAGGGAACATCCTTTGTCAAAAGCCAAAATATGATCTTTTCCTACAGACTGTAAGTGCTACAAATCCTTTGTAGAATTTTCCATCAAAGACCAAGACACTGACCTCAGAAGATGGTGGGTGGACTGTAGAAAGCAAAGGCATACCGGGGGCTGAAACTGCACTTGCGTACAGGGTGACCTGCATGAAAAGTAAGGGGAAACAGCAACACCCACTTGTTCATGCAGTAAATAAAACTAGCCTGGAGTCCTATTGTAGTTATACCATGAATTCTTGCTGCAAGGTCATTTAAAGCCCCAGGCTCCTTCCTCAAACGAAGGTGGTCCTATTACTTCCTGAACTTTAGGGGTATCCTTTATGTTAAATCTTGGATTCTCACTTTCATTACTTGGGGACAATGTATGCACAGAAAATGGAAAAAGACTGCATCCTTCTTGTCATCCCCTCCTGTTGTTTTAACAAAAGACGCTTCAATGAGGATTCATGCCAAAATAAATGTGTTCCATTAAAGGGTGAAGAACATAATTGCTAATCTTATGAGTTTAAAGATAGGCATCAAGAATAGAGTATTTGATTGTATTTGATTATTAGACAAACAAAAGTTCAATTTCTAAGCTTAAATTGACTTTTTTTTAATGAAAAATAGATTTATATTGCAATGGCAGTTAAAAAATAGACAGTCTATTATCTGTGAGGTATCACTAATCTTATTAAAATGCAGGCAAACATGAATTCTTTAAATTGTCATTATCTGAAGTCTCCAAAAGTTCATACGGGTTTCTCACTGAGTGGTTTTTGTGGTTGTCTGGGGAAGGAAAACATTCCTGCACCAGCAAAATATCTTTGCATATCATAATCACATTTAAAAAATAGTAATTGCATATACAGAGTCACAGAATCAGCCAGGTTGGAAGAGACCTCTGGGATCATATACGTATATATATGCATGCTCAGGCTAAAAGTCAATAAACACTTGCCCATTTCTCTGCACAGAATCAGGCTTTAAGTGGCCACTATTTTACTTCTCATCATTTATCATCCGCAAAGCAGAATGCAAAAATGCTATCATGTTGATTTGCAACAGCCTTTTTGTATTAATTTGCACTGGTGGTGTTAAGCAAAGGAGAATCAGAACCTGAAACTTCAGAGTGTGTCAGTTCAGAAAACTGTCGGACAGGAATATGTGTCCTTCTGCTCCCATGTGGGAGTGGACTTGAATTACAAATCCTAAAATGTATTTACACTGTGGATTGCTATCTTACTTCCTGGGATGTACAAACTCAGTTCAAGGTCAAGGATCATTTCACTCTCTGAGGTGTGAATGAAAGCAATTTTACCAATAGTAAAAGAGGTAGTCAGAGGCCACCAGAGAGAGATGATTCAAACCCATGTTTCATCAAGAGTACTCAATTGTGCTTTGTGGGACAGACAAAAGACAATAATAAACATTTGGGGGTTGTACTATGGCCTCCTTGTCCACGAATTTCAGAATATATTATTTTCATGGTATATAACATATATTGCAACTCCTGAGGAAAGGGCTTTCACACAGAATATCAAATGACGGAACTATGAGACCAATCCTAAATACTTTTCACAATATACTGGCTTCCAGTAGGAGCCTCAGCATAAATAAGACTCTCATTTGAAAGCCAAATACCCCATGAAACTAGATTGGTGCTTTTCCTTGTAAAATTCAAGCTGCGGACAGTATTCGGTTTCCACAGAGATATTTTCCTTTTGGGTTTGAAGCCACGGTAGCTTTGAGAGGTTTTTGTTATGAAAAATATGCAGCTCTGATGATGGATAAAGGTGTACAAGTTCTTTTTCAGCTTGAGGTGAAGAAAAGTATTTGCTTTTGTACCTTTTTCCAAAATCAATTTGACCACAAGGGTTACCAAGGTATATGCTTACCCGCAGTTCAATGCAGAAAGCCTTAAAGATGCTTTACCACCTTGTAATTGGTCTTACACATGTAAGCCTAAATCTTCCTTGGGATTCTGAGCTGTGGTGAGGGGAAATCTTCCCTGTTACGTAGGCATGGGTTTAGCTAAAAAATCATTGGATTTACTAGGAAATCTGTTTAAGATGCTGTGTTTCTCCAGACAGCCTCTTGACCTGAGCGTACCCACTACTTCTCATGTTGTGTTACGTCAGGAAAGAATGAGCTTGAGAACAGTGTCATAGCTGCTGCTTCCAAAACTGTAATTATCAGCTTATTATTGTCACCTTGTTGCTGTTTCATCCTTTTAACACACCCTGCTTTGTACGTATGTCTTGTATTCCTTATAAATGCTTACTCCAGGTGAAAGCCAGATCTAAAAGCAGGTGGGCTGAACGCCGCCATAATCTGCACCTTTTAATTTTTAGTGTTACATGGTCAACCTGTTTGTGGACATGCTTCCGTCCAAAGACTGAACTCTTTTTGGACTGTATTCCACAGTTACAAATATATATCAAACTATTTACTCATTTCCCAGCCCCAGAAGACAATAGACAATGCTAAAATCTTATTTGTTGTTAAAAAAAATACTTTTTAACATTTATAGTTGTGAGTGGAAGCTTAGGGATTTGATCCCTTTCCCCACAGCTCAAAAGACAGAAAGCAAAGCACAAAACATCTTGGCATGATATCAGTTTTGCATTTTCTGACTTTCTGTTGGCTCAATTTATTTATTTTTTTTTCTTTTGTGGTTTTGAGTTGGTATTCAGACCCCTGAATTATGAAGATCTTATTTTAGGCTTCCTGAAATAAAATTCCATAATAGTTTGCAGATGTTTTTGGTTAAGTAAAAATTCAAGGGTCCTTTCATTAAAATTGTAGCCCTAGTATTGTATCACCACTTTGAGCAGAGATTAACTTAATTTCTCCAAAACTAAATGTGATGACAGTTCTGTATCTGAGTGAGGACATCCAGGATCTGAGTGGAGCAGGGAATGTGGACCCACAGTATAATTCTCTTCTGGCCTCTAGGGATCCACATTAGTTTATCCTGCACCACTCAAATCCTGTTTAGAGCCAGGAAATGTTGATATATTGGTGATGATCAGGAGCAGAACAAGCACAAGGATCCAAGCTGTGATAATCTAAAATCAGATGAAAACTGAACGCTATTTTTGTCTTCTCCAGTGTTCCTGGGAGCTCCTATTTCTCCTTCTTGCTTGATCCCTCTTTCTCCAAAAACCTCCACCACGGGTGGCTTACCCAGTGCCTGGAGGTAGGAATGGAGGAAGCACATTCATTCCTACCATCACTAACCAGGGCCTCATCCCTGGCTGCAAGCCCCAGGTGCCAATTTCATACAAATAATAACAGTCACAAGACACATCTTTCTTGGGCAGAGTGGAGTCTTAACACCATATGGTTGTCAGTGTTTACAAATGAGGTGTTAATAAGTTGTCAGTTACTTACAGCAATGAAGGGGAATGGACTGGATGAGGAGGGAGGAGTGACCTTGAGTTAATGGAGACTATAGTGACACACTATACAATGAATAAACCCATAATTAATAACTAGCTTGTTCTTATCCATATCCATTTTCATGTACACCTTCTTTTATTACATCAATGATCAAGTAGGCAGCGCATATGGCTAGAGGCAAGGAATTAAAAGGTATAAATAACACACACTTTAATTGAAATCCAACTGTGAATGCCCGGCCTCTGTGATTAAACCTTTTATCGCATGGATTGTCCCACCACAGATGCATTCATACTACTGAGAAAACTACTTAGCTTTAAAAAAAAAAAAAGCATGTCTTTCTTTCAAATGTCCAAACTGAGTCATCAGACAATTTATTTGGCAGTAACAGGGCAAGTACTGTGGGTTTAACACTTTCTTGCATGTATGCAAAATCCTCCTCTAGTCTCTTCTACTCAGATGCTGGTGGCAAGCACTTTAAGTATACCAACACTACAAAGAGAGAGAGAGCATGAGAGATGGCATGAGGGGTCGTCTGCGTTAATTTTCCATCCCTATTACAGCTCATTGATGTCGTTCCTAGGATTTCTAAAAAAAAAAATTAAAATTCTATTGGATTGGGCTAGAGCTGACTTAGATCAGCTTGTGTCCTGCCTGCCTAGTGTTGCCTAAGTACACAGGCTTAGTGCTGGATTTCTCCAGGCTCTCTGCTTCCATCAAACTTCAGTGCACAGGCTTGGTGAGCAGGCTGCTGAACTAGCAGTGTGACTCCTAGGGGGATTTAGCTGTGAGAGTAGATCAACATTTGCCTGACAATAGGGGCACTGCTGGTGTTATCCTTTACACAATGTATAGGAGAGTGGGACCTCGGTTACTGTGATAGGAATGATAGTGGTGATATTTATTATAGATCACTTGATGGGTAGACTGCCTACAATGACAATTAATGTTTTCCAGGGAGGCAGGGGAAGACTGGCTGTTGGTAAGCCTCAAATTTCGGAGTTTGGTTTGTTTATAACTCCATCTGGAAAGGGTTTTCCAAGAATTACACAAGATTTACACCTCTGATGCAATAACCAGACTGAAAAAAACACTGTTCTTGACAACAGTACACAAGTATTTTTCCAATTCAGGTGGCTCACATCTGCCATGTGATGGACCTCTCTTAAAAAGTGTGTGCTGATATGAACTAGATGATTGGTATTCCCTAAAGAAAATTATGTGGAGGAAAATCTCTGTGTCCAAGCTACACAAAAAGCTGATTGCTGCAGAGAATGCAGGAAAATAACCCTAAACCAAGCTCACAGTCCTGCATTAGCAGTGAATAACCCTGATAATGTATTTTAAATTACCCTGTGAAAGATATTTGGCTTTTGTCAAGGAGATTTATCAGCTAAGACAAGCCTTTGTGGAATGTTTTTGAACCTAAACTACATAACAGAGGCCAGTAAATACAACCCACCAAAAGGAGAGAAGGGCTCTGGGAGCCATTAGAAACATAAATTATTTGGTTTTACTACAGCATTCAGCTGTAAGGCTCTTTCTTGATTTAAACAGATGTTTTGTTTTCCCCCTTACTGTCCACCGTGTTTGCACTTGTCCTGCCAAATATCCAAAAGCAGTTAAGCCAGGTAAATCAACCAATTGGTTTGTGCTGCTCTTAACCAACCTAGTTGTTTTTCTAGCGCTGCAGTAAATGTGCCAAATGAATATGGCACGGTGTAGAATTCTGGATTGGAAACCTAGCTGAGAAATCTTATTTGAGGGCAACAAATGCTGGTAAAAGGTGAAGCTTGAAACTGGTAGCACTAGTTCTTCGTCTACAGGAGCTAACAAGTACCACAAACGCTGTTTTATCCTTCACGCAGGACCTGAGGTTTTGAACCTAAACAGTTTGAACCTAAACTGTTAGGGCTTTCTTAAGTCTCACATTTTTTTTTACCATATTTAAGTTGCTATAAAGAGTATGTGTTCCATGAAGAATATCCTTGGCATTTGAAAGTAGAGAATTCAATAGGCTAAATTATAGAAATATATAGATTAGGTTTTTATACCACATCCTTCTTGCAGAAAGGATTCCTCAAAGCCTTTTTCAAATCAGCAGGTTCCACCCCAGGGAAGGACAGGATGAGGGCTCACCTCATTGCAGCTTACACCAGGATTTTCTCTAATGTATCTCTATCAGCTTCACTGAGGCTGATTTTGCTTTGAAGCAGGGTAGGAGAAAGCAGAATCAAGCAGGGACTGTGCAGGCAAAAGTAACTGCTCTGATGTACTCTACAGTGGTTCATATGCTGTTGGGGATGTATAAAAGCTGTTTGATTGGCAAGGGGTATGTTGGCCAAGGCACCATGGTTGTACAGTAGTGCCATGGGACCATGAGGTTCCACAAGAGCAGGCACTGTGCATTTTGAATTACTGTTTGCCTCTAACGCATAATGCTGCCAACGGTGCTGTACCTCCATGCAGTGGCTGTCATTCAGCACTTGGACTTTGGCAGCTATTTTGCAGTTTCACTGCAAATCAGTGTTTCTTCTGAATTTCATGACATCAGATCCTAATGTCTGTTCAATGTCATCCTGATACAAATGAGAGAAAAACTTTATCTTATATAAAGCTTGGTAAACATGAGAACATATACACTGTAGGGAATAATCCTGTGTTGCTGAGCCCTGGACTGCTCAGGAGACTACATATGTCTGTTCTGCTTTGGGCTCCTTTCAATAACTCTGAAATAATTCAGTTTGCCTGGAACTTTCTGTCTTTGTGCCCATCAGTACATACAGGGTTAAAGATAAAGCAAGGAAAAGCTATGGTACACTTTACACCAAAAAGGAAATGTTTCCATCTCATTAGACTTGTGGACAGCTTATCAAATTTATTGAAGAGGTAAAAAAACAAAACAAAAAAACAAAAAGAAAAAGAAAAACAAACAAACAAACAAACCCCCCCAAAAAAAAACCAAACCAAACCAAACCAAACCAAACCAAACCAAACAAACCCACACACACACACACACAAAAAAAACCAACAAAAAACAAACAAACAAAAAAAACCCAAAACCACAAACCCCCCAAAACTGACACTGGGTGGTTTTGTCAAACATGATATCCTACAGGCCAGAGGCTGTATAATGTCTTCAGTCCAACTCAGAGTGAAGACTTACTAGAAGGTTTGTGATCTGTTTACACCAGGGTAAGAATAAATCAGGATAATGTATAAAGATAGGTTATGACCCAAAGCAGTAATTGTACACTGCAGTCTTCTTGAGTCTCTCAAACCAACAGGATTTCAGTCTGTTCAGGCTCATCTGTTGTACAAGTCCAAGGTCTCTTGTGACATATCCTCCTGCCCTTGACGGAAGCA
Source organism: Nyctibius grandis (assembly GCF_013368605.1). Taxonomy (NCBI): domain Eukaryota; kingdom Metazoa; phylum Chordata; class Aves; order Nyctibiiformes; family Nyctibiidae; genus Nyctibius; species Nyctibius grandis. The sequence goes on from NC_090658.1 coordinate 32,872,655, forward strand.
TAGTATTCATGGGTCCTCAAAACGTTCTGGAAACCCTCATTCTCAAACGCAGTAACAAGCTGTGATGTATTAGATATCATAAAAAAAGATTCAAATGAGTCCCCTGGCACATGGGGAATTGTATCTTGGTAAAGGAGTGTTGTTAACAGAAACAATGTCTCTGCTTTGAAGGTGATCCAACTTGTTGTCTCTCCTTGTGTAGAGGTGACCAGCATCTTGTGGCACTGTACAACTCCATTGTTATGATACTACCTGCAAAATTAATTTTACATGTGTATAAATTGGCTCCATACTATCTCAATTTTAGAGTGACAGTCATGTTAAAAACCAAAAGAACAAATCGAATGGGATTTAGAGTACATTTCAACAGCAGGCGTTAATTATTATCATTTGCTTCCTTTAAAACTGCACCCAAATTCTAGGTGAATTTCGTAATGTTAGATTTAACTTCAGTATTGTCAGCAAAAATTTGGTGCAACCTTACTTGAACTTACTGTCTAGGGTTGAGGCCACTGGGAGAAATGGAGGAGAAAGAGTGAGTGTACTGTCCATATAAATTACCGGGATTTTTTTCAACAAAATAAATTACTACTTCTCCCCCCGCCTCCCCCCAGTTTCTGTTGAAAACATGGCTACCTTACATATGTGGATTAGGTCTTGTCAGCACTAGGAAGTTTTGCTTTTTAACTCTGCTGATATAATTAAACTGGCAAACAATCATAACGTGTATACAATTATTACCGATGTAAAAGTGCTTATGTCAGTATATCTCATTCCAGTTCAGCTGGAGAAATAAGTTACACCCCCCATAAATCAGCTTATGTTATTCAGACTATATCTGCACTAAGGCTTTTACTGCAGTACTTCACGGGCAGTCAGGCTCATGAACTCCCTTTCTACCCTGACAGTGAATCAGGATGTGCCAGTAGGCACAGCATTACACTTGCCTGTGTTTCAGTTTTCCCTGAGCAAGGAAAAAGTAATTATGAGATCTTGTCAAAAAAAAAGTTGAAGTTTTCTCTTCTTGGAATGTATAAAATCCTTTCAACCTCAAAAAATAAACACACAATTTCAGCTAAAAATCTTCGTCTGAAACCCAAACATTTAAATTCAGAATTCTTCCTCTGCATCTCTTCGGAGATGCTTAGGTTGTTCATGTCGCCAACCTCCTCTGTGCTCCTAACACCGTCCGTGAGACTTGACTTCCAGCTACCAGTCCTTCATCTTGCAGACACATTATAGCTCGTCACTGATGTCCTTGTCAAAGGGCAGAGGAACCAGGTGGTGAATGCAGCTTGTAAGGGAGGACTTATACTGCCTGAAAAGCCATGGAGGTACTTACCTATGAAAAATGGGAGAGAAATGATATTTGCCATTCATAACTTTTTTATAAAACCATTAGGTTCTTGTTCTCAATAAAAATATTCACAAGAAAAGGACACTTCAGGGAAAGAAAGAAAAAAAATATCCCCTAAACATACTCTTTCCTTCTTTGAAGACCCTATTTCCATTTCTTCTTCAAAAGAAACAGTTTATAGGAGAAAAAGCACTAATGAAACTGATTTCCTTCTTTTATCAAGAAGGGTGGAATTAAATCCTAAAAGGTGATTTTAATTTTTTAAGTAGTGTCATGAGCAGTGACTGAGACCATTCCCCTCTTACAGCTGAGTATCTATGCACTTTCTTTACAGCGCTTTTCACCGTGATAGCTAAGGTGAACATGTAGAGACCGAGCTTCAAGAAGTCACTACAAGAGGCTGCTGAAGCATTTGTTTTAAAAGCAAAGCATGGTAAACATAACTTGAAATTAACACACAGCTACAAAGTATAAATCCAGATCACTGTTTGACTCATCAGATTTCCACTTCCCTTGATTCTGTGGTTTTACATGGTTCCATGACAAAAACAACTGTGCTGAAAGGTGCTGACATAGAGATAGCAGAGAGAAAGCTGTATTTCTCTGGCTGCAAGTAGAAGTTCAGATTTCATGCCACACAGAGTGTTTTTAGACTTTTTTACAGTTGTTCTTAGTGTTTGGGAATCAGTGTACAGAGCCTCCTATCTTCTGCTTTGAAATATGTTTACAGTAGTATTTTAAATGTTAAAAGACAATGTTCAAAGCATCCAGAACACATAGTGCATTAGATTCATTTCAATTAGAGTTCCTTGAGTCAGATTACTGCCAAGAAATTCCTCTGAAATGCAGAGATGCATATAAGCTATGGATCCAGACTTAAGCACTCACTGACTTCCAGAGAATTTAAATCTGGACTCAGGCATTTTACTGATGTGTTTCTTTGATGTGATTTTTTTTTTTTTTTTAAGTGTCTGTCCCTTTAGTTTTGTGTCTTGATTTTGATGCAGTATTAGGAGAAAACAAAGTATCAGCCTAGGTAGAAGTAGGAAAGATTTAAAAACATTAAGAAGCCTTTTCTGGTTTTGTAGGATTCTTATTTGCATTTTGTATTCCCAAGATTTTGGGACAAAAATCTGAGGTTTGCATGCTTGCGTGAACAGAGCACCCACGCCTTTTGAAGTGGGAACATCCCTAGTCACAATCTCATCAAATTACAGATGGGCTGAATGTTGATTATCCAAACCTTGTTTTTTATTTGCGTGATGGAGTATCACCATGGTGTTACTAGGCTCAATAGTTTGTAAAGTCAGGATTTCATTGCCTTCTTTTTCATACGGCTCTGCCTTGGCAATCAAGTGTTCTGGGAGGCTGTGCCCCCAGTTAGTCCAGTAGCAGGGCTGGCCTCTGAGTCTGAGCAGTGGGGAGGGGAATCCCACACAATGCCTTTTGCTATACAGCCTGTGACATGAATCTTATTTACTACTTTCCAGCCCTCGTTCCCTCTCCTGAGTGCTTCACCCTTGCCTAATATTCATAGCACAGTCATATTTATGCCTGCCCTGTGCCAGTTCATGGTGTTCCCCCTGTCCTGCTCAACTTTACTCCTGGTCCTCACCTCCAAATCCCTGCACAACTTTGTGCTTCTGAGATCATGCACAGGCCTTGCTCCAGCCCTTCAAATTTCTTTCCCTCACTTTTACACAGATTCCTATGCTCCTTGCTTTTTGACTCTGTTTCCATCTTAATCTTCAAACTGTAATTTCCCTGTTTTCTCCTGCTTCCTGACTCAGGCCAAACCCTGACCACTAACCATGCTTTATGCCAAACATGGTGGTTTGCTATGGCTGCTGCCTTCTCTACATTCCTGGTTTGTACTTGGTTCAAATTTAATACATGGATCTGCTCTGCTTTTACCCTGAGTTGTCCTGGCTGAAGTTTATAATTTTCTACGTCCTCATGAAGAAAAAGTCTACTGTACCAAAGTCAAAGTGTTCACCTCCATTATCCTTGATCAGAAAAGCATTTGGGCCACACGGAGATAGCTAGCCATTTTTTCACCACTGATCCCCACGGTCAGACTAAAGGATTTGCTGTTCCCTCTTTGGTTCAGCTACTGGCTATTCTGTTGCCCATCCCTGTACTTCACTTTTATGTCCTTACATGACACATGGAATGATCCTGCAGGCAGGCAATTTATGATAAAGGATCTCGCAGTGCATTTCAAATTGTTACTGTTCCCAAGATACATTTTCCAGACAGCTGGTTCAGCATGCAGAGGCTCATAACTTAGTGTCTTCCATCAATGTCTTATGCACATTAAGATTGTCAAGGGGATTTCGTCAGGACCATTTGCAGAACGAGTGGGCTAATAGAGAAATGTTCAACTCAGTTTGCAAAGAATTTGCCAGGCAATGCCTATTAATAATAATGGTGATTATGATTGTTATTGTTTGTTTCACTGGGATGTATGTCATTCAGATGTAGATTTTGGTCTGTTGTGACAGTTTTATTTGTGATCTGATTTTCCCAGGGGTGTGAATGGATTGCTGTTTATACAATGCAGCTGTGTTTTGGGTAGACTGGTACATAAGCTCTGGACATGATTCTTCTCTGAGAGGCTCTGGGTTTATTTGCCTGTGACAACACTAATACGTGACTCTTACAATTGGTATGAATGGTGGATTTTCTGCAAATTAATCAGAAAATTGAGGAACACAGAATTTTTAAGCAATTATAACTAGTACCAATTATGAAGCTACTGTAATTATAAAGTTACACAAAAAGGAAATAAAAACTCAGTAAAAAATCAGGCACAAATAAAGATTTGTATCCAGATTAGTACTTCAGAATTGGGCCTTATCCTTTAAAACAGATCACTAAGTTAAATAATACAGGACAACTGGCTGCATATATGGCATTAAACTCTACACAGGAAATTCTTTGGAATACTACAATTAGGATAAAAACAGGAAAGAGAAATGAAGAAACTTAATAAGATGAGGTGAGTGTATTTTTAAAACCATGTATTATGTTAGATCAGGTCAAAAAGTACTCCCATCAAAGCTAGTATCATGCCTCTATGAGCAGCTAAGACCTTCAGCTGGAAACAAGAATGAAATCTACCCTGAATGTATTTAGGCAGTGATGGCTCTCCATTATCAGAGAACGGGGACTGAAAGGTAGTGTTCCTCCCTGTGTTCATTGAGGTAGGTTGATGGGATTGGACATAAGAGTTGATACTACCCCTGGAAAAGCAACAGCTCTAAACTTCCACAAATCTCTGCAATGATAGAAGGATACACCTAGGGGATGCTGATACATTTATCAGCTCCTCAAAGAGGAATTAGTTTAAAATCATTGTCTAATGCTAATATATCCCTTAAGGGAGGATGAGAGAGAAACATCTGGATGTGCAAGAAGGCAAACCAGTAAAGGATGTCATCAGAGATAACACCCTCTGAAAAAGCAGACACCAGTTCTTCCTGCTCTTTGCTTTAGAAGGGTCTGGGAATGAGAGACCAGACAGAACTAGCTTCACGGTGTTTACAGGGCATCTGTAGTTGGGGTTTTTTGGGGAAAAAAAAATCCTCAACAAACTCCTTTACTCTCCCATAAAAAAAACCCAAAACATCACACTATACGCCAGTTTCTGGGGCATGCCAAGTGTTGACTAAATTTAGACTGGCCTGTGGACCAAGAATCTTGGACATGATTAGGAGTCCAGATGCCTTTGTTTTAGGAGCTCTCACCTTCTTTTGAGAGACCAGGTTTTAATTTCTCGTCATGTATGTTTAGATACTAGTCACGAATATGCCCTAAGCTACCAGTCACTATTAAAATCCCCTGGCCTTCTGTTATGATACTCACTCCAACCTCTACGTATGCTGGAGTGCATGCATCAGTTTTCCACACGCTTGTGAGCAAATACGGCAACTGCTTCTGTTCTAGCTGTGTGCAACAGATGGGAACCAAAAATGAAAACATTCACGCAATGCCCACGGATAGTTGTTTATTTTGGTTGTTTCTTTGTACATCTGAGGGCATATCTGAGGAGCTGAAGAAAAAGGGGAGGAGGGGGAAGAATCAAAGAAACGGGAAAGTAAGTATGGGAAATAGTTTATGGCTGCAACCCTGATGTTATAGCATTGAGAGAAGAGGAATGCTGTCAGGAAGTAGAACGCTACATAGTTGCAGAACTCTAACTCTTATCAGAATAATGGAGTTTCACCTTAAGGTAGCTATTAGTGTGCCATCAAAACACAGATGTGTTGCCTTTTCATTTCTATTTCATTTTCTCTCTGGTTCTGTTATTTTTTTTAAGAGTCCTTCACATCCCAGTACTATACAGCATTACAGCAGGGCTCTATGTGTACTTTCACGTGCTTGTGTCTTCAGGCACACATACACAGACAGTGTGATATGTGAAGGATCCCTGAGCTGAAATACATAAATTCAGACCTATAGTCATGAAGTCAACGGAGACTCTTCCTCTAAGTAGAGAATATCTTTTTCTTATAGGAACTCAATTTATAAAGCAGATCAGACTAGATTGCCATAATCCTACAAATCTATGTGTTGACCTTGTGGATCAGGGCCTTCTCTAAGCTACAGATAGGATAGCAAGGATTTGCCAGCGTGGGCTTGGAATGATTGCATTACTCACAGGTAAATAAACTGAGCTATGGGAGTCTCTAAGATCAAAAAGAATGTCAAAAGGAACTTAGCAACAGATGTTATTCAGTCTCTAAGCAGCAATTCAGCCTAAAAATCCGTTGCATTCATGTTCAGAGTAGGGAAAGGATTCTGTCAGGCCAGCCAAAGTAGCAATGGCACCTTTCCGTATGTACCACTTATAAAGTTACACCACTTATAAAGTTTGGATGGGATCACCCACTAGATGTTTTTTCCTGAGTTTACAAGTTGTGATTTTTTAAATGCCTTATTGTTGCCGGTGTTATTGCTGTACCTGCACACAAGACATGCTTTCATCCAGCCAGTTCCCTCACCTCGGCAGCATCTGTACTGTCACCTACCCTGGCATTTGGCTGCAGGGGAGGCAGGTTTCTGCAGGAGGCACGGGGTTCTAGGCGCACCCTTTCTGTTACACATCCCTTTCCTTTCCCTGGTTTGAACTGTCCTGCCAGGCCTAATCTACAGTTGCAGACGTAAGAGTTTTATCCTCTGCTGTGCTATGCTCTGCAGTTCATTTTGGACTAATCCAGTGTCAGCATAAAACCAGCTTTCTCACTTTGCAGAGAGGCTTTCAGCAGCTTCTTACTGGATCCAAACAGCAGGTACTGTGTGGTACCAGAAGCAGCGGGGCTGTGCATGGACCGTTGGCTCTTGGGAAAGCAAGCACATCAATGATAAAGTCTTGCATGGCCTCTAGTGTCTTCCATCTGTGCACTGATTCTGGCATGTATATCAGCTCAACCACACCATGTTGTGAGGTAAGGAAGGAAGTCTTTACTGTTTATTGCTGAGGAGGCAAATGAGGCTGTGATCTCATAAAGGTATAAATATATATATATCTCTAAAAAATTGAAAGAATTTCAGTAACTTTATTTTCGGGTAGTCCAGGTGAGATAGAAAGGATATACATTTTTGAGTTACAAGTATCCTGGGCTCTCACTGATTTCAATGAGAGCTGAAAAACTTCAGCATCTTTCAGAACTTAAACACTCCATTATCAGTCAAGGTCAGCATCTAAATCTAGCCAAAAATCTGGGGAAAAAGTGATGCCTGTGATTTGTTGTAGGTCATATGGTCCTCAGTCCAGGGAAGGAAACCAGAAATCCTGACTCCATGACCTAAAAAGCCATTTCAACCAGTATCCACTCTTATATGTGGCAATGGAAAAGAGATACCTGTGGCCAAACCACAGAAGAGGAATTGTTCATATCATAGGAACATTGTGGTGCATCTGCGGGCTCTCTCCTTCTGGGTCAAAGGCTATTTTATGTGGTTAACAGCTTGGTGGAGGAGTAATTGATTAGGATGAGCAGCTTGTAAATCTCAGAGCATTTTGAGTTTTCAATTTAAATAAGTATCAGAAAGGTCAGATGCTTCTAAAGATCTCCTCCAGTCACTTAACTGGAGAAATTAAATTCACAGGTGTGTCACCTAGAGTTCTACAACTAGATTTCTGTGTAAACAAGGGACCTACTCTGCTTATTTGAAGCTGTTACACATTTTTCTGATTTGTTGGGTGCGTGGGTAGAGGTTTGAGGAAAAATACCTAACCCTTACACCTTAACTTACTTGGAAACTTAACATTCCTAGACTTTGCCAGAAATTTTGTAAATTCCTCAGATAGCTACAGAAACTGCAATAACTGTTATTTTCGTAGATACACACAACTGATACCCTAGATCTTCATGATTTGTGTCCAGTACCGCTAATATAATCTGGATGGAAAACCATGAAACTGAATGATTTTACTTTATCCAGTCGCGCTTTGTAATCTAGGGGTATCTTGTGCCAGTCAAGAGGCAGTGCAGCTCTTTATGCTGCATTTCCCAAGTTTTGCTCAGTCTATGCCCGCGTACCTCAAATGACAACTCTTACACCAAGAAGCTGCTTCATTGTCTGGTCCATCACCAGGAGACTTCTGTTCCCCCACATCCTTCTACCCAGCCATGACTGCATTTACATACTCTTTTGTTTTGTCTAATTAAGTAATTATTTTGGATCCTACTGTGTAATTAATAATTCAGAGTAATAACTTTTGAAGGAGGCACTAATTGTACCTTAGCAGCTGTACCATTGCAGCTGAACCTTGTTAAACTTTCCTATAAACCAATCCACTTTTGGGTCATGAAAGTTTCCAAACAATAAATGACTCAGAGGAAAGTCCTACCAGGTCCCAAAACTTTAGCAACAGGAATCTCCCTGACCAGGTAAATGACACTGTTAGGGGTATTGGCTTGTGAAAGGTTTTTATCTGTACCAAAAAGTATGATGCTGTAATGTGATGGTAGCATGTTCTCTGGTTGCCTCACGATCTGAAGTGTTTCTGGCTTGACCTTCCTAAAGGGTCCAAAAAAGCAGACCCTGAAATTAATCTATAACTTGGATGTTTCAGTAAAAGTGGAGATTATTCTTTTGGTTTGGGCTGTATGCAGGACTTTGAGCCAGCGTGTGGGGAAGGTGGATGAAGACCTGTGTTCTCTTTGTACAGATTTCGGTCTGCTGACTCTAACATTCACGTGGTTATCAGCAGCCTGCAAAAAAAAAAAAAAAACCACAAAGTGCAAAAAGGGGAAATGTACTTAAAAAGACTGTGAATCATACCACAGGAGCTGCTAATGATCGCCCTTCAGCTGCTAGCACAATGCCTGTAAATGACTATTTAGAAAAAGAGCAACATGAATTCTAATGCCAGTGATCAGCACTCTTATGGTTAGTAGCTACATGTGTGGTGTCATTTTGTGAGGTTAAATCATATCTCTTCTTTCACAACCAAGTGTTGAGAATGATTTTGCCTTTTTTCGGTGCTCATTAAAGAAATCAGAAGTGGGGAAAAGCCACTGTGGTGGATGTGTTGCCACCCTCTGATACTAGGAAAGATAGCTGATATGTTTTTCCCGGGAGGAATGTTCTCTCTTATACTGAAAACTACAGGACTGGGACCAGAAACACAGGGCAGGGTTTACTCCAGCCTCTGTTCTGCATGGGTACCTGGTCATAGTAATTTCTTATGGCCTTATCCGTCAGTCCAGTAATTGTCTTCTCCAGCTCTGTACATACAGTGAAATGTCAAATGAGTCAAGTCAAAACGGTTGCCATTATCCTTTTCTACCAGATACTGTTCTGCCTTCTCTTATTCATCAATGTTATGGTACTTTTCCTTCTGTTAATTATAGATTTAACTGCTGAATTCACACCAACCCTGTAACATCATGCCTTTTTCCAGAAATTACTCTTTCTGCTGTATTTTAAACTTGTAGGCATATTTTATACTCTCTGTGTTATTTTCCCCTATTTCTTTTGTACGGTGGAATTCTGCAGAGTCCAACCACAAGGTCTAGGCAGTCCATATATCCCACTTAATCTCTGAAACCAAATATAATGAGAATTGTTCTCTGGTTTTGCTCCTGTGACTGGGCGCTGACTAGAGAGGCTCTTCCAGTCTCTAGACAATGAATTTAAATGCAGTTTTTGTGGGGGACTGTCCTCAGAAATCAGTTAGACCTTGTGATGCTTTTTCATACAGCTATATATTTTTAATCAAATCCATTCATGATTTTTACAGATATCAAATAAAAAAAAAAACAAACAAAAAACAAAAAAAAACAAAACAAACAAAACCAGACCCCCCACACAGTCAAGACTTGTTAAATTTAGATTAACTTGTTTCCTATTCATTCAGAATAGGAAATGCCAGTCCTTGTTGTTTTTCGTAGAGTGAATAACATAATTTTTCTCTGGAGCTCAGACCTTTACATGCTGAATTTCAGCCTGGAGCACAGAATTCTCGAACCATGTATTGTATTTTTGAGTTGAGTTGATCTCTTTCACTTTGTCAGCAAGAATTAGACCTTTGGGCTCATGTTCAGTCTCATCATTACTGTTTGAAAGGCTTGGTGTTTCCTCTAACTGTCTGGGGTGGAAGATTTAGAATTGCCTGGGACACTTACATTTTTCTAATGACAAAACACTGAGGGAGAAAACCTCCATCCCTACACACAGACCCAGTAATGAGTCACTAAAAGGTGAAGGGAGATCTGAGTGGGGCAGTTTAGACTTTCTGTTGCATTGTTCTTGAATGCTCCCACAGCAAGGCTAAAGATGCCAGGTTTGAGATGTTTATCAATTCATTGTTTGTAATTTACATTTAAAAAAATAAAACACAAATGAGGAGTTGTTTTGGGGACAGCAGCAGAAAAAGTATTGCTGGAGGAAGATTACAGTCAGAAATAATTCAGGAAGGGTTATGCTTTATTTTACCTGAAACTAAAGCCATATGCAGTCACTGGCTCTTCCCCTTTACTAGCTCTACCCTTCAATGATCGCAATTAAATTTTCCAGACAGTCTGCTCCTAAAACCAGGCATACCCCAGCCTGTTTCCTTCTCCTTCTCTACTAACATTTCTCTGGGACACTCTAGTCTCACAGTGGGCATCCCAGTAAGGTGAATCACAGGTGTGTAGTCAGAGGGAGCACTTCCTAACCAAGTGTGTTGTTCAGAGAAAGCATATCTCCAGCAATACCATTACCTCACCTAGTATATGCAATTGGTAGATGTCAGATCATTATAACAGACTTTTCTGCCTCAGTTTACCCCCAGTCACATTACAACTTCATTCTGCAATAAGCCCATTAACCAGAAAAGGAATTGGAAGGTGGACATACTTGCAGGTCAAAGGCCATGCCCCCTAGTGCCAAAGATCAAAATCAATCCAAACTACTTCCTTCTGAGTTTGACTGGTTTTCATTTCAAATGAGGGGAAGATTTCTGGGTCTGCCAGTTGTCACTGTACTAGGCAGTCAAGCAGCAAGCTCTGCAGTGTGCCACAAAAACACCTGCCTTAGGAAGTGGAATAGCAGGCAGGCAGGCAATGGGGCAATGTTTCCTTGCCAATAATGTTCCTGCGGATTTCAGATACATTAAGCTGGTGTTTTTCAGGATAAAATCATTCTGTGGACACTTCCGTGCAGCTGCTATTCTGACAATGGTGATTGACAGAAACAGGCTGGGAAATGTGTTCAGAACCCAAAAGAAAGGCTGAGGAAAGCAAAGTGAGTGGCAAGATGGGGTGGGGGAGGAACTATGTAGAGCAGGAATCTGTGAGAAGGCCTTTCTGTATTCCTAATACTTTGCATCATGAAGAAAAGCCCCTTTCCAAAGCCCTGTTGACCCTCTTATTCCTCAGTAGAGAACACAACAAACACATATGCAACAACTGCTGGATGGGACTGTATTTACCAAGCTTTTCACTATGCCAAGCATCACCTATTTCTTATTAATGAATTAATTCAATTTTTTCTCCTGTCCTTGCCCACTTGTTCATATTGTGTTCTCTTGATTGAATAAACACTTTCTATTCTGAGCTCTAAAAGGCTTTGATACCTTGCTGTTGAACAGATAGGTATGCATTTTAAAAGTAAATCACGTATCATTTTTGCCTCAGTAGCGATGTTTTCACATGTAAAGACCTATCCCTGAACATGATTGTGGATAGATAAGTATTTACATTGTGTTTATACTTAAGGGGCTTCTTTGTAGTGCTAAGAAGTCAGTAAGGGTATCTTATCTGTGGTACAAGACTAACAGAGGGAAGCCAATGAGGATGTTATTTTTGCTCTGACCACTGCTTTGACATTAAAAGTTTCCTTATCAGAAAATGCAAATATCCCAGCAGTATTTTGGTAAATCAGATATTTTGATTAGTCTTCTCTGAAGCCAATGGAAGTTTTTCCATTGACAAGTAAAAGTTGTGAAGCAGGTTGTCTGTGTTTTATGGATGGAATCCAGGATGGGTTATATACACTTGTTCTCAAGGTTTTTTGTTATTTTCTCTCAAAGTAGAAAGATTTTTGTGTTCTGAAAAATTGCATTCCCCAGCTCTGAGGTGGTGTCTTTCATGTTCTTCAACCTTTGGCTTCACAAAACTTCTGAATGTCTGCTAAGACTTTGGCACTATTGCTATCTGCTCTTTGCAGAACACAGCATTTCACAGTAAGGTCTCCTTGTTTTTAATGCATTATTTCGACAGGCTTATTTGGGAAGTCAGGGTCTAGATTGGTCTCCAGTTGTGAGGGTTTGTGCCATTTGCTCACTGTGTGTCACTTTGCATTACAGTAGGCTGAGATAAGCACAAACTCCTTTTCCTAGGGTTTGCCTGCACCCTGGTCAGGAGCCCAGAGACCAAAGAGGAGCTTTATTGGCTTTTAATACAAATAGCTTATACAGAGCACAGCATCCTACTCTGCTGCATGGAATTGCAACACAGCAGTATAGCTCTGGAATTTTAATGCTAGAACACAGAACCGTGCAGAAGCTAGAGGTGCGAAGCTAGCTTATTAGAGGTCATTCATAATCTGTTATTAAGATTTGGAAGGTTTCCTCCAAATAATATTATCAACCATTTTATTCATATATACATTCTGAGCCATATTTGCTGTAAATTTAGGCTTTTTCCCAATTAATTTAGGTGACATTTAGCCCTATAACGTGGGTGACATAAGGACTGCAGAATTTTGTGTTTTAACATGGCAGAGATGATGCCTTTTGTTGTGTTCTTATTCACAGCCTAAACGTCATCATTGTCATGTTCATGATAAAATCCTGACAGTCTTTGAAGATGCTGGCTCCCCAGAAATGTTCCTTGAGAAAATATCAGGGAACAACTTTCAGCTTCTGTTTTATCTAAAGTCTCTACTGCTATTTGTAATGCTTTATTTGTGCAAATGGTCACCTGACTTCCTCTTTTGATCACTTGAAAGGGGGATAATGAGAGGTAAGCCTTAACAAATAAATAGCTTCTGTTAACATTGAGGAAATTTTCATTAGGGGTGAAAAAACTGTGTGAACAACGAACAAGTTGTTGCAAATAACAGAGCTGACTTGCAGTATTTATGAATTGAGGAACTGGGTTTTGTGTTTATTTATTTCTGGCTTATTCTATTCACAAAGGAAATTATGCTATATGGATGGTTAGACTATTGGCAAGATTATTACATAGCAATACAATGGTTAGACATTTTGGGTCCAGAAAAAAACATTTTCCTTGGCATATTCAACAGCATAAACATTTTGGAGATGCATTCTGTTTATCTGTATACATCTCTAAATGACAGGGAGCCAGAGGAAGATATAATATCAGACAATGTGTTGAATTTTAGAAAAAAAATCCTTGCAATCAGAAGAAAGAAAATCAACCCTCCAAAACATTCAGTGCTGCTTTTGTGGCTTTTGTGGCTTATGTGGCTGAGCCTGCACTGAGGAAACTCTTTCTGCTTTCCCCAGCCCAGCTTCACAGTTATCCGTGATAGGCAATCTTCCCTCATGAAGTGGTGTTCCCTTCCTCCACATTTACTCAGATTTCTTTCCAAAGGATCATGTGCACACCTAGGGACCAGGTGCCTTGTAAATACACTTGACACCTCTTTAGATAAAACTCAAATTTAACAGTAAACTGTTCCAAGACTATTTCTTCCTAGTAACTGTCTGCCATAAAAATTACTAGAGATTGTGTTTAACTGAATGATGGCAGGATGGTTCACTTAGCTCCAACCTTTTGGCTTTGTCGCTGAAGATCCGGGGCTGCATCTGTAGTACAATTTACAGCAGAATATGGGGTTTCATTCATTTATCCCCAGGAGGCTGAGACAGTTTACAAGCTTTATGCATTTGATAAGATCAAAGGGCTTGAGAATGAAAGAAGCTGTTCAGATTTATTAGCATTATTGTTAACTCAAATGACAGTTTATGGTCAGCAGTGTTTTCCTTGATAAATGGCAGGCTGTTTCAACTGCGTTCACAAATGTTTCTACAAATACCTGTGGTACAGGTGATTGACAGCTCTTTGAAGGTTTTAAAAGTAAATGAGAGTCTATTACAGAAGATGACCATGCATCTTGACTGAAGTTTGCTGCCTCTTTTTTTTTTTTTCCAATATCCCACTTATATCCTAAAATACTTTCTTACCTGATGGTCTATCTCATCTTTTTCATCTACAGTCAGAGCAATAATGGAAAGTTGTCTTAATTTTTAACTCAAACAATAACCCATCTTAGAACCTCAGTTAACATGCTGCAAATCTCAAATTGCTCCACTGTCTGCTGGGAGTTTGGTCTCTACTGCTATCTTAATATAAATTATTGCTAACCTGTTTCTGAAATTTGCAGAGAATTAAAGCCTACAAAACCAGCTAGCATTTCACATCAGTATGATTTAATTATGATGAAAATTTCAAGCATATTAACTAGCATTTTAACATCAAAGCTTTGGACTTTAAATTTAGGCAAGTACTGCTATAATTATTGGTATGTACCCTAACATTCCTGAAAAACTAACAAGGCTCTGAAAGTCTGGTATGCATATGGATAACTAAGGAGGCAATATGGTTGAGAAGTCTAAAAACTACTCAGAATTAGGTCATGTGTGTTCAAAATGCAGCAAAATTATCTTCTTTGTATGTATTATATACAATTTGCTTTTTAAAAAAAATCAAAATGTGGCATAACCTACGATAATGTACTCAGCTAAATTTGCAAAGAAAATAGGTACATACCTGTTGTGTTGCTTGAACCCAGTATAATAATCCTTAAGAAGTCAGACAGTTTTCTTAGAAAAAAAAAAGAAAACCAGTGCAGTTACAACAGAGAATTGCTGTGATATTTGTGAATTAGAAAAGCTTTGTGCTTCACATAGTGCAAAGAACTGGAATGAGAAGCATTCAGTCTAGAATGATTTCCTGTTTTCACAGTTTTTGCTTCTGCTATTGTTTCAACACAAACCGTATTTTCTCTATTCTGTTCTTTCTTGGATGTGAAACAATAACATTAGGTCATAAAAAATCCTTTTATTTATTGCTGCTTGACTTACCAAATCTATCCAGACACTTTTGTTAATGGATTTATTATTAACCTTTCTCAGATAAAATGTAACAACAAATAAGCCAAAAATCTTTCATCACTTGAACACAAAATTAAAATAACTTTGACTTATGGTACATTGTTTTCAGTTTTCTGTGTGTTACCTCCCAAAATGAACTTTCCCTGTACAGTCAATATACTAGTGCTCAGCAGCCTTCTACAGAACTGCCATGTGACTTTATGTCAAGATTTGTTGTAGTTGTTCTCATCTTTCTCCAGCCTCAGGGAAGCACTTTTTCCTTTCTATTCCTTCCTTTTCTCAGCAATTTGAGAGTCTCCCATCCATTTTTACCAGGCAGCAAGGGTGAAAGCATCTCTATAAGGAAAATGTGCTGAGGAGAGCAGAACGATTTGCAGTGTCACAACATTATGACACTGGCATCACAACACAACGTGTGAAAGATATGGTCCCAAGCAAGGAGCATGCCACACAGCTGCTCCTGGCAGGGTGTCAGAACTGCTCCCGACTTTTCTCATCCCTTGCTGCAAACGATATAAAAATTTTCAATCTTCATTATTCAGCACTATTAGAATACAGGGTGGCAAAAGGCAGCGGGGAATGGGTGAGATTGTCTTGAGGCTATTGAAGAAAATTAGCCGTGTCACTGAGGTTTTTCTACTTTTAGTTAAGAGCACCGAAGTAGTGCTCTTTTTGGGGCTTAACATTCATGATGCACAGTTTACTTTTTGGATAGTAGCTATTGAGGGTTTGTGATAGGGTCAAATCCACTTTCAGCATCTCACAATCCAATTTTGGCACAGTGAACTGGGCATGATAGCTGTGTAACAGATGGCTGCAGGGAGGACAACCCTATGAGCAGCTAAGCAGCAGGTACCGAGCCCCAGGGTTTATGATGACTTCCGTGTTGTGATTCATGGGTTAACCATGGAGTTTCATTCAGCCATGCATCGCTTGCTCTACTTCTACAAGCTAAAGGAGGTGCTAGCTTCAAAACTCATTAAGTGTTTTCAGGTAAAGAATGGATGTGAGCTCTTTCCTTGTCCCCAAGGCCCGCCTTTGCTTTTCATAACAACCATGGGTGATCATACAGCCTGTCATCTCACTAGGACAGCCTCATTCTCCTGCTAGCATCAGTAGAGTGTGTGAGGAAAGTTTACCAGCGTAGCACTGCAAATCAGGCTCATCTAAGGTCGGAGTGACAGCCATGGGCCACAGAGGAGATATCTGCGAATTATCTGATGATCATCAAAAAATCTTCACCCTAGTCAAAATCAGACACATGCTGAATGACTATGGAGCCAAAAGTGTTTGAAAATGGTCCTTCTTATCCGAAGGACTCGGGGTTTTGCAGTGTACACAAGAAAGGGATCCATCCCTCAAAGGGTTGGCATGGAAAGGCTGAATGCAGGTATGCAAGCTCAGTGGAGATCAGGTCTAAGCCTGACAAATTAGACCTTGCACTGAGGGTTGTGGAGACCAGGTGGAGTATTTTACTGGTGGATGGTTAGCGGTTTGTAGCAGTAGAAGCTATTTGGCATGGGAAAATTCTTTTTGGTATTGATGATTTTGCTTAAGAACTCAAAGCAGGAGTTGCATGCATTAGCTCCTTACCCTGTGGCTGCAGCACTATCCATGCTCTGTCAAAGGGTTGACTACCAGTGGCTGTCCAGCGCAGCCGCTCTCATGCTTCCACCCTCTATGTCCCCACACTTCAAAGTTGCTACCATGGAGGGCAGGCAAGGAGTGAAGACAGAGAAAATGGAGATGGTGAAATATGGCAGTGCTATAAATCAGCCCCATTACACTGAACTCTATGGGGCTGACTGGAGCAAATGATCTGTGTACAGCATGGAGGAGTCCCACAAACAGCAGTGTCAGGGAAGAAATACTTGGGAGTAACGATGTGAGGGGGAAGCCTTGGCATCCACGTTGATTTCTTGTCACTGAAAATTTTCTAGTGCTATATAAAATGTGGCTAGAATGGCACTGGTTATTTAGGTGCCTGTGAAGAAGAAAGAGACAACAAGGGACTTGCTTGTTTTGATCGGTGGAAAAAAAAAACAGAAAAAAATTTCTTCTAGTAGAAATATTTTGAATCTCTGCAGCCATCATGTAATAGACATCTATAGAAACTTGATTCTTG
This sequence comes from Nyctibius grandis, assembly GCF_013368605.1. Lineage (NCBI taxonomy): Eukaryota > Metazoa > Chordata > Aves > Nyctibiiformes > Nyctibiidae > Nyctibius > Nyctibius grandis. Next base: position 32,889,719 of record NC_090658.1, read on the forward strand.
TTAATCTCAGTTTCTTCCTAGTTGTTGATTAGCAAACTAACCTAGTACTACTGAAACTTTTGCTATTAAATGACTCCATAGAAAACAAGGAGCATGCTACCTTGTCCAGCTAACAGAAGGACCAGCTTGAATACCTAGGGTCCATCATCATCTTCTTCTCCAAAGGTGGGTCCATCTACTTCTCCATCATTAGAGAGAGGATGGTGTTAATGGTTGAGCTTAGCTGGCCAGCTGTGAGTGTCAGATACAATGTGTTGTTCAGAGCCAGATCTCGACAGCATTTTCTCTGCAGTGTACATTATGTATACCTACAGACCTCGATAACCCCTTGATCTGTTCAGCTGCTTACCCTCTCCAAAACAGGTAAGGGCTTAAGTGATCAAGCCCTCTGTCAGAAATAGAGACTCCTCAGAAGGAGAAAGGAAAACATTCTTCTAAACTGTTTTCAGTACTGTGTGTTTGTGAAGGAAATGAAAGGGCCCTGTCTGCTGTTTTAAAAACTGAGGGGATAGTTCCTTTCAGAGTCATTAAACCTCAGTAAAGGTACGTTAAAAATAATAAATTATTCTAGTATGAGTGAAATAAAATGTCTTCTTGACTCTGTATTGTAAAAGCGCAATCGAGATTCACCTTCTTTTAGATATTTGGGCTGATTTGACTTTACAGGACATCTTAATGGCTTGCTATGAGAAGAGAAAGAAGTGGTATGTGGCTGAGTAACACAGTGTGCCAGGATGCTGAAGCTCAGCAGAGATAAAATAACCTCACAAATAAACAACAGATGGCCGATGGCCTAATGCTTTGCTTTGGGTGAACATGACAGGGGTTTGTTCTTTCAACCTGGAGAAGGAGCCTCAGAAAGGCTGAAACTGCAGAAATGCATGATGTGGGTGGACACAGTTTGTTATGGGGATTCAGTCTGAGCAGATGGTATTAGAATACAGATCTATTATTAGGCATCTGCTTCCCATCTCAGTTATACAATGCATAAGATTTAAATTAAATTCCTCAAGGAACACCTGGATCACTTACTAATTTGTACGTGCACTTATCTATGTGTCTTTCTTTGAATTCGGACAATGAGCTACATCCTGAGCTAGGTTAGAGATGTACATTTGTAAAGTGACAGCAATGTAACTGGAGGCAGCATCTGATCCATGTTCTCACTGCATAGAGAACTCCCTAGTGGTAAACTGTTGGTTAAGGATTAATACCCAAAACAGACAGAAATCTCTGTGTTGTCTGAATAAATGTACATGGATTCACCCACTGAGAAGGCAACAACGTGTAAATGCTCTGTAAGACCTGCAATTAGGTAGAAACAACATGGATCAAGATTTCTTCCTGCCTTATCTCCATTTTCCCTAGTGTTTAGCCATATCACAGGATCAGTGCTGTGGATGCCTTCATGTCAGCCTCTGCTGGACTTAAGGGAGGAGTAATCCCAGGCCCTCAGCAGGGTAGAAAGGTGATAGCCCTCAGCACCTCCCCAGGCCAGTAACCTGCCTTGTAGCAGAGAGCTGGAGCTGCCAACAGCTGCCTTGCTGAGAACAGCCCAGGTTAGGACAAGCATCTGACTGTGTTTTACCACCATCCCCTCACTCCTTTCCCTCACCTCTGTGCTCCCACAAAACTATGTGTGGGGGTGTGGAGGACTGTGAGGTGTGAATTTCCCTTAACTAACACTCCCACTCTGAAGCCTTGGAGCAGAGAAAGAAGCATCCGTGATGCTGCACATCTCTCCCTGGCAGCCGTGTCCAGGCACTCCTAAAGACAGGACAAAGGCAGTTTCATCTGCTTGATCTTTCTAAAGGACAGGTTGTGCTGAGACTGAGGGAAACTAGCCCACTGAATTAGAGAAAGCACTCCCAACCCAGCATCTCAGTCCCTTCTCTTCTAATATTTAGTAACAGGTATGTTTTAGTGCAGGAAAGATGCTGCCCTAGATGTATCTCAGGGGTAGCTGAGGCTGTTGTGGTGTCTACTGGGTTGCAGTGGAAGGATACTGAACTTCAGCACTAGTAAAGTGACTGATAAATATGTATAGCAAAATTCTGATGAGATCAAAGAAAATAATGTATCCCTTAAGTTGTACTTCTCTGAAGCAATTTCAGGCTAGCATAAGTTACTCTATGTCACGGTTTAAAGCTGGGCCAGCTATTAACCAGGTGGCAGATGCTCTCTGTTAACCCCCCCCCCCCCCCCCCCCCCCAAGGGAAAGGGAAAGGGAAAAGGGAGAGAGACTTATGGGTTGGAAAGTTAAAACAGTTTTAATAAACTATAATAATGAAAAAGAATATAATAACAATAATAATAGAAATAACCAAATATATACAAATATGTACAAAACCAAGATCAAGAGCTTGGAAATCCTCCTCAGGCAGAGTTGCTCCCCCCAGTACAGGCAGAGGGGAAAAGGTAGTACCTCCCCCCAGCACAGACAGAGGGGAAAATGCAGTAGCTCCACCCAGCACGGGCAGAGGGCAAAATGCAATAGCTCCCCCTGCCATCACACCTGCAGGCTTTTAACTGGAAAATTGGCAAAGCTGGTACCAATCAGTGGGAGACAGGAGGACCCCTCCCTCCTGGGCCCCACCTCCAGGAGGCAGTGGGTTAGTGATAAATAGGAAAGTGAGAATGACGTGTGTGGGATGGAATACCTCGTTGGTCAATCTTGGGTCACCTGCCCTGTCTGCTCCCCCCTGCAGCTGCGACCCCCCTTCGGCTCTTCACTCGTAAGCACTGAGGAATTTAGCAGTGACCTTGGTTTCTCTAAGACTAATTGGCCTGGTTTGGGCCAAACCAGAACACTCTATTAATAAATAAATATACAAATTTAATAAGCAGTTCTCTCTCCTTACACAGAGAATCTAAATGAAACATAACCACTGAGGTCATTCTTATGCCTTTGAATTCTCATCGTCTTCTGCAAAGCAAAAAAGGACATTAATTTGCTGTTCTTGTCAAATTCTTTGCCATATCATTTATGGTTCAAGCTGCTGTGTTTAGGAATGGGTGTATGTTACCAAAGCTAGTGGCGCTTAAGTGTGAACAAGATCTCACATCTGATCCCAGCTAGAGTGGGAGAGAAGGTGTCGAAATTCCTAAGTTTACCCAAAAGTTGTGTTCTTACCTCCATGGTGAGCTGAGCCTGCATCCTAGGGCTGCTAATGCAGGCGAGAGGCCCCCACTTTGTGGCTGAAGGCAATGTCCAACTCATTAGTAATTCAGTTCTTCAAAGTGTGTCAGGATGGGACTAGTGTACCATTGAACCATCCAAGTACAGGACTTCTCCTAGAGTTTAGGGGCTGCACATCTTTTATGCTGACTTTGCTGATCAGCCTGAGCATGGAGTCATTGTTGGTCCAGGATTTCCAGGTGTCCGTCAGCTTTGTCAGACCTACAGCTACACAGAAGCCCCTGTCTTTCTTTTTCCACTCAGACAAGTATCCCAGCTACTCCAGACAGTGCTCATGGGGTGGAAAGGAAAATTGGACACCTCTTTCCTGTTCTTTCTGTAACTATAAATCAGTCTGGCTCAATTAAACCCAGTTCATACGATTGCATGAGAACAGCCATATCTCTTCCAGTTGTAGTGTGGTTGGTTACAACCTTATTTAATTGCATTGTACTTCATTTTTGCTGACTACTGAGCCAATCTCTTGAAAGGGTAGAAGACAGATGAGGCATGATAGTAACCTAGTAAGTTCTCAGAGGAAAGTTTTCTCTCTAAGGACAGAGTGGAAAGGCATGGGTGGAGATCTGTGATCCCAGTAAGCATTTGCAGGTGGGAAGGGAAGTTAATAGCTAGGGGACTAGTCAAGTTATTTCAGTCCTGAAAAAATCAGTGTCAAAGGCCATTGTACTGCTCCAAAAAATGCTGTGGATTATTAAGTTCTGCATTTTCATTTTCAGTACTAAAAATCATTCTAAGTGGAGATAAAAAATAAATACAAAAAGGGGAATGGAGAATAAAATCCCTTTCATGAAAAGAGATGTAATGAGCAGAGAAAATTGCCTCTTCTCATTACAACCTTAAGCTTGACCTCATGCTCTGTCTCAAAAGCTGTATTTTTCATTATTATCCTCAGAAATATCTTATATTCCATGTGCTTTTTCTTCCTAGTGAAGAAATTCAGACAATGACGGTGATGAGGAACCCTGTTTTATGGGAGCTAACTTGTGGCTGTTGTTCATCCACTCAAGGCTTCTAAAGAACCTGAAAGTGTTTCTCTCCCAGCATTTGTAGTCAATTAACACTTTTCACCCTTAGCTGATGATATTTCAGATTGAGTAAAGTGTATTTATCATGGCTAAAGTGGAGCGGTCAGATACATGAACCCCAGATTTCTTTCATTTTAAAAAAAGGGGATAAGCTTTATGGATAGATAAAGCAAGCAGGAGTCTACCTTAGCATAGTCTGCAGATGGCATAAAAAGAAATTGTCAATATTTTATTAATCACCAGCAACAATTGTTTCTTGTTAAAGTTAAAACTTGGCAAGAGCATTAAATCTAATTCTCTCAGTATTTTACTGAGGAGGTAGAAGCTGATGGGAGAGTGGCAAAAGTATTTACACCTCCATTAGAAAGTAAAATAGAATCAATCCCAAGTATAGCATTAGGTTTCACTAGAAATGGGCATTTTGAAGAACGAAACTCATTGATGTAGCTAAAAATCTTAAATTAATGACATAATGCCATATCCAGCTAAGGAGATCTAGAATGCGTAAGTGTGCAGAAATATGCAATTAAATGAGCCTGAACAAGAGAAACACATTTGATTTTTTAAAATTTCTTTATTCCATCATTTTCCTTTAAAAACAGGATCAAACTGCACTACCCATTAGTCTTCACCACCATGAACCATTTTGGGAGCTTGAATCTGATTGCTTACCAGTCATAGCCTGGAAGTTTATTTACAGGCCACTGTTTTCCAGGATGTGGGTTTTTTTGTTTGGTTGGTTTTTTTCTCCCCTGTGTATGTCCTGCATTCCTGAGCATAATGCTGTGCATTTGTCTGTGTTATAAGACATTCTAGAAAAAAAAAAAAATATTTTATATGGCATTATTTTACTGGTTCATTTCATCATCAGTTATAGGCTTTCTTGAATCTTTTTTCTTCATTCTTTTCTTCTCGGTCACTCCTCACAAGAGAGAGTTTCCAGGTTCTTGACAACTCAGCCTGGTTTTATGTGAAATTTTACTTAGTCCTAGTTTTTTCTTTTATTTTGGAGGTATGTGTTCACAAGATTCCTTTATTCCAGATTAAAATAAAGTGGGTATAATCATTTAAATAAAAAACAAATTTGTAATTGAGTGGAAATTGTATTAAAAGTATTCACTGTATTTTAAAATGTTTCAATTTTCTTTCTTTTTTTGCCAGAAAAAGCAGATGCAAAATACGATCTTTTTTGGACAATGAAATGGTTGCTTTCCCATCCAATTTTTTGATGAAAAAACATTCATTATTGATAGCCAAAAATAAAGGAAGAAAAAAAAATTTTAGATTTAATTTTTCTTCCCAAAATCTGAATGTTGCAGTCATTTAATGTGTAATCAACGTAACTCCACAGTAACTCTGCTTGTTTGTACCATTTGCTAATCTGAAGCAATGTGTCAGAGGCTAAACATCTTTTTTTTTGTGCTGATCTGGTTCAGATGTGCATTGCTTGATTATGAACTCTCAAATATTTTTTAAGATGGACAGATCCCTTCTCTGAAATGGAATAATTTAAGAATTTATGCTGCTTCTAAGAAACATGGTTTAGAAGAGCTGACATGCTTTCAAACTTGGTTGACACCCTGCATCTTTAACAGAAGTTGACAAGACAAAGCTCCTGCTCTTCCAAGTCTTTTTATGTGGTCCTGAAAAAGCAAAATCACCTTCCTTACTCCTGTGTTTGTCAGGATCATTCACTATTAGACAAGAAACTATATCCATTATTTTAGGGGGAAAAATAAAAGGTGGTGATAAATCCCATAGGAGATTAACACATCCAAAGAGCCTAGCAAGGTTAATTCTCTGCCTGTGCACCACTGCCTACCAATGAAAGACTTGCAATTGAAGAGGAAAGACCTATTCTAGCAAGTATTTTCCTTATTGACATGATCTTCTATTGTTTATTCATGCTCACTATAGCAGGGAAGACCTATTTTCCTCCAAAGAGCCTATTTATACTGGTTTCTAATTTTCCATTTCAATGGTTTTATGACTTGTCCTTCAGCTTTGCAGCGTTTTCTCTGCTAGATGAGTTTTCCTTCTCTCAGAAGCTGAGAGGCACAACTTGAGAAAAAGTACAATGTAGATTATTTTTTTTTCCCAATTAAACCAGGTTAAAAAAACCCATGAGTTGCGAACATGCGTTCTGCATTTCCTGCAGATGTCCTGCTGGCCAGCCAAGTGATTTAAGCCTCAATTTAAAAAGCCTTAATGAAACAGGAAGGAGTAGGAATGCAAAGCCATTTCTAGAGCACAATGTATTCAATGCTTTTTGCAGCTGTTTTGCAGGTACAAGAGAGGTATGTCTGTGCCTGTTTCGACTTGGCAAGAGTGAAAGACCCCTGGGACTCAGGCTCAGTGACTCCATGGTTGAGTAACCCAGCTCCATATCAAATGCTGACATAGCTTGTTTAACTTTTTCAGCCAAGTTGTTCCTGTAATTTCCCGTGAAAACAAAGTGATACACAAAAGAATAGATTATTTCCTTCCCTTCAGGAACTACTGTGAGTTAGAAACACCCAAAGGAAACCTTGGGTGATTCTGGAGCATGCCATATCTAGACAGGTCTAAAAGGATTAAATTTCTGGCTGTTCAGGGAATTAACTACTGATATTTTTTTTAGTGTATTTTACTTTTTTTTTTTTTTTTTTAAGGATATACTGCAAGGTAGAACATTGTTCCATACTGGGAAGGTAAAGTTCTTTTTGTGAAAGCACTTTGTTGAGTTGATTAAGCTGTCTCAGAGAACACAGATATCTCCACTGCGAACTTTTTTTTGTGGAAAGTTAAGGGCAGATCCCTCTGATGCAAACTGTTCTGTCTGCAGCTTGAGGTACCGGGGACAAAAGTCACAGCCACTACCTTTGTCATCACACCAGCCACCTCTTGCTGCAAAGATTTCTCAAGCTAGTTTTCATTACTCTGTCTACTCAAAGTTTCAGGCTGCTTAAGGAGCTAGAGACTGCAAAACATAATGCTGAATTTCTACTCTCTGCTGTCTTTGTTGCACACATCACACAGAGGACTGAGAAGGGCTGGTTACTGTCTGCTCTGCTAGATCTCTTTTTACTCCACGTGAAGCTTCAATAAAGGACCATGTTTATTTACTCTCTGCATGCCTTGTTAGGGGAAGGGAACTGGTCCATAATCAATGTCTTTATTATACAATCATAGAATAATGTGGTTTGGAAGGGAACTCAGGAGGTCTCTAGACTGACCTGCTCAAAATGGGGTCAGCTGTGACGTCACACCAGCTTGATCAGAGCTTTATCCAGTCACATCTTGAAAAATTCCAAGGATGGAGACTGCTCCAATGCTTGACTGTCCTCATTGTGAAAAAGTTTCCTCTTGTATATCGCCTGAACCTCTCCTGATTCAGTTTATGACCATCTTTTTTTGTTGTCCCATCCTGCTGCTCAGTGAATCATAGAATGGTTTGGGTTGGAAGCAACCTTAAAGATCATCTAGTTCCAACCTCCCCGCCATTGGCAGGGACACCTTCCACTAGACCAGGTTGCTCAAAACCCCATCCAACCTGGCCTTAAACACTGCCAAGGAGGGGGCAAAGAGCCTGGCACTGTCTTCTCAATTCCTTTCTCATAGTTATTAGAAAGTTAGGTCCCCCCTAAGCTTTTACTTCGCCATCCTGAAGTTGTGTGTAGTCAATTTTCGTTCTTTAGTCACTGGTGCAACAGTCAACTAATACCGAGGTTTTGGTTATTGTTGTTGTGTCTGTTTATTTAATAATGAGATATGTATTATAAGTAAAATAAATTCCTCTCATCTGTCATATGATGATAAGCACTAGTAGAGTGACCCAGGCAAGTCTGGGTCTTGCCCAAGTCTACAGGCACTCATCAATCTAGCCCCATTCCCTTGTTTAGTCAGACGGAAATTCTCTGTTATCTTTTTAATATACAAACTTTGTCTATTGAAGCGTTGGAGACAACTCTCCCCTGCATCAGCAATGCACTGCAGGGCCTGTTGTTTCTTTGAAAAAGTGGTGGGAGCTGACACAGAATTACCCATTCACTCATGGGACACAACATCTGCGAAGGGCTGAAGGCGATTTTCCTAGCAGGACTATATGGTTGAATATTTTTTTATAATTGTTTCAGGAATAGGGTCATGGCTCACTGGCTAAGAAATCTATGCATGAATTAGCAGATGTGGTTTCAATTCCCTATTCCACTATGGAGTTCTGTTTTGATTGCATGGGTCTAAATAACTGGGCAATTATCTGATCTTTCTTTATAGCCAAAGGAGGAAAGCAGGTACTTCCAGGGAATGATCAATTCCCTTCTAAACCAGACGCTTAGGACAGTTCAGTCCTATAAGCATCTCTTTTTTTGTCTAATGACTCTTAAGGAAAAGCCTAGTTTCCTAGCTTAGGTGCAGACACCTACATTTCAGACTTCTAAATTTAGGTGAGATGAATCGTAGTCTGTTTTTCTGAGCCTCAGTTCTTGCTTTTGAAATCGTTGGCTGTGTCTCAGGAGGGATTAATTGGAAGGATAAGACCCTTAAGGATTTTGGGACATCCAGGTGCCATATAATAGAGGGAGCTAGGGACTGTGGTTTAGTAACATATGAATACAGTATAGATAATGCAGCTGTGTTGGGTGAAAGCAATACAAAGAATATGATGTAAGATCTGTAGCTGTGAGGTAGTCTCAGAAACAGGCATAACACACCTCCCAGCTTCTCCCTCCAGATCAGGGCATGGAGAAGGTGGTACTGCTTCTCCATACAGATGAATCCGTCTTTCAGCAGCAGCACTGTGCTAAAGAGGAGGAATTAAATTAATGAAACTCAGAAATTCACGTCGGCTTCCTCAGTTGCAAATCGTGCTTTAGATTTTTATGTGGAATGGTGTGATGGGTATAATGTACGATTCCATTTCAGGTAATTACATTCTGCCTGCTTAAAATTCTCCCTGTAGTTTCCACTGGGAAAATGATTCTTCATTTCTCCCTCCTGCATCCCACTGGGTAGGTACTATTGCTGTCAGAGTGTGGCTGCTGTGTGCCACCCCCACGCCCTCCACGTACTTACACACACAAATTGTGGCGATGTCAGATTGAGCCCCGCATATGCAGATTTTTGTCCTGTCTGCAACTGAAATTGGTTGGAATTACCTGGGCGTAGCTGAGAGCAATATTTGACCTGCAGTTTTCAAACCACAGGGGATGAAAGGCTGTGAAAAATCCAGTGTTACATTCAGTCTGTGTATCTAGAGAACAACTTTTTATAACGGATCCAGAATCATATAACTTCCTCATCCCCCAGTGAAGCAGATGAATATCATTTGATGGATTGTGAGACCAAGTAATCTGAGGCAGGGAGAGATGAATCAACTTGATGGCTACCAGGCAGTGTGAATGGAGTCAGATGAGTGCTTGCAATATAGTCCGAGTTGCTCAGGAAGGTAACAGCCTCCCACCTGGGTTACACGGTTCTACAAAAGGTGATTTAATTGGTCTGTTTTACTAGGCAAACAGCCTAGGAGGACTCTCATGGTCACTGCCTGTTGAAAGAAGTAGCAACTAGAAGCAGATGGGGGATATCTTGTCTTGAAGCTCCAACCAAGCTGCCAACACTTTTTAACTAGGCACTGAGTCCATGGGAAGACATGGCTAAAAGGCAAGTGGATACCAGCTTTTCCCTCTTCTGCCAAACCCGTGCACAGAGCAAGCCTTATTCTGTGGCCCTAAAGGCTAGTGCCACAGTTTGTCTGGGTTTAAAACTCCGTAGGCACACATGTGGTTTTTTGGTTTGTGATTGTTTTGTTTTGTTTTCTTCTGAGCTGCTGTGTTTATTTTCCCAGGCAGCTGCAGCACTGTGGTATGTGCTAATAGTCCTGGACTGTGCTTCCTGGTGGCGTGAAATGAGGCAACAAGACTCAGGTGTTCACTCTGCAGACTGTACTGCTTCATTCTTCTCCTGCATTCATACAATTGATCATTTTTTCCTTTTTTCCTTTTTTTTTTTTTCAATTCCCTTGCAAATGTTTCCTTCTCAAGGTGTATTTACATTTTATTCATAACTCTGTCAGGATTAATTTCAGTGCTTCACGCTGCCTGTGCCTCCTCATGTATAATGAATGAAGCAGCAGCTGCTGCAGCTGACAGCCTGGGCACTCCAAGGGCATATATACACCAGCATCATTGGCAACTTCTTACCAGAAAGGATTTTAATACCCCTGCTGTCTGAACTTCACTTCTGGCCAGGGCATGCTTTAGGAAAGAATTGTGGCAGCTCTAAGCAGAAGGTACTTTTCAAATTACTTTCTTGCTCTTTAACTACATACACTGATAATAGCAAAGACTTCGGGTTCATCAGTGTCTAAAGGCTGTAAGATGCTGAGTGTCTGGATTTGATGAAATCCTTGGTGAAATCTTGTGGAATTATTTAGGCATCTCATTACTGTAAGAAACTAATCCTGGATCTGGAGTAGCACACAGACCCAGCCTCTGCTTTTCCTTTTTCATCACACAGAATAACTTATTTATAACATAACTCTCCAGATAGTTTTGCACCCAATATGCTCTCAGGGACCCGGAGCGATCCTGGCTCTACCAACGAGTTCTTGGGCAGCCAATGACATGTTGCTTCCTCGTGGTGTCGCGTGCTCTTCACATTCAAAAGGAGGGCTAATAATATTTCTTTTTTTTTCTCCCAGATTTTGCTTATTTAGATTAGAAGCTTCTTTAGAGGAGTGTATTAAATGTTTGGATGAACCCTAACACTCTGGCATCTTGATCTCCATGGAGATTTTTAGGCCAAGCCATAAGAAGTATAATTACAGTAATAAAAAAATGGTTTGGGATCCCTAATTGAATTGCTACTCCAGCCATGAACTGCATCCATTTGCAGTCAAGTAGAAAAAGAACCAAAAGACAGTGTTTTGTCTTTTTTTTGAATGATGGAAAAATCAATTTTGAGGTAATTTGGAAAAAGGTATTTCAGATTAACCTTTAAAGATATCAAAATTTCAACATTTCTAGATGATCAAATTTGCTTAAATAGAAAAGGTCATCATTTTAAGTTTCAATATTTCTAATTATTATGGACTTCTTTAATTTTTACTCATAAATACTTTTAACATTTTGGCTCTTTGCAATTTTTGGGTTGTAAAGCAACTTCCAGCATACCATATTGTCATCTTGGACTCAAACTCTATTTTCAAACCATGTCAGTCAAAACCTCAGATGACAGATCTCTTTTCTACCTTCATGTCCTCTTGTGAATACAGCCCACAAGGTAGGGATATAGAATCCCTTCTAGCACCATTGTTAACTATCATATTTCTTCTGGCTCATAAAAGTCATGTTTCCTTAAAGAAAAAAAGGGGAAAAAAAAAAGAAAAAAAAGAAAAACCCCCCAAAGATAACCAGTGTCGAATCTTACAAGGTGGTGTTATTAAAACTTCTTCCAAAATACTGTGTAAATATTACAGTCTTAAAGAATAAATGTCCAATACCAGAGAAATTGGACAGATTAACTAGGTAAAAAAACATTCATCCAGGGAGTAACGTTTTGTGCTCTGACTCTTGCTGACTAATTTTAACACTGTCAATTTGACAAATGAGAGTTCATTCATTTTTCACAGGTGGGAAAAGTGAGGCCTGTGATGTGCAGATGGTTTATCATAGACGCAGTCACTGGAAAAATCAGGATCATCACTTGGAGGGATTCTTAGCCTGCAGCACTGCATATAGTCCAAAACGCTCCGTTGGCATCAGCAACCTGAAATAAATAGTGAGGTGCCACCCAGAAGAGAGCACATATCTTAATGATGGATTTTGCAGAAGAAATGTCTCTGGCCCTTCACTCTGCCCACTCCTGCATGGGAATGCAGGACCACTATTCCTTGCAGTGTTTGAACAAGGGATTTTTTCCAGCTCATTTGTTCAGTACTTTGTTAAAGCAGTTACACCCAATTACTGTGACTTACACTAATTCTCCCTTCCCACAGTTCTTCTGTTCTTGCATCTGCTTTTTTCTTCTTCCCTTAGCTGAAGACAATGCAAGGTAAATTGTCCCATTCACAAACCAGACATGTCTCCAGTCAAGAGGTTCAGAATCATTCAGCTAACCTGTCACTTAAGTAACTCTTCTTTACTCATCTGTTCTGTCTTTGCAAATCTTGTAACCACAACAGGCCTAAGAGAATTCATTAAACAGGAGAATGCAGGTGCAGGCAACTCAAAAGATGCCACTTTCCTCTTTGCAAGTGCTGATTTTTTTGATCCAGAATGGTTGTGATCAGGACACTAACCAGATCTGATCCCCCATGCACAAAGCCATTCATCCTTGCAATTATCAACTGCAAGGTAACTCCTGTTTTGTGAGACTTAACATTCTGGCCCTGGTTCAGGCTGTACTGTACATTCAACATACAGATTCTAAAATATACTCTGCATTTTCATCTGTGTACTGTATTCTTTATTGGCTGCCATAATGGTATGCATTGTTGCTATGCATGGTTAAACACTGAGGGACTGCTCTGCATTCATGTGGGTATCGCTGTTTTCTGTGCTGCATTTTCTGTTATAGAAACCTCTAGATTCATAATTCCCAAACTTAGTCACACATATCCTGACTCCCATAATCCTGAAAAAAGACCTCTTTGTGCATAATCCACTTCTTGGACCTTCACATCCCCCAGCTCAAGATGCCTTTGATTTTATTGTATCTGGTATCTGTCAATAACCTGCCTTTATACAAAGCCATGAGACCCTTAGCAGAGGTGGTAAAAATATTCTTAGAAGCTGAGAGGGCATGAGTGTAATGTAATTCTTCTAATTTTCATACTCTTATGTGGAAAGGTTGTTCTGGTGCTGAGTGCCTCTGAGAAGAGGATGTTCTTTGTATTGAATGTCTCCCTTATCCTCCTTTAATTTATTCAGTTGTATTTATATCATAATGCCACAGGCTGTTTGATCACAGCAGCAAGGAAATTAAATTGTTCATTTTTCTGTCATGTAAAAATAATCAAAAATCCTGTGACTGTCATTACAGTCATTAAAAAAAACAACTTGTCAAGATCACAGTGGATGTATGTCTCTGGACTCTCCTACCAGCACCTACCTGAGCTGGGGGAGATGCATGGGTCAACCTCTAGTGGCCTGCTTCAACCAGGACCATTTGAAAGACTTTCAGGAATAAGCCAAAAGCAGGAGAAGTGACAGAGTCCGAAAGCAGATGATACTGAGTGGATTTTAAAAGGGGTGACCATGTGTGTGGTAGGTACGTTGATCTCGACATCTTCTACCCCTGGGGTGGTCTATGCCATTAAGCATTTCTCTGAGCAAGGAGAAGGCAGGCAGGAATATCTTCTGGTCTCAGTTCTGACTCTGCTCCCATTTGCTCAGTGTTTAATGAAGGACAACTTATTCTTTTCTACCTTCAATACAGCAACTGCAGAAACTTGCTCATCAGTGGTAAGACAGTCATTGTCTCAAAACTGAACTAGAGAGGCTGAGCAAGCATCATTTGTTGCTGGGAGGCAACCAGCCAGACTAACCTCATATAGTTTCATAGGTTAAAAAGTTGTATATTGCACTCAAGTTAGCAGGGGGGACATGCTCAGTGTTTTTTTCAGTTTAAAACTTTGGTTAGAAACCACTTGAAGTGCCCCTGAGATATGGATTGATGGTATTTTCTCAGTCCAAATCACCGAAGAATTCACAGAAAAATCCCTCATTATTCAATTAAATGGCCTGGTTTCATGCAGAGAAGAGTCAGAACCAGGAATGGAGAAAAACAAAACTCTTCTGGTCCAATGCCTGGTTAGGAGAAGAACCAGTCAATAAGAATGCTTCCGTATAATTTATCTGAACTGTGCGAATTGCCCCGTACTGTGCCAAAAAGCCAAGGTGATATTTGCTTTTGGCATGAATGATATCTTCATTTCAAGGTTTATCTTGTAATTTGTAAATATGAAAAACACTGTAGCAAGGACTGTTAATCCCCCCCCAGATAGTTCCAAGTTAGAAATGAGTTTTCCGAGGCACTTTGGGAATTGTCTCCCCATCTGAATGAGTATGTTCTTCTCCCTCCTTCACATTAAGGAAAGAGGTAATGACTTGTTCACTGATGAAAGGAAGTGTATCTTGTAGTGGATGTCAGGAAAAATTTCTCCCCTGAAAGTTATCAAGCACTGGAACAGGCTGCCCAGGGAAGTGGTTGAGCCACCATCCCTGGAGGTATTTAAAAGACATGTAGATGTGGTGCTTAGGGACATGGTTTAGTGGTGGATTTGGTAGGTTAGGTTAATGGTTGAACTCTTAAATGATCTTAAAGGTCCTTTCCAACCAACACAATTCTATGAAGAACAGTTCCCTGGCAAGTAATCTAATTCCAGCTGGGAACTGGACGTGTGTGTGTACAGCTATATACCTATATAAATTTAAAAAGCGATTTTTAATTTCAGTTTGCTAGCAATTTCTAATCCAAAACATTATAGCTTAAACAAATTTGGTACAGCAATGCTGAGCTTACTATAGTTCAGGATTTTAAAAAGTGCCAGAAAATATTCCCGAGCATCTGAATCTAATTGCTCATACTGTTACACTGCTAGAATTATCGCCGGAGGGGATTTGTCCCATTCACTCTCCCAGACAATCACTCAGGAGTTAGCAGGAGCCACAAGCCTCCCTCAACAGACAGCCTGGGTGAAACTACCCTGTTGGAAGGATAAGGGAATTCAGCGGTACAGATGTATGCCAGTCTGTAGCTGTTCTCCTCGGTGATAAAGAGAGTACTGGCATAATTAATTTATGACCATGAGAGGCAAAATCAGAGCATCTCTATATCTACACACAGAGACTTTTTTTCTCTTTTTTTACTTCTTTTTTTTTTTCTCCAGGATAGATAAGGTTATTGCTGCATACAGGCTTTATTTGCTCTTACATACAAGAATCTAAATTCAGAATAACAAGACAGAAATCAGTGCAAGTAATCCTGATGGGCCAGGGGCAAAAGAGATATAGGAGAAATTTTGTTTCATTTTTCTAAAACTAGGGTCTAAAACCATAATTATGAAGGATCACCTTACATATAAAACACCTAAACATGGGACCAGTCCCCCCAAATTACCCAGCGTCTGCACAGTGCTTTTCTGTCCAGACCTTTAGATTCAGTAACAGTCCTTATTGAGTTAAAGGAGGCTGCAGGCAGTATTTCTGCAGGCAGTATTTAGAGTGCACTTGATTGCATTAATACTTGTATATGGTGTGTTACCTAAGCAGAAAATGATTAAGACACATTTGTTGAACTGTAACAACTGTTGTTCTTACCAACAATAACAGCAACCATTATGCATGCGAAATGCAATCAGATGCTGTGCTTCAGCAAGTGAGCTGATTGCTTCTGTTGCTGAAGGTATGCAAAGGAGGGACAGAAAACAATTTCTTGTCCTTATGTATTGTCATAATTTAAGGGTTGAAGGAAGGTGGACATGATGAACTGCTGGTTTTATAGAGAACAGCACATATTACTAAGATCCGGGTTGGATTTGCCTTGGTGCTTTGTGTGGGTGATTAGCACCTAATAAGGACTCCCTTTTCTCTTTGTTTTTTGCTATGCAGGGAAGGATCTTTCAGAAAACTGGGCTTGCCTCCAAAAAACGCAGCCAGACCTTGTGCATAGTATCCTTCAAAAGTCACTGGATGAGTAAGAAGGAGTAACTGTTTTGGGGGCAAAGGAATGGAAGAAATTGTAGTGAGATGAATGTCAATATGGCCTTCAGTAAGCAGTTTCTCTTTCCCGAATTGTCAGAAAAGTAATTGTGTCTCTGATTAACAGTTTCTTCCCAGAGCACCTACTGGGAATATCCTATCTCTCCTCCTATAAGGATAACCCTTATAATATCATGCAGGCCCACATGCCTCCTCTGATACCCACCTGCTTCTCCAGCACTTGTCCAAGCCCAGCCGCTCAGGCAGGTCAGTCAGCATTTTCATTTCTCTGTGGACCACAAAGATAGGCACAGGCCTACTCTTGCATCCACCAGCACCAAGCTAGCTTCTGCAGCCTAACTCCAGCTTTGCATCAGAAAAAAAGGGAGCAGATTCAGGCCAAGCAATTGTCTGTGAGTGATTAGAGGCAAATGGGATTTGGCAAATATAAGGTTGGCAGGAGGCATTAGAGAGAAGCTCTTCATCAGTGGGTTCCCCGTGGTGCTTTGAAGGGTCATTGTATGTACTGGCAGGATTGTCATGTTTTCTTGCTTCCTCCTTCCCAGAGGCATTTTGAGGAGGAAGTTCATTCTCTGCTACATAATCACTTATTTTCTCCCTCTCCCCATAGTACACCCTTCCTTCACATGCTTGTTTATCATGCTGAGCCGTGATATGGGGTTTTGCTCTTCTGTTTCTCCCCTGCTCCCATTTCTGTCCTTACATAAATTTTTTTTGCAGAAGCAGAGCCTCAAGAGATTTTTGATCAGTTAAATACTCAGGGCTTTGTGAATTGCTTCTAAGTCTAAATGAACCCTGCATTTAATAGGACACTAGCAAGGAACTGAGTGAATGCTAATGGAGTGCTGGAGGAGGAGGTCCTGCTTCAGGTTTATCCTCACAGGCATCTAAGGCACAGACAGGAAAAGTCTTTAACTCACTACTGTGACAGAGACATCTTACTTTACTGAAAGAAAGGGGTAGATGCTCAGGAAACTATGGAGTCTGGGGTGATTCAGCCTTTTCTGGCCATTTTCTTCATACTGTAACCGATCTAAGCAAATTTCTCTTGCTGTCTAGCCAAGGGCATTTATCATATTGGGGCTGTCTGGTGCATCCGGAGGCTATCAGACCAGACAGGTAGCCAGAGATTTGAACTCTCCCTAAATTGCTATATTCCATGTGTCTTAGGGGTTAGAAATGTCTGAAGGTATAAACTCAGTCAGAGAAAAATATTAGCATGGGGACTTGGGGGAGTTTTGGGTCATTTGTTTCTGGGCTTTGTTGAATTATTGATGGTTGTGTCTGTTTTGTAACATTAGCAAAGATAAGGTTTGCTGTGGAGAGTGAGATAAGGGTCAAAGAGAGGAATAATGTCTACCGAGTTGGGGGGGGATGGGGTGGGAATGAAAACAACTAACAACATTGAGGCTGCAGAATGGATATTCATCAGGCTAGAGTGGAGGGGAAGAACAGGACAGCATAAAATGAAGTTTGATTTCAAAAGGCTGAGATAGCTTCAAGAAGGCAACAAGTTTTTGCTGCAATGGGGGATATAGCTCTTCCAGACAGAAAGACAGGCCACCATAGAGCCATGGGTTGAGTATTTCAGTGTCTGCAGGTCCATCACACACGTATGGTATAGTCCCCATAGCAATCAACAGAAAGATTTCCATTGCTGTGATGGAGCTCTTCAGATTCTTTCTCAACCCTCTGAAGTCTGGCTTTGCTGGCTGAGGATGTCCTGGGTCAGGGTCTTGGAGATGGAGTTGTACATACCTGCTCTGTCTGGGTTGCTAAATGCAGTTGTATTGCAGTGCCTCAATGCTGGAAGTGGATAAGTTATCCATGGGTGTGGGTACGAATATGCATTTATCTCTGCTAACAAAATCCCAGGGTTTGCCAATCAATATTTGAGGAGTTTATCTTGTTCATACACTAAACTGTCTGGTGAATTCTCTGAGTCTGGTTTTCCATGCTTCAGCTTCAGACAGCAAACATTGAGCAAATTCCTAACAAACTGATTACTTAAACTGCCACATTTAAGATCCTTCAACCCTCATAAACATATTGAACTACTAAAGGGATTATGGCTGCCAGGTTTACTGTGTCATTCCTAAAAATTAACCTAGGGATTTAATCAAAGATATCATCAGAAACAAGAACAACTGAAGGAGGTGCTGAGATGATAAGAAGTATTTAACTCAAATAAAATTTTTTTTGTGTTGAGAGTTCATTTTCAAGAAGGTTCGCTGAAAGCCAGTGTAAAGGACACATGTGCAAGATTGCATACTGTTTGGCCATTTTTAGCAAACATTTTCGCATTCTCAGGTGTTTGGTTTTTTTTTTTTCAAATCTTCCAACACCTTCTTCCAAAGTCAGGAATGAGGGGAAAACTGCTTGGCTCTTTGAAATCAACAGTAAAATTTTCATGAGCTCTGAGTATTTCAACCATTAGTGATGACATTTACACCTAGAAAAAAATGTGTGATCCGTTGCCATCTATTGAAATCTTCAGAAAATGTCTCGTGCACAAAACTAAAACTTACCTACACCTATAGAAGCAACACCTTCCATGAGTGGCTAGGTTTTCAAAGGAATTGAGGACACACAGTTGTCCCTTTTTGATCATGGGATTTTTCCCTTCTTGAGTCAGGGCATTCCTGCTTTTAAGTGGTTCCAGGACTTGACAAGACTCAGCCCTGTACAGTAAATCAGCACAAACTCTGCTGGAAGCAAGGCCCAAAAGGATTAATCTGTGTTGTATATATACAACAGATAGCTGTGTAGGTGGGGCATGTTTCTACTTCACCGAGTGCTGAAGACCAGAAACTGACTCACGATGACCAAAGAACAGCCACTGGGAGATGCAGAAGATCAGAAAAGAAAAATAATCCAAGAAGGCCACTTAGAAGATGAATTGGTTGGCTGATTTATAAAAATAGCTGCACCTCATCAAGTTTACAGATCTTTTTGGTGTCTGGGGAGGGGAAAAAAGTCCTTTCATTTGGGAGGAAGACACAGTTATCACTGGAGACATATTAATCCAAACCATCTAAAAGAAGGTATGGTCATACGAAAATGCCCTCATTTGTCAGTTGTTAAGGAAGATACACTGCAGCAACTGCATACAATGCTCACTGTATAACAAGCCTTCAGCAGTGATCATGACTGCTAACACCTAATTCAGAGACAGCCATAGAAAGATTTTTTTACACCCTAGTGAACTTCAGTGAAGACTGTTGTTTCTGTGTTATGACCTCTTGACACCACGAGGCCACGTTGGGGAGATTGTTCTTCCTGACAAGTGACTTTCCCTCTGTGGTTGAGGAAAGCAAGATGTTTCTCTTGTCTTTATTTTTGGTTCATGGCTATTAAGGAGTGTCTTGTCACACTCTGGACATCAGGTCTGTAATCAGAGCTGAAAAGCTGTTCCAAGTATGTTTCCTGATCTCTCGAATGTCATGGCTATATCTTCACCAATTATTCATATAGCACAGTAAAGGTGGATTCATCCACACTTTTCTATCCCTTCTGGAGCTCTGCTGTCTTCCATCTTATGTGATGCATCACTAGATTTTTCCAAAGAGAGGGGTAGAAGATGAATAGTATAGAAAAGGACTGATCTGGACCCTCCAGATACCCCTAGGTGTCATGACTCTTTGCCCCAAATCCAATCCACATTGCCATCCTCCATTATTCTCCTTTTACCCTTTAAGACCTGAGTTATGGCACTGACAATTAAAATTGTTACAGGCATTTCTTAACTTTTGGGACGCTTTGCTTTCAGTTTGTCACTTCACTGTTTTATATCAATTTGTTGTCTTGGGGCACGGTTCCATTGTTTTCAGTTGTAGACAGAAGATGTCTGTACTTCTAGAAACTGATTCACCAAATGTCATGTTGAATTATCAGAAAATTTTAAAACTACTGGGAGCACTCATGCAAATCTTTCTTAAGAAACTTGCTGAACATCACCTAAGAACTCATTGGCACAGGCATATCTTGGACACAGGTGTCCAGAACGGTATTTAACTCTTCAAAATGAGGCAACAACCCACAGTCCTACTGAAGCTTATGCTCTTTCACAGAAGTTTACTGGGAAAGATAAGTAATTCATAATGCAGTTGTCCACTTAATTAGTAGCTCTTCTGTAAGGAGATTGCATCACGGCAAATCTCATTGATAAAGTTGTTTTCCCATTAGTAAAAGGTTTAACTTAGTGATATTCTTTTTACATACAGTAGCTTCTTTATTGCCGTTGCCATCACACCTCCCTTTCTAATGTCCCTGTCTCTATGTTATGTGTATATCTCTGTGAGCAAAGGGCAGGATGCTCTTTGGACATTAAAACTCTAGAAAGCATTCACGTAGTCCACAAGAGCTAGTGAACTGAATCTTAGCCTAGGCAACAAAGCTTCTCTCTGAAAGGTTTTGTCTGTGAAAGAGTTAATTTTATGGGTGAATTATATATTAATTTCTTTGTTTGTGTCAGTTAGCACTGATCTGAATGTTAATGAACATCAGAGAGTTAACAGATGCTTCATTGATATTTATTGTACCTGTTCCTTTCTATTGTTAATGTATAAATTGGAGAAAACAAATGGAAATAAATCAAAGTATAAATCTGGCTCTGCAAAAGAAGTTGTGTTGCTTGGCAACAAGGACCTTGTGCCTGCCAGACATTGATCGTGATCCCTCTGCTTTGTGCGGCATTTGAGTCAGAAGATAACTATTATCATGGGACTGCATGAAGTTTATCATGCAGTTGCATAAACTGGCTAAATGACTAGTTACAGATGTTACTGGCTCCTACATCCACCTCTCTCGATCCATTTCCTCTGGAAAGCTCCTTTCTGAAGAGTATGATAATTTCTTATTTCTACTGTGTTACACACACTATTAATCTTCCTTCTCTTCCTAGTTCTTGCTGTCACCTCCTTTCATAGCTGGAAGGGACATAGCACTACCAAACAAGAAACTTCCTGTCCTGTAATCTGGTGACAGCATGGCATATCTGTTCCTAGCAGGGCAGCTTCAGGGGCTGTGCTCCCTCATGAACATCAACTGAGGAAGAATATTAAGAGTAAGAAATTCCCTCCTAACTCATCAGATATAAAGGTGCAGAAGAAACAAAAAAAATTATACAGATAGAAGTAGCTACTGTCTGTAGTGGAAGTAGTTCCTTGTCTGTTCAGTTGCTGAGTACATTTTTAGCCTAGCCTTGTGGATTCAGAAGTTTATTAGAAGTACCCAAGGCATGTCAAGAATAGATCTAAAAGTTCTGAGAGCCTAGAGTAGGTGACAGAAGGTGGTAACTTTCACCCAACCTCCAACTATACTTTTACTTTCTCCTAACACTCCTAACAGAGAGAGAAGATTCATGAATATGTCATGAGTGAAAAGCAATGATCAGCTGGGAGACGAGAATAGTAATATTATGCTGTATGGCATAAAAGAATGGCTAAAAGTAGGTACTGGAGAGACCGAGGTAAAGTACTCTAAGGTTGGACAGGAAAGAGAGCTGTTGAAGGACACAGAAAATGAGACGCATCTTGTTCGCTACAACTCAGAAAAGCGTACAGGGTTCAACACAGTCACAGCAAGCTCCATCAAAAGGAAGCTGTCAATGTGATCTGGAGCAGAAAGTAGCATTTCAGTGTATTTAAACTGAAAGGGAATTTCTCTGCTCTTGGCATACATTATTTCACTGTCCAACGCCCTGTGTATGTGTGTGTTGATCCAGCTTCTGAAATGTGCATCAGCTTCCAGAGGTTTACGTGCATCAGTAGTTACTGATAGTAGCTGCTAGTGACTAATTTAGGCAGGCCTGAGTAGGTGCAAGGCACTCTAAGAGGTTCCCAGGGTTTCAGTAGAGAAGACACAGGAGCAAAATCAACATTTTGGTAGCTGTTATGTTGATGTATGTTTTCTTGAAGAAACAATACAATTTAAGCTTGCTGGCTGCTTGCTTATCGGCAACAAAATGCAACATCACAGCAACAATAATCCTGTGATTAATTTTAGATAACATATCTATAATTATTTTTTAAGTGTTTTTCATCTCTTCCTCTAGTTTTGTGGGTTTCTATGTATGCATAATCTCTCTCCCATCTGAGAGCATAGCTGATGACAGCTCAGTGATACCTTACCGGTGTACTAGGCAGCATCACTGTTGTCAGGGCAGAATGTATTTTTCCACGTGCTTGATCGAAGAACACTGTACTGTATACATTTCCTATGCTTAATACACCTACCTCTTGTTAAAAATCTGGCAAAAAGTAGAAATATGCTTGCTTTCTACAAAAGAGGATGTTTTGCTTAGATGAATGCTAATCAAATGATTACATTCAAGCCAAATTTCTCTTCAGTGCTTCAGTAGAGTGTTATGGCCCAGCTACAGGGGATTACTAATCAACAGGTTTTGGATGAAAAACAGGTAGTTCAAGACCTCTTTTGACTAATGATCATTAGGCATTATGTTGCTAATTATAACCAATGGGATTGTATACTTAGAAATCCTTTCCATCCTAAAGGATGCCACATAGCATCATTTTGGCACTTCAATGCAGACAGGCAAATTGAGGCCTTGAAAATCTCCATGTGCTCCAGGAAAACAAGTTTTACTTTTAATCTAGATGAGAGCTTAGTTAGGCAGTGGTACATAAATTGACACATCAAAAGCCTCAGGATGGTCTTGTTGCTCTGTACCAAGAAATGCCCTACCGAGATGGTCAGACTAACTCTGACCACAGTCTGGGAACAGTTCTGCTGGGCTAGCATAGTGTTTTATTTGGCCAAATACTCATAAACCCAGGTGCAGTAGCCTATGCAAACCACTATGTTACCTTTGTTCTTGAGCCTGGGCTTGGCTGTTTCTGGATGACATTGCAGTGTCACAGTTGTGATATAAATATAGCTGAAGAGCTCAAAAAGACCCTGTAGGGCCAACAGACACCCTTTTTTTAAAGCCACTTATTGAAATTAAATTGCCCACCTTCATCTTAAGAAAATTTAAAGATCTAAAAAAATCTGATGAAAATGGCAAATGGATCATGTATGCTTCTGCTGGGGCAGAGAGATCATGCATTTTTTTAAGAGTTCTCTACAGAAATGCTTGCGCTTTGGGGCTTGTCAACAGAACGCAGAACACTATATCTGTAGATCACCACTTCAAATTTTGTCTCATTGAAAGTCAGTGGTACCAGGTCAGTCATGTCTGATGAATTGATGGGATCACACGTTTCTAATGAATTCTGTCCACACTGACACTGACACCAGAAAGAAGCTATGCTGGCAGAGTCAGAGAAGACAAGAAGTCAAACAGGCAGAGATACTGAATTTTTCTTATCCTACTGTAGATATCAAATACTTATTTGATTTAAAAACACTGTCTATGTCACCCAATCCAAGTACTAACATTCCCAAGCAACGCATATGGGGACAAGGTCGGTGATATTTTACTGAATCTCTGAGAGACAGAGCCCCTCCTTTCACAGACTGTCTGTGGACCCCTCCCAACACTAGCAGCAGCCTGAATGGACCAAACTTACTTTTGGTGTCTATTCTTTGCATTTAACCTTGAGTGGCAGAAGCCTAGAGAATGTGGAGTTTCACAGAGAGTGTGAATGGGAAATCATTCATGTTTCTTCCCATGCAAGTATTACAAGGTATCAAGTGCCACTTGTTTGTGTTCAGAATAAACTAATGGAGGTCCTTTTTCATCTTTCAGGTAAGCTGTGGCACTCCTTGCCATTGGGCTATTAAATACAAACCACATCTTTTGTCTCAGGAAGTCCCTCAACTGCAAATTTTTGGGGCTTCTGAGAATATTTTAGAGAAATGTTGATAAATGCTTCCTCAACTCTTCCCTAAACATTTCATTTTGGCCACTGTCAGAGACAGAAAATGAGTGAGATGGCTCATTCATGTGGACCTTTCATCTGAGCCAGGATGCAAAGTCTAACTCTTATGTCCATTAGCTCTGAAGGTATTCGGTTTGCCATTTGACATAGCACTGTTCAGAGAAAATATTTGGCTGCCCGGAAGAGTTAGTTATTAATCATTATTGCTTTCTTATATAGGTGATGTAAACTATGCTGCTTGCGTTATGACAAAGCTTTTTATCCATGTTCTTATCTCTAGGGTAAAATAGTAGTTAGAGCATTAGACTAGGAGATTGGAAAGCTAGGTATTAGTTTCAGATATGTTACTGGTTTCTAATACAGCCTCAAGCAAAATACTTCTCTGTGCTTTTTCATCTGTTAAATGATGATGATGACAGACCTCTGTGAAACCATTTGGCTATATTAAAATGGAAAATGCTGTTTGATAGCTTAGTACTTATTATTATCACCATGCATAATGCAGGCCCTGCAAAATCAGAACATCATGAAATGCCTGCTGTCCTCACTTACATAACTTACTCCATGAACTCCAGAGCATTTCCATCTGAAGATGCACATCAGTTATGGAAAATGAACCTTCTGTATCTGTTTGGGGTTCTGGATCAAGCCACCAACTGGTACAGCAGCCCCAGGAAATTATAGCAAGGCTTGTTGATCTTGGTCCTGTGGGATACTAGCCAATGTCACCCAGTGATCTGTAAGCCAATTTACCTTACCAGCCAAAGGGGAAAGAAGATCTTCACCTCAGTAACTCCCTGGCAGCCTGACTTCCTCTGCCCATACAACACTGCAGCTGCAAGCCCCCAAAGCTTTCCTTCCTCTCACTCACTGCAGGGACTGAGTTCTCTCTATTGTATTTTCTGTAACTTCCAGGCATCTCCGCTCCGTTCTTTTCATAGCATCATTTCTATTTGTAGTGTGATGTTGCTATTGGGCCACTGAGGCTATTTAATGAGCAGATAATCTTGTTCCTTCATAAGGAAAAATTACTCAGCATTACAGTTTATCCACAGAGCAAACAGATTGTCAAATAAAATAGCATATTATGCCCTAAATAATTAAATAACCGCAGAGATATTTGTCATTCTGCTATTCAGCAGACTGGTGTTGCCTGAGAAAGCTGATATCTTATCCCAAATGTTGTTGGCTTCTCTTTTAAAGTGCAGTTACAGAAGGAAAGCAATTGTCAAAACAGCAGTGTGGGGTTACATATTTTTTCTCTCTGTGGTTTCCTGAGCAAATTTGTTCCATTTATAAGTCACACAATGATTTTTCTAACTGCCGACATTGCAGCCTCAAACTTAGAAAATTGCACCAGGATTCCTCAGTTTCTCTTGTGCCACTACGACAGGATATACCATAATCACCATTTAGCTGACAGGTTTGTAGATGGACAAAGCAAAACAGGGTTTTGCTCACTTCTCATGACAATAGCAGAGTAATTTTTTTTGTTTGTTTGTTTTGGTCATCTGTGTGTCAGCAGCGGTGGAAGATAGGAGTGGTAGAAGGAATGTAGTATTTTTTCCCAACGATGGACAGTATTGCTTTAATGAATAAAAAGCAAGTTTTAAAGTTTTTAGCTGATATGGCAGAGATATTTATTTAGATCATTGTGCTGGGCAAACTGGACAATAGTTCATGTTTTGAATTTAATGCAAGAAGATGATGTTCCAAATATACAGTAATCTATTTATATATTAATAATGTTTAGAAAGTATCTGTGGTCCTAACGTAGATTTCAAAAGATCCCAAACCTATATGCGTGTGTGTTTGTATTCTTCCCTACTCCTGGCAGATTTTCCTCCCCAATCTTTCAAATCTTTCATTTACGGTAATAGGCTTCAATTCAACCCCAGGCTGTTTAGATTTCTTGCCTTGCAAGTCATCAGAGCCAGAAACACCTGCTGTGTCCCATTGGAAGGAGGGACTCTGAGGCCGTGATATACCCAGCATGGGTTTTTTTCATTTGTGTCAAGTTGTGAGCTATATGACCTTAAAATCTGCACACCCCCACCCAATTTGTAGACACTCCAGCCTAAGTAATATTTAGAGGTATACAAAATGCATAAGTACTGACTTTCTATCACTTCCAGAACTGTGGACATAACTAAATCAACTGACTTCACAGGCATAAAAGATATAAAAAAATTGTAGTAATAAAGATTTTATTACTCTGAAGTATTTCTAAAATAACCTTTCCCCCTCTCTCTTAAATGGGAAGTAAATGGAATACATGATAGTGTGGCAAGAGTGTTTTATTGGCATGCTTGAGTAAGGCAACCATTTCAAACTCATGCCAATAAAAGGCCAGCTCCTGCTGCCATTACTCATTTGTACAGTCCTAATGACTTCGATACAATGATATGCTTGAGCAATTTAAGCAGGTTTCAGTACAAAATATTCATTTCAGGCCTGTTTGTTGGAAAGTAGAAATTTTTATCTATGCTATAAATAATATTCTGGACTATGAAAAATGGATTGACATTTTAACATCTAAGTCACATTGCTAAAATAATGACAACCTTTCAGGCTACTTGTTTACTTTTGCCCTTCTGTCTGCTGGGCCTGAAAGTGAACTGCTCTGCTTCACTTTGGATTTTCAATCAATCTCACTTTCCTCTTCTCAGTTCAGTGATGGGTGCATCAAAGCCAGAGCAGTTACTTTCATCAGCTTCTCTTCATGACTTTGCTCTTCATTTTGAAACTGAACCAATTCCCAATAAACCCCAGCTATGGAACATCTCTTTCAAACAAGCCTGTCACTTGGGGCGCTATCTCTTGGTATCCTTTCTAAAAAGCCGGCTGTTGGCCCATGATTCATCTCTCTGATGCCATCACCAGTAGTGTAGTCTGGGGGGGATCATGTTGTGCATCTCCATCTCTGAGGCTGATGAGAGCTGATTTGGTCCCCACAGGGGATAAACTGTCCTGGGATCCCAGAAACACCAACCCATGTGATCACCCCAGCCACATATGTTCTCTTCATCGGCTTGCCTCAGAGTGTCTCCTGCTTAGTGCCTAGTTGTGGAGGCTCAGAGCCAGCAGAGCTGACATGGGGGTTTCCAAAGAACATGTCTGCTGTGTATGGGGCTCCTTGAGAATAACTGCACAGCTGCATGACTGTGGTGAGAAGGTGATTTCAGGCAGCTGAGGAATGGGCTCATCGGGCTGCTTCTCTGTGCTTCATTCAACCAGTGAGAAGCTGGCTTGTGACTAGGGCTCAGAACAGCTACAGTGGTGCAAATGCTGATAGTAATAATGGTTGGTGCTCAGCAATTCCTGTATCCAAGCCCTTCCAACAACTGTCAGGCTGATGTTTCTCAGTCAGTATGCACACATGTTTAAATGAAAAGTCACTTCATTGGTTTTCCTATCTCATTCTTCTTAACCCATTGAACTCCTACTGTGCTGCCGTTTCCTGTTATCAGACACTTGTCAGTCATAAGCAATCAGTCAGCTACTTCACAATTAAGAGGGAGCAAAGATACAATTTCTTTGTGTTGGTCCCAGATGTTTAAAGCCAGGAGCAGGATAAGCCAGAAAAGTGTTCGACCCTCAGAGTGCTGCAAGTCAGTCTCCTGTAGCATGGCTTATTTTCTTGGTTATGACTTGTAATTTTTAGTAATAACACAAGAAGAGGATGTCCTTGATATATTTCCTTTGATGGAGTGAGGTTTAGCTACTACTGTCATTGGCTACCTTTGCATAAACCTTGGATTATTCTGTGTATTCCTTGCTTACAAGGATTTGGTACTGAGAAGCTTCAAAACAAGCTTGGAAGAAAAAGAAGAAAATAATATCAGAAGGATTTTCTTTCACAAGGAAAAAATCACTAGTGCAAGGAAGAAAATAGTTAATCCCAGAGCCACCTGCACTGGCAACTAACGCCCTCCAAAGCAATTGTTGATCAGAGTATTTGTTGTACTTTATAAGGCTGACACTGGGGATTTTCTTTTGAGTAATTTTGCATCTGCACAGGTGGGTAACTGAGATTAGAATAAGTGTCTGCTCTGTGTAATTAAATCTGTACTACTTATCACCAATACTGAGAGCTTCCAGTTGCAACTGAAGGTCTGTTGCCTGTGTTCTGGTTTGCATGCAGAAAGAGAGCCAATGCTGCAGAGTTTTCAGTCTAGTTATGGAAGACAAAATAGGGCTGGGAGGAGAAAGAATGGTCCAGAGCAACCAATGAACACCCTGAGCAGATGAATAGCAAAGAAGAGATGAGACCCAAATCTCATGAGAGTTATGATGACCTCATATTAGATCACACCATGTTTTGTGACTTGGTGGCATCCACTCATGTCATATTTTCCACAATGAAACTCCAAACTGTCAAGAACTTGGGAGTGTGGATGAATTTACCCAGATGAAGTACACTGGGAGAACTGCTGTGGAAGAGCAGAATATGAGCTCCTCCTCTTATGTCTTTCTAGGACAAAATGCAGCCTATTTTCACATGTCTGGAACTGCTGCATCTGAATTCGAGAAAACTGAAAGTTTTCTTTCGGGCTAACCCTGCTTGTTGTTTTGGATAGTCTCCATTGCCCTGATCATCCAGTCCTTTTTTTTTTTTAATTATGACAATGTGGAAAGAGTGAACAGCATCAAAATATTCAGAGTTTGTTGCAGAAACTGTACATACTGGACAGAAGTAAATAACATCTTGTGGTTTGTGTGATAAATTAAACATAATTGTTTTTCTCAGGGTTGAGATGAATTATTTCTGTCCCCTCAGATGTGAAAGACTTGATATTTAACTTTTTTTATTTTCCCTTAACCTCTTTTGTAAACTTTTTTTTAAAGTAATCTAGAATACTTTAAGACAAAAGAGAAGAAAACCTTGCCTTGTGTGTGTTGGCAGGTTGCTTGTTGCTCATTTAAATGCATGAAATCAATAGTGCAAAACTGTGTCTCAGAGCCTGGATGAGGGAGCATCATTGTTTGAGAGGAAGCCTGTAGTGAACACAATTCCCCTGCAAGGGAACGTGTCCTATAGTGTATCCCAAAGCATACACCAAACTCTAGACATATAAAGAAATGTTACAGTCAGATTAAATAAGGATGGGGAAACTCTTTGTGTTGTTTTCCCTTTGAGTAATATTGCAAAACTCATAGCATCTTCACATCCTGAACCTGGGTCTGATCTAAATTCCTTTGGAAGAATGATGCCAGGGATTGTTGCTAAGTGGTGTGAGTGATATGTTCTTTAGTCTCCTCTGGAACCAAATCTGAACTTTTAGAGGGGGCCAGTGGGCTCTAGGGAATTCTTCTCTGAGAAATTATGTTTAATGTGTCAGCTATCAACAGTTGGGTAAGGTGTGTGCACACCATCACACAGCTACCTCACGCTACTATTGGGAAAAAAAAAAAAGGGGCAGAGAACATGGTAGAGGGGTCCTTTGCAGCTCTGCCATCTACTTATAGAAACCATGCCCAGGGATGCTTGAAAGCAGGGAGATACTCACTTCTCGTTACTTCTCTGGAACAGCCATCATCCAGCACGCTGCTGTACTGCACGTCTGCTGGCAGCTAAGTAAAAACAACCTGAGCCCTGCTTGCTGAAGCACCCTGAGAGGTGCTGTCGATATTAAGATCCACTCTTGGTTTTGATTAGCAGCCTGGGGAGCCAAGCAGTGCTGTGGGAATGCCACATCCAAAGCACAAGACAGGAAGAAGAGGCTGGAGGAAGAGAAATCTTGGGGAATTTTAACAGCTTTAGAAAGGGCTCCCACCTGACGTCCCACTCTTTATGGAATGGGATCTTGCTAATCCAACTCATTGGAGCTGTAATGCTATTCATAGTAGTAAAAAATCATGCTGCCAAAGGCTGTAGAGTATTTCTCACTAATAGTAGACATTTTCATGTAAGACAATAAAGCATAACAATTGTACTCAACTTAAAAATTCTTACACTGGCAATGAAGGTGACAGGTTAGTGTCTGGCATAGAGTCATTCTGAATTAGAGGATTTCCACTTTTACATGTGTATTGTTTTGGTAAATGCTACTGGTTTGATTGTTCAGCAAGAGACCTGGCTATGAATATTTTGAAAAAGCATAGGTTTTCATCTTTACAGGGAGGAATATGCAATAAACAAGATACCACACAATGGGAGAAACTTGTGAGAATTATCATATATGGCTATCTTAAGCATCTGCTCGTGAACAGCAGTGCAGAGAGGATAGACTATATGGACATCGGGTGTGAAGCAGTGTAGCTGTTCTTATGTTCCCAGTGGCCATAGTAGAAAGAAGCAGCTCCCCCCTGGAGCACCTTTTAGTTGTAATTAATTTGAGTTGTAATACTCAAATTAATTTTGAAAAACTATTTTTGCCATTCAGCACAAAATATGGCTATTATCGCTCTATTTCTCCATTGTCTTCTGTTATCTCAGTGCCCTGCAACAGTGTGTATCTGAAACCCATGTACCAGACTATGCTCTTGGGCACTGCTGAGAGTAAGAGGCACTTTGAAATCCTGTGAAAATACTGTTCACAGGAGATGTTGAGTTTATTTTTAAAGAGCTTAGCTGTGAAAAATGCAATGCAAGTGATTCAAATAGTTAGTGGTAAATACTGACAGGAAAATATTTGTTTGTGTAAAGCCAGGAAATTTCCACTGAGGGAAGCTACTATGACTTCCTCATTTTTCTCCTATCTCTCTTGGCTCGCTATCAGGGGTTGGCATTTTTCTTCACAGGTTTCAATTCTCTTAGCAAACACCGATGAGCCAAAAATTATGTTGTCACTTAAAGGTGGGTACAACAGACAGTCATTGCTTTTTTATTTTTAGCGAAAACCAATGCAGGGGAAATTAAATTATTTCCCTAAGGTCAGAGGAAAAGGCAGGAGAGAATGAAAGAATCCCAACTAGAATTTAATTCTGAAACAGCTTCTAGTGTTTTGAAATGAATTTTCTGAATATCCAAGCCCAAACAGTACAGGAGGTCAGGAGGTTTATGGAGTGGGATCTTCTTCCTGAAGGCCGGTCTGGGTTTCTCCTTTTCTTTCCTCACAACTGATCAGTGATTCCTGGAACCTCAGAAATCTGCCTGACAACCTTTTTCCAGCATTTCCACCAGGGATTTCAGCTGTGATGAACCAGTTCTGTTGATGAGACAGTTTCTCAAAACACCTCCCAAATGCTTGGGCCAGTCTATTTGCTCTGTGCTGTAGTCATGAGGCTCAGTCCCCATGCTCAGAGCGAATGCAGGCGCTCTCTTGAAGAGTTTGAGAACGCATCTTCTCCACCTCTTATTAGAAACATGTTAACAAGGATTGGCAATATCCATATTAGAGCAAACTCAAGGTCAGTAACAGCAAGTGGGTGGTTTCTGTGGGCTGTCCTGAAGAACAGTAAAGCATCTTTTTCCCAAGTGGCATGCCAAGCAAACTGCCTCTCACAGCTTTATGGTTGATGATATTGGCATTTTGTGTCATAGTGAAGTTTATGGCTCTGGACAGGAAACAGGCAGCAGCGTGAATGGGCAGTCAAGTGATGCTGGTGTGCCTCGAGGGAGGAGTAACAGCGCTGAAGGTCAGATTTGCACCATTTATGATATAACATTAAAGAAAGACAATTGGGCTATGAAGCTAGAAATCGTCGGCTCTTTTGCTTCTTGAAGAGAATTTTAGTGCTGTTGAAAAGTGGCAGATTGGCAGCCCTTGAGTCTGGAGTCCTTTTGTTTATCAAAGAGCAGGTACTGTATGAGCAGAAACAATCATAGAATCATAGAATGGTTTCAGTTGCAAGGGACCTTAAAGATCATCTAGTTCCAACCCCCCTGACACAGGCAGGGACACCTTCCACTAGACCAGGTTTCTCAAAGCCCCATCTAATCTGGCCTTAAACACTGCCAGGGAGGGGGCATCCACAGCTTCTCTGGACAACCTGTTCCAGTGTCTCACCACCCTCACAGCAAAGAATTTCTTCCTAATATCTAATCTAAATCTACCCTCTTTCAGATTAAAACTATTCCCCCTCGTCCTATCACTACATGCCCTTGTAAAAAGCCCCTCTCCCACTTTCTTGTAGGCCCCCTTCAGGTACTGCAAGGCTGCTAGAAGGTCTCCCCAGAGCCTTCTCTTCTCCAGGCTGAACAGCCCCAACTCTCTCAGCCTGTCTTCATAGGAGAGGTGCTCCAGCCCTCTGATCATCTACAATATGATCTTGCTTTCCCTGAAGACTGCCAGGGCAATGAGACTACTTACTTACAGTCTTTTTCATTTTCTTTATTTGCTATTGAGACTGTCTTCAGGGTAGTCAATTTTATTGGTAATTTTTTTGTGTGCACTGGGTGCATAAATTGAATTCAGACCTGCTCCAAAACCCACTGGCAAGGATGGACAACTCTTTGTTGGTATAAAAGAGATTTGTCTGGAGCTCTATGAATGATGATGAGAATCCTTCAACTTATGGTCTGTAAGCTGCCAAACATCCATTTGACAGCATCATCACCTGAAGGACCCATAGCCTAAGCATCCTGATGGCCTGCTGTCAGGTTCACCAGAATGATTCCCTCTTTAAATTGCAAATGATCACATTGTATGTCTTCTGATCTCCCTCAAAAGATTGCAACTCATAACATGGCTGCACACCACTAAATACCATGAACAGACTCTACTAAAGCAGTAATGCTAACAAACAAAGAGCTCATTCCTGAAAGTTTTGACCTTTCTGGAATTGCAGGTAATAGCTGTCAGCTTCCAAGTGCCCTGAGCATGTTCTTTGCCTTCAGTTATTTCTTTGTATATATGTGAGACACCCAGGGGATAAAGGTATAGCCATCAAGCCCAGAAGTGTCCTCTTTTTCAAGTGAAATATCAAAGTAATAAAAGCCATATGTATGTAAGACTTTACTAGACACTGATTTTTTTAATTTTTTTTTTTCCCAAATGGTTTGCATAGAAAGGTGAGAGATGTGTTCAAAAAAACTTGTGTTCTGCCTTTCCAGACTAAATAATTATTTGCTATTTATTTTGATGTTTCTCTTAACCTAGATATTTGGCATTTGTTCCTCCATTGGCTGTTTTTGACTTAGAAATGATACTTAGGCAAATGAAGGCAGTGTCTCAGAAAACCCATTCAGTCCAGACAGCTTTGTTGTGCCTAGATATCAACATGTTAAACATCTGCTGTAAGCTGATTGTTGCAGTTTCCTCCATACTGCAAGACAGGCACCACAAAGTCTCATCCATTCTGTCTTTTACTCTAACATGAGCTGAATTGTCTGCTAGAAATGCCTGTTTGCTCTTTGCCTATAAAAATAGCTTAGACAATCAGCTCTAAACCAGAGGCTTTACTTTTAGGCAATTAAAATTAGGTGACATCATTCCTACCCCCAGTGTGCAACATAATCGTTAACATTTGTAATAATGATGTATAGAAGCAGTATTCACCCTCCTTGGCAAAGCTGACGTAGGTTGTACAAAATATTTTCTTTGTCTGAGCTATTCCTGCTCAAGTGACAGAAGAAGACTTCTGCTTCACAGGGGGTAAATCTCACATTTTAGTCGGGGAACAGAAAAAATTTATTTAGAAAACCTAAACTGAATGAGTTGATTGATAGGGATCACTTAGTTTATTGCAATACATTCCTATCTCAGCTGTTTCTTTTCACCTGCCATGAAAAAAGTCTTGTTCTTGTCTTGGGTTAGTTTAGTGGATTTTTTACTTTAAAAAAGCTTTTAAGTTTATAAGAAGTGCACATTTCAAAGTTTGCATTAAAATTTAAAGGGTTGTTTTGGTGCATCAGAATCGTGCAGCTAATGTTCCCATGTTTTAGATTGGTCCTTCGTGTTTGAGTTAGGGAGCTTAGATCTTCTACACCCTGCTGAGAGTGAATGTTTAGGTTTTCAGAGAAATCAAATTTCAAAGGACTCGCAAGGATGCCAAAAAAGGACATTTCCTACAATAAAAAGGTCCTGAAACCATTGGTTGGAATTATGAGCTAAAAAGCAAAGGAAGGTTGAGCATAAAATGAAAGAGCAAAAATAAAGAATCAAAGTTTATGCACTTCTGAAAAAACCTTTTAGTGTTAAAGGTCAAAACTAACCCGTTTCTCCCATCAGCTTAGTCTTAATAATAGAAATAACCTTAAAACATAAAAAAAATCACAGCAGAAATCTGACTAAACTGATTTATAGAGAGTTAAGAAAGGTTTTAATCCTTAATTCACTTAGCTGTGTATGAGTATGAGCATAACACATGCTTTGTGGGATTCTTTGTGTTCAAAATTGTCGTGGTTCAACCCCAGCTGGTAACTAAGCACCACACAGCTGCTCGCTCAGTCCTCCCCACCCTCCCTGGGTGGGATGGGGAGAAGAATCAGAAAAAAGTAAAACCCGTGTGTTGAGATAAGAACAGTTTAATAATTGAAATAAAATAAAATACTACTACTACTAATGATAATAATAGTAATTGTATGAAAAGGAAGATAGCAAAAAGAGAGAGAAATAAAACCGAAGGAAGACAAGTGATGCACAATGCAATTGCTCACCACCTGCTGACCGACGCCCAGCTAGTCCCTGAGCTGCAATTGACCCACCTGGTCAACTCCTCCCAGTTTATATACTGAGCATGATGTCCTATGGTATGGGATATCCCTTTGGCCAGTTTGGGTAAGTTGTCCTGACTGTGTCTCCTCCCAGCTTCTTGTAGAGAAGCAGCTGGAAGGACAGAGGCAGTATGAGAAACTGAAAAAGTCCTTGGCTTAATATAAGCATTGTGGCAACAACTGAAACATCAGTGTGTTATCAACATTATTCTCAGCACAAATCCAAAACTTAGCCTCGTACTAGCTACTATGAGGAAAATTAACTCTATTCCAGCCAAAACCAGCACAGAAATCTAATCCAGTATCTGGGTAGTGGAACTACAGAAGCAGAAGCTGAAAAATGTGTTATTAGTAGTCACCTTCTCCACCTCTTGTTAGGACAGGACCATTTCTGACTAGTCAGTGAAAACCTATTTTTCATTGTATGACAGACCTCTTTCCTCTTCCTGAGAAGATTTCCATAATTCATAATTTAATTTTGGAATTTTAATGAAATTTCTTATTCATCTTACTCTCTTCACTTCTTTCTTGGACCTCTTATTACAAGTTCTCTTACCCTTACTCTTCAAATCCAGGTAGAGAGCTGTCATATTCCTTTTCACATTGATAGATTTACAAAAGACATTCTTTTTTTTTGGTTTGTTTTTCTTAGTAGGATCACTTGTAAGGTGCCTATGGCCTAGCTCTAGAAAATACAAATTGAAACAGGTTACCCAGAGAGGTGGTAGATGCCCCATCCCTAGAAACAAGGCCAGGTTCTGAGCAACCTGATCTAGTTGAACATGTCTCTGCTTATTGCGGATGGGAGTAGACTAAATGACCTTTAACAGTCCCTTCCAGCCCAAACCATCCTATGTTTCTATGATCCTAAGTCTTATCTTGGCTTATAGACAATAACATGAAATATGGGTGTGTGGGGAGTGTAGCATGAGTCTTCTTCACTTCCTAATACCTATAGTACATTTCCTCAGCCTTCAAATCATATTACATTTTGATGCTGCACAATGAAGAGTATGTGGAGAGAATCTAGGGTAGGAGATCACATTCCAAATGCAACGCACAGAGCTCTGTTTAAATGCAGATGCCCCACATATGGGTGGATACAGTGGGTTACAGCAGTAACACAGCTTTGTCTGCGGTGGCAGGAGGGGAGGGTGAAGGAGAGAAGCCATCATTACAGTACCAGTAATGCTGCACATTAGATATGGTATGTTTGCAGAAAGGCGGAGGGTACTTCAGTCTCAAGTAAATACTGCAACTTTAAGCAGTGACATATTGGCTGAGACAACTAGAAAAAGCTGTAACACAATAGGCTTGTTTTAACTGGATTTTTGATTGGTTGTTTTGGTTTTCTACCATGCAACTGGCTCATCACATGCCAATGCACCAAATTAATTGGGGAAATTTTATTGTGTAAACATCGCAGCACTTGCTCTTTTCTCTCGTGCTTAGAAACAACAGTTGGACTTAGCTTAACTTCAGAGAAAAATAACATACCAATTTACAGTTCAATGACCAGCCTTCTTTTTCCACCTGATTGCCGCAGGTACAGCTCCACTATGATGGCAGGAAACAAAGCGAAGAAGAGTAGAAAAGTGAACATATATATTTTCCTCTTTGCTTTTTCTTTAAGTACTTTAAAACAGGATTTAATGCCAAGTTCTAATATAAACGTCTCATAGAAAGAGCACAGGCTGTCATACACTCTGAAATAAATCCACCTGTTCAACCATCACTTGTGTTGACAGCATTACAGCGAGTTTAAGTAGCAAACAATGGGTTTGTTCACCTAACTTACTTAATTTTTAGGACTGTCCCTAAAGTGGTCCTGCAGATCTTAAACTCACTGAGGAGCAACATGTTGAGCTCCTATCTACTGGGTCTTAATGCTCTAATTGAGCTCTGGTTGGCAATGCTTGTACAGGAGAAAATCTGTCGTTTGTTACCAGGCAGAGTGACAGATCTGAATGCAAAGTAAAGAATAGAGAAGTTGTCTGTTTTTTGAGGGCTTTTTGCTAATGTAAAGCACTGATTCTGGTTCCCTCTAAAATCCTGTGTGGGTTTTAAAATCTTTGGCTTCAGGTTACAGTGGAAATCAACCTTGCATGTGCCATTATTTCAGTGTGCTGCATATAACTGTGTTTCTACGATGCTGTTGGGAGAGGAGCACAGTCATCTTGTGAAATGTAGTGTCAGAAGGGAAAAAAAAAAAAGAAAATGAAATCTCTTTCACTCTTTGTTGAGTGTTGTCTTTACAGCTCTCCTGGCCTCTTTTGTCATGTGACTAACTATGAATGAATATAGTTAATTCTTTGTATGTCTAGATTTCAATCAAAGGAGTAGCAGAATTTACCTGCAATCTCTACTTCTGTATGCGCAACCTCAGAACTGTGCAGTGTGACTAGGGGTGAAGAATATTCAAAATGACCAGGAAATGTATTCAGTTGACAATTCACAAAGTTTTTATGAAGTATTTTTCCTATTGTTGAGCTTTCATTAGCAAAATATTCACTACAGAAAAATTGTTGTGCTTCTTACCGGTAATGTCCCTGGAACTAAATCCTTTCATAGGCATATTACTTCCTGCAGATCAGTGGAATAGGTAATTTGAGATCTCCAAAGCTACTTGAATGAATCTAGCCCAAAGATTAAAACCTTGCTGCTGGAGCAAATTCTATGCCTCATCCCATACTGACCTAAGTGATAATATACCAATGTTTATTTTAATGGATGAAGACCGTACTTCAGGGCAGCTGGCTGACATTTGCTCATCCTCTTGGGGAGAGTAGAGATATTTAAGAAGGATTTGGCCTTTTTCTGCTTGCTTTATCTCCCAGTAGGGGAAAGAAGATCCCTTTGCATCTGAAGTGGACAGTACTGTTGACTAACATAATAGAGGAGCCACAGTTCTTTTCCCTAGTAACTTCAGGAGACTTAAATGTAAAGGTCAGAGCTTTCCTTTTATGTTGAATTTCTGTTGCTTTTCAGTGGACTCTTGAAGGATTCACTGGCCAGTTCCTATCTGTTAATACTTAAGCCAAATATACACACCTCTTGCTTCTTTTCTCAAGGTCAGGCAGTTATATTCAGGGAGCTACACAAGGAAGTTCTACAAAGCCCATTTTTCTATTAGAAGACTGTCCTGCAGCTGCTGTTTCTGTTCACTAAGCTCACTGAAGCAGAAAGCCACTCCTAGTAAAGTTGTGGGCAACAGTGTAAACCCATCAAATTAAAATTAATTTCAACTTCTGCAATGAAAACTGGCATATTGACCTGCAGCTTTTTAAGATGGAAGGTAAGGCAGTTAGAAGTCCAATAGTAGTGTTGCTGCTGTAAGAATAAAATGAAAAAATTATATCCTGGGGAAATGCTTGTTTACCTTTTACTTCCCTTTACTAGGACAAAACAGTCAGGTCTGGATTCATCCTGTCTAAGTTCTGGCAGCTGAGAGCATAGTAGTCACTTGAGTCTGTTGTCAGAGGATGGAGATAAACACCTCCAGATCATAAT
Source organism: Nyctibius grandis (assembly GCF_013368605.1). Lineage (NCBI taxonomy): Eukaryota > Metazoa > Chordata > Aves > Nyctibiiformes > Nyctibiidae > Nyctibius > Nyctibius grandis. Next base: position 32,927,599 of record NC_090658.1, read on the forward strand.
TCAGTTTTGAGGTATGATGAAAAGCCCACCTCATTCCACTGACACTGAGAGTGATCTAGACTTACTGTACACTCAACCTGACTTACTCAGAAAGTCCCAAGAGTTAGATGGAATTATATAGATTAAAGCCAACTGAAGTTTCACCTGGTGATAAGTATAAAACAAATCGTTACTAAACATTTAAACAGATACTAAACATTTAAACAAAAAGACTCAGGAAGTTGGTTTTAGAATAAAATGTAATGGAAGACCATTGTGAACTTTCACTGAACTACTGAAAATTGATAAACAAACCATTATTTTTATTAAAAGTATCATGGTTCTTCCCCTCAGACAGCTATTTTCTATTCAGAACAGCAGGAACAGAGCTGACCAATCTTTAAAAAAGGTGATAACTCATAAAGTAAAGAATTAATAATAATAAGGGACTGGTGTTCAGTAATCTGAAACCACAACACAAATATTAATTTTTGAGAAGTCACAATACATCAGTCAGTCAGTATCAATACTGGAGGCATATGAGGACAAAGGGAAATGTAGCTGCAGGTCCATCACAGGAGGAATGAAGAGATGGTTTGCAAAAGTGGGAAACTGAGGCGGCGATGTGTTTTAAGCAGGTATCTGATGTGCTGGAGATTAGAGCTACAGAGAGATGGCAGCTATTGTGAGACACTGCTGTGGGACCTGTGTCTGCCTCTTCTGTCAGGCTCAGTGATAACGTGGAGCAGTATTGGTCCTAGTGTACTGATAAGCAGTGACAACGTCCAGTCTGTCTGGGCAGAGGACAGTGTGCTTTCCTGTCCCCTTGCCCCCACCATGACCATGGGAAATGTGGCATTGTCCACATCAGAGACTGCTGCCAGACCTTGAAATAAGCCCCCAAAGCTCTCGCAGTGACTGCAGGCTCAAGAGGACTGTTACAGCTCACACCTCTGTATTTACCATGTGCTCCTTTCTTTTAAAAGCTATGAAGTCACATCTGAGATGATGTACTGTCATGCTAGGTGGCTTATGGACATGAAACCCCATATCAAATAGATTTGATCAAAGTAACTGGAGAAACCAAACCTGAAAGCAGCTTGTCTCTTGAGTGCATTTTGTCATCAAGTGCTCACAAGAGAATTACAGACTTAGCTGGCCCCAACTAAGAGAGAGGCTTTGTGAGGTATTGTGCTGTGCAGCGATAGAGACGGTGGTAAATAGCGTTAATGGTGAGTGACAGTCATGCCCTATTTTCTTCACATCACCCAGCTGTGAGTCGGTTGCCTTCATTAGGTGAAAGTTTCCTTGGACTTTGCATAAGGCTGAATTTTGGACTGAATTATGAGGTGCACAGTCAGGGGGCATTTTGGAAATTGAAATTTTTGGAAATTGGAAATTTTGGGTTATGCACATGCACAGAAAAAAAACAGGAAGAAAAGGAATGAGCATCTGTGAAATCTGGCACACACAGGATTCGTACGACTAGACATAATCCATAGAACAACTGCAAGGGGAATGGTATACTTCAGTAAATAAGCTACTTTATTAAAAATGCAAATGACACTAGACCTATAGAATGAGTGCCAGCATTCCAGCTTACTCAGAAGAATGACAGGAAAGTATGACTGACAATTTTTTTCTGCACTTTAAATTTTCCTTTTTTCAATATCCAAAATATAAAGCCATGGGCCATAGAAAGTGTTTATTAAACCTAAAAATGAGCAATTCAAACATTTGCATGAGCCATAGTACAGTGATAAATGAGGAAGAACTGAAATAAAAGCAGTACCAGTGGTGGCAGTATTATTTTCAGAAAGGCTGAAAAAGGGCATTGCTTCTTTTATCCTAAATATAGGGATTGTTATGATAGATAAACACTTGAAAAGTCATAGTGTGAAAGTGTAGGTGGTAGAGCTGACAGGATGAAATCAGTATTTGATCCTAGACCTGTGAGATATACAATAGAAAGTCTAAGTAACTGATGTGATTCTCCTATGTGTGTACATAACTGTGGGTGCAATTCCCTGTGCAAATAGCTTATGAACACGTTGAGATATTCCATGATTACTGTCACTAAATAGTGCGAGCTGCGATCATTATTAATCATTATTTTATTACTGTTATAGTAAAGCTCTAGAAATAGACACATCAGATGTAAAACAGCACTACTCTGTTGACTTTTAGTTTGGTCCTGCCAATGTACATCACCAAGGAGCAGTTCAGTATTTGGACATAGATACAAGGGCAGCTTCCTACACATTGAGAAAATCTGTTTATCTTTTACCTGAGATATATTAGTATATCAACTTTTCCTTCACTATTTTTAAAATGTGTACAATGAAACAGATATTTACCTGTAAAACACCAACCATTAAGTTAAAATAAATTCAAAAACTAACACGTGGCAAAAATGAATGCGGGTAATCCTGGTGGTTTTTTATTAGATTTAATCATACCAGCTTTTCCTGCCTGATGAGCTGGCGCTCTGTATAGCTAAGAAAAAAGAAGCATGAGATTCATCTTTGTTATATGAAAAAGCAGTTTTGATTTTCCATGTGAATGATGTGGCTTGTGCTGTGCTTTTGAGATCATTGATTAGACCTTGTCAGAGAGTTGCTCCTCCTCATACATGAAGCTTTGCAGGGAGAGGGATGCTGTGCCAGGAGGAATGCTACCGGGATGGTAGGTGGGAGCCGTCATACACACCAGGGCTGAGCCAGAGCCCCCAAAAGGCTCCAGAGCACCTCTTGGAGCAGCGTGGCTGTTTGTTTGGTGAGCCCAAGACGTCTTCTACAAGAGCAGGGCTCACAGCTTCCATTTTCTAGTGAATTCCAGCTCATTTATTTACTTTCTGCTCTACTGAAATTCTCTGTGCAGTTTCCCTAATATAAGGTGCTCCCCCAGCTCTAAAGATACAGGGCATTTTGGGGGCTGGGTGTTGAGGACCCACAGGAACAGTCATATGTCAGTAAGGGGGCTCAAAGTTATTATTCCTGCATGCACAGTATCTGCATTGCCTGGGGATCCAGTTCTTCTGGATGAAAAGAGCTATAAATGTAAGGTATTATTAACACACAGCTTTGTAGTGAGCCACCCTCAGGCCACATTAAGGTTTTTGATGTTTCTCGGTTACGTCCTCTAAAGGGGTCTTAACATGATTTCAGAAAAGGAAAGAAGAAAAATAAAGAACCTTCAATCTCTTTTTAAATTTTAAATAAAAATGAAAATGCTTGTATTTTGATTTCTGTTTGGAGCGGATGTTATGTTAAGATGCAGACTGAACATCTTGATTATTCTCTTTTAAAAGTGACCTTGATCTTTTAAAAATGTAAATTAAAATAAAAGATCTGGTGACCTTTTTTTTGAGGTCTCCAAAGAGCTGAGAGGAGCCATCCCTGTCTCCTAGTGTTGCAGGAATACCTCCTGCTAGGGAACGCAGTATCAGACTGCATTAAAAATGCCCCGAGGGCCATATTAATGAGGGAAAATTCACTCTCCACGGCCTTTTTAACATTCAGTAACAGCGTAACTTGTTTGTTTCCTCCGTGTTGGAAATGTCAACAAATGTCATTCAAGTTCTTTGCTTTCCTTTCTTATATTTTGATGTATTATTTGATATGTGTGTGAGAGTGTAGAGTATATTAATAAAGGAGCTTTATTCTCCAGTGAATTAACAGAGGGAGTGTAAGGCTGTACTGAAGAAAGGTTTCTATTAGTTTTGCCATTAAGAAAAAAATAATGCGCTATGAAAGACTTACTGAAGAGAGAGAGATAAAAAGACCTGTTAGCTCATAGTGGTCTATCCTTCTTCTAGCATGGGGTCTCTGTTCGTTACTCTAGGATTTTCCTTGTGACAAATTTTGAGTGCTTTGTCCAGACCATTTCAATACGCTTTTTAGAAAGGTGACTCACATTGCTTTCCTGGGAAACTATTTCAAGTCAAGACTTCTTGAATTAAAATTTCGGAAGTCCTTAACTGTCTTTCATACCTAAATAACAATTTCATAAAGTACTTGGTTCCCCAAAAGTGAGATTCCCAAAGGTCTTCAATGATACTTAGAGACTGTACGTGCCTTAATTGCTTTTGGAAATATGTCTGCAGTTCCTAAACCACTAATATCCTTTGAAATTGTAGCCATTGCCTTTAATGAGGCTGCTAATATTCAGATTAAATTATCCTCTGAAAACAGTAATTTATTATACATTACGGCACTAGGTGCATAATATAATTAGAATAGGTAGAATATGACATTTAACATTTATAAGGCACTTTTTGTACTAGTACAATTATTTAATTAAGGCAGTGCTGATAGGCCCCCAAAACAGTTGGGATTATAATTTTTACATACTATGGGAATGCATAGAAAGAAACAATTTCAGCCCAAACTGCTTTCAAATGTGTTGACGGGACAGAAAAATAATGAGAGGTTAGTCTTTGCTTTCATTATAAGGACAGAGAACTCGCACAGGAGATTATTAAGAGACTTTCCAAAGGACAAATACCAGTTTTCTGTGACAAAGCAGTGAAATTATGTCCCTGTGCATGACAAGATTATCTTTCCATTTCATCTTCAGCCATTTTATACACACTAAATTCTGTTGATTTATATACCTCTGCAATGTGTTAAACAATTCTTTTTCATCTATAACAGTCAGATGTTTCAACTATTTGTAGACACTTAGTCATTGTTATATATGTTTCATTTTTGTTTTGTTTTTTATTCCAATCTATTCTCCTAAAAAAAATACATAGTTTTGTTAAAACATCCCTGGATCCATCTGTGAAATTATACCCTGTAAAACGTTTCAAGACTATGTACCAATGATGTGCTGTCTCCTTAGTGAAATGTGCTTTGAGTGCAGTTTTCAGCAGCCAGGATGGGACGTGATGGCAAGGTGAAGCTCCAGGCATGCAGCTGTGCCACTGGCAGCAGTTCCCAATCTCCTGCGTTTTTTCCATTTCCAGCCATGGAAATTTCCATGAAAATCTCACAAAAACACGGCTATGAAAGGCCAAATACATACCTCATCACTCCAGGATTCCTAATATCAGGTATCAGGAATCTCCTGAAATAAATCAATTCTTGAAGTAGTATAATTTTAAACAATTGCTGTTATGAGAGGGTGAAAAAAACTCACAGGAAAAATAACAAGTCTTGTATAATTCTTCTGTGTTCTATTAATTTGTGACCGCTTTAAACCACCCTCTTAAAACCCTGTAGTTAACTTTCACCTTTCTTTTGCACTACAGGAAGGAAAAAGTTTAAAACTTTATATATGATTGGGAGACTCAGATGAGGAATCTCATCTGACCTCAATTTCAATGACCAAAATTTGTTAAACTGGTGGATCCAGTACATATTTTTTTACTGATTATTTTAAATGTAGAATGATAAACAAAGGGTTAAATGCTGAAGACTTTAACTGATTCAAGTTACAGCACACCTGCAATTGAGGTATAACTACAGTCAAGGAGTCCCCAGTTCTTTGCATTTTTTTCTCCATGTTTGCTCTGTCAAACCTCTCATTCAGCTCATTTCTGCACAGAGAGAGGAGAGGGCAGCTTGGTAAAATCAGCCCTGTCATTAAAGAATATTCTACCCATGCTGGCAATCTCTTGCAGAAATGACAACTTCTTACAAGGAACCAATACAAACGTAGTGGTCTGGAAGTGCTGGAAAACAGTGAATTAGGCACCTGAAATGGGATGGGACTTTGCATTTTCTCCCAGCTCTTTGTGCTTTGGTTAATCGTTTGCTTGCATTTTGATAAGCAGCTGCACTGTGTGAGTGTATCCGAGCCTTGAGATGCTTGTGTTATTTCAGTATATTGCATCATATGGGAAGCAGTTTCCAGATGCTTTCTGACTCATATTGGTAAAGAAATAACTCACACTTTTACTGGATTTTAAGGATGGTAAATTCTTAGCAACTGAAGGCTCCTAAGCAATGGACACTCTATTAAGAGAAGTTAGATTTCTTTCATGCTTCAGAAAAACAGCTGTGGTTGTCAGGTCATGAACAGTTTGACAGAGGAATTATTTTGGCTGTAAGATGGCTTTGACACAGAGACGTAAGCTATATGTATTTGAGATGAAACATGCTGTAAATACTTTGGGCTTGTATGTCACTGCAGTGATGATGTACCCAGTTCCAGAGGTAGCAACAAAACTTGTTTTGTTCTCAGACCTCATGTACTGGAGAGCAGTAAAGCAAGTCACAGCTATTCCTACAAGCTCCGTTGTTGATTTAGGGTGTGCCTTTCTGTTTGCAGGTTTCTCCTGTGGCTCTCCTCTATCATTTTTCATTGCAATGTCTGACCATGTTCTCCAGCATGAGCTGTAGTCAAATGGAAGATATGGTACTTGAGGGAAATATTTCCATATATCTGGTTAGGTTCAGTCTGTTTTCCGAACATGTTTGTGTTATCCCTGTATTCTGTGGCTCTTTATATCGTGCCAGACATGCATCTGTATTTCTGGAGATGGAGCTTTTCTTTAGGTACTGGAATTCCCTACCTTTCATTCATCTTCATGCCATAACAAAGCCATTTTATCACTGTTCTCACTTTCCCTCCTTAGAACGATGAGCACAAGTCTCCTTTCCTACTTCCCCCCTACCCGTTGCACTCCCACTCCTACAATAGGCTTAGGAAAATGTGAGATGATGACTTCATTTGCTGCTACAATTTACCTAAACTGAAAAAAAAAAAAAGAAAGAGAAAAAAAATTAAAATTGTGTAATTTAAGTTGATTTCCAAAGTGGGCAATAATCTCAAAAGAGGGAGCCTAGGACCCTTGCTTCCCTGACCATCATTCAGTTGCAATCAATCTCAGTCATTTTAACAAAGGATTGATTTCTAGCAGTGGCTTTACCATAATTCATCAACCAGTGCAATCTGACCCCACTTTGTGTCTGGAATATTGATCCATGACAGCTGACTCTTCTCAGCTCTGCCTGGTATCTGAGCCAGGACTACGAAGTGTGATGGATGGCGAAAATTGTTAGCTTGTGTTCTGGAGAGAGGTATTTGCTGTAATAACAGACAGTTTGACAGACTCATCTTTACTAGGAATTAATTTCTGTATGAATAGAGTTCATTATTGCAGAATTCACTGGTCTAGTTACTCGTCTCCATTATCTTTGAATTGTGCGTGAGAGAGGTAATGTTGCAGTTAGCACAAAGGCAGAAGCTGTTCTGGCTCTGCACTGAGATCAGGAATGCCCTTTAGATAAGTAGCATAAAAATATGCAACCAGTTTATATCACAGAGTAGTTGAGTTTGGAGGGCACCTTTGGAGAAGGTTTAGTCCACCTGGCTGCTCAAAGCAGGGTCAAATAGAACAGGTTGGCCAGGACTGTGTCCAGTCAGGTTTTGAACGTGTCCTACGATGGAGACTCGACAACTTCTCTAGGAAACTCATTCTGGTGTTCAACTGCCCTCCCAGTAAAAAAGATTTTTCTTATGTTTAAGTGATATTTACTATATTCCAGTCTGTGCTTATTTCCTCTTGTCCTGTCACTGAATACCACTGAGAAGACTCTGGCTCAATCTTCTTTACTCCCCCTCATCAGGTATTTGTACACATTGATAAGATCCCCCCCTTGAGCCTTCTCTTCTCCGGGCTGAACAGTCCCAGCTCTCTCACCCTTTCCTCATAGGATAGATGCTCCAATCCCTTAATCATCTTCATGGCCCTTCTCTGAACTCACTCCAATATGTCCACGTGGCTTTTTCCCTGGGAAGCTCAAGATTATACCCAGCACACCAGAATTGTCTCACTGGTGCTGAGTAGAGGGGAAGGAACGCCTCCCTTGACCTGCTGGCAACCCTCTGCCTAATGCAGCCCAGAAAGCTGTTGGTGTTCTTTGCCACAAAGGCACATTTCAGACTCATGTTCAACTTCGTTTCCACCAGAACTCCCAGGTCCTTTTCTGCAAAGTTGCTTTCCAGATGATTGGGGGTTTAGACTGTTGTACTTGCAGAGTCTTGGGGAAGATCCCATTGATCTTTTTCTCACAATTTCTGATGCTGCGCAGTCTGCTGACCGTCTCCTGCAGCTCCATTACTTGGTGACGCAGACCCTTCACCAGCATACACGTGTGGGCAAAGAGTCCATTTAGCCCCAGTCCCACCATGAGGTCCCAGGCACCTTGGCAGTCCCAGATATGCGGAGCTGCATCCTCCCTTGGGAGCTTGACCTGAGGTGAGGTTTCTGATGTTCTGGGAATAGTTGCTCCAGTGGATTCTGTGGACTGGGCCCTGCTATGTGTCACCACCATTGCAGAGCCATCAGTGGAACTTCTGGTCTCTCTCTGTGCACTAACTGCTCTGTCTACTGCCTGCTTCCGTTCACTGTGCTTGTGGTGCACACCGGCAAAAACATGGCTTGCAGTCAAATTAACCAGATGAATGCTGAAATGTATTTAACACTTTCTATTGTGCTGTCTTTGTTCTAGGTCACAATATGTCATGACCGAAGTGTTATCAGTCCCTTACATTGAATACTATTTTTGAGTCTCAGTACTGTGTACTGGGCAACGTAACTTGCCTCTTTAATTGTAGGGGAAAATAAAGCATAGGGGGGATAGCAGCCAAACAGGAGTTACAAACTAAATTATCAGCAAAGGGGATCAAGCATCCTAACCCTTAGCTCAGTGTCTGCATTATGTTTCCCTTTTATTTGCTCCAGTTTAGAAACTGTTTGCTGTTACCAAGGAAATGAGAGACTCCTTGGTGTCTAGCATGCTCACAAGGCATCCTTGCTATTGATGAATAGGAAAGGGAGCATGAGTATACTCCAGTGCATGTCAGAGATCCAAGAAAAAACAAGCTATTGAAAAGAGAGAAAGTAAACAAGATTATCTGAATAACATCAAGAAATACCTTCAGAAGAGGTTTCACTGTTGTGATCGTTTAGAGGTCTCCAGCCAACTCAGAGATTTATGATGATTCTTAGTGCAAATAAGTGTCTAACACTCACTGATGTCCTGGCAATGACACCCTGCAGAGGGCCTGCCACAGATGCTCTATTCACTATCCCTATTATAATCATCAGCAGGCACTGCTGAGTCCCTCTGTACTAGAAGAAATGAGACATCCTTGTGACACAACTCCCAGTTGACATGATGGTGTACATTGGATAGGTTTTTTTTTGCATTTTTGGTGCCTTTTTCAAGGAGTCTGTGACTCAGAGGTCCATGTTTTAAAACCTTGCTCACATTTTACTTGGGCAAGCCTCCCACAGATTTTGAGAATGGAGACTCCAGAACTTAGTCCAGAAAAAGGAGGGGATGGATCAGTCTCCAGAATTCAGACAGACAGAACACCCTTCATGAGCCAACAGGCATGAGGCAGCATGAGTGGGAAAATATTGGGCCCGAACTGATCCCTGCAGGATGGACACTTCCCTCCCCCTTCCCATTTCGATTAGTTGTTACAAGGATGCATGTGTGCTTGCAGACCTTGCTGTGAATGAACTCAGAAGTGGGAGAATGAGTTGGGTGTGTGTTGGGCAGATAAATTTCATCAGGAAACCAGGTTGGGCTGGGGTGTTATGTTTCTGAGACTGAAAGGTGTTACACTGTGAGTTCCTTGGTTGAGGTAAGAGATGTGCTTCTTGGGCCATTTAGACATACATGGGAAAATCAGTGGGAACTGTGAGACAGTAGGACAGATAATCCAAGAGTTATTTTTTATTTCTTTCTGAATTATGATTATCTGATTGTTTTAATCTCTTCTTTTATATGAACATCCAGCTCCTGGGAAGAGTTTCTGTGATTTCTCACACCATGTGGTTATAAGTATACAGATAGCATGAGGGAGGTGAGGGTACTTTTCTCCTATATTTAAAATGAAAAACTCAAGCAAAAAATCTTCCATCAACATGAAAGGCAACACCTTGTGATGCTCATGGTGAGGAAGGAGGGACTGTCAAGATCTCTCTGGATTTCAGTATCTCTCACATTAAAGTCCAGGAGGCCAGCACCAGCCAGCGCTTTTTCTCTTATGGCAGCAGATATGCCATCCCAGTTTTAGCCTTCTTCTTTGGGGAATGGATGCTGTGGTCCTGAAGCAGCTCTAGTTTTATCCAGAGGATCAGTTTCCTTCACATTTTCAGTCAGTCAAGCATAACAATTGTGCTGATCTTATTCAGGCTGTTAGCTTTTGACAGCGGGCAAGGATAACATGTTGGTGTTGGTCTACTTAGATCTGACATCATCCTTGGGTAGAACTGGACAAAGTGGATTGAGGCATCTGTAGATCCTGTCAAGCAGAGGGCTGTATTTAATTAACTCAATCTAATTCAGAGAGACCTTTACTATGCTTCGTGCTCAATGAAAACACATAGCTCAGTGGCACAGTGCCGATACTGTGCAGTTGTCACTGAGCTCTGCATCCTTCTGGATCTCCACTAACTGCAGAGCCTATGGAAACAATGAATAGCAGGAATCATCACAGACGTTTTTTCCCCTTTTCTTGACTGGAATATTGCAGTTTCCCGTCACGGGGATAAAAAACTGTATTTCGGTTTTCCATAAATTTTTCTGCTGTGGACAGGAAGCTTGTACTGCTCTACTGAAGAATGTAGCTGTTTGCTTGCATAGGGGAGTTTGTCACATATATCAGATTGGTATTTTATAAACAGCAGTAGCTTCTACCCACTCTGGGTGCCATCAAGACAGCATGTTTTGCTTTGTGAACGTTCTATAGCACTGTTGTTCTTTCTTGAAACCAGACATTTGCCTTTCCACCTCAAACTTGAAACATCTTTCTGATTATTTCCTGAATGACAGAAGGAGAATTTAAGAAGAGAAAGTCTGATAGTGTTGGATGTTGTTTTCATAATAGCCCAACAGAAATTAAATATACAGACCTTTGGGATGTGTTGCAATTTACTGAAAAATGCAATCTATTCTTTGAGAATGCTTATGGATAGGAAAGGAAACGTGTCTGTTGTAGTATGAGAATACCTCTAATTGTTTCCCCTTGATTTTGTGTTAATGCACCTAGAACTAAGGGCAGGGAAGAGTGTATTGTATCCACTGCAAATAAATCAGTACAATTAACTGCTGATATATGCACACTGACCTTGAGAGCTAATACATTGCTGCTTCTAATATCAGGAATCTAGTTTAGAACAGGCAGTACAGGGATCTGGCCCTGGATCAATGAAGGAAATGTCTTGAATAAATTGGGACCACAGAGGTCAGTCTTCTGAAAAACATAATTAAATTGGGCCTGAACTGGAAGACTCACACATTAAAGAACTGCAGTGATCAAATGATTAGGGGATGAAGGAGAGGGGGCAGCAGAAAGGGAGAAAGGAACAGCAAAGAGTGTATGATACAGCAGCTTTAGAGATGGTGTTTGAGAATCTGAGTGTTTAGGGGCATAAAGAAGGAAATTTAGTCAAAGGCAGATTAAGTAAAAAAGCTGAAACGTTTAAAACAAATACCAGGATGTGTTGGCACACACTAGAAAGCAAAGAGCATGTAAGGAAATGAGGAACAATAAAGCATGCAGAAAGACAATATTAGGAATGCAACAAGAAAATCCTTGGGTAATGGAGCCTCTTGTTTGCAATATAAATTTAAATGCAGCGTATAGCAACTGGCTGCTCTTATCTGATAAGACTGTCATTCTGTGAGTGGTTGGTGAGCAGAAACTGTGAAGTGAAGCAGAATATATATTTGAAATATTTTGTCTTATATGTTTTATTTTATTGCATGTTTTCCCTTCATTATAATTTTAAGAGACTTGTTCTTTTTTGCTGTCTTAGTGCCAGTGAAAGGTGTTATATGGAGAGCCCTGGGGATTGAAGGCTTTTGTCTATTCATAAATAAACATAGCAAGTATAGCAGAAAAGCAACAATCCTCATCTTGTCTTCCACTCAGCTTCCTCTAGCCTCACCTGGAAGACTTGCCATCTTTCCCAGGATAAGGTCTCTGCATACCAGTCAGAGTTTGACAGGAAAATAGTAGTACCTTGTATGGTTTCACATTCAAAAACTTCACCCTCGTCAGCATGACAGAAATGTCATGATACGCTTGTACTATTGTTATTTATAAAGTAATAAGTTACAGGTGCTTTTTGTTTACCTTCTGTTTGCTTTCATGGTGGTGTTTCCCTGTGTACTCATTTGCCCTAGTCAAGTTTTCTCCACAGCCAGGAAAGTCAGAAACATACTCCACTATATATGAACTTACTACTGGTGAAAGCTGAGACTCTGAGCTATGGTTAAATCACTGAAGCAGAAGAATGTGAGATGTCAGGGAAGTGGGCAGAACTTCTTTCATGGGCTTCTGTGCTGCAGGTACTTGGGGCAGCAGACAAGGCACTGGGGACTAGAGTCACTTCAGCCTTGCACAGACATCCACCTGCTCGGACTACTGTTGACAGCCAGCCTTGGGATGATAATGAACCAGCTACTGAGCTAGGGAGAAGGCTGTAAAAGCTATCTCTTATCTGCAATCTCCCTTTCTGTGCCATGACAACAGACTTCTCCATAAACTGTCTTTACACACATGCACAGTCTCCAGGTACCTTGCAAACAACTAATTAGTAGAAATCAATAGGTATATTTATCTTTATCTTACAGAGGAGAGAGAAAAGTTAAGTGAAACTCATCCAAGGTTACGTATCAAGACAGTGGTAAAGTCATCCAGGTGTTTGTGTTAAGGCCAGATTTCTTCCTCAGAGATGCAGGCACCACGGTCTCTCCTTTAAATGTAATTATGCAAACACTATCCATGACACTAGATTTATATTAACAAATTGTACAGTGACATGCCTTATGTGTGGAAACAGCACTGTGCAAAGAGAAGGTATGACAGTTGAGAGAGCTGGGTTTTCCAGAAGGGACTTGGTGAATAAACGAGCAAGATATATGAGGCATATTGTGCCTCCTACTCACCTGTAAAAATGATGTAGTAGTAGTCTCTTCTGTAAAGTGCATTAAGAACCTGATGTGAAAGAACAGGTGTTACTACCAAAAGTCCATGCCTCCTTTCTCTTTCCCGTCCAATGACACAGCAGTTTGGAAATACGTAACTGTATAAGCAGATACGACATAGACTACAACTTTGAGAACCCACCGTTCACACGGTAGAAATAATGGAGTGTGAAAAGTCCTCCAGAGAAATAGTGAATTATTGTCCTGCATGGGAATCAGAGAGTGAGAGTGACTAGAAAGATTAATTTAACTGACAAATCTAGTTCTGTCCCAACTAAGTGAAAAGCAAGAAAATGCAGTAAAAAGCTTACCAGGCTGACAAAAGAGTCTGGAGGCTGTGGAGGCTATGTGTTGTGTCATGCAACAGCATAGCAGGGGTCTCACGTTTCCTTCTCAGACCTCTGCTAATTTCTTACCAAACCATGAGCCAACCACAATGACAAACCACTGGGGTTCTATTCTCTGTAACAAGGGACCTCTGCTACTGAATGCCTATGATAACATGCTTAGGAATCCTAATCTGGGACATTCAGCAAAAGTGATTTTTTTTTTAGTATGGACTTCAATTTGCCTTGTCCATGTTTCAAAGCATCTCCAAATCTTTGCATTTGACTTTCTGTGCCCAATTAAATTTATGAGAAGCATCAGAGAAAGATCTTTTTGTATGTATGCCTTGTTTTTCCTACCAGTGCCTCTCTGCATGTAGGTTGTACATGAAGGGAAAACTGCAGTCTGTATTGCAAATAAAGAATACTCCTAAGGAATATTGGACAGAGTTTGTCTCTAGGGCTAAATGAAGGGTCAATTAAATAAAAGGTAACAAGCCCAGATAAAGAAGAGTATCCCAATTTTAATCATCCCCCTTTTCCTTTGATGTGGAATGAAATAAGAATATGTAAAAGTTTTTATAAGAATTAAGGTAAGTTAGGGATAAAGAGCTACCTGAGGAGTTGCTGTTACGGCTCAGAGACGAGGGGAATTTGGATTCAGATTATGAGAACAGGCCTTCAATTGTATTTGCAGAAAGGAATAGGGTCTGCTGATGGACATTTATGTTTCACACCATAGGCAATGTCTCTGAGAGCTGCTCCTTAGTACCTTTGCAGCCTCCCTATGTGTTCAAAATGGGTAAGAGAAGGAATAACCGGTAACTTCTCTATTGTGCCGATAAAGCAAAATGCAGGATTGCTTAAAGAACCAGATAAATAAATGAACTGGATGGCTAAAAATAGCAAAGGGGCTTGTTTAGCTGATTCATGAGTTTGTAGGTGAAATCTGATGGAGACTGGCACACAACATTAAAATAGGGGGCAAGGATAAATTTTGGGGGGCATTAAATGAACAACAACAAAAAAATGGACGGACCTGCAAATGGTCTTGGGGAAAAAAACAAGGCAGCCCAAGCCATTTCTAAATAGTGCCGTTGAAAATGCTGTTCTGCATTTTCTGTGTCCCTCTCATTGGGAAATCACCATCCTCCACAGATGTGGCTGCACCGGAAAGCTCTATGAAACAGGTCAAATAGACCTGTTGTTGATGCAACACACCCCAATGACTGGGGGAATGGATTATTTCTTCCCCTGGCCAGGAGCCACCAGGTAACTGCTCAGTTGCTTTGGGTCTTCTCTTACTCCCCACCTGCAGCTTCTTATCAGCTTTCTCAGGCAATTCAGGGACAGTGTCTTGTGCCTGAAGAAAAGCAACACTGCATGCATCTGAAGTAAACACAGATGCACATGCACATATCAAGTGGTGGTACCTAAGTCTGTTTACTAAACGTTTACACTTGGATTTTCTAAATGGCCTCTTTCTCTTCAGTTTGCTTTTGTACGCCTACAAGTAACTGTCCGCATGTTTCAATTTTGTGCATATTCAAAAACCATGCAGGTAGCTAAGCAGTTTTTTGCCCCAACAAATCAGGCAGTTAAAGCTTGTGGTTTCCAGTCAGTGAAGGTAGAATAATGCAAGTGCAGCTATTTTCACAGGTAAAATCACACTAGTCAACAAAGTCTGGCTATGATTATTAAGGTTATAATGTGCCACTCACAAGGTCTGACTAGAGCTAGGGTTTTTTTTCTATTTGGCCCGTTTTACCCACTGATATGTATCAGTCCATGTTGACAAAACCTATTTGTGAGATTGTTCAGGATTCATGAGACCACTTTAGGAAAGGTGTTAAATGAAGCATTCAAAATATTTGTTTCTAGTGTTTCTGAGATGTAATATTTTCATTTTGAAATTATGTGTTTTGTGTAGGTATTTGTCTAAAGTAGTGTTATTTTTAATGAATAAATCAAACATACCTCTTGGATTCATGCTACAGGACTGAATTAATTTAGTTACTACAATCAGCATTCAGGAATTAAAAACTGAACCATAAGCTTCAGGACAGATACAAATGAAACTGACCTTGACATTGAAGGTCATTCTAGAGTAAAAATTTCAATCTTCTGCAGCACAAGAAATTTAGGCTAATTGCTAACTGGAATTTTAAGCCCATGTTTCTTTTGCTCTGTTCTCTGTGTGTGCATGAACGGTTTTCAGTCCAAGCTTCAAGAGGTATGATGCCAGATCAGACAAGGTCTAGAGATTAGTTATAATGAAGTAGTGGCACCTGTACCCTTTAGGTGGAAACTCTCTTATTTTGTTAACTAGATCATTAAATAATACTCATATTTGCATAATGTATTTGCAGAAACTGCAGTCCCCATTATAACAGCAGTGTAACTATTTTCACAGAACAGTGTTACTATCTAGTGCCAGTTATTTAAAAAACATCTCAGGAGCATGGACCTTCAAGGCCCATTGAAGTGAACTGGAATGGGGCATCCAGGTTCCCTGAATAGTTTTCCAGGTCTGCATCCTCATCAACATTTACATCTCTGAGCTGCAAGGAATGCACTTTCCTGTGGAAACTAGTAGAAAGTCTGGCTTTCAAAGGATGTGTGTCCCTGACTGACATACTCCTGAGTTATATTAGGACTGTAGAGTGAGCTTACTGCTTATTAGACACCAGAGAACCTGTAGAGCTCAGACCACCTTAAGAGCAGAATGGACTGCCTCTTGTCTACAAAGGCTCAAAGGCTGAACTCTGGTTAAAGCCTTTTCAGCAGCCAGAATATTAATAATATCTCTCTTCCATTTAGATTCTCTGATGCCTAACAAGAGGTGGACTCACGATGTTTTATTTCCTTTGCAGAAGTCTAATAAAGCTAATGAAGTCTCTCTCTTTGCTTTCATGAAACTTACTTTATATTCTTGAAATGTGTGAGTAGTAAATATTTGTGAGGCTTCTGCACTTCAGGTTTCATCTGAAGTGATGAAAATGTCCCAAATGTATTGTAGGGAAGTGCCAGACAGGCAGATGCTCAGAAGTACACAGAATGTGTTCACTAAGTTTTATTTTCTCAGAAAATGAATATCAAAACCTTGACTAATTTTGCATATTTCTTAAAACTGAATGGCTTATAAATAATGTCTTCATTTCAGCAAAGTGCTAGTAAAAGTGAGATGGGATCTAACAGACAAACACCTTGTTTCCTCTTGACTTATGATCTCTTGCTGCATTTCCCAGAAACTAGGATGTAAGCGCATCCTATGATGTAAGTGCTCTAGGGTCACTAAGGCTATTAGACACAGATACTGTCCAGCAGCCAGGGGTCCATAGCTTTGGCAGAGAAGCTACAAATATATTATGTTTCTCCTGGATTAAAACCTCTGTGAAAAATAAAAGTCTTCATGTACATACATATGTGAACACATACACTTTTCCATTAGTGCTCAAAATGCCCTTTCTGGGTAATGTCTATATACTGCAAGAAAGTGACTCTAGGAAGGGAATTTGTACCATGTATTTCAAGAGCCCACCTAAGCAGCACTTGCTAGTAGTTTAACTATGTCAAACAGAAACAAGCTGCTGATATTTTTGACTGACTGAAATTTGTCTGGTAAGGTTTGGGGTCAGTATTGTCTTTCAAGTATTACAGATGTTAGACCTTCACAGAAGTGTCCAAGGTTCTTTTTTTGACCGAAGTAACCTGAAATGTAAAGAGGTGACTAATTGTAGGGGTTAACTGTGCTGGAACATTAGCATATGGATTTGTTCTTTTAGGGTGTATGGAAAGTACTGATTTAATACAAGAAATGAGATGCCTTAGTAAACTAGGAGACATGAAAGGATGAAAACATTTATCTGCATTAAAG
Organism: Nyctibius grandis; assembly: GCF_013368605.1. Lineage (NCBI taxonomy): Eukaryota > Metazoa > Chordata > Aves > Nyctibiiformes > Nyctibiidae > Nyctibius > Nyctibius grandis. The sequence goes on from NC_090658.1 coordinate 32,944,740, forward strand.
CTGTGAAGCTGCTGTGCCAGACACCATCAGTGTTACAGCCATGTACTTCATCAGAAAAGATGCTGTATGAGGTCAGATGATCCCCTACCAAAATCTCTCAGTGAATAGAGATTTGCGGTGTGTAAAATAATGTATGTTCCACCACACTCGTAGCCTGGTGATGCAAGGATGCTCAGGTTGTAAGAGAATTACATCTGACCTAGCTCTGCACTTGACTGGCTATATCGATAATTTTGGCTTTTGATAAATGCATTGCTTCAGTCTTGGGAATGGTAAAGGAATTGGGCAAAATCAATATTTAAAAAAAGAAATAACATGACTAGTGTCAGAGAAAGATCAGGAAAGAATTAAGAAAAATAAAGAAAAGCTTCCCAAAAATGCACACAAATAGATACAAGTTTTGCCGATGAAAGACTGAGACATCATTTTCTTCCTGTGTGAGTTAGCCCTGCCTAAGAAAATATTGGGTTATTTCCTTGGGGATCTGTTGGATGGATTAAATCAGCCTTCACAGAGTAAGCCCTCTTGAAAATTACCTTTTATGGATTATCCTTTCCTCTGTTCTGGATCCAGTTACAACCAGTTCTTTAAAGATTGCAACAATAACAGAAACATTCTTACATTCCAGACCATCCTATGAGTCAATTTCATTTGAAGGCATAGACCTCTTTAGCATTGCTCTTCCTAAATACTACCAAACTAGGACTGCTTCCAGGGCTGGGGAGCACAGAGCAGGTAGAATAGACCCCCCAACTACTTGGAAAGGTGAAAACAAGGGAACAGCACTCAAATGAAGCAAACTGCATAAATGAACCTCATGATGGTACTGGGATAATAAAATATTTTTGGTTGCAACCTTGCTATGGCTGCAGTGTTCAAGAAAAGAGCAATAAATTTGTTACAATTCACCCAGAGTTCCTTTTTTTCTGTTACTGTGGAAGCAATATCAGTCAAATTAATATGGGTGGAGCTTAATAAAGACAGCCACAAATACCTGAGGAAATGTCTGCTTGTAAATGTTCCCCCTCTGTGATTTATAAAATGTAAGGTGGCTGGAGAAAGAAAGCACTTGACACGTTAGAGCTATTATTTCTTTTCAATAAAAGTAGCTCCTAAGAAGGCCTAGCCAAAATCTAAGTGGCACTGTACGTACGCACACCTGATGATAAGTGGCTTTACCCCTGAGGAGTGCAGCAACCGAGGCAAACACAAAAGACAAAAGCTAAGCAAAAGTAGTGTGGTTATGCTGAGTTTAGACCCGTAAGCACATAGGTACATAACTGCCTTTAAACACCTGAATAGTCTCACAGATGCTCACAAAACTGCCAGTGGCTTAACACCCAAGCCATATTTCAATGCACGTAGTCCTGGGGACAGATTCAGATGCAGAGATATTAACTTTCCTTACTGCCATACTCATCCATTATTGAGTTAGGCATAAACTACCTGCACAGGTCAGGGAGTACACGAGACCTACCTTTCCCACACAGTTTTTGGCAATGCAAGGGATTAAGGAGTAATTTTTGTCCTGACAGTGTCCCACCTCCTTTTGCATACCGTGGATTAAACTGCTTCACAGAATATGCATGAAACTTCACGTGTCACTGGAGTCTTTCAAGCTTTGTAGCTGGGGGTTAGATTTCCTAGTTACAGAGGTTCACTGAAAAAAGAGATAAGAGAAGGTTAAGAAAAAGGAAAAGGGCAGCTCCCAGAAAAGAAAATCCAGTTCCTTCACAGCACCTACCAGGCTGAAGAAAAGTATATGAACTCACCTATAAAGTCCCCGGAAGGTGGGTCACACGGCACTTGGAGACAGTAAAATCAGAGCCGCTATCCACTCACCTCCCCCTCTTTTTTTCTGTCTGTCTTTTATTTCCCAGCCTGTATGCTGCAGCTATAGCTTATTTATCTGACAGTTACCTTGTACTTGGTGCTGTGGTACGCAAAGGTTATTGGAATTTATATGCAAAGCTCAATGAATATAGAATTAAAAAATGCCTCAGAGACATTCCTGAAATGAGATGCCAAATCTCAGAAGTTGTATCTTTATGAGGAAAATTTGAATACAAAACACCAAGGTTTATGACTCTTGCACATATTAATTCATACCAATCCGTGTTATAAGAGGACTAAAGGGGCTATTTTTCATCTCGGGCTGAGACAGGAACTCTGCCAGATTTACTGACTTGCTGTGAGAAATCTACTTCATCTGGCTGATAGATACCTTTAAAATGTAAATCGGAATTGTGAGCTTATCACAAGGCTACCATTAGCAGCCATAAAATGCTTGTTGTTGCAGGTCACAAGAGATTTTGGGAACAAGGTGAGCAAACTGGTCAGCAAAAACAGACTCTAAACTTGACACTTTATTTTCTGTCTTATATGAAAGTTACCAGAGCTGAAATCAAAACAATTTTTATTATACATCCATCCCCTTGGCAACTAGCAATTACCATGACTTTGTGGGAGAGTCTAGATTTTAGAAGGTACTATTATAATTGTGCAGACTCAAGAATCCTTACCTCATCTGTGGCCCAGGTGCTTTGTCTGGAGAGAAAAAGGAAAACCAGCTGCCCTATGGAAACCCCAGATGTTCTCCTTAAGGAGCCCAGTCCACCTCTGTCCTCTCCAGTGTCCTATAGATGGCCCTTTGGGTTTGTACCCTATTTGCTGTGTCGTGAATTGATTACTTCAGGATTACACTGTAGAGAAAGCCAAGGCTTAGAATTTTGAAATACCAATTATAGCAAAAGACCACAAAGGCTAGAAATTTCCTCTGCAGACAAACAATATTTTTATTAATACTTGCGAATGCATTCAATAACTGGAATGACAAAAGCCATATTTCCGTCCTAGTACGACTGTTACTGATTTGTCCTCCTGCTGGTAAAAGCACATATTGCGCTCTCTGTATCTTTTTCATGCACACATGCAAGCACACACAGGCAGATGATGCACTTTCAAACCATCCACAGATGGTTTCCCCATCAGGGTTTACTTTGCCATTTAGACCTCCTGCTTCACAGCCTCCTCTCGGTGTTGCAGTCCCTATTTTCTGTAATTAACTTCTGTTCCTCCCCCCATTTCTTTTTACAAACGCTTTTCACTCTGATGCTTAGAGTCAACCGTCTCCCCAGAGCACTGTGATATTTAACAGCATCCGGAAAAAATGTGGTTAGAGAATTGGGCCACTTAAAGGAGACACTGCTCTCGTAAGTGTGCATTCACATTTTTGAATAGACATTCAGAGGGTGGGAATGTAGATGAGGGAGAAGCTATGAAAGAGCTTATTACTAATTAACTGTATCTATTTTTCCCCCTTATAAACTGCTTTTTGTTTATCATTTCAGCTGGTAGGGTAATACGCTAAATTAAAGCTGCAGAACACAATTATAATTAAGATTCAAAAAGCCAATTTCCTGTTGATAAACTACTAATTGATAATAATGTAAGCGATATTTATAGCTCTTCGCTAAGTATGCCACAGATTTGCATCAATAACATACTTGCTAATCTCCAAACATTTTATTCGGTAGCCTTTTATTTACTATTGAAGGTAAGATTACTCTTCTCAAGCCATCCTTTCTAGAAGTATCTCTCTTTCATCTTGTTTGCAGAGTTCAGCAAACACAGATGCTTCGGTCCTTTCCTCTCCTATGAAATAGTAATAATGGTATATAATTACCAACATCACACTAAGCAGAAAACCTTACTATGAAGAACATACTATACATAGTTCAGCACTCATAACATCTTGCATTTCTACAGCTCCTTCTTTCTGAGTCATCTCACATATTCTATAGATGGGAAACCAAACCGCCTTACCCAGGAGAAGAATCGTCCACCTTTGGGCAGATCCCCGAGCGCAGGGCCCTAGTTTTCATTCCTTTCACAGGGAGGTGGAGCAAGACCTCTTTAAAGAGGTCTTTAAAAAAAAAATTACTGAAATGGTAGATTTTGTTTTGTGTTTGGTGTATGTTACTGGCAGATTAATAACTAACCTTTATGATTTCTTTTAATTATTATAAAACATCTGTGTAACAGTCATTTCAGCTGTGTGAAGTGTAAATAATTGCGATGTGACTTTTTTGAGATGTTTCTTGCATCATATGTTTGCTAAAGTTTGAGTGGCCTCATAGTACTTATTATTGGAGTCATTATGAGACACTGTGTATTATCCCATCATGCAGACAGCAGTAAGAGAACCAGCTTAGGCACAGGTGACTGTCTGCCATCCACTGCGTAAGCACTGGAGGGGCAATTGATGAAGCACGAGGGTGTCTCATCTCTGATTGTGCCATGATTGCTCTTGAAACATGGGTGCCAAAAACTGCTAAGCATATGAGCACCTGAATGATTGAAAAGGGATATGGTGTACACCAAGAACCAAGGACAGTGATGCAAAGTTACATGGTGGGGTGATGTAGGTTAAAATGAGGCAAAATTACCATGTTGGGAATTACAGCATGAATTGTGCCTGTAGCTACTGCCACAAGTGAGGGGCTTGGAGACTAGAGCATACCATCTTGGCAAAAAAGCCAGGGAGATACCTCACAAAAATATAGCTCTTTGTCAACCTGCCCCTTTCCTCAAAGGGAGAATGAGGGTTAGAAATGAATCATCTGCCCATTCCTCAGCCCTCCTTGATAACAGAGTCTGGGCAAGGGAGAAACAGAAAGAAAACAATTTTACATATATCCTGCACGTGTGAGAAGAAGGTCAGCAAACCTATGTAAGAAGATGCTCCCAAACCTGAAGCAGGGCTGCAACTTCTTCCAGCCACAACTGTCCCTATGCGTCAGCCTGTTAATACATTTTGTTTATTCTTCAAAGACTCATACCTTACAGTTCAAGATGGAAAAGCATGTGAGAGCTGGAAAAAAAAGGGAGATAATGTTGCAAAGAGAAATGCAAGGGAGGATGCAAGGGAGGACTGTGGACGCAGGTGAGGACCCTGCTGTCACTACAACCAAAAGGATTGCAGCATGAGAGCATGAGGGTGTCAGAAATCTCACCAGGAGCCTATGGTAGCACAGGTTTCCCCTGCATCTCTTCTCGTTGGAGCTAGACAATGTCATCCTTCCCATAGGTTGGCCGAGCACAGGGTGAATCCAGGTGATGATGATGCAAGCGATTTCTGCTTCCTGTGCTGCCTGTCATGAATTTTATTATGGGTGGGCAAGTGAACTGACTCGCCCCAGGACTGGCCAGATAATTACATGGCCATTACTAACCACATTACTGAAGGGTAAATATGCAGTTATTTTTATCCATAAAATCAGCTCTTTCAACCCTAAGACTAATTCCACATTATTATGCAGCGGTATGTAATTACTATAAGACAGCTTCTACCTCAAAGAAGCAGGCACTATTCCAAATGAAATCTTTCAGGGTTTTAAGCCATGGAATCTGACAGCGGGATTTGTCCTCTACCAGCTACCCAATAAAAATTATAAAACTGTAACTAGAAAATAGGTAGTCATAAGACCCTATTACCAGGCATAGGCACTAACAATTTCTATCTCATTCAGATTTGGAACCAAAATCCCTTTTTTTTTTTTAAATTTTTTAGAAAGAATGCATTATGTGGAGAGACATGTTGCTATAATACTTAACCTTCCCACCCCAGGTGATCCCCTCCTGAAAGGAGGCACTGAGAAGTCTCTCTGGAGGTAGATATTAGGTGAAATATAAGAGAAAAGGTAGCCATATCATAACTGCTGTTGTTCCTTTTAACTCTTTTTATTTCTTGCAGGTGCTGTTGCGTGATTTACCATGGAAAAATTGCTCTGCAGCATCCTGGTTTTTGGAATGGCTGTCATGGTCAACGCTTGTCCCAAATATTGTGTCTGTCAGAACCTGTCTGAGTCTCTGGGGACTTTGTGTCCCTCCAAGGGTCTCCTATTTGTACCACTAGACATAGATCGAAGGACTGTTGAACTCCGACTTGGGGGGAATTTTATTATTAATATCAGCCGACAGGATTTTGCCAATATGTCTGGACTTGTTGACCTTACTCTGTCCAGAAACACAATCAGTTACATACAGCCCTATTCTTTCACTGACTTGGAGAGCCTTCGGTCTTTACATCTGGACAGCAACAGGCTGCCTGACATTGGAGAGGATATTTTGAGAGGCTTAATTAACCTTCAGCATTTGATTTTAAACAACAACCAGTTAAGCAGCATCTCTGATGAAGCCTTTGAAGATTTTTTGCTGACATTGGAAGACTTAGACCTCTCTTACAATAACCTCCGAAGCATTCCCTGGGAATCTATAAGGAAGATGATAAACTTGCACCAGCTCAGTTTGGATCATAACCTGATAGATTATATTACAGAGGGGACGTTCGCAGATCTTCAGAAATTGGCCAGATTGGATCTAACATCCAACAGACTTCAGAAGCTCCCCCCTGACCCTATATTTGCCAGATCTCAAGTAATTCCATTAGCCGTTACCCCGTTTTCTCCACCTTTGTCTCTCAGCTTTGGGGGCAACCCTCTGCACTGCAACTGCGAGCTACTGTGGTTAAGGCGACTTGACAGAGATGATGATATGGAAACTTGTGCTTCTCCTGCAGGTCTAAAGGGAAGGTACTTCTGGTATGTACGGGAGGAAGAATTTGTTTGTGAGCCTCCTCTTATTACACAACATACTCACAAGTTGCTGGTTTTAGAAGGGCAAACTGCGACACTGAAATGCAAAGCCATTGGGGATCCCACCCCCATCATTCATTGGGTGGCCCCCGATGACCGTCTCATTGGAAATTCTTCAAGGACAGCTGTCTATGACAATGGCACCTTAGATATCCTTATCACCACCTCCAAGGATTACGGGACTTTCACATGCATAGCAGCCAACGCTGCTGGAGAGTCCACCGCAACAATTGAGCTCTCAATTGTTCAGCTTCCCCATCTTAGCAATGGCACAGGCCGAACAGCCCCACCGAAATCCAGGCTCTCGGACATCACCAGCTCCAGCAAGTCTAATCGTGGAGAAACAAAAGGCCCACCAGAAAGAGCTGTGCTGGTGTCAGATGTGACCACTACCTCAGCTTTGGTCAAGTGGACAGTGAGCAAGTCAGCTCCTCGGGTAAAAATGTATCAGCTGCAGTATAATTGCTCAGATGATGAAGTCCTGATCTACAGGTAAATGCAATTGCTGTTTTTCCCTCTGATGACGGCAGGGGTAGGAAAGCAGGATATGAAGTCTTTTGCTCTTAGGTCACTGATTTGACTTTGATCAGAGATAGCACTGTCACTGCCACCGGTAGCATTAGTGGTATCTGATAAATTTGCGTTGTGTCTGTCAGTTTATGTGTTGGTCTGTTCATTACTTTTCTGTCTAAAAGTCATACATTACAAATCTCTATAGTATTCATTCTCTAACAACAGTTGTTTTCAGTTAAATTTCCAGTTTAGGAAAAAATAATACCGCAGTTGGTAGCCTCCTTACTAGGCTTAACAAAGAAAGAAAAACTTGACAGGCTAGAAGTCAGAAGTTTCCCTTTCCACCTCATGTTGGTGGGATTTAAACATACTACTGAGAGAGGAAACGACGTGGGAGGAAGTTTGTGCTGTCTACCCATAACACAGGCTCTAATTATTCTGCGATTCAAAATTCGGGGTTGCTAGCAAGAGATTTTTCACCTATATGAAAAAGCTTGTTTCTTACTTCACTAACATCTCTTCTACACAAATGTAATGGCTGACAACTTTGGAGTATTTAATGTTTTATACCATATTAAATGCAAGAAGAGATAATTTCAAAAGTAAGACCTGAATGTTCATTATACTCCTCCAGTTCTACACCTCCTCCAACCTCTAATGATGTAAAGCAAGAGTCACTCTTGCAGTGAACCTAACTGTGAAAAAGAAAGAAGCAATAAATGTTAGGGATTAAAAATGGGCAGGAAACTGCTTAACAGTACAAGAAAACAGTGTTACTGCTTTCTGCTTCTGTCTTGGAAGAACGATTGATGTAGTATGTTCATGGTAACGCTGAATCCCTAGAAACCACACTTTCATGCCTTTTTATTGCAGAGGCAACAGTATCAGATGCATTGAGCTGAAGTCTGTCTTTGGATACGTGTGAGCTACCAGCAGAAGTCACAATCTCAGGGCAAAGTAGAACGAAACACATAAACTCCTATAACTTTACAAGCATCCTGAGGCCAATGGAGAAAAACTGGTTCTGGTAGAGGAATAATGGGATTTGGATTTTGACTCCGAGAACAAACTCTGGCCAAAATGTATTCAAAGCCATTGATTTCCTTGGTAGGCTTGGAGTAACTATCTGCTAGCCTGCAGACTACTTTGTCCTGCAGTGAGACCGGAGGCACCAGTCAAGTCATGGTACTCAGCCTCCAGATCACAGAACAGACCTTACTATTTTCTCCTTTACCAGAGTGTAATTTTCTTTAACCTGAGAAAGTAAAACCAAGAGGGAGTAAATGCTCATGTGACATTTTTCACTCACTCTTCTCCTACAGTGAAATCTAATTTTAAAGTTGTTTTCAGAATTGAATGTTTAGTTGACAAGGATAAAATTTTGTGTCAGAAATGCTTTTACCTCAATCAGTTGTAGAACAGAAATAATAAAGTGATTTATTTATCTACTCCAAAATCAGTCACTCTTTGCCAAAAGTAGGAATATTGACCAGCAAGTCCAAAGAAAATTTTTTTAAAGGACGTTTATTCAAATAATGAAAAAATCTGAGGAAATTCAGTTCTGCTCACTTCAATTCCTCAATTACAAAAATATGCTGAAATAATCAAATCAATTAGCAGGTGCAAATTATTTGCCTTGCTCTGGCTAATGTATTCTGGAACTGGTGTGTTAGCTTTGGGACTTGCAACTATGTGGAGTTAAATAGAATGAAACGATAAGATAAAACTAACTAATGATAAAGTAATAGGAATAGAACGAAACAAAATGTGCTACTGTCAGTTTTTCCTGAGGCAAAGCTTTTGGCTAAAACTCAACAGTATTTAAGATCTTGAGACCAGTGGAAGTCTGAAAAAAATAATCTGAAGGATGCGTATAGTCATATGACACTGTATAGTGAATTTGGCCCAGTGAACAGGAATATCCTTGTAACCAGTAAGAGACGTTAGTGGATGTTGTCGGGTGTTGGAAGTGATGAGATGTGTTGATTTGATGAGGAGGAGGATCACCAGGGTAAATAAAACAAACAATGCAGAAGCAAAGACATGCAATCTAGTAGCTGGAGGGGTGAGAATTGGGTGCCATGGGCAGAAATGAGAGAAAGGTGCCATCTTGCCAGCCTGATCTGGAGGAACAAGTGGCTGTCAAGGTGTCAGGCAACCCTAAATTCTTATCTCCAGTGCTGCCTCTCAGTGAGGTTTTAGCCCTTTCTTGCTTTACTTGGTTGTGGCTGTTTTCCAGATGCACAGTGAAGACAGTGCTATTTCCATAACTCTCCCATCGGGCCTTTTGAGTATTCATTGGTGATGCATAGCTCTTTTCATTCACAGCTCTCAAAAGCCCGTCACCAAAGAAAACAAATTTTATTTCTCTACATTTTGCACCAGGGAAAAATGAAGAATAGAAAGATAAAGTGAACTGTCCAGCGCCTGAGTGTTAATCAGTGGCACTCATAATATCGAGACCAGTTCTTATGACTTTCAGCCAGGGAACCACTCAGTCCCTTAGAGTTAATTAACTAAAGCTGTTTTGCTTTAATTGGTCAGATGCATGTCACTGCAATGAGCATGTAGAAAAACCTAAGGGAAAAGGATTTCTACAGCACTTTGCTCTATAAAATGCTGTATATGTGCTAAATGGGAAGTGATACTGCTTAGCTGCTGAAATGATGGGTACTTAATATAGGTTAAGATATGTCAGTGTGCCAGGACTGAGGCACACTGGCTGTGTTCAGCTTGAAGGAATCCTGCCTCACTAGCAAGAAATGTATGCACAAAAGACAAAAGTTTGCTGCATTCTCTGTCAAGAAATTTTCATTAATATTGTACGCACAGTGAAAGAGTGAAAGAAGAAATTCTTCCCTCCCCATTGATATCATCATCTCTCCTGATCATTACCCAGGACATCAGTCCCTTTCCCGCTTCCATCCCAGCTGTGGTCTTCCACTTACAGGAGCTGCAGATGGTGCAAAGTGGACCACAACAGGATTCAATGGCCCCATGAAAATTCAAAGTTGTGGGAGATAGTGGCAAGTGTTGTCTGTTGGGCTTTCTGTTTTCACTGAGCTGAAATGGTATCAGAATCTGAAGTCTGGCTCTGGATACACCAGTGCCATTATAATGAGGATTAGCAGGAGGATCACTGTCTGCTTCTCCCTCTGACCTCCCCTTGTACTTGCTGTCTCAGGGCCATTGCTCAAGCTAGCAGCAGGTTTTTATCTCTTTCAGTGGATTCAGGATGCATGTTTCCGATACTGATCTAATGAGCCCAGTCCTGGATCAGCACTCTGTTCCACATGGCTTCCCAGAGTGAGAAGGAGAAGCTGAAGGGAAGGGAGTGATAGCTTGTACAGATGTCTCAAAGAGGTATCTTGGTCAATGTCAACTTGCAAAGACAATGACTGCCCCTAACATTGGCACCAAATCAATAACCCGAGGCTGGTCAGAGGTGACAGGCTGTATTAACTTTTCCAAATCATTGGTAGAAGGGAATTTTCCCTCTTTAATGGAACATGCACTTAACTCCTGGTGGTATCTCAGAGCTTCCTTTTTGTGCCTTCACCTGTGCTCATATTGAAAAAGATCCTACAATAGGGGCCTGGGTTGGAGTTGTGTGTCACACACAGGCGAACACCATTGCTTTACTGATTTGTGTGTACTCCCAACGAGTTCTTTCTCTCTCTGACTTGTCCTTGCACTGTTTTTAGTAATCCTGCTGTCAAGATAATGATATTGTTTCACCTGGAACAGAGCCAGAATTCCTCTCTTTCTAGGCAGAGTGAGAGAAAAGCTTGTTTTGCTTTTTTTGGCTTGTTGAGGGTTTTTTTAAACTTGATTTTCTTGGTTTTTTTTTTTTCTTGTGTTGTATTTTTTCCCTTTTCTGATTTATATTGCTTATTCATTCTAACTTTTCTTTCCTCTTCACTCTCCTTAACTGTCCTATTCATCTTTGTGCTGTTCAAACCCATGCTACACTGGATGGAGAAAATGGAAATTGTTGGTAATGTTATGAAGCCACATCATGGCCAGCAGGTGCCACAGAGAGAAGATAATAGACTGCTATCTATGTCTTCTGTTCATATACACAGGTTATGAGAGCAGGCCCTTTTAAAGTGGAAATTAAAATTTCTCTGAGAACTGCAAGTAATTTTTTTAAACTACTGTCACATAATAAGGTCCCTTGGTTGGCACATGTAGCTATGGTTTATGCTGCTCCAGTCATCAAACTGGATATACATGGGTACTGATGGGATGCACCCATGAGTGCTGAGGGATCTGGCTTGATATCAGTGCAAGGCCATTAACTTTGAACAATCATGGCACTTGGTAAAGATACCTGAGGACTGGAGAAAAGCAAATATCACTCCTGTCTTCAAAACAGGCAAGAAGGAGGACTCAGGGAACTACAAGCCAGTCAGCCTCACCTCAGTCCCTGGGAAGGTGATGGAGCATCTAATCCTGGGAACCATTTCCAGGAACATGATGGACAAGAGGTGACTGGGAGTCATCAGCATGGATTCACAAAGTCATTCTTCACAAACCTGATAATGTTTTATGATGAAATAACTAGGTTGGTGACAAGGCGAGAGCAGTAGATGTCTACCTTGACTTCACTAAGGCTTTCGACACTGTGTCATGAGATCCTTGTAGAGAAGCTGATGAAGTATAGGCTGGATGAGCAGTGAGATGGATTTAAGACTAGTCAAATGGCTGAGCCAGGAGGGTTGTGATCGGTGGCATGAAGTCTAGTTGAAGACCAGTAACTAGCAGTATACCCCAAGAGTCACTACTGGTCCACAATCTATTTAACACCCGTTTAATATATTCATTAATGACATGTATGATGGCACAGAGTGTACCCTCAGCAATTTTGTTGATGACACAAAACTGTGAGGAGTGGCTGATATACCAGTGTCCTGCTGTCATGCAGAGGGACCTTGACAGGCTGGAGAAATGGGCTGAGAGGAACCCCATGATATTCAACAAAAGGAAATCCCAAGTCCTGCCTCTGAGAAGGAATAACCCCATGCACCAGATACACTGGGACCACCTGGCTAGAAAGCAGCTTTGCAGAAAAGGACCTGAGGGTCCTCATGGACACGAGATTGAACATGAGCCAGCAATGTGCCCTTGCCATAGAGAAGGCTAATGGCATCCTGGGCTTCATTAGGAGGAGTGTAGTCAGCAGGTTGGGAGACCTGATCGTTCCCCTCTACTCAGCACTGGTGAGGCCACACCTGAAGTAGTGTCCAATTCTGTCTCCTCAGTACAAGAGGGACGTGGGCATACTGGAGAGAGTTCAGCAAAGAGACACTGAGATGATTAAGGAACTGGAGCACCTCACATATGAGGAAAGACTGAGAGACCTGTGACTAGTCAACCTGTAGAAGAGAAAGCTCAGGAGGGAACTCATCAATGTATACAAATATCTGAAGGGAGGGTGTAAGAAGATGGAGTCAGACTTTTTTCAGTGGTGCTCAGTGCCAGGACAAGAGGCACTGTCTGAAGGTACACAGGAGGTTCCATCTGAACATCAGGAAATACTTTTTTACTGTGATGGTGACTGAGGACTGGCTCAGGTGGCCCAGAGAGGTGGTGGAGTCTCCATTCTTGGAGATTCAAAAGCCATCTGGACATGGACCTGGGCAACTGGGTCTAGGTGGCCCTGCTTGAGCAGGAGGATTGGACAAGATGACCTTCAGAGTTTCCTTCTAACCTCAACCATTCTGTGATTCTATAATACCGAGTGTCATTCAGGTGGGCACTTCCTTTGACACTGTGAGGTAATCACTGAAGAAAAGATATTTGTAACTGTCCCTCTAGAAAAGTACAGCACAATTTGCAAAAGCCAGAGCCAAGCGAATTTGGGTGTGCTTAGACAGATAATGTGGATTTTAATGCAGACGCTTTTCCATTCTTTCATCCTTTTCTGTAGTATAAGTCACCCTTAAACGCACAACAACGACAGTAACTGTGTATTGCACCCATCACTTTTAGCCAAGATCAGAAGTTTGTTACAAAATGCACAACTGAAAGCCACTTCTTATTTGAAGGAAAAACATGCAAGAAGAGTAACCCATATCCGACAGAGAAAGGGATGGAAGACCAGAGGTCTGCAAAGCAATGCCTGTCCTTAGGGTGAAAAGAGCGAACACTAGATGACCTGTTCTACCATAGAAATCCTACCTTCTCCTGGGAAAGTTAGGAGTACATTTTTCTTAGTCTAGACTCTCCTTTCAAAAGTGTTTTATACATTTAAGAGCATCAGACTTATGATCCGTGCAACTTAGGCACTGGCATACTTAATTCATTTTGAATAAGAGATTGAACTGAAATATAAAAATCTGCAAAATAGTATCTTTGGGCCTCAGTTTCCCATCTGTAACCCGGGGTGACAGCACCGCCTTGCCTCATAAGGATAAACACATTAGAAAATATTGTGGAACCAAGAGCCCACATAAACGAACAGGGAGACTGTTGCTTTGAAGTCATTGTGTGGTCTGCAGCAACAGGGATAGTCATGAATGATTAAGAAGGAGCATTACATAACTGCAACACAAGGCATCTGGCAACAGAGATTGTGTCTGGTTTATGTGTAGAGCACCCTACATGATGTGGGACCAAATCTCAGTTTTGGCCATTGGGCATTGGTGTAATATAAATCTGTAAGTGTTTTGCAGAACTTCCCAGGTCATACTGAGCCTGCTGGCTGTGTTTTGAATTAAAGCAATGATGCAGCCACTTAAAAATATACGTCTGAAGCACGACACTGCCATTAGATTTATGACAGATTTAGATCTGTTTTACTTTGTGTTTTTTTGTATGAAGAGTGATAAAAACAACTGTACAAATTAAGAGTTACTGTAGCACTATAGTCTCCCTAGCTTATAAATTCAGCATTGGAAAAAATATGTTTTATATATCTTCAAAAGCTTATTTTTTCCATATATATTTTATGTAGCAGGCAGTCTAAGCATTAAAATATGAATAGATGGCTCCACATCTCCAATCTATTTAAACAATTGTACCATGGATTTGATTACATAAACAATATAATAATGATTTACATTTACACTGCTCCTTTTACTGCTAGTGCTTTATAGACTGGCTGAACAGAGATCACTCCACCAGCCACTGCTATCCTGTCACCTCTCAGTTAAATATTAGCTGCAGTTTGGCAGTCAGGTGATAGCACAACTCCATTTTATGAGCAAAGAAAAAACTTCAGTATTTGCACTTATGGATACTTTAACCTAGGTAGGAAGTAATTAGCTAAGATGGAATTTCCCACCATATACCCATGCACTCTTCTAGTCAGTTGCATGTCGATAAGAAAATATGACTAAGGTGCTGCAAACTTCAGAAAGATCTAAGTTGTGTAAAGATGTTCTCTCAAACAGCAGTGCCACACTGAACACCAGGTCATGCATCAGAGGGGATGCCGCTGTCTAGATTGCTAATGCTTCTTGCAATGAAAACCTATTGTGTGGAGGTTTACCAGCTAAAGACTGAAAACAGAGGAAGCCCTACCCTGTTGCTGTTAGGGCAAATAATCTCACCATCCTGATGCTGTAGTAAAGTGTGATTACATTATTTTCTCTCTGAGGAAAGTTAGGAATACATAGTTCTGGTAATTTTAGAAAAAGCAAAGGAAGAATATATTCTGAAAGGCCTGAACGTCTATCCTTACTCGTGATTTGGACAGTAGGTTCATACAGCTGAAGACTTACAGGTAAATGCCTACCACTCTTCTACCTCTTTTCAGTTCTACCCTTGTCTCCAACCTGGCTAGGCACTGACCTTCCTCCATGGCTCACAGCTGGTGCAAAAACCGCTCCTCACTCTCAACATGTGAGTTGAGCTATTCCGGTTGCATTGTATCCAGGATGCAAACCTTAGTTTGGTCAAATCATTTATATATTTAAACACTGAATAAAACAAACATTGGGAGGAAGGACATCACATGAAGACATTAATCGTCATGTATTAACCATTTGTATTTGACAGGTTGAGACAGCAATTGTATAAAAATAAAAACATGAAGTCACAGTCCCAAAGGAAAGCAAAATTTATATAAGTAGAGCAGGGGAAAGTCTGACTTGAACGTTTGGTACTTCAGGCCCTCTGAGAGTGGTTTGCAGCAGTAGTGTGCATTAAATTCTAGAGGACCCTCAGCAAGCTCAGGCTTGCTGAAAGGCCTCAGACATAATGAAGAAGCACGTATTCTGGGACTGTGGGGTTTTATTTGCTTCTGCTGAAAAAATTTTCATCTAGCCTTTTCTTTTTCTTTTGTCTCTCTTAATGGAAAAACTACAGGGACAAAAGGTATTTTAGGGTGGTTGTTTGTTTGCTTGCTTGTGTTTTGTTCCCCCCCCCCCCCCTTTGCAATATGAGAAATCTTTGAAAAATAAGAAAGAAAATGCAGTGAAAATGACAAAAATTACATGTGTTGCCAGATAATGAAGTGGAAAATAGAAATATAAATTATGACAGAAATATAAATATAATAAAAATAAAAAATAAGCAAGAATTAAAGAAAAGTAGATGTACATCTTAATATTGTCACTAAAGTCCTAGATTGTTGTGACAAACTGTCAACCACCTGATGCTTGTACAGAAACTGATGAGAAATCCATCGGTCAGAGCCAATCTAGTTCGTCATGAGCAGAAGCAGACCACGCAAACACTTCCCAGACCAATATTTTCTTGCTTGATAACCACCATAGAAAGGCAAAATACTAAACGGCCACTTATCCCTACAGGAGATATGTCCCTTTATGTGAGTTACGTGAGAAGTATGTAAGGGCATGTGAGAGGGCACTTGCATTACTGCTGCACACGCCACAGTGCCCCAGCAGCGCAGAGAAGGGCAAGCAGAGAAGGGCAGGACAGCACCTTTCGCTGGCTTGGAGGTATTCCCATTTCCTTCAAATGTTTCCTGTCAAGTAACATTTAGTGAGGTATGTGGAGAGGTTGTGTGCTACAGCTCTGACAGGCAGACCTCAGGAGCTGAGTACAAAGACAAAGAGCCTAATTCTCATCTCAGCCCCTGTTGTGTTGCTAGGAAGTAACCCCACCACAGCCAAGGGTGTTGCATAGGGTGGAAAGGAAATCAGAATCGGTTTTCAGCATAAGACAGAAGTAGTCCCATTTTATCTCTGCTGCTAATTATTTATTTCGCTCATCAAAGGCTCAGCATTTTTACTTGAGGGGAATTCGGGATGAGCTAATGCTTGCCCATAACGTCTGCCACATCTCCTCTCTTAGCTGCTCTGAACACAAATGCCAAGAGCTGTCCCCACCCATCATTGCAGTAACGAGTTACACATCTGATGCCAAAATTAATTATGGAAGTAAGATTTTGATTAAGCTTCAGGTGAGTCAACAATTTGATGTCTAAATGAAAAGTTTTAACATACTCAGATTCATATCATTCCTGAATATTAAGAAGCCAGCATACAGCTGCACAGTTACCACTATCTTTCCTGTTTTAAATCTAGGGCAGACTTACAGCAGTTCATGTGCTGCTCTGTGCAAATGAACGGTTGCCATTTGCTGACTGCTTAACAGTAACAGCCTCCCATGTCGTTCGTAGTCATGAAAAGTAATAATAGTGAGCACTGACAGTTACAAATGTTAACTGATCAAATGCTTGACTGAAGGCTCATTATGAAGCCTCAAATGAAGGCTACATAAGTAGCCACCATTGACTCTGATGGGCTTTGGTTCAGCCCAAAAATCTTGGCATTTTAGGGATTACCATTATTTTCTAGAGAGGCAGGTGGAGGAAGGAGAAGGTTATTGTGGAAGAAACAATATTCCCACAGAATCACAGCTGGAAGTAGTCCTGATTTAGCTTTCAATGTGTTCTTAATAAAGTCCTTCCTCATATTTGAAATCTGATCATTTCCCCTCATGTTATGATTTGGAGAGAAAAGGTAGCATTCTTCGTGTTGTTACTGTTGTTAAATACAGGTTATAAATCTGTTTGACTTGGGAAAGGCATCTTCAATAGTATCAAACTCAGATCAGCGCTTCACTGTAAGCATGTACCTATACAACAGAGGCATGTCATCTCCTGAAAGGAATAGTGAAAACAATGAGGCTTGATTTCCTCCATAGTTTCTGTATGTAATGCATGTTTAAGCACCCAACATGATCCATTTGATGTCGGAGTTTTCACTACTTCAGGTGGTGCCTGCAGCAGGCCCAACCCTCCTTGTCTCTCTGGTGCTAATCCATTGAGTTCCAGGTGGTATCAGAGATCCACTCTAATCCCTTCCTCATTTTGGGTCACAGCTACTGACCTCTGGGTGCTTTTAGGAGACATGGAAAAAGTATCAGTGACCACAGAGTGTGACAACTGCTCCTAGCCTTTCTAAATCTGTATCTAAGAACTTCCTCCCTCCCCTCACTTCACCCTTCATTTTAACTGGGACACCAGCAATACAGGTAATATCCAGACTACTAAGAAATTTCCTTCAAGAGTGATGACCCTCTTGTAAAATCAGTGTTTGAAAACTACCTGTTTCAAGGAGAGGATGATTTTTTTTTTATCTACAGGTGTTTTGCAAGAGTTATAAATAAAAAAGAAAAGCTTAAAAGCATATTGTATTTCTAAAACATATTGAGTTCTTAAAATTTGCCTTGCCAATTTGAGATCATTCTGCTTAACTTAACTTCCACTTGCTCACACGCAGGCTCTGGGCTGTGGGTAGGTGAAACAGGGTGCCTTGACAGCTCCTGCCTTCCCAGCCATCTGACACCTTACCCAGTGCAGCCCCCCTCTGAAGTCACAGGAAGCCTTTTTTCCCATTTCAAAGTTGTCTTTGTTTTAGATTTTTGGTAGGAGGTACTTGGAGGACAGCACCTGCTCCTCCTGCAGCACGTTCCTGATACTCCTCGTTTCTCCAGCGCTGACCAGTTGAGTTCTGACTGGGGGCATTGTTTTGGGGTTTGTGCAAGAAATTATGTTTAATTTTTTATGCAGGACTATTTTATCTATCAAATACATGAGACAGGACAAGGAAGATGGCAGGGGGAGAATAACTCAAAGTTACAAACACAACCAAAACTTAGGGCTTTTATTTTCACTGCTGCAGCTGCAGACTCACCTAATTGCTTGTTCTTAATTTCCTGTTATACCCTCTCTCTTTCATACCAGGCTTTCTGCTTGTGTGCTCAGGTTGTTTTCAGAAAAACTGATTTTTTTTGTACAATGATTGTACTGGTTAACCCTAACATATGATAGCAATGATACAGCTTGTTTCCTCAGAGAAATTTGAAAAATATAGAACTGAAAAAGACACAGCACTGGAAAAAATAAAAAAGAAGCATACACTGGACTAAATAAATTTATTATAAATCTTCATTAGCTCTAGCTTTTACAAGCCTAATAACTGGCCTATAATAGGCAGATTTTCCAAGCAAAATATATGCACTGAGAGTGAGCAAAAATTATTCTTTTCAGGTGATCCAGTATAAGATGAATGCAACATTTGTTTCTCATTTAAACCTATTTTGTGGCTTAATTGAGATGCTGATGGTGAGTAGTCTTTGTGTTAATGCTGTGGTCAGGGAAGGATGAAAAAGGAGGATTTCAGACAAGCTGAGGAACATAAAACTTGAGGCAGAAATCAGATTCACATTCCATGTAATTTTTTGAGTGTTGTAGGTTTTCAATGAAGGCTTGTACTACAAGGAAGTCATTTATCCTTTCTTTGTTCTTAAAAGGGCACAGGAGAAACGTAGCTCACATTTTCAATGGTAAAGAAAGAAAATGTGAGGTAATGGATGTCTTTGAAAACATATGGGTTATTTCATTGTCATATTACCCTTTTCCCCCAAACAAGTCTTGTTTTACAGCCTAATATGAGGGGAGTACAGACATGTATCCTGTAATCCATAATTATCTGTAGTAGGGCCAAGCACAAAGGTAATCCAGTCCTAGCTGAGGATAACAGGCTAGTACTGCAATCTAAAGTAATCTTGAAACTATAATGCCATTGAGAAATTTCTGTGTTTAAAATGAAATGTTGCGATTTTCATAGTAGAGAAAAAGCAGCCCAGCCAGCAGGCTGATCTGCCCTATTGCCACAGCCCTGCTGATGTCTCAGAGTCACAGCGTGATCATATTAGATCCCAGAGCATTTGACAAGAACCCCACAAAGTGGCGCTGCCCAGAAAGGAAACGGGAATTGGCTTCAGCCTTTGGCGGAGGGCACTGTAGAGTAGAAGAAAAATCACCTGTGTGCCACGGCAACAGAGAGGGATGCCCTGGTGCTGGACAAGAGAGAGAGATACCTAGCCTGGCATCCTCCGATGGGAAAGAGCTCATCCACTAGAGGCTACAGCTGTGCTTTAGGGTGGTTGAAAAATCCCTATAGACAGCAAGGTAAGGCTATACCATAACACCCTTCTGTTCAGCTGCTCCTGGTTTACAGATTAGTTTATCTGCAGAGATAAACAGTTTGAGACAGCCAGCACTAGGTGTGAATTTGTAGTGAATTTGCCCATCTGTCCTCCCTCCCCTTCCCCTTGCAGCATTTTGAATTTGACTAGGTTTAAATTTTGTAATATATTTATTACCTCATAATTTACTTCATTTTGACAGGAAAACAAATAAAAGAGTTGTTTGCTCAACCCAAAACTTTTTTTTTAAATTTTCTATTTGTTTATTTAATTGGCTTGGATTATGGAATTGGTTCTTGTGTACATATCCCAAACTGTGCTCTGAATTTTTCTCAGAGTGGCGATTGCACAGGCAGTAGTTGCCCGATAGACATATGGGCAGATGACAGCATCAAGGCACTCCACCAGCAGCTCTGTCATCTGGCAGATTGCCTCAGAGAATCAGGCTTGATGAATCAGTCCTCCGAGTGCTGGGAGGGTGGGGGATGTCTGTGCCTCTTCTCCAGAAGGCTGCTGCGGAATGAGAAGGATACACAGCAGTGATCACTGAGCCTCCCCACATGTTGTACTGCAGAATTGGGATGGCAACATCCAAGTGAACTTGAATCTTGCTAGTTTGAGTATGTAGAGGCAGAATTTCAGCTTGGTTACTCTGGGGCAAGGATGGGTAACTAGCCTGGTACATGCTCTTTTCTCCACTGCTTGCAGAGGTTCACAGCCTGGGAGTGCCATGGGGAGGAATTTGGCAGCTCTGCCAAGGTTTGGCAATGAGAGAGGGAAGGAGGAATGAAGGTAACTGGCTTGAAACTGGCCCATCTCTCTGTGCCTTTTCCCTTTCGTCCCTGAAAGGGAGCCAAATGTTCATGTAAGCTGAACAGGGAAGGAAGCCAAGGGGACCTCTGCTTCTCCACCCCTTGATCCTTGCAGCCTTCTCTGCTTGCTGCTTCAGTCAATGATGTGACAGTGCCCTGCTCTCTGAGCAGGCAGAATGAGGAACAGCCACCATGGAAGGAGTCAGCTTCAGATCCTGGCTTCTCCTGTCCAGGGCCTTGTAGTGCCCAGGGTGGCTGCTGTCACAGGCTGCTGGCTGAGCAGAGGGCAGTGATAGCCCCGTCTTCTCTGGGTTGTGTCAGATAAACCTCCTGCACCCTCAGTGGCACTAGTGAAGCTGCAATCTCTCTGCTGGAAAAACAGTGCAGAAGTACTTCTGACGGACACTTAGCGTTTGTGTGATATGCTTAAGGAGATGAGTCACATCAAGGACACAAGGCAATATGTATGGCTAGTAGTTTAAATTCTATTTTCCTTCTCTGGGAACACTAATGCCTTTTATGAGGTGAATGACTGTTTGCAAGGGGAAGGATGAAATAAACATTGGGAGCAGGATTCACACCTGTGAAGAGTGTTAACAAAAGCCTGAGGGACTGCAACAGTCCCACTTCAAGGCTCAGTACTGCACCTTTGTACAACACCAGGTTAGAGTGGGATGAAGAGGTGTCAAGACCTTGTGCTATACAAACTCTGCCTAATGGAAGCATATGAGGTTTTAGCTGTTTGTTTTTTTTTCCCCACTAAAACATAATATTGTTGTTTGTTTCACCTTTTCTCTTTGTTTTCCCCATCCAGGCTCTCTCATGGTAGATAATTGTATTGGCTGTGGTTTAATTAGCTAATTAAGCCAGAGCTGGAGTATTTATCAGAGTAAATCCTTTTATTTATTTGTTCTTAAGCAGCTTCCATTTGGGTTTTCTCCTAGAATTTTCTTTGTATTTCATTGTGTGGTAGCACAGGTGTTTATAACTGGTTTCGTTGGGGTTTATAAATATTCTGGTTATCCAAGTGGAGTGAAAGGAATAGCACTTCGCAGGGCAGAGGTGCCATACTCCTGGGAATAGCACACTGACATGAAACTTCCTATAAAATTTAGTTGATATTTTGTCTTTAGAGTAGAAAATAGCTTTGATACAGCTTTGCTCCAGAAAAAAGTGATTTTAACCTTCATATTAACATCTTTAAAGGACACATTTTATCTAGCAAGTATAAGGCTTTTTGAATTTGGCCTTTGCTTCTCCAAACAAAAAAAAAAAAAATCCCTTTTCCTTAACAGGCTTAGTTTGTCAGTATATAAATCTTGCTCCTGTTGCTAGCTGTATTGTAGGCAATGATTTAGGTGCTCACTGAGGTGCTGGACTAGAGGTTACAGGTGAATGGAATCAAAGCTGTCTCGTCTTTCTTGAAAAACCCAAAGAATACAAGGAGTAGCACAGAGAAGCAGGCAAGAAGAGCTGCTCCTGGGCCTGATTAGCACACATAGTGGTAAAGTTTATGTTACTGCAATGCGGAATTGTAACGTGTGTTTTTTCCAGTGGTGCCTAACTCCAGCAAAGTCTGACAACTTCCTGTCCAAATCCATATAACCTTGTAGTAGCGATGGCTGATCACACTTCTCCATTCCTTGCTATTTCGTAACTGGCCATTTAGAGTCACTAGATGTTGTTCAAATATCAAAGGTGGTATTGAGCAGTCTTAGTAAGACGTTTTGCTGTCTCACTGCTTTCACTGTGTGTATGTGGGATTGTGCTGTAGACAATTTACTTCTTTCTTCTTTCTTGGCACCCCTCGGATGTGGCTAGTCACAGTAACAAGGCCAGGGCTTTGACAAAACATTTGGGAATTTATATTTACTATTAACTAGTCAAGATCATGCGCTAGCTCAAGGTGGCCAAGATATAACCTTACAGCTGCATGGAAGTTTCCAGCTTTGCTAGTCATGGGGACCCACCTCCTGACAGTTTGCTGATCCCCACACCTCCTCACTTAAGACTGTATTAACATGTTTGCCAAGCTTCATGCCCATCAGTTAGTGAAACTGTATATGTCTGCACAAGGTTAAAACCTGTTTTCTACCCCTCTTTACATGATTTCAGTCCAGAAAATTTCCATGTTTTTAGGGTAGCAAAGGGCATCCAGGAAAAGCCATAGAAGCAGAGTCCTTCTTTCTACTTGGAGAAAGTCCTTGAGAGCAAGATCTGCAAGTGTTTTCCTGGCTTCCACCATTTTCCTCTCTTCTGCTTAACCCTAGTTAATCTTCATAGAATCATAGGATCGTTTTTGTCGGAAAGGCCCTTTAAGATCATTGAGTCCAATCATTAACCTAACACTACCAAGTCTACCACTAAACCATATCCCTGAGCACCACATCTTGTTGATGACAGGGAGGCATACACTCAAAGGAGCTGCTGGCTGCTTTTCAAATCAGGTCACATTTACTAGTTCTGAAACAAGAGATGTTATTTTGTAGAAATTTTGAAGCTACTGTCTCGGTTTACCCAAAGCAAACCTTAACCTGCTGTGTAATGGGATAGAACCACAAAGTAATTGATTGCTCCTTGCATTAAACAAGGACCAGATTTAAAAACTAAATAATAATAAAAAAAAGATCTAAACTAGTTGGTCTCACAGTCATTGCAGCAGCGTGCAACATCTGTCTAGCACACCCTCCAACCACCTGCCTCTGCAATGGCTATGAAGAAGCAAACCATATTTCAATTCAGTTTTATTTTCTAGCCCTGTTCAAAATGGAACAGTCCCTGGAATATCTGTCCCATGGGAAGTTCCAATATTACAACGTCTGTTTCTGTCAAGAATCAGGCTGAAAATTCTCCATAACAGTTGCTTTGTTTGCTTATGGAAAGAAAACCTTGGAAGTATTTCATTTGGAAATGTGGAAATGATGCTATCAATCTCTTTGTGGATATTACAGCTTTGGGTGTGACAGCCCCATCCCCACCATACATCATGTCCCTTGGGGAGTTATTCTCCTCCTGGAGGCAAAGCTCCCTAAATTAATCGCATTCACTTTTCTCTCTCTCCCCTCACCACAGAGGACTTCCTTCCCTGCATACTGTCCCTGCTTTCAGCCCCTGCAGTGGCAAAGGGGTGGTCAAGGTGTACAAGGAGAAGGGGTGGCTGTCTGTGAGGGAGTGGGAAAGGAGCAGAGGACATGGTGGAGGAGCAGAGCAAGGGCTGGAAGCAGAGCACCCCTCACAGGTACCAGGGAGAGGAAAAGCATTGTGGCTCCCCACAGCTTTAGCTGTCATTGTAATTTTCCTGACAAGAGACAAGAAAAAAATGGATCTAGCAGAATCCCCTATTTTAACACTAAAAATGTGTTTCATTTGAGGTATACAACCAGCTTTGCTGTCAGAATACCAAGGTTTTGCTAGATGCATCTAGTGTTAGTGCTCATAAGAGCTTTGAACATGTGGTCTGAGAGACAGCCCACTAATGAAAAATACTTGTGCACCTTACACAAGCTCCCTCAGGGAGGGGATGATTTGGTGTGAGTAATGAATCCCTCTGCCAGACAGAAACCGAATGCCTCTGCCTTACGCAGCCATACTTGCAGGAGCCGAAAACCTGCGGCTGAAGTTCGTCTCCTGGGAGCCATCACATTTTTCAGTCATTGTCTGACACTAGCAATAGATACAATACTTGTCCCATCCCAGCTGCACCCTCCCTTCTAAGGTTTGCACTTAGGTGAAACAATAAGCCACTCTTACATTTTCAGATGTTTTGCTCAATTTTGAATGCGTGATGTTTTGTCTTTTTCCTTGCAGTGACAGCAACTTGCCAGGTGTCACACATTGCTGTTTATCTGAAGTGATGTCTCTTATATGTTGTTTTAATGACAGTTCAAAAAGGTAGAGAGCTGCACAACATTTAGGTAAAGGCAGAGGAATGAAGATGGAAGATACAATATTAAAAGGGTAACATATATGAACACATAAAAAGGTACATAAAGGCAGAGGGATCAATTTGAGGGAAAAAAATTCTTTATCTTTCCTCCCCCTTTCCATTCCCAAATATGAATTACATGTAACTTTGCTTAATACAATCCTTATTTATTTTCATTTTGTTCCCCTTTGGATTTTTCTACAAATCAAGAGCTGAGTAGAGCTAAGTCACAACAAATCACTTGTCAGGACTGGATCCTCTTCTTCCACTTGTGATTTAATCCATGACCAGATTGAGATTTCTTCAGCTTTACTTTCTGTTCAGAATTATCAAGTTGGAGGTTTTGGGAGATGTTTTGCTAGCTAGTATAATTATGAGAGCTATAACTTTTGACTTTTCTGTGCAGAGATTTTTTTGTTTAACTGTTTCTGCTAGATGAATCATGAGATACCTTTTATGCTAACCATTATTTTACTGAGCACAGGTAGATGAATATATACTTAGGACACAGTTTCATCAGTCAACATAAGATGTTCCTGATACATGTATCTATCATATATTTAACAGCAACTGCAATTGAGATAATCTCAGGTGGAAGAAACCTGCCATGAGGACTCAGAGATAAGAAATGCAGTATTGCTTCCAAGGATGGGTTAACACACGTAGTTCTCTCAAAATTCAGTATTTTCTCTACTCCAGCACAGGGATAACATGAGGTGCTTTCTCTTGCTGTAGAGCAGGCCAGGAATGGAAGCACAACAGCCTTTTCTGTGAGTTCCAGTCCTACTTTGTATCATTAGAAGCTATGGAAATTTCACTGCTGTTCAGTCAGATTTGGATAAGCACCAAAACTTTTCAGAGACTGACTAGTCAAAGAAATATTCAAGCTTTTCTTAATTAGGTCATCGCTATGTCTAAATAGCTACAGGTAGAACAACTCAGAAAACAGTAGATCTTTTTCCCCAAAAATGAAAAGTGAAATTATACAACATATAAGAAAAATATGTAGGAAATAATATTTTATTCCATTAAAATTTTAAAGGCTTTCACTGAAAAACAAGCAGTAAAAAAGAGCTTTCTAAGTTCTGTTTTTGAAAGTGGATTGCTGAAAAAGCTAAATTTTTTTTCTTGGACCTATGAACACTCTTATTAAAAATAAAAGATGCAAATAAAATTACTTCATTTTATTTTTTTTTTTTTAAATAAACCACAGCTTCTGAGAACTACTGCAGACTTTTCTGTTATGAGTCCAGAAAATCTCTGTTAAACTTCAAAGCAGAACTTTACTATGTGTAGCTGAGAGTTCCTACAGTTAGCATTTTGGCAATCTCACACGCCTTCTGTTTTGTTTACAAAAAAGTTGAGTGTAGTTGACAATCTACACAAACAGACTGCCTGGCTCCCCAGGAGAGGTTTCTGTACCACTGAGCTCCAGCGTCTAGTTTAGACAGTGATTGCAGAGGCAGCTCAAGGAGGGCTGCCCTTCCTTCTCTTGCCAGCGTGCAGTCAGAACAGAGTGACAGCCATGTTTCCCTTTCCCTGGGGCTCACATCTCAGATGGACCCGTGAGCTGGACTCACCACAGCCCCAGGCAGCAGGGCTGGCCCTCCACGTTGCCAGGATGGGGGTAAGACTCTGTCTCTCCATAGTGGTAGATTTTGATCTCTGGCCAGCCAGGAAGGTGGAGCTTTTAGTGGCTGAGCCATTTGTAGACAATGCACTAGCCTAAACATAGTCCTGCTCTCTCTGATACATGAATTTGTTCTACAGAACTATCAGAAATAAAACCTTTTGGTGGCTAAAATTGGCATATATATCTCCGAATGATGTGGCTGATACAGTACTCCCAGAGGCAGTCCTTTTGAAGGCTGGTTCATGATGTTATTATACAGCTGCTTTTGGGGTAAGTCGTGTGCTTCAGAATGCACTTCCCAGCACAACTGCAAATGAAATTACTGTTGCAGATGCAGATACTGTGGACAATAAGCGGTGTCTGCCTGTCTGACATTTTCTCCCTGTAAAGTGAACAACAGTGAACAGAGTATAGAAAGTGATAATAATCAGCCTTAAATTACTTCTCTAGTTTCCCCCCTCTTGTGTTACACACACATATTAATCTGAAACTATAGCCTGACTTGTGAAGAAACTCCTAGAGATCTGGCAATTTTTTGTTGGATTGGAAGGATTTATGGATTTATCTGTTTCAGGGATGTTCCATCATTCTCAAATGCTGAAGCACTGAGTGAGTTATGGCCCTGAGGAGAGAGAAGTGCAACTATTAATAATTGGCAGCAATGGGATATCCTCCATGGGCATCATGTGCCGTTGTCAGTAGATCACAGAACTGCTGTTGACCTTAAATGGAGAAAAGTAAAGGATAACGATCATCTTTATTTCATCTAAACAACAAAAGTTTTGAAAATGACTTGTCATGAAAGCATTAAAGGTCTGCTGCACAAAATCCTTGGCCTGAATGATACTGGCTTCTCCCACAGACTTTCTGATGATCAAAGTGATAGTAGAGATGCCTCAGAACCGAGTAGTACTGTAGAAGCATGTAGTAACTAACATGCTAAGCTGAAAAGACACTGGTTTTACATTCTTCTGTGTTCATGTGGTTCTGTGGCCTTCAGAAGAAGCTTCTAAATGTTTGGGGTTTTTTTTCTATGTCTCTTTTAATAGTGATAATAAAACACAGAAGTACCTCACAGTCACAGGCACTTTTCAAGTAGAAGTGGCTGGATACAAAGTAAATGACCTGTCTCTGGACACTCCAGAGCTGGCTTTAAATACCTGAGACTGCCTTTTTCCTTTTACTCATGGAATGTCATAGCCTTCTTTTTTCCATGGTATCTTTGCATCCCCTTCAATTTCAACCGGTTGCCCTAGGTCTTTTTCCATAAATAAACTCTGGATACTTGTCTTCATGTTTATCATGGCCTTGGGTAGATTGCCTGTGGCCATCTGGGCTTTCTCAAGCCTATCCCTCAACCATTTTATGAGGAGCCATTGACTATTTAGCCAGTCATCTAGGCCAATAACAGACCATCCATCACCCATGACATTATTCTTTATATTCCAAATCTCCGCAACCCTTCCACTCCTTCCCCAAGTATAGAAGATCATACCATCCTCTGACTCTTCCAAAAGAAAAATTCACAACTTTAATAATTCACAACAGCTTTAAATAGGCTGACTTTGTCTCCATCCTGCCTCAAATTCTGTTGTTTGCTTATTGGTTTGTCTTTATATGCAGACCACTCTTTATATTTCTCAGGCTTAAGTGAAGACCAATACATTCAAACTGGAAATGAGCTGTGGCATTTTAACCTTGGGGTATGATTCAGTAGGATGAGGTGGAGTCACTAACTCCTCACCCCATGAGAAATCCTTAAGACTGTATGTCCAGTAAAGCGCTGTGCTGGGGCTCAGTGGAAGAATCCCTGGATAAACTCCTGAGCCTATGCCAGACTCCTGCTGTCCAGAAGGTCAGACTAGATGATCATGACTACTCGTACTGCTCTTAACATTTGGGAACCAGGTCCCTACAACGGCAAGAATGTAAAAGCAGTCAAACTCTCAATCAAAGTCTTCTGGTAAAGCCAGCAGGTTCAATAAAACTGAACATCTCTGTGTACACTAATGTTATCATTGTATGCATTAAGATTTCAATTGCCTTAACTTTTGTGAGCGTGAATGCTCATCACTTTGACCAGCAGTCATATCACAGCAGTTGTATGCTGAATGGATCTTCTTAGGCTGTATCAAAAATAGGTATTACATGGCCTCATCTTCCTTGAGAACTAAGAAAAGCCTTTTTAACTGACATGGTAGAAGGCTGTCAAGCTTTCAGTCAGTGCTTGTCTCCAAGTACCAGCCCTCCCCTTACAGTCCTGAAAGTAAGGCTGATGGAAACAAACGGTACTGATCATTTCAGACTCCTGGTCTAGAACTGGTAGGAAAGATCCCACCAAGCCTTAGGCAATGTCCACAGGTGCAGAAAGCACATGGCAGAATCAAAGTCTTTCTATATCTTGTTTATTCCCTGGGTAAGCTATTGTCCTGGTTTGGCCTAAACCAGACCGATTTTCCTTTCAGTGATTTTTACTTTCAGCTAAGTCTCCTCTAACTAACTGCATGTTTTTGCAGACAGTGTCTGCTTCCAGGACTGATAACGCTCGAAGTTTGTAGTTATCACTGAGGCACCGGTAGGGATGTTGTGCAGAAAGGCTCTTGCTGTACTTATTCTTGAGAGAAACCAAGGTCACTGCTGAATTCCTCATTGCTTACGAGTGAAGAGCCGAAGGGGGGTCGCAGCTGCAGTGGGAAGCAGACAGGGCAGGTGACCCAAAATTGACCAACGAGGGTATTCCATCCCATACACGTCATTCTCGGTATAAAGTGGGGGGATCACGAGGGTCTCGCTCTCTTTCTGCTATGGCCGGTGTCCAGGGAGGACTCCGTCTGTTTTCCTGCTGCCCCCGATCCCGATCCGTGCGTTCCTGAATCCAGCTCTCGACCATCGCTAGGCCCAGGCTGGGCCTTCCCGGAGCCTGCCCTGCAGTGCCGGTGGTGACGTGGCTGACTTCAGGGGAGCTCAATCTTGGTTTTGTATATATATTTGTATATATTTGATTATTTCTATTATTATTATTATTCTTTTTTTTTCATTATTATAGTTTATTAAAACTGTTTTAATTTTCCAACCCAGAAGTCTCTCTCCCTTTTCCCTTTTCCTTTCCCTCTGGGGGGGGGGGGGGGGGGGGATAACAGAGGGCATCTTCCGCAGGTTTAATCGCCAGCCCAGCTTTAAACCGTGACAGCTATTAAGCATTAAGTCTCCTCTCCTGTTCCTCTGGAATCTTTTCAATGGATTTTATCTCAGCAAGATCCAGCTTGCAAGAAATGTTCGTACTTGTGAGTAAACTGAGAAGAGGGTATTAAGATATTTTACACTAGACTGCAACTGAGAGGGGAGAATATGAAAATGTTCTCTTGCTTGACTGTAGGGATGCTTTTTGCTACCCAATCCCTTAGACAGTTGCGTCCAAGGATATTTTTAATGCTGCAGACACATCTCTCCACTTTTCAGCCTGCCTTGTGTGCTGTTAGTCATTGTGGAAGAGGTTTGATCTAGATCTGTCTTTTTTGGATGTATTGTTGTCTGGGATGGTTAGTAGTCACCGAAGTCATTCATCAATGTCTTCCTCTTTGCTGCTTCTGCTGATGTTGATATGCTTGTGTCAAGGCCTCAAGTACCGTGATGCCAGCAGGGCTGCAGTTGAGAAATTGCAGTATTGGGTTTCTCTTAATAAATAATTACAGACTTATCCAGTGGCACAGGTTTGGCCAGGTTTAGTGAGCACAAGCACATCCTTAAAACACTTCTGGTGACATTCTCTGAAGGAAGAGTTAAGGTATAGTGTGCTGGTAGCTGGGTGAACAGTGTCAGTACCAAAAGGCTCCCTAGGACCACTGTGCTCATCACCATGACTCTGCTCTGATTTAAACCAAGATTAAACCAGCTGATGTATTTGCATATTTGCTGTATCATCTTTTATGTCCATACTGTCCCATATACTTCCAATTCACCTTTACCTGAGTCATTCTGCCTCCATGGTAAACTTTTCTTCCTGCCATCCTTAAAAGTATGCACTCCTGACACCAGCCATCATCAAACTTACAATTTCTGCTTAGGTAAGGGGTTTGTGTTTCAGTCAAGTTTCTTAGCTAGGTCCACTTTTGTCATGCCTTAGTAAACTTTTGTGTGGGAAACTGCAGTAGCCATTGGTCTACCAAGCCTTAAATCTATTTTAGCCCATGCACAGAAACATCAGAGGAGCCAACTCCACCTGTATAGGATTGTCTTATAGCTAAGAATAGAGCCAGGTGTTCCTTCACCTCAGAGTAGCTGTCTCTTGAATATTATAAAGGGTTTCCTTTAGAGACTATTCTAGTTAGATACTTTTGGGTATTGGTTAAAGTATTCTGAAGTTCTCGAAGTATTTGCCTAAAACTGTAGTGAATTCCTGTGAAAAAATAACCCTTTGCTTTCATCACATGGATCTCTCTGAAGATGTTTATAGGTTCTTGAGGGAGACAAACCTTGTAATCTGAGAAGAATGCTTTGGGATAAAATATCATGCTAACATCTTCTCTCTCAAACTTTGAGCAGCATAGAAACTTATAACTTTGAAAATCTGTCTTTTCACATGATCACAGGTTGCTCTCTTCGGAGACAAAAAATTGTGGCATAATTTCACCAAATACTCCAGAATCTGAATTTCATTCTTACGGGGAATGAATCTAGACAAATCTAGGATGATGAACACAGAAAGAGGGATAAATTTTGTATATTGGTTTTTGCAACTTATGCAACTAGTTCCTGGCAACAGAGCAGATCCAAGCTTGCTGAGCAATATGCAAAAGGTCAGTTGTAATGGGAGTGGGCTTTTCTCTCCTGAGGAATCATGAACTTGTTGGAAAACAGTAGACAGAAAAATGCTGAACATGAGCAGTTTGAGAAAGAAAAAGAGATGTTATCTCCTAAATCCTCCATTGGGGAATGTGTGATAAGTGATCCATGCAGACACACTCCTACAAGATAACCCTTTTTTAGGCTGTACCATATGTTCAGGAGCAGCAATCAGATTTGTCTTCTTGCTGGAGGGAGGGTGGAGTGATTCATTCCAGAGCAAGGTAAGAAAAAAAATCCACAGAGCAGTGGATTCAGAAATATGTCTATGAATGTTCTGGCACACTTCAGAGAATAAAGGGGCTAGTATCTGCAGACAAACCCAAAGAACACATGAGAGAACAAGACCTAGGTGAAACCTGTGGCAGGCCACTATGTATTTGCACTATGGAGTGAGAAATTGCACTGGTGGTTACAAAAACATTTCCGTCCATTCATCTTTTCTATGGCACTGCAAAAAGTTGCCAGCATGGTCATTAAAAAGCAACTAATTTTCTGAAACATAGTTATAAAGTTTAGTCATGGCAAAATAAATTATTTTCTACTGCTGAGGTGTTAAAACCAATTAAGCATTCTTCAATATTTCATTGAAATTTAATCACCGTGAGTCAGAGTTATACCTTCATTAGGTGCACAGCCACATGAATTCAGGACAAGGCTACCTTAGACTTGTGGCTTATAGTCAGGCTAATGTGGAAGAGAGAAACACATTTATTGTGGGGAATCATTTGGCTCTGTCTGTAGTTTCTGTTGGCTGAGATAAGTTAATTTTGATCTGCCCACAAGGCACATTACATCATCACTTTTCCAAGTTATGTAAAAGGCAGTAGCTCATAGAATTTTCCTGCAGTGCCACAGCTATCTCCACTTCATTCCTGAATGTAACACTTTTTAATCACCAAATGATGATTTGTGTCACTGTCACAGTAGGGCAAATATTTCCCAAGTCAGGTCTAGGAAAAAGATTCACACGGATAGTGCAAATACATACCTGCAAAGACAGTGTGCACATGGCCAGTAAAGGACTACGCCCTAAATATCTCTTCTGAAAGTAATCCTCAATCTTAAAGTGTATAAAAAGCTCTCGAAGTCCTTGGCCACAGGATTTTTCTTACCTTTACAATCTTTTTCTTACCTTTGCTGGGAAAGGCATAAGGAACGAAACAGGGGTATGTTCTGCTTGAGATATCTACAGAGACTGTGGAAACAAAAGCAGCTCCAAAGCAGACTTTAAGGACAAGAGACAGCTCTTGTTAGACCATTCATATTTTGCTTCTTTTGCTACACCTTTTGGGGGAAATGGGGGCATTCCTCTTACAGACACCTGGGTATAGGCCACTTCCTCCCCTCTGGTTTAGTCAGAGTTGCTGTTCAGTGGGTTTGCACCTTCATTTCTTCTGCTGGTGACTCTCCTTCTGTCATTTTGGTGAGGTAGAGAAATAAGGAAGGAAATTAAACTTTAAAAAAAAATATAGATCCCTTCTCCCCACAGCTGGCTGACCTCCCCAGAAATAAAGCAGGAAAGGTCATCTCATCAGTCAAGATCCTCAAGTCTAGCCCTCATTCTCTCCTCAAGCAAAAAGACAGACACTGTGCCTTGCTGAAGTCCTGCCACAGACTAATGGTAGTGCCTACCCAAATTCCACATGTCACAAGGACAGCTCTGTCTTGGTGTGACCTAGAAAGGGGACTCAATCATCATTTAGAGAAGGGAACTTGGAGCCCAGCAGTTGTGTATCAAGTGGTATAGAGGCAAGTTTAGGACTTGTCCCAACCCAGACCACTGCAGAGAAGCCAAAATCAGCAGTTCTGCCAGTTGCAGGACTTCATAAGGAAGTAAAGTTCTTGTCTTCTTTATTCCCTTTCTCATACACTCTGAGTTGCACTCCCGTACTTCTGGGGTGATCACTTATTGAGAAAAGAAGGGAAAATGCTTCACTGAGGGCAACAGATTTTGTTCTTTCTTGACTGCAGATGTAAGGAACTCTCCCAGCCCATGTAGTGGTTAAGGAGGGAATGCTTAAGTTTCCTCTGAAGAATTACATTGGTTATTAGAAATGTTGAGTGGAATGGCCTTATTAATAATATTCATGATAAAGGAAAAACAGACTCATAGAACTAACGTACCCTAGAATGCAGTGCTGGCTGCGCTCTCCAGGAAGCCTGGAATCTTATATTTCTATGTAATAATTTTTTTGGAGTATTCATTTTACCCTCCTTTCTAGGAATGATAGAGTCTGTTTTTTTATTCCTTAGTCTTTTTGGAGGAGTCACACCGAGTTTTTGATGCTGCTTGATGTTATGAATCAATGTTCAGCTCATCTTTTTTGCTCCTAAATATCAATGAACATTTGGCAAATTTCTACTACTGCTCATTTTGACAGGTTGAGGATAGCATTCCCTTGTCTGATAGTAGAAGTGACAAATGATTCTTTATTCTCCAAGCGGGTAAAAATTGTGGGTTTATTATCATTGTGTATTTGACTTGCATTTTATTCCGTGCTCTACTTTTTTAGTTCTCTGGGTCATTTTTGCATGTCCTACTTACTTATGCTATCTGGAGTTACAGCAGGAAAGCTCAGAGAAGATTTTACAGAGTGAAGAAGAGAGAGTTTTGCAGGCTTTACAGTTGAAATGGTAGAGCAGAGCAATCTGCCAGTCTCTTCCTTCATTACTCTCTGCTTTGAAAGTTTTTCAAGCAAAGATAAAGAAAAATCCATTCTTTCATTTATCTTTCAACAGTACAGGGCGCTCTTATGCTTATGATTCCACAGTATTTATAGAATTTTTCAATGAAATTCTTCACAAGCTCTTTTCCGTTATCTGTAATGACCTCATATGGATGCCTATAATGTGTAGAAGCTTTTGTTCTACTGGCGGACAATAAAATATCCATGACTGCAAAAACCTTCAGGTATGATGAGTAATAATTACTCATGGTAAAGAAGTAGTAAATCTAGCAGCTCTGGATGTAGCTATATCAACAGACTGATGGTATACCTAGCATTTGTTGTACTTGGTTTTCATGTGAAAGCTTATTAACTTGCTGATCAGCTGCTCATTGTCTGAGTCTATTTGTTCCTAAAACCACATTCAGCAAAACTACGTAACTTAAGCTGTAAGTGGGTAAATCTCAGGAGACAGGTAAAACTTTAATCAATTGGAGAAGTTGAAACATGAGAAGAAATTCTAGTTTCTCCTTAGTGTTACACCATCAAACCTAAACAGATCAGTTGTGGTTCTCTGAAATAAAAGGGACACACCAAATTTGAACAGTCTATATTCGTAAACTCATTTAATAGGTAATCTTGCTTAAAAGTAGGATTTAATTTCTCTCCAAGTACTTCCAGACTTTCTGTGTACCTTCTGTGAGTGAGAAACAACATGAGGAGGGCCAAATACGTATTTGCAAAGTATATGGATAGTACCTGGAGGAAGAAAATCCAATAAACACTGCTCATGCTTTCCTCTGTGCAATGGGTTCACTATTGGGATGTACAGCCTGGGCTTCTGGACTGCTTACATTCAGGTTTTAGGTCATGCCATTAGCCTAGCAGATGAATCATGTCACCTTCCTTCAGTTTTCTGGGTCTCATTTGTAACATGTGAGGAACTAGTAGACTACATTTAGTACACTTTATTCACGTACTAGAAATCTGTGACACTTGCCTAAGATCTTTTAGCAGAGAAACATATTTCTAGGTGATAATATCAGGCTACTATTGGAATCTATCATTGACTTCTCCTTTTCTTTCTCCTAGGGTCATTATAAATTAAAACTTGTTTTCTTACTGGATGGATTTTACTTTCCTTTTCAGTAATGTATTTGTCACTCTTCATATGGTATGGTTTCAGTTCAGGCTCAGCTTTGAAAGACACAGGGTGTCTCTGGTTACTGAGAAATGCTTTTATCTGATTTTGGTATCACAAAGTGAAAGGATGTAACTGTGTTCTGGCCTTTTGTAGAGCATTCTGAAATTCAAAGTCTCCATGTGTTCCTAGCCTGTCTAGTCCTTCTAGCCTTCGTTTTCCTTTGCTTTATATGCAATACCCAGAAAGCGGCAAAATGTCAAACCTCTGCCTTAGGAAATGCCTTCATTACATATCTATGCTGCTTTTTTCCCCTCCCTGCTCCCCCCCCCACCCCAGGAGAGAGTGCTTTTGACTATTAGTGATTTTTGCACCCGGTGTTCTCATTCTGCAATTGAAAAAAACCACTTTTTTCCTCAATGTTATTGCAAAAGTCACCCTGAGTCATTCTGGTTCTCTTTACCTTGTGCATTGTTGTGCGTGTTTCACAGAGATTTTTGTTGCAAAGGATTTTCTCCCTCTTCTAACTCAGAAACTAAAAGCTTGATGATAGATACTAAAAGTTTGGTATTCAAAATTCCTTTTATTGTTTTTCAATAAGTTTTCTTAATTTACAAGAAGCAAGCAATTCTGCTGTATCCTTTTTAAATGGTAAAAGGTACTTCCAGTGTTTGCTGAGAGGCTAGAGGGTTGTATCCTCAGTCTTACAGTTTTTCTTCTTGCTTTTCAACCTGCCAGTGATGGTAAAAATCTCTTTGAATAAATATGTTTTCATGTTTCTAAATCATGGTTATGTTCTTCTCTGAATATAGGTATGCTCTGGATGTATCTTTGGTGAGTTGATGTTTATCTCATTTTTTGAGAATTGGCAAATGCAGTTCTCCCTTCCACTCCACTGGGAATTAAACTAATTTTTTAAACTTCATAATAAGAGAGGTGCTCGAGATCCTGGTAGATAACCATTCCCAATCTCTTGAGACTATCCACAAGTTCAGTTACTGAGGTGGGGGAACACTTACATGATATGTGATTAAACTTTTTAATAATGCATAAATTGTGTCTTAAACTGATGTTGAAACACTTTTTTACACAGACTGATATATCAGTGTATACATAGTTTCTATGGGTAGTGAGACCTCTGATTCACTTGATAAGACTCTTTATTTTGGTTAGAACAGTTAGAATAGTCCTGTCAGCTGTTAGCCAGCACCACACTTCTCCCACCAGTGCACAAATATTTTGTGACAGAAGAGCCTGAAACAGCATGCTGGGGTTTGCTTTGACCAGCCAACTACAAAACACGGGCAAACATAACTTCAAGCAGTGCCTGGAGTTTTTGTCATTCCAGCATAACCTTCCAGAGATAAAATTAGTCCATGTGATAGGACACAGAGTTTCTGCAGGACATACGAATTACAGCCTAGCATAAGTGCTTTGCTTATTAAGTATGAATGAAATTGCTAGTAAGTCACTGAAGATCCTCCTCTTCACCTCAGCTCACATGAGCTCTTACAGTAAAAGGGGATAGGCAGCTGTCAACCACTACATGATCCCAGCCAGCTCCCTTTGATCCTGTTGTTATAATTTGCACAGATTTCACTGCCTAGAAATAAGTGAAAAGCCCCTCTTGTAACTCTCAAGAAAGGACAGCGTATAGCTGAATCTCACAGCTGTGTTCTGTCAGGAAAACAGCAGAATCCCTTTTGCAAATTAGTTTTCTCTGAGCTCCTAAATGTGCTCATTACTTCCAATGTTGCTTCTCTTCTGGGAAGCTCTGTTGGTACGGTAGGACGACTTTTCTGGTGTAACAGTCCAAATTTGCATAAAAGAGTTCAAAATTACTTGAGTCAGAGAGATAAGCATGACACTTCAGACAAGTGGATGGGAGATTTGTCTATAAAAACCCGGGAAAAGAGTGTTGCAGGTCTCACACTCTGCTTGATGACTTCAACACACCTTTCATGGAAAACTTTTATCTTTTCCCATCTTTAGAAATGGGGTAGTTGTAATGTGTTGTTGCGACTATCAGTAGAATAACTTACTGACTTGAGATTTTTTTGATTAATCTCATATTTACTGTCTGGCTTTTTGAAACATTGCTGTGAATTATGATAGCTTTCTAACTCGACATTAACAGGATACAGAGTGAATTTATTAGTATCGTTATGCATTGTTTTCATAAATACTTCAGCTTCACATTTACGAACAGAAATATTGTGTGGGCTTTCAATTACTCTACTAATGAGCTCAAATATGTTTTAGTTGGATTTGAATTAGTGTAAGGATTTTTTTTCTGAGGCAGTTAGTATCTCAGATATATTGAGGTGAAAGGTGTTCTGTGTGTAGCTGAATAGCTTGAGTGTGTCTAGGTTTATCTTTTATGCTGTCAAAAGTTCCCAGGGTATGTCTGCATTCCCTTTAAAGGTAAAATTTAATGATCAGGGCACTAAATGCTTGCTGCTGTCATGTACACATGAAAGAAGTGATAGCATAGATCCAGGAGCTTGAAAGTTTAATTTTATGTTGTCATACTAACATTAACCAAAATGAGGTTGTCCCAGTGCAGTGGCTTGCACCTGGGCAGCTGAACTGAGCACCTTCATTGATTCAGGGCATTATAGCATGGTTCTGGTGGTCTTCATTCATCCAGAAGTGCCTCACCAGTTCCCTATTGTTTGCAAGAATCTGGTTGGGAATAATAGAGAGAGGAGCATTTCCTCTTAGAGCAATGGCTAATGGAGGGGAGCAGAGTACCTTGTATCACTGTTCCCCTTTCTCAGCCTTGTGCAGTAATGTCCCCTAGAAGCCTAGGCTTTGTTCTGTCACATGCTGAATAACTTCAGTGCATCCCTAGGGGACACTGTTCAGCAGCCTATCAGTTATCACCAGAAATTTATATTCTCTGAGCTAGTAGTTTAATGTTTGTGGTTTTTTTTTCCTTTCCCCTGTAGCACAGGGGATATATTCATTATCAGTATCTCCCTGTCTGACCATGTTGTGACAGACATATCAATTGCTTTTGGCTCTGTCTTCTCCGTACCTCCCATCCCACTTTTCCAAATGAGCAGAAAAGAGAACAAGCAAATTAGGAAATAATAATGAAACGATATGTACTATGATGTGTTTCATTTGACAAGACAGATTCTGTATCAGGCAGCTGGATGCATGAGTGATGAAGAGACAAGATTCAGAAAAGCAGGAAGTGATTTGTGTTTAATAATAAATGTTCCATCTGAAGGCAAAATTACTATTATATGTCATAAAATCCCCAAAAACTAATAAAATAAAAAATGCAGGAAATTATTCATGCTGGGTTGAGTTAGCGTTTACTGAACAAGTCTGGCTACCTCCTGGTATTATCTGACATTTCCTTATGTTGACATGACTGACAGAGGAATTATGCCCTGTTGCTAATGCTAACAACTATCTTTTTTTTTCCCAGGACACCAGAAATACAACTGACACTTTTTCGAGATGCAGGTCACAGTAGGTCTCTGTCTTTCTCAGATTCTTAGATTAAAAAATCTTGAATCAGGAGCCAAAAGACTGTGAGATCTCACACAGTAATATACTTGGTACTTTGTATTTGTTTTTTGATTCCTGAGTCTTTAGGAAGATCTGAAGATATATATTCAAGGGCTTTTTTTTTTTTTAAATTTGAAGGTTCAGAAATTAATCTCCATTGTTAGCTTACTTCATTTTTAATAATATTTTAGATTCTGCTTTCATTTCATAACTGCATAAACTGTGGCTTTCTGGGGTAAAAACAAGCAAAAAATGACAACAGTATACACCCTAAAACTTTCAAGGAAATCACAAAAGTTGGCAGCAGAGAAGAATGTCAACTGTGCAGTCCAAATTTGTCAATTACTTGCTCTTGCTCCCAGGCAATCCATCGTGTGTGACATTTTCACTGCAATTTAGATCCTCCTAGTCTTCTTCTGATCTTTTTTTGACCTTTTCTCCAGCCTTAATCTCTGTCCATTATCTGAACTCTTTCTGCTGCCTTGATTCACTTCACTGTCTTTCAAATTGTCTTGTTTTTGCTGAAAGATCTTCACCTATGTTTGATTGCACTCAACCATATTTTGAGCTGGTTTTGTGATCTTGGTCCCCATTCTGTAGCCACCTGGACTTCTTCCATCATTTTGATGGTAGCCACGTACCTGATAGTGCCCTGCCAATGGCTTCTTTGAACCTGTTTGCCTTTCTATCATTTTCTGCTGCTCTGAAAGTGCCAGAGCCACCAATGTTCATTATCCTCTTTTCTTCTCGCATTCTCTCTCACTTCAACCTTCTTTTCCTTCTTCTTTCCTTACCTGTCCTCAATGAAATAACACCTCTTTACTATCTCTGTCTGGTAAAATGAAAGATCTGTGTGCCATTGAGCTACATCTACCAGGCTTTAAAGGATACTTTATGTGGTCCTTCTTCAGGCAATGAACTCCATCCTCTGTACCCACTCCTTTACATGTTTTTTAGCCAGTCTTTCTCCAGTATGTCACCATTGATACTTTCCCTCTCCCCTTTCTCCAACATCCTACTTTAATCCCATTGGGACTGAAGGTGGACACTTCTCCTGAAAAGTAGCACTCTATCAGACCCTTCTACAGTACTTTAAAAGAAGATCAGCTGGAATCATCATTTTTTCCGAATTACCTGTGAAACTGGAATGAAGGAAAAAAAACCAAAGGTTTTAAAATAGGGGACAAACTTATTGACGAAATAAATGAAAATTTTTGGCTTGAGATTTTCACTGAAAAATGAAAATTAGACAGATCCTAGTGTTAACCTTTTCTGGATCAGTTTCTAGTTCTGAGAGCAATCAGGGTAATATTTTGCACTTATGTGAATTCAACTTTGTGTAAGAGGAAGTTTAAGAATAGGAATGTACACCGAGATTGATATTTTCACATTAAGGCATTATTATACAGGAAAGTTAGTGTGCTAGCTAACTGGAATATGATTTTACAGACCACTAGCTATTTCACCCTGGCACCCATCTTCCTCTTCCTTTTCCCCTCTTCATTACAAACTATAGTGCATAGTGACAATACTTAGCACTAATGCTTAGCAGTTGCTTCATAAGTAGTGTATAGGCTACAGCTGCGCTGGTAAATTAGTGAGGGTCCAGAAACATTCCTATGCACCAGAACTCTATCATCTATACTGCTAGTATCTTGGTACAGTTCCTTGCATGCTTTTTCCAGCATGGTTCAGGAGTTAATATCCCAAGGGCTATTTTTGATATACAAAGCTATATATGTATAGTTTTCTGAAGTCACTCTGGAAGAAAAGAAAATTTACCATCAGAGACATGGACCATATCTTGTGAGGTGTCTGCCCTGGGACATCACATATAGACATAGAATCTTACAGGAAGAGTTTGGGTTGAGCAGCTTAGGCACAGAAAATTCACACCCAAGCAATTAAGCTTTTTTTTTTTTCCCCTCAGACATAAGCATTTGATAAATTAGCATGACTTTCCATTTTAAACTCCTAGCATTCACTTCAAAAGGAGAAATCGTATTGCAATATAGATAGTTAACGCCCATCTACAAGAAGGGTCAGAAGGACAATCCAGGGAACTATAGGCCTGTCAGCCTGACCTCGGTGCCAGGCAAGGTGATGGAACAGATCATCCTGAGTGCCATTATACGGCACATGCAGGACAATCGGGGCATTGGGGCCAGCCAACATGGATTCATGAAAGGCAGGTCCTGCTTGACCAACCTGGTCTCCTTCTATGACCAAGTGACCCTCTTAGTAGATGAGGGCAGGGCTGTGGATGTAGTCTATCTAGACTTCAGTAAGGCATTCGACACTGTCTCCCACAGCATCCTCCTAGACAAACTGGCTGCCCGGGGCTTGGATGGGTGGACTCTTAAATGGGTTAAAAACTGGCTGGATGGCCGAGCCCAGAGAGTGGTGGTGAACGGGGCAAAGTCCAACTGGCGGCCGGTCACTAGCGTTGTTCTCCAGGGCTCAGTTCTGGGGCCGGTGCTGTTCAATATCTTTATAGATGATCTAGACGTAGGGATTGAGTGCACCCTCAGCAAATTTGCAGATGACACCAAGCTGGGTGGCAGTGTCGATCTGCTGGAGGGTAGGAAGGCCCTACGGAGGGATCTGGACAGGTTAGATAGATGGGCCGAGACCAATGGCATGAGGTTCAACAAGAACAAGTGCCGGGTCTTACACTTGGGCCACAACAACCCCATGCAGCTCTACAGGCTGGGGAAAGAGCGGTTAGAACGTGGCCCGGTGGAAAGAGACCTGGGGGTGCTGATCGACAGCTGGCTAAACATGAGCCAGCAGTGTGCCCAGGTGGCCAAGAAGGCCAATGGCATCCTGGTCTCTATTAGGAATAGTGTAGCCAGCCGGTCTAGGGAAGTGATCATCCCTCTCTACTCGGCACTGGTGAGGCCGCATCTTGAGTACTGTGTTCAGTTCTGAGCCCCGCACTTCAAGAAAGATGTTGAGGTGTTGGAGCGAGTCCAGAGGAGGGCGACCAAGCTGGTGAAGGGTCTGGAGGGTCTGACCTATGGGGAACAGCTGAGGGAGCTGGGGTTGTTTAGCCTGGAGAAGAGGAGGCTCAGAGGTGACCTTATCGCAGTCTACACCTACCTGAAGGGAGGTTGTAGTGAAGTGGGAGTTGGCCTCTTCTCCCAGGCAACTAGCGATAGGACAAGAGGGCACAGCCTCAAGCTTCACCAGGGGAGGTTCAGGTTGGACATTAGGAAGAATTTCTTTTCAGAAAGGGTTATTAGACATTGGAAAGGGCTGCCCGGGGAGGTGGTGGAGTCACCATCTCTGAATGTGTTTAAGAAAAGTATAGACATGGCACTTAGTGCCATGGTCTAGTTGACAGGGTGGTGTCAGGGCAACGGTTGGACTCGATGATCCCTGAGGTCTCTTCCAACCTGGTTGATTCTGTGATTCTGTGTGATTCTGTATTTAGCCCTGTATAATACAAAAAAAGGGACCATGAGAAAAGCAACATAGTCTAGCAAGTCAGTATAAAACTGAGCCTTGGGACTTGCAAGTGCCTTCACAAAGGAATTCCCTTGACAGGTCCCTGCAAGTTCTGTGATTTAAGCAGTTTCAGGCTAAAACTAGATTGTATCATACCCCTCTTGCAATGGAGAAAATGAGCAGAATTGCCTAGCCAATTAGCCTAATCTGCTTTTTCTCTAATTTGTCTGTTTTGCATAACCAGAGTATTAACCAGCAGCTCACTCCTGCTAATCCCCAGTGCTACAAAGAAGAAAAGAACCAATTTATATATTACAGTATAATCATAATATCTACTAATTCCCTTCCATACACTACAGACCTCTTTTGAAAGGAGATTGCTGGCATTATCCCCATTTTATAAATGAGGAGACTTACAGTACAGCAAAATGATTTCTCAGGAACTGAGAGTGACTGATAAAGTAGAGCCTGATATTGGTGTAACTGATAAAGTAGAGAATAAAACTCAGGTCTCCTAAATTCTCAGCACAGTTCATTCCCTGCAAGCTTCAGTGCTCACTTGCATCTGGGATTACAAATGAAGTCTGCAGCAAAGCTTTTTCTCCTGCATTTATAAGTAATTTTCTGATTTTCTTAATATCACCACACTGAATTAAGTAATTACAAAATTGCTTGCTTTCAATGTCTACAAGGACATAACAAGGATTTTTTAGCGGTAGTGGTAGAAAATAAGGTTGACTTCAAAGAAGGATGTTAGCACTACCCTTCCTTTTTTTAAAAAAGGGTCTCATGGTCTCATTTTGGTGCTTTCACAAAATGAGACATAAATCTCCATGGATTGAAGGGAATATATTGTTTGCAAAAGCCCTGCAAACTTTCATCGCAGCTTCATAGCTCTGCATCACACATAAACTCTCATAGGACCATCTGTCTATTGCTGTTCTATTTCAGACGCTTCTGTCATGCCCCAATCCTGGCCATAAATCTCCTCCTCTTCCAATAAGTGATGCTATTGTGCCAAAGGGTGAGAGAAGAGGGCTTTTTTTGTGAATTGAGATGGTCAGTTGTAAGACCCATATGCTCATTTCATTCCTTAGAGGCAAGATTTTCAGAGAGGTCAGAACTGTGTTCTTAAAGAAATAGTTCTTGGGATATTTTGATCTTCAGACAGGATTCAGAAACTAGCTTAAGAATCAGGTAACAAAATCCTGGCACTAACGTGGAGGAGATTTGCCTGCTCCTCCTACCCCAAGGAAAATAAACCAGAGGAGAAAGAAATTACTGTGTCTTATGTGCCTGGACAGTGAAATTTCCGTAAAGAGATCTTCAAATTTCTTCTTGTCCTAGCTGGGACTACATTTATACTTACACTGTTAACATATTTGAGGATTCATTTGCTTTGCCAGTGCTCGCTGTTCCTGGGCTCCTTAAACTGTACACATTAGAACTTATCATAACCTATAGTTTAAAAATAAGCAAGTGTTTTGCTAGTTGATCTCCCCTTGCAATTAGTTAACTGTTACTCTTTTTTTTTTTTTGCCTAAAGAAAGGCTAGTATCAAATTTAGATCTCTATTCCTCTTCTGTGATAAGAAGCATCTCTGCAAGATCACACTGCCCTTAAGAGCAAGTGAACAATATCAGGTTCCTTGCCTCAAGATACTGCTGCAATTAAATATGTTTGCTATTTGAGGGCTAACAAGTGAGCACTAGGATCTTCTGAGTTCAAAAGCTAACAACTTTCAAAAGCTGTTTTTGATCTCCAGTGAACCGGACTACAGATTCTTGCTAAGTGGAATCAACTTTCTGTGTTTAGCTGATGAGTTGACTGAACAAAACCTTGCAGGATCTCTGCCTAGACACAGTTTTAATGACCCGTTTTAGTTTTGTGGCAGCTCCTAGCTATTAAGTACCAACAGCAGGGCACAATGGTCCATGATTAATTGTGCTAGATGTACAGAGCAGCCATGAAGAGACTCCCCCTGTTAAGCAGCAAAGCAAAGATTGAAGTGGCAACTTGCAGCTACCCGTGTTGGGGACAATCAAAGAGTCATCAATATCCCAGACTGAAAATATGTCTGCATTGATTCTAGGTATGGGGAACATTAAGAGATGTCATCCATCATAGCTGACTGGTAGTATGTTTGGGGAGGGAGGGCTAAAGCATGGACAAATGCCAAAATAGCCTTACAATTTGGCAACTTCATGAAAACAAGATCGTCTTCCCTGCAAGCTAGAAAACTGAGTCTGGGACTAATTACTTAACTCCTAGTAGTCTTGAACTTATTGGATATTCCTATGCTCATCTGTTCTTTTACAATAACATTAATTTGAATATTTTACAAGAAGATTTCAAGTTTATTTATGGAAACATCCAAAATTCTTCATTTTAGATGTATATGGAGAGTGGATTGCTTTTTTCATAATTGGGATTGCAACTGTGATCCTTTATAAAGCTATTATTAGTCCCAATATTATCACAGCTGTAGCTCCCAGGGCTGATCAAGTTTAGAAATTACTCAGTTTCTTTTAAATGCTAAGATAGGCTTTTATGGTAAGTTTTAATACAGCTAACCTGGCCAAGCTTAAGGACTGGTTGTGGCCTCACTGCTGTACATTTAAATATGGACTGGCTTTACATTTTGTGCCACTATCACCACCTGCCAGTCCTTGAAATATTCCAGGCAGTTACATATCCTTGGAAGCTTGTGTGTAATCGTATTTGAAGAAAACGAGTTGTGAATGATTGAAGTTCTTAGCATTCACTCTATATAAATTGGCATAGTGTGTTACGCTGTGTTAAAGAAAATTGGCAGAGTCCGGGTCTCTAGGTTTGCTGGTTTTATTAACAACTCAGAGTTGGACCACCACCGCAGTGAATGGTACCTGACTCAAATTCACTACCGGTTTATATAGAAACTAATAATCAATTACATCATAAACATTTCATAAGCTTCTGTTAATAATCCACTAACTATTTCAATTCCTCTTTCTTCCTTCATCAAGAGTCCACAAAAGTCCATTCTTTTCTATTGTTTAGCTGATCTTTATGTTCTGGTTCCGCTCCGACTCCGGCCGACACCCTGTCCTCGATGTTCTTGCTGTGATCGGCGTCCTTGATGTTCTTGTCGTGATCAGCGTCCCGTCCTGATCCAGGTTGATCAGAGTCCAGTTCCCACCGCCAGTGTCTCCTAAACATT
The DNA here is from genome assembly GCF_013368605.1 of Nyctibius grandis. Classification (NCBI taxonomy): domain Eukaryota; kingdom Metazoa; phylum Chordata; class Aves; order Nyctibiiformes; family Nyctibiidae; genus Nyctibius; species Nyctibius grandis. The sequence continues at coordinate 32,989,513 of NC_090658.1, forward strand.
CAACCTTAAAAACAACTGAATTTATGTTTAAAACCTTATCTATACTAATTTTTATTTCTAAGTGTCCTATATTTCTTTTAAGGTAAAGAAAAGGTTAACCATACATCCCCTTTACTAAAATCATCAGAAGGTAATACTTCTAGGCCTACTCCTGCTTAGCTACTCATTAAGCTTTGATTGATGATTTCTTCAGTCCTAGGTCAGGATTACACAAGGAGCTTTGAGAACAATATTCATGCATTGTGAAAGCCCACCTGTGTTTATTCAGATAGACTTATATTAATTATTGTATTCACTATTCTATTTCACCCCTATTGATTCTTGTCTCTCTAACTCATAAGAACTTTTACATTAATTATGTGAAAATTTCTATAACAATTCCCTCCTTTTGTTTTTTATTGCATCCCTGCAATTATTTGTATCTCCATGATGATTCTATTTTTGAAGCAAAGGAAGAAAAACATCTCACACAGCACTGTCCCAACACTAGTACAATCACAAGGACAATAATTATAAGCAAGACAATTACAATCAGCTTCTTTATCCATAAGGCCAAGTCTGGGAACCAAGATGTGAGCCAAGAGAGTGTTTCAGTAAATCCCCATGAGGTGTCGTCCCTTTCTACCTTTTGCATCACAGAACTCACTTCCCAAATTTTGTGCAAATTTTGAGTAGTTCTCCTGATCGGTCTGTGTACATAGAGCAACTATCATTTAAAACTGTACACACTCCTCCTTGTGAGGCTAATATCATATCTAGAGCCATTCTAGTTTGAATTGTGATTTTAGAGAGCTCTGTAATTTCCTTTTGCAATGTCAGAAATCCGTGCATTGAGGCATTGGCTAATTTTTCTATCATCTCCCCAGATATATTTATTATTGGGTTTTTTCCAAATTGATAAATAATTCCTCTGGGCTCAATCTTTGGATAGCTACATGTAAAACTGAGTTCCCCAGTCTTTGTCTCAATTGCTATAAAGAAGCCTGCAGATCACCAAGAATAATTCTTATAAAGCACACGAGAGGCATTGGTATTGAAATCTTGGTAACGAATAGCAATCTTACACAAGGTGAAACAGCAACATTTACAGATGGAAAAAAAAAAAAAAAGGAACAAACTAAATATTTCATCTTTCCTCGGGTTCCTTGCGGACATGAGAATGATGGATCCAGGTTTCTTTCCCTGCAACTTTGACAGCATAAAAAGAGAAGTTAAAAGTACAACATAGGGTCCTTCCCATTTTGGTTCAAATCTATTTTTCCTCTTAAAGTTTTTTATCAATACTTTGTTTCCTGGTTGAATATTATGTACTTGTATCTCAGGAGATCCACCTCGATACCAATAGGCATGCTTTCGCATTTCAAAGAAAGAATTTTGTAAGTATAGTATATATTGTGTCACTCGTTCATCTCCATCCAATAAACTTTTTTTTTTTTTTTTTTTTTTTTTTTCCTGGCAAATAAGTGCCTGGAACAGCCAAAACTCACCCAAACAATATTTCTGCTGGCAATAACCCAACAGGTTGTCTGGGTGTGTTCCGAATGTCCCACAGAACCAAATTCAAAGCCTCTGGCCATTTCAACCCTGTTGTTTTACACACTTTAACAATCTTTTCCTTTATGGTCCTGTTCATTCTTTCTACCTGTCCAGAGGACTCAGGGTGATAGGGTGTATGTAAGTTCCCTGTGACTCCTAAAGCATTATAAACTTGGAACAGAATCGCTGCTGAAAAATGAGCTCCTCTATCCGAATCAATTACTTCAGGAACTCCATATTGGGGTATTAACTCTTTCAACAGCGCTTTCACTACAGTTTTTGAATCATTCTTTCTTGCTGGGAAGGCTTCTACCCATCCTGATAATTGATCTACAATCACTAACAAGTATGAATACCCCATTGCCTTTGGCATTTCAGCATAATCACTTTGTAATCCTTGAAAAGGAAACACCACGGGCGGTCTTTTACCTTGAGGTGGCTGAATCCTAGTGGTAGCATATTGTCAGCAAAGTTTACAGCTTTCAGTAATCCTTTTCACTGCGGAGCAGACTCCGAGTGCAGCCCACAGCCGTTGAATTCTTTGTGCAAGTCCCTCAGGTCCCCCATGGCATTTTTCATGGAACCACCGAACAAGAGGTAGTAAATACCTTTTTGGGAGTAGAGGCTTGTTGGCCAATGTCCATTGTCCATCCTGTTGTTCCGCTCCAAGTTGTCTCCAAAATTTCATTTCTTCTTCTGGAAGAGCCTCATACATCTCTTCTGCACTTGGAAGCCTGTCAAGTTTCTCTGCTGCACACAAAACTGCCATAATAAGATGAATTTGTTTGGCTGCAGCTTTCGCAGCTTGATCAGCCAAGTGATTTCCTCGCGACAGTGCATCTTGGTGGTTTGTGTGAGCTTTTATATAAATTATTGCTATTTGTGCAGGTAACTGTATAGCTTCTAAAAGTTCACGTACCTCCTTTCCATGTGCAATGGTTTTTCCAGCTGAGGTCAAAAATCCTCTCTCTTTCCACAGGGTACCTGTAGCATGACAAACTCCAAAAGCGTATTTAGAGTCTGTATAAATGTTAGCTTTTAAGCCTCTTGCTAACTTTGCAGCCTCAGTAAGTGCTATGATTTCTGCACCTTGTGCACCCACAGCACTAGGAAGAGGATTAGCTTTTAACACAGTTTTTTCTGTTGTTACTGCAAAGCCGGTATACCTTTTTCCTTCTTCGTAAAAAGATGAGCCGTCTGTCAAAAGGTTGATGTCTGGGTCACTCAGGGGTTGGTCTTGAAGATCATTGCGTGGTTTACTGGATACTGCTAATACCTGGGTACAGTCAGGTTGATCTTTTTCCCCTTCAGTCGGCAAAGGTATTGAAGTGGCTGGATTCAAAGTATTGTACCTTTGAAGTGTGATGTTGTCAGCCAAAAGTAAAACCAGTTCATATCTATGTGCCCGTTGCGGTGAAAGTGATTTTTCTGCATATTGTTTCAATAATATTTCAACTTCATGGGGTACGCATACGGTTAGGGGATGTCCCAGCACTATTGATCTACATTTTTTCTACCATTTCTGCTGCTGCAGCTACTGATTTTATACAAAATGGTGTTCCTTGTGTAACTGGATCTAATTGAGCAGAAAAATATGCTACTGGTCTTTCATGTGGTCCTAAAGTTTGGACTAAAACTCCTCTAGCATTTCCCTTTTGCTCATCACAATATAATTTGAAAGGTTTACTATAATCTGGTAAACCTGAAGCCGGTGCTTGCATTAAGGCACCTTTCAGAGTTGTAAAAGCTTTTTGCCTCTCCAGACCCCATTTGATGGGTTGCAATTTTGATGGAGATGCTCGGTGACCTTTTACAACCAATTTATTACACAAATACCGAGTGTCTGTAACACAATCCTTCCTTGAACAATATACTAACAATAACTCATCTACATATTGTATCAATTCAGACTTACACAGAAAAAACAGATCAGCCAAATTCCTTTTCAAAATTTGGGAGAATATAGTTGGTGAACTTGTAAATCCCTGGGGTAACCGAGTCCAGGTTAATTGTTTCCCTTGCCAAGTGAAGGCAAATATGTGCTGGCTTTCCTCAGCCACAGGTATGCTAAAGAAAGCTCCAGTCAAATCCAATACAGTGTAAAATTTTCCCCAAATAGGTATTTGAGTAACAATCAAATTTGGATCAGGTACTACTGGATGGGGAACAATTACAAATACAAATCTATATTCTGGATCCCCATCTTTGTAACTTTGACATTCTTTTAAAATCCCCTTTTCCAAAAATGATTTTATTTGTTTTCCAATACTTGGGATAGCTTCTGCCACAATTGGGTATTGTCTAATAGACGGGGGAGTCCCTCCTTTTGTTTTAATCACTACAGGTTCTGCAGATTTTAATGGTCCAATATCATCTCCGGAGAGACTCCATAATTTTTAAGATACATTCTTTAACTCTTTTGGGATTTTAAGCTCACCTTCTTGAATTTCTATAGTTTGCATTCCCATTATGATCAATCAAATTCCTTTGGGAGTTAAATCTATGCGTGTTTCCAATTCCTGTAATAAATCTCTCCCAAATAGTGAAACAGGAGAAGTTGGCGAAATAACAAATCAACCTCATATCAAACGATCATCAAAAACAATAGGAAGGGGAAGAGAAAGCGGCAACTTCTCTTCACCCAAAATTCCAGTAACCTTTACAAATTCATCAGATAACTGTGACACATAAAAATTTAACAATGATAAAGTTGCACCAGTATCTATTAAGAATTTAACAGGAATGCCATTTACCTTAGCTGTGATAAGTCCCTCGTTATCTACCTTAATCCCAGAGTCCCGATCCATAAATTTCTCAGCGAGAATGTGGACGCCCCGGTCTTTCCGCTCCGTCTCTCCCACCATTGTTGGAAGGTGGTCTCAGAGGACAACACCGGACGATGTGCCCTAAATTACCACAGTAAAAAAAAACATTCCAGAGTATCAGTTCGAGAGGGAATGAATCTTTGTCTTCCTTGGTCTCCCCTTCCACAGCCTTGTGGAAAACCTCTTCTCCTGCCGCGCTGGTAATTCTGAGTAGTTGCGGTGCCGAAAGGTTGATCTCTCTCTCTCTCGCTCCTTTCTCTCTTTTCTTTGATCTTGTTTCTTTTGCTCTTCACTTCTCCCATCATATACAAAGGTTGCAATACCAAGAATCTTTGTGAGGCTTTCACCTTGCCACCATGGCATGTTTTTTGAAATATTTATTAATATCAGGTGCAGATTGATCCACAAATACACTGATTGCAAGGGGTTCCTGAAAATTGTCCCTTGTCATTCCTCCATATTTCAGGAGAGTAACTTTTAACCGACTCCAGTAATCACTGGGATGTTCATCAGGTTTTTGCCTACATTCCATTACCTTTGTCCAATTAGTAATTTTTTTTTTTTTTTTTTTTGCCAGCTTGCCGAACAGCCTCCACCAGTTGCTGTAAGGCTTCTCGTTGGAGTCTGGCGCCATCCTCAGTGGCCAAATTCCAGTTTGGGTTTTGATCGGGCCAGGGCTGTAGCCCTTGAGTTTGATCTCTTTGTGCAATTTCCCGATCCTTTTGTAAGGTTTTTTTCCTCTCTTCTGCTGTAAAGAGCTCTCTCATGAGGGTCTTTACATCATTCCAATTTGGAGAATAATCAGTAAAATTGCCAGATAGCATCTCAGCACATTTTTCAGCATCCTCTCTGATGCGTGGCATTTTGATTGCCAGTTTACTAAATCTCCTTGTTTCCAAGGTTCATGTCTCACAACAGGTTGGACTGGTGGAACCTCTGGCGGAGCTCCAGGTCCAGCTCTAGGGTTTGGGATGTATTCCAACCTCATGGGATACATGCCAAATCCCTTGTCAGTGAAAGGATTCGATTTCTCCAGCACGGGCGCTGAAGGAATGGAAGGTGTCACTTGTTTAGGCTCTTTTTTTGCCTTTCTTTGCATTTGCCCAATAGTACCAAATATACCAAAAATCAAGATCTTGACTCCCTTCATCCTCGAGGATTACCCTTAAGAATCTCAATTTATGCGCATCAAAGGTCCCTTTAAAGGGTCAGATGTCTCTAGGTCCTCCACCTCGGACCCTAGTTAAAAATGGCCATTCTTCTTGACACAGCAAAATAAATCTCTTTTTCCCACATGTCCCGGTCAACGGGATTCTATTCCAATTCTCCAACACCTCAGCAAGGGGCGTCCCCCTTTCAATGCTGGGTCCAATTCCCATTTTACCTTTTCCTTAATTTCCCGGGTTACCTTTGTTTCAAAAAAAATTCCTCAGCAATTTTAAACACACAGGCTCCTAGTGTCTGAGTATACCCGCTCCCAAGACCACCAGGTGAACTCACCCTTGTTGCCGGCAATTAGGCGTTGGAGACGGGAATGCTCAGAGAATCAGAGCAGTGTCCTAGAGTCCCATCTGGGGTGCCAAATTCTGTTAAAGAAAATTGGCAGAGTCCGGGTCTCTAGGTTTGCTGGTTTTATTAACAACTCAGAGTTGGACCACCACCGCAGTGAATGGTACCTGACTCAAATTCACTACCGGTTTATATAGAAACTAATAATCAATTACATCATAAACATTTCATAAGCTTCTGTTAATAATCCACTAACTATTTCAATTCCTCTTTCTTCCTTCATCAAGAGTCCACAAAAGTCCATTCTTTTCTATTGTTTAGCTGATCTTTATGTTCTGGTTCCGCTCCGACTCCGGCCGACACCCTGTCCTCGATGTTCTTGCTGTGATCGGCGTCCTTGATGTTCTTGTCGTGATCAGCGTCCCGTCCTGATCCAGGTTGATCAGAGTCCAGTTCCCACCGCCAGTGTCTCCTAAACATTCAACCTTAAAAACAACTGAATTTATGTTTAAAACCTTATCTATACTAATTTTTATTTCTAAGTGTCCTATATTTCTTTTAAGGTAAAGAAAAGGTTAACCATACATCCCCTTTACTAAAATCATCAGAAGGTAATACTTCTAGGCCTACTCCTGCTTAGCTACTCATTAAGCTTTGATTGATGATTTCTTCAGTCCTAGGTCAGGATTACACAAGGAGCTTTGAGAACAATATTCATGCATTGTGAAAGCCCACCTGTGTTTATTCAGATAGACTTATATTAATTATTGTATTCACTATTCTATTTCACCCCTATTGATTCTTGTCTCTCTAACTCATAAGAACTTTTACATTAATTATGTGAAAATTTCTATAACACGCTGAAAGATTGTATTTCTGTATGTGTAAGATATGTGCGAAGCTATATACTATGTAAACCCAGTTGTTTGCTGTTTGCTTGGAGAGAATATAGAGGTCTCTATTTCATCAGTGTAAAGCAAAAAGAACCACTCTAACAGATGGTGCTACAGCTCTGTTTTTCAAGAGTTATGACCCAAGTCCAAGACCCAGTTTATAAGGCTGACTATTTCTGCTAACAGTGCTACTTGTTTGTAATGAGGTTTCACAGTGAAATAATTTCTGAATGACTTACGCATTGCAGAATTTTTTAAGTACGTGGCTGGGCGTAATGGTGGAAAGTGGAGCATAGCACTAGGTGATATGGAAGGAGATATGAAGCAATTGGTGAAACTGTTCAAGAGTTTGAATATTTGAAGATCAATAGTATTCTGTTATTCCATATATCAGCCTTGGTGTGTGCATATCAAATTCTTTGAACAATTCAACAGAGTGCAGGCATTGCCCCAGCTGCTGTGGCCGGTGGTGTGTCATTCTCAGAGCCACAGGGAGAGGAGAACAATCAGAAGTAGCTTGAGACCAACCATTTTGACTATTAGAAACCATTTTAGCAGCTATATCTGGAGTTTTCCAGGAGGGCTGCTTTATGACCTCTCAGCTCATTCTGAGTAGCTCATCTATGTCTGTGCAGAGCACTTCTGTTAGGATGATAAATGTTCCAAGAATCTCAAATATAACATTGAGTAAACCTGCCAGGTGGTGTTTATATTCCAGGTGTCTCCCACCGATATTTCTTTTCCTTACAGATTTTTTTGTGTGTTTGTTTGCTTTTTAAAAAGGAGCCACATCCTCGCCTGTGGCCAGACTGAAGGGTTGTGTAAGTGGTGTGAATGCATAAATGCAAAGATGATCAGAAGCTCATCTTTGCAGTGCCTTGACATTGCTGCTTCTCTACGCAGGCCTGTTCCCTCCCACTGCACAGAAGGGCGTCTGCAGAGCTGCAGTTTACGCTAGCTGTGATGACAATTTGAGGCTAAGAAAGCCTGGCACTCCGACAAGGAGTATGCCTTTTTCCTCTGGCCAGGCCTTACCATCCCAATTACACTCACACCGGCTTGCTCTGTGGTGTAAGTGCCTGGAGGGCTCCCTTGTTGCTAGTGCTAAAGATCTGCAGCTCTAAGTCAGAATGGGCTGGGTTTAATTTCAGCTTTTTTCTCTCACTCAAGCCTGTTATGTGAAAGTAAAGAGAAACACGCATGGGGTATCTCTTTGGTTTTATTCTTGGCTACCCATCAGGCACCAAATCTGGGATTCTCTGCTGTATTCCACTAATGTGCTGCAATTTTCACCAGTTTGAAGTGGAGGTTGACCATGTTCATTCCCATCTGCTAATTTTGAATGCTAGTGATGCTCTAATATTGCATGAGTTCAAATGAATGCTTAAATTTTGTGACACCAAATAATAATATCCATAAATGACCAAACTTGGAGCACAGCTATTTGGTTTTTGAAAATGGTTTTATATTTGAGTAGAATTTTTTATTTTAAAGAAACCTTCTTGCTTCTATCTTGCATCTTCCTACCTCTCCTCACACTTCCACAGCCCATACTGCCAATGCCAGTATTTCTTTTTCACTCATACAGAGGAAGGTGCTTGCAGGGAGACATTTCTGGCAAAGAAGATGATAGCTGCATTTCTAGGAGATATTTTCCACAGTGGGGAGTAGGAGGATGGGGAAAGTAGGTGGGGGAGTGGAGAAAGAGAGAGAAGTGCCTGCTTGCCTTGCATTCTCAGGGAATAGGAAAACTAAATGTAGCCCCTTGTCTTCATAAGTTAATCAGCCTGCTGATGTTAGATGGGAAATGTTCAGGGACCCGTGAAGTGATGTGACAACAACAGGTTCAGACTCAGCAAGTTCAAGGGTCATCTGCACACTCAGAAAGAACTGCTCTTTGTGGACACATATTTTTATTCTGAGTTATTTGTTCAGGTTTGAATATATTTAAGATTAGGACAGACGCAAGTGAGGAGGAAAAACCCCCAGACTAGTTTGGTCTGCTTTTTCTTAGTCCCTTTATTGCACATTTGAGAGATGGTCCTTAAAACTTGTGCGTTACTGAATGCTGGGATGCTGGACCGAAAAGAGCTGGGAAGCTTGAATGCATGTTTGAATTTCATGGCCCTGACTCCTCTCTGCCAGTACCCAGCACAGTAAACACCACACTGTTCTTATGCCTGTTCTCCTCTCTTTTCCTTAGTGTCAAGAGTAACCCGGTTTTTTTTCTCTTTTTTTTTTTTCTTTTTTTTTAAAGGATGATTCCAGCTACAAACAAAGCCTTTGTTGTAAACAACCTTGTTTCTGGAACAGGCTATGACCTCTGTGTCCTGGCAATGTGGGATGACACAGCCACAACCCTTACTGCCACCAATATTGTGGGATGCGCCCAGTTCTTCACCAAAGAGGACTACCCTCAGTGCCAGTCGATGCACAGCCAGTTCCTGGGTGGAACCATGATTCTGATCATTGGAGGCATCATTGTGGCAACTCTGTTGGTATTCATTGTAATACTCATGGTCCGCTATAAGGTCTGCAACAATTCGCAGGGGAAGATGTCTAACGTCAGCAATGTCTACTCACAGACAAATGGAGCACAACCAGTTCAGAACGGAGTCTTGCCCCAAGTCAACCCAAAAGTGGTGGTGAGAAATGAACTTATGGAGTTTAACTGTCAGTCTGCGCGGAGCAGCATCTCCTCTTCCTCCAGCTCAGCAAATAGCCGCGACTGTGATGACTGTAGCCTCCAAAGTGAACAGGGCACATTGTCCAGTAAGTGGAGGCCTCCTTCCAGGTCAAAACACAATATTGACCGGCTAATGGGAGCTTTTGCCTCCCTGGAACTGAAATGTCAGAAAAAGGAGGAGGTGACAGACTCCAGAACTTCCACAGTGGCCCGCCACTCGGACAAAGAGCCACTGCTGGGCCAGCCAGAGTCCAAATTTCGCAGCCTCCTCATGTTGCCTCTGGAGGGCAAAACTAAACGTAGCCATTCTTTTGACATGGGGGACTTCACCACATCTCAGTGTTGCACCTACCCAAAAAAGATAACAAACATTTGGACAAAGAGGAGCCTCTCGGTGAACGGCATGCTTTTGCAGTATGATGACAATGACCTAACAGGGGCGAAAGGGACTTTCGGGAGCTCAGAGTGGGTAATGGAAAGCACAGTGTAAATATCCGTGTCTCCCCCGCTCCTCTTCTCCCCTCATGTGTTATAAAGCGTGGTTTGCTGCAGGGCCATGCATTTGGAAAGAGAGGGGAGGAAAAGTTTTCAATTGTACTGGCCAAAAAGATAGGTAAACAAATAAGTAACAGGAATACTAAAAGAGAAAGAAGGTCATGAAATGTGAATAGGTACGTATGGCATCAGTCTTGTCTGGCCCCAACTAAACCATGCGTGAATGTTTCAAGGAATTTACTAGTTGTGTTTAGCATTGCTTTCCAAAAATTACTCAGACCCTTGATGAACTGTCACACAAGATTAAACAAGGAGGATGAAGAGAGGTTTAACAGCACAATTTTTTTTTTTTTGAAGGGCACCTCTTTCTTTTCTTTTAACCACTGAAATACACTTCTGTGGATATAAGACAGGTGCTAAGACATATCTGGCTGTCATTGCAAGTGACTTTCTCAAAAGTTCAGGCAGGGCATCCACAGGGACAGATCAGCAAACTGTTCAGCATAATCTCATGGTGTTAACTGTGATATCTTGTTGTTGAGTGGGCTTTTGGTTGGGATTTAACGATTTCTGTTCTGTTTGGCCTTATTACTGCTTTTGAGTTGTTTTTTCCTCACAGCAGAAAATATGTTTCTACGCATTTTTTGTTTTTGTTTTCAGTCTCATCAAATCCCCCAGATGAAAAGAAGATATGTACAAAGGTCAAACTTCTGATGTACTCTATAACCCACCTCCAATACCACCCCTTTATGTCCCAGGAAAAATTAAATCTAGGGGCTAATAAATTTTAAAAAAATCATCATCTTTCTTCCATCTTCTTCATAGTCTCTGCTTGTCAGTGCTCAAGGCAGATTCCAACAGTTGTTGATATCTGTAGGGGTGTTGCTATCAAAAATGGGAAAAATAGTAATCAATATTTCCTGCTAAAGAAAGGGAAAACAAAAGTGGCTCCTGTGCACTCTCCACATTATGAATACCAATTTCTTCTGGCAAAGGTCACACTGTCACTCTGTTCAACTGACAAAGAAAACACAGACTTTCACCCTATTTTGGCAAAAGCTCTTTGTACAGTCACCATGACACGGCTTGACTGTATCAGTAGCATCACAGGAAATGTAAGTTTTTGTGTATTTCAGGGGATTGGGTATGTTCCCAATTAGCCACAGAAACTGAATTAAATTTGAGTGTCTCAGAGCAGGAGGTCTCCCGTGTGTCCCCTGCACTACAGATAGCCCTTCCCCAGTCTGTGATGTACTCCTGCCCCTCTGTCTCTCACCCTCACTAAAGTACTTGCTAGCTAAGGACAGGAGCTCTTTAGAGCTTGTAAACTGACTGCCAAATTTGTTTTTGGGGAGCATTGCTGTGGTTGTGGAAATGCACGTGGCCCACCCAGCTGACCTCATTGTCTTTGATGACTTTACTGTGATTTCCAGCATTCTGGTGGCTACTGGAACTGTCTTTTCATTTGGTTATTTATTTGTTGTCTCCCAATGATCAGCTGCTGAGAGTCATTCTGAAATTGCAATTGTTACTATGATTTTGTAAGATGTGGAGAAAAGATGCAAGGCATAGAGAAAATAACACATGAAAAAACTCTATGTATATTTTTTTTAAAGGTGCAGAGATATATTGTGACATGGCTGTGTATTTAATCTTGTATTTGTCACGTTTCCTACTTGGAGTTTTAGAAAATGACATCCCTGTGATCAGAATATTTTTTCCTTTATTTTCTTTTTTTTTGCTACAAAATGTACAGTAAAAAACATTCTTGAGGAAAAGTACCTGCTTTTCATTTATTTGCTGTTCTGTGGTGTGCTTTGAGACCTAAGTAAGGAGCAATAATTATTTTTTAAATTATCTTGAAAATTTAAATGTCTGCTTTCTCTTTCCCTCAAACTATCTGTGACTTCAGGATTTTAGGTATGATGTAGGAATCAAGACATACAGACCTTCTGGTAGTGCATGAGAAACAATCTTGTAAAAAAGGTATTTCACCTCTTTTTTAGTGGTTACATTTATACATATCTTATATTACAAATGTATTTTAAACCCTGATCCAAAATCCACAGAAATAAGAGGAAGCTTTTTTAGGCTTAGGACCTGACTTCATAGGTTTTTGCTTAGATTATTACTCACAGTCAACATTAATATATTCAAAGGCATCCCATCAAACTTTGTTTGCACTTTGTTTGCAGCATCTTTCAAAGTCTCTGGTTTTCTCATGGTTTCCATGAGGAATGACACCTTTAGTGCCAGAATCTACATCATTGTTTCTCATGGTTTCCAAGAGGAATGACACCTCTAGTGCCAGAATCTACATCATCCAACTGTCCAGATGGCTCCTTCGTATTAACCATTAATGACATTTACATTTATGTTGTACTGAAGACTCTTAAATATGTTCACGTAATTTTTTTTTCCTTGTTATGCTGTGGTGCAGTTGGACTTTTTTACTGTGTTGCTTTGAACATGACATCTGGGTGGTTTTTAATTTAGCCATTGAGTTCATCATCATCAATATTAGTAGCACATGCAGCTGTGAATTCTCAAAAGCAATATCCTATACTATTTTCTTTATTAGTAAGGAGAACATCTTTCACTTTCTCATACAAGATTAGAGGAAGTAAGCCAACAGATGCTGTTTTAAAATAACGGATAGTTGCCAAAGAACCCAGGTAATAAAGTCCACAATCTAACAGCTGCATTTATTACTGTTTACCATTTAACTTTAATGAATGAGGCTCAATCAACACCATCAAATTTGCAAATACTGTGCAAAATTAAACGAGCGCCCAACAATTACCTTTGGTGCCCACAGTATTTGGGAGGAAGAGGACTCAGGAACTCACAGGTGAGGCAGGGAGCCCTATGGCAAGTCAGCAAGTGGCCAGCCCTGAGAGAGGGATGGAGCCAGCCCAGCACGGTGGTGCCAGTGCCTGGGCACCTGCTGGCTTGTGATCATCCTTCAGGTGCCACCAGCCACTGCCCTGCTTACACAGCCGGCCAAGCAGACCTCTGAAATTATCCTGTGTCTTCCCCTTTACCACTTTGAGATCTGCTGAAGACAGCTCTATCTTTTGGGTTACATCCTGAATCCAAGCCCTAATTGCTCATGCACAAGTGTGACCCCAGGGTCCTCCACACACAGTCTGACCAGTCTCTACCTTGCCTTTGTTTTGCCTCCATTTTCATGTGTGCACCTGTCACGGTTTAAAGCTGGGCTGGCGATTAAACCTGCGGCAGATGCCCTCTGTTATCCCCCCCCCTCCCCCCAGAGGGAAAGGGAAAGGGAAAAGGGAGAGAGACTTCTGGGTTGGAAAATTAAAACAGTTTTAATAAACTATAATAATGAAAAAAAAAGTATAATAATAATAATAAAATAATCAAATATATACAAATATATATACAAAACCAAGATTGAGCTCCCCTGAAGTCAGCCACGTCACCACCGGCACTGCAGGGCAGGCTCCGGGAAGGCCCAGCCTGGGCCTAGCGATGGTCGAGAGCTGGATTCAGGAACGCACGGATCGGGATCGGGGGCAGCAGGAAAACAGACGGAGTCCTCCCTGGACACCGGCCATAGCAGAAAGAGAGCGAGACCCTCGTGATCCCCCCGCTTTATACTGAGAATGACGTGTATGGGATGGAATACCCTCGTTGGTCAATTTTGGGTCACCTGCCCTGTCCGCTCCCCTCTGCAGCTGCGACCCCCCTTCGGCTCTTCACTCGTAAGCAATGAGGAATTCAGCAGTGACCTTGGTTTCTCTCAAGAATAAGTACAGCAAGAGCCTTTCTGCACAACATCCCTACCGGTGCCTCAGTGATAACTACAAACTTCGAGCGTTATCAGTCCTGGAAGCAGACACTGTCTGCAAAAACATGCAGTTAGTTTCAGAAAGTGCAGTTACTTAGAAGAGACTTAGCTGAAAGTAAAAATCACTGAAAGGAAAATCGGCCTGGTTTAGGCCAAACCAGGACATTCCACCCCTTATTCCATACCATTCACGTCATACTCAGATCACCACTAACTTTTCATTTTAAAATATATACAGATAACATTAGTTTATGATTCATCTCTATACAAAAAAAAAGTTCATCAAGTTCATTTAGTTCAGGATTGTGGGTTTCCATCTGGCTAGGAGTCTCCCAGGGTAGGAGAGATGATATGAGCTTTGTCACAGTTCGTGCCCACGGGTTGCAGGTTAAAGATGTCAGTCTCGAGGAGGTTACTGGACGCCACTTGCAGCTAGCTCCGGTCTCATCACCACTGCTTCAACCTGAAAGACACTTATGAACACTGTTAGTATTATGCAGCAATTAACATCATGCAGTTCAGAATTAAGTATTCTCACCCAAGATCAGATCACCTTCAGGGACACATCGGACTCCACCATCCTGCAGCATCACCCACCAAGTACATCCAGGTCCTTGAGCAAAAGCAATCCCATGAATGGGTTTACCTTTGCCCGTAGCAGGAAGAACCCAGACAGTTTTTCCCAATAGATTCCTTTCATGCACCACAGGGACTTTATCCCCTTCTACTGTATGTAAAAGGTCTGACTGAGCAGGGCCAGCTCGGTTGATAGATCCTCTGGTGTTAACTAGCCAGGTAGCTTGTGCCAAATGCTTATCCCAGTTTTTAAAGGTTCCACCCCCCATTGCTTTTAGGGTAGTTTTTAACAGCCCATTATACCGTTCAACTTTCCCAGAGGCTGGTGCATGATAGGGGATGTGATATACCCATTCGATGCCATGCTCTTTGGCCCAGTTATCTATGAGACTGTTTTTGAAATGAGTACCGTTATCCGACTCAATTCTCTCTGGTGTGCCGTGTCGCCACAAGATTTGCTTTTCGAGGCCCAGGATAGTGTTCCGGGCAGTGGCATGGGGCACAGAGTATGTTTCCAGCCATCCGGTGGTCGCCTCCACCATGGTAAGTACATAACGTTTACCCTGGCGGGTCTGAGGGAGTGTGATGTAGTCAATTTGCCAGGCCTCCCCATATTTATATTTCAACCACCGCCCCCCATACCACAAAGGTTTTAACCGTTTGGCTTGCTTAATTGCGGCGCATGTTTCAAAATCATGGATAACCTGTGCAATAGAGTCCATAGTTAAGTCCACCCCTCGGTCACGAGCCCATCTGTATGTTGCATCTCTCCCTTGATGACCTGAAGTGTCATGAGCCCACCGAGCTAAAAATAGTTCACCTTTATGTTCCCAGTCCAAATCTATTTGGAACACTTTAGCAGCCTGATCTGCTTGTTGGTTGTTTCGATGTTCCTCAGTTGCCCGACTTTTAGGTACGTGAGCATCTACATGACGTACCTTCACGACTAGTTTCTCTAGCCGAGCAGCAATATCTTGCCACAGTTCAACAGCCCAAATAGGTTTACCTTTACGCTGCCAGTTGCTTCGCTTCCACTGCTTTAACCACCCCCACAAGGCATTTGCCACCATCCATGAGTCAGTATAAACATACAGCCTTGGCCACTTTTCTCGTTCAGCAATGTCTAAAGCCAGCTGGATGGCTTTTACCTCTGCAAATTGACTTGATTCACCTTGTCCTTCTGTGGCTTCTGTGACTCGTCGTATAGGACTCCATACAGCAGCTTTCCACTTCCGATGCTTTCCTACAAGACGGCAGGATCCATTGGTGAACAGGGCATACTGCTTCTCATCCTCTGGTAGTTCATTATATGGTGGGGCTTCTTCAGCACGTGTCACCTCCTTTTCTGGTGGCATTCCGAAGTCTTTGCCTTCTGGCCAGTCCATGATCACTTCTAAGATTCCTGGGCGATTAGGGTTTCCTATTCGAGCCCGCTGTGTAATTAATGCAATCCATTTACTCCATGTAGCATCAGTTGCATGATGAGTAGTAGGAACCTTACCCTTGAACATCCAGCCTAGTACTGGTAATCGGGGTGCCAGGAGAAGCTGTGCTTCAGTACCGATTACCTCTGAGGCAGCTCTAACTCCTTCATATGCTGCCAGTATCTCTTTTTCAGTTGGGGTGTAATTGGCCTCAGAGCCCTTGTATCCTCGACTCCAAAATCCTAGGGGTCGACCTCGAGTCTCCCCTGGCACTTTCTGCCAGAGGCTCCAGGTAGGACCATTGTCCCCAGCTGAGGTGTAGAGCACATTTTTAACATCTTGTCCCATACGGACTGGTCCAAGGGCTACTGCATGCACAATTTCTTGTTTAATCTGTTCAAAAGCCTGTTGTTGTTCAGGGCCCCACTGAAAATCATTTTTCTTTCTGGTCACCTGATAAAGAGGGCGTACAATCTGGCTGTAATCTGGAATATGCATTCTCCAGAAACCCACAACGCCTAAGAAGGCTTGTGTTTCCTTTTTATTAGTTGGTGGGGACATAGCTGTTATCTTGTTGATCACCTCTATCGGGATCTGGCGACGCCCATCTTGCCATTTAATCCCTAAAAACTGGATCTCCCGGGCAGGCCCCTTGACCTTGCCTCTTTTTATGGCAAAACCAGCCTGCAGAAGAATTTGAATTATTTTCTCCCCTTTGTCAAAAACTTCTGCTGCTGTATCACCCCATACAATGATGTCATCAATATATTGCAAATGTTCTGGAGCTCCACCCTCTTCTAGCGCAGTCTGGATCAGTCCGTGGCAAATAGTAGGACTGTGTTTCCACCCCTGGGGCAGTCGATTCCAGGTGTACTGGATACCTCTCCAGGTAAAAGCAAACTGTGGCCTGCACTTTGGTGCCAAGGGAATAGAGAAAAATGCATTAGCAATGTCTATGGTGGCGTACCACTTGGCTGCCTTTGATTCCAGTTCGTATTGAAGTTCTAGCATGTCTGGCACAGCAGCACTCAGAGGTGGTGTAACTTCATTTAGGCCACGACAGTCCACAGTTAATCTCCATTCTCCATTAGACTTTTGCACTGGCCATATAGGACTATTAAAGGGTGAGCGAGTCTTGCTAATCACTCCTTGATTTTCTAATTGTCTAATCAGTTTATGAATGGGGATCAGGGAGTCTCGATTGGTGCGATATTGTCGTCGGTGCACCGTGGCAGTAGCAATTGGCACCTGTTGTTCTTCAACTTTCAGCAACCCCACAACAGAAGGATCCTCTGAGAGGCCAGGCAAGGTAGACAGCTGTTTAATGTCCTCAGTCTCTACAGCTGCTACACCAAAGGCCCATCTATATCCTTTTGGGTCCTTAAAATACCCTTTCTTAAGGTAGTCTATGCCAAGGATGCACGGAGCATCTGGGCCAGTCACAATGGGGTGCTTTTTCCATTCATTTTCAGTTAGGCTCACTTCGGCCTCCAATACAGATAACTCTTGAGATCCCCCTGTTATTCCCGAGATACTGACAGATTCTGTCCCTTTATGATTCGATGGCATGAGGGTGCACTGTGCACCAGTGTCTACCAAGGCTCGATACTTTTGTGGTTCTAATGTGCCAGGCCATCGAATCCACACAGTCCAATAAATCCGGTTATCCCTCTCCTCCTCCTGGCTAGAGGCAGGGCCCCTCTAATTAAATACTGGATTCGTGCAGCTCACAGGGATTGGACCTTCATTTCCCCTATTCACTCTTGGAAAAAAGGGATTTGAGGCCCATCTACCCTGACTGGGGTCCTGCTCATTGGTAACTGGAGCAGCCATCCTCCTAGGAAAATTCTCTCTGGTATTTCTGTTAGCTTGCAACTCACGTACTCGTGCCTGTAGGGTACTGGTAGGTTGTCCATGCCATCTGTTCATGTCCTCCCCATAATCACGCAGGGTAAACCACAGGATACCTCGTGACGTGTTCCGTTTCCTTTGAGCCGGTCCAGTAGGAGGGCGTTGCCTCCTAAAGGCTGCAACGCGCGCCTGTGTAGGTAGAGAGTCAAGTTTATTCTCGATCCTGGACAGTTTGTCTGACAGTTGTTTAAATGAGTCTTTCTTTTCCTTAGTCAGTTTTTCCACAGCCGAGACACGGGCCTGCAGTGGGGAAGAAATACTATCTTCATACTGTCGCATATAGTTAGCCATTTCGCCCACACTAGGTCGTGCCATAGCATCTTCTCCCCAGACTAATATTGACAATGTATGGGCATGTGTTGGTGGAGCACTCTTCACAACCTTCCGGAACATGGATCGGTTGCATTCCACTTCATCAGGATTTACAGGATCTACAATGTCCTGAGGGTGTTTATAAATGATCTCTTGCACAGCTAGTTCTCTAAGGTAGTTAATACCTTTTTCTATAGTGGTGCATCTGCTTAGGTGGCTCATAACATCATCTTTATAGGGATACCTGCTCTTTACAGCTGACAAGAGTCGCCTCCAGAGACTGATACTGTTCGACCTTCTTGGAAGCATCTTATCAATACCACCATCTCTGGACAGGGATCCCAACTGTCTGGCTTCTCTACCATCCAATTCTATGCTATCTGCCCCATTATCCCAGCATCGGAGCAACCAGGTAATAATTGGCTCACCGTCATAACGACTAAAATCTTTTCTTATATTTCGCAGTTCTTTCAGGGATAAGGAGTGGTAGGTTATCTCTACTTCCGAGTCCGAGTCCTCCTGTGATTGTTCTGCTTTAGAAGGACCTTTCTTGTCCTTCTTGTGTAATGGGCCTTCTTTAAAAAGACGATCAAGGAAACCCCCCTCTGTGTCAGGCCCTGACTCTGACTGAGAAGGGCCCTCACCTGGGTCCCGTGCTGGCTCTGCCTTAGAAGCCTCTGAGTCATCATCCTTCACTTTACTAGCTGATTTCTTTCGGTGTTTTCTCCTGGTTACAGGGGCAGCATGATACCTCCCGCTGTTGCTGCACCGACATCTAATCACATAGCACACCAGTAACACATTCAGGACACCCAAAAATAACAACATGCCCTGTTCGAATTTTGCAGGAATCAACTTGGCAAAAAAGGAGCAGATACTATCAAAATCAGTTAAAAGACGCCCGGTGTGCGCAGCTACCGATTCGCGATTAAAGCTGCCCATCATTGTATCATAGAGATAAGAGATCGGAATAATGACTGCCCAGTTTATCACGACATAAATCAGTATCACAACCCATACCGAAACGACACATTTTGACCAGCACGCCCTGTTAAACCACACGTAAGCACTAACACACAGCGCATACGGCAAGTAAGGTATCATTACACATAACTGTAAAACAAGCTTTATAAAGAGAAGAGGTAACACAAGGCTCACAAATGACATTACCATCTTAGCTATCTGTTTTAATTTCCAACCCCTCGTAAATCTCAAAGGAAGAAATCTGATACTCTCTTGGCTGAGCTCTCCGGGTCTCCTCCCACTGGAGCTGGGATTCGACTTATCAGAGCAACCTGTCGGAGCTTCTCTCGAGCCCCACGTTGGGCGCCAATAAATCTGTCACGGTTTAAAGCTGGGCTGGCGATTAAACCTGCGGCAGATGCCCTCTGTTATCCCCCCCCCTCCCCCCAGAGGGAAAGGGAAAGGGAAAAGGGAGAGAGACTTCTGGGTTGGAAAATTAAAACAGTTTTAATAAACTATAATAATGAAAAAAAAAGTATAATAATAATAATAAAAATAATCAAATATATACAAATATATATACAAAACCAAGATTGAGCTCCCCTGAAGTCAGCCACGTCACCACCGGCACTGCAGGGCAGGCTCCGGGAAGGCCCAGCCTGGGCCTAGCGATGGTCGAGAGCTGGATTCAGGAACGCACGGATCGGGATCGGGGGCAGCAGGAAAACAGACGGAGTCCTCCCTGGACACCGGCCATAGCAGAAAGAGAGCGAGACCCTCGTGATCCCCCCACTTTATACCGAGAATGACGTGTATGGGATGGAATACCCTCGTTGGTCAATTTTGGGTCACCTGCCCTGTCCGCTCCCCTCTGCAGCTGCGACCCCCCTTCGGCTCTTCACTCGTAAGCAATGAGGAATTCAGCAGTGACCTTGGTTTCTCTCAAGAACAAGTACAGCAAGAGCCTTTCTGCACAACATCCCTACCGGTGCCTCAGTGATAACTACAAACTTCGAGCGTTATCAGTCCTGGAAGCAGACACTGTCTGCAAAAACATGCAGTTAGTTTCAGAAAATGCAGTTACTTAGAGGAGACTTAGCTGAAAGTAAAAATCACTGAAAGGAAAATCGGCCTGGTTTAGGCCAAACCAGGACAGCACCTCACTCAGCATCTCTGGATTCAATTATTTTTCTGTAGTGCTATTGCATGGTAGGGATTCTTCCTTGCTCCACTTCTGAGCGCAACTGCATGCCAGTGGCTGGTGAAATGATATACAGATATCCACTTAGCTGGGTGTAATAAATATTTTCACACATCATTGAGGAGCTGAGCTAGCTCCAATGGCCCAGTCCCCTGGTCTCACAACCCTACACCGAGAAATTTGTATAGGCCTCAGGTAACAGTGCTGTCTCATAAATGAACATGTGGTAGTGTGACAAGCAGCTGCACCACCTATGCTTTAGATGCAAGTGTCAGGCACAACAGGTAGTAAGGAGAACAACAGAGATCAACAAAAGCCTTCTGAGAAAGGAGCCTGTAAAATTAAAGGTGCTACAGAATTTAAAGTGAAGCCTGTGGGAATAATTAAAGACAACTGCATATGAGTATGTAACCCCTGTAAGTTAATTTTGACATCTTTTATAATATTGGAATAAGCTTTTCTAAAAATATGATATGCCATTTAGTTGAAAGAACAGGATATGATTCCACTGTGAAATTCTGCACACAGTTAGTCCTGCTAAAAAATCCCAAATCCCCAAAATATCATCCTGGAGACTATTAAACAAGATGACAAAATGGAAATTTATGAAATTAGTGATGGTATGGATTTCATTTGATGTCTGCTAGGAACCAAATGGTTGTATGAAATGGAAATGAAAGTGTGCACAAGTGTGTATGTCTGCGTATGTACATATGCGTAGCAAAGCAGACCATAATATTTGCTTACAATTTATATCCTCCTTACAGCTTTCATGAATTGGAATATATTTCTGGTTTCAAATGTCTTTTCTGAGTTTGCCAGCTCTAGAGAACAGCAATCAATTTGCTTTCCTCTTACCCTTAGAGGAAGATAACTTTTTATATGTCTCCAAACTACCCCCAGTACTTGGTTACAATTTGGATTAATTCACTCATAAAGCAATGCATAACAACAAAGCAATGAAAGGTACCTCTGCTCTGCATGCTGCAAGACTTAAAAGGTAATAGCTTTTCCTTTGCTAAGCCTGTTTATATCCCACACCATGGGATTGATTCACTCTGGAAACAGAAGAAACAGACTCTGCTTGTTTCATTCTCACTCTTCACCCAGCAAAGAGTTGCAAAGACGGGTGACCAAAAAGCCCTTGGAAGTGCCTGAGATGATAGACAGTGCAATAAATGCAGCAATAATTCAAGAACTTTCTAACCTGGAGGTCAATGAATAATTCCACCTGATAACCAAGAAAACATTTTAGTCTTTGAATATCTTGAATGCCACATCTGTTTGCAATGCTTTGTACCCATTAATCCGTGGGTAACACATAGCACAACATATGGTGTGTGCAACACCCCCTTTTATCCCTTGCAGCCTATTTCTCTGGAACCTTTTCTCAGTGACTCTCCACTCTGTGTTCAGTGTTTGTAATTCAATACTTGGACAATTCTGGATGTGTAATAATATTCTGGATGTGGAATTAACAAGTGACATTATTAACATCTTATATGTTTCACCTTTACATACCCCTAAACATGATGAGGGGTTCCCTCCTAAAAGATTAAATTAGGTTTGGTTTTACGCTGTAGGCCAGATGAAAACTAAGTCAAAGAGTACCTTGAAACTCTTGTTTTCAATATAGGAATTTTATTTTCTGCAGTATGTTTTCCTTGTCCTAATTAGTTACTCGTTAATCCCCAAAGGTACAGCATTCCCTAGCATCAGCTGTCAAAAGGCCCTACTATACGAAACAGTGCCAGATGCTTAGTCCTGGTATTACACTCCCAACAGATGGCAAATGCCAGAGATATAAATATATATTCAGATATAGATATATCAGCAAGTACATGCATTTGTATTAATGCATACATGTTCATGTGAACACATGTACATATTGTGCTCTTTAACTGTATGATTTGTGATGTACAGATTTCCTAGTTTGGTAATAAAGGAAGATTTACATTTTATTTTAAATACTAATGGGAGAAAGAGAGAAAGAACAGAAACCTCCTCTTTCTTGGAAGCAGATTAGTTGATAATCTGCATCTCATCCCAGGTGGGATAGTTCAGCGCTTCATAGGAGCATAAATGGAGGTGAAAGGATTCATTTGTTTCATATGACCACAGCGAAGGCTCAGCTCCTACATTAGGACATTTATTCAACCAGATTCTCCCATCACATGCTGCAGATAAGTCTCATGTCAATGAGGACTCATATTTTGCAGGGAGGCAAGCAGCCATAGGGAGCTACTGTTCTGCATTCACTGCCCCTGTTTGTGCTCTTAAATGTGCTGTCAGTGTTGTGCTTTAGTTTGTTAGTTGGTTTGTTTTTTGGGAGAGGGTGGCATCACATGTTATACTCAGCCATGTGAGGAACCTGGACACAAGGCTAGAGAAACTGGTGGGAAACAGAAACATTGAAAATCAATGGCCTGTACTAGGAGAAAGTAAATGTTGATTTTAAAATCCATAAATCTTAGTTTGGAAATAGGAGAGGAGAATGCTCCATTAGTTACCTGTACAGTTACAGAGGTGGGCATCAACTTATTGCTAAATTTGCTCAGCCATGTTTGCCCATAATATTTTTCATGCAATGAGAAATTGAATGGATGTCTTTTGTGACACTTTTAAAGTTTATTTTGTGGGACTAGTTTATTTTAAAAGTACTAATACTCCTGTCCTCTTCCCTGCAATGAACAATGCAGGAATATTTTAATACCGAGGAGTTAATTACCACCTGTACTATTTATGAGTCAAATCACAAGACGGATGTCTGCACAGGAAAAACAAGACCGTTATTTCAGGGAAGTTGGACTTCTTTGCCAATGTTATTGGTACATCAGTATGAAATGTAGGATCTGAGAACGCATAGGCAGGGCTGCATGCGGTGAAATGCCTACTTTTTACCCTGTGGTAATGAGGCTTAAACAGGAAACTAGAGAGGGGATGTGTTAATCTTCCTTCCTTTGAACATGACTCAGAGATGTGAAACTTCAGATAATTAGGCTCATAAATCTGATGCACCATAGACAGAAAAATGGCAGTCATTCATTGGAGTGATGTGACCTAGTGTTATTGCAGCAGAGATTTGCATGCTGATCACTAGTGGAACTGGTGTCATGCGTAAAGGCTGAGTCTGGTGAAGCAGGATCCCCAGGAGGGGATTGCTGCACAGGTCACAGCACAGAAGGGAGGCATGGGGATGTAGGAACATGTTAAACCTGGCTAGTCCAAGAAATTGTTCCTGTCCTAGTATCCTGTGATAGTGTTTAACACTAGTTACTTCAGAGAAAGTACCTTCAGGAAAACTTCAGAGCTCTGTCCCAAAGCTTGATGGGCTGGGAGTCCTTATCCTATTCTCCGTAAGGAAGCAAAGAATTTCTTCCAAAATTCACACCTTGACAATTAAAGCACAACTTAGAACTAAAACTGGGACAAGAACAAGCTCTGAATTACTTCTCCTGTTTTGGAGTTTCTACCTCTGAGCCTGTCAAGCCTGACTTAAAAAGACAGTCCTTGTCATCTGAGACTGGGTTGCTGGAGGAGCTTGGAAATTGGCAGGTGAGTATTTACAGAGATGAGAACATTCCTTATTTGCAAGAGGGCCAGAGTGCACCTCCTGTGCATCTCACTGTCGCTAAGCACAGACCAATGTGTACAGCAACAACATTAAAACCAGCAGCAACTTTATCAAATATGAAACTCTGTGCCATAAAGCAAAGAAAAAAAAACCTCCATCGCCTCAAAAAGTGCCTTTCTCACATGGTTTTGAGAAACAAAATACCAGATATTCTCATTTTCATTAAAATACCCCTCTGGATATTCATACAATACAAAATTTGTATAGAAGAAAGATCCTGTCTTCCAAGAGACCATTGCACAGTACCACGTTGTATAGTAATATATGGAGATGAGACAGGAAACACTCACTATAGCACAAATTTGATCTGAAGAAACCGATGTCCCTAGATTTAAGATCAATAGAAGATGTTATCTTATCTGTCTTCCTGTTTAATACAAGCCATAACATGATGGCTTTCTATTGAAGAAACATCAGTGGGACTGTGGACCTTTAAAGTCGGCTTGTGAGGCCAGTGCAAAGCTCAGTAGGTGCATGAAAATGCAGACAGTCCCGGGGTCATTAGTACAAAAGCTTTTAACTGCTGCCAGAGATCCTCAGCTTGCTATGCAGTTGGGCTGCTACACAAACATATCCAAAATGACTACAGAGACTCAAATGATTGAAATGTAACTGCCCATAACACACTGAGTGTTGGTTAATGATTCCATTGATTAGGAGTCATGAATATAGATCAGAGCAATACAGTTTGGGTTGCAACTTCTGGGCTACAGTTATCTGCACTCCCAAAATCACTGCACTGCTGCCAGCCTTAGCCACCCAGAGTCTGGGGGTCAGAGCCACCTGGGTTGGACTTTGTCCACGAAGACCACCAAACATGATTTTGAATGAGGTTGAGGAACTTGTCCCTCCTTGGGAAATGTAGGTTACAGATCCCTCCAGGACCTCAGTCCTGAAAGAGGGTCCCCGCTTTCTGCTGTCTAGATCAGCCTGTGACAGCTTGAGTTTATTATTTGAGAGGGAAGGACCATACATCTCTAGCCTGGCCTTCTGAGACCCACCACCTTCCACACCCCAACCCACCCCCCCCGCACCAATTTTCCTACCTCCTCTGTTTCCCTTCCACACACACGCCCCCAATTTTCCTACCTCCTATGTTCCCTTTCTTCACTGATTTATCATTTTATTTCAGGCAAGAGGCTATTTTTTTATCTACCGTACATCTCAGCCCAGCTAGTGCTATGAAGTAACCGCACACCAAAGGAGAACAGGCAGGCTGAGTATGGCTGGTGCACTTTTTGGCCATACTCCTTTCTCAGTTATCCTGCTGCAACTTTGCTGTTGACTACAGTGATTGATGATTACAATTACAGTTGTCTGAATTATTCAGGGTAACAAGAGGATCAGATGAACTGAGTTCCTTCATCACTCACAAACTGAGGACTCTAATTTCCCGAGAGGTATCCTTCAGTGTTCTCCCAAGAGGTGGCATGAACACAGTTCAGTACTACGGGGTCTTGCTAGCTTTTCACTCCTGATTAGTAGTTTGGGGATGACTGTTTCAGGATGATTTCTTCAGAGCAACCACAAAACAAACAAGTTGACCATAAATACACTGACTAAACAGACCCATTGGTTTGCCATTGTTCCAGCAGGAGACAAAGTATAGCTCTTAGGAATATCAAACTGGTGACCCAGTTTTCAAACAGCTAAAAGGTATTACTATGTCAGGTATGTTAGATTTACTGTTAATGCCACTATGTTTAAATTGTATCTGGCATTAATAAGGATTACACCTGGTGAAGAGCTTCAGAATTAATCTCTAGGACAGGTGACCTGGATCTCGTTTTAGTGAAGAGAGGATCTCATACCTTTCAGAGGCCTCATCCTCTCCTGGATATTTGAGAATCTGCTCTATCTATCTGTTTAATGAGTTAATTACTGTATATATTTATTTTATATATCTATGTAATTCATCTCTATAAATATAAAGAGTGTGATGTGGCATGTTCCCATTATCCATACCCATATAGATGGGCCATACTGCTGTTCAGAATGAAATCCTGTATATTAGACTGAAGATCCTCCAAAATCCACCAGTGTAAATCTCCAGTCTTTCAAGAATGGATTTATTTTGGATTTATACCCCGAGCACAAACTGGAGTGGGACAATTAGAGCTAAATATGAAGTAACTCCTGACAGAAATATTCACATATGCTTTCTGCACAAAACTTCAACCCCAAATGTGCTGAACAAAGGTGGATCTGCATTCTTCTGGTCTTAACCTGCTTCATAACCCCCAGTATAATCTAGCCAGTGCTAGAGACCTGTATAAGTTATAGCAGTTCTACAGATCTAAATTTTTTTCTCTTTTTCTGTCATCCTCAGCACACCCAGCAGGATTTGTTTAGCAGCCCTTCCCAAAACAGCTGGGGGATAGTCTTTTCCTGCACTGGTAAGAATCTCCCTCGGCTGTTTTGTTCCCTGTTATTTTTTATCTGATACAAAGCAGCTGATGAGGGAATCAGGCTCTCTTTACCGCCTATGTTGGTGAAAACCCAGCCAGACTCAAAATATGTTTGGTTCCAGTGTGGCTTGTGTATCCCATGTTATCTTCAACTCGCAAATATTTATGTATGGCAGTTACTTTTCATTCATATGACTGCATGGGGAATGGTTCTTCTACCACTGCCTGTATTAGCATACAGTACTCCCGCATGACTACAAGTATTCTCCGTTCATGATTTGCAGTTCATCATGTCTTCTTCATTACTTGGCCATAGAAAAAGTTATTCTTGTCCAGCAGTGGAGTAGATGTGATAACATTTGATCTACGACAAAAAGCTGTACAGGGAATGTAACAACAGCTGAAATTAGCAATATAATCACAAATCCTAGAATAAAATGTCTTTCTCCAGAATTATGTGCAAATAAGACTAAGATTTGCTAACATTAGGGTAGGTCAGAAGAAATTTATGAATGAAAACACAACAAGAACAAAACAAATGAAATTCATTGGATGATTTATTTGGAAGATGTAACTCTAAGAGCTTTAATAGTGAGTTAAAGTGGAAATGAGGATGTTTCCTGAACAACATCGTATCTGCTCCATATACATTCAGAACAAGAAAATCAGCTGTGAGGCTAACATACAGATATAGCATGCAGTTTGCAGTCCAACATACTATAATTTCTAAAAGGGTTGTGAGATTCCTGAAGGAGCAATGTAATTACTGAAACGGGGATTAACTAATAACAATTAATCAAATTTGAATCCTAATTGAAAGGTATTTCCTTAAAGTCGCTTATGGAAGAGGAAAGGAAGCTACTGCATTTAAATGAGTTTTGAAATAAATAAATAATTTTTTAAAAGGCTGAGGGTGGATTTGCAATCCAGGCCTAATGCTCAGTTTGCTCCTAGTCTCCAGATTATAGGAGATTATCACAGCTCAAACCCCTATAACAGAAAAGAACCTTTTAAATCCACCTCAGCATTGACCTTATTAGGAAGGAAGGAGAGAGGCTTCTTCCTCTGGGAGGAAAGCAGCCCTTAATTCATGGCTTGTCAGAAGAAAGGCGCTTGCTTCAGCACTGAACCAGGTTAGTTATGGCCCTAATTTACACAGCAGCATGTCATCCTCGTGGAAGGGACGACACCTTTAAGTAATAATGAACACGTGTGCATTGACAGAATAATAATCACGGATTGAAAAGGTTACAGCAGAGAAGGTGGTAAAGCTAAGTGCCTGCTTTAATTCCGCTGGGTGCCATAATATCAGGAGTCGGGAGCTGCACTTAAAACATAACATAACAGTGTGGCAATTAGGACTTAATGGTTTGTGGAGAGAGGTCTGCAAGACTTTATAAAACCATCCAAATTAGTCTGTGTTCAAGTTTTACTTCATTCTCACTTTTTTCTGGCTGTGTTGTCATCTCTCTCAGAGGCAGAGTCCTCTTAAAACATAGCGAAGAAATGCTAGAGGCATCAGGGCAGCTTCTCAGTTTATATATATGGGTATAATCTCAAGGACACTTCTGCAAATTTATCCTAACTGAAAAATCTGGCCTAGAGTACCTATGAATAAAGTTGTTGACCTAGAAAAACTCAATTGCTCCAGTGAGCAGATAAAAACAAGTCACTAGGTATATATTGACCTGGTCTCTTATTGACAACATTTTGACCTCTCTTATGTTGCATGAAACGTCTAGTCCCAGTGTTTAAAAATCACTACAGACAGCCTACAACACTTAGAAAAGTATGACTCAAATGGGAGCCTTTTGAGTGAATTCAAATCACACAAATTTCGTTAGGACCTTCCCCTGGCCCCAAAAGTAGATCACCCAAATTTCTGGGAGGTAATCCACATTTTTTACAGTTCTCCCTGTTTCTCGGGGGTCCCGGCTACCATGATAGCAGGGTGCCAATGGCCTGGCAGCACTGGGCTTGGCAGGAAAACCTGGAGTGAGATGACATGGAAATTTCTTGATGTGTGGGGGATGATAGGAGGCAGGCAAAAAGGGGTCTTGTTTTTTTGCAGTCAGCTGCATGTCACAAGATTTTTAACTTCTGTGAAAATAAGTTTCTTCAATAGTCTTCATATATGATATGCATTCAGCACATCAAACAGTGCCCTAGAGAGTGTATAAATCTCAGGCACCAAAGCAAAAGTAAAACATCACTGTCTCTGTTCCTGTCTGACTATTGTAGAGTGCTGATGTTGTCTGAAGACTGGATTTACACATAGTCCTCAGATCACTGGTAGCAATAGAAAGACTCCAGCTGATTTACTTGGGCATTTACTTAAGTTTACAGTAAGAACTGACAGAAATGAACAATGGCACTGCCTCTTCTTTGATCTCTCTTCCCTTTTCTTTCACACATTTACAAATTTTCTGTTTCAATTTATTATGCTTCTTACCTCTGGTAGATATATTTATAAAACTATATATTCTATATCTGAGACTGAAAGCTTAGAGACCAGACAGGCCTGTATTGATTCATGTACAGGCAGTGCAACTGTTCTATTAATTCCAAGGGAGATTTCAAACCACTCCTTTCCTTTTAGGATACACTTTTTGTAGGTTTGGTGTGAAACAAAAAACTATACATATGTGCAGGTTTTTGTTTGTTTTCTTTCACTACGCCTATGAAAATATACAGGTGATTTGGAAATGTCTGGAATAAAACCAACCCTGATTAATAAAACTATGCATGCAGTCATATGTACGTGTGTACGTACATACATACACACACACACACATACACACACATAATAATTCTGTCAGTCTCCACTGCCAGTCTGTTAAAGAATTTCCATGGCATTTTCATTTTTCTGCACCAAAGAAAAGTAAAATGGCCAAGGTCACAGAAGGGGACAGTGTCAGAGGCAAGAGACTGAAAGCAGATACACTGCACTAACAGCTCTCTCCAGTGCTGATTGTGCTGATCCTTCCTTACTAAATATCAGGGACTGTATTCACCACTGCTTCATTCCCACCAAATGCATTCCTCTTTTTAGAAGAGACAAGAACTTCAGACACTGCCCCTAACAGCACTTTAGATATCTTTTCTCTCATCATTTCAATGGTGTCTGGGTGGGTACCTAAAAAGCTTCAGGGATCAGGATCCTAGTTTTGCTGCAAGACTGACATGAGTCAGGTCAGTATGAGACAGGAAAACGAGAATTCAGCAAGGCGAGGCAGGAGAAGCGAGCTTATCGACTTGTGGGTGCAGCCGTGGCACTTTGCATAGGTCTCCTCACCTTCACATCTCATACGTCCCTGTTACCACATGTCATCACACACCTGCAGTCAGCAGCGCTTCTCGCAGGCTTGTCACTGCAGCTCCCTCCACCGCACATCCAAGATGCTGAAGGGAGGGTGTGGGGAATTCTGCTATGTTCAACTAAAACAGAGTAACTTGGGAATGAAGGGTCTCTTTTAGGACAGCTGCTCTGTAATAGCTCTCCTGCTATGCAGCCATGAAGCACCTACCAGGTTACATGCTTTTTAGCTTTAGGGAATGTTTTACAGAGGTATGAGTAAGGGTCTGCTTGTGTGTCAGTCTTGGTTTACATGAATTTCCCATGACTTTCATCCTTTCCACACTGTAAGGAAGAAGAGTGAAATTAAACTCGATAGCAATAAACACATTGCATCAGTGTTGGGTCTCTAAGTATCCCCACCTGGTGCATTGGCATTTGAATATTTAATTACTGAGTTTAT
Organism: Nyctibius grandis; assembly: GCF_013368605.1. NCBI lineage: Eukaryota > Metazoa > Chordata > Aves > Nyctibiiformes > Nyctibiidae > Nyctibius > Nyctibius grandis. Next base: position 33,019,458 of record NC_090658.1, read on the forward strand.
CCCATTCTCAGATACACCTTTTAACAAGGTATTCTTCTCTTCTTTCCATCTGCTATATGGGAAATCTCTTAAATTGATATATACTTATACATATGTATGGCAAATTTATTCTTTTAAGTGGATGCTTCTGAAGCAGGAGGGATTTATGTATTAAATACCAAAGAACTATACTCCCAACTTTGATCTCTGAATCAAGGGAAACAAAGTAAGTTTGTCCAACACAATCACTTGCAAATTACCTCACAGGGAAACGGTGGGGGTTGACTCCTAGAGCAGAGAAAGGTGAATTTGCTGAGCCTCCAGGAATTTGAATGTGTTTTCTTGTTAACCCCTTAGACACAAACTCCCTTTGGCATTGCTGGTACAACAGTTGAACACAGTGATATTTGGGTAACACATAGGGAGCGGAAGCTGGTAGAGGGGACAGAAGATGCAGTTAGTTTCCCTGCTTCAGTCTGTGATAGCATAAGAGTGGTTAGCTGAAGAAAGACAACAAACACAGTTTGATGGCCCATGCCCAGCCCTGCAGCATGCCAGTGACAGAGGATATACATATACAGCTTGTATTTAATGCAGTAATAGCCATTCATGCAGAAATATAAAAATTTCTTTGTCCAGAGTATCACAAAACACCGATTACCTGGAGAACTGTCCACTGTCCTTTGGATTAATCACCACGTTATCATGTCACATTTGTGGTCCCATAGTATTGGATCCAATATATTTAGACCTATCTGAAAATCTGGACCTGGTGAATGAATCAAGAAGCACACTGTCCTCACAGGAGGGACTCTCTAACCAAACCTTATTCATGTTTTTTCAACTTTGCGTTATGATCACATTCTTGTTAGGGCAGAGGGGGCCTTTACAAAGCTATCTAGGCCACCTAATTGTGAAGACAAATAAAGAATAAGATTTACAAAAGCATTTAGATTATTGAGTCTGATTGCTTTTCAAATCTCTAAGTCCAGGAGGTGACCCATGAAGTATTTATTTAACACTTTAGATATCTCATTGTTTGTGTGTATTTGTCTCCTGGTCTTATTTTTCATGTCCTCAATGCTGTAGGAATAGGAGACTTAAAAAAAACTGTCTTGCCTCCCTAGTCTTTGGCCACTGTTAGCATTCCTGTTCTGTTGGAGCGAGGGATTTTTTTTTCCCCTCCAAGACAGAGATCATAAACGCACTTAAATTTGTGAAATAGCTGAGCTTACTCTGAATAGTTCATGACCAAAATCACAAAGTAGCCTGATTTCAGGTTTACATCTGATCTCTTTGATGCCATGATCTTCTAGCACTGACAGACTGCATGCAAAACCAAGTGCAGAATCCTGTGTAAAGAAAAAGAGCAATCAGTTCTTCATGGAAAACAGAGACTACTTTAATTACTGCCAACAGACAGTGACCTTGAAATTCTTAGTATATTTTAATTTTATGAGCTGTTCAGATACCAGATTGATGGGGACCGAATAAGTACCTGGGCTGAATCCACTAAATAATTAGAGCTGATTTCTAGCTGAAAATGCTTCAGTAAAAGGATTATACATTTCATTTAGGTAAACAGTGATAGGATCTGCGGCTACTATTGTTGGCATAAAAATTCTAAGGGCTGTCACTCTGCATGCTTCAGGGCAAAAAAAATGGATCCAATGTCACTGATTTTTATCATGATGCTGCTATATTTGGTGTCTTTCATAAAGGCCCAATACTTACATTATTCTGACAGATTGTCAGCTTCCATTAAAAAAAATAGTTTTTAGCCCTCCTGACTGAGGCAAAAAATGACTAAATTTGAAAACCAGAAGGTAATTCAAATGCCAAAGTTATCATTTTAGCACTACCATATCTTGTGACTGGGTTGGAGTAAGTCTTGCTCATGATTTTTGAAAACTTGAGGCCATCCATCCTGTGTACCAGACTGGGTCAGATGGAAACCACATACATTTTCCCTTCAGAATAAAGCCCAGTTTAAGTGCAGCCTGTTGACTTTGCCTTTTATAGCATCTAGCAGAGCTGAGACACAGCTATAGGACACTGAAACCAGAGATTTCAAGAGACCCACTAGGGCAGTCAGTCTTTCTCAGGGCCTGCTACAACCCACCGCTGGGTATTTTCCAAGGGTGCATTTAATCCAATTCTGAAAGAGGAAACCAGCAAGTTAACCCATTACTTCTCACTGTCGATTCGATGTCACCTCTCAGCTGCACCTGCAGCTCCTTGCCTAGCTGAGGGCTCCCGCCTCTGCACCCTAAGCCACTAACCAGATAGCATCCTTCTTCCATGATGAGGTCACGGGATTTTAAGGGACAGAAGAAGGTTTAAGGTTAACTAACCTCTTCCAGAAGATTATAAATAATAAGATGAGGCAGGCATGTGAAAAAACGCTCTGGACTCCTGCCAGCAGGGGACAGAGCAGGGGAGCCTCCTGCCCCTCCGGTTGCATGGGCAGCTGGGGACTGCCCTGCTGAGGGTGAGCAGGCAGTGGCATGGGAGGGACAGGCTTGAACTGCAGGTACCCCCATGCACGGCTCTCAGAGCCACCTGCTCTGAATTAGACTGGATTAAAGACACAGCATAGGTAAATCTCTTCTTGCTGTTTGTGTGACATAGGTTTATCTGATGTGAAATACGGCTTAGAGGCAAGGGGTGCCTTTCTCAAATGCTAGGGAAAGGCAGGTAACAAGAAGAGCTTCTAAAGTCAGGTAAAAGAAACACCCTCTGCCCGCCCCCCCACCCTCCCCAGATGAGAATTGACACTTTGGCAGGAGGTCTTTGTTTTGACTGTCCCAGCCCAAAACAAAAAATCAGGGCGAGAAACAAAAGCTCCATGCAGGATTCTCTGCAGGCAAGGAAAGACACAGACAGGCAAAGCAGTCAGTATGAATAGCATTGGATTCATAATCGCTTTGCAGAGAGGAAGGGTACATACATAAGAGGAATGGGCACATTTGAGGCAATATGTCCCTAAGCACCGTTCCCATCACGTGTCTAAAGAAGACAAATACCTGTTTCCTTCTTGGCTTTCCTAGGTGGTTGCCTTCGGATGGGAGCAGCAAAAAAAAAAAAAAAACAAAACTGTAGAGCAAGCCTGTTGTTAAGAAGATTTCAGGAGCCTGTACTTTTCATCCAGTTCATCACTATTTTGATTTATTTCTGCATACGTATTAGTCTCTGAGAGGCTGTCCTGAACCCAGTTGCTGTTACCCACTATGGCTGCCCAGCACTCAAGTTTGTGAGGCAGTAGGTGTGCTTACTTATGCCTTCTACACCCATATAATGCCCCTTTGGTGGGGCCAGTCTTTGCTTGTTCCTTTTCTAAACAGCTGCAGGCTCTGCCTTAAAGGTGCACACTTTTTCTTGTGAATGTAGCACACTGGAAAACATAAGGGAAGAATCAAGTAATGCATATCTAACAAATGTGTTGGCCCCCATGTTTAGTTTAGAGAAACTAAAACATACGGTTTCAAGTGAAGTCAAGTCCTGTACTTGCCTCCTCAAATAATATGTAGAGTAGAGCATGCTTTTCCATGTTACTTGCACCCATAATTCAATTCTTTTAAAATGAAAGCTCTCCTTGCCTTTCTAACGTTTGGGAGCAAAGGAAGGGGAGCAGTGAACCTGTTGCCATGCAAGAAAATGGAGTAAGGTTGGAACAAATGAAAATAAAAAGGGAGAACAGAGACACTAGAGACAAAGGCAGAGACTAAAGATTCAGACAATGTCATAAAAAGAAGGAAAAATGCCTTTTCTTTCTAGATTCTGGGGAAAATTAGACCTTTATCAGAGAAGATACATCAGTGTTACATCAGAAAGGTTAAATGATTTACACAGTTTCAACAAAATTTTGAGAGACGTGATACTGAGCTCTTTTACAATAGTGAAAATTACAAGTAATTAAAAACAATGGAATTATCCCAGCCTTATATACATTATATTGACTAGAACTGAAAGGATATTTTGACATTTCTTGTCAGAAATTACTGATTAATAAATAAGTAGGCCATTCCTCCTGAGTTTTTTTACACATTTTTTCAGGAAAATATTGCAGAACTGTCAAAACAGAGCATTTCAGCTCCTTTTCAGAAATAAAAGACATAGTTTTCCATTTAAAAAGTTTGTTTTCCATTAAGAAATGAAACAAAATACAATTCAACAATGAAAAATAAATTAAGGAATATTTTTTATTTGTATTCCAGTTGGAAAGGAATGGGTTTTTTTCAGTATTAAATTTTTACAAGAAAAGAAATCCACTTCCTGTGAATTATTAATAGAGACATCTATATGGCTAATCATCAGTCTTACTTGTTTCAATCCCATCATCTTTGACATAAAAAATGCCATACTTCCAAAAGCTCTAATTTTATATGTCCCTTAAGACTATATCAACCACATGACAGCTTTTGGCAGACAGTGTGCTGTGCTATGTGGTTTGTTTATGCTGCAAAGCTTAATAGAAACTATATATTTAGCATATGTTTTGGCTGGCCCACACATTGTTTGAACAGCTCTGTGTATAATATAATTAAACTAGTAAAAAGTTGTGCAGGCAAATCCTTTAAGTATGATATTCAGATTTTATGATCCTTGTGACAGGCATTGTCTTCTGTTTTGCTTCTGTATGGGCTCTAGTAGTGGTACTAAACAGGTTTTCCTGAACATTACTGCAATATAATTAAGTTAACTGTATTACTTTACAAAATTTGGAGAAAATGCTGTTGTCACATTCCAGCCAAATTCTTAGAATAATCCTGGAAATGATGATAAAAATATTCCTGGATTCTGTTCACACTTGGCATCTCTACTTGCAAATCAAACGACAAAGATTTTGAGAAAATTTCCCATATTTTATGGAAAGAATTGAACAATTTGCCTGTTGTGATACTTTAATTGCCTACAAGGCATGAAGATCATATGTAAGTGGTGCAAGTAAGGTCAAATGAGATGGCTTACAGAGTACAGCAACATCAGAGTGGATCAGAGCAATGTCAGTCTAGCCTTGCTATATCATCTCTGACAATTTTTACAGTGGTTTCACAGTAGCTCTGTCATTGTAAGCCAAATATAGCCCCCTTCTTTGATTTCAGAATAAACTCTATCCAACAGGTCTTACAGGCGTGGCTGAAGTCACCAGTAAACAGCTCACTGAGGTTTATTTACATTGGAAAAAAAAAGCCCACACATGCAAGTCTTTCTGGCTGATATATAGGAGGAAAATAAAGGGAAGATCAGTATGTCTCTTCCATTGAGCTCTGTTTACAGCCAATATTGGAAGTTTTTGTGGTCTGCTGCTAATTCTGTTAACTGGCACTTCACGATTATATGCTCAGTCATCTGATATTTAAGACAGATGACTGTCCTCAGCAGCCTTAATAAAATTAAGACATGCCTTTCTGGATGTCTTACTTAATTACTAATCTCATGACATCTCTGTAATGTTTTTTATTCACCTCCTCCTACGTGTGTCTCTGATCTGGCTGTTCCTGCCGATGCTGACTGCTATGTGGCAAAACGATACCATTGTCACTACCAATTACCCTGGCAGGGAGTTCAGTGGAAGGCTGTCGTGGACCTAATGAGGTGTACCCAATCAGGAGAAAAATGTGGCTCCATTTCAGTCCCCTGGGTGGCAACCACTTTGTAAGAGTGATCAATTCTTTATTAGGTTAAGAAGTGGAAATAAACAAACATGCATAATTACCCTGTGTGATCTCCTGCACAGCCGGGGTGGGGAGGGAATTGGGCAGCCAAGAGAAACACAGGTAGGTCCATGGGCTCAGTCCTTTAACATGCTCTGCAGCTGGGGGTAGCAGCATCTGTCTTTGCTATTTCATACTTGCATTTGTACCAAACAAGAAGGGGCATTAGGCTTAATTCTGCGGTTGTGAAAAGCAATCAAAAACTCCCACTGACTGCAGGGAGAGCAGAAGCAGGTACTTTGCCAGGTCGTAGTGCTGCTACATGGTCTTTAGATAAGGCCAGAAGAGGAGTACTCTTAGGAAAAGCAGATGATAAAGAGGAGCAGAACACTTAGGCTGGGATTCATTTTACCTGCTTTTAGCCATCTAAAACTTAATTGCCTAGTGTATATTAATCATTTAGGCTCCCTTTTCAGCCTTTGTGCAGAGGGAGGGATGCACTTCAAGAGGCTGATCAGTCCTTTCCACTCCACCAGCAGTATATAGCGGTGTCTTTCACAGAATTAGGATGATGTAGTCTCCCATACATAGGTCACATAAACTCTCTGAGTGGCCACCAGCAACAAAGATAGAGAAATCCTTTTGGGCATGACTCAAAATCTGACTCTTTCATTGCCTTTAACTGGTTATATATTAGTCCTTATTAGCCAAGAAATATATTCACACTGTCAGAGGACATGGACAGACTACTTTATGGAAAAGACATTTAAACCTGAAGGTAATGTGGAAATGTATGGGGATAAGCAAGCAGTGATGGGAGAAGAGTAAGAAACAGCTTGCTTTTTTGGCTCTCTGTTTCAGTTTTGTTCTTTCCTGGCAATCTACTTATTGGCACTTGATGCTGTGACGGTGCAGGTTTTCCCAATCGTGCTCTCAAGCTGAAATTCACTTTGTGTAGGAGAAAACAACAGGAATGCATGGTACAGAATCTACATAAGGAAACAGATAAATTCTTGGGTGCCTATTATAGCCTGCGAGAAGAAAACTTTTTTTGGTCAAGTCAGGAAGAGTTTGACAGACGTGTCTGTCTTACTCAAAGTGAGCGGGCCTTGCAATAAATTACATTTACCAACAGTCAGCCTTTACTAAATACTACAGTAGTTCGAAAAAGTGTTGCATCAAAGATATTGAGACAGGCTTAATGCACAAAGCTTTATTAGTGGGGTCTGGATGTGAAGGCGTATACACCAACTTCAAAATTACCAAAGGTATTAAAAAAAAACGGAAAAAGGAAGAGAGAGAGGAAAAAAAAAGGAAAGGAAAGCCTCTTCCTGTGACAAGCTTGGTGTCATTGCCAGATGAGCATCCCCCTCTACAGTCTCTCGAGCACAGGAGGTTATGATAGTGATGGTAGCCATCGCTATCCTTGTCCCCCAGCCCTTTGTAGCTTCCATCAGGATCTGCTCCAGATCCTACGGGCTGTTCCCATTCAAGATGTTCTTTCCTGTTGCCTGTAGCATGCTTAACTAGGCACAGGTGTTGCACACGGATTGGCACTCAGCTTTTGTGCATGTGTTTCATTGTATAAACCTGTTCAGGTATCTAGATGACCACTGTCTACTTTGCTATGCTCTAAGTTTTGAATTTCCCTAATATAAGCTGAAAGCCATAAGATGAGCTGTAAGAAAGGGGCAGGAAGGGCAATTCTTCATGCTGATGGCAATTGAATCCCATAAGAACCATCTATATGATTGTTATGTGGGCTTGAGGGTACAAGGCCATGAGAAAATCCATGTGAGACTAACAGAATGAAACAACAAGGGAAAAAAATCACAGAATCACAGAATCAGCCAGGTTGGAAGAGACCTCAGGGATCATCGAGTCCAACCGCTGCCCTGACACCACCCTGTCAACTAGACCATGGCACTAAGTGCCATGTCCAGTCTTTTCTTAAACACATTCAGAGATGGTGACTCCACCACCTCCCTGGGCAGCCCATTCCAATGTCTAATAACCCCTTCTGAAAAGAAATTCTTCCTGATATCCAACCTGAACCTCCCCTGGTGAAGCTTGAGGCTGTGCCCTCTTGTCCTATCACTAGTTGCCTGGGAGAAGAGGCCAACTCCCACTTCACTACAACCTCCCTTCAGGTAGGTGTAGACTGCAATAAGGTCACCTCTGAGCCTCCTCTTCTCCAGGCTAAACAACCCCAGCTCCCTCAGCCGTTCCTCGCAGGTCACACCCTCCAGACCCTTCACCAGCTTGGTCGCCCTCCTCTGGACTCGCTCCAACACCTCAACGTCTTTCTTGAAGTGCGGGGCCCAGAACTGAACACAGTACTCAAGATGCGGCCTCACCAGTGCCGAGTAGAGAGGGACGATCACTTCCCTAGACTGGCTGGCTACACTATTCCTAACAGAGGCCAGGATGCCATTGGCCTTCTTGGCCACCTGGGCACACTGCTGGCTCATGTTTAGCCAGCTGTTGATCAGCACCCCCAGGTCTCTTTCCACCGGGCCGCTTTCTAACCACTCTTCCCCCAGCCTGTAGAGCTGCATGGGGTTGTTGTGGTCGAAGTGTAAGACCCGGCACTTGTTCTTGTTGAACCTCATGCCGTTGGTCTCGGTCCATCTATCTAACCTGTCCAGATCCCTCCGTAGGGCCTTCCTACCCTCCAGCAGATCGACACTGCCACCCAGCTTGGTGTCATCTGCAAATTTGCTGAGGGGGCACTCAATCCCTACGTCTAGATCATCTATAAAGATATTGAACAGCACTGGCCCCAGAACTGAGCCCTGGAGAACACCGCTAGTGACCGGCCACCAGCTAGACTTTGCCCCATTCACCACCACTCTCTGGGCTCGGCCATCCAGCCAGTTTTTAACCCATTTAAGAGTCCACCCATCCAAGCCCCGGGCAGCCAGTTTGTCCAGGAGGATGCTGTGGGAGACAGTGTCGAATGCCTTACTGAAGTCTAGATAGACTACATCCACAGCCCTGCCCTCATCTACTAAGCGGGTCACTTGGTCATAGAAGGAGACCAGGCTGGTCGAGCAGGACCTGCCTTTCATGAATCCATGTTGGCTGGCCCCGATGCCCTGATTGGCCTGCATGTGCCGTGTAATGGCACTCAGGATGATCTGTTCCATCACCTTGCCTGGCACTGAGGTCAGGCTGACAGGCCTATAGTTCCCTGGATCGTCCTTCCGACCCTTCTTGTAGATGGACGTTACGTTTGCTAATTTCCAGTCAGCTGGAACTTCTCCAGTTAACCAGGACTGCCGGTAGATAATAGAGAGTGGTTTGGCACGTTCATTTGCCAGTTCCTTCATTACTCTGGGGTGAATCCCACTCGGGCCCATAGCCTTGTGGGTGTCCAACTGGCACAGCAGGTCACTAACCGTCTCCTCCTGGATTACGAGAGGTTCACACAGCCCCCCGTCTCTAACTTCAGACTCTGGGGGCCGAGTCTCCTGAGGACAACCGGTCTTGACATTAAAGACCGAGGCAAAGAAGGCATTGAGCACCTCTGCCTTTTCCTCATCCCCTGACACTACACTACCCTCCTCATTCAGCAAGTGGTGGAGGCTCTCCTTGACCCTCCTTTTGCTGTTGATGTATTTGTAAAAGCTTATTTTGTTATCTTTGACTGTAGCAGCCAAATCAAGCTCTAATTGAGCTTTGGCCCTTCTAATCTTCTCCCTACACGACCTGGCCACATCCCTATAGACCTCCCAAGTTAAATCCTGCCTTGGCAGCTCAGGAAAGCCCTGCCACAAGAGCCCAGGTCAACATGTGCAGTGAGTTTTGAGCGAAGGCAAAGAGCAGCAAATTGAAAGTGCTCAGCTTCACAGTGATTGAGACACCTAAGGCACTGTGCAAGAACAGAATGTCTTTTGGCTGAAGATTTCTATATTCCAGAATTACTTTGGCATCAAGTTGGAGCAAAAAAATATCCACCGCACCAAACACACTGTGTTTTACAATTCTGAAAAATGCTGCAATCTGACTTCCAAAGTTTCCAAACAACAAACGTTTATATTTTCAATTAAATTAAATTGACAAAAGTGTCATATTTTCTTTCCCTCAAAATTAAATTTTAAGTGTATTTTACAACACTTTCTATTTGTTTAAAGTAAAATGAAAATTGGAAAAAATATTTGTCATTTTCATTTCCACACTTAAAAATCAAATCATTGAGCTGAAATGAGCTTTAATGAAACAACTGTAGAGAGGGTTGTTATAGTGTGAAAATATTGAAACATCTCTCTGAAGCTTATTCTTTTGCCTTTCTCACTTGCACATTTTTCACTTCATGCTTGCCCTTAACCACCTGCATTAGACCTTCCGATATGAATTTACACCTTCACATATACACATCCTGCTTTTTACTATGTTATTCTTTTTCTTCTGATGATGTCCTCTTTCCTTTATTCCCTACCTTCTTGCCAAGTTCCCTTCCCCTTCTTTGTTGTGCTCTCACCTTCTTCTTCTCTTTTTCATCATGTCCAAGGCAAAACATTTGGAATACATAATTCAGAAAAGGCTACCTACATGTGTCATGGAGATAGGGATCTATCAATACTTTCTAATTTCCATGAGAAATCTGAGCAGACTGTCTATTCCCCTTGAGGTATATGCTGCTCGAAGCAATCCTTTGGCTCATAGGAATAAACTTCCATCTTACCCAGTACAGAGCTAAGGTCACCAGGCCTACTGTCTCCCTTCAGAAGGTAAGTGGTGAAGGCATGTTATTCTTACCCTGAACATTTCAGATTTTCTCCCTAGCATATCCCTAGACAGAGGAGAGAGAGGTGGCCATTGGTTAGTATCACGAATCACAGAATCAACCAGGTTGGAAGAGACCTCAGGGATCATCAAGTCCAACCGCTGCCCTGACACCACCCTGTCAACTAGACCATGGCACTAAGTGCCATGTCCAGTCTTTTCTTAAACACATTCAGAGATGGTGACTCCACCACCTCCCTGGGCAGCCCATTCCAATGTCTAATAACCCTTTCTGTAAAGAAATTCTTCCTGATATCCAACCTGAACCTCCCCTGGCGAAGCTTGAGGCTGTGCCCTCTTGTCCTATCGCTAGTTGCCCGGGAGAGGAGGCCAACTCCCACTTCACTACAACCTCCCTTCAGGTAGGTGTAGACTGCAATAAGGTCACCTCTGAGCCTCCTCTTCTCCAGGCTAAACAACCCCAGCTCCCTCAGCCGTTCCTCATAGGTCAGACCCTCCAGACCCTTCACCAGCTTGGTCGCCCTCCTCTGGACTCGCTCCAACACCTCAACATCTTTCTTGAAGTGCGGGGCCCAGAACTGAACACAGTACTCAAGATGCGGCCTCACCAGTGCCGAGTAGAGAGGGATGATCACTTCCCTAGACCGGCTGGCTACACTATTCCTAATAGAGGCCAGGATGCCATTGGCCTTCTTGGCCACCTGGGCACACTGCTGGCTCATGTTTAGCCGGCTGTCGATCAGCACCCCCAGGTCTCTTTCTGCCAGGCTGCTTTCTAACCACTCTTCCCCCAGCCTGTAGAGCTGCATGGGGTTGTTGTGGTCGAAGTGTAAGACCCGGCACTTGTTCTTTTTGAACCTCATGCCATTGGTCTCGGTCCATCTATCTAACCTGTCCAGATCCCTCTGTAGGGCCTTCCTACCCTCCAGCAGATCGACACTGCCACCCAGCTTGGTGTCATCTGCAAATTTACTGAGGGTGCACTCAATCCCTACGTCTAGACCATCTATAAAGATATTGAACAGCACCGGCCCCAGAACTGAGCCCTGGGGAACAGGGAAAGGAAATCATAACTGAATCAAATTATTCTGACCTTGAATGAATAATTAAGTTCTTGGACACTTCATAGAATGAGAAATTCCACTTTGTCCAGTGGTGGAACCCAAATTCAATGGCACAGGTGAATCCCCTGAAGTTTGAGTAGATTGCATGACATGTACTGTTCTTTACTGTGGGGGTGGTGAGACACTGGAACAGGTTGCCCAGAGAAGTTGTGGCTGCCCCCTGCCTGGCAGTGTTTAAGGCCAGGCTGGATGAGGCTTTGAGCAACCTGGTCTAGAGGAAAGGTGTCCCTGCCTGTGGCAGGGGAGTTGTAACTAGATGACCTTTAAGGTCCCTTCCAACCCAAACCATTCTATGATTCTATGATTCTATGATACTCTTTGCCAGTTAAACCCTGTTCACAGAGAGTTGAAAACCAACCCATGACTGAGACCCAACATCACAGGTTTCTAGAACAGCTTTTCTTCCATGTTACTTCACAAATATTCTGGCTCTTCAACCATGTTTTCCCAAATTCTTTTGCTGGGCTCTGAGTGTGAGGAGAAGACCTTAACTGTGTTTCTACTCCCACAAAAAACACTCAGTCATTTTCAGTCATGACTCAGCTCAACCGGCTGTAATCCATTGTGAAGGCACAATGCAAATAAAACCTGCCTCTCAGTTTATACAAGAAAGAATGCTTGCCTTTTCAGTAATAATTTTTTTTTTAAAAAAAGACACCTGGAGATTTCCAATTAACAGACGCTGTATCCCTCTGTGTTCAATGTTTAAAATAAGTTTGTTGGGATTATAAACTATGCACACAGTAATAACTTCGCTGATGCTGACCTTGCAAAGCACAGCTACGTGCTTTATGAATAAATCACCACTGCCTGGAGCAAAAGAGAAAATAAACCTGCAGATAAACCGTTGAGAGAGCAGGTGCATGAAAAGTGCCTGCAAGTATATGAGGACAGTGGTACCAAATTAAGCAGAATTTGTCTCTAAACCTACAGTATGGCAATAGATAAGCTTAATTCACCTGTAAGGTTACTGTCTCCTGCTGATAGCACATCAAAAAAGCAGTGCAAAGTGGTGCCTCTTAGTGGACGCCTTGCATGTTGCAGGGTCAGGTACACGATTTGGGTCATGCCTGTACTGAGGGCTCAGTATTGGTTTGTATGCTGAGTCTCTGCCCCGTGGTGGCAGCTTGCTCAGTCACTTCTCCTCACTCACAGAAATGATAGATGAACAGATTCTACACCCCAGGATTATCACCAGGTATGTTGCCTCACCAACTCCTGTAAGGCAAAACAATGAAGGTCAGCAAAGGCCAGCCACAGAAATAACCTCTTTGACTAGAAGAGGTTAGAAATTAGTACGCAGTAACTCATCAGACAGCCGCAAAACTTGAATGAAAGAAGGAAAGGTTTTAATGTGTGGGAAGGATGTCTCCAGGTGATCTGGTCCAGCCAAAAGGGTATGTGTGATCTTGCCCTCAATTTTACCTCTGATCAGCAAGAGGTTCCCATGAGCCCCTTGCTCAGGCACTGTCACAGTGCTACACATGCATGTAACCTTTCTGCTGGAGTTGCCTGCTTTATCATTCCAAATGGCTAGTGTAGGAAACGCTTCTGCATTTTTATGCTTGCAAATTTTCCTATTCTACTGAGTGTTCAGACAGTGTGTTCACAAAAGCAGCCTTAAGTGAATTAGCAGGCAAATTGCTCTGCACACTGGAAGATCAGAAAGAAAATGCAAAAGAGAAGATAGACATTAATGCTGTGTTTGCCACAAAGAAAGAATTGTCTTTTTCTTTTCATATCCTGAATGACTCTTATGGGGTAAAGCAAAAAGAAAAAAAAAAAAAAAAAGACGAGACAAGCAAACAAATCTCTTATGAAAAGGCACAGCACATGCCTTTCCTCTGTAACACGCTACATCTAAAATGAACATAAAATGTCATCTGCTCCAATAGATAGGAAGCTCCTAGAAATGCAAAGGTGCAAATCACAGAAAAGTAGTCACATGTATGACATCACAATACCTGGAACTTATTTACATCACAACAGTTGAGGAACTACTAGTATTCATAAAACACGCACAGACCTGCCCCTCTGTGTTCAGGAAGTTTAGAGACAACCAAAACTAGAAAAGACACACAGGAACAGGACATCTAAAATTGAAGAATTCTTTCACCATAAATAATGATTATAATAATACAAAGCTTTGAAATTTGAAGTGTTCTAATTGAGAAATTTCAGAAAGATTTTGAAAGATTAATAAAGGCTTAATTTTCCCAATATACTTGTGAGTTAGTTAAATACTGGTTAGCCTTATTTTTCAGGTAGAGGAAACAAGTATAATTGATTCACTGAGTACTGATAAGAATGAAAACTTCTCAGTTCATAATTTATTTATAAGGTAATCTTTTGGTTCTTTTGTTTTGTCAGCCTCCTGAACAGTCAACCTTTTTTATGGAGGGTTTAAACTATGAACATAAGCAGACAATACTAGAAAACAATAGAACACATACTTACTCCTTCAGTCTTTGTAAAAAAAAAAAAAAAAAAAACAAAACATAAATTCAATGTTTTCATTTAAAAAATCAATTATTTTAATGGTCCAGTGTTCATTTCTGCAGAAAAGCAATAGACAAAACATCCTCGGTATCTGCCTAAAGGGAATATTTAGATTATCTAAACTGTTAGATTAGCAAGGGTTCTATCAGGCAGCCAAACAAGTGTTTTATATTCATTGTGCTTCATACATATTACCTTGCATGGTGATAGTAAGGCTCTAAATATTTATGTCGTCATTGTTCCACAAGCATAAATGTTACTGTACAGTCACAACATTTGACAGCACTGCGCTTTTCACCTGCATCAAACGCCTCAGAAGCTGTGCAAGTATTAGGAAAACAGAGCCCAGAAACACACAGCAACACAGACACAAAGAGGACACAACCTAGATAACTTCCCATAGTGACACTAGCCTAGACTTGCCTCAGTTAATTTTCAGTTTTAACTAAGCTAAATGAAAACTCTCAATGGGGGTGAGAAGGAGAGGGGGAAAAGAGAGAGACATACATCTGGAACACAACTGAGGCCAGCTCGTCTAAGATCAGATTTGTCTCACTGATGATATGCATAAATGGGATGCTCTGTATACCAGCCAATTTCTTGCTTTTGACCACACGCTTATCTAGACCAGTGACTAATATTTTTAGCACATTGAGAACACATGTGATCACATCAGTGCATTTTAATATAGTCACATTGGATAGCTCTCCCCCAAATGATAGCTAAAATCTATCTATCATCTCTTTCATTTTAACTAACCCTGGTCACAGGTCCAGGGCTGAGGACTCAAATAATCTTTCCCTCACTAGTCCTCTTCAATGCACATCTCAATACTTCTTAAAACCAGGCCAGGGTCTGCAGTGGGCAATGCGCTGTTTCAAGTGCATTGATATAACTTCTGTGAGGTTTACAAGCCACCCAACACTTCACTTTGTTTTGTTCAAATATTAATATCTGGTTTATTTTAACATCCATTTACTGATTTTTACATTCTGAGAAAGCCTTGAAGTGTCGATCACAGGTCCCTACAAACCGTGGAGTAAAGATATGCAACATCCAAGAGATATCTAAACTGGAACATACAATCACATACTCTCTTACTCTGACAGGGATACCCAGAATCACAGAATCACAGAATGGTTAGGGTTGGAAGGGACCTCTGGAGATCATCTAGTCCAACGCCCTGCCAAAGCAGGTTACCCTAGAGCACATTGCACAGGTTCGTGTCCAGGCGAGTTTTGAATATCTCCAGAGAAGGAGAGATCCAGAGAGGCATCCTGTTCTAGTGCTCCATCACCCTCAAAGTTGTGACGGACAGAGTCTGTATGCCTTAAACAACTTGTTTGACAACTCTGGCTGGAGGAGGGTATGTGTACTACAGAGGCCTGCAAGTCTGGCAAGAGATAAGGGCCTTGGGAACAGAACAATACCCCTGCTGTGCCTTAATTGTTGTGATTTACAACTCTGGCTGAAGGAAGAGATAAATCCTGTGGAGGCAGCATGTTATCTTTTCCTTGGGGCCAGCCTACATGTGCAACAACTTTGCAAGGCCTCAGCCACGCTTGTGCAGAAGCGGGGTCATGCAGCGGACACCACAACTAGGGGATCACCACCACCAGGTACCCCTTGGGGGACCACCGACGCATTTCGAGAACAATCTAAGACTACAAAGCGCAGGCGTCCCAATTAGCATGGGAAGCGAGCAGAGGGGAGGAGACAAGAGGGATGTTACCACCCTCTCCTATCTCGCATGCAAATGACCTAAAGTATTTAGACCTTCTCACTTGGGATGCTGGCGCGTGCTCCCGCCCACCACCTGAGGACCGATCCTGCAAGCGATTTACCGGAGGAGCAACTCTGCAAGCAACTTACCAACTCTACAGACAACTTACATCACTGGATCCAAGGGTGGTGGTCTCTCTTTTCCTCTCTCTCATAGTCTCTATCCTTTTTCTCTTTCCTTTTCCCTTTTCTCTCTTTTCTCAATGCCTTTAGAAACCCAAGACACTTACAACCATGCAATTTTCCCTGTATTAATAAATTGTTCTTAATTTCATACCAGTTATTTGGTGTCGTTTCACCTTAATTTACTCCAAGGGATTTATGAACTAGTTGCGACCAGGTGGTAACAAAAGTAAAGACGTTTTTCCTCATTTTCAGATGGAAAAACTCCTTTCTCTCACATGCTAAGAAAGGAATGTGTCAACAAATACAAATAAAAGTGCGTCTTAACCCATTACATCATCATTATATAGCAATCATTGCTATATAACTCTCTTTTTCTCTTTATACACACAATATATAAGCATAATATTTATAGGCACACACTGTATATATAAAACCACAAATATACACTATAGGTACATATTGTATATGTATATTCACTGTATAACTCAATAATATTTCAACAAACATGAAACTTGGAATCAAATAGTTCAAAACCTAGAAGTCAGATGTTGTAGAGCTAACGCTGAAGCTGTCTATGTGGTAGATAGAGAGGATCAGGTGTCTCAGAGATTAAGAATCTCTCTGTAGCCAACAACTGACAAGCTCTGAGAAAAGATTTACGTTCCAGTCTTCTCCTGACCTTCAGCACCTCACAGAAGGTGTTTGGAAAGTAACTCTCCACTTTTAGGCAATTAGTTATTCTGAAATGGCAAGTATCATGCACATCACCTCCCCTTCCCTGCTCTGCCCCTGTTAAAGATTTGTCATTTATTCACTCTTCATGGGGCCAGAAAGAAAATAGGTAATTCATGGAGCACTGTTAGAGTTGGTATCTTAGAAATGTTTTTTTCTTTCCTTCCTTGTGCAGCAATAGCATTTCTGAAAGTTGGGGTTCAGACAACAGAAATGTCTAACTCTTTTGAATGCCCAGCTGCATATGGGTCTGGCAGACTGGATGTGAGACCTATGGGATGCCATGTGTTTCTGGATTGGCAACTGGAAGGCAAAAATAAGCCAATTTTACCTACCATGCTCTTCAGTTGTGCAGTTGTTTTTGGATACAGCTGGGTAAAACAGTAACAGACATCTCTATTTAGGTAGCTAAATCCCACTCATGGTGATGGGGATTAGGTACTGGTCTTAAATGCCCATCTCAGCTCACAGGCCATTGAATGGACTCATTTATCTTTGTAGCAGGGCTTAGCACCCGCAGATTTGCTGGGTCAGTTTACTTTGATCATTCTTAGTTTAAAAGACACTTTATTTTCCTGGATCATCAGTACATTAGTTGCACCAAACAAGGCTCATGTATTTATTAGCCTGTGGCTCAGTACAAACGGGAGTGTAAAGGATAATTGCTGAGTAAGACAGACAGGCTTAACAGAAGACATCTCTGAATCCAGGATGGAGTTATGCTCAGAAATGTGCATATCCCTCATTTGCCACAGGGTGGAAACAATCTCAGGAACTCATCTCAATAACATAGCTGCAACAGTTCGAATGTAATAGTTAAATACAATATGCTGTACATATGAATGCAGATGCAGCTGATATAGCTTGGAACAGCTCTGAACTGAGCACATGATATGGTTTTAAGTAGCTGCCTGAATGCCTCTTTACACCCAAGAGAACAGCATGGCTCCTCAGGTGCTGTTCCAATCTAGTATTTAAACAACATACCAGTTTTATAAAATTCCCTGTAAGGTCTGTTTTTCTTAATAAACTAGATAACTATAAAGAGTCAGTGTACTAAAAAAAGGGAGAAGAGCTAAGATCCACAAATGTGTTTAGGTACTTAATGCCTCTAGGCATTTGTCTGCCAATAGATTTCGAAAGGGCGAATTAGGACATAAACTGCACTTCTGAGTTCAGGCCAGAGGTTTTCTCTCCTAAATCACTAGTTTGGGAAGATGATCAAAGACAGCTACGTCTCTAAAGACAGTCTTTTAACAGTAGAAAGAGGAGACAGCATAACAGAATCACAGAATCACATTATCAATCAGGTTGGAAGAGACCTCAGGGATCATCGAGTCCAACCATTGCCCTTACACCACCCTGTCAACTAGACCATGGCACTAAGTGCCATGTCCAGTCTTTTCTTAAACACATTCAGAGATGGTGACTCCACCACCTCCCTGGGCAGCCCATTCCAATGTCTAATAACCCCTTCTGTAAAGAAATTCTTCCTGATGTCCAACCTGAACCTCCCCTGGCGAAGCTTGAGGCTGTGCCCTCTTGTCCTATCGCTAGTTGCCCGGGAGAAGAGGCCAACTCCCACTTCACTACAACCTCCCTTCAGGTAGTTGTAGACTGCAATAAGGTCACCTCTGAGCCTCCTCTTCTCCAGGCTAAACAACCCCAGCTCCCTCAGCCGTTCCTCATAGGTCAGACCCTCCAGACCCTTCACCAGCTTGGTCGCCCTCCTCTGGACTCGCTCCAACACCTCAACATTTTTCTTGAAGTGCGGGGCCCAGAACTGAACACAGTACTCAAGATGCGGCCTCACCAGTGCCGAGTAGAGAGGGACGATCACTTCCCTAGACCGGCTGGCTACACTATTCCTAATAGAGGCCAGGATGCCATTGGCCTTCTTGGCCACCTGGGCACACTGCTGGCTCATGTTTAGCCGGCTGTCGATCAGCACCCCCAGGTCTCTTTCTGCCAGGCTGCTTTCTAACCACTCTTCCCCCAGCCTGTAGAGCTGCATGGGGTTGTTGTGGTCGAAGTGTAAGACCCGGCACTTGTTCTTGTTGAACCTCATGCTGTTGGTCTCGGTCCATCTATCTAACCTGTCCAGATCCCTTCGTAGGGCTTTCCTACCCTCCAGCAGATCGACACTGCCACCCAGCTTGGTGTCATCTGCAAATTTACTGAGGGTGCACTCAATCCCTACGTCTAGATCATCTATAAAGATATTGAACAGCACCGGCCCCAGAACTGAGCCCTGGGGAACATGTTCTATTCTGCCTCTACTGACTTGAGTAACTGATTTGAAGAGAAGAACCTACCGAATGCTCCTGTTCCTCCCAAATTAGGGACTAGCTAAACTTATTTGACTCGAGGCAGTGGTGCGTGCTGCAGTGCTGAAGTCTGCTGCTGGTGAGCCAAGCAAGCAACCTCTACCATCTCCTTTTTCACACTTGCTGGAAAAATAGAAGGTTTCTGTTCCCTGGAGATGCCAATCCAGCAATTTCACAATCTCTTAATATTCAGATTGGAATTTCTTGACACAAATTGATCAAAAGCCATGAAATCTTGTCTGTTAAACCTGATGCACTCCCACCCCAACTCAACCTATTTTTCTTTTTATCCGCAGCTGCCTGTAGGTACTTCCTTCTCTTCCTTTTACATTACATATGAGTAAAGGTCTTTTAATCTGAGAATCCAGTTCAGTTTGTGTTTTAAGGTGGCTGACATTTCCAGTACAACAAGCAATGGGGTTTAATCTGGATAGGAACTTTCTCTGAGAAAACTTGCAGCTTAGTAGCAAATGAGCTAATTTGGAGCCTTTACAAGAAAACCTTCAGAAATCTCTGTTTTTAGGCCTTCTCTGCTTCAGGACCACCTTGCAGTATTTTGCCCCCAGAGCTAACACCAGTGCAAGTCTTGCAGTGTTTGCAGTACCGGGAGCCCTTTGAGCCACTGTGCTGCCACTGGCGTTTTGAGTGCTGCACAGAAGAGGCCTGATAAATAATTGACAAGAGAGACATGTGTTGCCAAACTCTTTTCTTCCACTTCGCCATTCCCCGCCAAATATGCCGCATTTCTAACTCAGTGAATTTCCACAAGCATCCATGGAGTGTAAACGAACTCTGTGTGGTTTCATTTTAAGGTGCTGCCGTTAATCAATTTCATTTCGGCTCCTGGAAGCCAGGGAAGGCTGCCGGGCCCTTCTGCACAGACCCGAGTATCTGTTTGCTTTTCCCCATCCCATAAAGCAAGGGAGAAAAATGGTGACAAGTCATTAACAAAATCTTCTGTGTTTCTTTTTATGAGTGCCAGCTGTTCCCAAGCAATCGTTCACATAAATCAGCACTAAAACCTAACTGTTATGGGATGTGAGTGAGGACCACGCAAGCAGTAAGCAGCTTTTTAACTAAGGGTGGAATGGACAGTGCCATGGTGTTGTGTGGGCCAGCAGATCCCCAGGACCAGGTGCCAGGAGCTGCAGGGGATCCCCGGGCTGGCAAGGAAGGAACAGGGCAGCTGGAGGGGCACCGGGGCAGCCCCAGCCCTGGACATTGGGCAGGCCAAGGCCAGGCTGGGACACAGGCCTGTGGGTGGGCCTGGCTTGGGGTGGCCCATGCCCAGGCAGAGCAGGGCTGTGGGGAGCTGGAGCCTGGCACTTCTGTGGCTTCACTGGGGCAGGGGCTGACTGCCCCAGCGGGCTGACATGGGTCCTGGGCCATAGGCAGCGTCAGTGGAGCCCTGGAGGACTGGGCAAGGGCAGGCAGGGCTGGCGGTGTCCCCAAGGGCCTGGCAGATAAAGGGGATTACTCTGGAAACTGTGGAGGACTTTTACAGTGAGGGAGGCTCTGACTTTAAAAACAATTTTTCTAGCCACAGCACAGATAGGTAAACATCTCAGTGCTGCTGCAAAGCTGCTGCAAGGCTATGACACCTGGTAGTGGCTGGGCCAGAGCCCGTGTTTCCTTGCTAATAAAAATTAATGAAATTTTCATGAGTTCAGCCAAGAGGGGCCAGTCGAATAACAGTTACAATGTTAATAATCATAGAGTTAAAGTTGGCTCCATTCATTTATTTAGGGACCCTCCCCTGAAATCCAATGCTGATATCAAACCAAACCCCTGCAACCCCTTTCTGCCAGTGCTTAGAAGAATGCCAGACCTGGACGACTGAGCATCAAACAACACTTAACACATTGCTTGAGGAGTTGCCTAAAATAACCAGTAAGACATATCATGGGCAGGGAAGGAATTTACATGATAATTTTCTGAGTTCACATCTCCACATTGGAAGGAGCTTTAGTGTTTGGTATGAATCTAGCCAGTTTCAAGCCAGAAACCTGGCTTGGGAGTCTTCATAGACATTCCCATTACATGCACAAAGATCATTTCATGCTTCATTTTGTCAGTAATTTAATTTGGATGAAAGGAAAGCCAAATGAAAAGGAAGAACAAAAGTCCCCATGGTGGAGAGCAGAGGATCTTCTGCAACATGAGCTATCTGAAATGAACACAAAATGGCAGCAGCCTCCAGCAAACACCTGGGAGTTTAAAGATGCAACACACAGACAATGAAGCCATAAGTGTTCCCAACAGCAGCAACATAAGCCATAGCTAACAATCACCTGGACCATCTGCTCCCCCAAGCAGCATTTCTTAACACAGGCATGAGATTGAAAGATCCTCTCACTTCAGGCGTATACTCAATTCACATTTGAAAATGGCAATGAAAATCAAGTGTTTTCCTCTGCACTTCAACATGCAGGAGATTCAACAGCAAGATTATCCACAGAAAATACAAAGATAGAAATTGTACCTGTCATGAAAATCTCTGCAGCACAAGGCCAGTCCTGTTTCACACAAATGCTGACAAAACTGATAAGCGCATTTTCTCCTCACAGTCAGAATTTATAACCTGAAGTGGCTGTTATAATGGAAAAGTAAATGATCCCCTAATATTCAAATCAATCTTGTGAGAAATAACCTGAAAAATGAGTTACAATTGCAAGAGATGAAATTAAGACAAGAACAGTTAAATAAGGATCTAAAGGAACAGATAACACTTAGTATGGTGTTGGGAGCCTAAATTAGACTTTAAAATGTATGCAGAGACAGAGGAAGAAGGGGAGAAAATAAGGAACTGGAGCAGAGGCCTCAGATAAAGATGAGGCTTTTGACGAGAAATAATAAGAAGAAATATCAGATTGGTGTTATTTGAGGAAAAATCCCCACTTCAAATAGAATTTTTGATGCAACTAGCTCTTAGAGCTTGGAACTATAGGAGGATTTCCATTTACTGTATAGAATACTCCAAAATGCTTACAGCTCAAATCAATTTATTGCGGATGTGATTAGAAAATGTCTCTAAGAACACGCTGAGGCACAAAATGTGGATCTAAGCTAATAACATCTCTTTCACCATGTGCTGTTTGGTGCCTCACACTGATGGATGGTATTCACCCTCACAACAGTACAATGAGAGGAAAGTATTATCCCCATTTTAAAGGAAGATAATGGAATAGATGAGTTTTGTATGGTCACCTAGAACACTAATGACTAACTGAAAGCATTTATTGTGGAGGAGGTGGGATATAGGATACTGCGACAGATTCTTGACTACAAAATCAAATCTGAAACACAATTAATTCCAAGAACATGACATCTTAGTGTTTACCGTTGTTTGGTTACCATGGTCCTTGTTTTCCATCCAGGTTTAGTAAAACTTTGAGCCTATAGTCCTACTAAAAGTTGGAACATGTGAGGATGGGATTTATCTCATCTGACTGCATATGTCTACAGTGTGACCATTTCACTTCTACTGATTACTCGAGCTTTATACCCAATGGGAAAAAATAGGATGTGATTCAGCTTGCACTAAAGCAGATGTCTAACTCAGGTCAGAGGACTGATGTTATTGAAGTTCCTTTTCTCTCATTGTCCACAAAAGGAACCTAGTGGGATTAGTTCAGGTGTTACCTCAGACACTTATGCTGCAGATGTCCACGAGATGAGAGGAGTGCCTCGGGCACTGGACAGTGCAAATTAAACCCTAGGCAAGATGCTCTGGTCAGTGTTTGGATTATGACACCCTACCCCCCTCCCAAGTTCTCCATGTGTCTGTTCAGACCATTTTTAATTACATCCAATAATAATACAACTGAATCCAGTGTTGGGGAAATACAAGAGGAAAAAACCCATGATCATTCAGTCTTTGTCCAGAGGATAGGGAGGAAGTGAGAGGGGGAAGTGTTGTAACTGCTGATGGTAACACATAGTGCTTGATGGCGATTGTCACCCAGGCCCTCCTGCTTGGCACTTAAATTAAGAATGGCAGAAAGATTAGCAAGAATCCTAAAAAAAACTATTCTACATTGGCAGTGAAATGAAGGATGACATAATAGATCTTTACTACTGTTTGCTTATTTACCTATTCATCCACTGTCTATCTACTTATTTATCTGGTTGCCTAATGTTTTATATACTTTATATATTTTATATATATATATATTATATATATAAAGTATATAAAACATATATATATGTTTTATATACTTCTCTATGCAGAGGATTTTTAATATATATTTTTATATATATATATATATATGTTTTATATACTTCTCTATGCAGAGGATTTTTAAGGAATCTCTCAGGTTATCGGTCACCTTGGTGTCTGAGTACCTGTGCTAACTCCCATAATTCTGTCCTGCAGACCATATGATAGGTGAACCATGAGGAGACAAGGCCATGATTGAGAGATTAAACAGTGGGAATGAGCTAAGGGGAAGTTTCAAAAGATTGTTTCTGTCATGAGGATAGTTACACCTGCTTTAAAGTTTCTAATAGCTCTTTGCAACCATAAAAGTTGAAGACATTTTTCTTTACAATGTGATGGAAAATATCAAAGACAAACCGTGAGAGAGGCCCACTACTGTCCATTTTGGAGCTGCACAGCTTCCCTTCAGGAAACACTGACTTAGAAGACTCATAATATTGCCTGAAGTATTTAGTGCTGGGTTTTGCTTTGACAGTAGCTGCATTAGATCAGGTCCTTCTAGCACAGCCTTGATTATCATGCAGAACCTGAAAGATGTTGAAGTAATCAAGGTTTCGAGTAATCAAGGTTTCATGTAATCAAGGGCATATTTAAAGTATTAAATGCATACCTAGAGACACGATTGTGTAACAGCTAACATGCAGTTCCAGATCATTGGCTTTGGAAAATCAAAGAGAGAAAAAAGTCTTTTATTTAATATTATTATTATTTCAGTGACATTCTGTAATCCAACCAAAACCCTATTAAGAAATAATTAAAGTAGTTTTTATCTTTATTGTATTGTGCTCTTTAATTATTTTCATGGCATCTGGAGAGACTCTCCTAGCTGAGAATGATTATTCAAAATAAAAGACATTGTAAATAATAAAACAATCCTTAATAGCCATCTTTTCATAAATGGTGAATCTCTAAGTACACTTGGAGGAAAACCTGGTATGTTGCAAAAAGAAAACTGAAGCATGAGAAAATTTTGTGACTTTTCCCCAACAAGTTAGTGGCAGTAGCATCACTATAGCCTAGACTGTCTGCTTCACAGTCTTATTTTCTTCTGATTAAGATACAGTCCTGAAGTGAGTCCACCCCCATCATCAATGACAGTGTTAATTCACTTAAGCCTGAAATCTTAAGAGACTAACTAAATATAAAGAACTAACCTGATTCCTGCTTGCTTTTAAATCAGTAGCCAAGAGTCTGTGTAGCACTGGATGAAAAGACACAAATCATTGAATACCAGTGAGGTTCAAGACATGGCTTAGATTTCATATAAAAAATAAGTCATGCTAGGTACCATATGCTCATAACCAAAATCATATTAAGGATGGTTTCCAATCAGCTAACGTTCTCAGTGTCTGATGACTGTGGTGCTTGAGTTATAAATGCACCAATAGATGAAAGTGCCTCTTTGGTGTGGAATGCAAAATAGCATTTCATGAGAGGTGAAAGATTTTGGGAATCAAAAAAAGAAATCTGTGTAATGTAAATGATACGATATATAAAGTTTGTGAGCATGAAAGGGACAGAAAAGTACCTGCTTTGCAAAATAAATGCTCTGCATTAGAAGAGAGAAAACATCAATGCATATGAATCAATGTCAATATATATGGCTTGGGGATTATGGCATTAAGCTTCTGTATTTTTTCGCAAATGTCTGGTTTTGTTATAATTTTTTCCTTTGGTACAATTTTTAGCACTGGGGAGAATATCAGGAAATAGTATCATGCTTGCAGGATAGGATTGAGCTCTGTAAGCTCAGAGCCCTGTTTCTGATCCCACTAAATATTTTTTCTGTGACCTTGTGTACTTTTCTATCTCTTCTTTTCTTAAATTCCTAACTAGGTATCCTGGTGGTAGGTAAAAAATACATATTGGATAAAACAGGCAGTCTCTCCTCTGAGGACTTGATATCTCAGTACAGCAGTGTAGACAAAGGCAAAACAAGTGAAGATGTCAGGCCAAAGTCACCCAGGAGGTAAAAGCGGGGGATTTTGAATCCAAATCAGTCATATCAAGCCAAGACCCTGACAGTGCTCTCCCGAATGAACGTGTAGGCTGCTTGTGCTCTCTGGAGATAGGAGGCTAATGCTGAGGAGGTCTCAGAGGTTACGATGAGCTTCATAGAAATGACTCAAAGCTCTAGCAACCCTTATAGTTGAGACTTATATATTCAATTCACACAAGCATAACCATGGGAAGTCCACAAAACATTAACTGCAAAGGTAAATTCCCACTTTAAATCTATTGGATGTGTGTTGTTATTGAAAGAGGTAACAACCGGGTACACTGATATTATCTGCTTTTGTGAGTCTTCAGGAAAACCTCACCAACATCATTGGCCTCTTTATCTTGGAAGCTTTAGCAAAACTGAAAAAAGTGTAACTGTTGAAGAGGATTGAACACCTCATAGATCATCAGAAGAGGTACCTTCATCCTGGGAAGAAGACAGGTTAAATTCAAAGAACTTTTGTGACCTACTACTGTCTATACAGTAGCTGCTCTGGAGTGGAGTAGATTAGATTTTAACTTTCAAGGCTTACATTTTAGCATTTTTTGCTAACACTAAATGTTTGAAGAAAGCAAAGGTGAAAAACTTGCAAGTTGGAAGTTCTCACAGATGCTGACATTTTCTGCTCAAAGAGCAGAATTTTTTTTCAAAACACAACTGTCTCTAAGTGCAGTGATAACTTGAATTTCTTTTTGTGTAAGCATTATAGTTACCATTGATTTTCTCTCTTCATTTTACTCTCACTTTTTTTAACTTCTGGTAATCCCTCCTCCAGACTTCAGTCCCAATGACTGTAATTCATAAAGTCATTTGGATTTCATAGGCTGTGAAAGGTTTTAATCAAATGATGAATGCAATTTTCATTTCACTCCAGTCTCGTTTATTTCCTGCAAGAAAAGGTTAGGAGCAATTTTGCAGCACATTGCGTCATAAATCCTAATTTGTGTATTTTATTTCTACTGCAAGGCTATGGACTGTAGTGAACTAGACAGAACTCACTAGGCTTTCTCCAGAGAAAGTCATAAGACCAGAAATGGTGTAGGGTTCTACTAAGTCGCTACTTACACAACGTCCTAGTATAAAAATTAGTTTTGACAACTGTATCTTCAACCTTTCCATCCTTTATTCGGGGTAACTAGGCTGAATAAGTGAAGAAGATGCATTTTTTATTCCTCAGGCATGCAATAAAAATCCTATGGGACTATTTTCAAAACAGTTTGGGGAAGGAGATGGTAGAAATCACTTTACAAAAAATTACCATTTTCTTCTTGTGAAGAAATATTTGAAGGGATGAATCAAAATCATACAATTTCTGTTAAACTTGAAACCCTGACAAGATTTACATACCCACACTCCAACCCAAGCTTAATCTGGATACAAACAGCTCTTGTTCAGTGTGCTTCTGATTAAAAGGGTATGTAAATCTTGAGTCTGACCTCTTCCAGTGCTCTAGTGATTACAAGACAACCAGTTTAGACTGTTCATAGCAAAGGACAACAGTAAGTGTGCCTGATGTTTTGAAAGAAACACCCTGAAATAATCTGAAAAGTACTAGAAGTAGCTTGAAAAGCAGATTCAAGCTTGAGGGGAGGGGCGAGGCAGAAAAAAAACCAATTCTGTGGGATTTAAGAACAGGAAAAAAAAAGTGATTCTAGACAGATCTTAGGTAGAAAGTAGGATGGATACTGTCCTTCCA
Source organism: Nyctibius grandis (assembly GCF_013368605.1). Taxonomy (NCBI): domain Eukaryota; kingdom Metazoa; phylum Chordata; class Aves; order Nyctibiiformes; family Nyctibiidae; genus Nyctibius; species Nyctibius grandis. The sequence continues at coordinate 33,046,350 of NC_090658.1, forward strand.
CTCCTGCCCATGGATGTAGAAAGGCCACCAAGCATGCTCGGACAGTACATGACATTCCAGAGGTTACTGAATTTGAGAATAGGTAAAATGGTTCCTTGGGTTTTTTAGGCTGAAAGATATATCTGGGATTATACCCCAATATATAACTAAGCACTAGCAAAACAATCAAAATTCATGTTGAAACTAAGAAAAGAGAAGGAACAACAGAGATTTCTGAGAATTCACAGGGGAAAAATGTAGATGACTTGAATGGGATAATTATAATTTACCACTATTGACGAAGAATGAACCAGAGGGGAAAAAAAGCACAGGAAAAGGTCAAGTGGAAGAAAAAAATATGCCCCAAGTATGGCCCTGATGAACAATTGTGTCCCAGTACAGCAATTAGAGCAATGGTTTTCTATTCAGTTTATTCACCCTGTCTTATCACTCAAGAAAAAGGAAATAAATCAGATTGTTGCCTGACCTTTAAAAAATACTGGTTCCCAGTGAATCATCCTGCCACTGACATCACCTGATTGTCTCCTCAAGTCTCTTTCTACACATCCAGCAGTTGGCAACAACAGAGCTGTGAGCCTTGCGTTTTCATGAAGCAGCCTTTTTCCCTTGCTTCTTAAGATAAATATAGCAATTGGAAGTAACTGTAAGAGAAATTCATCATCATGTCCACTGTGTCTGTAGAGAGAAAATCAGAAACAAGAATGAGATCTGCATGAACCTCTATCTGAAAACTCAACATAGCATCAAAACATTACTTTTTCAAGTATTGAAACCTTTTGTTTCTTTCTCTTCAGTTATTTTTAATGTGGTGTTCTGGCTTCCACAAAGATAAAGTGTCCAACCACCAGAAGAAAATCTTTGTGTATTTATAGCTTGAGCTGACTCACAAAGGTCTGGAAATCTCAGAGAAAGACAACTTTAGGAATATTTCTAGGGAGGTCCAAGAAATGAATGAGAACACCCTGCTCCTGTGTGTTTATCTAATCTCAACATTAAACCCTCTAATGCTTTAGAATTGATATATGAAAAGCTTTTACCATGCAAATATGACAATGATGTAAAAGAGAGATCCATGGTTATTTGTGAACATTACAAGATTCATAGTTAGACTGTGGATATTATGCTGATATCAAAAACTGAGAATCTGCTAATTTTGTTGCACCATTTTCTGTCATAAACCATTGGAAGAGCAGACAGTGGCAAAACATAAGTTGGATTTTGTGCTTACCTCCTTTCCACCTCTGCTTTAACAATTTTTTTACGCCAAAGTAGATGATGAAGAGAAAGAAATAAAAGTGACCTGAAATTTATTGCCTTCTCTGGAGTCAGAAAAGTAAGGAAATTTGCTTTGGACCTTCAATGTAGTGTCTAGTAGATATGATGGAGGTATGAAGTTTGTGTCAGACCTACACACCTGACCTCTGTAGAAAACCATTATCTCTCCTCCAACTTAGTCTGGAGACACTTCAGATTCTTTACTGACTGTATATGGAATAGAAATGAAAATAGGAACTTAAGGCAAGAGAAAATCAAGAAAATGCAACGTATAGAAGGATGTCAAATTAATGCCTCTTTCTTCTCTTTGACGTTTGTGGCTGAACTTATTGAAATATGATTCATCTGAGTTGTCTATTTAGGTCACTTAGATCACTGACTCCAAGCTATCAGAAGTAGTAACCTCTTATAACTAGCAAACAGCAGTAGTTTTTGTCTCCACTAGTAACTGCACTAAATTTCTCTGATAATTTCACTCATTTAGCTGTTCTTATCATTGCTACTTCAATCTTTAGGAATCTTTTTCTCATTCGTAGATTAAATTTATTCACAGACAGTTCATATCTATTTATTCTCATATCCATGTTTTCTTCTAGCTTAAAATGGTTCATCTTCTTCCCTGATCTTTATTCATTTCGCGTATTTATAGAGAATAACGTTATTCCCTCTCTGTCTTTATTTTGCTAGGCTGGGTAAGACAAGTTTTCTTCTAGTGTCTCTTGAGCAATAAATTCATAATTCCACTATTCATCAAGTAGCTCCTTTTTGTGCTTGTTTCAGGTTGATTTAGTCTTTCTTGACTATGGCTTTCCAGAATCGTCAATGTTGTAGAACAGTTACTGGCATGATTGGAAAGTTTCCCACATCCAGCATGTATTTAATTGTGGGAAATGAATATCTATTTTATCCTTTTGTCAACAGTGTCCTGTAGTTTAAATAGCTCTCTTCCTTCACTGGTGTTTATCCTTCTGTTTTATTCCTAGGTAGCAATCATCTGACTCCTCAGCTTGTGTTTTGCTATGCTGAGCAGCCTATGCTCTTTCACTCTTTTTTCACAACTAGATATCCATTTTCTTAACCATTTTACCAGTCTTTTCCTTTGTTCTCATCTGAATTAATCTTTCTCACAGGTGGTGAGACTCACTCACGGTATTCCAAACAACACCTCCCCACAACTTTTCTATTAACACTCCCATATGTCTGATATATCCAAAGAGAACATTTGACTTTTTAATGATGGCATCATACCAATGGCTCATAGTCATTTTGGGACTGACAGATATATTCAGATAGTTTTCCTTCTCTTTCTACTATGTCCAGTGAGACCCCAGGGCACCACAGAAATTCTTGTCATTTGTCCCTGGGTGAATGATGTTAAACTTAAACAGTAGCTCATTTTGCCCCTTTCCTATTATCCTGAATCTTCTGACATCTAATTCTTCATGTGTAATATTCCAAAGCTGATTTCTATAGCTTGTGTTTGTGTCATCAGTTCCTCTTTTTTCTGTTCCAGGATCAGGATCATTCACAAAAACAACATATCAGATTACTCCTAAGACTAATTTTTGAGAAAATCCACCAGTGATTGTTTTACGGCCCAAAAATTCTTTTTCTGACTTTAGCCATCTTCGTAATAATTTCATGCTTTTTGTTAGTTTACATGTCCCTGCATAGAACTAGTAATTCCTCACACAGTTTCATAACTGAAATCACTTACTTCTGGCTAGATAAGATCAGATGTGTTTCCTTTCTACAGGACAAAAAAAAAAATAACAGAAAGAAATCAGATTATCCTGGCAGTATCTACATTTAATAAGCCCTTGTAAAATCTTATTCCTCAGTCTCTTCAATGATTCTTTCTGAATTATTAACATACTTCCAAGGTCTGACCTGTGGATTTCTTGGTTCCCAGTGTACTTCTCTTTTCTTTCTACATAAAGGCATTGAATTTTCTTCTTCCCAGTTTTGTGCCATTGCCAACTTGAAGTGCAGTTTTAAAATTTTTCTTTCCTGAATGAATACTTCATTTGCCAGTTCTTCCAGGGTTCTGGGTTGGAGATGATCTGTTCCCTTTCACTTGAGAACATTAAAGTCTTTGAGTTTAGTTTCCTCTCAAGTTTAGTTTATAATTCTAAACTCTAATTCCCATTACCTATCTTCGCTTTGTCTTCATGCATATCATTTGTCATATTTAAAATTGTTTATCCAATGCCCTCTTCCCTGTGGCACTTCTTATACAAATTGTGAGACTCCTAAGCTTTCAGCCACCCTTTTTTCCTTTTGACCAATTTTCTCTATTTACATCCTGATAGAAATTTTTGAGAATGTACTTTTCTTTAGAGTGCACAGATTACTGAACTCAACAATAGTTTTAAATGGCAACAAATCCTACTTAAAATATCTTTCGGGAAAGTTGCCTTTTGAAATGTTCCTCTGTCTGGATTTCTCTGGGTTCTATCTTTACAAGAACAGAGTATGTCTCTTGCCACTCAAGCTCAGTCCTGGGAGTGGTAATTCAAAAGGCATATGCCCTAGCAAAATAATCCTAGGAAATCAATGTCAATGGCAGTTTTCCCAGCTTCAGAAAAAGACTTCTTATGATATGCAAATAATGGAAGTTTGAGTCACTGCCATGTCAAGAAAATTAATAAAAGTAACCAGTTCTGGTTTGTGAAAACATTTCCTTGTTGTTGTTGATCTCTTTTACTCCAGTAGTGCTTAAATGCCAACGGAGAAGTGGGTCATTTTGTGTTTCAGACTGTAAAGCGTACAACGGATAACAATGTCTGTCCTGAAAAGGCTAATCCTATGCCATGGTAAGGTACCTCCAGTGACTTCATCAGGATTTGAAAATTCCTTCATGCCTTCTGGGGTCCTAATAACAAACATAGCCAAGAACCTGTGGGCTGGGCAAGTACTTTTCCATGCAGGGATTTTCTGAAGGAGGAAGGCTGTAGAACAGAGGAAAGTCAGGTATATGCATGTGTGTGAGAGAAAAATATAAATTTTCTGAAGCTTTAATCTAGTGTAATAGTGAGTTTCATTTCTCTACAGACTTTTTAAAATCTCATTTTAGTTTCCTGTATCTGCTCATGGTAACCTGATCAAACCAGTGGGATCTCTGCAGTTTTGAGCATCGCATGGGGCACAAAAGTCTCCAGTTTCTTCAACACATTCTTTTTCCACTGACAGCGCTGGAATGGTTTAGAAAATAGCTTTAGTTGTCAAGAATTAAAACCCTATCTTATAAAACCCTTTATTTCCTTGAATCTCCGAGTAGGCCAGACATTTAATTACAAAGAAGAAAATAATCACGACAACATATCAGCCTTTGCAATTTCCTTATCTGTGTTGATGACTTCCAGGGGATGGAATAATTTATTAGCTTCTCCAGCATTGGCAGCATGTTATTCCATTTTCATCAGTGTTGCATATATACAGATAGTTATTTGATAATGATTCCTGGAGATAGGGATAAAAAAATTACTTGTGCAGTGGCCACTGAACACATGTAAATGAAATTAATTATAAAGTGTATTGCTCCTCATGGAACGAATAACATCCTGTGTTGCTCTACTGGCCCTCTTTGCTCATTTGTTGAAAATCTATTAATGAGAGCATATTTTAATTTGTGAATCATTATCTCCACAGCTTATCTAACACAGAAAGAAGGGAGGTAGCCAAACCAGCTCTATGTAATCCAAGATATTGTAACTCTGAGTAAATCTGCTTGCTAGCTTTGGCCTTATTTTAGAAGAAGAAAATGTATCTGCAAGGCATTCTGACACTCCACTGTCCATTTCTCTTTTACTACAAATGGCAAGCAGAGGCTCCTCTCATGTCACAGCGCAATGCATGGATGCCAGTGTTTCACAAATACTTCCCTACTCAAGCAATTCTTTACTGCTTTGCTCTCTTAGTCCTTCCAAAAACCTTAATTGACAGCTTGTGAGGCAAACTTTACCTGCTTTATCACAAAAGTGTCTGGTGCATTAGAGCTTCAGGAAGGGGGAAGAAGCCTGATACAAGACAGCAACTGAAGAGTTTGTCAGCTCGTGGCTATGTTTTAAACCATTGGCCCCTATCAGGTAGGACTGCCACTTCTACCACTAACACAGTAAATCTGTCTAGCACATGAAACCGTGCAACAAAAGACAGGTTGTCAAAGGGCTTGCAAACATATTTATATAAGTCTAGCTGTGGCAGGCCACAGTAGAGAGACTGTGATGTGGATCTCAGTGTCTATGTCTGTGATATCTGTCATCAGCTTTCATTTTAATTTTGAGCCTGTGACTTGATCTCCTGAGACAACTCATCATTTCTCTAATTACAGACCTGGAGTGCCCAGAGTTTTTAAAAATGTCTGGGGACTTGTGTTTGTTTCCTTCACAAGAGCCAGGTGAGGCACTTTCAGAAGGCTGGTTTTCAAAAGACAGGCTCAGAACCCTTATAGAAAATGAGTTCCCTTTATTACTTTTCAAGTTGGACATCCCAAACTTCAGGCATCAAAACCTAATGTCCATTTTTAAAATATTCAGTCATGTAGTTGATGATTATCTCAAATCAACATCCATCTTGCTTGCTTTTTAAAAGAGCATCGATGCTCAGCCATGGCAAGAAGTATGTGACAGAATTTTTCTTCTAATCAGTCACTGAATTGGGATTTGAGTTTGGATGAGGGCCATGAAAGCAATTCGAATTAATACAGTCAAAACCACAGGATAGTACAGTCAGTAATCTTTACAGTCTTCCCCAACTTCTTTAAACATCTGGGCTCCCATTTAGCAGGGCAATTAAACAGCTTAAAATATGCATCTATGTGTTTTACCATAGTTCAGCAAAGGACCTCCCAGAAGCATAACCAGAGGAGAAAAAACATTAGTAGACAATTATGGTCCCTACACCTTGTAGCTTCAGATAATTTATCGACTTCTTAGAAAGGTATATACATAGTCTATGCATATATGAGTGTGCACTTGTCTATGTGTGTATCCCTGTCCAAAATTACTATAAAGCAAGTGGCACAAGAGAGGGTATCTGATCCTGTCCAAGTGAGAAACAGCATAGGTATGTACCACGTGGCATAGGAAGTATTATCAGCCAAGATTTCCTTTGTTAGCTAGTGAATGGTACTGCATCTCAGGAACGAAAACCTGCTTTGGGGCTGGGGAACAAATTAACTCAGTCTCCTCCAAACTACCTCTCTCTCTCCCTGTGTTCTTTCTCCTTGCCCACCTACAAATTTCAATAATCGTAATACTACTAGAGCTTTTTACCATTAACATGATCCTTTGTGCTTTCTTCTTTAATGACTACCTTGCCATACCTTATTTTTCCAAGGTCTAAAGGGAAGATGTCATTTGTGCAAATCCACTGAACAAGCACCTGCATGAAATGGCAGTTTATAACAATTAATTAAATGTTAGGATTAGTCTCACTGCTAGATGATGCTACTGCCTAATGATACGCCTCTCAGTGACAAATGATGAGTTGTCAGCAATACAGCTATTTGGAGTGGAGAACTTACAGGTCAAGTAGTTATGATTTTATTTATCCACACTACTTCTTATCCCAAAGCAGTGAAATTCATAAAAACACAGCTACCCACTGAGTTGCTGATATGATTCAAGCTGATATAGACTGACACTGTAAAGTATTCAGCATAAGGAGAAAGGAAGAACCTCTTCAAGGGTTTATCTTACTCTCATTGTGTAGGTCTATTCCATCCCCTACTCTCTCCAGTAGAAGAAGGATTGGCCCTATGTTAAGTACTTCAAAGTCACCTGGCAGTTTGAGATCAGCTCTCCTTTTCCTAGCTTGGCCTATGGTCTGCTGCAATTCTTCTCAAGAAGACAAGGTGTTAATGAAGTCATTTATAGATCTTCCCCAGCTTTTTCAAGGGGATATGTCTCAGTGCATGGGCTGTGAAGTGAACAGCTTTTGTGAAGGATGAGTGCAAACAAAGGGAACAGATTAAATATTGGCAGATGAAAAGAGCCCAATGGTACAATACTGAAAAGGGAAGTATTGAATGAAGTGTTCCTGCCATCCACATGCTAGCTGAGGAGAAGCACCACAAAACAAAAAAAAAGAAAAAAAAAAGAAAAAAATGTGTAAATATGTGTAACAAATTGCTCTGACATCCTGACACATTGGCTGAAAGCCAAGATGACTTATAGGCAATAAATATTATTTTCAAGGAACTGAATGTCTTACACTTGTGCTAGCTATGTGCTGGCTATCATCATAGTAAAGCATGGGTTAAATCCAGAATTCAAAAATTTTAGTTTGTTTGCAACTTCTAGCCAATCATAAATGCTGCCTTTTAGCTCAGCTTCCCAGCATTTCCCTTTCGTGGTGACTGCTACTTTGTTGCACATCCAAGAGAGTGCTACCTGGGAAAACTCTGGAGGCAATGGAAGGTGGAAGAGTGGTCCAAAGCCGTCAGAGGTCCACAGAGCATTGATATATCAGTGGGTAGAAATTCGTGCTTCTCATTCTCAAACCTACATTCCATAGTGCTTACCTGGAGTGTGCATAGAACACTAAATTTGTGAAAAAGCAGTTATGGTAGTGGTTTTCACTCCTATTGAACCTCCGTTTTATTTCATCCAACACATTGTTTCAGAGATGACTGTCCTATCCTTCACATGGTTGTTGCCTGCAGCCAGGACCATTTAGTTCTAACAAATATCCTATTTCATGCAAGACACACCTAAAGCTTATTACCTATCGCTGGCTGTATGAAATTACAGGCTGTCAGTATGTGTTAGAGGAATCCATCTGGAGAAGACAAAAGAACCACAAATGAAACTGGGTTTAACATTCCAGGTAAACTGTCTTTTAAGGTTAAAAGAAAGAAAAAAAGACCAAAGATTCATAACTCTCTTTCTCTTCATGCAGACTAGGGAAGACGTCAAAGAGCTATTAGATAATGCAGTCAGCTTTCTAGCTGTTTCAGAATTATATTTCTCAGAGGCTTTTTTAGTTGAGGTAGGTCTTCCTTGTCTAGAGGGTGGTTCCTCTTCTATTATTTATTGCAGTATACTGACCCTTGTCTTTTAGCAGGACAAAGAAGTGGAAGAACTGGAAAATAACAACAAACTTGATCTGGCTGGAAGCAAAGAGTATTAATGCTCCTGGGGAGAAAATCCTTTTCACAAACTTTACAGAAAAGTAGGAAAAAAGTAAGAAAAACACATTTCCTTGGAAAGGAACCTCAGACCTACTATCACTCATGTCAGTAGGTCTGAATGTAATGATTAATGAATACTAATACCTGTTAATACCTCTTTGGGAGCATATATAGACAATAAAATTGTCTTAAATTATGTTTACGCTCATTTCAAGAGCCTTTTACTGAGGAAAGAAATGTAAAGCTGCTGTATAGTGACTAATAGTCTAGCTCTGTGTGAATTTTCTTATTTACTACTGGGAAGAAGAATGGGACACTTGGATTAGGACTTTTGAGAATTTGAGTTAAACCATCAAGTATATGGTGTTCACTAAGCAGTTCGTCATAATCATAAGACTATCTAGGTGCCGATGCATTAAGAAAGCACTCGGCTTTGTTTCATGCTGCTTGTTTTTATATTTCCTTCAAGTGGAGATGGAGGAATCACTTTTTGATTCATAGAGTCTTGGAGATGAAGAAATTCTTAGGTGTAAAAATGTAGCTCTAATTCTTGGAAGCAGAGATCATTTTTCCATTCTGTAGTTCTTTTATTCCCACCCACCCACTCATGCCTTGCCTGCCTCATCTCTTTTCTACTCCATTACCTTAATTTCTTATGCCACAGGTAAGGATACAAAGCCATTTTAGGATCCTAGAAAATCCTATCTGTAATATCTATGCAAAATATATAGATCAGACTAAAAAAAGGTGGTTAAAAAAAAAAACCAAACATGAAAAGCACAAAATTCCTCTGTACTGGATATGTGAAACTGATACATGTGCAAATCATGCCCAAGTCTTTTTAAGACAGGAGCCTTGGGTCAGTTCTAATGTGGATAACAAACAGCAGATTAAGCATGAGCCTAAGAGGCAAAAGGCATTTGCAGTCCCTCTGGCAGGAGAGTAAAATAATTACTACTGAGAAAGCTTTTTAAAAGTATGAACACTTTAGCTGCACTGCATACAATAAAGGAGCCGTGGAGACCAGAGAAACCTTCCCTTCAAAGGAAAATAAAACTGCGTTTGTTGAGTAACTACTGTTGCAGGGGCTTGTGTCACCTCCACTTGGATCACTAGATCCCCACTTACTCCACAACTGGAGAGGAGTGAGTTACCCCTCATGGAGAGCCATACAGCACTCCTTATTTCCTGGAGAAATGCCTTCAATTTCATATTAGAATTTGTCATGATTCCACAGAATTAGAGCCATATTTTTTTGCCATAATACTTCATACTACCAGGGCTGAAAAAAAGGCACAGATGGCAGACGTGACTGTATCATACTGAACATCACAGTTAACCCAAGATAACACACCTAAGCCCAAGCAACCTGCCATCAAAACCAGTCACATGTTAGAGCGGAGAAATACCTCTTGTGCATTTCTAATGAAGACACGGTGCCTAATCCGACAAGGCATGATTTAATTTTTGTCTCACCACGTGCTTTAGGAATAAGCCCCTTTCAGCAGCCTGAAACATGAACAAAATGCATTCTATTAATACCATGTTGATTCATTTACAAGAGGAAACCTGGGATGGGAGCAACCTGTGAGAAACGCAATGCAGCAAAGAACAGAGCTGGCCAAGAGCAGTCTGTTGCTGGTAAGCAGTAGGACACAATAGGCCATGCCACATAATCTGTGTTCAGTACACCATTTATTCACTAGGTCCGCACATGTATTATTAACAATGCTCCCAGGAAGTCTCTCTCTTTTCCTCCCACAGTTGAAGAGGCAATGAGCTTCATAGTGTAACCTGGGCAAGTGGGACCTACATCAGAGTGAACCATACTACGGACACTTAAGAAATCTATTCTACTGAGTACAACAGGAATACTGTTTAACTAAAGCACTAGACATTTAAATGGCTGACTCTTATGCTCCCTTCTTGCTTTTAATAGCTAGCAAGGGCCCATAAACACTGGGGAAGGGGAACAGAATTGCAAACAAATTGAAACTCATAGACATGTGGGTATAAATTTAAAAAAGAAGTCAAAGTACAGCAGCCCTCCATTACAATCTACAGATACTGTTTATGCCTCATTAAAAGGTCTATGGACAAATTATAATGGCAAGAGGGCCTAAAACAGAGCTATTTTTCTTCTTTTCAAGGTTATGACCCTGGACTGTTCAAAAACCACTGTCAAGGTGATAAGGAGGAAGAAAAGTCAAGATGCACCAGCAGAGAACTAGAGATGAAGATCTCAAATGCAGCAGAGAATGGAAAGAACTTGGATGATTTCCTGTATAAATAATTTTCTTTAATCCTTTTTTTGCTTCATAAAAAAGACAAGTTGCTGCTGCTAATCCAACACCAGCCCACGGAGTGACTAAATTATACATAGGCTCTCCCTTTAACGCTGACTGACACAAGCATCTCTCACTGCTGGGTGCTGTGGGACAGCAGGTGTGATGTTCCTAAAATTAATAGAGGTTCATTTCACACCACTGAAAAACTTCCATGATGTTACTAGTGTCATGCTAGTCTAAATCTGACTTTGATTATATCATAACCAAAGTCCTATTCATTACTTCAGTGAAAATCTCTCTTCTGATTTATTTGGATTTTCGTTCAGGCAACAAGTTTATAATCCAGAAAACTCTTTGAAGACGCATGAATTTGATAATGCCTTAGACTTAGAAAATAATTATTTACTATTGTAGTAATCTCGAAAACTATGATCTTTGACATATTATTAGTAACAGCTCCCTTGTGTTCCAATCATTAAGAAATACACACATTAATGTCAATTTTAAAAGTTCGTAACAGAAGTTGTTAAACGTAAATGGATTATGGTTATAGGACACCCTTTAAAAGAGATGTAGCCATATTGGAGAGAGACAGAGAAAGCAACAGGAAGAGGTCTAGAAATAATTACCTGTAAGGTAAAACTGAGAGGAAAGATTGTCTAGGTAAGGGAATAATGAGAGGAAATATGGAAACAGCCTGCAAATACTCAAGAGAATGCTCCAAAACCAAAGGGTAGTATATCTCTTCCTTGTCCACGAGATTAAGACAAGAAGTAAAGGGGTTTAAAATGCAATAAGGGAGATTCGGGTAAGACATTAAAAAATGCCTTCTAGTGGTAGAGCTTATGACTCACCAAAGCGGGTATGGAATCTTCATCGTGAAATGTTTTTAAGAACAAGGAGGACAAACTTGCCTCATATAATTATAGTTAATGTCACCATAGCAAGAACACAGGTGATATGTCCTCTAAAGATTCCTTCTAACTCTTTCTACTGTGATTTGAAATTCAGCCTTTTCTAATTTAACAATAGGTTATTTTTCCCTTTGTTTTTCCTTTATTTATTTTCTTTATCAAAGAAGAAAATAAAAAGCAGTTTGCCTATTGAAAGATGGATTATTTGTATCATAATTAAGCTATAGCTCCTTTGCGTCAAATTTAGAAACAAATTCCTGCTTTGGAAAAATTACCGAGTACTACCTCAGCATTCCAACTCAGTTTTATTATGGGAATCAATCTTTTTAAAGATACCATTAAAAACAGCCATATAGTGGACAAAGCAATTGGCTAGAATGATTGTTCAAATAAGGTGCCATACCCAAAACACAATGCCAGAAAGTTCTCAAAATAAGATTTATGATTCTGAAAGGATTTGTTTTCAAGCAAAAGCTTGTATCAATATCTCTTTTTATAGGTTAAATTCATACTTAAACTATATGTACAGACTTTTCCATTACTTAGATCTCAGTGCATGAGAAACAGGTTTGGGCTTATCATCTGTGTAAAAGGGAATTTCATCAGACATACGTAGACAGGAGGATCTTTACATATCTACTTTCAATACTCTATTTCTCCTATACTGTAAACAACTATCTGCTCGATGGACGAAACTTGGGTGTGGGGAAAAGTTTTGAAAACATTCCCATAAACTGTTGCCTAAGGGTTTGTTGGAGGTTTTTTTTTTTTGCTTTGTTTTTTTCTCCCCCTTACGTCACACTTGCATATACTGGTCATGACCAAGAGAAATAGCGGTATTCCGATCCCACATGATCTTGACATTTTTGTCATGAATGCAAGACACAAGTTGCAAAAGACTTGAGTTAATATTTCTTATTGGGAGACTAGCCAGCTTTGATTTAGGAAATTTTGATTTAAACCCAAAGGAACAGCCAATAATGGAGTATAAACAATACTACAACAATACGCTATGTGGTCAATCACATAATATGTGATTCAAAAAATGGTCATACTAATGCACTGTAAACCACCTACCAATGGTTCATTCACGTTAAATAATGAAAAGCTGCAAATTACAAACATGATAGAAAAAAATGCACATTAGTTCATGAATGATGTATTAATCCAGACACTGGCAAAAATCATAAAACATAGTTGGGCAAGTACTACTCTTCATTTTCACAGATTGTATGGTGTCAAACAGATTGTGAACCTAGGTTTAAAATTCAGCCACAGAGCATTGCAGGAATCAAATGGCATTATTATGTTTCCACTAATGGAGGAGAAAAGGGAGGGAAAGGAATGCAGAAAAACTCTTTAAAAAACTAACTGCAAATAACAGGATATGTTAACTGCAATTCAATAAAAGTAATTTTGCAGCTAAGACAAAGTAATGACCACATTTCTGAGATTTGTAATCCATAGCAGGAGCTCGGCCCAAGGGCAGTGCACACTTATTACTGGTAGAGTGTATGCTCTTTCAATACACATAAAATATTATAAAGCTTGATCTGACACAGTCAGCAGACAGTCTGCACATTATGTTGTTAAAATGAGTCTAATTTCAGGAACAGCTTAGAGCCAGAAGTAAATAAATAAACTAAGCAAATAAATAAAATAAGGAAATAAGTAGAACAACTAACCTTTTGCAGAAAAAGGAGGGGAAAAGCCAATGTAGTTGTCAACAAGACCAGTTGTATTTCTGCAATGTCGTCTTCCTCTCTGAAGATCATCCCGTCCAGCAGAACTCAAGTGTGGAAAAACATCGACATCGGGAAATAAGCAAGAGAGGGAGAGATTGAAATGTCTGTGACCATCAGCAGCCATGGAAACTGTAACTGAAATGCAATGCTTTTCTGTAAAGAGCATCAGAATATGGGCTAGCAACTCCTGCTGATAATTTGGGAGGGTGGGCTCCTGAGCATTTTACATGATAGGGGACAGTGTGCTGTTAATAACACTATGATACAATGCAGAGCCTCCTAAACTAAGTTGCTATGGCCATCCCCTGTTACCCAGGTTCTAAGAACAAGCTATTTCTCATAAACGTTAAAAGATAGCTGTGGGGTTCCCACGGGACAATGGTGGGAACGAGGTACTGAACGAGCTATGTCCAGGCATGTCCAGGGGGTGGTAATTGGGTGGTGATGAACTAGCCAATCATAATACAGAACAAGGGCCTTAGCTGTGAGACCAACAAGATATGGGGGAAGTTGAGGACCTTGGCTATGAGAAAAATAAGATATGGGGAGGCTGAAAAATAAGAAAGAATGCTGCACCTGCAAGATATAACTTTTTAGCATAAGCCAATCAGAACTAATATAGAGGCGTGTGAACAAAGCATACTAACCAATCATAATAGAAATGACATGTACACAGAGTGTGTACAAAAATAGAATAGTATAAATGTACCCTCAGATACGTAAATAAACGAGATCTGCTTAATGATCATATTGGTCTGCGTGCAGTGTCTCCGTGCCCTCTCGTGAACACTGACAGATAGCCACTCTGATCTGGACACTGTGCTTCCGTGAGACGAACTCATAATGCACTTTGGTTCTTTGTGAGCCCTTTTCAGATGTGAGACAATGTTGCAGGCTCGTGAGCTTGTTTTTCAAAGGAACTGAAAGCAGTTCATACTTCCATACATTGCTAATCTTGTGAGTGTCAGCGAGTCAAACCGCCATTGCTTTTCTGGCTCCTGCCACATTAAGAAGGGTTCATCACCCTGTCACCTTGAAAAACTGATGGTTCATCAACCTTCCCCTAGGATTACTGGGCAAAGGAATGGTGTGGCTGATCACTTATTAAAAGGATTCTAATTATCTCAGGAAAAAAAAATCCATCTTTCCTAAATTATGCCAGAATCATAATTTCAAGATCTTCTAAAAATTTTGGTAATTGAGGATTTGCTTGGAGATTATTCTGCAGGTTGTCATGGCCCAACCTGTCAGCCAATTTGAAGTTTACAAAATGGTCAAGATTGGGCTAGAAGTATACTTCATAGCTCATATCAGCATCCAAACCCTGAATTATGAGGTTTTCTATCTTTGCCCATTACCTTGGAATCTCAGCACACCTGAAACTTTTCGATTTCTAGCTTGGCAAAATTGTGACATAGTTGATATTAGAATTCAAGTTACAAAGAAGAGAGGAATACAATGTAATTAATACCAACACTATTTTATTGAAAACCTCTGGTTCACAAAGTTGAATAATAAGGATAAAAATTATTAGGAACTATCTTTAGATGTCTATAAAGCATCAGATTTGATATCACGTAGCATTTTGATTAAGAAACTAAACTGATAGTGCAAACATCAATGAATGTCTTAAGAACATTGGCAGATCCCTAAATATAACTTAGGTGAGGAATTATCATCACATGAGTTAATTTCACTGAGATTCTGCACACATGCTTTTTTTTTGTGGCTTACACTGTTTAACAGTTTCACTTGTGACCTGGATTAATCAATAAATGAGTAATTTTTCAGATGAAACAAATATTAAATACTGCAAAATAACAAAGAAGACACAGTGCTGTACAGAGTAAACCCCTGATAAATGACAGAGGAAAGCATATATCTACGAGCAGTTTTCTTCCCTGAAAGGATAGATGTGTTATTCCATGAAGAAATGACTGAAAAGAACTTGGACGTCACAGCACACAGTTCATTAAGAGTAAGTTTTAATATCATGTCATAGAAAAAAGCCCCTTAGATTTAAGTATAGTAGAAAGTACAGTAAGATGAAGAGGTAATAATATCTTTGTATTTGATGCAGGTAAAACTGATTTCAGACCATTGTGTTCAAATTTCAGGAACACTATTAGGAAAAAAAGAATAGGATTTCAAAGAATCACAGGTATGACTTAAGACCAGGAAACCATGGCTGGTAGTGGGAGACTCCAGAAATCTATTTATTGAGCTTGTTAAAGAAAATGTATAGAATGATTTGATCACAGCCATTTTGCAACTACCTACCAAGTAGAAATTTTGTATATGATCTTCGGTTTAGTCAGAAAAATTATAACTTGATACAATGGATGGATATGGAAGTTAAACACATCCCAATTTAAAAATTAATACACCGATTTTGCCATAAGGACATTTAACTTATGGAATAGTTTAATAAAAATTTTCATGGATCCTTTGTCAAGAGAAACATTAAAACAAATATTTTGGGGAAATAGCTTGTTTTGGCATGGTTTTGTTGGAGCTGTCTGCTGTAGCTCAAAGAATAATTATTTTAATGAACTTTTATGTCTTTTGCAGAGGAAGTCAAAGTAGCTGATCAAGGTGATTCTTTCTTACTAATCTTATCTAATTTAGATGAAACTGCCAAATCTGTCCAGCTGTGTCCTCACAGAAAAGTTACTCTCTGAAGTCTTTCACACTGCACTCCTCTCAGCATTTTAAACTGCATCTCAAATGTCCAAAATAAGAAAAAGTAAACCCAGCACTTCACTGTTTAAGTATGCCTTTGGTTTTGGAGAACATTTCTGAACTTGGGACATCAGACAACCTGAGCAACTGCAATAGGGCATCCAAAAGGCAAGAAGAAATATCCAGAGTCTCTTTTCCTATCCAGACATAATGTAGCCATCAAAGAAAATCCTGATGTGTTGGTGTCAGCTTTTCTGGAGGAACTGAAATATATAGAACTGAAGTGACTCAGAAGTCTTTGAAGTTAAATTACGCTTATTAGGCATCCATAGGTATCTTCTCCAAAACTTAAGGCTGAATTGTCTTCCCCAGGACTAAACAGCCTTGTGAGTGTGTTGCACCTTCTGCCACATTTCACATATTTAGAGGTTCTACAGGAGGTGAGGGCATTTTTGTTGTCTCTGGGCAGGAAGAGAGTTTTAAGTTCTTATTTCAGTTATTCACTTGAAAAATTGAACCCTTCTAAACCAAAATACAGAATTTACCAAAACCAAGCTTGGTTTGGAATTACCATTTAATTATAATGGACTGCAAGCTAAATTTAAATCAGAGAGAAAAAGTTGAGAAAAAACATATGAGCAGAAGTGAATGAAAAACCATCTTCCAAAACCACCTGGGTTGCTACTAAGTGAAGTGACAGAAAGTGAACGATTGATCCAGTGGAGAATTTGCTATTAACCTCAGTGACAACAAACCTTGATTTCTCTGCTGTTCAACTTAACCACTTTTTAGGGAAGCACTCTACTGGGAAAAAATATTCAGAGGTTAAAAAGAGGCATTGATTTCTCTCAACTCGCTCAATCTGACTTGGGAAGACAAATGGCAAAGGTGTTGAACGGACAAATGTAAAAGGAGCATGTAGACTAATGCATAGGGCTACAATTGCTCCCCGCACCAGGACACTCTTTTCACATTTATTACTGGTGAAGATGAAGGACGTAAGTTGAAATTCAGAAATTACCCACCTATCAATCATGCAGTTTTAGGACTTGGAAAAGAAAGTCACAGCAGGCAGGAGAAGATTACCGTAGGCCTTTTCAAAGTCTAAGACAGTTTTAATGCAAGTTTCAAAGTGCTCTGAAAATCCCCCCTGACCCAGCAAACGTGAATAGGTAGGATGTTTATAGACAGTGACTGCTGACTGGGGATAAGACAAGCAATTGTTCCTCACCTTGTATCTTGCCCTCCAAAACCTGTCATCTCACAGTATTAGAAAGCTGTGAGCTCCATTAAGCTTAAATTGCTCTATATTACTACATCCTACTGCTGTTTGAGGTGGTTTGTTATACTTACACTCCTGCCAGGCAGGTATAAGGAAATAAATGATACATTTTGTTACAAGGCTATTTTGCTGAACTGGATGGATTAAAGAACTGGTAATAAATTTCTTTTTTCTCTTCTAGGCCACTGGTGCAAATCCAGTCCAGTTCAATAGCGACCAGAAGTTATTGCCACCTGACAACAGAACTGAATACATGTGAAATTGATTGGCAGTTCTTAGCCCAGCTCCTTACAACTTGGTCATGAAATTACCACCACTTCTCACACAAATTGGCCCCAATAAAGCTGTATTAGCACCAGCGCCCAAGGACAAGTGGGGTGGAACACTCCCTCTGCTTTTTGTGTGCCAGTGAGAGTCAGGTCACATTTTTCACTTAAAAGGCTTTCTTCATAAAAAAAAAAGTAGTTTTGTTAAGACTGAAATGTTTTTAAGGGAAATATAAAATTCAACACAAAAATTGATCTTTTTATGGGAAGTGTCAAGCTGAAATATTTTTCGTTTTATCTTAAAATGTTGTTCTGCTTTGGAATTTTAGTTTAAAAAAAAACGAAAAGAAATTATATGTTATGATGAGTGTTTAAGATGACAGCTAGGGTGGGATTAATTTACCTAACTAACTTTAGACATCCAAAGTGTAGGCGTCAACCTCAGAGCTAGTCACCCCAGGTTCCTTTGTAGTCAATGGAGAGAAATAGGTACATTTAAGGTGTGATTCATCTGACCTATTTTAAATATCTACTTTAAGATGAATAATGATCTTAAAGTTACTCTCTCTCTCCACTGACTATGGTATGAGACTACAGACACTATCTCAAATGGAGGTCTAGCAGAGACACCTACTACTGGTCATATGAGTCCTCTCCCAGTTCTCTAATTCTTTATTACATACCATTGATTTTCAGCTTTTTAACACTGAAAACCTTAACTAATAACATATTTTCAGTTGAAATAAAAGGAAAGTTGTATGTTGTTTCAGAATTTTCATCTGAAGAACAAACTTCTTTTCCAAGCCCATTCAACATTTTAAGCGGAAAACTATTACCTATGTATGAAACTGAAGATATATTAAGGGACATTATAGTAGGTAAGAAGGATGAAAAATCATAGGTTCTCTGAATCCTGTGTCTAGCATCTCGTCAAATTGCTTCCATTCACAACTACTGAAGTCAACAGAAAATTTACAAGGCAGTTCTGTGGGATGGAGAATATAGTCATTTTGCTTTCCACTGAAAGCTGCCATGAAGGAAAGGGGAGGGAACAAGGCATCTAGGATAGCAGAGGGGAGAGATAGGAACAAGTGAGACTGGTCATGGGAAGCAGGCAGTGGGTGGAGAGACCATGAAAAAAAAAAAAAGAAAAGGAGCTGTAGAGACATTAACATTTTGCATAAAGTTAAAAAAATCCAAAATGAGGATCAGTATTTTCTCACAGTTCTGATCATCATTTCCTATGTTGCCAGGCACACATCAAACAAAGTAAAGCAGCACTGCGGATCCTGCTCTTGCCACTATATTTAGTGTATCCCCATTCAGCTCCAGAGCTGTTCATAGCCCTCCACCCTCCCTCTCATCTTATACTTCCACAGATCCAAACCTTTTTGTTGCAGACCTTTGTTTGCTTTGGACTCTGACCAGGTTCAGCCATACAGCTGGGAATATAGCTCATTTATTTCAGCAGAGCCAAGTATATTGAAAAAAACAAACTTACATTGATTGCCTCTGAGTCTAACACACAGACTTTCTCCACCCTTCTGCCTAACAAAGCTGTGAAGGAGACTTTTGACTTGCCAATAATCTCACAAATTAGCTTGATTTTAACTCCATTACTCAGGCTAATCTCTCTTGGATTTCCTAGCATTTACACAGGAAATTGTTCATTCATTGTAGATGGTGTGTACACTTAGCTTTTGTAATTCAAGGAATGTGTTAGGTGGTTTGTGGTGACATTTTTCTTAATAATGTGGGCAGCACTGGAATGTCTTTAACTACCATTCTCTTGGTGGATGCGTATTATTTAGATTGAGAGCAAGAAACTCTTTCGGGTGGTTTCCAGGTACAAGAGGAAATATCTGCTGGAAAGGTTAGGAATAAAATTGACCTGTGCCTTTGCCTAGAAAGGAATCCCAGATTGATAATGGGGTTTCATGTAATTACATTTTAGCAATCTTCAGTTGCCTTCCTTCCCTTACACCTTTTCTTTCAGCTAGTAGGAAAAATGAAAATATAGGAAGCTGTGCAGTGGTTCAAGTCAGACCAGGAACAGGCAGGAGTTTTAGCCGTATCTTTAACACTGATTCACCCTGCAGATTCATGCTAATACATATCCTCTCTGCTTCAGTGGAACAGGTCTCCTAGGCAATGTCAAATTAACCACATTTCTGATCCTGCACTCAAAACCAGACACTGCTACCATCACACTATTACTATGCAAATCTACTCTAACAGGTGGCCTCAGTCCAGAGTCCTAATATCTCATTGCTTTAAAAGTGGGCTAAACTTCCCTTTCTTATACAGTCAAACAGTTCAATGACTGGCTAAACAAATGGGCTCTAGACATCCCAGGCAGCCTCCTACCTCCATGTTTTCCTTTACTGAGCTCCAAAGAATCTATGTGGATATGCAATATTTTGGTCATGAGCCATTGTGTCATTTTGAGTTCTTCCACTCCATCCCTTATCCTGCAAATGCACTTGTTTCCCAAATCCACAGGAGACTGATATTAATAATTAAGTGTAACAGCCAGCATTTTTTATGTTGTAGCTTATATGGCTTGTCAATGACTTCCTTTCCTGAAAGCAGAGGATACCAGCAAGATCTCTGGCACTGACCTCCTTTTTGTTCACTTCTGTCATTCCCACACCAGAGTTTTTCATCTCTTCACTGTCCATTTGGGAACTGATCTTCACACTGCACAGAAGGCATAAGGACAGTGTGAAAGTTCACCTGGGAAAGATGCATTCTTTACCCTAACAACGATACAAAAACGGATCAGAGCCTTGAATTGAAAGTTGTGATGGATGTGACAACAGGAAGGGCCTGGAACATGAATGACCTTTCCCGTTATTCTATAAACTATTTGTAAAGTATAATTTGTTCTCTTTGGCTGGAAAAAAGATTTTAAAAAAATAGCTTGAGGAGAATGGTAGTAGCACAGAGGACTAAGCAAAGATAGCATGATAATATGAGAAAGTTTTGCTAATCACTCCCTTCTGTTGTAAAGTACCAAGAGACGATATCTTCCAGGTCTACATGTTTCCCCAAATAAGCCATTAATAAGGTTTTATCATTTGAGTACAGTATTATATAACTTTAACAAAAAATTTAGATGTCTGTGCTATGAAAGATGGCTCATACTTATGTGATTTGCCACGCAGATCTGCTGAGCAGGAAAGAAATATATTGCAAAGGCTCTTTGTTCAATTTAAAAGTCAAGAGTAAAAGAAAACAGAAGCCGCAAGAAGACAGTGATTGGAGAACCTTACACATAAGCAATTTTACTCTCTCAGCAACTCAAAAGTTATGATGCTTTGGGCACCCAAATTCTCATGCTACACCATGAGAACTGCATGCCTACTAGATGGTACTAGTATACACTGTGCTTAACACAGCTATAGATGGTGTCCTACTACCACCATGAGGCCTTAATTTGTTGCTAGATACCAGTTCATTTCAACAGCCCAGCTAGAGTGCTCTGCCCACCTTAGCCACTTTCATCTCTGTCTGACAGCGTTCCTTTGCCTGTGAAATCTGGGCTCTTCATGTCTAACCTTTAACTGCAATTGGCTGCAGGGAACCCCAATAAGCACCAAGCACAACTCTGCAGTAACAAAATGTGTCTGAGGTAGTGCTCACAAGCATATGGCCACCACTAAAGATTTACAATTTTCCTTCAACAAGTTCAAAGGGCAGCTAGCATTCTGTTCTAGCTGGTATAGCTGGCAGTGACTCATTTTGCATGAAATTGCAAAGAACAATATAAACAGGAAATCTTGTGATTCCTGTCTCCACAACTAGGCTTTAAAGCCATTAGAGTGATCCTGTCTCTCTATTAGCCACCATGGGTCCTGGCCACTTCCCAAAATGATGAGCATCACGCTCATCCCTGGGAAACTATCACTGTTCTAAACCTGCAATCTCAGCTGGTAGGGGGGAACTAAACAAAACAAAAATATCCTACAGAAATAACTAGGAGTCTGGAACACAATCTGCACCTGAGAATCAAATGAAGGATCTACTCCTACACCACTGGGAAAAAAACACTAATCAGTCTGAACAGAAACCATTTCCCTCTCCTGGAATCAGAACCGCCCAACTGTATGCCACATTACCTATAGTTACCACCAATCACTTCTCCTCCAGCCATGGTAATAAAAGTATATGTGTGTGATACTAAATGGCCCTGGTGAGTTATCTGATGGGTCTAGAAATTGGAACAGGATCTTATGTATGTTGCTCTTTATACAGTTAAATGTGTTTCTTTCCTATAAACTCTTCTTTTACCCATTTTCTGCACACTTTCTTTTTTCCTTGAAGACAGGCAGAATTGCTTGAACGCAATAGTTCTCTGCAAAAAATTCTATCATGAGCAACATTTTCAAACAAAACAAAATAGAAATGTTCATTTTGGACAAATTGCAATTTTACTTCCAAAGGTCATTCATTCATTTACAATCCATTCTAACCACCCAGATAATTTTACTTTCTTTCACACTCATACGAAATCAAACTATTACCCAGAGCTAAATACAATTACTTCATTGTGATTTTTTTTTATTTAGATGAGAAAACCCCTCACCTCTTTCAGCTCCTATTATTTCTAGCATGTCTCTCCTGCTCCGCCTTACCATAAATAGGAGCTGTGTGCCTTCCAAGCCAACCTGTCAGTTACCTTTTCTTTGTGCGCATCACACCACTTCTTTGCCCTGCCTTTTGGTACTCTCTACCACCAAGTCATCATATGCAGTTATGAGAAATTATACCTTACATCAGCCAAGATTCTGTAACAGGGAGACTGCTAATGTGCCAGCAAGAGAGGTAGCACACCTCAGTGGGGAGAGCACTAGAGTTTGGAAGCCCTGAGTTCTGCCACTAGCTCTTTATGCAGTTTTATGTACAGCACATACCAGTTTCCACATCAGTGAATTGGATTTTCTGGTATTTTATTTCCTTCTTAAAATATTTTGTGATCTTACAATTTAAAGTACTAAACATAGCAAAAAAAATGTAATCCTTCTAACAGCGATAATATTTTTGTACTATCATGAGTTGTAGTTTTTCTTTAACTGGTTAAAACCTACATATGGATAGAACTGGCTCAGGACACTTCAGACAATGAGGATGATCATCCATAAAAGTAATACTGGTATAGACTTAAAGATAATATCAATAGGCCAAGAAGGACAGATAATGTTGGAAATTAGGTAGCATGTTAAATACTAAGAACTCGTAAAATGAATATTTCTGAGCTTGAAAGATGGTCAATACAGAAGTGTCCTAAAGGCCAATATTGAGACTAGTGTTTTTTAATGCGTTAGTAAGCCAGAAAAAAAGAAGTAGACAGGGAGTTATTGAAAAATGATAGAAGGTTAAGTTATTTCAGCTAATAATAGCCTACAGAGGATTGTGAAATTCCCAGCTATGCTTAAAGTCATTGGAGATCTGGGTAGCATGATGGCAGATTAAGTTAATCTTGGTTAAGAAGGAAATGTTGTACATAGACACAATACAAAAATCAAAGTCACTGATGGTCCCTAACCCAGCAGACAGCTACTTTAGTGGAGAAAGAAATGGAAGAGCCAGAACAAGCAGTTCAGAAGCTAGATGATGAGCACAGTTAAAATTACTTGGGTTAGACATGCATGAGGCAGATGTCTCCTGTAAGCTTGAGTGCAAACAGGATGTTTCGTATCTAAAACCAGGGAGAGAGAATAACCAAGAACATTTTATTTTATATGTTTTATACAGTATAATACACAGCTCACAAGCATTTCAATGAAACTGGTTGTTCACCTTTAAGAAATGTAAACAGGAATGATACTTAAAGGGAGGGATTAGGGGCCTGGCTGGATTCATAGGTAATGAAGAATATTTATGCTGGAAGGGAGCTGCTTGAAATATTTGTAGGGAGACTTAAAGGGAACATTTAAAATTTTGAAGGATTCAATTAAAAATAAATTACCTTCTCCTTAACATGAATAGTTAAGAGGACAAAAGAAAGCAATGGAGAAAAATATGAACATAAGCAAGCACAAAGCCTGCAGTGCAGGGAAGAACTGTGGAAATGCTGCTGAAGCCAAGGAAATTAATGTGATTCGTTTCAAACAGGGACCAGACAAGTTGTTAACCAACAAATACAGTTGTAGTTAGGTAGTAAAGGTAATCAAATCCTATATTGCACAATGCCAACTAAACCAACTAATTTACCGTTCAATGAGAACCAGTATTCAGTGGGCAAAAAGCAATTGGGGTATTTTCTGTGCATTCTGATTTTATTCCCTCCCTCAGGCATTGTAAACTCTATTCTCAACAAGTTTGACCAAATGGCTTTAAAAAACCCTAGTAAGAAACCTCCTTGCTTGCCCTGTCTGTGCCTGTGGAAGTCTGACAGGTCTCTCAGCTACAAATGGTCTCTGATATCCAGCCTACATGTTGCTTTCCACAGTAGCTGCCTGTCATCCTCCATTCAACTCTTTAGTTACCTCCTTCTAGAGGGCTGGTTCTCCTTCTCCAACTCAGAGTGTTATTTTATTCCACAGGTTGCTCACTGTAATCAATGGTACTCATCACAGAAAGTTATTCTTTAGCATAAATAGGAGAAGCAAGAGTGAATATGAAAAAATTATCATGGCTTTTTGCCCTAAGAGGACAAAAAAAATGCCCTGGTACAAAAATACTCTAAAATCTGTCCACATCAGAAATACATAGGAGAATTTGCCTCACTGTTCCTTTGTCCTTAGGATAGCTACAATTAAGTCATTCGTGTACTTGTGTGAGAGATCAGTAAAATAAAATCAGTATTAGTCTCCAGGATTCCTGCTCAGGAGAACATATACACCTAACAGAGAAACCAGTAGCATAGCAGAGTTTAATCTTCAGTATTTTTTCTGAATGGAGGTAGCCTGCTGAATCACAGCCTTATATTAAGCATTAACCTATTGACTGCCACTCTGTTATAAAACAAATTCAGATACATGCTGGTAGAACAAGCTCCTTGAATCATCTAAGGAAAAGCTGCAATGATATTCTCTATTATGCTTCACAATAGGAGTTTCTCGTATCTCGTTTTGCTTTATTTAATTCCTCAAATCAGAAAAGGAAGGAAAGAGAAGATAAATTACTTTTTTTTTTTTCCTCAGGTTGACTGAGCTGCAGAGAATGTTAAGTCTGGTTTCTCTTGCTTTCCTTAGGACTGCCCAGATGGCTCCTTTGAAATGGATGTGTCTAATTTTAGAGCAAGAAAAGGAAATAACACATAGAGAGTCTAAAGCAAGGTGACTTTTTCCTGCAAGATTTGATGTGTTAAAATTCTATGGCAACGTTTTTCTCTTTCCCTTTGCTTGACTCCCTCTCTCACTCTTTTACCCCCCCAGAGATGCATGTGTGTTAACTTAAAATTAATGAAGCACAGAGATGTATCTTATGAAAAGAGACTGCTCTGTGGTTGGTTCAGCTCTTAGCATGCAAAGAACACATTTGCTGCATTGGCTTTCTGTGGCCAACCTGAGAAAAAGATATGCTAAAACCACTCTAATATCATATTAAACTGGAGTCACGGGTCAACATGGGGCATGAATTTCAAGTTACCAAAGGGGCTGCCCATGGAAGTGAAAGAATAAAATACATGGGGTTTTTTCCCTGTTATTAGAGCTAGGTGTATTTTGTTTGTTCGGATGGTTTTTAGATTAGTGGTGTTCTTGTTATATATATGCTAATTTATAAATACTGAGGCTTATGACGTGTCCAAATGATCTACCAATTCACACTGACTTCAGAAACAGATAACTTTCCCAAATTACTTCATAATTTTCCAAATAAATGGTATATTCCATTTTGGAATGAATTAAAAATTTTGTCCAAGCCAAAACTGACATAGATGGACGAGGAGATACATTGACAGGTAGATAACCAGCGCTTTACAAGTATAATGAAAATTATTAATTTATTCTCATTGAACATGTAAGTACCTCAATACTAAGACTAAACACTGTAGTTTTGCTGTGTAATGCAGATTTCTTCTGTTTAAAACAATACAAAGTGGCATACACAAAGAAAATAATCAAGTATTTTAAATGTAAAAAGCTGCATAATTAGAGCTAGAGAGTTAAAACTACTGTTGACAAAGGATACAGATTCCCAGTGAGCTTGAGATAAATCTTTAACATCTTTGACCTCCTTCTTAGTTTGCTGCAGAATAGCTGGCAATGGTGTTTTGCAATTGCATGCACAGTGCTTTAGAAAATTTGTTGTTCACTTTGTACAGTCCTTTGTAATAAAAAATTCAACCTTCAAAAGCAGAGTCTATTGTGTTGGATAGATAAAAGTCTAAGAGAAAAATGGGAGATTACATATATGACAGAAAAGTGTCACGGTTTAAAGCTGGGCCAGCTATTAAACCTGCGGCAGACACTCTCTGTTAGCCCTCCCCCCCCCACCTGAAGGGAAAGGGAAAAGGGAGAGAGACTTATGGGCTGGAAAGTTAAAACAGTTTTAATAAACTATAGTAATGAAAAAGAGTATAATAAGAATAATAGAAATAATCAAATATATACAAATATATACAAAACCAAGATCAAGAGCTTGGAAATCCTCCTCAGGCAAAGTTGCTCCCCCCAGCACGGGCAGAGGGGAAAAGGCAGTAGCTCTCCCCAGCACAGGCAGAGGGGAAAATGCAGTAGTTCTCCCTGCCATCACACCTGCAGGCTTTTAACTGGAAAATTGGCAAAGCTGGTACCAATCAGTGGGAGACAGGAGGGCCCGTCCCTCCTGGGCCCCACCTCCAGGAGGTGGTGGGTTAGTGATAAATAGGAAAGTGAGAATGACGTGTATGGGATGGAATACCTCGTTGGTCAATTCTGGGCCACCTGCCCCATCTGCTCCTCCCTGCAGGTGTGACCCCCCTTCGGCTCTTCACTCGTAAGCAGTGAGGAATTTAGCAGTGACCTTGGTTTCTCTAAGACTAATTGGCCTGGTTTGGGCCAAACCAGGACAAAAAGCAAACCAGTTTTGCATTTGTCTGTCACGTTTGTCATCCAAAGGCTAAATCTTCACAACAAAATCTTCTAAGGTCTTCTAAATTTTTACAATATGAAATACTTAGCAGAGTTATTAAAGCTATAAATAAAACAATGGCTTTATAGCAAAAAATACTTAGGTTGTGTCTATTCCTATAAACCTGGCTCATTTGGGAGCTTGATGAAATTCAACATGCAAAGAAATGAGCTCAGGCAGTGTCTCATGTTACTGAGTTGATTTTGTGTTATTAATTGAAATAAAACTTAGTACTACCTAAAGTTTCTCTGTTCTATCTTCAGTACCTTGGTAAATTATTTTTCTGCAGTTCTCTTCATTCAAACAAAGGTACATTATAATAGATGATCATTTTTCTCTGTTATTTTGAAAGATAGTGTACAAGAGGTCTGGTGGAGGATACTATTGAAACTGATTAAGTCTTATTGGCTCTGGCCTTACCAGTGTAAAGGGGTAGCTGAAGCCTGGACTCAAAGCCAAATTGACCAGCACTTGTTCATTGCTTTCAAGAACATCATTATCTTGCATTCCCATGTTCTTTCTTTCCTGGAGATGGAAACAAGGGTCCATGTTTTCCTTTAGGTACTTGTCTTCATTTAGCCCACACCAAGGGCTAAACAATAACACTTTTTCTCTCACCCATTGTTCCTTCCCCAACCAAGGAAGGGAATGGGGAAAAGGAGGGAGCCTCATTGGTTAAAGATGAAGAGATTTAATAAAATAAAGAAACCAATATCAATGATAACACAAAACACACAAAATCATACTTAGCTGCAGAGTTGCAGCAGATTGTTCTACAAATACCAATCATTGGGAATGAGAAAGAGGAAGACTAAACAAGAGGAAAACCAAAAAAAAGCCCACTCCTTACCAGCAAGCTTTCACTTTTGTAGTGAACTTGATTTTAATGATATAGAATACACTTGTGGGCCAGCCTGGGCCAGCTGCCCTGGATTTAGATGCTAATAGCCCTGATCACCATGGCTGGCCACAAACTGAAACAAAAATCTAACAGAAACTTGATTCTATAAATTTTATCCCATGAAACCAGGACAGTACTATAGCAAAGTTCACTGTAGTGGGTCTTTGAAGCCCTGACAATGCACTTTTTAAAAAGCTTTTGACAAAGGTGTACCTTAGCAACATTTATCTGCAGAGTATTTTCCATATGTTGTATTGAATGAATGATTTTTTTCAAATAAGGAGAGGCAGCAATGTACACTTTGCTGTTAAAAAATGTGACATTAGACAGGTAGACCAAATAAAGGTCCTGCTCCCAGGACTCTAATTTCAGCGGAAAAAAACAAACTCTTTGCTTCTATTAGTTTCATTAGCGATTTCAGCAAATGCTGTCTTTGCCTGATTATTTCTATATAAAAAACATACATCTTGGAATAAATATTTACATATAAGTATCATCTAGTTATGCTTCTAGAGAGCAAGCTATTTTCAATAAACTAGAGCTGTGATGAGACTTGGGAGTATTAATATGCATAATATAACAGTGAGGCCCACTTACAAGAATGATCTGAATTATGTATTTGTAATTCAATGTCCCAAGCTTTTTAATGTACTCTTGAGGATAATTGCAGCTGCAGTACAACTGATGTTAAATACGGTGGGTATAGAATTTTTGTTTTCCATTTTTTGCCTGGTTTTCTCCATCAGAGATTCTTTTTATTTCAGATGCTAGCTATGGCTGTTCCAGACCTCCCCAGTGTACACCTATGGCAAACTGAACATCCCTATCCCAGCTCTCACATTTAAAAGGCACAGAAAATAACCCAAAGAAAGCTTGCTGTTGGGGAACGTGGTGGAAAAACATCAACAGATAGTGATTGTCACAGCAGGAGATATTAAAGAACACAAAAGCTAGAACAAAAAAGCCCAGGAGCTGAGCTGAGATGCAATAGTGTTGTGAGGAATGGAGCCAGATCCATATCCATCACTTGCACAGAGAAAACAAGGCTCCGGATTCATAGAATTCTGCTAGCATCCTTGTAAGTAACAAAACAAGAGACAGATTCCCAAGGCTCTCATAAGTCCTCAGTTTCTATTTTTATGTTGAGCAACAGATTTTCCAAGGAGCAGGGTAGCATAGTTAGTACAGCCTTTGACAATCCGGCTGCCAAAGATACCTGTAGAGCCCGTTTAGAAAGTGTGGTCCTTTTGTTCTTACCAATATGATATAACTGTGCTACAAGAAGGTATTCCTTTGTCAAAATATTTTCTTCTTATACTAAATGCTATTCTTGCATTATTTTTCTACTGATAATGTATGTGTTTGAACGTGGGAGAGAATAATCAAGGAAACAGCTTTGGAAGAACAGATTTTATTGACATAGCTCAGACTTTGGACAGTACATATTATTTGATGGCAGCTCTTCATCTATTTGCCTATCTATGAGAACAGGTAGACTTGCATATCTCTCTCAATTAGGGACAGTGTTCTGCTCCCATTTATGCCAGTAAAATCCTCCAAAACTCAGTGGAACAGCACTGGCAAAGGACTTTGGACTTAAGTGATTTACTTAATGAAAGAATGAAGAAGAACCTGATGAGAGAGACAATACAGAAAATGCAGTCCACAAAGGTTAAGAATAGCAGCACTGCAGTGTGACACATCAGTGACTCTTGTCTTGCAGATTGTGGGCTGGTGGCTGTCTGTGAGACATGGACATTGGAAAGTGGTCCATGAGATGATCGCAGAGGAAAAATTAGAAAAAAAAAGGTGCTCTCACCCACAGTCAAGAAAGTGATCAATATTATTATGTAAGACATTGAGAAGAATCAGCAACACCTGTGTTGTGATTAAGTCCATGATCATTACAGTTCAGGACAAAGATGTATAACAATGGCTGATGCAGAAGAAGTGTAAGGAGACACGGAAGATATGTTAACAGAGCCAGGCTCCAACCTATTTGTGACTGGAAATTGTGCTTTAGAAACCAGGGACAAGATTTGCTGCCAACATTATTCATGCTGCTTCATTGAAAGACATGGAATTACACAAATTTACCTGCAGAGGTCTTGCCTCTTAGTGTGGAAGTAACTACTGTGCTTTCATTTGCAAGTACATGAACAGCTTCCATTGAAAAAATGCAGTTTTAGCCTCTCCTGCATTGTAGCATATCAGTCAGACAGTATTCAATGAAACATTTTTCATAGGGAAATACTGATTCTTGTTTTCCAGGAAAGGTCTGCTTTGAAGAATTTTAAATTTTAAAACAAGTAGTGAAAACAAACTTGTCAAATTATGTGAGGTTTTTGTGAATTACATAACGGAATATTCCTTTTTGTTTTAACATTTAAATGAATTCATTGTGAGAAGGAGAGAAAAAAAACAAGAGTTTGTCCTGATTTTTATTTCACAGACATATGTTGTATATATCATAATTCACGAGAGCAAAAAATGTAAACCATCTTGAAAATAGCCTTGGAACAGAGGAAATATCTATAACCAGCTGCATCTGAGCTCAAAATTTATCCACTGTCTCCCACATCACAAGCACACTATCTCCCACTCTTATATTGCCACACAAGGTTATTAGCCACAGGGGAAATCATTGTATCAGTCACTCCCTTTTCTATCACTCCATTAGTTGCTCCAAGTCAGCAGCATAAGGGTTAAGAAACTTCATCAGAGACCTTGTCAAAGGAGTTTTCTGAGAACTGTTAATTTGCAGCATGCTATTTAAAGAAAAATTCTGCTCATCAGAGGATAATCTCAGAAATCTGTGGGTTTGCAAAGTGGCAGGTACCCAGCACTCCCTTGGCTGAAAACAGCAGAGAATTACTTTCATATCTACCTCCCACGTACAGGAGCTTTTGCCTGTGTTTTTCTGTTCAGTTCCTCATGACAAGGCATTCCAGGCCACACATTGGAACTTCGTTGGAAGCTTCTTTATACATTTAAAATGAGGGATGCTGAGTCAAGTGTAAAGGCTTTCAGTAGAACTGAGACATGAGTACATGTTGTCAAATATGATGAGGGGTTGTTCTGGAGGTTTGTGCTCGCTATTTCCAGGCTCAAATGTTAGTGTTTTCCATTAGCACAGCTGTGCCATCCTTTCAGTCATTCCTGTTGTCCTTCTTTGAACATTTCCTGACTTTGCTAAATACCATTTCCAGCTGAGTGGACCAGAAGTGAACAATTTTTTCAAAATGTGGGAATACAAGGGATTTAAGCTTCTAAATAGTAAGGTAGATTAATGGTGATATGTGAGCCAACACGAATCAACATGGCTGTGATCACTGATCTGTGGCTGACGAACCAAAACCTATTAATGTCCTCAAATGGATGTCCTTGTCTGGTTCAGGTGGCTCTTGGCAAGCCAAAAAGCTGCAGACTAATTATGTCCGTTACTTGCTCTCTGAGGCCTGCAGATTACCCCTGATTAATTTTGCCTTTGATATTCAGTACAAATCTCTGCTCTTGGCAAGTACCTGGAAAGGGCATAGTGTTTACTATACAAACATTTAACTAGGCATTTTTTAGGCATTTAAAAGCATAAAACTTGAGTTTGCATTTCATTAACCTAATCATCTTGTCTAGTGGCATGAGTACACTTTTACTTACCTCTCTCTCTCATCTCCTCTGTTTTTACCCAGATGTAAACTGAGGGTACAGTTCTACTGTTATTAATGCCAGATCTCTGCACTTCTGGATCACAAAACATACAGATAGAGGCAGTTCAAGCAGGGGCACATTTCCACACTCTGCATGGGCACTGCCAGATCAGCCAGACTATAAAAGAGGACCTTATCTCTTCATGTGTAACCTGCAGCTGGCTCCTATTTCAGATTGCCATCCAGTTTTCCAGTCGGCTGACTTGGAAGCCACGCTGTTTCACATGGGGTGTTTTGAACAGCTCCCCAGGAAGGAGAGACCACAGGGAGCAGGGACGACCCTGTTCCCAAGACCAGGCAGAACCCCAGGAAACTTCTTCCTAAAAGCAGTTGTGCGTCACACTTCTGTCACAATTTGCACCTCAGCCCTGTCCTTTTTATTTCCACAAAGGGCAATCCTTGTAGCAGAAGCAGTAGACAAATGGACCTAGGCTTGTTCAAGCCCTACAAAGCTGCACGGAAGTTACCTGCATGAGGAATGGGCTTTCTTATTCACTGTGAACCACACTCAGTTGGAAGCAGTACATATGAAGATGCAAGACTGACCCATGTCTCTTTCTCTTTTTCATTTTCTCGGTGTAACCAGTAGTAGCTTGCTTTTCCATGCCAGGAAATAGCGGTTGCTGGGACTGTTTCCCCCTGCTTTGCTGAGAGTTTAATATTCCTGTTTGCACCTTCTTAGCTACTTGCACTGTGAGAGGAAAATTATGAAGGATGTTAGTGGAAATTCTGATGAGGTGGTATTTGCAGTAACCCGTATCTTTGAGAAGTGTTCAGGATCAGCTCAGCTGATGATGGGGACAGTGTGACTTTGTGTTCTGTCTCAGGCTTCATCTGCAATGGCCTTGTCTTTGTTGATTGAAAATTATTCCTGATCTGCATGATGTCAGGGTGAGGCTGGCAGCCCACAGGAAAAGCACTTCACACAATGGTTATGTTTGCCTGCTTTATATTTTTCCCTCAACAAGCTTGGCTAGAATCTCTGCCTCCTAAAGCAGTAACAGACAGATCTGATCACTGAATTGAGGACAGATGAATAATAACAAATAATAAGCTCTGCAACACAGCAAGGGGCCTGAGAGTGGAAACCTCAGTGGAACTGGAATGGAAAATTTCGTTAATGAAAAATTGGTTTGGAATTTATGCTTGTCTGTGAAAGCAGCTGGGCTTGCTGGAAGCACGGGGCATGCAGCTACTTTATTAGTTAGACCTTTTCCTCTCCCCCTTGTTTTAATTAAATGAAGACATCCGATATGAAAACCTTTTAACATCTCTCCGAGTCACCCGTAGGTATGGGCAGGAAGCTCATCCTGTGCTTATTCTTGCTGGCAGTCAGTCAAGGGCTGGTTTTTGCTGCTGTCAGCAGCAACATGTGTCATGAATTCAGGCAGACTTTTGTTCTGATGACCATGGCACAAGAAACTGCACAGAAATCAGAGGGCATTGTAATAAATTTGCTTCTTCCTGCCCTGCTTCTGCTCTCAGAGCTTGTGAATTCATTGGAGTAAGTCAGCAAGGTATAAAATGCTTGAGGACAAAGAACTCAAAATATACACCTATATAAACACTTGCATATATGTATATAGGTACATGTATATACGTGCATTGTAAACAAGCACATGCATAATATACAAAAAATGTGTGTATATAGAGATAATGTCTGCTGGCGTCTACCTTCAAATACCTGTTCAACCTACACGTTCTCCGCAAGTCTTTATGGTGTCAGCCCGATAGATTTCTTGCACTTCCAGTTCATTCCAGTACAGTACATGTCATTTTTGTTTGGTAGTAAATTTGAGGAAGACTTATGAGCCTGGCTGCTTTTTACTTCTACATAGAAAATTAACTGCTAGGTCTTCAATGCAGTTCTTTTGCTTTTACTGTGCTTGGTTACAGATTCAAATCAGAGGGATTGGCCCAATTGTCTCTAGAACACAGAACTGGCATGTAGTAATTGTGTTCTTTTCAGTTTTCAAGTGTTTATATGACATCCTAGCTCTGCCAGAAAATCTAATAGGAAATAATAGGCCCAACTGAGCTCTGTGTAGTTCCACTGAATTTAAATTGAGCCAGCTTAGGGAAAAATTAGGGTTTTAATTATGATTATTACTCTGTCTTATTATTTTCTTTTCATAATACCATGGTGATTTTAAAACATAATCAATAGACACTTGTCTGGAATCCTACCGCGTATAACACAAGCACAAGAGGGACAGGAACTCCATTTGTATAGCAAACGTACAGCTCAGCAGAGCACATAAATCCACATAGAACTCAAGGCATACATTTATATTCTGTTGCCTTCTTTGGGACTTAATGGCTATGTCTGGGTACTTTGCCTACTCAAGTCCTGATAGACTAAGTCAGCAGTGTCAGCACAGTCAGTTACAATGAGATATGGAAAGGTCCTATTCCCCCCACACACCTATGAGCACTTCTGGGTTCTACTGTAACTCAGAAGCAGCACAACTCCTATAAGAAGGATTCTACCATGATATTTGGTTCACTCAGAAACTGCACAGGAAAAATCTGGTTAAGTTGAACATGTAGTCCATTTTTTTTTCAGTTGTGACATTTTCAGATCAGTGTTATCTACTGACTGTTCATCCAATGTACAGCAAAGCGCCTTAAGATGAGGAAAGTGAAACAGTAACATGACGATCGTATTCTAGGCAAGTAATTGGGAACTTCACATAAAAATTTCGATCATCAGCATTATTTTATGCTAGGTTTATGCAAGTGTGGAGTCAGACCTCACAAATGTGGGATGTGATAAATCTATTCTGATCCATGTGCCTATTCATATGATACTGGCAGGCATTAAACCATACTAAGTTACAAAGCACCGTCCATTCACATTCTGAATTTGTTCAGCCCCATCTGTGTCACTGGCATGATTCATTACTTCTTCTGGACCAGAGCTTGGTAGAAGGGTGTACCTGTTTTTCATACAACAAATTCCATTTTCAAGCCACATTTGTAACAGCTGGGAGTATTTTTCTGTTATCACAAATTTGTATAGATAATGAAACCATTGAGGAAATAGGCCATAGAAAGTTGGGTGGCTGGCTAACTATCACAGTTCATAGGCAGTCTAACAGAACTATGGGCAAGCTGGTTTTTGTGAAAGTACTTCCTCAGTTGTGTGCCACAGGCCAGTGGTTGCATGTGAGATAACCCTTAGTGAATTTAATTGCTTGGATGCTTAATAAGTTAAGAAAAAAATCCTTTTCTTCATTCGGGATGCATATGCTGGTAGTGGAGCTAGTAGCAGTGCAAAAATTCAGAAGTTTAGAAGCTTCTAGTGCAACTTTAACACTGTGTTTGTAGGTTATCTGTGAATAATGTGAAATCTGAGACTATTTTGCCACTGATTCACAAACTAAAAATGGGAGTGTGGGCTAAATGCATCAGATGATAAATTCATAATGCATAATTCAAGTATTAGAAAAGCACTATTTCCATCAGTTTCAAAAGGTTGGTTGCATGTGTTCTGGTTTGCCTTCATCTCTTCTTTTTTTTTCTCTTTGCTTTTTCTTTTTACATAACCCTGCTCTCATCACTTGATATATAACAGCTTTCAGGTCTGAAGAAATAACAGTCACCCTTGCCCTATGTATCAACAACTTTTGGTCAACAGATTGTTTTAACATGTCATGGTATCCATACTCTTAATTTGTGATTGCGAGGAAACTGAGACAGAATCCCTTTAAAATCCTCTGATGAAGTTTCTATATAATCTTTTTTTTTTTATACTAGCACTTCTCTTCTTCAGTGGGAAAACTATCATCATATTTTATGGGCACCGATACATACAATACCCACATTCTCAGTGGGGCGTTTCATGTTCTTTCTCACAGTGTTAAGAGAAATGACTGCAAAAACCCAGTTGGCATCTCCATTATATTTAGATCACTATGAACCAGTCTTCCAGTTTTCAAATATGAATATCCTGTTATGCATGGGGAAAGCACTGAAAAAATGGAGATTTGGGTCAGAAAGGCACATGTGAAAACACTCCTTTGTGCTTCAAACATAAGCATGCAGATCATTCCTAATTTCTTATTTAAAGTTATTTTTCCAATCATTGGCATAATCAAGAAGATGCGAAGAAGTAAATCAGACCCTAATTTTGTGCCTAACAGAGGAGTCTCTGGAAGATATAGAAGCAGCTCACTGCAGCAGTTTTGGGAGCAGTCTTCTCTTATGTTTCAGCTTGCTCTTTAACAGTTACAAATAGGCTTAAAGTTTAATGTCCTTTTCAAAATGTGTTAGCATTCGCTGTTACAGCTGTGGCTGCAGTTCAAGGTATTATTTGTGAACTTGTGTTGTAGTCATGGTTTGCCATATCCTCATACAATATGAAATTTAGCTGGGAAATATTTCCAAGGTAGCAAGGTCATTTTCCTAAAATCAACCATTTTCAAGGACTTCTTCCCACAATTAAATAGACATTTTTCAGTGCATCTTTTCCCTTGCCCTTCTCCCCATTCTCTGTCCTCCCTCAGCACTCAAAAGAAAAATCAAAGAACAAATATTTGATTTTAAAATGTCCATCTGCAGCCAACAGAATGAAAACTACTTTGATTTTTGTGACAACTTATGACTCATGGTCCTGGTGTGCTCAGCTGGAGAGAGAGGGAGAAAGGAAAACGTTGTTTACTTCCTTTCCCTGATTTTTCAATGAAACACTCTTTATGGATTTGGGAGGTTCCACCCGGGTAGCAAACCTCCAGAAATGTCCACCTCCTGTCCATGTATTTGTCAGGTGGGGATGGTTCCCCAACAGCGCAAAATTTCTTGCTTGAACTTTTACCAGTGGCTAGTCTCACAAACATTCTTTCAGATTTTCTGTATTACTGGATCTTAGTGCATTGTACAAATAGGAAGAGTGAGTGAACTCTGATAAGACATACTGAGATTACAGCGGTGACTGTAATCGTTCTTTCTTTATCATTGCCATGTATCTACCAGTGACATAGGAAGTGTGGTGGGGATAATAATCATGTACAAGCTGGGGGTCAGACTACTGGTGTTTGGGGCCAGTACCAATCTGCAAAACCCTAAAGTTAGGCATAGAGATTGAATATCCGTGGCCCCAGCAATGCCCAGGATTTTGGTGGAGCCCCAATTAGCAGTATTCATGTGCACATCTCTTGACCCATAATGAGGCTGATGCACACAGCCCAGTGAAAGACAACCTGGCCTCACCACATCAGAATCTGTGGCTCACTCATACGGGTTGCCGGTGCAGAGTGACCAAGTGTGAGCCTCTACAGCCAGAAATCACCATGAGAGCAGAACAGCCAGTGCTCTGAGCTACCCAAATCCATATCTTGGGAACTGCCAGGAGCCCTCACCTGAAACACGGATGCTCGTTACTGTACGACCCTGCCACATGTGTCCCTGGCTGGGCTCCTTGGCAGCTCTGCAATGACAGCAAAAAGCTGGGCTGAATAATTGGCCCCAGGAGATTAATCCTCTTTGTTCAAACAGCTGGATGCATGGTACTGATGCTGTACTCAGAACAAAGAGGAAAAAGAGCAAAGGGTTTAATCTGCTCTGACACAGCAGCATCCTTTTATGTTCAGAAAGCAACTTTTAGATGAAAAGGTACTGCGGAGTGACAACTTCTCACTCCCTTAATTTTACCTATAATTTATGAATAGTGTGTGATTTCAAGACATTAAAGAACAGTACTGCTAATCCAAGGAAGACACATTTTTTTCCACAGAGTGCTGTCTGACCTCTTGTGCTAAATATTAGTAACTGAACACGTATCCAATACACCTTACAGGACTTCAGAAGTTTAATACTTCTACCACCAGTAACACATATCAAATAATGCCCGAATATACTAAGGTAACCCAAATTATTCCTCCAGGGTAAACTCTGCTCACTAAAGAAGACCACTTCTATCTCCTTTCCTCCAGTATACAGGATTACAAATCTATATCAGTTCATTACAGATAAAAGAGTCACACTCTTCTAAAGGATCACAGATGTGCAACAGAGAGAAAGTACTGATCGTGATAGACCATTAGTGCCTAACAGGGAATGAAACAAAACATGGGCTTAATTGTAAAAGCTTGGGAGACAACAGATTTGGCATTTCTACTGAGATGTATCAATTCTCACTCAACCTTTCATTTTCTGTGACTGTGAAAGGGATTTTTGCTATCGACTTTCATGGCAACAGAACCAGGCTGCTGATGTCTTTAGACTCAGTTTCCCAGACAATAAAATGGAAAGGCCTGTACCTCTTTCATGGGCACATAAACACACTAATGCTGGCCCTGCATGCTGAGATCCCTGTATTCGATTCCAGAGAGTTATTGAAACTGATTGATGCAACTCATTGCTGGGCTGTAGGCCAGACCAGCTTTTAAGTCCTTTCCATGGCAGCAAATTTTGGCTGTATAATAAACACAACCATGCTTATAAGCAGATCTGTCATAAATGCAACACATCTGTGACCACAAAAGCATAAGTTTATAGAGCACAGCAGAAGGAGCGGTGAGGGAGAGGAACCGGACCCTTGTCATTGTTGGTGGTAAGCCCTGGTCAGTAGGGCACATGTCCTTGCCTCATGTGAGGGCAGAGCTCTGCATTTCTTTCCTTGCTATCAGACTGCTGCTGTGTCTATCCCTGAAACATCTAAGCAGGAGCATGTCTGCATGACTGTGCATGAGGGCGCACACTTATCCGTAGGTGGATTGCAAAGGGGCTTGAGGGGAATGCAAGCACTCAGATCACATTGTAATATGAATTTTCCATATGTGCTTTAGCTAATGATAATTTCTTCTTTGTTGGGGTTATTTACATATTCCACTCAGTTAAAAGAAAAAAAATAAACCACAAATCCTTTCAAAATTTAAATAAGCTTGAAATAAACAAGGCCAAGATAAAATTCATATTCAAGAATAATGGCAGGAGATTGTTGTGGGGTAAAAGACTATGTTGGTTCACTCTGTCTCACTTTCCAAAACATTTTTATTACTGCATTACTTTTTCCATTTTCTATATCTTCACTCTTGCATAATGTAGTTTAAAGAGTGGAATCTAGTTTATTTCAGCCCTAGGGCCCCACCCTGTCATGTTTCATTACATCAGGTTTTAAAATCATCATATAGATTTTTCACCCTAATCTTACACAAACTGTTCTCTCTTGTTATTTACATTTTAATACACGCTTTAACTTCTGCAAGTTTCTTTCAACTTTCTATTGCCTGCGTTTATGTAGGACGTCCAAATATTGTTGCTCTGCCACAGAAAATTCAGCGGCACAGGTATGCAAATATGATAACTATGACCTTGTCCCAGAGCTGACACAATATGGAAATCTGACCTTCACTTATGCTGCCATGGAGGAGCTCCCTGATAATGGAGCTTTAGCAGTTCTCAGCACAAGGAATAGCTGAGTTTTTCTACTCCTATGTGACCCAGAGCTCAGCTATAAAAAAATGTACCATCTGCTGAAAGGTCGTGCTCTGATTTAACATCCCTGAGGACTACTTTTTCCATTCAAGCTATGCCCACATCACTAAAGGCATCTGTCTCAGGGAGCTATCCTGAGCAGCCAGGCATAGTACCATAGAGTGGCTTATATCCAGACTGTACAGCACTGCCAGCTTCTGGAGAAACCTAAACTTATTTTTATCACCTGCTGTGAGCCATATATTCATCAGCCCTCTATAGGCACCCTTGGGATAATTACTACTTGCATGTGTGATTTATCAGTCCAAAGTGCTGGAAACATCATGGTACACTAAGTGTGAGGTTTTTTTATACCATGATGTCAATCATGTGTGATATAGGTCATGGCATAAGTGGAATCGTGGGAAATGAGGGGGTACAAGGCCTGCTGAGGTAATGCTGAAACACTCTGTGCAGTAGAAAGAGCCAAGTCTAGTGTGGAGGGGTCCAAACTGCCGTCCAGCAAAGGGCCACAAAGATGATTAAGGGACTGCAGCATCTCTCCTATGAGGAGAGGCTGAGATATCTGAGACTGATCAGCCTGGAGAAGAGAAGGCTCATTGGGGGATCTTATCAATGTATATAAATACCTGAAGGGAGGGTGCAAAGATGACAGAGCCTCAGTGGTGCCCAGTGCAAGACCAGAGACAATGGGCAAAAATTGAAACTTGGGAGGTTCCCTCTGAACATCAGGAAACACATTTTCACTGTGATCAAGCACTGCCACAGGTTGCC
This sequence comes from Nyctibius grandis, assembly GCF_013368605.1. NCBI lineage: Eukaryota > Metazoa > Chordata > Aves > Nyctibiiformes > Nyctibiidae > Nyctibius > Nyctibius grandis. Next base: position 33,085,816 of record NC_090658.1, read on the forward strand.
CAGGGAGGTAGTAGAGTCTCCATCCTTTGAGATATTCAAAAGTCACTTAGACATGGTCCTGGGCAACCTGCTGTAGATGTTCTTGCTTGAGCAGAGGGGTTGGACAAGATGACCTCCACAGGTTTCTTCCAACCTCAACTAGTCTGTGATTCTGTGAAACCTTTACTGTCATTGAATTACCTGAAAACACTAAAAATTACCTTTTTTACATTCAAAAGAATTTAGGTTTCTAGACATGTAGTAGAAATAACGATGCTTATTAAAGATGGACCAATTTAAATGTTTTTAAGTACATAGTGCAGAAGGCTGAAATTTTACTCTAAAATTTGAATGTAACAGAGAATACATAAGTTAGCAAGTTTTCAGGGGAATTTACGAGTCTGGCCAAAGCTCATATTTTTCATCTGTGGGCCCAGCATGCCTGGCTTAAATTAGGACTGATTTTTCTTCACCTGTGAAATAACAAGACATATGTCATTAAAGTAAAAATTGAAAGCCTTACCAAAGAAGAGTGATGACTCCCCACCTGCAGCAAAAATTTATTTTAAAATCATGGCATGAACTACTATCTTGACTTTGTAGGGAAAGATGGAACTCATCAAAACAAAGCTGGTAATCAATTTAGTCTTTTGCAAGGAAAAGAAAGAACAGAATGAAGGAAATGCAAATGAAAAGCACAACCACTTATCACTGATTGTGCTGGTAAGACTTTTCTCTGTGATGCTCCATACCTGTCAGCACCCTCTTTAAGTGTAAAACATAAGAAGAGTAATGTATTTTTAAACGCTTAAACTACATTTTATTTTTTCTTTCTGTGGAGGTGCAGTTTGCTGGCAATTACTCTCTACCCACAGTTTGCAGGATTCATGCCAAAATCCTCCTCCACATGGGGAGGTATTTCAGCTCCTTTTACTGAAATCAGCACATTTCCTTTAAAGCTGCTGTGGCCTTTAATTGAGATATCTCCTTTTTGTATTTTGTTTTTGTTAAGCTGACACAAAGGGCAGAAGTTCAGATCACTGTATGAGAAACATCCCAGTTTTTCCTGAGATAGTTTTGTAGTCATCACTTTTTCTCAGTACATGCAGCACTATACATCCATCTATCTATTCTTCCATCTATTCATATAATTCTTTTAGCTGTCTATCCATCCATACCTATCTACTGCCTATGCTTACCCATTTATTCATGTAAAGAAGCATTCATCATAAGAAATCAAAGTGCCTTCCACTGCTAAAAATTTTGAGAGTATTTCCTCTCTCACATTCACTACCACAGAAAGCTGTGAATATTGGGGCAATTTGACTGAGTTCTATGGGCTAAGATTTCATGAGCTAAGTAACACAAACCCTAATGAATACTGTGCAGTGTGAGAATTGGTTTCAGGCTCATGTCTTCTCTCTGTTTCCATCAGGCAGCCTCAGTACTGTTAAAAGCTTTCCTAATATTAGTTTTCTAAGTGAGGTGCCACAGGGCTAGTAGAGAGTTGATGGGAAAAAGGGTGGAAACTAAGACATAGGACACACAGCTAAGCAGTGTACAAATCTCTGCTTAAAGACAGCTAGCTAGGATTCAAGGGCAATCACCGTTGCAAAGAAAAATACTGGTGATGGGCAGCTGGCTAACATCAAGCACCGAAAGGTTGTGGAAAAGAAGCCTCTTTTAGTGAAACACTCTTTTAAAGCATGATGATCACCAGACCAGTATAGAGCTAACAAATCCTGATGAAGGACCTAAAAGGAAAACAGTGAAGCAAGCACTCACAGATACAGTATCTAAACGTAAAAGCAGCTAAAATCTTGATGCTGCTCCAGAAACCCACCTCTGTGAATATAGTGAAAAATCACTTCCCTTAAATTGAATCAATCTATTCTTAGATCGAAACTAAACAGTGTAATTCCCAGAACCACTCTTTATCAATCTCTGTTGTACTGTCCATTGTCTACCTAGCAGATTCTCCAGCCCTCTGCTATGAATTTCCTTCAACAAATTTAAAGAAATTATATACATATATTCATAAAACCCATTTTTCAATCAAAGGCATGTGGTGAGAGGGAAGATATTCAAAATGCAAAACCAGAAGTGGTTCATATCTTCTGCAGAAGGAATATGACATCCAAATTTAAATCTAGCTTTCAGTGATAAGTCATCCCGGTGATACAACACCATGAACTGTAACACCATAACTGAATGTCCGTACCACTGGAAAGAACTTGAAATACAAACCCGTGTCTGAAATCCAAATCTAGGTACAGGTGTGTAGCTTGCACCTCTCTTGTCTTCTTACCAGCCAAGAAGCAGCAAGAATGAGTCAACTGATAAGGATAAAAGGATAAAGAAGAATAGTGGTCCAACACAGAAATTCTTCTTTCCTCTTTTTGAATCTTCATGTCTTCAGTATGTCTATCATTATCTCCTACTGCACTTTTCATAGTAAGTCATACCTATTGCTTCTCAGGGGCATCCAACAAGGATTTCCTCCTCTTCCTTCAACCAGCCCTCTTCTTTACAACTGATGTCTCTCCCTCAGACCCATACCCTTACAGCATGGATATTTTTCACATCAGCATGATTGCTGGGGCAATTTCCTCCGATCTCCTCTGAAGTCATTTCCTCTTTGTTGTTCAAGAATGAAAGACCACCAAAATGTTCTGCTAAATTTTTTGTATATGTGGAAACAAATACAATTTTTTGTATATGTGGAAAACAGGAGGAATGCCAGGGAATGAAGATAGTTATGGCAGATTAATTGCCCAAGAGGGGAAAATGCATTTGCTGAACAGTGACGTAGGCAGTGAAATTTATGGGCAGGGAAGAAATCAACAGTAAGTAAAAGCTGATGCTTGAGCGTGGAATCAAATACAGGGGTAAAGGTGTTTACTCCATTGCCTGAGATTGTTATTCAAATGACCTTATCTCTACTTATCTCCAAGTTTATGCTTATCAAGAGGAGGAGCAGTATGCCATGTTGACATCTACTGAGGTAATCTCAAAAAATGTGTGCTGAGAGAACAGTTATACATTCCTCCAAAGAAGGTTTTTGTTGTAGTAGTTCCAATATTTCTAATTTTTCGGATGGGACAAATTTTTCAATAGCATAGGCTCTCTTGGAAGAGTAGGGCCCTTTTCCTTCTGTTTATAAATTCACATGCTCTGTAGCCAGAAAGGTCAACTATGATCATCTAGTTTGAAAACTTTCACACAGAGGCCATGGCATTATTTTCCTAGAGACTGGACTAAAGGGTGTCAAAAACTAAAGTTTTACCTTCAAGGCTCTAGGCAATGGCAAATCTGCCACCTCCTCCATGGAAAGTCTTCCAATGTTTAATCAACCTTAGTGTTCAAAAGAGTGTTTTATTTCAAGCTTGAATTTGTCTGACTTCCAGCAAATTGGATTTCATTATATCTCTGTCTGCAAGACTGCAAATATTCTCATTATCATAGCTTTCCATGTCTAAGGACCTCTACAAAATAATCAGGTAATCCTTCAGTCTTCTCTTTGATAAACTGAATAGATTAAACTTCTTGAAATTCACATGGGAAGATATTTTCTAGTCCTATTTTTTTGTGCTCTTCTTTAAATATAAAGGTTGTGTAGTTAAAAGTGATTTCAAAGGGGCTGGCAAACACTCACTATTCTCTTCCTAGCAAGTAGTCAACTTAACACACGGCGCAGTGAAAATTTCAAGAGTCCAGCTCAGGCATCCCTAGGTGCTAGTGACCTCCTCCTCTTAGCTTGCAAGTGCTGTATCAGAAGCTGTAAGTAGAAGCTGTGGCTGGAGAGAGAAACCTCCAGCTGACAGATGTTAGTTCTGGTAGGATTTGCTTGCCTAAACATGGGTGTGTAGTTCTGTTCAGATTGCTAGGAGACATCCCACATGGCCTCAGCTGCTCTTCTAGAAAGGTTTGTGTCATATCTGCCAGTCCCAGGCAGCTGAATCCAGTTCCTTAGGATACTTAAAATGGCACTTGATTTTTTTTAATGAATTGAATCTCACCTTCTGTGTCATGTCAGAGTAATTCAGAGAAGCTGTGAAATTTAAGAGTATTCTCAGACTTTTGTCATTCTGCAGGGTCCATACCACTGGTGAATTTTACCAGGAAGTTATAACAAAACAATCAACCAAAAGGAGTAGAGTGGCACCTACAAATTATCTTACTAGTAAAGATTTTCCTTGCTGATAATCTCTATTAGCTATTTCATTTTTAGCTCTGTTAGTAAGAGAGTTTTAATCCACTTAAAGTGCGCCCTGTTTATTCCATATATTTTTTTTTTCCATTGCGGATGCCATGTGGTACTAAATCAAATTCCTTGGAGAAATCCAACAAATCCACTGTATCAACAAAGTTGTTTTCATTAACTCGATTTGTAATCTTGCCAAAAAAAGATTAAAGGCCTTTGTTTGACAAGACCTACTTTCCACAAAAATAAGTTGCATGATATTATTTATATTTTTACTTCCTAATACCTCAATAATAAAGTCCAAAATTAATTTTTCCATTAACTTATCCATCACTGAATCAGCCTAAGTGGTCTACTGTTGACTGGCATATCTCCTTTTCCTCTTTTAACATATATAAAGTATAAAAATGGCAGCCCTCCAGCAATTAGATATTTTCTTTTTCAAGATATATTAGATATTAACATAAGCTGTTTACAAAACTCCATAGTTTATTTACTACTCTTGCAGAAATTATCTTGATCTGTTGATTTTAAAATGTTTATTTTTAATATATGCTGTTTAATACTGGCCTTTTTTGTGGAGGATAAGCCTTATTGTCTGTCTCCATTACTGCATAAGCCAGGTAAATCTTCCTGCTTCAATCGACCTTCCCAGGCAAGAACAAAAATCAACACTGAGAAAAACAGCTTATGCATGTGCACGATGGATGGAATTCTGAGGCTTCTCAGGAGCAGCCAGGGAGCATTCTTGGGGTTTTCTCTGTTGCCTTTCAAGCCACCACTGCTTCTGAAAACACTTTCACAGGAGTAACAGTATCATGAGCAAGCACTGTGCACCATGTGTTGTGTTGTCTTATACCTGGGGCATAAGACTATGAATTTTAAATTCTGGATTCCATTCTTATCTCTCTGATTAGCATGGAAAATATCATTGCCTCAGCTCCTTTTAACTCCTTGTGCTCATTTCCTCTCTCATCTTTTTTCTATCTGTGCAGTCAAACTGAAACTCTTTGGGACAAGGGTTGTCTCATGTAATCAGTAATACCTACTGAGCTCCTATTAAAGTTAGGGCCTTAATGTGGTACCTCCACACAAATAATTGATCATACCAATGACTGACTGATAGGACAGGCTGGTGGTGATGTAACTCTGATGAACTCCCTTAGATCCTTACATCTTCTCATCAGAGAGCTCTCAAAACACCACAGCCAGTTGGTTACAGACAACATGCATCTCAGCTGCTTGTTTGAAATTTTAATTAGAATGTAAAGCAGATGTGATCCTTGCTACTTGCTATTTATTGGTTCTGGGCAATGATTTCTGCCTTCCAGCAGCAACCTAAATAAAAAGTGTTTTACAAAATTCAACCGTATCTGTAATTTATTTTTTTTTTCTTCCCCTCTTTCTTGTGCCATCTCATGTATAGCTTTTTTGCTTTCCTTTTTTCCTGTGTAAGTGGAAAGCTGAATGTATTACTTTATGTATAAATATATAAGAAAAAAAAAAAGGTGTATACAAATTTATAGTTAACAACTCAACTATCACAAATCCTTCTTCCCCAACATCCTAGCTGCACTTTTCCCTATACTGTCCCTAAGTGCTGGAACATGCACTTCACCCAGGATATCTTTAAGGAGCCTTTGCACCCAAACATGTGGCTCAGCTACAAGCCTTTATAAATAAAGGATTGTGTAGGCAGCAAAACTGTTGTGCACATATGAAAATCAAATACAGCAGATATGAATATGCATGTAAGATGAATGTCAAGGCTCAATCTGGAAATGACAGGAGAAGCACTGTACAACCGCAGACTGATTTCTCAGAACATGCACAACATGCTAGTTAGTGTGCTGCAAAGAGAAATTTAGACCTTGAAACCTTTAAAAGAAATGGGACCTATAAAGTTAACATAAACTCTTCAGGAGGTAGAGCTAACCTCCTCCCATGTCTTCAAATTCTTTTCTTCTCAGTCTTCTCTCTTCTAGCCCTTTCGCTTCAGCTGTATTTGCTTCAAGTCACTACTTTGATGGACCCAGCAGGCTACATGCAAAGGTGATGTTTTAAGTACAGAGGATGTGAGCGGCACACTGGGAGGCTGTTATGTTTCTAAGAACTGATCTGTACAACCTTATTCATTTTGAAGAGCTAGTGACATCAATGTGATTACTTGCGTGGTCCAAATATTCACCAAAGTTATGGCTGCACGTTCAGGACAAGAAACATCATTCTGCCCTCTTACTCATGCTGAGAATTGCTTTGATATAAAATAGTCTCATTCAGTAAAAATGTTTGTCCTGATAAATAAAGCTGTCAGACTCCATATCCCTATAGCATCAAGCCAGCCCAGTCACTTCTGTGGGTTGATCCAGTACCTGGTTCTTAAGACTATTGATTATACCAACCTTAAGCTTCTTGTAACTTGCTGGTGTACCTCAATCTTAACATGTAACATATATAATCCTACACTCCTGTACAAAGTCTGTCTAGAATATTAATTTCTAGCCATTGCAGCTCTAGCAGTGTTTGCAATGTGAATAAAGATTAGTGATTTACAAGTGCCAAAACTGATCAAATATATTTTGATGACAAAATAATTTACTATATTTTTTTTCCCTCAAAAACATTTTAAAAATATATGAGTTATTGACAGATTCAAGACAAAATTCAGAAGTCATAACTATGGGGAAAATAATGGTGTTTGGTGTTCAATTTATGAAGCAACAACAGCAAGTTCTTAGAGAATTGTCAAAACGAAAGGCAAAAAAAATGGCTGAAGACAAGACACTACATGGACGGATAAAACCCAAAACAGTGGTATGTTGATAAGAATGGTTGAAACAAGAGCAGAAAGGAAAAGAAAGGTCCCTTCGCTAAACAAAGTGTGATATAATATTGATATGGAGTGTCCTGATGGACATTCAAGGCTCTCCTTGTATGGTGCTTGGAACAGCTGAAATTAAACACTACAGTTTACCAGAAAAGCCAAATACAGTGACTGGCTTAGGAAATTCCTATGCTGGAAAAGTGGCAGAACCCTAAAACATAGACTGGATGGGGCAAGATTGGGGTTTTGAGCAGGACAGGACATGGTGAGAGCTAAAAGGAACATAAGACTATATCCTGGCTTCAGAACACGTTTAGCCTAGTCTTCTGTCTTCAACATTGGTCACTAGTGGAAACCTAGGAAAAGTGAGACCAGGACAAGCAAGTATGATACTTTCTACTCTACTGCTTGTCCATGGATTTCTTGTGCATTTTGTTGTTTGTTTATCCACCAATGAATATCTCCACCAAGTTCCTCTCCCATCTTCCACTGAGCCCATGTAAATTCCTTGTATCTGCAACATCCTTTGGCAAGGAGTCCCACAGGCCTGTTGCATGGAGAAGCTCTGATCATGGAGAAGCTTTGGCTTCAGTCCTGGCTTTTCACCAGCAGTTTCCCCTGGCACATGTCTTCAGAGCACCTTTTATGAAGGAAGAGGTGATTTAATCTTCCACAGTCATGCAGAAATTCCTAAGAGTGGAATGCTGTAAGAGATAAAATTGGTTGTGATGAGAGTACATGGCGTAAGTCTCAAATGTGCACCTGTATCTACCTCACTAACAGCACGCAGCAGTAGCGATGCTAACAATCCCAATAACTTCATGCTTTTGGAGACTAACATAGTTTTATTCTTCACTTTTCTTTGACATTTGAAAAAGCAAACTGTAAGGCCTGAAGCGAATTACCTTGTAATTGGACTGGGGCATCTCCCTCTGATCTGTGGTTATCACAACAAAAATGTCTGTCAGCAAACTCATTTTTCCCCTGCTCAGTGAATTGCACTGCTCCATTTCTAAGGTCAGTGATCTCAATCAGGGGAAGGCTAATTGCTAGTAGCTACCGCAAGAGATAAGACACATACCCCAAAAAGTAACCCATGTATCAAATGGGCAGAGAAAGAGACAGAACCCAGTTAGCATCAAATCCTATGAATCCTCTATATCTACAAAATACTCAGTTGATTCACTTTCAGTGCCCTGCCTTAGACAGCAGAGTCTTAGACAAGTCAAATGTTGTTTGGCTATAACACAACAAAAATGATTGTATGACTTTTTACCTGAACTTGATGAATTCAGTTAGATGGCAGGCAAATGCAAACAGTTCTGGCAACACCAGCACAGTCTGAAAGCAAAACAAGAAATTTTTGGTTAGCTCCTTGCAAATAGTCTCAGTGGGCACCATGACCATATGAAGATGCCAATTTATTCCAGTTATAACAATATTGCCCTAAAGCAATGTTGTTCTGCAGCAGTTAGTTAGAATTCCACCTAATCTCTTCCTAATGCCAGTGGTTTAGCACCATTTAGTGAAGGCAAAATCATGTATAGCAATTGTATTTCTCCCATCAAGAAATTCAAATGTGTTTTCACATTTGATATTAACCAATAATAACAGAAGGTGGTGATCATTTATGGATGAGGCAAAGAAGTAAATAAATAAGTAAATAAATGTTTCAAAAAAAGAAAGAAACCTCAGCCAAACTAAGTCCAGACTGATATGAAACCTCATCTATACAGTGACTCGAGCACACATACTGAGACTCTACAACTTATCAGGATCAGTGGGTATCAGAGCACATGATATCCATGGGCACAATGAGATCCGAGTATCAGAAAAGCATGAGCTGTGGACGGTAACTTCTCCTTGACTCCTTAAATAAAGTATAATTCTTATCTTAGTCCGTTCAAATTAGTCCTGCAATGAGAACATATCCTTGAATAAAACAGACCAAGAACTATATCAGGGATTTTTTTTTTTTAAACGTGGTATGGTGACCAGGACTGTAAAATGATGATTACAGTGACAAAAGGTGGTGCATCAATAAAAAATACCAGAATATTAGGATCTTCCAGTATATGGAGGGTAGAGAATAATGATAATTACCCATAAAACAGATTCTAAACTCAGTCATGGGGGTATGAAGATGAAATGACATCACTAAAATAAATTGCTGGCCAATAAGTAATAAAAATAAATAAGCTGGCCAAAATAGTAGCTGGCCAATAAGTAATTTTTCAGGCAGGGCTAGGAATGAAGAGCCAGGGCAGAGCCCAAGTAGAGTGGAGGAATTAATAGCTCTGCTGAACCAAGCACAGATATTGCAGCAGCCCTGGAATCATTTTCCATTTAACAGGACATTGTAGTGACCCATACCAGACCACCCCCAGCAGGCCTTGTGCCTTGGGTTTGAGATCAGCTTCTGACTCACTGTTGGTTTTCCAGCAGTTCAATTAGAACAAAACTTTCAGGAATCTGTATTATTTCATGTGTTGCCAGTACTCAGGTTAAACCTATGTGTTTTCAGCTTGTTCTGTTGACTCAATAAGCTCTCAACCTTGCCCTTGAAGAAATCTCAACCACAAAAGCAAGAGCAAGGAACTCTGGGGTACCACCTTGAAGTGGCTATAAACAACTCGTTCATCTGTTTGTGTAGCAGCCTGAGCATTCTTGAATCCCATTGAGATGATTAAGCACTCAGCACCCCAGAGCAACCAGCTTATGTGCATCACAGGCTGGGCACGCAAAGACTGCAGCATGCAGAATTGGGATTGTGTTGAGGTCTCCTGGTGATTCTGCAGAAGGGAAGAATAACCAAGCTTCAGCTTTCTCAGACATTAAGAAGGGTAATACTTAGAGTTATGAAACTTTCTAAGCTTTGCAGAGATCTTTGAGAACCTCAAACAAAAAGTACTACACTAGCAAAGAGGACAATTTATGCTTGTTGCCTGTACTGCTGGAGAAAGCTTAAGCAGAGCTGCTCACAAGCATGAGGCTGTCCAGAAGTTAATACAAGAGGAATATTCCAGAAATATCGCTCATAGACTCTGAGTCCTGTCCTCCTATCACTTACATCACTGCCAGTGCAGAGTAACTTGGATGACCTGACATGAATGGAAATGCAAGTCAAGAATAATTTTCTCCTTGAGCAAGTCAAAATGCCAGCTCTGTCTTCAAACATCCATAGCCCCCATGATTTTATTGGCTAATTGGATGAAAAGAGAGAAACATTATCATGTGAAGCCTGACTTCACGCTCATTAGCAGAATCCTCTTCCTGGGGTGCCCCGCTGTTCCCGGCAGGCTGCGGCTCTGGCAGAAGCTGTGCAGGAGACAACCCCTGCAGCAGGTTGGGGTTTGGTGGCTTGCTTTTCTTATCTTTATTACAGTGCCACTCATTAAACCTCTCTAAGATGCAAACAAGTAGATTATTCTTATTACATCAATTATATACTCCCTAATGAAGCCACAGAGAGTGCAGCTGCCAGAAAATCCTTTCTTTGCAAAGACCATACAGTAGCTTTGTTTTGGAGTTTCTTTCTCTTAGATATTATTTCTTTATGAGAGTTCTCCATTCTGTGTAAGTAGTGACACCTGGCTAGTTGATTGCTACAGCAGAAGTTATTTTAATTCATATTACCTCAGAGTTTCTGGCCCCTTCCAGTTGAGAATATTCACATCTATCCATAGTTTTGCTTTCTGGAGTTAGTCTTGCAAAACTGATGCATTTCAATAAACCTGTTTTCTATGATAGCCTCACTGACTTCAGTATTATTACATGAGGAATGTAATCTTATTCATGTGCTCAAGTCTTATAAAAAAATTACCTGAGTTACTGGTGCTATACTGTGCTTTACTCTTACATTGTTGCTCAGGCAACAAGAAAGGATGAGGAGGGCATCCAGGCATCATATTGTACACTTTCCCACTTTTCTTGCCTTTACTACACTGTGGCTACGTGAAGGTGATCTGAATTGCTGTCTGGTATTTGGGAAAGTTGTGGGATGGTGTGGCAAACACACCATCTCGGGAGCCAGGTGGGTAGTGGTGGTGCGGTGATAAGCAGATAGAAGGAGAGTTTGGTTAACTCCACACATAGGGCACCCACATATACGGAGGGAGAGAAGAAAATATTCTGCATCCTCCAAATGATGCTAAAAAAATGCCTGTTTCAGTTCTAGCGCAACCAGGAACCCTAAAAAGAACAATTTGCTGTACAAGACATAATCACATCTCTAAGCTACGATGACTCCCAGCATCCCTATGGGAAGTGCTTCTGCGTACAACCCCTTACCATGGAGGACAGAGCACAGGCAAAGAGGACCTCATAGCCCATAGCTACTAAAGACACCTGACATGTGACTCCTTCACAATGCCATTCTCTTATCGAAAGCAGTGTGAAGAGAAGGCTTAGTTAAGCTTGAGGTCCTTTGAAAATCTAATTCTAAACCACAAACATTTCTAATCAGTCAGTTTTCAGAGGTCCATCTGACTTTTCATAATCCACTTATGTTGGTGTCTAAATTAGTTAGAGGAGTGTTTGGCTGTCAGCATTTGGAACCCAATTTTTCTTTTTCAGAAAAGTGAAGGTGTTTTACTTTGGTAAGAGATGCTCTGTAATTTTTCATGGTCTAACTATTAGACAGTGACTCTAATTTTCTCCATATTTTCTATATTCTTTTGATTAATCCTGACATCTCCATTAAATTTTATGAAATTGTTCACTTAATGACATATTGCTTCCATTTTGTCTTTCCTCTTTCTACAGCTGCCTTTCACTCTAGGACTAACTCTTCTGTCACAGCAGGACCAAAAGACCTGTAGCTAATAACAAAAACAAAAAAACCAAAGAGTTTGAATCTCAGTGACTCAATAAACTTTGCAAGGCTCAAGACAAATGACATATGAATTTAAATCTCTGTTCTCAAGCAAAGCATTCAATCACTTTGTTCCCTTGCTTTGCTAATGATCTGGAATAACACTAAATCCTCCCAGTTACAATTTTCCAAGAAGCAAAGTGGGATTTGCTATTTTTTTCTTCAGTAACAATGTGAGTTTGCAAGACTGTGAAGAGACTGCTGGTTTGCCCTGAGCAGAACATAACTTAGGCAAAAAGAACTCAGATCATTATTCAGGATCCTTATAATTTTGGTTGTTTTCCTCAAGATCATATACTTTGGCAATTGATCTGGAAGGCCTGAGATGGCACTGCTTGTTTCTGAAATATTTCATTTTGGTTTAAACCTGAAACATTACACTCAGCTAAAATGTGCCATTTTTGTATTCTCCAATGCACTTGAAAGTCCATTTATGTATTTGTTTTTAAAATAAAATTAACAGTTGAAATACATAATGTCATAAAGCTATTATATGCAAGTATATTATTATAAATATGTATTAATCAATAGTATTTTAAGGATTCTATTTTTAATATAAGTGTTATAAATTTGTTGGCGATCCTTAGCATTCATGTACTTTTTCCACTGTTGTGTTATATGTCATCAGGACCCGTTAAGCATTAGGGAAGAGTTTCCTCTACACAGAAACTCCGTCTTACCAAATCCGGAGTTGTCTTGCAGAGGTTGTAGGGGGATAGCATGTTATTCATGAATTACCACACCCAAAGGGGAGGACACCTTGCTCTTCATAAGTCAGATGATAGTCTTGAAGATACCCTTAATATAAGTCACATTTAGGCAAAAAGAAAAACAAAAAAAAAAAGAAACAGGTGAAGTTTATAAGAAAAACAAACAAACAAGAAACAGGTGAAGTTTATAGACACATGCTTCCTTTTATATCCCAAACTCACTACAGACTTCCACTCATATTAAACTCCCTCCTTTGTCCCTGAACGTCCTTGATGTGAAACTTAATCAGAAAGTATTTTATACTATGGTTATACTGACCCTTTAGACCACCACTGGTCCAGCTTTTGCTGAAAAGGAGGATGTGACTGCTGCCCACCTGATCCAACCTCCTCCCTTCAACCAGCCAGATGGAAAACCACACCGACTAATACATCCAGATGGAAGGCAAACCTGTAAATGAAAAACAGAGGTAAGCAGAGCTGTTTCCCACTCTGATCACCATGGGGCTCACAATGCTGACTGAGGCACAAGAGAAAAGGTGACAATGACATCCAGCACTGGCAATGGGGATGGGGACAGAGATGAGGCTGAGCCTGCCGCTTTTTGAGCTACAGAAGATTAACATGCTCATGTAACAACTGTTTTAGCTTCCTTCCTACTGTTGATTATCTTGGGTTCATCTAGGGTGCTAACAAACAGCCCCTTGTGAGGTTATTTATTTCCACCTCCTGTAAAGGTTATATAAATGTTAGGGTGAAGCCTCTCTCATGCTCTGAATTCACAAGAGTATGACATTCATTTACAGTTCATACAGACATGCAACTGGTAGTTTTGACCCTTGTTCATGGTAGACAACGTTAATGTTAAAATGAAAAATGTTGTTTCAAGCTGAAAAGTCAAAGCATGCTTTTTTAAATTATTGAAATAAAACAGGTTGGCATTTACAAGGGAAAACAGTTTAGTTGAGAAAAGGACTAAGGAAAATGCTCTTGCCATATTTTGAATGGACTCTTTAACTTTTTTAATGATGCTTGAATCTTCCAGCTAGAGCCAAATGCATGCATAGTTTCAACCTCTCCAAATGAATTTTGCCATGTTCCTATTTATCAATAAAAATGTATGAGAACGTGTCTAGTTTTACTAGCTACTTATTAATCTACCAAGCTAATATCTCATCCCTTTGTCTGACAGAGCAGCAGGTAGGAAGTAGGATATGAAATACCCCCTGCTTCTCAACAGTGCTCAGTCTCAGAAAATTGCTGTTACCTCGACAGCAGCTTTTGTCCAGCTCTCTCCAAGCTGCTCAGGGGAAGCTTAATTAAGGTTCACAGTAACTCTGTAAGGTAAGTAAATACTACTGTCATTTTGAAATTAAGTAAGCCAAGCCAAAAAAAGAAGTAAAAGTGCTGCCTAACATTAAAAAAAAAAACAAAACCAGCATCTGTGAGATCCAGGAGCAGAGCTGCAAGAATCAGACTCATGAGCTTCAGGTACTAACACCAGAAGCAGCTGATAGTCTATAGGAAAATCCTGGTGCTCATTAGGTTAATCACCTGTAGAAATATTTTTCTAGCAGCTTCTTTCTCTGATCATTCCAGTGTTCTCTTTGCCTGGTACATTGTCTAAGAGGCCTGTAGGCACAATTAGTGGTTTGGCCTACCACTAGAAAATTATGGAAAATATTTTATTAATTGCAAGTGTTACCAACCTCACATGCATATTCAGGTAATAAAAGCAACATACTTTATTTCTATCTACCAGGAAGCTGATAAGCAGGCATTTAAACAGGGTTGTTTACAGCAGGTTTGGTGCTCTCTGCACCACTCTAATGCAGCACCCCAGTCATTCTGCATCTTAAAAACTACGGGCTATTGGCAGCCACCAAGCTCTACTTAGAGACAATTTCAGCTAAGGGAAAGTCAGTTTAGGAACTCGCCAGTTAAGGTCTTTTTCTCTGAGCATATACATTTAGCTTTTCCTTTCCATGGCCTTTAGGTTCTTTATGCTGGAAATATTCTTTATGTTCTTTGGGGAAACATGTTTCATACTTGAAAAATGTCCAACAGACAGTGGAAAATACAGACAAATACATAAGAAATGTCTCTCTTAAAAAGTAAGATTAATATATGAATAGCATTTAGTGGGATGAAGGTTCTCACCAACAGTAGGGCTGATAACAGTTGTGTGCTTGGCTATCTGGAATTTCACATTCTCAAGCCAGTATGTTGCTGCTGTACATATAAAATACATATACAAAATATACATATACACAAAAGCGTTGTCTAAGGGTTCATTACTGTTTTGATTCACTAACTTTCCTCAGCCACCAAAGTTTGCAGTGGCTGTGGGTTCACAGGAGAAGTAAGGCATGGTAAATGATATTTCCCTGGTATTCTCTTGATGAGAAAGACAAGCTTGAATAAATGCCCGGCGATGAACACCCTGAGCTTTATACGACTAAGCTGGGCTCAGAATCCAGATCCCAATCTTGTTGTTAAGGCACAAAATGTTTTACGTCTGCCTTCAGATAAACATATCTGTCATTCATTGCACAGGATCGTTGAAGTGCTTTATTGACATTAACAAACAAAACCTACACAATCGCTAAGTGTAGTGTCATTACCGGCATTTCAAGAGAGCTGTGGGAAAACAATTCTGGGCTTTGGCTGGCTGTGAATATCATTAATTGGTCCTTTAATTGTTTTAATCTCTTTGCAAGAGACAAAAGTGGGAAGTTTGAGGAACTGAAAAGTAACAGTAATGGATCTAAGAGCCAATAGAAGAATTCATTTCATATGCCCATTAGAGAAGCAAGCTGTGAAATCATCTTTTTAGGACAAGAATAGAACAATGTGTTTCTCTTCCATTTTGGCAGATCATTAACAATAAGAAAATGCAGGCTTACAACGAATCTCAAGGAAGCTTCTTGTCCAATCTCTTGTTATGATGCAGGACCAAGAGTTCAGATGCCACTCACCCGCCACCCATATGTTTATATATTCATTCCTTTCATGAAGGTCTCCTGTAATTACTCAAGAACAAACTAAGTCCACACAGCTGAGAAACTACACTTGGGAGACCAACCAGGATATAAAAACACATAAACTACCTCAGTAAAAATGAATGTCGAAAACCTAAAAATAGTTATTGCAAAAGTAATTAGGTGAAAGAAACGAGGCTCAAAAGAAAACAGACCTAAATGAGCTGTAGCTGGAATTGCTGAAACGTGCCAAGACTTGTGTGAATAAAGATACCAATAAGAGGACAAAACTTTTTTGCTTAGTTAATAAATCAAAGGCAAACACAATTCCCAGGCACATACATAAACCGCTGTATCTGTGGAGGAAATAATGCCATATGAGAAATGTGCCGCTGAATATATTAAGCAGGGGAGAGACAATTCTGCAGACAAACAAATGTCAAATATCCGGTCATCTCCCAATTAGAGATATTGACCAAGTATACTTTGGCCAAGTATACATCACAAAATGGAAAGGAGTAAATAAAACAGCACAACTCTTGGAAACAAAAAAAATTGTGTTATCATCCAGAGATTATTGGGAAGTAGGTGATGGCAAGAGATTGCACTGGTTTGGAATGTCAGTATTAGATCTATGACCATAGACCCAGCTGAGTAACGACAAGCTTTCACATAAAGCAGACACATTATTCTTTGATTGTTATAAGGGCTAAAGGGGGAAATTTAGGCCCTGGAAAGATTACCGTGATCTATAGACGAATACCATACGTTTCAATACATTGTTTGTTCAGACAAACTGGAGCAAATGCCCAGGCTTTTGCAGCTTGAGTTACAGACTGATCATTTTGGACAGTATAAAGCAGAGAGAGAGAGAGAACATCTGGGGAACCGCAATGGACTAGAGCACGGGATTGCAGCTGAAGACTGAAATGCGGCATTTCTTTGTATCCAGGCGAACAGTACCCAGCCTGAAACCAAATTTCTTCCTTATTGTCACCTTTGTGAAAGGTTCAGTGCTGCCAAGTTCTGGCTGGTGCACAGAGGTCTCTATAGGCATTAGCATCCCTGGCTAAGACTGCAGCTGTACGCCATAAAACCAGTAATTCATCCTGTGTAGTGGCCCAGTGAAGTAACAGTATGTCAGTGTTTTTTCTGGATCTCCAATACGGAAAATTTAGATAATTCCACTACTGAACACTACCCATTCCTCTGAGCCTAACATCTACAATTTTTCAAGGAGGAATAAAACTCCATGACAGAATAAACATGTCAAAATTTTATTTATCATGTTAAATATGCTACTTGAAAAAAGAGGGGAGACACAACAATATAAAAAACCTGTATTAGCAGAAGTGCCTCAAATATATGTATTTTTAATGTCTCTAGAATTACTGACTCTGCTTTTTTCAAAGCATTCCCTTCATAATGAGTATTTATCTCTCTGTTTTCTTTCTTCTTGTCCTCATTTCTGACATATTTCTTCTCTTCAGAATCTCCAGCATCAGAACCAGAAATTTAATCATCACTTCAGCAATCTAAAGGGGGGAAAAAGTAAAATAACTGCAGCTTTCCTAGCAAAAAAATAGCCCATTGATAGTCTATTCCAATTAGTTTATTTGGTTAACTCTGGCCACCTGAATACACAGGTTTTGTGGTATCTCCATACTTTCTTGACTGGCTTCATGCCTGTCTCCACTTCTCTTTGTTTATTTGGACTTTCTTACCTTTTCTCACTTACATGGCAGCCTGTCTTTTTGTTTGACTTCTGCAGGAAATTCTATATCAGTCATAATCTATCTGCAAAAAACAAGTGACTCTGGAAAAGATGGCAGCCATAGCATGATGATAAAATTTTTTAATCCCAAACTGTATTGAACGTGTTCCCCACGCTTCCAAGTCTGGCAAGGCTCAAAAAAATAAAAAGAGTAACTGGCTCAGGTGTTTGTTAAAGAATCTTCCAATCTGACAGTTGCATTGGACTTCCATTCTCTGAAGCCAAATACATATATTTACGTGAAGAAAAAGGTGTAGCTAATGGATCCAGGCAATAAAATTTAACTGAAACATATTATAAGTCAAGAAGGGCTTCTAGATAAACAGAAACATTTCTGAATCCGTATTTGATGGAAAACTACTGCTTTTTTTCACCTAAACTATATAATCTAACACCTGCAATTTTAGCTTGCCAAACATACCTTTATAATTGTAATGATATGTAAAACTGAAATATTTCCCCAATACAATGAAAAATAAAGATTTTTTTAAATAGGGAAATATATTTTCTAATTAACCGTAAGAAATTAATTCCAGACAATATTCTGCAAGTAAAACCAGTGTTAATAGCAAAAAATCCAACTATATGCTGGTTCTTCTCAGGAATGCAGACTTTGGCCTATTCAGTGACCTGCTTGCAGGAATACCATGGGTAACTGTCCTGGAGAGAAGAGAGATCCAGGATCTTCAAGGATAGGCTCCTCCAAGCTCAAGAACGGTCCGTTCTGAGGAGCAGAAAATGAAGCAAAGGTAGCAGAGGGCCTGAATGGATGATGAAGCACCTCCTGACTAAACTGAAACATAAAACGGAAAGGTACAGGAGGTGGAAGCAGAGTCAGATGCCCTGACAGGAATAAAGAGACTCTGTCCGAGCATACAGGGATGGATGAGATCAGGAAAGCCAAAGCCCACACAGAATTTAATCTGATGAGGGACATGAAGAGCAACAATAAGTGCTTCTAAAGGGATCTCAGCTACTGCTGTGGGCATAAGAAAGCTAACATATTTTCCCTTAAGGGAGGTTGATTAGTGTCAAGAGACACAGAAATACAAAAGTCTCTGTGATAAAGTGGAAATGAACAACTGGATTGTTATCAAAATGAAGCCTTCAATAAGGTCATCTGAAGGTCATCTGAAGATTTCTGAAACAAAATATTTTAGAATTTGCTTTTAATCTGAACTTTAGAGTGGAAGATCTTAATTGCAGGGGCAGATAAGACAGAATGTCAAAATTTAATAATTTCCCAAGAAATAAATTTCCAGGTTTTGGACACTAATTTTTTGCTTTGACTGTGGTCTGAACTTTTCTGTGTTGAGCATGGTTTACAAGTTAATTATTTCAGCCAAGAATGATTCCAAAACACAGGTTAAAATACATTGCTAATTTCTCATGAACTTTCAAATGTGTCCCGTTCCTACCACTTGATTTGGAATAATACTTCAAATTTGAATATTTGAAGTACTGCAGAATGGTCTTTTTGTCACCCACAAGAAAACCCATCTGGCACAAGTTATACACCTTTGGAAATCCTAGTGTGAGATAGGTTGTTAGAGACTCGCTAGAGCATGGCAACGAAAGGTCACGAAGTGATGGTGAGCTGGGCTTTCCCCATGTGCAGCTCAGTGCTCTCAGGGACACTTGCAAGTTTTGCCATGTTGCAGAAGGCAGAACTGTGGGGCAAAAAAAGAAGAGGAAGAGACCTGAAAGAAAAGGGCGGGACATGGTGCTGGGAATGAAGGGTTCAGCAGAGAGTTGTAGCTCACATTCATGTGATGAAAAAGCCTGCGAAAAGGAGTCAGGAGAAGAGTTTCAGCCTGGAAGCTCGACGTAGAAGATGTATAGTATCAGAGATGTGACAGTCTAAAGTCCATTGGACAGAAATAGTTAAAGGGATATGTACTAAGATCATAGAGGTAACTTAAATTTTATCATTTCTAGTTTCTGAAGCGACTGATTTAGCAGCCTGTCTTTTTTTTTTGAGATTTTTTGTCTTTTTGTCCTGCAACGTACATATTTTGAACACTATGTAAATGCAACCAGAAGACACCACATTTTAGAAAAATGTTCTAAATTACTTTAAAATTAAGGCCTCAGTACTGATACTAACTCAAACAAATGATTACAGTATAAATTAAAGTTCAAGTGTTGAAAGAGTAATAAAGATTTCCTCTCTTCCTGACTGCAATGTAAGCACAGCTTGTACAGTTATAAAGTTGGCTTCTGAGCAGTTCCATGTGCAGATGTATTTACAGGTGCACACATACAGGATGTTAAGCATTGTAATCTTAAAATAAGATATCTCGCTCTTTCTCTCTCTCTCTCTACTCCCTGAAGTTAGTTTACTCTAAAGCAAGCTTTAGATTTAAGGCTTGCTGCTTCAGGTCTGCTGGTGCAGTAAGCATTCACAGCTTTTTTCAGACGCATGCACACCCAAATGTGTACTCACAGTCTCAGGTTCAGTAATATCCTCGTTCATTCCCATTTCTTTAAGGGCAGGAAATTATTTATTAGAATGAGACAGCTCCTCTGCAATAAAAATGAAGATATAAAGATAAAACGAGAAATCATGCTCATCTACTAAAGACCAAAATATGAAACAAAAAGCAACCAATTGCAAAATAACTACTTAGATCATGACAAAACATTTTTCATCCGTAGAATTGAATGTGTTTTACAAAAGTAGCTAGTATCTTTATGCTTATTTAAAAGCAGATAAACAGAAGGGCATATGGAGGTGAAATGGAAAAGGCCACAGCAGGCATGAGAAACTGGGAAGAAAACTCAGGGTGCAATCACTGAGTAATGCTGTCTTTTTAAAGTGGGGATTTAGATGTGTCAGCTGAGCATCCCTACCATCAACAGCAGAACAGCTCCCAGATGCAATGTGAGGTAAGGGATGTGCCTTGGAAAGAGCAGCTTCTCATCTGGGATTAGACAGGGACTAGAAAGTGCAGCCCGCATAACTCACAATAATCTCCAGGAGCAACTTTTTTGTATTTTGAAGAAACTCAGTAACAGCCGTCAGTTTGACAGCACTTTGGGGATGTGATGAAGCAGGTCAGGCTGCTGTCTACTGAGAATCCAACTGGCCTGTGGAATTTCAGGGTAAAACCACTGATGCTGATTGAGTGAAGAGCTTCTCTCAGTCAAGGACAAGACAAGAACTTTCTCATCTCTGTGAAGAGAGGTTAGCACATGTAAATAATACTTGTGTGTTAACTTGTCCATGCAATAAACACTACAAATCAGGCCAAGAATGATAACAATATTTATGTGTACACATACATACACAGTAGCATCTGCATGCAATAATTTTTATATGTGAGACTAAGAAAGATTTGTCACTCTAACCTGTTTCTTAATGGATCTTTATAGCATTAATAATGAAAATAGTAGTGGTTGATTTGTAATGACAATGTGCAGTGTAAGAAAGCATCCCTGTCTCAAAGAAGACAGAAAACCGAGACATATTGAAAGTTCCATACCGGAAGGGTTTATTTTCTCTTTTCCCCTTATCTTGTTCTACTATTTTTAGATACTCTTGCCTTAGGCCTCATCGAAAGAACAGGACAGGAGAACAGTTTTCATAGGCAAAACCTGAAGTTCCAGCTTCTAACCAGAGCTAGATTTATTTCACTAAAAATTTCACTAGCTGTAGTCATCAAGGGCTTGTTTTCTCACTCAGTGTTTGGACAAGCATCTCACACATTCTTCTAATTTCAAAAATCCCCAACGATGCAGCTTGGCAGCCTGATAAACCCCCAACCTATTCCTGCAGGCAGCTACCTTCAAGAGCCATCTTGCTGTTAATGATGACATCATCTTCCACTAGAAAAAAAATAAAAAACTCTCCATAATTTTTTCCTCGCTCCCTAAGACTGTGGTTTTCTTTCATTAGCATTTCTGTGTCCCACCTGCAATTAAATCATCTTGGCTTCCAAAGCCACATACTAGGGATGACATTTCTAACAATGCAGCAGCCTTTATAAACTGAAAACTGTCGTTGATAAGCATACCTTTATCCAAACCAACCATCGTATGTGTTAATTTTTCTTTTAAATCAAGCAACGATGAGGAGGATGACTCTCAGAAATGAGCAGGATAAAGCAGCACAGACTCTCCATGGCTCACTGTGGGACTTTAATCTTTTTTATGAGCTACAGTAGGTTGCAGGCAATGAGATTGCTACAAGTGTCAGTATGCTATTGCTTGTGTCTGAAAATTATTATTAACTCCATCTACCTGTCTAATTAGATAGTCCTTCCTCACAGAAATATGTCAAAGATTCATTTTCAGTAATGCGTTTTCTTTACAATATCCTGGGAAGGTAGTGAACCTTTGGCAATAAAACTGCCCCTTGCGGAAGGGTAGAAGTTGACAAGGTAAAGGCGTCACCCAAGGCCACAAAAGAAAATCTGTTGCCAAGCCAAAAGTTGAACCCAGGTCACTTGGTTATTAGTAGGTTATTTTGCAGATTGATCAAGTAATAGATATTTTCCAATTAAATTCAGTATACCTCCGTAACTGGAATTCCATACTGCAGTAAGTATGAGTTTTCAGCAGAATAGCATGTTTTCTGTGTATGTAAATTAGATGAGGTTTAAAACTAGATACCAGCTCAAAGATGGTGACTTTAAAAAAAAAAAAAGTAGTAAATATATTCCACATTTTCATTTTGCAGACTTAAAAGCAAGTTTGAGTAGTTCTGACAATGACCACGTAAGGGACAGATTGGATGGCTGAATGAATTTGACAGAGATGCTTTTGTGAGGCAGACAACAGAGAGGAGCCACAATCTGACTTCATTTCCATGTAAATAAATACCTGGTGACCAGAGGCAGAAAAAGAAAACTAGAAAAAAAAAAAGGTGTGTTAAAATATAATGTTTTGCAGTAAGCCAGGCCCTCTCAAAGCCTTCAAAACCAGGAGTCCAGGAGAAGTTCCTTTCTGGGCAGCAGCTGGTGATCTGACATAGCACCAATGCCCAGCTTTAATAGATTTAATTTACAATGAATGAGTCAACACCCAGATATGGCGTCATGAAGAAGGAGGGACCAGAAAGACCAATAACATATTTTATTAAAGAAAACCTCTATGCATGGCTGTAAAGGATCAGGGACTGAGGCATGATGAGATCCAAATAATCCCAAACAGAGGAGCTGTCAAGCAGAGGGAGAAAAAAGTATTTAGCTGGGCTGTGAAAGAATCGAAGAAAGAAGATAAGTGAGGGCAAATTCAACAGATGTGAGGGGAAATTAAGAAGGACGAAATATCTGAGAATGATATAGCCTGATAAGCACTCAGACTTCACAGTGAAAAGGACATCATATGAATATAGCTGGATTTTCAAACAAGCAACAAATTGTGGGAACAGAGGCGGAATAAAGCTACTAGACCTGTAAGTCAGGTCCCATTCCAAATCAGTAACTTTGTTAAGAATGATTTACAGCTTGACTTTTGTCCCAAACCGAGTATGCACCCAAGTATTTACTCGGCATGTGGATAACTGTGTGCTGATATTCTTGCCATCTTAAAGAATATGTGGTTCTCTAACCATATGTATGTGAAAATTTCTCATATGCAAACTAGACTGAACCATTAAACCCCTAAGGCTTTAGACAACTGTGACTTGTCATTTCTCTGTACATGTTAGAGTTTCTTTTTTTTTCCTTTTTGAAGTACTGTAGAAAATAGTTTTGTTATTTCTATTTCGAACTTCGCCTTGTTAAAAGTCTGCATTGACCCCTCCCCCAGAGAAAGAGCACAAGAGAACGAGCGTAGATAGAAGAGAGAAAATTCAATAAAAATCATTCCTTAACACCGCTTGAAGACATGCAAACTGTTTCTTACATACTTGTGAGGACATTTAACTTCTTCTTCTCTCAGAAGTTGTCATCATCATAGCAAAATACTTTTGGCTTTTATAAAACTCCCAGGATCTCATTCTCTCACTCAGGTCAATGACAGCTAGCCACATCCTGCAAAGAGAAGAACAGTACTATTCCTCTCCTATGGCTCTAGATCGGTGGACACAAGACCATTAACCACCACCACTTGTTTCATCCCAGAGCTGACAAATGCGCAGGTGGAGAGCCATGCTGCTGCAGTTCTGAAATGGTTTGTCTCTTCTGGGGTGTGACAGAAAGATGAAGATGGAAACTCCATTAAGTGCTCCTTCCTAAGAATTTGTGTTTGCCTGAAAGCCCTTGAATCCCCACTAATTGAAACTTCTGCATGGAGTTTCAAAGGCTGGGAAAAAACAAACCAACCAACCAATCCAAAAAAAAGAGCCTTAATGGTTAGCTTTGCAAAATGATAGGGGTCTTTAATTTTCATTGATTTGCAGAACTTAGTTTAATTTTGTATCTCAAAATGCTTCCTAGAATTACACATTATATATTTAAATAGGAATTGTGAGGAGGGCTAAGAATGAGAGAGGTTTAAAGCTGTGAGGCTGGTGAGGGAGAAGTCTCTGACTACTGTGCAAACGCTGGCCAGCAGCATGTGTTAATGTAGAAACTGATCCTGATAACACTGCAATAATCTTCATATCAAGATGTAATCTGATATTTCGTCTTCTACTGAAAGGAGTTCATTCTACTTAAACATCGACAGGTAAGTGTTGAGGTAAAATGATCCACAGAGATTTGGATTGGAAGCTCTCTTCCTGTGCAAACAACTGTCAGAGTTTGGGTTTTGACTTGCATTAGCTGGACTTTCCTCATCTTTTTTCCAGGTTTCCCATTTTGCTACAAAGTGCCACCTTCCCTTCTTGGACACTTGCTTTTAATAAGGCGTGGGATGTTTGTGTGTTTCTTTGAGCAAGATCTCAATGCTCAGAGGACTGGGCTACTGCACAAACAAACCTTATCTCAGCTCCCCACTAGTCACCTCTCAGTTCAGCTGGGAGTTACACAGAGCTTTTCCAATCGTTGTCACAGACTTGCACTTTACAGCAGCTCTCTTTTATTGTTTTTTTTTTCCTTTCTTCTCCTAGAAGGAAAGTGTCCCTAGCAAATATGGATTACTAACCCTCCTATGTTTTTTTTATCAAGTGGCTGTAGCATTAAGTAGAGAAGTTAGACCTGTCAGGTGACAACAGTTTTAATTAACCTTTGTCACCTTGACTATGTTAGGATACTAGGGAGAGGAAATTCAACTCATGCTTACCCTAATCTTGTGTGTCACACCTTTATGACAGTAGCAAACAGGGTTTGCAGTGAAGAGCAAGTCCTCTACCAAGCAGATAAATTCTTTGCCCAAGACTTAGAGTGAACTGGATCTCTTTGTCGAAGTATCTCTCGCTATCAGTGGATGTAATTGTGGAGATACATTTTAATTTTATTTCCTAGAGTTTGGAATGACTAGGATTAAAAAAGCAGGTGGAGCCCTGCCCCTGGAATTCACTTGTTAAAATTGGCAATAAATGTTGTTTTATGTAGTTTTACAGCTGCTCTGTCTCTTAATCCATTCACTCAGAAACAGCTGTTTACAGGAAAGCAGGATAGTCTGCAATATGATGCTGGATTTAACTGTTTGCTCTATCACAAATATCCTTGTGCATCACTAGTCAAATCACTTAGACTTTGTGTAAAACAAGGACAAGGACAAAACAAGGACAAATAAGAGTTCTTTATTTCTAGGAGGGCTGGTGGATACAAAAAACCTGATGTTTCATGAGATGCACAGGAATAGCTAGGATGTATTTCTCTCAAAGAAGCTAAAACAGGCAAAAGCAGTTTTTAAAAAAAATCACTTATGAGCAGTTCCAGCAGTTCTGCTGTCAGCAATAGCAAAGAAAAAGGTGCCTAAATGCACTAACACCCCCTTCATCCTCTTCCCTTCAGTTCATGACTGATGTGCATACGAAGATTCAGAGCTTTTAAAAGCATGGCAGGAGTAAGAGCCATTTCTGCTTCTTGTGCAGTGGCTTAAGATAGAATATTGGACTTCAGGGTTATCAGTCCTGCATCCTCAAGTCTGTTCCCTCCTTCATTTCATCTCCTCTCAGACTTCCCTTCAAGACACTGAGTTGGTGTCTGCCTCAGCCTGGCACATCATATTTTAGTCTGGGACTTCCCAGACCCAAACATTTGCATGGAAAGAACATAAATTGAGCAGTCTGCTCAACTTCTCGCTAGACTTACTGTATACACGCAGTCTTTCTCTGTAGGAGCAATAGTGTCTGTAAGACCACAAAATTAGAAGATATCTAAGGGCCACCTGTACAGCCTTTCACCATCGCAGAAATACACCTTTCTGTCAGAGCTGCTATGCCTCTTCAGCACCAACCTTCCAGAAATCCCAAATAGTCAAAATCCTCATATTTTGTCCAATGCAAAGAAAGAGGATTTGGCTGGGAGCATTCAGTTACACAGCTGTCACACAGCAGGCACATTTGGCTCTATCATTCCTCTTATTTAGTTAATCTTTTTGTTTCCTGGGTTGAGGACCAATAATGTCTGCCTCGAAAAGATGACTACTTCTTAAGTTCCTTCCATCTCCAAAGGTCAAAAATTATGTACTAACTTTAGTTTCATTGACTTTCTTGATTGTGTGAAATTCTCTGATCACCTACCCTCATCCCCAGGAACCTTTAATGCTATGTCTTCCCTCATATCTATACTCTTCTTTGCCCTTAGAAATCAGTTCATCTTGCTTTCTCCAGGTCCTTCCAAAAGACAAAAGTTTGGTTGATAAGCCATAAATGTAATGATATGTAGTTAACTTTCCTTTCCATGGAAAAACAAAACAAAACACCTTTCCCTGAGCTAAAGTTTTTATTTCTCGATAGATTTTTCTCAAACTGTTTGAGACTTCAGTTCAGATGGGAGAATCTGGGCTTGAAACATTTCCCAAGGTAAACCTCTATTCATTTTCACTGCCACCTGCTATTTCCCCATGGTGCACAAACAGTTACATATTAAAAACTCTAACTGTATCTAGAGAAGATGAATTGGCATGGGATTATATGGCTGAGGCCCTGATTCAATAATGAACTTTCCCTGTTCCACATCAAAATACTAAATAAGTAAATATATTTTTGTAGTTGTTTCTAATCTAAAAGAAAAAATCACTAATATTCTCTGTGCTAGATTAACTGTCAAAACTAAAGTAAAAAGGACGCTTTTCAGTGGGCTGTGAGAAGAAGTTATGAACAACCAAAGAGTTTGGAGATGGTTGGCGTCCTTCCTTTGACTAATGAAAGTCTGCAACTATTGAAAAATCAGTAAAATTCTGGCAGGTTGACACAGATCTGTGTCTACAGTATTTTAAAGTATTTATGGGACACCGGAATTCCTAGTTTTCATAACTGAAACAGCAGCTTAAGATTTTGTGGCAGAGTATACACCTGATTTAGCAATGTATTTAATCCTATTTATATCTCTTTTAGGTATATGAATAATGCAGATGAATCAGGGAGATTATGACTATGTTTAAGGTTCAATGTGTATTTTAACCAAATCAGTTAACTACTCACTGGATCAGGACCTATGTGAAAATGGACTAGACTGTTGAGGTTTTCTTGGTTTAAAAAAAAAAAGGAGGAATCAGCAGGGAAAGGCTGGCTTACCTCTTGCAGCCTCCAGGTAGAACTTGCTCTGGAACACAACAGAGTTCATGCACTAACCTTCTGGGAAAGATAAGGAGCAATAATCCTACAAGAAGGAAAAAAACCCTCCATGTATATTTCTGAAACATCACATTTTCTTTTCATTACCTTTGTTTTTCAGTATTTTTAAAATTCATGAATTTAATTAGGAAAAAATCTTCTTCGTCTATGATTTTTTCTTCATAAAATGTGGATTTCTGAAGCTGAATCACTGCTGCTATTTAATATCTCAAGACACAGTGTAAATCCACTCATGACACATTTGTTGATTACCTCATCAAAAAGTAACTAAAAAGAAAAGCAATAAACAGCTCTCTGTGAACACAAGAGATGTAAAAAATGCCCATAGGAATATTGTATATGTGAAGAATAAAATCAACATATGTTCTTTTAACTCTCTTTCATACTAATAATCAAAGGATTATCCTAATAAAGCAAAACCCTTAGCTGTCTTTCAATTCACATCATTTCTCTGCCATGTTAGACAGAAAGCAAAGGACAGATGTTAGCAACCACTCCTTAGGAAGACAGTATGTTGCATTTATTTTATACTTTCATGAGCGTTTCTAAATTGTAACCCATCCACCCACCTTGTACTCCACTCCTTAGTCAGTATCTCTTCAATTTGGCCAGCAGGATGCTATGGAACAGAGTGTGTAGAAAGCTGTGCTAAATGACATGTACTTGCAAACAACATAAACTTCTTTCCTTTCATCCACACCAGTCATTCCATCGCAGAAGGCACAATTTGTCCCTGGTAAATCCATGCTGGCTTCTTCAAATTACCTTCTAATACTTTGTGTGCCTGGAAAGAGCTTCCATCAGGACACTGTCTACAACCTTCTAGAGGCTGCGGGGAGGCTGACTAGCCCGTAGCCCAGACTGTCCTTGTTATTGATACAAAAAAATCGGAGATCTCCAAACCCCCTTGCTTTCTAACTTTCCTCACCGAAGTGGGAAGCTAGGTGCGGCTGGGTAAGGAGTCCGAAAGAAAACTCAATAACACCAGAGTGTGTTATTAAGCAGGCATTCTTTATTGCAGCGCTGGGCAGCACTGGGGATTACCCACCATGAGTGCTCCACCGATTTTGCAGATTTTCAGAGATTATATACCATAAAGTTATACATAGTCATAAGATTCCCAATAACTCATTTGCATAGTCATGAGATTTCCTGGAACTCATTAATATATGTAAATGTCCGTTCCGCATGCGCAGTCGTTTTCTCTGGTGGTCGTCAGGGGTCTTCAGATGAAGGCTTATAGTCTTCCTCGCTGTGTTCGCTAACTGACCCCTGCTTCTGCGCAAACTCAGTCCAGGGATCACGTAGGTCACGTAGGCTGTGTCCTTCAAGGCAGCTGTTGCAACTCCCTTATCTTTAGGTTTCTGTGCCTCTGTTTTCCCAAGGCCAAGTTGTCTGAAGTGAAATACAGCCATCCTAATTAGAAACTATCTTTTCAAGGCCCAGTTGTCTGAAGTGAGATATACCCATCTAAATTAAAAAAAAGGCTCCCTTTGTTTATTTATATAACTAGGTTAGTCGAATGTCTAAGGTATTTACAACATCCTCTTTGTTCTTGGGGCCCTCAACCGTTTCATTCCCCCCTTTACTTCTTACTTGTAAATTCTTTTACAAAGGTTCCAAGTTTTCGTATTTCATTACCTTAGGTAGGATCCAAATTTTCATAGCTAATTTCTTCAACCTATACCATAAAACGCAATTGAAAGCTATTAGTACAATGACAAACACTAACAATATCAGAGGTGGTGTCAAAAACAAAACCACAATATAGTCATTAACAGTCTCAAGTTAACTTTACGGATGTGGGTTCTGTGAGCTGGGATTTCCATGGTCCTTCGGGTGCCTTCTTGATTCTCAAGTAGGGATCCAGGCAGTGTGTTTCTCAAGCCTGACCGCTGTGTAGGTCGTGAGCAAAACTTGAAAAGGGTTGCTCCATTTCTATTCGAGAGGGTTACCTGAAATATTTTTAACATAAACCCAATTCCCAGGTTTAAACAAATGCACTGGTGGCTATAAACCATTCATAGGTTTCCTTTAAACTGGTCAGCAAAGTATATGGGTTTTCCACTATTGGATACAAACCTTTAACTATCTGATTTATTGTTCACAAATCCTGCACCCATCGATAAGTTTTACCAGCAGGTTTTTTAACAGGTAAAATAGGTGTGTGTTATACTCTAAAGAGCATTCAATCAATAATCCAAATCTCATGGCATCCTTGTCAGGGTCCGAGTCAGATTCTGGGCTCTGAGAAGGTTCTTTGTGATCCCAGAGAGTGACATTAAGGCATAAACAAGGTCAGATGTTGCCACTCAGACCACTTTGTTGAATGAGACGGCAGAGAGAAAACGAAGCGATAGGAAAGGTAGGAAGTGAGAAGAGAAAACTAAGCAGAAGAGCAGAGAGAGCAGCAGGGTTAGTCACCACCACAGATCCAGCGGTGTGCTGTCGGTCCTCGTTCCTCAGTGAGGGGGGGTGCACAGATGAAGAAGCAGCAGAAGTAGGCACCGCTCGAAGGAGGAGGGAGGCAGCAGCAGGGGGCAGCAGCAGCAGCAGCAGCAGCAGGGGGAAGCAGGGAGGCTGTAAGGATCCTGAGACTGGTCCATGGAGTCGTGTCGTCCAATGGGCGTGTGTCTCCATGTAGGTCTTCTCCAATGGATGCGTGTCCACAGGCCTCGGTAACAGAGCTTGTCGCTGGCAGATAGAACATGCCGCACTTATCCCAAAATAACTAAACGCACCTGCTGTCTGCCCCAAAGAGTCCATTTTATGGTCCTCCACACCACCCCGTGGCTCAAAGTTTGTTATGTCGTCTCCGATCGCTGTCTTCGGGATCCCGTGGTGGTGGGAGAAGGAAAGGATAATAAAGTAGGAAAAGAGCATTTGAACTTCCTAAAATGTAAGCAATCAACAAATTCAAACAATTTGTACAACAATGGCTTCGGTTGGTGTATTCAATGCCACCCGGTGATTAGGTAGGTCAGACAGAAATAAATTCAAACAAAATTAGTCTTTAGACCTTATAGCTTTTTCAAACAGAAAGTTGTAGGCAAACATATTATTTATCTCTCTCATGAAAGTTATTATTGAATAATGTGGCAGCCCTCCTAGGAAATTTGTATTTTAACAATAAAGAAAACTTAAAATATTGTTCCACCCAACAAACAAAACAAGACAGGCTTATGTAGCGCATGGACAGCTTTGTCCACCACCTTGATATGTACATAGTAATTATCTTAACAATATCTTAACAATCTAAAGAGCAACAATTCAAAGAGAACAGAAACTTAACAATATCTCAACAATTGAAAGAGAATAAAAACTTATCTCAGGCCATGTTGAAGGTTTATGGCTCTGGGGGATCAAAGAAGGAGGTGATTGTCCACAATTGCAAACACAAGGCCAATGACAATTACAGGATAAATCATAATCATAAAAAGACAGAAGATTAAGTATTCCAATAATGATTAAAGTAATAATTAAAAGGAAGAGTGCGACCAGAATCATAATTGCAGCTCCTGGTGCCAGCCACATTCTGTCCTTGTTAATTCTTACGATTCGTTTGGCTATTCACAGATGAGTTTGCCGCCTGCGTCGCGATCGGGGGACTGGTGGTCACGCTGCCCTGGTCTGCTGGAGTTGGGGTCTGCATACACTGTAGGGAAATAGATTTCCACACCCCCAACCCAATAAGGAATGTTCCAGCACCTTCTCCTGGAAGGGCTGGAAGGCGCATGTGTGGTTTTGGGAAAAATCTGTGCAATGAGATCTAACAGATATATTATTTAGATATGTCTTTTATGTCTAGCAATGTTACTTTGATCACCAAGGATACTTGCAAGTATAGGACCCTGACAATCAGGAGGATCTGTATTCTACTAATGTAATACTCTGTTGACCTTTTACCAACTTATATAGATCCACATCATTTATTCACTTCCACACATTCTGATTTCTTTCAGCTTATGTATTCATTTCACTCAAAGCTATCAACTTGTAGTGCATTTCTTGGTTGGTTGAGCAACACAACAGACAAAACAAAACAAACAAAAAAAACCCCAATTTGGTAAGGTAGTTGATGTTTTTCATAGTATTGGAGACTAAAGCTTCAATATTCACCATTACTAGAAAGTTCAATAATTCCTTGTTTTGATGACAAACTAAAAATTGTCCATAAAGCAGAAGGGTCTTCACAATTATGATGATTCTGCCAATAGTTACAAAGATCCTCTTTTCTTTCAAATAACTGTTTATGTAAGATGCAGTTATAGCCCGCTTTGGTTGTCTGCTTTTTGGGCCACCCTGAGACCAATTTCTCTAGCCTGTCTGTGGGTAACCCATCCATGAGATCCCTAGGGACACCTTTCTGACGCCCCAGAGACCATAAGATGTTTCACCTATTTGGTATGTTTCTCCCACCAGGAGATCTAGGGGGAGGGAACCCTGTGCAGCTGCCGGGGGATTTTATCTCAGTACGCCACAAGCCCTTTGATTCCGATCTCGCCGACGAGGTGTTAACTGGGCCATATTTTTGCCCACAGTTAATCAATTCCTGAACTATTTCCCCCACGTCCCCACCTTTTTCCCCTGGGTATAGCGATCCGGGGTTACAGCTCCGGTTAAAGCAGCTGTCACCCGTGCACTCTGAAGAAAGAAAAAAAATCGGCAATAGGTTTTCCAATACACAAACGGTTTCACTACAAAACCCCAGACCATAAGCAATCTTCCACAGAAATCCTAATGCACAAACAGGTTTCACACAAGATCCTAGTTATCAAGCAATTTTCCACACAGAATTCGGATGCACAAGTTACACAATCCAGGCACACAAGCCACAAAGTTCTGATGAAGTTCTGGTCTACAAACACAACAAGCAGGGGGGTAATCGTCTCAGGGAGGCGGCACGTAAATCTTCACAAGGCTCTGGTTAAATAGGGATTTTCGTCACACAACCCCCACCCCAATTGTCCCTGAGAGGCACACACAGAAAACCGAACTCCACACACAAGAACTCCCATCCCTTACATCCCTGAGAGGTGAACACATAATACAGACACGCGATACAGATCAGACCTATCCAGGGTACACAGGAGAAACGAGGCAAAGTTAAAGCAGATTAGAAGCACAAGGCAAAGTTAAAGCAGGCGAAGGGCTCAAGCTGAAGTTTAAAGTGGGCTGGAGGGCGACACTGTCGCTATAAGGGATCCTGCCGAGTACACAAGTCCTCTATAACACTTTTCACTCCTCGCCTATCTTCCAGTTTCAGGGGATATTGTTTTATCCTAACAGGCCGTGTTCTCTCTTTAAGTTTAACAACAAACCATTCTGCATTTTTAGCTTTTCCAGGCATTCCTGAGGCCCACACTCCTGGATATACCTGGTCCTTTATTTCGTGTATAATTTCTTCTTCCCTAATTTGGGGTTCAGTGAGAGCCAAACAAAATTTCAATGTGATTCTTTTCTGGTATTTTAACTCAATTTCTCCATTTTTAAATTTTATCTCAGCATTCAATTGTTCTAATAAATCTCTTCCCAAAAGTGGTCTAGGAGCATCAGGCAGGTAGAGAAATTTATTAATTCCTACACTTTACCCAATTTTGAATTCTAATGGTTTCAAAAGAAAGCTTTCTCAACCTGCCCAGCTGCTTCCACAATGTTAACATTTTGTTTGCTTGTTGACAATAAGGTCTGATTCAATACTGAAAATGTGGTACCTGTATCTACTAGAAATTCTACAGTTTTTCTTCTTTCCCTAGCTGCATTTTTACCAAGGGTTCTGCTAGGGAAGAATCTCCTCATTCCAGTCAGTCAGCTCCTGTGTCAGTAACCATTACCGATTTCAGTTTGAGACAATCCTTTTTCCAATGCCCCATCTGTTTACAATACACACACTGATCTTTTCGGGAGGGGTGTATTTCCCCTCGGTGGGGCACTTGCACTTCGTCTCACAGCGTTAGTGTTATTTCCCGGTAAGTTCCAGAGGGTCTCTGGCCCCCCCCGCGGTGCGCAGAGCAGCCGCTGCAGCACCGGCAGCCGCTGCGCCCTCGCTCTCCCCCTCCGAGTCTCCCCACTCCGATACGCCTGCCATGCAGTCTCCAGCAACCTCTCTAAATCTCTCGCAGCCATTCCTTGCACTTTCTGTAGCTTTCTCCTAATATCATCTGCCGATTGTCCCAAAAACAGAGATCCACTGTTCCCGGCAGAATTCCAGCCAGAATCAGAGCCTGCACCTGGGCTCTGGTCACTTTCACAAACACCACATCCAACATTGCACTCACATCCTCCCAGTCAGGATCCTGGGTTTTCACAATTAGTTCAAATCCTTTAGCAACCTTTTCAGGATCATCCCGATAATTCCCAGCAGCATCTCCTTCTCTATCCCCTCCTCTAATCTTTCATTCTGTGCACCAACCTTTAAACACTTTTGTACAATGCTACAAGCCAAGCAACATCCTTTTAACCTCCCATTTTTTCTTTTTTTTATTACATTTTTTATTCACTTTCTTTTTTTATTTTTTTTTTTTCCTGTCACCAGGACCATAGGGTCCTGGGGTGCTAAATTAATTCCACATTCCTTTTGTCACTCTGGGTGATTCCACAGAGTAAAGAACATATCTGCATAACCCACTTCATTCCATTTTCTTTCCCTTCTTAAAAATAACATAAGTTGTAACAAAGTGTTGTAATCTAAAGTTCCATTAACAGGCCATTTTTCTCCATCATATAACTTGTGTAAAGGCCATCACTGATTGCAATATTTTATCAGAGTCTTACGACTCGCACTTCCTCCAGGTGGTCCCCAATATCTTTCCAGCGAGCCAAAACGCAGCCCAAAGGGCTCCTTTTCAAAACTCCACTCTGTTTATTTCCCATTTAAAATTTATAAAACACAAAGACAGGGGCTGGGGCCCGAACACTCTCTCTCTCTCTCACACACACACACACACAGACAACAATTAACAATTACTATAGCCACAGTATTTCAGGTTCCCACATTTATCAATCACTTTGTCCTTCTCCGGCTGTTTCCCTCGCAGGATAACAGAACCGCGGATCCAGGCTCCTCACTCGCTTCGTACTTATTTGTACGTTTCACTCACACAATCACACAAATTCAGATAGATACAAAGTCAAGTTACAATAAACAAATTTTTCCTCTGAACATTCACTCGCCCCCCCACCAAACCTCGGGGAGACCAACAAAGGTACAGAGATTACAAAGTTAACAACAGCAGCTGCTACTCCCCAGATGACAAATGTCGACATAGGTTATTCAAAGATGTTCAGATACGCGTATACCAAACACATACGTATTACTACGCATATGTAAACCAAATGCCACCCGGCGGGGTTCTCACGAACCGCGACTTATGAGCAGCCCCAAATACAAATGCACAAACAAACGATCGCACTAACCAGAAGATTAATACGAATCGTACATCCAAATGTCAAAACCAAATACAAATGCACAAACAAACGACTGCATTAACCGGATGATTAATACAAATCGTACATGCAGATGTATGCCACCCGGCGGGGTTCTCACGAACCGCGACTTATGAGTAGCTCCAAATGACCGGTCCCCAAAACAGAAACAAAACCAAACCAAAACAAAACAAACAAACACAGAAAGAATGCCTTTTCTTACCAGTGGTCCTTGTCTGTCCCTGCACGGATCGGCAGAATCGGAGAGTCCCTCCAGAGAAGTCTCCGGGGCCGGCCAAGGGAGTCTCCGACCCAGGGGTCCTGCAGCCGGACAGAGAGTCTCCTGGCTGGCTCGCCAAAACTGATACAAAAAAATCGGAGATCTCCAAATCCCCTTGCTTTCTAACTTTCCTCACCGAAGTGGGAAGCTAGGTGCGACTGGGTAAGGAGTCCGAAAGAAAACTCAATAACACCAGAGTGTGTTATTAAGCAGGCATTCTTTATTGCAGCGCTGGGCAGCACTGGGGATTATCCACCATGAGTGCTCCACCGATTTTGCAGATTTTCAGAGATTATATACCATAAAGTTATACATAGTCATAAGATTCCCAATAACTCATTTGCATAGTCATGAGATTTCCTGGAACTCATTAATATATGTAAATGTCCGTTCCGCATGCGCAGTCGTTTTCTCTGGTGGTCGTCAGGGGTCTTCAGATGAAGGCTTATAGTCTTCCTCGCTGTGTTCGCTAACTGACCCCTGCTTCTGCGCAAACTCAGTCCAGGGATCACGTAGGTCACGTAGGCTGTGTCCTTCAAGGCAGCTGTTGCAACTCCCTTATCTTTAGGTTTCTGTGCCTCTGTTTTCCCAAGGCCAAGTTGTCTGAAGTGAAATACAGCCATCCTAATTAGAAACTATCTTTTCAAGGCCCAGTTGTCTGAAGTGAGATATACCCATCTAAATTAAAAAAAAGGCTCCCTTTGTTTATTTATATAACTAGGTTAGTCGAATGTCTAAGGTATTTACAACATCCTCTTTGTTCTTGGGGCCCTCAACCGTTTCATTATCTTTTTTAAAAGATGGGCAGGATTTCAGCTACACACTTTATAAGATTTCCAAACTCACACACTGGTGCACTACAAAGTTACCTTTTTTTCCCCCCACCCAGTAAAACAAAATATTTGCTGTGCTTATATTGAAGTTAGACATTACAATACTTATTTCCTCATGTTGTTACTCTTCTTATAGAAATAAACAAAACTTTTAGCTAGTTCTCTCAAAAAAACAAAAATGGTTTCTGGTTATATGCTTACTATTGCTAAGAGCCAAGTAGAAACAAGAAACAGTTGAATATGAGTCAGTACTGTGCAGAAAGTCTGATACTTTTCTGAAACATGGGACTTTTACAGTGTGCTTTGAGCAACAGCGCAGCTCACATGCTTCATGGCCAGGACTTCTGTAGGCAGAATATTCATTGCCATGTGCCACATGGTTCATGCACATTGCATATGTGAAGTTCCAGAAAGAAGCACGATAGGGAAATGTTGCTTGGACATCAGTGGTACCTTAAAGTATTGTCATCCAGGACTGTGGAATCTCCATCCCCTAAGGGATTTTAGTAGACAATTGTTAGTCAAACGCCTCTCAGGGATGGTGGGTACATTCAGGTTAGGTACGGTAGACCCTGAATTAAGGCTCAGAATTAGAAGACCTATTGAGTTCCCCTCCAATGGAATTTTGCTTAATCACCAGTACCCAGCCATGAGATTCGGTGGAAAAAAGGAAATTAAGAGACATGACAAGAAATTACCCACTTCCATTTCAGTTAGTGCAACAATCCCCGACTTAGTGTTCATAAATGATGTGTTTCAGGTAAGATGTAAAACCTAGATCCTAAATTCATGAATTTAGCAATTTCCTCAGAGAACTGTTTTTATTTTCCAAAAGATTAAATCAACTCCTTCTCCTATCAAGTCCCAGTTTCTGTCACTCAGAGTTTATTTGTCATATGCAGCTACAGTTGGACACTCTGTTCTTTCTCCTTTTCAGTCATAAACCGTTTGCTCTCTTAAACATCTCCTGCCTTTCAGAGAGTCATAAAGTAATTGCTCAATTGACTTTATTTTAGAGGGGATGAAGTGATTCTCTTCAGGTTGAAAGGAGCTTTGAGAAGACAAAGTGATGTTATTCTACAAACAAAGGAGATAGATGACAGTGTTAGCAGACAAAGGAATAAGTGGCTCCAAAATCTGATATACTTTATGCCCATCATGCACTGAGACATACACTAAGGGTACAAATCCAAGCATACCAACACTACAGCAAAAGGTGTTAACTTACAGTTTTCTGGATGTTACAAAACTTCAGTTAGGTCTCAGAACAAGATGTTTTATTTATATACTGAACTTCACTGTGGACCAGTCAATGTGCATCAGTGGTATCATGGGTGAGGTTTTGTAACAGTGAAATGTACTTCTGAATCTCTTTGGGTTTTAATGCTCATTGACTTGGACAGGTAATCAATTGCTGCATCTCCAAAGGCCCATAGATATTGACTTTGGTCTCCAAAAGACTTTATAAAGAGTCATTTGGGGGATACTTTCTCTTCATATTGAATTGTGGACCATTAAATCTCTTTAGTAAAATACTGGAACAAACACTAGATGTCATTGCTCCTTCTACATTTTTAAATAGGACACAAATGCTCCTGGCTGAAAGATGAGGTTCCTAGAAGGACCCCAGCTTGTTCTTTTCTCTGGCAGATTCTTTACATCATTGTAGATTTTATTTCCCCTACAGACAAAATGCATTAGTTTTACAATATTCTGCTTCTCCCACAAGACAATAACACAGGTACCTACTTAGTATTAGGCATGGATCAACTGTGCAAATTCTAGAGAGAAAGGAGGAGGAGGCAATCGATTAATTTGATATTATCTCTTGGTTTCATGCCTACACATTTGATAAAGGACCTGGGGATGAAAAGAGATGGGAAAATCTTATTTTAAACAGTGGCTTTTTGTTACGTTACCTACTATGCATCTGTACAGAAGATTAGATTATTTTTTCCCTCTGCTGAAAAATGAATGATACTAACGGAATCTACAGGATTAATAAATGAGGATGACTCCACTTGCTTAGCAGTAGCCAATACATTGGAATTCCTGCCATTTTGCCAGATCATTTCTATGAACTGTCAGAGTTTGCTACTGTCTAAGTAGCAAACTAGTACCAAACATTCTAAGTAGCAAACACAACTAAAACACACTTTTTCAAAAAGGAAGTAGTGTTTAAAAAGAAAAATGTAGTAATGTGGCAATGTAGGCTGTAGTAAAATTTTGTGGCTCATTAATAGTTCTTAGGGTCTTCTATACGAACAAGGTTAGGCATTATAACATAGACAACATGACTGCTATGTAAATATTTTAGGTAAGTATACTAGCTATATTTTTTGTGTATGCAATGCATTTACTGTCACATATTTATCATGTTCAAGATCATACATCCTACTAGATATTTTTACTTCAGTAAAAAAATCAATGATGTGCCTCAAAATCCTCTAGACCTCCAGTTTATGCTTGCAAGTCAGCATCTTCCATGTGTACTTAGCCCTCCCACCACCTGACACTGCCCTTCAGCTTCCACACTGAGCCAAGTCCTGCAGCAAGGCAATATTTGTGAGGTTCAGGACACGAGCCTCTGCACCATGAGCCAGACAGGGGTGAGGAAGCCAGATGTGTGTCAATGACACTGTGTCAGGCAGAGAGTGTAGCCCTGGTTTATCAGCCTGTTCTTGGTACTTCCTAGCCCTCCTGGCTTCTTTGAGACCAATACCAGGTATAAACATCCTGCACTACATTTGCCTGCACTATCCTTTCCAGGCACAAGACCCAGGAACTCCTGCTGCCCCATGAAAGTCTAGAAGTTGGCCTCAGAATATGCAGAGGTACTCCCTGCTCCAAAATTAGCAAGGTGGTACTAGTGCCACGGGTAGATGCTAATTCAGTGGAAGGGGCAGAGGAAAGTGTGTTGGAAGTAATGGGTTTCACAATGGGCACTGAGACCTTCATGCATTGTAAAGTCCAAAAATGTTATTTTATTATCAGGAATAAAATTCCTTTGTCATACTGAATTTACACTGGCTTCAAACAGGCAGGCTGTTGGGAAGGGGAGTCCCTGTTTAGCAGAAGAGACATGATGTCTGTAACATTGAGAGACTAAAAAATGTAGATAGGTAGATCAAAAGGCAGATAGGCAGGCAGGCAAGCAGGGAGAAAAATGGAAAGACAGTTTGACCTGCCTTTCTGTCTATCAGTCCAAGTATTTAGAACCCACATTAGAGTATATTTCCACAGATGTTAATCCAAATATGACTCCAAGAAAATTAATAAACAAAGAATACTCTTACCTCATCAGGATGCATCCCTAGAAGTACAAGATCAGCAGCCATCTCTGCCTGCAATCCCCATCTGAGACTGGACTTCAGTCCCCGGATCCCTTCATCACCAGTAAGGTACATTGCTGCAGACAGTTAAGATGCACACAATGCTTCCTATTGCACATCCGAGAAAAATGAAAACAAAACCTCGCAAAACCTCTGACCCTCAGTTCTCGGTCAAGAAAAGCTTTGTGTCCTCACCCATATCTCCTAGCCTCTGCTAAATCTCTCCTTCCATGCTGCTCCCACTGCCTTGGCCTTGGGAAGTGACGTGGTTTTTACAGGGATTTGGAGGTATGCCATATGCCAGACCTGTGATCTTCATCAGCTGCATAAAGTCCAGGAGAGAAAAGACCTTTTGTTGGGAATACTGCAGAGCCTAGAGCCCCTTTTAATCCATAAATAAGATTTGTAATGCCGCACTGAGGACAGACAATGAAAATGCCCTGATTTTAGGTATTAAAGTACTTCCAAAAAATACATCCAAGGAGATTTATATACACTGAATAATATACGTCTTCCTCGTAACAAGCAGCATAGCAAGTGAATAAACTTATCATCACTCCTATTACCAAGTTATTTGTCTCTCTGGTGTTTTTATCTGGTAGCATTTGGATTTTTTATTAGTGC
The DNA here is from genome assembly GCF_013368605.1 of Nyctibius grandis. NCBI lineage: Eukaryota > Metazoa > Chordata > Aves > Nyctibiiformes > Nyctibiidae > Nyctibius > Nyctibius grandis. The sequence continues at coordinate 33,125,289 of NC_090658.1, forward strand.
CTCCCTAACCTTACTTCACAGGTATTTTTAATCTTGGAAGTTATGCTGGTTTTGGTTAGCCATTCTGCCTACTAAATTTACGTGTATGGTCAAAGGTGATTTGTGATCTCAGTGCCTGAAGTAATTTCTTATTCTTCCTGTCTCTGTATCTTGTTTTGTGGCCCTTTCATCTCTGCTTGTACACTTTACCTGTTCCTTCCAAGTTCAGAGCACCTTGTCTTTTCTCCAGCTGCCCTGTTAACTTTCTCCATAAATCTGACACCTTAGATTTGCCAAAAATTTTGCCTCATGGACCTCTGCCACTTCAGGTTTTCAGACTCTCCCCTGTAGTTGGAGAACTGAAGCAATTCAAAGCATGGCTGAGGGAAGTAGAGCCGCAGTTCAGTTTCCCTCACTGTATTGGTAAGAAACAAAATGATTTGCTGCCACACAGTGCAGGGAAAATCCATGCTGGATACAAGAAACAGCAGCAGACAGAGAAATGTTTAAATGTACTTTTACCCAGAGAACATCAAAGTCTTTTTACCGCCCTATCTTTCTGCTTCCTTCCACACCCTCAGAGCTGCTCACTTATATGCGCCTGTCTATTCATTAACATCTAATTAAGGCATACATCTGCTGCAGCTTTACATCAGCGTTGCATTCCCCCACACTAAAAACGCCTGGAGCGTTCTGTCTTTTCGTCATATTTGTTTCTGGTATGCTAAGAGCAAAAAAAGCTTTTTCATGCTGATTGACAAACAGAGGGAAAACAAACTCTGGGTTTTGAAGAGGATGAAAGGGCAGAATATGCTGCTCACCCCAAAACAATCTCTCCTCGGGGATGTGTCCCAGAGAGGTGGGGAGGTTTATTTTAATTAAAGGAGCAATGAAGAGAAAAGAGTATCAAAGCCGTAGAAATGACTATGAGGAGAGAAATTGGGTAAAAACAGAGATTTTGTCTTTTTTTTTGCCATGGGAAGAAGTTCCACTCTATCACTTTACCTCATTTATTCATCTGCTTGTTTCCAGCCCATTTCTACATACCCAAAAGTTAAGCCAATCACAGAATCACAGAATCACAGAATGTTAGGGATTGGAAGGGACCTCGAAAGATCATCTAGTCCAATCCCCCTGCCGGAGCAGGATTACCTAGATCATGACACACAGGAACGCGTCCAGGCGGGTTTTGAATGTCTCCAGAGAAGGAGACTCCACAACCTCTCTGGGCAGCCTGTTCCAGTGTTCAGTTACCCTCACCATAAAGAAGTTTTTTCTCATATTTATGTGGAACTTCCTGTGTTCCAGTTTGCACCCATTGCCCCTTGTCCTGTCAAGGGATGTCACTGAGAAGAGCCTGGCTCCATCCTCATGACACTTGCCCTTTACATATTTATAAACATTAATGAGGTCACCCCTCAGTCTCCTCTTCTCCAAGCTAAAGAGACCCAGCTCCCTCAGCCTCTCCTCATAAGGGAGATGTTCCACTCCCTTAATCATCTTTGTGGCTCTGCGCTGGACTCTCTCTAGCAGTTCCCTGTCCTTCTTGAACTGAGGGGCCCAGAACTGGACACAATATTCCAGATGCGGCGTCACCAGGGCAGAGTAGAGGGGGAGGAGAACCTCTCTTGACCTGCTAACCACACCCCTTCTAATACACCCCAGGATGCCATTGGCCTTCTTGGCCACAAGGGCACACTGCTGGCTCATGGTCATCCTGCTGTCCACTAGGACCCCCAGGTCCCTTTCCCCTACGCTGGTCTCCAACAGCTCTGTCCCCAACTTGTACTGGTACATGGGGTTGTTCTTGCCCAGATGCAGGACTCTACACTTGCCCTTGTTATATTTCATTAAATTTCTCCCCGCCCAACTCTCCAGCCTGTCTAGGTCTCTCTGAATGGCTGCGCAGCCTTCCGGCATCTCAGCCACTCCTCCCAGTTTTGTGTCATCAGCGAACCTGCTGACAGTGCACTCTATTCCCTCATCCAAGTCATTAATGAATATATTGAATAGTACTGGTCCCAGTACCGACCCTTGAGGGACTCCGCTAGATGCAGGCCTCCAACTGGACTCTGTCCCATTGACCACCACTCTCTGGCTTCTTTCCTTCAGCCAGTTCACAATCCACCTCACTATCCGATCATCCAGACCACACTTCCTCAGTTTAGCTGCGAGGATGCTGTGGGAGACCGTGTCAAACGCTTTACTGAAATCGAGATAGACCACATCCACAGCTTTACCATCATCTGTCCACCGGGTTATGTCCTCATAAAAGGCTATCAAGTTGGTTAAGCATGACTTCCCCTTGGTGAAGCCATGTTGAGTGCCCCTAATGATCCCCCTATCCTTGATGTGCCTAGAGACAGCACCAAGAACAAGTTGCTCCATCACCTTTCCAGGGATGGAGGTGAGGCTGACCGGTCTATAGTTACCCGGGTCCTCCTTCTTGCCCTTTTTGAAGACTGGAGTGTCATTCGCTTTCCTCCAGTCCTCAGGCACCTCTCCCATTGCCCACGACTTAGCAAAGATGATGGAGAGTGGCCTAGCAATGACCTCCGCCAGCTTCCTCAGCACCCGCAGGTGCATCCCATCAGGACCCATGGATTTATGGACGTCCAGATTGCTTAATTGGTCCCTGACCCAGCCCTCATCAACCAAGACAGATTCCTGCTCTATCCTGACTTCCTCTGGGGCCTCAGGGGTCCAGGGCTCCTCAGGACAGCCTCCAGCAGTATAGACAGAGGCAAAGAAGGCATTCAGTAACTCCGCCTTCTTTTTATCCTCTGTCTCCAGGACCCCCACCTCATTCATCAGTGGGCCTACAGTGCCTCTAGTGTTGGCTTTACCTGCAATGTATTTGAAGAAGCCCTTTCTGTTGTCCTTGACCTCTCTTGCAAGGTTTAATTCCAAGGAGGCCTTAGCTTTCCTAGTTGCCTCCCTACATCCTCTGACAACAGACTTATATTCCTCCCAAGTGGCCAGCCCCTCCTTCCATGATCTGTACACCCTCTTCTTCCACTTGAGTTTGCCCAGCAGTTCCCTGTTTAACCATGCAGGTCTCCTGGTACCCTTTCCTGACTTCCTACCTGCTGGGATGCTCTGATCTTGACCTCGGAAGAAGCAGTCCTTGAATGCTAACCAACTATCTTGGGCCCCCCTTACCTTCTAGTACCCTGTCCCATGGGATTTCCCCTAGCAATTGCTTGAAAAGGCCAAAGTTTGTCCTCCTGAAGTCCAGGGTTGTGATTTTGCTAGCTATTCTGTTCCTGCCACATGAGATCCTGTACTCTACCATCTCATGGTCACTACAACCAAGGCTGCCCTCAACCTTCACCGCTTCAGCCAGACCCTCCTTGTTAGCGAGAACAAGATCCAGCAACGCTCCTCTCCTAGTTGGCTCATCCACCATTTGCATCAGAAAGTTATCATCAATGCACTGGAGGAACCTCCTGGACTGAGGATGGCCAATGCCACAGATTAATTGCCAAACGAGAAATGATTTCCTAATCAGATTTCATACCATCCCTCAGGGTGCATTACTTACAGAGATCACCAGTGACATACACAACGATGTTCCAGAAAGCCCTGCTAACTGGTAACAACCTCTCCCCTCCTTCCCCCTTTCTTAAAGAACATATTCACAACTGTTTCTGACAGGTCTAAGAAATGGAGATGAAGCAAGCAGACCCAGTGTCTGCTGGCACATCTAGTCTTGCTCACTCTCTTTTTCTGATCATGGACAGATTTCTCCTCTGAGTTAAAAAAATACAGATCTAGATGAAGGATTCTGGGTATTTTCCAGTCATCCCTAAGCACACCATTGCTTGGCCACTGGACTTGCTTTCTAGTGACCTTTCCAACAAATGCAACTTGCAATTTCTTAAAGATGCTAAAATACTAAACTCCAAACCAGGAGAAAAATATATAAACTGAAGGGCTTTATGACGAATCAGCATGCAGTGTTCAACCATTACTTTTACCAGAATTGACTGTAGTTTCTTCTCAATACAAAAAATACCCTGCTGTGGCATTTCAGCACAGAAATATCCACCATAAAGACAGACTTCATTTAGTGACTCAATGCTGCCTGCCTCGCTGCCAACAAGAAAAAGAGTTCCACATGGTCCACAACTCTCAGACAATACTGCATGTATTAATAAAATTATTTAGATTGTGGCTGTCATCACTCAGGTTCTTTGAGTTGCTGATGCTCCAGAAAGACTTGGTGTTTACTTGCTTAATGTGGAGCTCTGGTGGTAAAGCACTTAGATACATGACCACATCTATAATTTTGTAAGAAAGCTTTCCATATATTTCATCTGTATCTGCTTGAAACAGAAATATAGTTTTTGTCCCAGCTGTGAGAAACTGAATTGGCATACCTAGAAATCGGTAATTTTTAATCAGTTTTACTTTTATTTGCTGATTTGATTATAATTATATTTATTTTGCTCTTGGATTCACTTTGAATTCCCTCTGATAAGACACAGCATCTTTTGTACACACATCTCAAAATGGTTTGAAAGACACAAATATTGATAGCACATGTAAACTACAAAGGTAGGTTTCATGGATAGATTTTAAGAGTGGAGATTTTTTTCCTCTCCTCCTTTACACAGTAGGCTAAAAATCTCACATAAATGATTTCTTCTTGAGAGTTTTATCTTATTTTAAGCATCGAGATATCTTTTATAAAGACATTAAGTCTTGTTTTAGAAGCTGCCAGTAACGGAGAATCCATCATAACTGGAGGAAAGTTGTTCCGCTGATTAATTACTCTCTTTGAATTTACCTTAGTCTAGCTTCCATCTCCTGAATATCATGGATCCATCTTTCTGACAGAAATACCACCTACAATAAGCCATCTCTTCCCACTATCACCTCTTAATTTTCTCTTTGATGCACTAACAGATTAAATTTCTTGGTTTCTCCCTAGAGAAAAATATTTCCCTATTATTCTTTTCAGAATCTTTTTGAATCCTTTATCAGCTTTTTTGAAGAATGACTATTAGAACTCAAAACAAAAGCGTATCATTAGTACCATAGGTGCATGACTCATAACAACAGTTATAACTTTTACTTAAGGAAGTGAAATAACTAGAAAGAAACATACAAGTCCCTCTTCATCCCATGACAGCTGCAAAAATAGGACTCCCTTGTTCATATACGATATTTCTTAACTAGTTCGTCAGAAGTTGCATTGAGCCTTAGCTACGTCAGATTGCCCACTCACGTTCAGTTGTTTCACTGCTCTGATGCTCTTCAGTTATTGATTTTAAGGAAGAAGTCCCTGTTTTCTAAGACTGACATGCTTTCTGGGTGCCTTGAAATACAACCTTGTAAAGTGACCACACAAAAACTTTCGTGTTGAAGTACCTGCTTGTTTACCTTTGTAATTGATCCAGAGCAACCTCTATACCCCACATGCAATTTGTCATTATTATTCTTTTACTAATTCTGTGTCACACAGAATCACAGAATCACAGAATGTCAGGGATTGGAAGGGACCTCGAAAGATCATCTAGTCCAATCCCCCTGCCGGGGCAGGATTGCCTAGACCATATCACACAGGAACGCGTCCAGGCGGGTTTTGAATGTCTCCAGAGAAGGAGACTCCACAACCTCTCTGGGCAGCCTGTTCCAGTGTTCAGTCACCCTCACTGTAAAGAAGTTTTTCCTCAAATTTAAGTGGAACCTCCTGTGCTCCAGCTTGCACCCATTGCCCCTTGTCCTGTCAAGGGATGTCACTGAGAAGAGCCTGGCTCCATGCTCATGACACTTGCCCTTTACATATTTATAAACATTAATGAGGTCACCCCTCAGTCTCCTCTTCTCCAAGCTAAAGAGACCCAGCTCCCTCAGCCTCTTCTCATAAGGGAGATGTTCCACTCCCTTAATCATCTTCGTGGCTCTGCGCTGGACTCTCTCTAGCAGTTCCCTGTCCTTCTTGAACTGAGGGGCCCAGAACGGGACACAATATTCCAGATGCGGCCTCACCAGGGCAGAGTAGAGGGGGAGGAGAACCTCTCTCGACCTGCTAACCACACCCCTTCTAATACACCCCAGGATGCCATTGGCCTTCTTGGCCACAAGGGCACACTGCTGGCTCATGGTCATCCTGCTGTCCACTAGGACCCCCAGGTCCCTTTCCCCTACGCTGGTCTCCAACAGCTCTGTCCCCAACTTGTACTCATACATGGGGTTGTTCTTGCCCAGATGCAGGACTCTACACTTGCCCTTGTTATATTTCATTAAATTTCTCCCCGCCCAACTCTCCAGCCTGTCTAGGTCTCTCTGAATGGCTGCGCAGCCTTCCGGCATCTCAGCCACTCCTCCCAGTTTTGTGTCATCAGCGAACTTGCTGACAGCGCACTCTAATCCCTCATCCGAGTCATTAATGAACATATTGAATAGAACTGGTCCCAGAACCGACCCTTGAGGGACTCCGCTAGACACAGACCTCCAACTGGACTCTGTCCCGCTGACCACTACTCTCTGGCTTCTTTCCTTCAGCCAGTTCACAATCCACCTCACTACCCGATCATCCAGACCACACTTCCCCAGTTTAGCTGCGAGGATGCTGTGGGAGACCGTGTCAAACGCTTTACTGAAATCGAGATAGACCACATCCACAGCTTTACCATCATCTATCCACCGGGTAACATCCTCATAAAAGGCTATCAAGTTGGTTGAGCAAGACTTCCCCTTGGTGAAGCCATGCTGAGTGCCCCTAATGATCCCCCTATCCTTGATGTGCCTAGAGACAGCACCAAGAACAAGTTGTTCCATCACCTTTCCAGGGATGGAGGTGAGGCTGACCGGTCTATAGTTACCCGGGTCCTCCTTCCTGCCCTTTTTGAAGACTGGAGTGACATTCGCTTTCCTCCAGTCCTCAGGCACCTCTCCCGTTGCCCACGACTTAGCAAAGATGATGGAGAGTGGCCTAGCAATGACCTCCGCCAGCTCCCTCAGCACCCGCAGGTGCATCCCATCAGGGCCCATGGATTTATGGATGTCCAGGTTGCTTAATTGGTCCCTGACCCAGCCCTCATCAACCAAGACAGATTCCTCCTCTATCCTGACTTCTTCTGAGGCCTCAGGGGTCCGGGGCTCCTCAGGACAGCCTCCAGCAGTATAGACAGAGGCAAAGAAGGCATTCAGTAACTCCGCCTTCTTTTTATCCTCTGTCTCCAGGACCCCCACCTCATTCATCAGTGGGCCTACATTGCCTCTAGTGTTGGCTTTACCTGCAATGTATTTGAAGAAGCCCTTTCTGTTGTCCTTGACCTCTCTTGCAAGGTTTAATTCCAAGGAGGCCTTAGCTTTCCTAGTTGCCTCCCTACATCCTCTGACAACAGACTTATATTCCTCATCAGAAATTTACAAGTGTGGTATTTAGAGGTGTAGTCCTCCTGGATTAGACTGGGCCGAGAATAAACAGTGGCAGCATCAGTCCAGAAAACAATCCATCCATAACTTGAATTTTTACAGTTACTCTCACTCGGTCACTACCGTGCTTCTGTGGGCTCTCTTGATTTTTTTTAGTTGTAATTTTCTCGTCAGAACACTGTTCCTGAATGTCACCTGTCTCAAAAATGCCTTGGATGTATTATGTCACAGAGATGTCTTCACTGAACACATCTGAGATCTCAAAAATGATACTTGTTTGCTTGACAGGATCAATCTTCTATAAAACATGCTGATGGCATTAATTAAACCACCTTTCATCTCTGCTTTCCCATTTGAGTCCCATCACTGCTTTTCCATGATTTTGCCATGAGCAGTTGCCTTATAGTTGCCTAGGCAAATTTGCTGAACTCTAAGTAATTAAAATTTTAATGCATATTATTACATACTGCAACATTCCCATTTTTTCCATTTTTTAAAAAAATAATCCATGTGTAAGGGAGTTCTTTTCCCTTTCTTTTCCTTTTTTTTAAAAAACTACTCAGCTGCTGTTTTTCAACATCCCTTATGATTAACATTAGAATAGGAAGGATTTCATTATTACTCTAATCTCTAATATATGACTATAACATTCTACTTCTTTGGGGTTAGTATATATTTGTGAGTATACATTGAACACTATAGATTTTGTGCATCCTAATATGATGGGAACTGTATAAAGATAAAATATCTATTTTAGCAGAAATAAATAATGTGATTACAGTCTGAAGTTCACTAGAAGTTTAGAGCAAGAGACCAGAACTCCACACAGAGCAGAAACGGTTCATAATCATGCTTGTGAATTCTGAAACCTTATTCTACTTTCTTGTGCACACATTTCCGGTTTTCCTGATGGTAGCGTTTTTTTTCCTCAGACAAATGGACGTAGTGGAAGAAACTTTGAATTCCATCAGAATTTTACTCAATACTGGAAAAATATTGTTTTTATTGGTGAATCATAACTCATGGGAAAGCAAAAGCTGTTTATAGAATTTATAACTTGGACTGGTCAAAAATATTTTTATTGCAAATTGTGTTTTGATGAAAAACTGTCCCCAACTGAAAATAATGTTTTGTTACTGGAGAAAATAAAATAACAATTTATTTTACACCATCTCCTTGAACCCAAAGTACAAAAAAGAGACTTTTGAAAATACCTTTTTTCTCATGTTTTTGCAGTTTTGAAACTGAGAAAACAGAAGAGCACAATACAAAAATTAAAATGTAGAGTGTTTTCTCAGGAAAAAAAATGTGGAAAATAGTAAGAGAATGGAACTAAACTTTTATTTGAAAACTTTCCATGAACCATAGTTCTTTTTGATTGACTCTAGTGTCATTCAGAGCAGAAGCAGAAACAATCACCACATGATACAATAGGACACAGTTTGAATGGCAAATCACTGGGATGAAACACTCGAATATTAGCTACATGAGTGAAATGGGTTGGAACAAAATATTCATCAAACAAATTCAAATAATAAACTAATTAATGCAAATTGTGATGTGTTCATGTAGAAATAACAAATGCAAAAAGGGCAAATTTCATTGTCAAATGAATTGTTCTGAGGGAATAATTCATCTAGCTGCAGAAGACAGAGAAAAGAGTTGAATGCTAATGGGAGGAATGAGGAGAACATAGCATAGAAAAAGAGCTTATTCATAGATGGCAGTAAGTCTACTGACTGCTTGGGAAAAAAGGGAATTAGATAGATACTGCTGAGCCTCTTGAAAAGTTGGATGTACCTTAGGTTTAAGCCCATGTGTTAGATTTTGCAAGATTAATATTTCAGACTTTAGACTCTCTGAAAGCGTATCTTAAAATGAATGTGCAGCATGTAACAGAAGGAAGCGCTGCTCTCAGCCAGGTTAACTAACCTTAAAGGAAGTGATAACAGTTGTTAATGATACATGGTTACAGAACTATTTGTTTCATTCTGCTAAATTTTGTAGAACCTCGACAAAATATGTATTAGAATAATCATATAAAACAAATCCTGCAGGGTCATGATAGATTCATTTTAAATACTATCTGTGATCTTCAGTTTTATTTATTTGTCTGTTTAACAGTACTCCCACACCTGCTTGCTGGACACTGCGGCCCCCTAGAACCATCCTGTTTCAGTAACGCAGAGCTGTCACAAGGGTTCTGAGTCACCTGTGCATTAAGCATCTCCTCAGCATTTGCTGTTCTATTGTGCCAGAGCAGCAATACATGCACAAATGTATACACACAAACACCTGAATGCACAGATCATTTTTTTCTGGACCCTATTGATTGGTTTCCGAGAGAGATTACAGAGGGAAATGTGATGTCAGTTGTCATTGATTTCCAAGATAAATGAGGAATTGACCACCAAAATCCTGCCCAGCCAAAAGATAACAACGCTTAAATACAGTCCAAGCAGTAAACAAAGGATTAGCTTTGATGAAGTATCAGAACTGCTTTTAGATAACATTAATTTCAAGTAGATGAATGCAGATACTTTGCTGTTTCAAGGCCAGGAACACTGATTATTTTCTCTTTTTCAGTTTCAACTCTTTACTAGTTATATGCCCAATGGCCATTATAGGATGCCCCACTGTTTACTACAAGCTTAAGTTTCTGTACTAAAAATATATGATTTTGTTCTGCGCTCTTTATCAAATATATTTTAACAAGGTAATAATTATATGCACACTCTTCAGCTGTCAAACTTATGTTAAATGGGGAAAAATGTATTAAATGTGAGCACTAATGCCAGGAAAACCAGTTACCACATTTCTTAAAAAAGAACAGAAGAAGCTGTTCAACACCTGCATACTCTGTTTTGTACCAAACTGCTCTAATTAACACATTTTGAGATATGATTAGAGCACTAGAGGAAGCTTTCCAAATGCCATTAATTATGGATGTGATCTTAAATTATTCACTTTGAATATTTTTGCTTGCTATGCCCCTTTTATCTTCCACTAACTTTTTGTTGCATCCTAGAATAGATCCAATTAAACCTCAAATGGAAGTTTGTTACGCTAAAGAAAAGGTAAACTGAAAATTAATTACCTATTTTTTTCTCAGGTGCTTGTCCTGAAGAGGGAAAATGTGGGCGAGAGTCAGTTTTTTCCTCTTAAACATTCATCATTCTCTACTTCAGCCTCTACCAGTATTGGAAGAGCAATACTCATGCAATAATTAAGCACAGGAATCTCTCACTAAAGTGATACTATGGAATGCAACAAAATATTTGTGTAATCATTCATTCTTATTCCTTTTAAAGATTACTATATCAGATCAATTACTCAAGCCTCTGGTATATCACAGGTAGTGTCATGTGTGGAGTCTAATAGCTTGCGACCAACTGAAGAACCCTTTTTCCAGGCTCACATGCAACCAGACCTGTCGGGGATAAGTCTGTACAAAGAAAGGAGGACGGCACTAGGAGGGAGGGAGACACAGAGAGATGGAAGGGTGGAGTCATAATGTAAGAAACAGGGAAGAGGTGCAGTGAGTAAATCTGAACACAGTCCAAGGTAAGAAGCAGACTGAGAAGGAATAAAAGGCAGAGGAAGGCAATGAGAGGAAGAGGGACCTTTTCCTTAAAGTAGCAAAGGTGGCTGCTTTCAGGTTGTGGATGGTACAGGGTGCTGTGATGCCCAGGGCTGCGATCCAACACAGTTCTGAAGCTGCTGCTCCCTGCACCAATATCTGTCTAAGAAAGATCATCTGGCCACCAGCTTTTTGTAGCTTTACACAGATACTGTCTGGAACCTTGGGTACCTGGCCCAGGTACCGTACTGACTCTCATGCTTATATCCACATGTCCTGCGCACCTCTGCAGTGAAAAATGTGGACAGCACAGTGAGTAAATTACTTTTGCTCCCTCTTCTCTCTTATTTTTTACTTTCCACATATTAACCCAACTTGTTGGTGCCCTTGGCAGGACACAACATTTTTGCAGAGACAAAGAAAGAGAATTCATATACATCTGTTTAAAAATAAAGCTCACATCTACATATAATACACAGAGACATAGGAAAAAGCTCCCATGTATGTCCTCTGGACTAAGCAGAACACTCAAACCACTCTAGCGCATGCAATGACTGAACATTGCCCTAGATTTTATATTTGTTTCTAGGATTAAATTCCTCCTTTAAAGCCTTCTCTGGGACTTGTTAGAAGCTACTAGCACATAATTGTTTTTTTTTAAAAACTGCTGGTAAAATCCAGTAAAAAGGAATGACAATTCTCTTAAAAGGTGTTAAAAACATGTGGCTGTAGAAAACAGATGAGCTGTACTCCCAACTGCAATGCTATCACTTCACACAATAGCCATACCCTCCTTAAAGATAAATAGAAATGAAGCTGGTCTCTGGATAGGAAATCTCCAGGGAATAGACATCTAGGAGGAATCATTCAGAAGTCTGTTCTGCTGATTCAGTGATGTTTGGTTGGTGTCAAGTGCAAGCTGCCATCTCACTGATAAGGGGGAATTTCTCTTGCATTTGGCGTCATTAAAGCTCTTTAGATAGACTATTTCTGATATCTTGAATCAATACCTTATGTGGCTATTACCCACAGTCTGTTAAAACATTTCTGATGTTTGATGTTTTACCTTGTCTTATTCATTAACTTCCTCTTGTCTTGAAAATAACTCCTGTGATCTTAGCATGAGGTGCTGTGGCCCTAGATATTACCAAGAATTCATTCATATGCTTGAGTGGGCTAGGGATCAGGCTCAAAACAGGTAGACATCTCGTTCCTTATCCTCACTAAATCAATGGAGTTTGCATCATCTCTCACAGCTGCATCACAATATCAGGTCCATAGTGGACAATCAGAAACCCTACAGAACTAAGTGAAAATGCAAAATGTAATCTTCCATTCATGAGGATGGAAGAGAGAGATAGTATTATTAGATTAATAAAATACATATAGAGGGTTTTTACTGTCCTTTGCAACCTTGTAAACTCACCCACTTTATTTCTCCATGTTCATACCTTGTCCTCCATGATCACTTGAGACTCTAAGATACCATAACAAGGAGATTAGGACCTTCCTTGAGCTAGTTCTTCCTTGCCCTCAATGTACTGGTATTGTACTGCAATGGCTCTGTACAGTGAGGAAGATGCTTTCTGCCACCTGGAACTTGCTCAAAGTCACCATCAGATTGGCAAAGATCTATGAAATAGAGAACTTTTCTAATTGGTCTATCAGCAAAAGGAAAATCTCATGGAAAAGGCAGGTGCTTATACAGAATGGAATCCTATCTTTAGTGCTATGTACACAGTTTGACTTATACCTTGGAGTTTTGAAAAAAGGAACTTACTGATTTTGTAAGTTCATGTTACCTTTGCAATATTGCCAGCTGTCTGCAAAAGCATACTGGGAAAAAGAAGAAAAACTGAACAAAAGACAGGAAAAAGAGGAAAAGCTGAACAAAAGACAGGGAACTACACTGGAACCCAAATCTTCTCTGCTAACTTCTCTGCCTACAGTTACAGATGCATAAGTACATAACTCCGGAACACATAAATCCAAAGAAATAACACTAATATAATACAGGGTAATTTCATTGACCTTCACAGTAAAATTGAGATCAACAGAAGAATCAAAATCACCGTAAGAAATATCCCACATATAAGCTCTGACTCTTTGGTATCTTAACATTGCTTACCATCACTAATATTGTCACAAAACATTGCCCTGAGCATAAGTGATACAGACATCCCACCACAGGACTATTTCAAATGCTCTCAAACAGCATCATATACTGTATTTCACACATAAAAAATTAATATGTGTCATTTATATTCATTATATTGAATATTCAATGCATATCTTCCTGGCGACTTATTAAGACTGACAATTAGGACATGTGGAAGAGAATTTCAGACACCCTGCACATGACACTAAATCATTGTAAAAATTAATGAAAGTTACTTATATTTAAAGTGAGTTTTGTCCAAATTTATTTTACCTTATTTTTGCTGAAAACCTTGGATTTCTTGTTTCGACAGCCTGCCATAGGTATGGTAGCATGTAACATGAGCAGCTCCAAATCTAGTGCTAACCAAGGCATACACTATGTGAAAAGAGCCATGACAGGTCCTAAATGGAAGCTGTCTGTATCACATAAACACTACTCTCTAGTTGCCCCAATATGAAACATAAACAGAGGGGCTATATGAGAGACCATGTATATACGTACCAATAGATGAGAGACTGAGTAACACCCTCATATTTGACAGCTACTCCTGAAGGTCTAAAGTGGGGCATCTTAGAAAACAGTCATCCATGCCCATCCGATTTTACATGCATGGAGGATTTTTTTTTCACATAGATGTTAAACAAACATCTTCCAGAATTAAATATATTGGAGAAATTATCAAAAAACATTAGCCCTGCCTTCACCCATTTTTAGCTGCACTGGGGGACATTCCACACACTTTGATTTGCATTAGGAGGGAATGTGAGCAGGAAGAAAATGAAGATGAATACCAGTCAGTGTTGTAAAAACAGATTTACTGATGCAAAAATGATGTATCTGGCAAATCTTCAGTTAATCAGCAAGGAGACTTGCTGAAATCATAGATCCTTCATGGTACAGGTCATATAAGAGTTTCCCAAGTAGCTTAAGGACAGCTTATCTGTCCTATCTCCCTCTCATTCTTCTCTGCTCAACTTCCAGGAGAATTCAATGTGTCCAAAATGAGGAAGATAAATAACGAAAGAAGAGTGAGAAAAGCGAGTGAGGAAGAAGAAAGTGAGCAAGGAGGAGGAAATACAATGCAATACAATAAAATACCTATCCTTGCATTACTGGCCAGAGAAATCCTACCAATCCGTCATGCTGGAATAAACTCCCAAGAAAGAAACGATGGATGGTTTAGGAAACTCCAGCCAGGATCTCTCTCATATTCAGGCCAGACTGGTAACAATCAAAGGCAATAGCATTTTCAATTGGTCTAGAAAGCAGATTTAAAAAGCCTGGTGTGGCTTCAGATTGTATTCCCAGCAGAACATTTCCTGGTCTCCTCTGCAAGTACGTCTCACCAACTGAGAGGGTATAGAATATCCTTTGCCTCATTGGGCAAGGTCAACAACAGCAAATACAAACAATACTATAGTTTTCCTCCCCGTTTCTTGGTTTTCATCTTTTAATGCCCTATGCATTCCCAGGACACCCTCAGAGTGGCAGGTAAAACTCCCAGTTGATTTCCAGACTGTTGCTTATTATTGATACCTAAAGGGAATCACACATAACAGATGCAGGCATTCATAGCCAGCCTACTACCAAAGAACTAGACTGGCAAGCCCTATGTGAAGGAATGAAAGGCTTGTAGATTCATGGGGAGAGTCATTTGTTGCTTTCACAGTCCTTCCCCATCCAGCCAGGCTTGTAGTTATCACCTGCACTGCTTCAAAACTGCTGTTCCAGATAGAGGAAAAGGCACAAATTATGTTTTGTCCTAATTGAACTTATTGTGTCCCACTGGAATTTACTTTCTACAAGTCATTTAAGGCAGGAGATGATAGCTCTTTAGGGGAATATTATCATCTTTTTTTTTTACAACTGTTTTTCTAATCACGTAACTGGTGACATTCTCTTCTCCCCCCTCCCTGTGTGGAAGCAGTTCTCAGGCATGGCAGGCAGGAGTGCTGTTTTACTAGAAACATTTTTTCAGATGCTTATTTCATCTCAGTTAAAAATTACCTTTCATATCTTGTGCAAACATTAAAGATCACCTGGTGAGTTTTTCATCTGCTCAGATTCATTCTTGTCTGTGTACTCAAAACATGTTACAGTCATCATTGCTACTACTTGCAATTACAGGAGAAAAAATAATGTATATCTGATTAATACAGAATGAAGCTAAAGCAGATGTAGACTCCAGAAGCTATAAAACACATTAGCTTTTCTGCCCCTTACTATAGGGACAGGGGAGTTTTCAACCTCTTACAAGAATCCTTTGCCAGTCACACTAATTGCCAGTAAATAAATTGATTGATATCTTGTCAATTACAAATGTAGTGATTATCTCTATATATGCTACTATCACCTTCCACACTATACATACTGTACTGAAGAACTTCTTCCCTCACAGAAGTGAAATTCATCCCAAACAGTTATTTTTGGTGCTCAGGAAGTGACAAAGTCTGCCAGACATGCACACAGAGAAGATTTTTGGTAGACCAAATATAATGGTCTGTGTTTGAACTGGACTAAGATGGCAAGGTTACTTCATCCATTCTTGCAAGAAAAATCCAATTGTGATTTTTTAATGATCAAAATTGTGAGGTTTGGTTTTATATTTAATCTTTGACTGTGACTCAACTTCCAAAGTGACCCAGCATCCTCTTGTCCCAGCTTGTGTAATAGAATTGGGTTTGGGTGCCAGGGGTGGGAAGTTAAAAGTTAAGACACTCTGATGACATGAAAACTGGTGAAATTTTTTCACATCACAAACCCCAAACTCTACTCCAAAGGAAGCCTTAGTTCAAAGCATCTAAAAACATATCTTTTAAAAAACTAAAAGCATATATTTTTTTTTCCCCTTCTCTCTCTCAGTGGATGCATAGGTGCTGATACAACTATTGCTGAAGATGATGAGACTGCCTGTTGATTCCATGTGCATCAGCTGGATTCCCCATGCAGGTAAAAGGTAAAAAAGCTGTGTCTCATTTATGCTAGAACTCATTCTGTCCTGAACACATAAAGGGATCTTAAAAGGCACAATTGCAACTTGTGCTTAATTTTAGCTCACTCCTCACCTACCAGAATGGTGGAAAAAAGTATTTATATAGAGGTCATGAATCAAGTCTAACATCTTCAGATATTAGTAATTTATTTAATGGCTGACCAGGACTATAAAAGCCTAGATATTTTATGAAAAAAATATCTGGTTTTCCCATGCAGTTCTGGTGGCAGTGGTAAGTCTGCAGCTTTCATGAGAGGAGACAATAACCATCAGTTTAATTTCAGTATTGACTGAGACATGGATTCCTGCCAGTATTCCCAGAGGATTCTGAAGGACAAGGAGGTGTGAAATTAAAGCTGTCTACATCATAAAGTGCAGACGGTGAAAAAGCAGGACCCTAACGTAAAGTACAACTCCTGTCCAGTTTTTCCCACTGTAAATTTCTTTTTCTTGGCAACATAGTTTACGCTGTCTGATAGACACCATGCTGCTCTAACTCAGTGATAATGCCAATTACACATCTTCATCTGAATGTAAAATTTGATGCATATTATGAAAACTCAGCTAACATCACAGTCCATATTAACAGAGCTGCTGAATTTGTCATTTAACAGAACCTCTGACCTATGCTTTATTTGTTTTGTATTTAATATTCTCTCCATTTCACTGATGGGAAACTGAAGCAAAGATTATGAACCACATGGCTTTAGAAAAATTCTAACACATTTTCTTGGTCATGTCAGGGTCCTATGACAAAAAAGTTAAGAGTGGTGAAATGACTTTCACAAGATGATACAAAATATCAGTGGGAGAGTTAAAAGCCAGAGCTCCATGTTCTTACTGGCTTTCCTCTAACCACCTATAGATCTTGCTGTTCAGAAGACAAAAGACTTTTGCAGTCTATACACTTTGGCTCTTTTGTTCAACTTGTGAGCAAAGCATACTCCCCTGGGAACAATGTGATAACAACCCCGTCTTCATTTCCCATGCTTTCTAATTAGTGCAAAACATGCCAGAGTTACTTAATACACAAGTTATAATTTGTAATGGCGAGGTAGCGACAACCTTATTTTTTTCCCCCTTGCTTACAACAATTCACAGCTATCGCAATTATACAGCATGCTGTATTTATTAACCCAGCAGGCACCACCAAATGCTCATCAAGCATTTGCATGTAATCTTCAGTAGAAAAATTGGTTTTGATGTTAAGTTTATTGCGTCCAGCAGCGATAACCAATTTGTTGCATTGCAAAGCCACCTTGAGTGACAGGATTCCACAAGAGCCTCCTGAGAACCAAGGGGTGTGGGAACTGAGTCTGTCATTCAAGGAAAATCTGTGGTCATCAGTGAGAGTGCCATGAACATCCTTGCTGTCATTCGTTTTCAGTTCCAGTGCAGTTTCTTCATGGCATCTGTTGAAGAAACTTTAAGAAGGGTTTATTTCTGACCCAACCAGAATCAAGGAAGTACCTATATTCTGGTAACAGGTTCATTTATTCCCTCATATATTCAAAGGTGAGCTACACCAAACTAACGTGTGTCTTAACACCTTCACACCCTTGAAAATACATGTGTTAAAATAAACTGTCTCCAAAAATTGCTTGCAGATATCAGAAGAGATGGATAGCCCCAGACTAATATAAATCAGAATAAGTACATTTATTTCAAGAAGTTATCTTCATACATACCTGCTACAGTTCCAAGTTATAGAAAGTATTATCTGTGGTGCACACAGATTAATGCTTCATTAACAAAATTAGACTTACTGCAAAAGTTTGCATTGTTTATTTGATTTTTTTCCTGGTAAGAACATTTTTATAGCATGTTATACCCTAGATCAAGCACTACGCTTGTGTAAATGCTTACACTAAAATCATGCATCCATTTAGTTCAACATGCATTTAAGTTAAGAAAACAGTTCTTGTAAGTGAAGGTAGCATTAACATCTAAAGACATCAGTACTTCACCATACCTCAAAGGTGTTTGCATATGCATGCAAGTCGATGACACGGACTCTGCTGTCCTCTCACCATGAACTTTTCTAGCACTACTCCAGAGCAGTTCAGAATTGTTGATGACAATGATAAGAGTATGACCTACAAGGAATATTTCAAAAAATGTAGAGCATGGAATGTTCTTGCAAGGCACACTCAGCAAAAAAGTCAGAATGAAGAATGACCCAAATGCCAAAAAAGCCAATGAATTTAGAGCAAATCTCCTGGAATAATCTTCCAAGAAAAAAAATATAAGCACAATTTTCATTTTATTATAGCTTTGTGAGAGGTAGGAAATTTCCATGTTGGTGAATTATATGCCTGAAAGAAAAAGGATAAAACTACTTGTTTCTGTATGAGACAAAGCCCTCGGATGCCACTGGTACATTTAGGAATGCATGTATCTTGTATAGGAACAAGCACATTGTTGTTCTCAGCCACTTTGCAGCATGCCAGTAACACCGTGTTGGGCTTCACAGTCTACCTTTCCTTAATATTGCATTTGCCTGGAAATATTTTATTTCCAGGTAGTTTGTGATGTATTATACAGGAAGACAGGTCTGATCATATAACAATGGCATGTTTTCTGTTAAAAAGGACTTACTCTAAGTTAAGAGAAATATTGTCTCTCCACTAGTGCATGATAACAGCTGGAAGGTCTTAGAAGACCTTTCACAGTAAGATAGCCTGGAAATACCTCCCAGAAGTTAGTCTGACTGCCCCAGCTGCCTTCAAGGAGTTGCTCCAAGGAAAGAACACTATTCCCTGCCTTGGTGGGTTTTATTTACTTTTATTTTTCAATTTCCATAAGGGATTACTTCTAATCTTAATTCTCCTCCTTTCGTATTCAGCCCTCCTCAGAATATGGCTTTTGATGCAGACAAGTGGTTTGTCATGTAATGCTAAAGGAAAGCATTGCAACATGTATGCAGATAATCCAAAAACTTGGTACAGGCCTCCTCTCTAAGCTTCTTTAGTTAGTATAGATGCCCTAGTGGCTGAATGTTACAAACAGGGCAAAAAAATAATATAAAAATAAAAAATTACAAAGTTTTAATTCTGATTTTTGTATTAGCTAAGGGCGTTTTTAGCTAGTCTTTATACCAGTGCTAAGCTGAAATTTCCATCTGAAAGGAAGTATCCAGCTTCATTTCTAGGCAGGGACCTGTCTTCGTTTAAAGCAAGTAGTGTTTCTAATCATTGCCGGCTAATGAGCATATTAACCCGCATTTCTGTTTGCATAGTGATTTCTTTCACCATTGCAGCCTAGTCAGCTACCGTATTACTAAGGAGAATCATTACTGATGCAGTAATATTTATGAATTCAGTCTTATTGCACAGATACAAGCAAAAGGCATCTGTTTATTTTAATTACTTTCTAATCGGATAAAGGAATGAAAATGTGATGGATCAAAGGAAAAGCTATCACAAAAATGATTCAGTGAATTGTCTATAACAATAGGTAATGACAATAAAGTAATACTTTACTTTTTCAAACAATAGTATGAGCATGAACCTGTTAATCAGCTAATACCAGCAACATGAAAAATATGCATCAGAAGAAGGCCAAGTGACCTGCTGAAAGCTCCCAGAAAATCCAGAGCTACAATGAGAACATGGACATTTCTGGTGCCCTACCCAGCACCCTGTGCTGCACTCCCTTCCTGAACAGCCAGCACTGCACTTTTAGCCACTGACATCAGCAACCATCGTATTTCAGGAGGTCCAGCTGTGGTAAGGCTAGTTCAGCTATCTAGGGTCCCCCCACCCCACCCTTTTCAGAACTATGAAGGGTGTGTTCTTCAAAACTCTAACTGCAAGACAAGAAGCTAACAGAAAGAGATGGCTTCACCTCTAGGACCAAAAAGAGCTTTTCTCACTGCAACTGACCTCAATGCTGAAGATGCGTTATTTTAGCATACAACCTGACCTAAAAGCCAGAGGCTCACCATGACTGAACAGAGACCAATGAATCCTTTCTAAATTTGCCACTGTGCCTGCTTCGCACTAAATGCTAGGATAAAGTGTTGTTGCCCTCCTCACTTCTTTTGCCCTTCCTTAAGTCTTCATTTTAACTTACTTTTTTTTAACTTGCCTCACAGGCTGTTGAGCTTTCTCTTCTACAAACCCACAGCAAGGTAAAAAAATAACTTATCCCCTGGTACTAAATAGGCCACTCAGAAAATTATTTAGCATGAATGGAGAATGTCTTACTCTTAAGATGTGTCAGAGCCCTGAGCACAAACCCCCAAACGTGGGTTTCGTCTGCCTGTGCTTGGGGCGAACACTGAGCTGATGCTGCTGGTGGCCTTGGGGAGAGCTCCTCCAGACAGCACTGCTGGTGGGGCTCAGTGGGTTCTGTCCTTTCCCCTGGGACAGGGCTGTCCCTGCCCTGCCCAGCCATGGCCCCATTGATACAGAGCCTGACCCCCATACATGGGCTGATATCCCAGCCTGGCCTCAGCCTGGTCCCAGGGAGGCATTTGATGTCCAGGGCTGGGGCTGCCCCCAGCTGTCCTGCTTCCTGGCTGAGGTGGTGGGACAGCCCTGAATTCCAGGCCCAGGAAGCAGCTTGCTCCCTGGGTGTTCCTCTGTGACAGCACGATTCAAACTGAGCTTCTTCCAGTGAATCCAAGTTTTTCTTCCTCCACCTGAGCATACTGTATGCACACATGTTCCTATGCAATGTTATGTTGTTATTTTTTTCTCTCTTCTGAATAATGTACTGAATAATAAACTTTGGAAAGTGCTAAGAGCTTTTCTTTGCCTAATTATTCAGCAATTTTCCCCCTACATTTTTAGCATATGTGCTATTTTCTTCCTCCAAGCTAAAAAAAGAAACAGTTTTAAAGCATGTGTTTGATCTGAAAGGACGTGGTTGGGGAGAAGGAAGTTTATTACAAAGACATTTGTGTTCAGAGAGCCTAACACGAACTCAATGTATTGCCATTGATTTTCAAGTAGTATAAACATGGTCTGCCCTCAGACTGTACATCTCAAGGAATAATTGTTTACTAGTTGGCCACAATGTAAAAATAGATTAATTATTCACATTTTGGTGACAGCTATAAGATTACTGTTGACTTCTCTTTCAAGTCTTTTTTTTCAACCCTCTTTCAAAATACGCCATTAAAAATCTACCCTTATAAACATTCATTGAAAATTAATATCAGGCTCGTTGTCTAAATTCGCTGTATCCCAAGTCAAGAGTCGTTCACAATTGTATTTGCCTTGAGCAGAACATTGAATAGTTTATGATAATCAAGTTCAGCTAATAGCACTAACAAAAAATGAGAGAAAAAGGTTATTTCCCTGATTTCCCCACAGTAAAAATATTAACAGATGTCATTGAAGTAGAGATTTCTTTTTTTTTAGTTTTTCACACAGCATAGCTATTTCTAAGGTGTAATAATTAATCAATTATTGCAAAAGTTTAAGGTGCAAGTTAAGCAATGCAGTAAGCTTGGACTTGATCAGAAGCCCTTTAAAACACTGGGATTTTTTCTTTTGATATAACTCTCTTTTGATATACCTGTGTCTTGTGTTCAGCCCTACTATGCATCATTCCTGACACTCTTACTCTCAACGACTAAATAAATGTTCTTTATACAAGCCCAACATGCTAGATGATGGGGAAAATAAGTGGTTGCCTTCAGCACTTATAAGTCCCCATGCTTCCAAGTACTATTGATCAGTTCTGAAGCTTTCTCCTCTGCTTTAACATCCTTTCTCACAGGTCCAGACAATTTTTCAGAATAACTCTGCAATTCCAGATGGATGCCTTAATTAATAAAGCTTTTCACATGCTCAAGCAGAAGACAACTCCATCCTGCTTGTTTAGCAGAAGTAAGTGGTACAGAAGATGCTGAACCTAATTTGTGTATTATTGAAAGCCTTCATTTTATGTTTTCAGTCAGGAATATTTGAGTTTTGTCTTGGTTAGCAAATATGAGCAGGTATTTTTGAACAAGCATTAAAGTTAACAGCACCTATCCTCCCTCTTTCTGCTGTCTTAATTTATACACTACTCACCATTACTACCTCTTTTTGAACTATCTGCTCAGGTCCTCTTCCCATAAACGTTGCGTACAAGTTGGGAAAGGCTGAGTTTAAAAAGATATAAATGTATTAAGTCGTATGTTTAACATCTTCATTGAAAATTCCAATAGGGAACTTCAGGGCACAATCAAGGCACAAGAGCTAGGTCAGCAGGTACCTGTAGGGAAGAAGTCTTTATTTCTGTCCTTTCCTTATCTGTAATAAAATCATATTCTACTAGAAACAGAGTTGACTTTCCAAGTCAGACTCTTGTCAGACTCAAGGGAAGCAATTAGATGTAAAGCAGGGCACCTGGTATGACAGTAATTAGACTCTAGATCTGTTGTTATCAGGACCCAAAGTTGCACTGAAATTAGCTCAGAACTTTGATTCAACCTGTAGCAACAACTTACTTTTATTTCTTAATTATTATTTTATTGTGAATGCAGCTGAACAGAGGGATGAATGGCTCACTGAACTAGTAAAAAATAATACAGCTATTTCCCTCTGTAATATCAGTAGAGATCAGAACCACCTCAGCTGTTACGAACAGTTATTCTCACAAGTATCCCTCTGGCTCTTTGGCATCTACAGAGAATTAATTACACGGCAGGAACTGGTGTTCAGTTAGCACTTCCTACTGTCAGTTTAAGTTTAGATACCATGTAGGCAAGCAAAGCAATCGTAGGCTGTACCTACATTAATATCAGCATTATGGTTCAGGGCATTTTGGTGACTCTTCTCAGTGTACCCATTCACCATGCACAGATTGCATTTACAGAGCTTATTTGGTGCAAACAAACTATATTCTTTCAGAAGAAACTGAACCAGAAGGTCTGTTCCAGACCTATACCAGATGCGTTCTAAATCTGATAGGGACACAGACAGTGAATCCAAACAGCTCCAAAGCCTTGACATAGTGAGGATGTTTGGTCCAAGGTACCAGACTAATTTTAGTCTCACCTGCACCTCCTAAACTTCACGTTATGTAAATGCAAGGTCTTCAGCACCAGCTCTTTCAAGTCACTGAACCAGTCCTGTTGCACCAAATTTCTCATCAATGTAGACACAGTCATGAGTGGCAGGGGGTCACTGGGATTTTACAGCACATTAAACACAGGGAGGGAATGTTAACAAAACCAAGAAAGTTGTCTTCATTTTCATCTATCTGTGCATGGCACTTTGAAGACAAACATACAAACAACCACCTAAACAAGGCTCCCACACACATACTCTTTTCCAAAGCAAAGTTAGAACCAACACATAATACAAAGTTAGGGGGCATGAGGGATATTACTATTATGATAGCATTTGTCGTGCATTGGTACTTCATTCACAGCTCTGAGCTTGGGTACTGCTTATCATCAGTCTCTTCTATAATGTCTAAAATCTCTGTAAACACTTGCAAGTACTACTAGTGTTAAGTATCAATGCCCAGGCTTTTATCCCACAGTATCAAAATAAGGTGACAGAAACAGGATCCATTGATCCCTACTGACAGGTGAATGCCACTAATGCCAAAAGTAGCTCTGCCAGTGAATTCAATGGGACATTTCACTTGTAGTACCCAATAACATCTGGCATAGCATCCCAAGAAAGGCAGATATTCTTGGAGAATACGCTGCCATCATATTCATCTACACAGCTGTACGATAAATCAAAAGGGAATGGACACTTGTGAAGGCAGATTTTTGTTCTTAGTCTGCAGCAATCTTAAACTCTAAGACATCATAATTCCAGATTTCTATGCATTAAATGAAAACTTCAATTAACATAACACTGTTAACCAGTGCTTTACATCAAAGGTTATCATTTGCTAGTCATGAGCTTGGAATCAGAAGATAAATAAACAACAGAAAACTTCTGAGGTGGGCAAGGGGATTTTTTTCCTGGAATTGTGCCTCTATACCAGAGGGATTAATTGGGATGCTCTGTATTTAAATCATTACTCTATAAAATCTATTAATAAAGCTCATCTGGTCCATTTCTGTTATCAAAGCAAAACTGTTTCCTGAAGTACATAACTACATGCTCTATTTCTGTATGATAGGATTTTATCCCCATAATACTTCTATTTAAAATAGCAATAACATCCTTAGC
The DNA here is from genome assembly GCF_013368605.1 of Nyctibius grandis. Classification (NCBI taxonomy): domain Eukaryota; kingdom Metazoa; phylum Chordata; class Aves; order Nyctibiiformes; family Nyctibiidae; genus Nyctibius; species Nyctibius grandis. Next base: position 33,149,522 of record NC_090658.1, read on the forward strand.
CCAGGTTTTAAAACAGGAAGAGTGTTCATTATCTACTTTCTAACTTTTCATCATTTATGCTCTTAATTACTCCTAATTTAACTCCCTTAGAATAACAAAAGTTGCATGACCTGACTTTCACTAAATACAATGACAATACTGGTGTGTGCTTTTTTTATCTTTAGACTTGAAATTTACACAATACTACTACAATAATGTCTAATAAACTTTTTTTGACATTTGAAACACCACAAAGAAATTTTAAGCAGCACATGCAATACTTCTATTGAAAGGAAAAGATTAAATACACTGATGTCAATAGTAGATTCTGTAAAACCTAAAACAAAGAAAAATTCTAATGGTATTTAACTGGCAACCAAAGAGCGACTAACAATATTCTTTAAGATTTTGGAGAGATAAATTAGTCTTCAGAAAAGCTATGTTTACTAGACCAATAATCACATCCTAGAAGTTCCTTTTAGCACCACAGATAAAGGTCTTTATTATGTTTTAATGACTGCCTCTACCATATCCAATTCATATATTTAAAAGAGAAGTTACTGAAAAAAAAAAACCCAACATTGGTGACTTGTATAAAGTTCAAGAACCATTGAATGCACTCAAGTTTCATTGATAAACTTGTTCATACACACCTTTTACCCAGTTATATCTTCATTTGTCTACTTGGTCATATATTTTGATATATTCTTCCAGACAGCTAGAATCTGCCTCTTATGTATATACTTCAAAAAACAAAAGTACTATTTTCTGACCTTGTCATCAATGTCACAAAGATCCTTGCAGAGTTTTGCAATATGCTTGGACAGCCAAACATCACTATCTCCGAGACACCAGTCCTGGAGGCAAGAAACAAGGTTCTCCTTAAGCAGAAACCCAAAGTAACATGGCATTTTGTCAGAAAAAAAGCTGTTGTTCCAAGGTACTTCAAATTTCAACTCCTGAACATGCCAAAAAGAACATCCTGCACAACTATACTGATGGAGATGGTGATAAAAAAGTCACTTCCAAGGCAGCCATCTCTCAGCTTCTCACAGATTCTAGTCAGGTCCCGGAAGCACATTCAGAAATTGGTTGGGAGGCAATGCAGTATATGGACTTGACTTCTAGTATGTTCCCCATGGGACATGAAACTGAGCATAAGGTTACAGCTATTCCCTGCACTAGCTAATATTTTTGCATGGTAGATTTGTGAGCATCCTACAGCATGGGTGTTATAAAAGAAGAGTATATTATTAAAGCAAGAATCCCCAACTGAATAGGTAAAGCACTTCATACAGCTTGCCAAAATGTCCATTATCAGAGACCACCTACACTGTGCTATATCCCCTACAAAACAGCTCATGTCTCCAAAAGTGCAAGGCCTGCGAAATAGTGGCTTCTAGCCAGCTTCTATGAAAGAAATGCTACTAGCAGTGCAATTCTCCGCGACAGAAATATATCACTTTGAGAGTTTGACGGTCCTCTCTGCAGGACATCTAACTAAATCAATGAAGAGGTGAAAAAAATTATAGACATTTATGGCAAAAGGTTTTATATACATTTATATACATAGGCTTTTTCTTTCCCCAGCATCAGATGGCAGCTTAGTGTGAGGAAGAGATGAGACATTGGGGAGCTGACATCAGCCAATTACAGCACTCTGCTCCTGGGCTGCCTAGCCCAAGTAGAAATTAGAGCAGCTGAGGTTATAAAATTCCTAGAGTAGATCTGAGCTAATTTGTTTTTAGCCAAAAGTTGGGGGAGGAGAGGGGACAGGGTTCCTAAATACTGTATTATTTGACAATGAACTGTTTTATAAACTCGTGCTATTTTACCTGATGCTTCAGCTCAGAGGAGCTAGAACAAAAATCATAAAGTTTGTTTCATCTCTATTTTTTATTTTGCATTTTAAAATTCAAAGTAATATTGCATCTACATTTTTAAACGGTCTTTTAGAAATATAAAAAATTTAAAAGCAGTAAAATTGAAAACATTTTTTTAACTCAGTCCCAAACAACTACGTGTAATCTTCAAGTTGTCAGCTAACTTAAAATAACTAAAGTAGAACTTCAGGAATTTTTTTTATTTTACTTTGATGGGAACTACATGCAAATTTTGAAATTATAATGTGTCGTGACTACAGGGACAGAGGAATTTTGAGGCTGCCAGACAATGACATAGAGTAACTCTTTCCTGGTAAATGCAAACTCAGTCATCTGGTACAGTGTTTGGATATCACAAATTTTCACCTTCCTGCTATTCTCCCAGACTAGTTCCTCACTAGCCATGAACCTGGACACTTAAATTGTTATCTAATCTTTGCAAAGCTTATTTAAGAATCTGGATCATATCTCAACCACACTGATACAACGCAGACTATCTTTCTTACTTTTCATAATGCTACTATAGATTTACATAGATGTAAGAAAGACCTGAATTAGGCTCACCATTTTCCGAAGAGAAGTACCTGCCAGGGTCTCAGCACTGCTGTTACTGTGCATAACAACAGTACTCAGCATTGATGCAGCAAGTGAGGCTGATATCCGAGATCTTCACCAGTATGTTCCAGATGGAAGTCCAGACCGATGAATGATGTACTTAGACACATAAAATGGACCTCCACTTTTCAGTGCATGACAAGGAGAGGGGCTTTTGACGTTATTTTTGGTAAATTCTATTATTTAGGTGTTTTATATGGGGTTGCTTGCTCAATGCCTTAAAACAGCTGCATTGCTACTGTCTGAAAATATGTAGATCTGTCAGGAAGGCAGCTTCCTTACAGCCCTTAAAGCATCAGTTTCAGAGCACATTATAAACACTACTGATCCCCACAAAAACCTTTAAGGTACACAAGTTATTATTATTACCTTCTTTTTTACAGTTGTTGAAATTGCAGTAGAGAAATACGATCACGGTAGGTTCTCATGTGGTGTAAAACTTGTTAATGCCATTGAAATTAAAACAGGAATGAAAGTATTTTATTATGTGAGAGTCTACACATAAAATGACAGTTCCTTAATTGTTATTGTGGATAATTTTATTAGGAGATAGGGAGCTTACAGAGAGCAAATGAATTGCAAAGACTAAGATCTTTCCTATCTAACAGCTAGTATATTACATTTCAAAATAAATAGTATGTAAATACTTTTCAGGAGAAGAAATTACCTCAGAGGGTGTTACACAGAACTGGCTGCAGCTGTGACATGCTGGGTACCTATGCTGTGCTGTACACACTTCCCTAGTAAGGAAAGTTGCGTGAAGTTCTAAATGCACTGCCAAGTTTCAGGTAAGCAGTCTAATGACTGTGAATGTAAAAGGAAATTCATCATTAAGGAAAGTAAATGGAAATCATCTATTGGGTCCTGGTTTTCAGTCATTGACAATCTACATGTAAATCTTGTTTGTCTTTCCCCTACAGACATTTGTGCCCATCTAGTTGACATAGGTGGGTACTAGTCCTCTCCTTGCAGTGAGAAGCAGCAGTGCAAGCGGCAGGGCAGAAGCAAGTCTCCCAGGTTTGTATTTTCCTTCTCTTCCTACAAGGCACAGTGTGGGTAAAGTAGAAGTAAACCGAGTGGGAATCAGTGGGCATGGAGCTGGGTGGAGGTAGGAAAGCAGTGATGGCCAGGATGGGTTGTCTGCTCCATATTTCTAAGCTTCTACAATGGAATACAGCGGCAGTGAATTAGGGCAACTCCAGCTTGAATTGAGAGCCACTCCAGTCTCTAAGAGTATTTGAACAAGGGAACTTCACTTCTCTTCCCCCTCTGTATCTGCACCCTAAGGAACCTAGCTTTTCCCCAAAATATAAGTCATGCTTTGGGAGCTTCACTTAATTTCAGGGAGAAGTCCCATCATTGTGAATGCTCACAATAATCCTGCTTTAATATGCAGTAATATTTGAATATATTAACATCTGTAAATAATAAGAGACACAAGAAGGACCCAACATAAATAAATCTCCAGGCCTGTCACTGTATGTAACTGAGTTGATTTACCTTATGCAACACTAAGTGGCACAGTTTTAAAACTATCAAAGTTAGTTAGTGATGATGACAAAAGGATGTATAAGAACAAATTACTGCTCTTTGCTGGCCTGCTGGACTAGCTGACCACTTTGGGATGAGAAGGGAGATCTGCACCTGAAAAATCTTCTAGTCCTTGCAGGTTTGCTAAGACAGCCCACAGATCCCAGGTGCGGTGATGTCCCAGGACTGAGGCAAAGCCAGCACACTCCTTTTTATATAAGTCACTGGCCAGTCTTTCCACAACAACAATTTTTTGAGTGCTACTCTCCAAGGCAAGGCTTAAAATCGTGTGATGTAGAGGCAAAAGCCTCCCTAATCCACCACTGACTCCTTGTTCTGTCCAGTGCCTGGGCTCAGAATTTTACAAAAAATAGAAAAGCTTTATTGACTGAAAGTATTTTTTTCAAAACAAGAAGCATCTCAAAAGTCTTAGATCAGACTTCATTTGTAAACTGGCAGAGGCAGCACAACCATGGGAATAAATTTGTAGGTAGAATGAAGTTGTCTCTTTGAATTATAAATTGACTGCAACCAGAAAATCACAGTTCTCACACACTGTAGTGTCCAATGGTGCTCTAAAGACCACTCATCCCCAAACACAGACTGACAAGTGTCAAATATGTTGTTAACTGGAAGTAAAACCTAAAATAATTCCTCCCTAAATTCTCCTTGGGAAGTGAAACTTTATACCGTACTTAATACAAGCAAGTGCTTCACGGGAATAGTTCAATACTGTACCAAAGCACTACCTGTCAGAATTGACATTAAATACCTTTCTTGCTGTAGGACTTTGGAGCAATAACAACACTTTCAACTTCTACAGAAACTTTATCCAAGGATCTCAGATACCACCCTCTCCCACCCTCCATGTGCTCTCCTGAATGTTCCATAAATTCTCATTATAATGAAGTCACACTGTGAAGTCTTTTAGTACTTATTTACAGTAAATGCACTTTGTTATCTCTAGGGTGGTTTTGTTTTGCTTTCATATGTTGGAGGTTTTTTCTTTTTCTTTCCCCCCACCCCACCTCTAAGTGAGCTGCTCTTCCTTATTACTAAAGAGCCAGCAAAGTAGAGAGTTACCAAGGGCTGACTACATTAGTCTCAAATGTCTTTTCACTGTATTAAAGTGTTTTCAATTACCTCCTAATACACCTCCAGGGAGCCTAGGAGAATGAAAGGATTAGTAGAATAATGAGTTTAAATTATTTAAGAGTTTGGTTTTTTTTTCCTCGTATTATGTGATTTTGTTGGATTTAATCCTAGACCAGAGACATTTGACAGTACAAGCCAGGTTATATCTAACGAGTAATCTTGATCTCAAAACAAAGGGTTGCAAGAAGAGGATATAAAATGCAAATTCTCCCTTCAAGACAATACAGTAAAAAAGGGTAGGGAGGTCTGTTTTATTTTGCACCAATTGAAAAAAGGTGACTATTTTAGCAGTTGTTGAAACTCATTGATAAGACAGTCATGAACGGTAAGTGAATTTATCAGGCAGGAACATCCATGAGGAAGAAAAGTGCAAGTGATCAACTCTTACCTTATTGCATCATGATGTAATAAAACTCAAAAATTCAGCCAGCTGAATTAAATTTCAGGAGGGGTGAACTGAGGTAGCCAAGTTTTGTCTAGTTCCCTTATAGCCACTGACATGGCTATCACCACCCAGATACGTAACATCTCAAATCTATTAGATGTATTTTAGCCTCATAACATCCTGGTGAGGTAGAGAAATTTCATTTTGATTGCATTCAGGAACTGGAGATACAAAATCACATTAAAGGTCACACTGAAAGCTCAGAGAAAGCCAGGAATGCAAGCAATATCTCCTGAACCCTACCACGTCTCTGATGGGCCAACAGTCTACACAAAGCAATAATGCAAAATAAACAAACAAAAAGGAAAACACCACCAAAATGAAAACCAGACCATGCTTCTAGAGGGAATAAAACATCTCTCTAGGACAGGATGTTTATCATGGCACAGCCTTCCTATTTCCAGTCTTAACCATTTCTAGTCTGGTATGTTAAATCAGTGGTCCTGTCTGTGCTGTAGGCTGCTTTTCAAGCCTTGCATTCTTCCTACAGTTTTATGGTCTGCCTGGCTATTTTTTAAGGCAAACCTAATTCAGCTGCCAAGTTAATTTTTCCGAACCTGAAAAATTAGGCTACATGACACTTCCATCACGGTGGCTGTCAATATTTTCACTATAATTAATATAATTTCCTTCACACTGAAGCTGGAACTTGGCTTCTGTCCTCTGTGGTCCTGTGGATTAAACATGGATTTGTTAATGACGAGTCCTAATACCAGAACTTTAGTGAATGATTTAAAATAAGGATCTAGATATTTTGCTTCACTCCGACTTTCTTTGAACAGATACCTAATTAATATGGATGCCAAAGTGCAGCATATTCCCAGCAACAGAAAATATGACCAGACCTTACTATTCTCAGACTCTCTATTGTCAGCATCACAGCTGTATCAGAATTTACAAATGTCTTGAATTTTAATATGTCATCTATGAAAAATACTGGGGATCATGAGAAATCAGTCAGAAACAAAAATGCATGTGAAAGATATTTCAAATAAAAAACCCAATCTGTTTATACTGTGGAAGAATATTAACTACGTACTCGAGTTTGAGAGAAGAGCTGAGAAGAGCTGTTGGAACTACAGCAGGTTTGAATATGTTTTCCAGCAATGTTTTCCCCCTCCCCAGAAGTAGTTAGTCAAAATGTAAACTTTAGGGAAAAAGTTTTTTGTTTTGATTTTTCCTCCCCACACCTCCAGATCCAATATTGAACTTCTTGTAAAATAAACTTGTGCCAGCTTATTGAAGAGGTCCAAGGACTATCATCAAGCAGAGCAAGAACCATGAGTTTGGAATTCCTTATGCTCAGGCAAATCTTTAATCACAAATGAGTGACTCTCTGGTCGGTGTTGACTGTGTACAGGTGTGTGTGTGTATATACACATACATATATATATATATATGTATGTATGTATGGTTGTTTCCATGCTCCTTTTCCTGCTTTTCTATTTTGTTTCCATTTTTCTCCTCCCCTCTCCAAAAAAATCCTACTGCAGAAGTCTTGGTTTATCCTTACCAGAAGAGCAGAAAAATTTCTGTGGGCAGGCAGACACTTTTTTTTTTTTCTCTGCTCTTGTCATGAACACCTGCCTTATTTTAGTCTTCTTAGTCCATAACTATTATAAGGGATTCTCTATTCTTGCTAACAGATATAATGACTATTGTTAATCCAAAGAGAGTATTTTTCTCACTCATTCTTTCATAAGACTGAGTAATCAAATGAGTAAGTATGTGTAGAGATTCAATTTCAAATTAAAATCTAAAATATTTGTCAGATACATGAGATGATTAAAACAGTATACACAAAATTATCACAGAAATTGAGAAAGTAGCAAAATGCACCCAAGCCACAGCTTCCATAAAACTGATCCAAACACTGGATAATCTTAAACTGGAGGTTCCACCACCAGAATTAGTCCAGAAATCAGAGCTGGGCAAAAGATATTAGTCTCATACTGTACCCGGAAAATATATTTTCCATTGCTTTCATGGTTACTGTGATCTCTCATGACAGACTCAGCCTTCAGAAGGTATAAATACCTTATGATACTATGAGAAGTGATCAGTGGATTTTCAGGGAGCCTTCATCCATATTCATCTTCATCCTCCTCTAGGGTACCATTAGCTAGCACACTTACGGGAGTCTCTATGTTCTGCTCAGTCTGGAGTCAGCCAGCTGATGTTAAAGAAATCCGAGACCTCTGACACCTTATCTTCATCCCAGGAAGAGTGAAATACTAATTCACTCTTCAATATGTAACATGAAGATAGATAGCTCTATCCACAATCAAGCAGCTTAATTTGCAATACTAATAGAAGCCTTTTCACAGTGAGACAAGAGAGACCCAGCCACCAGACAAAATGAACTCAAACTGTTTTAAAAACCAGTAGAAGCTACAGGTATTGTTGTCTTTCAAGCGTTATATTGGTAGTAGTTTTAAGTGGAGCTGCTAATAATTTTGGAAGTAGCTCACATGCAGAGGAGAGCTACAAAGCAGGAGTGTAGACAGAGACACCATAGCTCTGTTAATTCTCTTGCTAAAACCCTGACTGCATTCACACACAACCCAGAATTTAAAAGACTGCAAAATTATACCTGGGAACCCCAAAGCAGCAGCAGATGCTTTGGGTTTATGTTAAATACTTCCCCACATCTCCAGGACACTCTGCCAGCTCAGAGCTGCTACCCAGCAGCACAGGAGCCCAGAACCATGGAAGGGATGTGCACATATCATCAAAGTGCCCTTCTTCTGTTCTTTGTAAAATGTGTTAATGTGAATAGATTGAACGTTTTAGCCTGAAGTAAGTTAACTACATTATGTATAATGACAAATTATGCAGATTTATACCAGATAATCAGTCAGTGTGCTTGCCATTGGAGACAGCTGATGTCCAAATAGAACAGTTTGAACTTCAACAAATAAGTTCAGATTGTTCCCATTGGGCACATCACTTCAGCCTCCTAGCACACTACCTTGTGGTTGTCTTTAAAATTACTGTTTCCTATTATGTTCATATTTCATTTTGTTCTTTTTGAACTTTAATGCATCCATCCACCTCCATCCTTCATCATCCACCATGGGCCCAAACAACGGCTTCCCCTAAGAGCAACTGGGATTTGAGCTCAGGCTACTCTTGGAAAACTTCCTTTTCCTTCCAACACATCAACGGGAGCAGTAGCTTCTTACAGAATGATGCACAAAAATTCAGTGTGAACAGCTGCAGTCTTGAAACTAACCCACGGACTCTGACTTGGAAAATCTGTGCTGCCACAGACCTTCTATGTGAAGTCAAGTCATTTTTGGTACCTGCATCCCTCCTTCCCCGTCATTTATTCACTTGCTATGTAGGCTGTAACCACCATGGGGATAAGGTGTTTCTTACCATGTTTACACTATACATAGTACTGTGGAGACCTTGTCTTGGTTTGTGCTTGGTCTTAGTGTAATACTGTTTCTGCATATACACATACGAATGCACACCTCATTCCCCAGGAAGAGTAGAGCCAAATGGCAGGCATTAAACACAACTGCCTCCTCTGTGAGCCTGCACACTGCAGATTCGTCCTGACAATAAGGTACAGAGACCAGTTAAACCCTTCTCAACATTTAACAGGGAGTCAAACTTGCAGACTTGCCAGAAATCTGGTCTTGACCTTAGTCAAGAGACCTTAGTGGACTCTTAAATGGGTTAAAAACTGGCTGGATGGCCGAGCCCAGAGAGTGGTGGTGAATGGGGTAAAGTCCAACTGGCGGCTGGTCACTAGCGGTGTTTCCCAGGGCTCAGTTCTGGGGCCGGTGCTGTTCAATATCTTTATAGATGATCTAGACGTAGGGATTGAGTGCACCCTCAGCAAATTTGCAGATGACACCAAGCTGGGTGGGAGTGTCAATCTGCTGGAGGGTAGGAAGGCCCTACAGAGGGATTTGGACAGGTTAGATAGATGGGCCGAGACCAACGGCATGAGGTTCAACAGGAACAAGTGCCGGGTCTTACACTTGGGCCACAACAACCCCATGCAGCGCTACAGGCTGGGGGAAGATGGCATCCTGGCCTCTATTAGGAATAGTGTAGCCAGCCAGTCTAGGGAAGTGATCGTCCCTCTCTACTCAGCACTGGTGAGGCCGCATCTTGAGTACTGTGTTCAGTTCTGGGCCCCGCACTTCAAGAAAGATGTTGAGGTGTTGGAGCGAGTCCAGAGGAGGGCGACCAAGCTGGTGAAGGGTCTGGAGGGTCTGACCTATGAGGAACGGCTGAGGGAGCTGGCGTTGTTTAGCCTGGAGAAGAGGAGGCTCAGAGGTGACCTTATTGCAGTCTACAACTACCTGAAGGGAGGTTGTAGTGAAGTGGGAGTTGACTTCTTCTCCTGAGTAACTAGCGATAGGACAAGAGGGCACAGCCTCAAGCTTCACCAGGGGAGGTTCAGGTTGGACATTAGGAAGAATTTCTTTTCAGAAAGGGTCATTAGACATTGGAATGGGCTGCCCAGGGAGGTGGTGGAGTCACCATCTCTGGATGTGTTTAAGAAAAGACTGGACATGGCACTTAGTGCCATGGTCTAGTTGACAGGGTGGTGTCAGGGCAACGGTTGGACTCGATGATCCCTGAGGTCTCTTCCAACCTGATTGATTCTGTGATTCTGTGACCTGGATGATCCAGGTCTCAGGTCAGGTGCCCAGCTTAGAGAGAAACCCATAATCTGAAGAGCCCAGAGGGGGAGGACCGGGAGCCCCAGCTTGTTCCCTGAGAATACAAAATTTAAATCCAAATACAAAATTCACATCAGCAAGCCCTTGACACTCTGGTCCCTAACCCTGGAAGAGGCAGCCAAGCAGAACCATCCAAGCTGGTCCCCCAGGGGCCATCCCACCACCTGAGCTTGGACAAGGAAAAATTGTGGACACAGCAGCTGAATTAAGATCCAGAGGGATCTGCCAACTTTGTTGCCCTAAATTATCAGACACAGCTGAGTACCAACCATGGCACAAACTGCAAAATGACATTGTGCAGCCTTTCTGCTTATGGAGAAACTTCCCTAATGAAGTGTCATATTGAGTAATTGCAAAATATAAGAAATTCAGGATTCCGTTTCCTCTTTCTTCTTTTAATAGTACTAGTAAGCTTGTATTTCTGATGAACATATTGATTTTTGTTTCATGGAGGGGTACTGCAGCTTGTTAGGAACAGTCTAGTGGAAAAGTACTTTATTTTTTTTTAGTCATTTAATCTTCATGCATTTTTCTTTAAATCCATCCTAGCACTGTGGGTGCTGGGACCAGTGCATTAACTGCTTTTTACTTGACTCTAATGCTTACACAGGGAGCCCATATAAACTGGTCCAGACTTACCAGGCAGGATTACCGACACACAGAAAACACACTAGCCATGTAGTGGTCTGTCAGTTGTGCCCTGCCACTTCAGAGAGAGTTTATAGATTGTTCTGGAAGCAGAAGTATAGTTGATCATGTTTATCTGCAGTAAATAAATGTTACATCAGCCCAATAACTGATTATCAAACCTTCTTTCACATAGACACAAATTGCTTGCCTGTCCCTCCCTGGGGAGACACTTTTGTCTGATCTTGCAATTTACAATAAGGAGAGAGATTGTATTTATGAACTATTGTATTGTTCATGAATTTGCTGTCCTAGAGTTTGCACCACATATAAACTCTGTAGTACTAACACCACTAATGCCCTCTGCTGTGTATAGTAAAGAGTACAGAGCAACTACAGCAGGGTTCACCATGTCAGCTGCATTTTGACCCAGCATCTCAGTAAGCCACCCTTTTTGCCCTGCCTTAATCCCACCACAGCTGTGAGATCAGGGAGGGATGAAAGGTCCTCAGGCACTCAGATAGGCAGCTGCTTCTCCAGACAGAACTTTGGGATCTGACGAATATGCATATTAAGAGGTAGTTGCTTCTCAGTGTTTCCAGGGTTTCTCAGAGTTGTTTTATGATCATAGGCAATTCACAGAAGCTCTTCAGACTTCTATTTTCTTATCAGTAACAGAGGTAGTGATATGCATCTCTCAGGGCTGCCACGAAGTCAGATTCATTACTATGTGTTCAAGGTACGCAGCAGTCACTAATGCTCATCCTAAGCACACCAGAGGCGACAGAAATATCCCCACTGAGTTTGGTGAGCTTTAGGGGTGAGACTTACAGAGGAACAATTCCCTGTTACAGTATGGCGTAACATGAATCCTATTAAGAACTTGAATACCTTTGAATGAAAAAGGTTATGGGAGAAATCTCCACCTTTATTAACAGTGCATTAAATTGAAGTACCTAAAGCAAAGAAAGCCATGGAAAAATCTCAGCAAGAAGGGAGGTTGCGTGAGTGAGTTCGGCTATAGCGACCCTTCAGAGCCAGAGAAGACTGCAAAACTCAAGATCAGAACAGACTGCTTAAAGCAAATGCTTGTGATGATGGGGAAAGTAGACTCTGTTGGCTACCTGCCTAACACGCTTAAGTTTGAAGTAAATGGAGGACTGCATTACCTTACTGAGCGAGCCTGCTCTTAGCAATATATTCTCTCCCGCATTTTGTATTAATTTAAACCTCTTCTCACAGTTATGACTGTGTGAAATTTTTTGCCTCAAACCAAATTTTAGAACCATCAAATTCAACAGTTCTAAAACGTGTTTGCTGTATCAAACACTAACAGTAAAGAGGCCTGAATACCACTCTTAGTCTCCATTGCTCTGATAATACCAGTAAATATAAAAGGCTAGTGATTATTATGTAGACGTAAGGTTTATTGGACAGACACAGCTTGCATCATACAGCTAAACTCTTATCACAAGCTAAACAGGATAGATGAGAAGCCTGTATTTGGCCAAATACCATATTTCTGTTTAGTTTGCTCTTTTCTGTCCCCTAGTTTACAGAATCACACAGAATCACAGAATGGTAAGGATTGGAAGGGACCTCTGGAGATCATCTAGTCCAACCCCCCTCCCAAAGCAGGTTCACCTAGAGCATGTTGCACAGGATCGTGTCCAGGAGTGTCTTGAATATCTCCAGAAGAGGAGACTCCACAACCTCCCTGGGCAGCCTGTTCCAGTGCTCTGTCACCCTCAAAGTAATGAAGTTTTTCCTCATATTTAGATGGAACTTCCCATGTTTCAGTTTGTGCCCATTGCCCCTTGGGTACCACTGAGAAGAGTCTGGCCCCATCCTCTTGACACCTGCCCCTAAGGTATTTGTAAGCATTGATATAAGTTCCCCCCCTCAGTCTTCTCTTCTCCAGAATAAACAGACACAGCTCCCTCAGCCTCTCCTCATAAGAAAGATACTCCAGTCCTCTGATCATCTTTGTAGCCCTCCGCTGGACTCTCTCCAGTAGTTCCTTATCTTTCTTGAACTGGGGGGCCCAGAACTGCACACAGTACTCCAGGTGTGGCCTCACTAAGGCAGCATAGAGGGGAAGGATAACCTCCCTCGACCTGCTGGCCACACTCTTCCTAATGCACTCCAGGATACCATTGGCCTTCTTGGCCACAAGGGCACATTGTTGGCTCATGGTGAGCTTGTCGTCCATCAGGACTCCCAGGTCTCTCTCCATTTATATATGATAACAGGTAATAATTAATTATATTTCCTTTTATACAAAAACATTTTAAAAATTTAAAGTAGCTTTTCGATTCCATTGTATTTTTGACTGAAAAAAATAAAACAAAAAAATTTGATCAAAGTATAGAAAAAACTGAAATCTTCAGAGGAAGAAAACAAGGGTTTTTTTTTCTCTACAGTTCCCTGGGTTTGTTTCTGAAATATTATAATGGTGGGGCAATTGAAGAACAAAATTCTTGTAAAACTTCAAATGAAAAGTGGGCTTTTTTTGACCTATTTCGTTACTGTTATTTTCCTACATTGTCTCTGTTTTGTGTTCTAGTGTTCTCAGTGCAGATAGAAAGCACTATATGAGAAGTAAATGTCATTATGTATGGGTTTTCTTCATGGCCTTTCATTCCCAAGAGATTTACTCTGCTATCTCATCTCACTTTTACATGTTCAATCAATACCTGTATTGGCATATATTAGGCACATACAGTACCAATTATTGGAAAATTAGATCCTGACACAAATCACTGGTTTCTTATAAAGGTGTTGCCCATGGCTATATGTACCATCCCTTATAATTAATAATTGTGTGTTCTGTCAGATCCTAACACAGTTTTGGCCTGAGCTTTTCCCCCAGTGTCTTTAATACCAAAGGGATGCTCTATGAGCTACATTATTTCACATGATTTAAATGTGAAGAGAAGTTCAATAGTGCAGTAGCCTTTCTTTGCCTGAATAATGATGGCAGTACTGATTACCCTTAATAACGTTATTATGCTGCGTGCACAAATCAAGCACGAAGAGCAATCAGGTGAAGAATTAGATTGTTTTAAAAAAAAACCCTGATCTTTATTCTTGCTACATGTTTACTGGACCTTGAAAACAGTAATAGGATGGCCTTTAAATTCCTACTGCTTTGATAAGAGATGAGAGATGAAGCCAAATACATTTCTTCCGCTTTAGTAGCTATAGCTTGCAGGCACTGCTCAGTGCCTAAAGGTTACTTAAAGTGGGAGTTATGAAAGGAGGACTTGAACTGCATATGTAGTTGGTACAGATATATAAATATTTTAATACAATAATGACACATTTTATGCAGATGTAGCTGTACACAGAAATATGGAGAGACTAAACCTCAACAATCAGTTCAAAAAACTCTCAAAGGAAATGAAGCAAATAAAGCTAAGGAAATCCCAACCCATCAGTGGCCAGAATGGTTCTGGGTGAATCAAGATCGGTCTCATACTAGCTCAAAAAAAACCCTTCAAAACCAAAAAATCAGTGGATTTAATTTCATTTGTCTGCAGCCCCCTCCTGATATAATCGGTTGCTCAGAAAGCAATTTTTCACATAGCCATGCAGAACTGCTGCTGAGGATGTTCTGGTTCCTCTTACACCCCAAAGTGTCTGGATAATGTCACCTAAACTCAAAATGAGCAGATTCCCTCCTTTTCATGGGAACAAGACCTTCTTAGAAGATACTTCACATACTCATACACAAACAGATACTTCTCAAAAACATGAAGCCTTGAACACATATGATTTATATCAGCCACATTGGTTTCTTTTGTCCCATATTGCCAAAGAGCTGGACATGATCTGAAAGCAAATTTAAAGACTCAGGCAAGGAGGGCTCTTCTTTGGGAGGACTCTAAATGGCTCCTTCAGTTTTTCAAGGGAGGTTCAGAAGTTCTGGAAGTTTGAACCACCTAATTCATTTTCAATCAGCAAACCATTTGGCAGCTCCCTGCAAATAACTTGTCCTTGTTAACAGGTCCTTGTTGGACTGAATATGAACAATATTGCCTTCTGGTCCTTTGCTTGTCTAGTGTTGTTTTTGAAGTATGTGGCCAATGGACACACTGCCAAATATAAGCAAGCAGTTTCTTGAGGCTCTTTCATTTTACTCTCCCTGCCTGATTCAGCTATTCAAGGCTTTTTTGCATTCTTCCCTATTTCCCGTCTCTTACAAATCCCTTCCAGGCAAAGTAACTTAGCCTTAGGCAGCACACTTGTGCAAATGACACAAAGAACATAGGTGTTTTGTCTAGAAAGCTAAGTAAAGAAAACTTTTGATGACTGCCGTTGGAACCAAAAAGGCACAATTTAGTGCAAATCACAGAAACATTGTTTATTGTAATGAAGAGAAATTGGACAAAACTTAACTACAATTTTCCAGGCATACTCCCTAACTCACTGCAATATCTTCAGGAGTTTATGTTACTTTCTAATTTATTAACCTGCATAGTCATCATGCCTGGAAACTAAGTCCACCATCATCAGTATGCTGTGCATGGCTTTCTGAGTGACGGAGTTTCTCTGCTGTGTGCGTTTTCTAGTGTTTCAAGTGTCCAAGGATTTACTAGCTCAGTTGCCACAACAGGGTATGCAGCTGCCAAATTTTTATATGCACAGGGTAACCCACCTGACTATGCATTCGCAGAGACTGGGTACACAGGTATAAATGGGAAGCATACCCAAATCTTACTGGTTTCAAACTTTGCCTCCAATCTTCTGACAAAATCCCCAACTGGCATTACTCAAAGTAGCACCATTAAGTAGGACCTACTTCTTAAAATGGTCTAAATCCTTGACAACACACTGGGGATTCATCCAGCGCTGCAAATTACAGAGACTACGTGTTTTTACATCATTTTTTTCTCAGATCTTTGCAGTCTTAGGCTGACAATAGACTTGTTCAGTGATGGTGTTTTTAACAGTGGACCCAGAGACAGACAGATAACCCTTAAACCTCCCTCTGATATCTCCACACAATCCACAACAACGGCTTGGGTTTGCTGTTGCCACAAGACAATAAAAATGAAGATTTGCTGCTGTGTTGTGGGAGCTCACAGTCCTGTGGGACTCAACACCTGCCCAGCCATTTGAACACACACAAAAGAAAATATGCCAATTAGCATCACTACTTCCAACAACGAGGGAAAAGTTAAACTTTTCAATGACTTTTGCATGAGACATTGAGTCACTTCTCTGTGAATAAACACACCAGGACTCTGCCTCAGCCTGTCCAGTTCAACAGATGATCCCAGACTGCCCTTGTGGCTGCAACAACAAGAAAACCAGAGACACCAGGTGCTAGAGACAGGAGAGCTAAGGAGATGAGTCAGAAGAAACTTCACTAATTGCATAAATCTGCTCCTGAACCTGCTGCCAGATGGCAGAGAGTGGAGCAGCTTCATTAAGTTTCACTTGCTGTGCTGCTCACTTCTAGGTTAGGAAGGGGGGACTGAGGGCAGCTTCTTCCTCCACTCAACTGGAATTAAAAAAAAAAAAAATCATAAAGAGGTGTTTCTATCCACCTCACTGATGATGCCTGGCAAGCAGTAGAGATGCCTCTCCAAGCCTAATGCTATTCAAAGAGTTTTTAAGTTCTTCTCTTCAATTTACATCTAAGTGTCTGTGAAGAAAATCACCTCTTCTGGCTAGAACATCACCAGACTGCAGCATAAGAGGTCCTCTCGAGTGGCTGAGAGCCAAATAACATAAGGTGAAGCATTATCATGAATTCAAACAGTAGCACCAGAGCTTTTCTTCCTTCAGCAAGCACAGATTTGCTGTTTCATAGCTAAAAGGCTGATTATTTTGCCTCATCTCTTTAAAGATGGAAAGCTAAGCAGCACCTGATCTTTCCCCTGGGATAAACTGCAAAGAATTAAAAACAATGTTTTGTTTTTACCAGATCATCCCCCCTCAATAACAACAACAAAGCCAAGTTACTTCTGGGTAGGATGTTTTTAGGCTGGTGGGGTATAGATCCCTTGAAGACCCTTTCCTTCACTGTGAGGAAGGACAGGAGCGGGACATGCTGAAGACTGTATCCCACATTCTGGGCATTTTCCTCTCCATTCTTAAAGGCTGAATCCTGACTCCTTTCCAAACCTACAGTTTCCCAAAGCATCACTATAATAGTTTTATTCAGAAAGTCACCCTTCCAAATGTCAATTCAAAATAGGTTGTAGATGTTTTACATGAGGAGATTTTGATTCCTGTAACTCATTTCTTGATTTGATCAAACATAGCTCTGATGGGTCTCAGTTCCCTGTTTCCTTCTCCTATTTTTTCTCAGAAAGGTAAATTCACAAACTGTCTGGATGCAATCTATGCTGAGTTCAATCATCCTTGTCCCTCTGCACCTGGGACTAGCCCATGAAGTCCTGATGCCTGAAGAGGGAATTACCAGCAATTTTTATTTCTTTGCAACAGACAGAAGGGCAAGGGCAATAAGAAATTATCAGTTATTTCCTTCGATTTAAGACAAAGAAAACCTATATAACAGCCATGAAATATCAAGGATAGCTCACCACACATATAGATGCTCTACACCTAACAAATCAATTTGTCATTTTGCTTAGCAATCCGGTACCCTCTGGTTTTCTGCTTGCCCATCACTAAACTGATTTAAAAGCTCTGTATAGTGTTTATGAACATACACCAACTAGACACAGAAAATAAGGTACAGAGACAACAAAAGTGATCTGTCCTAAGTTACTCAAGGCAATGGCAAAAGTCACAGAAGAAACAAGGAACCGCAACTCCAATTCCCTTGCTTTACCTTCATCATTCAAAGAAAAGCTGTTCCTGTCTGCAAAGCTCCTGCCAAAGAGGTGGCTGCACCTGGGCCATTTCATATTGAAGTAGACAGGGGCCTTGACTGCCTCCAGGGCTCCCAAACCTTTTGCATTCTTATTGCTTCCCCCGGAGCCAAGCCACAGGAACCTGCTTGCGACTGAAAGCTCGGGAATCTCAGTGTCAGCTCATTTCTGCTTACCTTAGCACTCACATCAGGATATGAAAGTGCTGCCTTCCAAACCAGTCCCTGTAACTATTTGATTATGGAAATGAATGCAGAGGTCCTGTTAGGAAAAAATCCTAGCCTGTCTGGCATATTAATGGGATAACCCATCTACCCTGGTAGGAAAGCATTCAGTAAAGACTGCTTAGTAGATATTCAGTAGTTCGAACTCTCAGTGGTGATGCAAAAGTCAAGGCTTTGTATTTGATGCATGTGCTTCAAACCATCTCACCTAGTCTCACAGAATGCAGTTGCAGAGAGACAGATGAGTACAGACGGGATGCAGCAAAGAAAAGGAAAGAGTGCATGAGACAAAGATAGAGAAATCAAACAGGATCTGAGATCTGCTTAAAGCCATCAAAAGTTCTCTCTAAGGACTATCAGTCTGGAAGAAAAGGTGGCCTGGGAGAGATACAATACATAAATCAGGAGTGATACAAAGAAGGTGGATTAAGGCTGACTGCTCCTTGTCTCTTCCACCGTAAGAACTCACAGGCATCAAACAAGGATCCTAGGAGTCATGTTCAAAGCAAACAAAAAGACATGGCTCACTACAGGTAGCAGATCTGTGAAATTCCTGGACAAAGAAAGCTAAAATAGATGCTAGACTTTCATGTGCACCAAATGGAGGGGAACTGTCCAAAAAAAAATCTGTGCATTTCCTAATCCCTGATGAAAAATGGGAGTCGTTCTAAATATAATCAGAGGCTTGGAAAGTAACAGTGATAAGAACTGTTAAATTATGTTCACCCTGTTCTTGCTCATTCATAACCACTTTGCACAGCTACAACCAGCTACATCTGCTTAGCTACAGCTAAAAAGAGAGTATTGAGTAGATGAACCTTTCATTTGCCCAGTATGACCATTCTGTTTCATTCTTACCACAACCAAAGTTTTCCTACCCAGGCCTGCCTCAAAGTGTTCACAAATAGTTTTGCTGTAATAGGATGAACCCTGTTGGTCTGGTCTGAAATCAAAGTAACCAGGAGAACATTGCTTTTGCGAGTTGCAGGGCAGAACACCAAGACCTCACACTCTGTTAACCTGAATATTTGCCTCTGTGTGGTCTCCTCACCCACACTGACCGCAAGACTCCAAGACCTGCCCCACTGCTCAGTCATACGGACAGACACACACCATTTATGCTTGATCTTGATGCACCACCATTCAATTATTCCCATTAACTAGTTCTCTTCCATAGAAAAAGAAATAGATTTTTATTTATTTAACATAGTACTCCTACAGGCAAACTAGTCTGACAAATCAAGAGAACAATATTGACTGTTGATTTAAGGTAAAGATGACGCAGGCTTTCGCTTTCCTGCATACTAACGTACTTTAATGGGATTGTTACTAGCAAGGGAGAGTAATTAATTTTTCTTAGTCTCCCTCACCTGTCAGTATCTCTACTGAGTTAGAGAACCAAGGGAGACAATTAGCAGCTATGGTGAGGTGGATGCATATTTTACAAGTTAGCTGGCAGAGAGGACACACTCCATTTTCTTTAATGTGTTTAGACAATGAGCTGGGGTGGACTTGAACTGCTGACCCTGTGCAATAAACCACCATGTGGTATTACCACCCTCTTGAGCCAGCCACTGCCTCAGGAGACTATTTTTAAAAGTGTAAATAGTATCAGTTCTTTAATGGAGGAAAAAAACTAATGATCACAACACTTAGAGAGAGAAATCACACATCCAAAGGCTTGCTTTACTTTTTTTCCTTAAACATAGCTGCTACTGTATCATTAAACTATCAAGAGTTAATCTGAATAACAAGGCAAGTTGCACAGTATAAAAACACATTAACATCAATAGGTAGAGTTCAAATGTCATGAGCTGCATTTTAGTCCTATGATGTACAGATACATAAAATATCTACACATATAGTAGTAGCGTGATGGATGTTCTCCTTACAGAGCTGTAATGCTGACACCAACAAGTGGCAAAACAGTTGCATTTCTAGTTGTACCCTGACAAAGGGATGCAAAATGCAGCTGGAAAAGAACTATAAAACCAAGCTGTCATACACTGAGGTGATAGACTACGAAGCCTTAGAGCAATAGGCTATTTTCTTTCATTAACAGGACTGCATGTTATGCTGTCAATTTCATCCTTCATCCTAAATAAATAGTTTTATCTGATCAGATCAAGAGTACATGCCATAGTCCTCAATCTAGGTTCAAGTGCATGTGAATGAGATACTAAGAGTATTTAAGAAGTAACTTTTATTGATGAGTTCAAACAGAATATATTCTAATGATATGATTCAAGTCACTGCTGACATTTTGAATGCTACTGTCCCCTGAACAGTTCAAGTGAGGAAGTTTGGATCCTTGGTCCAGTCTGATGCATGTGTGTTTGACTGTGTCTACAAATACCTGCTTGGTAAAACCCTTGGAGGTAAAATTAGAAGGATTACGTCTTTATTTTGAGGTTATTTCAAGTAATAAGGACATTCAGATTTCTTTGAAAATAGCTTCAAAATTCATTTTAAATATGGGGCTGAATCAAACCGACAGGCACAAATAGGTGTAATCTTTGAGAAAGTACAGAATTTGAAACAAGCTCTACACACAGCTGTGCTGTTTCTTTTCCTTCCCCTGCTCCCTCCATCACCACTTTCCTTTGATTTTTCTTCTTTCATGTCTCTCTAGTGACAATTCCAGTAAAACATACATTTGTTCAGGAAACTTCACTGATATGAACCCACTAACATTGTGACAGTTTCCAGCAGCAAACAACCTTTCTGTAGAAAACTGATGAATCGGTCATCAGCTGACTCATGCATTCCCTCTCAGCAGGGAAGCTGCAGATTGAACAAGTCCTTGATCATTCATATCACAGACAGGACAGCTTTATTTATTTATTTTACCATCCCCACAGGCTCCCCGTCCAAAGGCACCAGCAACGTAGGTAGACAAACATGTGAGTGAAACTGTACATAGCAATTCCTACAGTTATTATTGAAATATATGGTTGTGCTTCAGCTCTTTTTGGGAGCCTGAATCTCTCCAAACAAGAGTGGACAGAATTTAAGAATATTACAGGGAATAACCTTAATCTGGCCCCTAGGAATACCCTGAGTGACTTAAAGTAATTTTGATCTCTAAAATCTACAAAAATAGAAGAGTTCAGCAGAACAATGTGCAAAAAGTGCCTGGGGATCAGAATAATTGACCTAACAGTCATATTTAACACTGTTTTATTTACAGCAGTTACTGTTTTCCTCTTCATATAGCAACATCTGATTAGTATTGCATCCTTGCAATGGCAGCAGCTCTTCCTGGACAGTGAGCCTTCTCCAAGTGGGCATGAAAGAGCTCCAGATGGCAGGTAAATTAGTTGCTGACATGTTTCTAATCAGTGCTGGAAGCCTGTTCCAAAGCTTAAGCTTTGAATAAGATGAAAAGAAAAGTAAACGGGTTAAGGAAGGGTGAGAAAAGAGGTGGTGTTAATGACACCCTGTTTTGAAAGCAATTCAAAGTGGCCAAAAGCCTGAGAACAACTGTGCCAAGATGTCCTGCTTCAATCATTTCCATTGTGATGTGCACATGCTATAGAGAGGTTCCTTACTAAATGTGTTACAGTCAGGGAATTAATAACTGAGTCCCATTCAAAGTCCATGGATTTAGTGGGAGTTTAGCATATGAACATGGGTAAGAATTTGTTTAAATACCATACTAAATAGAGGTTGTTCCCTGAATGATAGCCTCAGAGTTCGTAACACATAAGGGTGCATCTATAGCAAGAAACCACAATCTGGCTGACCTTTCCAGGCAGGAGAATATAGTTATTCATTAGTAATCTGTGGGAACAGTCCCTGACACACTGCTGGCCCATGCCAACTAGCTCTTTCACATATGGAGCCCAAGTTTTGCTCAGCCCACACAGCACCTGAGGGATCACTCCCAACATGCAGTCTCTGCACACTGCCTGTGCAAGGGTGTAAAAGCACGTGTTAGCATGGCTGAAAGTCATTCTCTGCCAGCTGAACTCAGTGCCTGCAAACTTTCCCAAGCACATTGAATTTATTAATGTGTGTGCAGCTAGACAGTCCTGTGTATTCACATAGATTTGCTTTTGAGGCAAATGAGGAGTAACTTAACCTGCTTGAGTGTGCATGGAAGTTGAGGAGAGCTCCCATCAGCTGAACTAGGGAAGCAGTAACAGAAAACCTGGGAGATTCAGGAAGGGATGGCCTCCTAAATTGATATATCTGTCAAAATTACTTGCCTGCTTAAAATCAGATGGGTCAGCATGCTGAAGCTGACTGTATGCTAGACCTCTGCTCCTCCAACATCAGAAATCCAACTCATGCCAAAAGAGCACCACCATCCCTACCCAGCACTCTGCTTAGGATCCTCAGGATACTTGCACATCAGCTTTTTGCTATGAAGTAGGATGATATGTTAGCAAAAATCCAGAGCAATTCTTCTGATAGCAAAGGTCCCTCTGTTTCCCCAAAGTAATGACCTCCAGCCCTGCTCTTGTCTAATCAGATCCATGCAAGCTGATCCAAGCATTTTATTTCACTTCTAACTGCCAGAACATTTTTTAGGAACAGAAATACACTCACTCACACTGACCTGTAAAGCCAGAGACCTCCGATTTCAATCTCCTTAGTATTGGGACACATGACTACCTAGTCAGACCCAGGCTCACTGTCAAAACTTAAATGATAATCACTTTGTTTAAACAGACACATTATACTACAATTACACACAAATATTCAGTGGATTCATAGCTCACAGAGGTATTAAGTAGATTTGACTGGTTTTAGGGTTTTTGCCTCTCCCTACTTGAATTATCACTGAAGGACTAAAGATATTAGATACAATTTCCTAAAGTTCTTCATAAATATTATGAATGAAACAGATCAATCTGTCAGTGCTTTAGTCAAATCTGACTATCATCCAGCCAACTTTCTCTGGGAAAACTACCAGCCACTGCTGGGACCTTTAACAGAACATCACACCACTGTAAGCCTGTATTTCCTTCTATGATTTAAAACTGCCTTTCTGATCTACTCTTGAGATCTCTGCTTTATTTCTTCTCTTTAAAAAAATCTTCAGAATAAAAGTAAAGCAACCTCAGAGGCTTCAAGTGGTTTTATTTTCATTCACTCCTCATCTTCATTTTCTTGACACAGCTGACAGCAGATTTGAGCTAACAGCTGTATACTCCTAGATTATTCTCAGATGCACAAAAAAAGACCACCACCCAGAAAAGCAGGGAGGTGCAAATGCCAATCTATACTGCCACAATGCAACTGAGCCTTCAGAACTGAACACTTCTATATTCTCTTCTAAATTTAGAAAATATGTGGAGACTGGAAAGAAACAAAGACCAAAGGCAACCATAAAGTGATATAAGAACCGGAGCATAAGCCACACAAGGAGCAAGTCAAAGAGTTAAAAATAAGCCAACAGGGAATAAGATTAGAGTCTAATACCTTAAAAAAAATAATAGATTAAGGAAGGAAAATAATTTATGGCCTTAGAAGATAGTAGGACAGAAATAGCCCAAAATGAAGAAAGGTAGAGATCAGTCCAGGCATCAAGTAAATGTTCTTAATAGTCAGAATTAAGACGACGACTGATTAATGACCAGGTAAAGGACCAAGACATCTTCATTACAGACATTCAAGAGGTTAAATACAACATCAATAAGAACATGTCAAAGACAAAAAGCTCTGTGACATGCAGAGGACTGACAACAGGTGACCCATAAGGACTGCTTTTATTTATTGCACCAGCTTCAGCATTTCTTTGGAATCGATGAGCCCAGAGTAAGAGTATCTGGCATTGAAATGGTTGGGGGCCCCAAGAGCAAGGGATGTTGAAAATACCTTAGACACTCGATTAACATAGATATACAAAACAAAAGGGAAGCTTTTACAATTTGAAAAGTGGTAATGGCTGTAAGATAAGGAGGCTCCAGGATGGTCTCAATTCAGATGGCTGGGCCTTAGGATGGGTGATGCATGAGATAAGGGAATTGCAATAGCTACCTCGAAGGACGTGGCCTATGTGATCCTCAGATGGAGTTTGCGCAGAAGCAGGGGTCAATCAGCGAACACAGTGAGGAAGACTACAAGCCTTCATCTGAAGACCCCCGACGACCACCAGGGAAAACAACTGCGCATGTGAATGGACATTTGCATATCTCATGGCTATGTAAATGACTTCTCGGAAATCCTATGACTATGTATAACGTTATGGTATATATTCTCTGAAAATTTGCCAAACCGGTGGAGCACTCATGGTGGATAATCTCCAGTGCTGCCCAGCGCTGCAATAAAGAATGCCTGCTTAATAACACTCTCTGGTGTTATTGAGTTTTCTTTCGGACTCCTTACCCAGCCACACCTATCTTCCCACTTCGGTGAGGAAAGTTAGAAAGCAAGGGGATTTGGAGATCTCCGATTTTTGTATCAGCATGCAATAAGCACAGCATGGGTTGCTCTGAACTGGTAGAAAGCAAACTAGCAACACTGCAACAAAAAAAAAATCTTTCCAAACGTCCATTTTAAAAAAAAGCTTCATACCCAGCCACTCATTCTAGCTGAAAGACAACAAAAGGTAAACTTCGACCTTATTCCATCTCCTTTTTGTGAAGTGCTTTACCAGCTGCCAAAAGTACAGGCAGGACAGATTGCCATTACAGCCAGTAGCTCTACAGACTAGTGGCATTTGAAACAAAGTGAGCTTTTTTCATTTTTTCCCTAGCTTGCCTGGTGGGACAAAATGCATTTGCTTTGGCAAAAATAGGTTAGCTGTTGGGTCTTGTATATAAATGCTTTGATGACTGGTGCCATAAATGATATGCCACAGAAAGGAGAAAGGAAAAAAAAAACACCACCACACCTGTGGCTTTTCAGAAACCTAGTTTTCTACATCTCTGGCCAAAGTCCTCACCTCCTGATTAAGCACCCTCTTAGGAACTATGTTTGACATAATTAAAATCACCTGTCAAACATTTTATGAGATCCCTTACAAGAGTAAAGGTGCTCACTATAGTGATCTGGTGTAATATCTATTTAGATAATCAAAATTACAGTCCCAGCAAGATGTATATCAAGGGAGGACATGCTTTCTGGAGTTACAAACTGCCCTCAAGATAAGGTCACCTCCATTGGGAAATAAGAATTAATGCTCTTAGCTTCTTTTGTATCCCATTTCAGCAAACACATAGTTTATGGTAACTTATGTTTGGAAGTAATTACATGTTGAGTATCAACACTTAAGCCTGTCATGATGGTCTCAAGTGTATTACACAGCTAGATTACTTTAATGGAAGCTAAAAGGACTTTTTGTGTCTCAGTCAGACACATTGCTTAGTCAGCTCTTTCTGGAAGTGTAAAGAACTGCCATAGGCTATTGTCCTTGATGTTTCCCCCCCCTGCCCCTCAAAGAAACACCATCCGTCTCTTTCACTTGTGAAACTTATAAGTTGAGAGGTCTGGCACTGTCCTAAGCTTGGGGAACCAGATTCCTTGAGAAGTTCACCAGCACCACACATCCATGGCCTGCTGTCACACCTGGGCACACCACAGACTTTTGCCACAAAGGATGGCAATCTCCTACCAATGTGCCACAGGGACAGAATGAAATGCAACTAATAAGTACACTAGTTACACCCAGTTTAAATCACCCTGTGCATTCTTCCTCCAAGCCTTACCCATGAGGGTGAAGCTACAGCACAAAAGCAGAATTGGGAGGTTCCTCATAGATCTCCCAAGCTTCAAATTCCTGCTACTACTATTGATGCTCCCTGCCTGTCCCACCAGGTTGCCTGCTCACCCACCTCTAGTATCCACTCATCCACAGGGTTAGGTCCTGTTGTCTGAAGCCTTCAATCTTCTCTAAGAAACGCAAGGAGGTAATAGACTTTTCACTTAGGGTAAGGCATTAGTACAACTTTTGTAACTTCAGAAGTTGATACATGTTACTTTATGGTCTTTGATATATATAATTTTAATAGGCAAATGGACTGTTTTTGACTGCCTAGATGTTGAATACTTTAAATATTGACTTGTAGAGGTATTCAGTGTAAAATGATTGCAGATCAAAAAGGGAGGTAAAGAGAGAAATGGACAGTAAAACAGAGATTGCTTTGAAGTGAGGCTGAAAGCTGTGAGCCTTAAGTCTCCAAAGGCAGCTCCAGGAAGCTCCTTTGTCCAGTAGTCCCTCATGGCACATCTGACCAGCCAAGGTCTTGGGGCTCAAGGGTCTGGTCTGCCTCAGCTCCTCGTGTCTTTGCATAGTAGGAACCAAGTTGTACAGGTGGAAAGGACACTAGCCAAACCAAAGCAAACACAGTAGCAGAGTCTCTAGAATAGTCACCATAGCTATATTTGTTACCTTTCTCAGATATGAACCAAAAATAAATATTTTTCCTGATCTCTTACACTTAGCTCAAAAAGAATAAAAATATATCAAACATGGCAGAAATATGTCTGACTGAAATACTACCACATTTCACCTCTCATACCTGGAAAGTTTTACCTCTCTCAAATTCTGTATGGGATATTTTATTTTTTATACTCTAGGATTATTACAGTGTTTTCAGCACTGCTTAACTGTCCATGAATTGCATATCTGCAAGGTCACGGCCCACAAATTAACATGCACTTCTGCCCTCAGGAACAGTGAAAGTTTTTCTTTTCCCTTCCTTAAACAGTTAAGTGCAGAGGCCAGACAGAATTCTTAAAGACAAGAAAAGCTATGCCAACCAGGAGGATGGGACAAGAGGATTTAACAGGTCTTCACCATCTTTGTTTCTGACAGCTGACACAGCAGGTGAAATCTGTGGAATTGCATTATATCTTGGTAGCTGGATGCTAATGCTTCACAGCAGAAAATGTCTCCATATAATTAGAGTACAGGTTTATGTGAGCTAGGAAACAGCCAGTA
This sequence comes from Nyctibius grandis, assembly GCF_013368605.1. Classification (NCBI taxonomy): domain Eukaryota; kingdom Metazoa; phylum Chordata; class Aves; order Nyctibiiformes; family Nyctibiidae; genus Nyctibius; species Nyctibius grandis. The sequence continues at coordinate 33,176,427 of NC_090658.1, forward strand.
GACTAATTAATTGTGGCAGGAAGCACATGCTTCTCCATTTCCTGGTAATTAACTGGCACTGAATCATTTTTTTTTTTAACCACCCACTTTTGTAATTAAAAAAAATGAGTTTGTAGAAATTCCACAATCAACGCCCACTATGACAGGAGAAATCCTCCAGACGTAAAGGATACTCTCAAGCACTAAGGTAAGTTTGCCTAAGTCTGAAAGTAACATAAGCAAAAAACTACTGGTTCCCTTACAGATATAACAAAGAATCTACAGATGTTTTGCAGATCACAGGCCAAGGAGAGGGAAATGACCAGAAATTTTGGATTTAAAAAAGTTTGTGACTTAAAGGGATTTGAAACAGTTGGGGTCCCCAAGAGCAAGGGATGTTGAAAATACCTTAGACACTCGATTAACATAGATATACAAAACAAAGGGAAGTTTTTACAACTTGAAAAGTGGTAATGGCTGTAAGATAAGGAGGCTCCAGGGTGGTCTCAATTCAGATGGCTGGGCCATAGGATGGGTGATGCATGAGATAAGGGAATTGCAACAGCTACCTTGAAGGACGTGGCCTACACGATCCTCAGACGGAGTTTGCGCAGAAGCAGGGGTCAATCAGCGAACACAGTGAGGAAAACTACAAGCCTTCATCTGAAGACCCCCGACGACCACCAGGGAAAACAACTGCGCATGCAAACGGACATTTGCATATCTCATGGCTATGTAAATGACTTCTCGGAAATCCTATGACTACGTATAACGTTATGGTATATATTCTCTGAAAATTTGCCAAACTGGTGGAGCACTCATGGTGGATAATCTCCAGTGCTGCCCAGCGCTGCAATAAAGAATGCCTGCTTAATAACACACTTTGGTGTTATTGAGTTTTCTTTCGGACTCCTTACCCAGTCGCACCTAGCTTCCCACTTCGGTGAGGAAAGTTAGAAAGCAAGGGGGTTTGGAGATCTCCGATTTTTTTGTATCAGTTTTGGCGAGCCAGCCAGGAGACTCTCTGTCCGGCTGCGGGACCCCTGGGTCGGAGACTCCCTTGGCCGGCCCCGGAGACTTCTCTGGAGGGACTCTCCGATTCGGCGGATCCATGCGGGGACAGACAAGGACCACTGGTAAGAAAAGGAATTCTTTCTGTGTTTGTTTTGTTTTGTTTTTGTTTCTGTTTTTAGGACCGGTCATTTGGAGCTACTCATAAGTCGCAGCTCGTGAGAACCCTGCCGGGTGGCATACATCTGCATGTACGATTTGTATTAATCATCCGGTTAGTGTAGTCGTTTGTTTGTGCATTTGTATTTGATTTTGACATTTGCATGTACGATTCGTATTAATCTTCTGGTTAGTGCGATCGTTTGTTTGTGCATTTGTATTTGGGGCTGCTCATAAGTCGCGGTTCGTGAGAACCCCGCCGGGTGGCATTTGGTTACATATGCGTAGTAATACGTATATGTTTGGTATACGCGTATTTGAAAATCTTTGAATAACCTATGTTGACATTTGTCATCTGAGGAGTAGCAGCTGCTGTTGTTAACTTTGTGATCTCTGTACCTTTGTTGGTCTCCCCGAGGTTTTGGCGGGGGGGCGAGTGAATGTTCAGAGCAAAATTTGTTTATTGTAACTTGACTTTGTATCTGAACTTGTATGATTGTGTGAGTGAGACGTACAAATACGTACGAAGCGAGTGAAATGTGTGCTATAGTAATTGTTAGTCGTTGTCTCTGTGTGTGTAAGTGTTCGGGCCCCAGTCCCTGTCTTTGTGTGTTATAAATTTTTGAATGGGAAACCAACAGGGTGGAGTTTTGAAAAAGTGCCCTTTGGGCTGCATTCTGACTCACTGGAAAGATATTAGGGGACCACCTGGAAGAAGTGCGAGTCTTAAGACTCTGATAAAATATTGTAATCAGTGGTGGCCTTTATACAAGTTATATGATGGAGAAAAATGGCCTGTTAACGGAACTTTAGATTACAACACTTTGTTACAACTTATGTTATTTTTAAGAAGGGAAAGAAAATGGGATGAAGTGGGTTATGCAGATATGTTCTGTGGAATCACCCAGAGTGGCAAAAGGAATGTGGAATTAATTTAGCACCCCAGGACCCTATGGTCCTGGTGATAGGGAAAAAAAAAAAAAAAAGCAAAATGGGAGGTTAAAAGGATGTTGCTTGGCTTGTAGTATTGTACAAAAGCATTTAAGGGTTGGTGCACGGGATGAAAGATTAGATAGAGAAGGAGATGCTGCTGGGAATTATCAGGATGATCCTGAAAAGGTTGCGAAAGGATCTGAACTAATTGTGAAAACCCAGGAGCCTGACTGGGAGGATGTGGATGCAATGTTGGATACTGCGGGGAATGTGGTGTTTGTGAAAGTGGCCAGAGTCCAGGTGCAGGCTCTGATTCTGGCTGGAATTCTGCCGGGAACAGTGGATCTCTGTTTTTGGGACAATCGGCAGATGATATTAGGAGAAAGCTACAGAAAGTGCAAGGAATGGATGTGAGAGATTTAGAGAGGTTGCTGGAGATTGCATGACAGGCGTGTCGGAATAGGGAGACTCGGAAGGGGAGAGTGAGGGCGGAGTGGCTGCCGGTGCTGCAGCGGCTGCTCTGCGCACCGCGGGGGGGGCCAGAGACCCTCTCAGAATTTACCGGGAAATAACACTAACGTTGTGAGACGAAGTGCAAGTGCCCCACCGAGGGAAATCAACCCCTTCTGAAAGATCAGTGTGTGTATTGAAAGCAGATGGGGCATTGGAAAAGGATTGTCCGAAACTGAAATCGGTAATGGTTTCTGGTATAGGAGCTGACTGACTGGAACCAGGGGAATCTTCCCTAGCAGAACCCTTGGTAAAAATGCAGCTTGGGAAAGGAGAGAAAACTGTAGAATTTCTAGTAGATACAGGTGCCACCTTTTTCAGTATTGAATCAGACCTTATTGTCAATAAGCAAACAAAATGTTAACATTGTGGGAGCAACTGGGCAGGTTGAGAAAGCTTTCTTTTGAAACCATTAGAATTAATTCATAAATTTCTCTACCTGCTTGATGCTCCTAGACCACTTTTGGGAAGAGACTTGTTAGAACAATTGAATGCTGAAATAAAAATTTAAAAATGGAGAAATTGAGTTTAAAGTACCAGAAAAGAATCACATTGAAATTTTGTTTGGCTCTCACTGAACCCCAAATTAAGGAAGAAATTATACACTAAATAAAGAACCAGGTATATCCAGGAGTGTGGGCCTCAGGAATGCCTGGAAAAGCTAAAAATGCAGAATGGTTTGTTGTTAAACTTAGAGAGAACACGACCTGTTAGGATAAAACAATATCCCCTGAAACTGGAAGATAGGTGAGGAGTGAAAAGTATTATAGATGACTTGCGTACTTGGCAGGATCCCTTAAAGCGACAGTGTCGCCCTCCAGCCCACTTTAAACTTCAGCTTGCGCCCTTCGCCTGCTTTAACTTTGGCTTGCGCTTCTAATCTGCTTTAACTTTGCCTCATTTCTCCTGTGTACCCCGGATAGGTCTGATCTGTATCGCGTGTCTGTATTATGTGTTCACCTCTCAGGGACGTATGGGGTGGGAGGTCTTGTGTGTGGAGTTCCGGTTTTCTGTGTGTGCCTCTCAGGGACGATTGGGGTGGGGGTTGTGTGATGAAAATCCCTGTTTAGCCAGAGCCTTGTGAAGATTTATGTGCCGCCGCCCTGAGACGATTACCCCCCCCACCCCGGGCTTGTTGTGTTTGTAGACCAGAACTTCATCAAAACTTTGTGGCTTGTGTGCCTGGATTGTGTAACTGGTGCATCCGAATTCTGTGTGGAAAATTGCTTGGTAACTAGGATCTTGTGTGAAACATGTTTGTGCATCCTGATTGTCAGGGTTCTATACTTACTTGCAAGTATCCTTGGTGATCAAAATAACATTGCTAGATATAAAATACATATCTAAAGAATATATCTGTTAGATCTCATTGCGCACGTTTTTCCCAAAACCACGGATGCGCCTTCCAGCCCTTCCAGGAGAAGGTGCTGGAACATTCCTTATTGGGTTGGGGGTGTGGAAATCCATTTTCCTACTGCGTATGCAGACCCCAACTCCAGCAGACCAGGGCAGCGTGGCCACCAGTCTCTCGGTCGCAACACAGGCAGCGAACTCATCTGCAAATAGCCGAACGAATCGTAAGAATTAAAAAGAACAGAATGTGGCTGTCACCAGGAGCTGCAATTACGCTTCTGGTTGCACTCTTCCTTTCAACTTTTATTTTAATCATTCTTGGAATACTTAATCTTCTGGCTTTTTATGGTTATGATTTATCCTGTAATTGTCATTGGCCTTGTGTTTGCAATTGTGGACAATCACCTCCTTCTTCTGATCCCCCAGAGCCGTAAACCTCCAACATGGCCTGAGATACTTTCTATTCTCTTTCAATTGTTGAGATATTGTTAAGTTTCTGTTCTCTTTAAACTGTTGCTCTTTAGATTGTTAAGATATTGTTAAAAATTTGCCAAGATTGTTAAGATATTGTTAAGATAATTACTATGTACATATCAAGACGGTGGACGAAGCTGTCCACCCGGTATGTAAGTGTGTCCTGTTTTATTTGTTATGTGGAACAATATTTTAAGTTTGCTTTATTGTTAAAATACAAATTTCCATATGAGGGCTGCCACATTTTTCAATATAACTTTCATGAGAGAGATAAATAATGTTTGCCTACAACTTTCTGTTTGAAAAAGCAATAAGCAGTATTTTAAACTAAGGTCTGAAGATTAATTTTTTTTGAATTTATTTCTGTCTGACAAATTGTCGATTGACATATTTAAGTTGTTAAACGATGAAACAAAGAGGCATTGCCTTCGTGTAGTATTCTTTTCATGACTTTCAAGTGCCCAGTGAATTAAGCACATTCTGTTTTAACATGTTATGTGGTTGTGTAATGTTGTTGTCCTTATTGTGTATTGTCACCGTTAATACTGTACGACTTGTACCTACCTCATCACCGGGTGGCATTGAATACACCAACCAAAGCCATCCGTTGTACAAATTGTTTGAATCTGTTGATTGTTTGCCTTTTAGGATTATAGCCAACTGATTGTAAAAAAGTTCAAATGCTCTTTTCCTACTTTAGTATCCTTTTCTTCTCCCACCACCACGGGATCCTGAAGACAGCGATCTGGGACAACATAACAAACTTTGAGCCATGGGGTGGTGTGGAGGACCATAAAATGGACTCTTTGGGGCAGACAGCAGGTGCGTTTAGTTAGCATGTTCTATCTGCCAGCGACAAGCTCTGTTACAGAGGCCTGTGGACACGCATCCATTGGAGGAGACCTACATGGAGACACATGCCCATTGGACAACACGACTCCATGGACTAGCCGCAGGATCCTTACAGCCTCCCTGCTTCCCCCGCTGCTGCTGCTGCTGCTGCTGCCCTCTGCCGCTGCCTGCCTTCTCCTCCGGGCGGTGCCTACTTCTGCTTCTTCGTCTGTATACCCTCCCACCACCGAGGAAAGAGGACCGACGGCACACCGCTGGATCTGTGGTGGTGACTAACCCTGCTGCTCTCTCCACTCTTCTGCTTAGTTTTCTCCTCTCACTTCCTACCTTTCCTATTGCTTTGTTTTCTCTCTACCCTCTTGTTCAATAAAGCGGTCTGAGTGGCAGCATCTGATCTCTTTTATGCCTTAATGTCTTTCTCTCTTCAGAGTATAACACACCTATTTTACCTGTTAAAAAACCTGATGGCAAAACTTATCGATGGGTGCAGGATTTGCGAGCAATAAATTAGATAGTTAAGGGTTTGTATCCAGTAGTGGAAAACCCATATACTTTGCTGACCAGTTTAAAGGAAACCTATGAATGGTTTATGGTCACCAGTGCATTTGTTTAAACCTGGGAATTGGGTTTACGTTAAAAATATTTCAGGTAACCCTCTTGAAGAGAAACGGAGCAGTCCTTTTCAAGTTTTGCGGTCAAGCTTGAGAAGCACATTGCCTAGATCCACTACTTGAGAATCAAGAAGGCACCCAAAGGACCATGGAAATCCCAGCTCACAGAACCCACATCCGTAAAGTTAACTCGAGACTGTTAATTATTATATTGTGTTTCTGTTTTTGACACCACCTCTGATATTGTTAGTGTTCAGCTTTAAATTGCCTTTTAAGGTATAAATTGAAGAAATTAGCTGTGAAAATTTGGACCCTACCTAAGATAATGAAATATGAAAACTTGGAACCTTTGTAAAAGAATTTACAAGTAACAAGTAAAGGGGGGAATGAAACAGTTGGGGTCCCCAAGAGCAAGGGATGTTGAAAATACCTTAGACACTCGATTAACATAGATATACAAAACAAAAGGGAAGCTTTTACAATTTGAAAAGTGGTAATGGCTGTAAGATAAGGAGGCTCCAGGGTGGTCTCAATTCAGATGGCTGGGGCCATAGGATGGGTGATGCATGAGATAAGGGAATTGCAACAGCTACCTTGAAGGATCTGGCTTGCGCAGAAGCAGGGGTCAATCAGCGAACACAGTGAGGAAGACTACAAGCCTTCATCTGAAGACCCCCGACGACCACCAGGGAAAACAACTGCGCATGTGAACGGACATTTGCATATCTCATGGCTATGTAAATGACTTCTCGGAAATCCTATGACTACGTATAACGTTATGGTATATATTCTCTGAAAATTTGCCAAACCGGTGGAGCACTCATGGTGGATAATCTCCAGTGCTGCCCAGCGCTGCAATAAAGAATGCCTGCTTAATAACACACTTTGGTGTTATTGAGTTTTCTTTCGGACTCCTTACCCAGCCGCACCTAGCTTCCCACTTCGGTGAGGAAAGTTAGAAAGCAAGGGGGTTTGGAGATCTCCGATTTTTGTATCAGATTTTAGATATTTCAGAAACAGAATTTACTTTTATGAGTAACTGTTACCAGCTACTTATCATACTGGATATTTCCTATATATGGATAATAGGTACACTGTGATCTACATAGAAATAGGCCATTCAACTCAAAACTTCTAATGTACAGAAACTTGCAAATAAATACTTGTAATAAAGGAAAACATGACCATATGATGAATGCTTGGAAACTGTTACGGCTGGTCCCTAGGAAACCACCTAAACCACTTTGGTTTTCAATTATTTTCTCTCTCATAGACAAACCTTTACAGGTAGGAGGAAATAGGACATTCACTGATGACAATAAGGCTATTACTGTATGAATAAAGGTAATATATTTCCCACTGTTGTAATTCATCCCTGTTCACCAGCTGCCTTTTTAAAAATCATGAGTCATACTCCTGCTTGCCAAGATCTGACATAACCAGAGAACTTCTTGGTACTCTGGAAGGGGTGACTAGGAAGAAGGAAAGGTAGCCTAAAGCTATTTTTCCCACTTTCTACAATTCTTCAGTGCACATACCCCAGGGGGACTCTGCGATTTTACTGAGAGAAATTTGCATGCTCACATATTGCAGTTGTTGAGGAAAAAGTCCCAGAGGGCTTAACTCTGGCTTTGAAAAGCTTTGTATTTGCTTTAAAATGCATTAACAGAAGGCCGCAGCTGAAATCCACATGGGTCCTCTTGCGTGTTTGTTGTGGCATGTTAACCAAACCTCCCAGAGGGAGGCTGCAGATCTCAGCTTCAAGGTGCATCCACAAAGACATGTTCAAGGCACAGACAGAAAGAATACCCACAGATATTGCTGTAAAATCCTACAGAGATTCAGAATCTTTCTATTGAGAATCCTATGTTTTGGGAAACTAAGACTGGCATTGTATTTTTTCTTATTGTCTAGGTTACCTTGAGCATATTTGACTGGCTTCAGAGTCACAGTAAAGACAGTATCCTTCCTTTGTGTTTTCCTTAACTCTGAAGTTTACAATGGGGTAAGAGGTTTTTCCCACATATACAAGTCTTCTTGGAATGCACAAATAAAGTCATTCAGAGTACTAAAAACTGTCTGCTTTAGGGCTTGCATTGCAGCACTTGTCAGAGGATGGTCCCCAGAAGTTACTTTTTAAGGTTCCCCATTCCTCCCCCTTCCTGAGCAGTTCGTCCTTGGAGGGGGGGGTGTAGGATGTACACAGGTCTGCTTCAGCCCTGCTAATCACTGACACAGAAGTGCTGAGCACAAACCCTGCCCATTGACTTGGCTCAATCAATCTCAGATCTAGAAACAATTCCATGCTAGCCGCAGGAGTATCTATCATCTTGAGTGCTACATACATGTTGCCTGTCTGCTTCTAGAGTCAAGCGAGACTTGGTGTTGTATTTTCACTGCCCCTTGAAAAATTATCATCTTATCTCAATTCACCTGAGGGTGTCAAACTGAGCGGTATAAAACAGATCCTTTAGTTTCCCGACTTATATTTGCAAGCTCATTAGACAAAGGCATTATTTTCAGGAAAGGATCCAAACATTTTATCATCATCATCTATTTGTGTAGAACATTTTAGCACATTCATCCATTTCTATTTACTTTTCTGGGGGAAAAGGGTTACATTTAGCTCACAAAGAACATGTATCAAAGTAAAGCATTCAGTTCTGGAACCTGTGTGCCTTCTTAAACTGTATCTCCCTATGGACAGAGACACAAGGAAGCCACATAGATAAATGCATGCCCCTGCCCTCCGTTTCTCTTTGCTCCCAAGATGCCACAGGGTGAAGGGGTTAAAGGCATTTCTCAGGCCATGGAAGAAACATCCTCAGCTCTGCCAGACTGTTTGGTGTAATATGGACAGATGGAGCTGAGCAGGCGAGCATGTCAGTGATTTTACTGCAAAGGAAGATTTGAGAAGGATGAGAAGCATCAAGAAGATTAGGAAGTCAAGTCCTGTGGTTTTGAGACTTGAATGGTCTTTGATTAGACTTCCTCTCCCGAACTGGAGGAGCAGAGTGGTTTTGGAATAATGTAACTGTCAGCGTTACAGTGGCTTCCCTTTCAGCTCTCAGTGGTTTGCTATTGTGGAAATAAATTGACATATTTGCATGTGAGAGCCTCTATTATCATCTCTGGGCTCAGGATGGATTGAGAACTAGCAGGTCTGGAAGGAAAAAGAATACATTGTCCTTCAATAACAAAAAAACAATTCCCCACCTCACTCCTCCTCTCCCCCCACCCCGCAAGAGAAAAATCAAGGGTGAGAGGGGAAAGCTTTTCCCCTACCAGCCCTCTTAATGCTCAGTTCCAGGGGTTTTCAGTTTATGAGAGCCTCAAGAAGAAAAGTGTAAAATAACAAAGTTCCCATTCTGCAAATAGATCCAGCTTTGTATTTTGCCCACTGGTCAAGCCACGCTGAGCAAAAGACTCTTTCTTCAGTCTTTTGCTGTTTCTTCATCACACACACTCTGTGTTTCAACTTGCAAGGATCTATGTGTAGGGGGTATGAAACTCATATGCCATCTTTAACTGCTCACCTTGCCCCCGAGTATGAATTTAAGGCAAAGAACTTCTCCCCTTTCTTTCCACTCTGTGCATAACAACTCAGCCTGATGTGAAAGAAAATTTGCACAAAGGCAACAGGAAAAATGAGGCCCTTATTGAGCAAAGACACCATCCTCTTTCCTTGAAAGGATCAGGACCTGTTCTGAGTCTAGACAATGTTTTATACCAGCACCTTTTTTCTTTTCCCTCCCCAAACTGGTGATCTTGCAGGAAAAGCAGACCTGTACACTAAGGAGAAGGAAGTTACCAATAACCATGAATTCCTGCATTTCAAACCTTCCCCTTCCCGAGTCAACAACAAAAGTTTCTTGCCAATGCTGGAAAAAGGCAGCATATGCCTACTTTACAAAACATTGTGAAGCTTAGTAACCGCAAAGAACTGGGTCACAGTCTCAAGAAGGCAGCCACACGTTCTATACTAACTGGACGGAACAGTAAGCATTTTAGTAATAAGCATAGATACCAAAATAAATCCCACCAAGATAATCTTGAATAAAAACGCTAAAAAAATTTCTAAATTGGCCCAAAGAAAAGGCAAAAATGACTCACCATATTACAATAAGCTTCCACTGAACTTTCTGATTTTCTCAGTTGGGCAGGAGCTTCAGACTATGGATGAAGTAACAGATCACAGGGAGCCCCTGAAGAACCCTCACATCCACTCAGTCTAGGCTAATGTATCTCTCAATCACCCACAGAGGGCTAAAAGAAATTAGACCTGCCTGTCCTCTCCTATATGTTGACTTCCTGATTACTCCTTATTCACCTTTCAGGTGCAAAGGTGCTGACAAACATCCACTTTCCAGGTGCGTTGGAGTCACAAGCCATAGCAAACCCTTCTAAAAGCTCCTAGCATAAAGATAATGTAAACAAATCCAGGCCGAGGTTACTGGTCAGAAACAGAACAGATTGCTGATGGAAACAGATAACCCTTATAATGACCCTGTGTTCCTGCTATTTTCAAAAAAATATTCATTAAAATATAGTGTTTATTTCTCCAGATCCTGTACCATCATCCTTTATTATCCAAGTCAAGCTGTGTATGCTGAGCTAAAAGCACTGTCTTCCACAGGTTTTATTCCTTCTGGTAGCCAGCTGCGGTGAACTACCTATGCAAACAATATTTACTGAGGAATTGGGTATTTATTTTGCTTTTGCCAGAAGTGCTGTGCTTTGCACTGCATGATTCTGCCTCAAGTGCTCAGCTCCTGCTCAGTTGCAGCCACAGAGCAGTTCAGGCTATTTATTTTAATGACTTGTGACTAATGCTGCTCATCTGAGACACTTGAACCAAATACTGGAAAGACACCAGGCTATTTCTTCCTCTTAACGAGAAGATCTTTTTCTGTCTTGGTAGAGCATACTTGGAAGATTCAGGTGAAAAATGTTGAAACAAAGTAAGTAGAGAAATAGGAAGGGGTTTGTTTTTTTTTTTAATGAGAGGTCATTTTAAGTCCTGTTTGAAATAGGTTTTCATTCTCCCTATTGTCAATAGTAAGCTAGTCTTTGCTAATGCTTTGTCATAAGTAAGACTGGCCCAAATTATCATATTTTGCCTTTTGTGCAGGCAAAGCTCTCAAGAAAGAGAGGTCTGTGCTTTTCCTGTCAAATTATTAGGGCTAACAGTGCAAGAACCTGGCTTACCCATTTATACAGTACCAATTTTTCAAATGATTCAAGCACCAGAAACGCTATTCATGCTAACCAACTTTAGATAACTAAACAAAGCACGTTCACAGTTTGCAGCCTCTTTCCTGATGGAGAGAAAGAGACATCTCCAGAAGGAAACCCACCCCACCATAACTCCAACTTCTGAAGACATTCATCATTACACTAAAAAACAGGGCAACTTTGTCTCCGCTGACCACAGTGACCGTATTTGCTTTCAGTTCCCAGATAAATAGTACTGATATAAAGCAAGATTTGTGGCCTGACCAGGAAAGTCGTATCTTTGAAAAACATCAACCAGAATTCTATCAAAAGCTGAACAGGCTGTCTGAGGTTTTTTTTACAACACCAAGTTAAATTTTCAATATTTTTGAGGCCCACTTCTTGTACCAAAAGGAGGAGGTATCCAGCCACGTTTCAGAGGGACTTAACTTCAGGCTACATTTCAGGTAACACTCTACAGCTGGCAAAAAGAAAGGATATTGTGCTAAAAGAATGTTTAGTAGCAGTGACTCAGTGCAGGCCTCAGGCTCAAATCCTGCCGTATGGTAGATTTGTTACAGATTATACCTTCTAGACACTGGAAAACATAGTTTCAATTCACTCCACCAAAAAGCCCTCAGATGGCAATGATGACGCTTTTTGCAAACATTGTCTAGATCTGAAACACTGCTCCAGAGAAATACTCAGCACCATGTGCTGAGTTCTTTTTTGCCTCTTGCTTATGCATTTGCTCAATGCTCATTTTTAGGTGTCAGCAGTGATCAGAGACCAGGAACCTAAACAGAACCAGCTTCAAGGTGGTTCTAAACAGAACCAGATCAGACATACCACATTTACCTTGCTCCCACATGTCCAGTTCTATAGGGAAGTTTAAGAATGAAAGTTACTGATTCTCCCAGAAAGCTAGAAAGAGCTTCACTAACACATACAATACTCACTATGTCAAATATTAGGACTGGATGAGGATTAACACAGCTGGGAGAAGGACTCCAGGAAGGTGGTGGACCACAAAGGACCATAAGAAGCAAAGGGAGAAGTGGAGACAGAGCCTAAGAAGGCTCCTAGGAACCTAGGGAGGTTTTACCATCCAAATATAAAATGACAGACCGACTGGGCAGATTTAGAAATACTTTTCCTTTATAGCAAGTGTCATGTGAAACAGCGCACTGGGAGAACAGAAGGGCCTCATTCCTCTCAAACCCTTCGTCACATAGGCAGACAGCTTGAACCTCAGCATGTGCCTGAACAGTAGAGTAGGAAGAAAAGAGGGAGAGTGAGAGGTGAAAGACTTTCTCTAGTGTGCACAACCTATCAGTGTCACAGAAAGTACCCAGGCTTCCTGGTGTCTTCACCACTAAATGGTACTGCCATCTGATTTGGGATCATCTTTAATTTAATGATTAGGTGTTTGAAATGCCTCAAAATGTCTTAATGTTCGAAGTCATCCTGAGATAGTCAGATCACTGGAACAATTCTGAGCGTATTCTTATTTCATCCCCATGAGCTCTTATCATTGTTCTCCACAGCCATCCTTTGAGAAGGCTCCAGAGCCACGTGGTTAGGGATGGGGCAGGACAGGCGTAATCCATTATTCTCAGCAAGCATTTAGTCTAGTAATGGAAAATGTAAAGATAAAAGCAGCTGCCATCAGCACATCTTCTTCCATATCAGCACTGTGATACTGAATTCACTGTGGTTCAGGGAGAGCTGGGCCTGAGTTGCTTTTCAAGGATGCAATGAGCGGTGTCTAATATGATCTTTATGGTAACTGTTATCAGACATATTTCTGCATTTGAGCATATCATGGCATTACAGCCAATTTTATGTCTGTGTGCACGTGAGGCAGGCAGCTGCCAAGCAAACATCCTTAATGTGTGTGCATCTTCCTCTGGGTAAAATAGGCCCACAGTTATCCCATCTCCGCTCCAACAGCTTCAGCAGTCTCAAAAGTCTTTTGCTCAGTGCACCTCTCTCCCCACGAGACCCTCATTAAGGTGTACACCTGCAGTGGCTTCAGGCCAGCCTTCTGCTCTGCAGTCATTAGCTCATTCCAGCACACTGCAATTGCACAGGTACACAGCAGATGCCATTATCGGAGCTGGCATTTACCAGCAATTAGAGCACAATAGCTGTAGAGCTTATCAAGGCACTTCCTTTTTGGAAGATTGCTTAGTTTATTTTCATATTCATAAGCGGAAATAGCTGCAATCCCTGTTGACAGACATTGACAACTCACCTAATGCATTAGTTACTTTGCATCTTGGGGTTTTGGAGCTTCCCGAACTGTCTTTGCTTTTGCATTTTCACAATATTTCAGAAATGTTTCTTCTTGTCAGAAATGAGTCGTATGCCACTTATTTGCCCCACACTAGTCCTATCTACTACAAGTACAGAGCAGCTAAGTAATGCGATTCTAAACCCAACCTTCTAGTGTTTACTTTGCTATGGTGAAGGGTACGTGTCTGGGTTTGGCTTGTCTTTTTGACATCCCATCACAGATGTTGTGTAACATCACATGTATCTTCCTCCCCCTCCTGAATAATCAGCACAGCTGAGAGATTTTTATTGTATTCTTAATCAGAGCATACTTTGAGGCAGATATTTTTCTCTTCCATAGTCTTATGGACCCAGTAATTTCCCACTGCCTCAGTCCTCAGTGCGAAATTGTGTCTTTGGGGGAATCACAGAATCACAGAATCAGCTAGGTTGGAAGAGACCTCTGGGATCATTGGGACCAACCTTTGACCTAAAACCACTGTGTCAACTAGACCATAGCACTAAGTGCCACATCCAGTCTTTCCTTAAACATCTCCAGGGATGGTGACTCCACCACCTCCCTGGGTAGCCCATTCCAATGTCTAATGACCTTTTCTGTGAATAATTTTTCCTAATGTCCAACCTGAACCTCCCCTGGCGCAGTTTGAGGTTATGTCCTCTAGTTCTGTCTCTAGTTGCCTGGGAGAAGAGGCCAACTCCCACCCCACTACAATCTCCTTTCAGGTAGTTGTAAAGAGCAATAAGGTCTCCCCTCAGCCTCCTTTTCTCCAGGCTAAACTATCCCAGTTCCCCCAGCCACTCCTCATAGGACATACCCTCTAGACCCTTCACCAGCTTTGTTGCCCTCCTCTGGACTCGCTCCAGCAACTCAATGTCTTTCTTGAAGTGAGGGGATCAGAACTGGACACAGTACTCGAGGTGTGGCCTCACCAGTGCTGAGGACAGGGGGACAATTACTTCTCTAGTCCTGCTGGCCACACTATTCCTGATACACGTCAGGATGCTGTTGGCCTTCTTGGCCACCTGGGCACACTGCTGGCTCATGTTCAGCCGGCTGTCCACCAATACCCCCAGGTCCTTTTCCACCAGGCCGCTTTTCAACCACACTTCCCCCAGCCCGTAGCGCTGTATGGGTTGTTATAGCCAAAGTGTAGGACCTGGCACTTGGCCTTGTTGAACTTCATACCATTGGTCTTGGCCCATCTATCTAACCTGTCCAGATCCCTCTGCAGAACCTTCCTACCCTCAGGCAGATGAATACTCACACCCAACTTGGTGTCGTCTGTGAATTTACTGAGGGTGCACTCAATACCCTCATCCAGATCATCAATAAACATATTAAACAGGACTGGGCCCAGTACTGAGCCCTGGGGGACACCACTAGTGACCAAATGACAAATGTATGCAGTACCGTTCATCACCACTCTCTGGGCCTGGCCATCCAGCCAGTTCTTAACCCAGCGACGAGTGCACCTGTCCAAGCCGTGGGCTACCAGCTTATCCAGGCGAATGCCATGGGAGACAGTATCAAAGGTTTTGCTGAAGTCCAAGTATACTACACCCACAGCCTTTCCCTCATCCACTAGGTGCGTCACCTGTTCTCAAAAAGAGATCATGTTGGTCAGGCAGGACCTGCCTTTCCTAAACCCATGCTGACTAGGCCTCATCCCCTGGTTGTCCTCTAGATGCTGTGTAATCGCACTCAAGATGATCTGTTCCATGACCTTGCCAGGCACCGAAGTCAGGCTGACAGGCCTGTAGTTCTCAGGATCCTCCTTCCAGCCCTTCTTGCGGATGGGCATCACATTGGCCAGCTTCCAGTCATCTGGGACCCCCCTGGTTAGCCAGGACTGATAACAAATAATGGAGAGCGGCTTAGCAAGCTCTTCCGCCAGCTCCCTCAGTATCCTTGGGTGGATACCGTCCAGTCCCATAGACTTGTGAGCGTCCAAGTGGCACAGCAAGTTGCTAACTACTTCCTCTTGAATTATAGGGGGTCTATTCTGCTCCCTGTCCCTGTCTACTGGCTCAGGGGGGCAGTTGCTCTGAGGATAACTGGTCTTACTGTGAAAGACTGAGGCAAAAAAGGCATTAGGCATCTCAGCCTTTTCCTCATCCCTGGTGACAATGTTCCCTAGCGCATCCAGTAAAGAATGGAGATATTCCTTTGGTCTCTTTTTGTTGTTTATGTATTTATAAAAACACTTTTTATTATCTTTTACTGCAGTGGCTAGATAGAGTTCTAGTTGAGCTTTTGCCTTTCTAATTTTCCTTCTACATGACCTAATGACACCCTTGTACTCTTCCTGAGTTGCCTGCCCCTTTTTCCAAAGATCATAAACCTTCTTTTTTCCCCTAAGTTCCTGTGAAAGCTCCCTGTTCAACCAGGCAGGACTTCTTCCCCCACAGCTCGTCTTTCGGCTCATGGGTATGGCCTGCTCCTTCACCTTTAAGATTTCTTTCTTAGAGTATGTCCAGCTTTCCTGGACCCCTTTGTTATCAAGAACTATTTCCCATGGGACTCTCTGAACCAGTGTCCTAAACAGGCCAAAGTCTGCCCTCCGGAAGTCCAGGGCAGAGGTTTTGTTGACCCCCTTCCTTCCCCAAAAATCAAAAACTCATCATTTCATCATCGCTGTGCCCAAGACAGCCTCCAACCACCACATCTCCCACCAGACCTTCTCTGTTTGTAAATAGCAGGTCTAGCGGGGAAGTCAGACCTCTTGTACTATCACGTACAAAAATACTCTTACTACTCCTCCAGGAAAGGTTTAGCACCTGAAACCCACCACTAGAATTCAGCCTAACTTTCTGGCGGAAAGCAAACTCTCATTACACGTGGACAAGACTTATGCAATGTATTCC
Source organism: Nyctibius grandis (assembly GCF_013368605.1). Lineage (NCBI taxonomy): Eukaryota > Metazoa > Chordata > Aves > Nyctibiiformes > Nyctibiidae > Nyctibius > Nyctibius grandis. The sequence continues at coordinate 33,192,686 of NC_090658.1, forward strand.
ATGTTTTTCTTTATCTGCTGTAGGCCATTAAGACTGCTGGATGTGAATTGCTTTCATTGCTGCATTTGTTACTGAATGTACCTGAGAAAGGATGAATGACAATCAAGCTGGACTTGCAGAGCAGAGAATCCCATTCAGCAATTCTGAGATAACTGGAAATGCAAGCAGGAATCCTTCAGATCCACTGGACTCTGTGGTTGGGCCAGGAATGGAGACAGGGCTAAGAACGATATAAAAAAAAAAAAAAAGACTCCTCACTGCTTTTAATTAAAGCCTTAAAGACTCCCCTAGGTCCAGCTGACTCCATTGAATTGTCATCTTCAGTTTCTCAGCATAGCATCAGTGCTGCATCATTTATGGAGGTGTATTTGCTTAAGAGTCGTTCTCGTTAAAATTCAATTACATTGAAACCATATAATCCCTCATTGTAATAACGTGATAAAAAGCCCTTAACTGACACACCACGTGCCCATTTAGCAAGGAAATTAGCTCAGCAAAGAACACAGTCCTAATTTAGCAATTAGGGTGCAGTTTGTATCAGGCTATTTCAACAAGATTGGAAGGCAATTTACAAGGTAGTTTTGCTCATTGCAAACTATTAAAGGCATGTCAATAGTGAACAGAATTCCCAGTGCATGTCTGGGTGGAGAATGAGATGTCTTCATGCATTTCCAAAAGTATAAAAGAGCTATCATGAACAAGGTCTTCTATTTGTAGTCATATTTGCTAAAACAATATATTATGTTTTCTTCTTGTACTAAATGGTGAAGAGGATATCTGTTACAAGAATGTATTACAAGATGAACTGTGATCCAAGGGAATTCTCCTTGATTTTGAAATCCTTGTTTTTTTTGAAAGTTTAGATGTGAATTTTAGGGTCAAATTCTCCTGACAGTATCTTAGAAATATTCAGTGGGGTATAAGTGTCCTTGACTGTTCCCTGAAGAGCTGTGGATTGAATGTGGTTGTGTTAGGATCTGCTTGTTGCTTTAGATGACTTTGCCAGATTTATTAATAACAAGGAGAAGATCATACCCTGTAGAGCTTTCCACACTTTGATTCAACGATGAAACTAAGTTTTGGCTGTACAGCAAGAATATTTGTTGAGGGGTGATACTGAAGCCATGAAATACATTTATACAAGCTCCCAGAGAGCCAACGCGATATTCTCTACCTTCTCTCTGGAGCTTTTACTGTCAGACCAGGTGATAAAAAAGCACATCTATGCAGCTTGCTCTCAGTACCCATTACTATCAGCAGTAGTAGCTTTTGATTACTGCAATACACTGGAAGAAGTGAGCCATTGCAAATCAAAGCTAAAAGGTCCCATAGAAACAAAGTCAGTGATATGTTCCCAAGTTTTCAACACATAGAGGCCTGCTAGTGTCCTTTGCCAGTGTAGTGGAGTAATAAGTTTCAAAAATCATGGTTCAAGATAGCTCCAGGACTCCAGCTGTAAATTGTGGAAGTTTCAAATTAAGACTGGTGGGGAAAAGTCCAAGGGAAAGCAATGCTGTCCTGATATTTAGGCTTTAGCCACCCGTACAGCCAACATTTGTTTGAACCAGGATATGATGTTATCAAGACAAGATGGTTTTACAGTGTCTTTTCACTTCGTCCATTATTAGGCTGTGTAGAAGCTGGAATCTTCCCCTTTTTTTTTTTCAAAAGCCCTTTCACAGCAGCCAGTCAACAGAAGAGAGCTCGTTCTCACTGGAGCTATTTCTAACCCCACAACATTGCAGGGAAGGTGGCATGAGAGTGCCTCATGAATGAGGATACAACTCTGAGGTCATTCGGAGTGCTTTTTCTTCATATTCCTTCTGGCCATCTTTCAGTTTATATTCAAACCTTCATTTTCGTCTCTTGCTGTCAATTTTGTTATTGTTAATGGTTTCTCCAGAAGTATATGTCTTTTATTTGTACGAGTGATTTTTATCTCATAGTAAGTCTCTTTGCCATGCTAATGAAGTGAATTATTAGCTTTAATTAATGGAATGAATAGCTTAATTTCCTTGGTATTTTTTAATAACAGAATTGAAATTTTATTCATAATTTGTAAGTGTTTTTGTAGAAACATAGATAGACTGATAGTTGTGCTGTCCTCATTTAATATCAGAATAACATAAAGGGTTACCAGTAGTAAAATGGTACTGAAACTACCTAAGTAGCTAATTAAATCAAACAGAATCACAGAATCACAGAATGTTAGGGATTGGAAGGGACCTCAAAAGATCATCTAGTCCAATCCCCCTGCCGGGGCAGGATTGCCTAGACCATATCACACAGGAACGCGTCCAGGCGGGTTTTGAATGTCTCCAGAGAAGGAGACTCCACAACCTCTCTGGGCAGCCTGTTCCAGTGTTCGGTCACCCTCACCGTAAGAAGTTTTTTCCTCATATTTATGTGGAACCTCCTGTGTTCCAGCTTGCACCCATTGCCCCTTGTCCTGTCAAGGGATGTCACTGAGAAGAGCCTGGCTTCATCCTCATGACACTTGCCCTTTACATATTTATAAACATTAATGAGGTCACCCCTCAGTCTCCTCTTGTCTAAGCTAAAGAGACCCAGCTCCCTCAGCCTCTCCTCATAAGGGAGATGTTCCACTCCCTTAATCATCTTCGTGACTCTGCGCTGGACTCTCTCTAGCAGTTCCCTGTCCTTCTTGAACTGAGGGGCCCAGAAATGGACACAATATTCCAGATGCGGCCTCACCAGGGCAGAGTAGAGGGGGAGGAGAACCTCTCTCGACCTGCTAACCACACCCCTTCTAATACACCCCAGGATGCCATTGGCCTTCTTGGCCACAAGGGCACACTGCTGGCTCATGGTCATCCTGCTGTCCACTAGGACCCCCAGGTCCCTTTCCCCTACGCTGGTCTCCAACAGCTCTGTCCCCAACTTGTACTCATACATGGGGTTGTTCTTGCCCAGATGCAGGACTCTACACTTGCCCTTGTTATATTTCATTAAATTTCTCCCCGCCCAACTCTCCAGCCTGTCCAGGTCTCTCTGAATGGCTGCGCAGCCTTCCGGTGTGTCAGCCACTCCTCCCAGTTTTGTGTCATCAGCAAACTTGCTGACAGTGCACTCTATTCCCTCATCCAAGTCATTAATGAATATATTGAATAGTACTGGTCCCAGTACCGACCCTTGCGGGACTCCGCTAGACACAGACCTCCAACTGGACTCAGTCCCAATGACCACCACTCTCTGGCTTCTTTCCTTCAGCCAGTTCACAATCCACCTCACTATCCGATCATCCAGACCACACTTCCTCAGTTTAGCTGCGAGGATGCTGTGGGAGACCGTGTCAAACGCTTTACTGAAATCGAGATAGACCACATCCACAGCTTTACCATCATCTATCCACCTGGTTACGTCCTCGTAAAAGGCTATCAAGTTGGTTAAGCATGACTTCCCCTTGGTGAAGCCATGCTGAGTGCCCCTAATGATCCCCCTATCCTTGATGTGCCTAGAGACAGCACCAAGGACAAGTTGTTCCATCACCTTTCCAGGGATGGAGGTGAGGCTGACCGGTCTATAGTTACCCGGGTCCTCCTTCTTGCCCTTTTTGAAGACTGGAGTGACATTCGCTTTCCTCCAGTCCTCAGGCACCTCTCCCGTTGCCCACGACTTAGCAAAGATGATGGAGAGTGGCCTAGCAATGACTTCCGCCAGCTCCCTCAGCACCCGCGGGTGCATCCCATCAGGGCCCATGGATTTATGGACGTCCAGATTGCTTAATTGGTCCCTGACCCAGCCCTCATCTACCAAGACAGATTCCTCCTCTATCCTGACTTCTTCTGAGGCCTCAGGGGTCCGGGGCTCCTCAGGACAGCCTCCAGCAGTATAGACAGAGGCAAAGAAGGCATTCAGTAACTCCGCCTTCTTTTATCCTCTGTCTCCAGGACCCCCACCTCATTCATCAGTGGGCCTACATTGCCTCTAGTGTTGGTTTTACCTGCAATGTATTTGAAGAAGCCCTTTCTGTTGTCCTTGACCTCTCTTGCAAGGTTTAATTCCAAGGAGGCCTTAGCTTTCCTAGTTGCCTCCCTACATCCTCTGACAACAGACTTATATTCCTCCCAAGTGGCCAGCCCCTCCTTCCATGATCTGTACACCCTCTTCTTCCACTTGAGTTTGCCCAGCAGTTCCCTGTTTAACCATGCAGGTCTCCTGGTACCCTTCCTTGACTTCCTACCTGCTGGGATGCTCTGATCTTGAGCTCGGAAGAAGCAGTCCTTGAATGCTAACCAACTATCTTGAGCCCCCTTACCTTCTAGTACCCTGTCCCATGGGATTTCCCCTAGCAATTGCTTGAAAAGGCCAAAGTTGGCCCTCCTGAAGTCCAGGGTTGTGATTCTGCTAGCTATTCTGGTCCTACCACATGAGATCCTGAACTCTACTATCTCATGGTCGCTACAACCAAGGCTGCCCTCAACTTTCACCTCTTCAACCAGACCCTCCTTGTTAGTGAGGATAAGATCCAGCAGCGCTCCTCTCCTAGTTGGCTCATCCACCATTTGCATCAGAAAGTTATCATCAATGCACTGGAGAAGCCTCCTGGACTGAGGATGGCTGGCTGAGTAGGCCTCCCAGCAAATATCAGGGTAGTTGAAATCCCCCACGACAACCAGACCCTGTAATTGCAAGACTGCTCTCAGCTGCCTGTAGAAGGCCTCATCACCCTCCTCATCCTGATCCGGTGGCCTGTAATAGACACCCACAACAGTATCACCCCTGCCAGCCTGCCCCTTAATTCGCACCCACAAACTCTCAACTCGCTCCTGATCCGCCCCTGGACAGAACTCAATACATTCTAGCTGCTCACTCACATAAAGAGCAACTCCACCCCCTCTCCTTAGCAGCCTGTCTTTCCTGAACAGGACATAACCATCCATGACCACATTCCAGTCATGCGAGGCATCCCACCAAGTCTCTGTGATTGCCACTAAATCATAGCCCCCCGACCGAACACGGATTTCCAACTCCTCTTGTTTATTCCCCATGCTGCGTGCATTGGTGTACAGGCATTTCAGGGAGCGAGCTGAGCACACCGATTTCACCCCAGGGGGATGGGGGGCCTCCTGGTCTACCTCAACACTAGAGCGTTGCCCCAGTGGTGCAAGCCCAGCTACTACCCCATCCCCCCTCGAATCTTTGTGTACATTTGTGTACATTTAGCTACACATACATTTTTATGTGCAAAAGTATTATCACAGCCATAAGTACCCTTTTTGCACAGACAATATTTTATATGAAATATTATCATGTGCGTAGCTTCTGTTGGAAGGCAATGCTTATATTTTTCCCTCAGAAAAGGTGAGCTGCTTGGCAAATGCAGAGTTGATTTAGCAGCAAGTTAGCGGTACACCACACAGCGGTTGACTTTGGGGGTCCAATATTATTCACAGAATTGAAGCTTTAATTTAAAAAAAACTAACAAAACAAAACAAAGACTTCCCTTAGTCCTTATAATGCAAATGCTCTTGTCAGACTCTCACTGTGGTTTTGCTCATTTTCCCATCTGAAACAGTAAGAAAAAGGAAAGTATAAGATGTATCTACATGATTACCCAAGTTTTGCCAATTCTGAATCAGGTCATTTTGGTCATACAGTGCACCACGCAAGGTACAGAAAATCAGGGTCTTCAGGTGGACAGTCTTGCTTTGATACAGAAGAAATCGTTTATGAATGGCTCAGTGAATTCCTGCAGCCACAACTCTAGGGATCCCAGCTCCCTAAGATCTCTGATGAGCTCCTGTGATAATGATGTGTGACTGTGCCTTTTGAGTCCTTGCCCATGATCTTGCAAAGTTTAAGTGATGTTCTTTAAAGTTTGCAAGTGAAGACTAGAAAGATATAAAACAATCTGAAAATAGCTTATCAGATGCCATATCCTCCATGACTTGTCTCCACTCCACAGGCTTTTTCCATACTAGAAATTCTCTAATACATTTTCTCTATTACATTTTCTCTCTCCAGTGGTCTAAGGGAGGTTGCTCCTATTGCACCCATTCAATGACTGGTCAGAACTGACTCATAACACGCTCTGCCAGGGAGCATCAAGAGCAGGTTTCTCAGTGAGGGGGACGGTAAACCCGGAAAGGTAGCACTCTCACTGGCCAAGACACAGTCCAATAGTAACCAAAAGAGGAGAGTTTGCTCTCTAGCAGGTCTAGTTGTGGTGGCCTCGAACACAGGCAACCAGGCCACTGGGAAAGTGGGAGAAGAGGTTGCAATGTCTGTGGGTACACTCGATCTCTGCTCACAGCCTGTATAAAGAGCACAGGAAGAGCACCATCCTGGCTCAGAGGAGGCTCTCAAACTGCATCAAGTGTATTTTGTTTGCCCTTGTGTGCTGCTGTGAAATCTCATCTATGAAATAGCTTTGTAGCTCCAGCTGCTGGGCACTACATAAACAAATACAATGAGCAGGCAAATAGCTACAGGGTAACCTATAAAGAAGTGCAAGGTTTATTCCGCTACAGATCTGTGATAATCAGCATCCAAAGCAGCTGTATAGTACTCCAGTCTGTACAAGTTACAATCACATCACTGACTGTGATGTAAAATACTGCCAGCGTCCTGAGTTTAGGCAAATTTTTCCCTTAGCCTTGTATATACTAGCTTCTCCACCTACAAAATGAGGCAGGCAGAAGGGTTTAGAGCCTGAACTCCTGTATATTTGTAAATGTCTTTGGAGACCAAGGGTGAAAGATGCAACTGAAAGGCTCACTTACTGGAAGTTAGCACTTGATGAGAAGATGTGAAGTGGAAAGATCTGGGAGCTGGGCGAGAGACAAGGAGATGCACATGTTGGAGCAAGGAATGAGACAAGACATGCAACTGTGGTTGTTCCCTTTGATGAGATTCATTAAAAAAAGGGGAAAAAAAAGGAAAAGAAAGGGAGGCTGACAAAATGGGCCTTTCCTTTTTTTCCCCTAACCGATTACATCAAACAAACGACCTCCCCACAGTGATTTATGGGCTAATCTCTCACCATGAGCACAATTTATCAGTGAGTAGCCAGTACAATTAGTGCAGCTCCATGAATCACTCACAGTGCTGGCTCCCCTGCAGGACTTTCACACTGAGTTTGTTATTACAGCAAATGAAAGGTTCACCTGGCCCTCCTCTCACCTGGCCCAGGAATTGCTGCTGAGGGCTGAAGATCACATTAGCAGGTTTCTGCAGCCTAAGCAGGGCTCTGCTTAATTGCCAGGTCTGAGACAAAGGGCCGTACAGAAGGGCATAAGCTGAGAATAAGGCTTAAAACTCCATGAGCAGGACAAGTGATGTACCCAGAAATGGAAAACTAGGTTTGTCTAAGGAGCAGTACTAAGAAGGGACATGTGGTCTACCCAAGCTCACTTTCTGTGTTGTCCCATCTTAATAAAATGGGGCATGAAAAACAGACAGTTTAATGTTTTTGAACTGGATGAAGTGGGTATATGTATTTACTGTTCACCAAGAATTAAGCCTCTATGATGCATAAATAGCGAGTCTTAAAATGCTTCAGATACCTTAAAAACAGTAACACAGGTAGGAGGGGATCTAAACAGAATTCAGTCTAATGTTTTAAGGCATAAGGGAGTCACTGCAACAGCAGTGAAACAATTTGCTCTCCTCCATTCTTGCTATTATATACGCTCACAGAATTGACTGTAATTTAAAAGATCATAAAGCCTGGTTTACATTCCCCGAGTCAGAGAAAAGAGCTGCTTTCACAGCTTACAGGCTAGTGGTTAGAAACCTTACTATCCATCATGGTTCCTGAAGAGACATTTTCAATCACATCCCTTTTGTGGAAGAGGTTTATTCTCTTTCTAGGGTGCTCTGAGTCCATAATAATGCCATTAGCAAATCAAGATGTAAGTCTGTGTATAGGGAGTGTTTGGATTATAGTTTCACTTTATGGAGATAAACAATAACCTTAACAAACAGCAGAGCTCCTTCTTTTCACTTTCTTTCAGCTCAATTAGCGTCTAAATCCATCACTCTGAAAGAGATTCCTTTGTCAAAGAAATATAGCTGAATATTATGCTTTGACTTTGTGCTGCATATGAAGGAGCTCAGAGCAGCAGCACTGATGAAGGAATCAATACAACGGCATCGATAACAGCATGAGTGGGAAGTCTTTCACACTTTGCAGGTTTCCCCTAGGAAATATGCTGCTGCTGCTGTGGAAATGATTGTTCATGGAACTTTCCACATACCTCAAAATAAACCTGCAGAACATCATGCTGCAAGACGTTGTAGGAGACAAAGAAAGGTTCAAAAAGCAATGAGACATATTTATGGAACCAGGTCATTTGGGGTCTAATCATCATGGCCTAGATACAACCTTTAACTCAGCAAGTCCTTACATTAAAGTTTGTTGGCACTTGGCTGGGCGTACTCCAGGAAGAAGTGAGCCAAAGTGACACTCTTCTGATATGCATCAGCCGCTGGAGATGGGATAGTGACTTAAAAAAGACGTAGGTCTGACCCGGTACAGTTGCACTTGTGCACTGCAGTTCCTAAATTCAGTACTGAACATCCCTGCCCTTGACAACTTTGAAAATGCCAGCTGTAATATTCTTGTTTTCTCTTTCTGCTGTTAGACAGCTGCTGTATTCTTTCTCCAGAAAGAATTATAGTGTGGTTTGATGCCGTGTTTTGGACTGCTGTAAGGGCTTCTAGCCCTAAGAGTAACAGGAACTATTCACTGTGTCCTCCAAAGCCCAGCATTTGCCAGCTGTGTTCTTTTGTTTTTCCTCCACTGCATTAGGAGAAGATTATCTTTCAGCCACTGACATTTCAAATGCAAATCACTGAAAAGAATCCTTGTCCTCAAGGAAAAAAAAAAAACAGTTAAACATGTGGTCCTATAATCTTCAGTACCAATCTTCAGTATCCCTAGTCAGCACACTAAAGAGCAAAGGAAAAGCCATAATTTGTGGTGGAAGTGGAATGGTGGACAACACAAGACCAAAATTAAATGAATTCTCTCTTGTTATTTAGATATACCAAATTCTAGATTACAGACCTATTTTGTAGGCATGGTGTGTACGCACTGTCTCGTATCATCACACTATTTTTTTCTGGAGTTATTCCTTTATTGCCTCAGAAGATCACAGTGCAGGGAGGTGACAAATAAACCCATATCAGGGGGAGTTAAAAAGTGCCTTTTTCTTATTTGATTACTGCTTTTCCTTGCACAGAGAGACACTAAGCACAGAACTAAGTGAGCATTAAAGTGTGAAATTAATTTCTGATTGTCAAATAAAGAGGCGGACGTGTGGTGTGAAAGATCTCAGCAGTGCTGCACATCTGATTTTGAAAAGGAAGAAGGGCTAGAGCTTTTGTGGCAGAGTCCACAATCGTGATCTTGGCAATTTCCACAACACTTTCAAACCTGTTTCTGTGCCAAAGAGATTCAGCACTCTTTACTCCAGACAATAAACCCATCCTTACTTATAACTAAGTCCAGCTTTGGTATACTGGAAATCTTTTGTGTGAGTCAGGTTGTGAGGTACGCTTCTAGTACAGTCCTAATCTGTGTTCAGTTTGTCTTACCCAAATGGTTTTAGCTAAGAGCAAAGAAAGAGTCAGTCAGGGACCTGTACTGAGCATCCCTGGATTTTTGTAGTTTCTTTGTGAAAATGCTGTCTGTGAGCTTGACCTTTCAGAGCAGCGACACTTTCTAAACACAATAGTAGTCCTTTTCCATCTGGATCCAAATGAAGTAGACAGAGTGACAGAAAATAAATCCACTGTAGCTGTGTTGAAACAAATTGCTTGGCCTCCAGGAAATCAACCACACAGTTTTTCAGAAAATGTTTTTTGACAGCTTCCCCAATCACACCCATCCAATGAGGAATTTTACACCAGAGCAGTCATTTTACTGGTAAGGTGACTGATGCAGCTACTGCTGTTGATTTTATATTGTCCAGATATCATCCAGATTGTACTTTTCCTTTCCTTGTGAAGCTGCTGTATCTGTGCACAGATATTGGGATCCTGTAAGGCTAGGGGACCTTTACATCCATAGACTGTTGCCACATTGTCTGCATTGTCTATATCGGAAAAAATCAGTAGTGTCCCACACAGGTCCCACTCAAGAATATCAGCAGGTCTGCCCAGTGTCTGTGAACACACTGTGTCATTCCCTCTGAAATTCATGAAATTCTGGGCTCAGAGTCGCCTGCACAGCTGCCTGGTGAATACTTAGCAACTGAGAATTCAGGCTGCCTTCTCAATAGTGCAATCTGAGCCCTTTGAAAAACAATGGATGGAGCCTCACAGTGCACTTTCCCTATGAGAGAGTATTATTTATCCTGTTTTTAGACATGGAAACTGAAAAATTAAGTCATTTGTGCTTATTTACTACACGTAATGGAAAAGTTAAGCAGAGAAGACTGACTTTCTAATTCTGCCTTTTGCACTTGCCATCACTTCCCTCCCTTTCCTTTTCCAGCAGGACCTTTCCTTCCCTAATGCCCAGGACAGGTCACAGAGAAAGTCTGGACACTGAGGGGTGAAGCTGCCAATTCACAGCGAGCACTGGGTGCCAAACACTTTGCTAGAAGCCAGTGTTCAGCAACAGCCTACACAGAGGATTCCGTTTTATACAAGAAGCCCAAGGAAAGTCATGCTATCAGAACACCAGCTCCTTCTTCCATGACATGGGAAACACTCTTCCCAGACGAGAATCTCACATTGATTTTAAATCCAGCCAGAAACCACTTCCATGAGTGATCAGAGACAGGTGGACATCATATATGCAGAATGTGCAATGAGCAAACTATTTAGTGTCTCCTTTTTGGAGCAAGTGCAAAAGCGATTAACAAATGCAGCACGAGTTTCCATCTGAAAAGGCATTTCTTGAGTACATAAAGCAGATGAACTCCATCTCCCTTTAGGGTTTTACTGGAAAAGGGCCAGTGATTTCTCACAATTAAATACAATTGCTTCTGTTGTATGGGCATTATCAATAAAAAGCCATGTTCCTCCTGCAAAACTCATTGATGCCAGTGAACCCACTGCATTTTAAAAAATGTGTGATATTATTAACATCATTATTATTTGGCAGCTTCCTTCTTTGATTTTGAGCCTAATCAGAAATGAATTTTATTAGGTTGCTTCTGATATCTCCTTCTTATAAAACGTGTTTTGTGAAAAATATCTACAATAGTAAACATCTCCTTTAAAAATACAATTGTCAAGGTTTTTAAAGCTGTAAGTGTGATTTGCTGTTATTCCTTCAGCTTCAGTACCGAGCCAGTGCCTCTCACCACTGATGCAGTGCTCCACACAGAGCTGGTTTCATTCTAATGCTATTTAATGCAAATTCCCTCTGAAGCAGTTTCACTGTGAAAGGGAGCATCTCATATAAATACGCTAACTATCCATATACATTTCTCTTATCAATAGTCTCTTGTGGCTTGACAAATGATAAGACTTATCCTGCTACAGTTAAATTTATTCATGGCTGTACATTGTTCCCATCCCTACCCCTGAAGAATTTCCTCATTTCACTTCATTTTCATAGAATCATAGAATCATAAAATGGTTTCAGTTGGAAGGAACCTTAAAGATCATCTAGTTCCTACCCACCTGCCACAGGCAGGGACACCTTTCCACTAGACCAGGTTGCTCAAAGCCTCATCTAATCTGGCCTTAACACTTGCCAGGGAGGGGCATTCACAGCTTCTCTGGGCAAGCTGTGCCAGTGTCTCACCACCCTCACAGTAAAGAATTTCTTCCTAATATCTAATCTAAATCTATACTCTTTCGGTTTAAAACTGTTCCCCCTCATCCTATCTCTACATGCACTTGTAAAAAGCCCCTCTCCCACTTTCCTGTAGGCCCCCTTCAGATACTGCAAGGCTGCTAGAAGGTCTCCACAGAGCCTTCTCTTCTCCAGGCTGAACAGCCCCAACTCTCTCAGCCTGTCTTCATAGGAGAGGTGCTCCAGCCCTCTGATCATCTTTGTGGCCCTCCTCTGGACTCGTTCCAACAGCTCCACATTCTTCTTATGCTGGGGGCCTCAGAGCTGGACACAGTAGTCCAGGTGGGGTCTCACGAGAGCGGAGTAAAGGGGCAGAATCACCTCCCTCAACCTGCTGGTCATGCTGCTTTTGATGCAGCCCAGGATATGGTTGGCCTTCTGGGCTGCAAGTGCACATTGCTGGCTCATATTGAGCTTCTCGTCAACCACCACCTGCAAGTCCTTCTCCTCAGGGCTGCTCTCAATTCATTCTCCACTCAGCCTGTATTTATGCTTGGGATTGCCCCGACCCACATGCAGGACCTTGCACTTGGCCTTGTTGAATTTTATTTTTATCTGGGACTTTGCTGATTCCACCAATCCCTATAGCCAGATGTCTTAAGCTTTATATATACCACATATTTGAATACGTGTGTTTCTAACACTGTAGAGGTTTCCACACTCTCTAGAGCTCCTTTTTCGCTTGTAGAAAGAATAAGACTGCATAGTTACAGGTACTTGCTCAGGAATCATATCATAGAATCATAGAATGGTTTGGGTTGGAAGGCACCTTAAAGACCATCTAGTTCCAACCCCCCTTCCATGGGTAGGACACCTTCCACTAGACCAGGTTGCTCAAACCCCCATCTAGCCTGGCCTTGAACACTTCCAGGGAGGGGGCAAGGTATAATTGGGATCTGTAGGGTTGACGGGGAGAAGTCCATGAAGAATATGTCAGGAATATTCAGTGATTCTCTTCAGCTTCTGAAGAGCATCCTTTCAAATTCTCTTTTTCATTTGTGTTACTTGTTTTACTCTTGTACTTAACAGTAAATTTCAATTTTACGTTTTGCAGTTTGTAAACAGAATCATACAGCACTGAACTGAACCCCAAGCAATTTCAGGTTAACATAACTACAAAAACTGTATAACCTAAATGATCATTGTATTTTGCAAAAGGGTGTCTTTTCATAAGAACAAGTAAACTCTTCTGCAGGAATTCTGTATCTTTTAAAAACAAGATTTCCTTCATGGTTTATCATCAGCTACTTACAATATGCAGAAAAGCAGATGTCTTTCTACCAAGAAAAAATTTCCTTCTCAAATCTAGTGGTTAAACATTTAGAGTGCACTTCAAAGGACATGACATAAAGCTTTAAAAGAGCTGTGTGTGGAAAGAAAAAAATATTATATGAACTTTTGAGATGTGGAAAGAACTAGAATAATTGTTCTAAAGCCCAAAACACTGCTTAACAAAACATTTTTTGTAAGATGATGAGGTTTGTTTTGCCACATGTTCCATTTTCAAAATGCATCATCAAATCAGGCATCTGAAATTGTTTTACAGAGAAGCCTTTCTAGCCCCACCACCTCATTCTCTTCTGCCCCTTCCAAAGTAGATGCAGAACAAAACCACCTGGGAAGTCAGTTTGTTGATGATATTGATTGCATTTTAGAACAGCTGTTAGAAAGCCCATAATCTTTTCAGGTTTTTACGGCTTTTCATTTTTTCTTCTGGTTCTTTGTCACCTTCCAGACTGAGAGGAACATTACCGTGAGCAGAATTAGGAGCAGAGTTTTTCAAAAACTAGCTGAATCTAGATAGAAATTACTTCTGGGGTCTATTTAGTGAGTCTGTTTGCCTGGCTGTCACGGCCAAGAAGTTTAATAAAGCTCTGCACTTACAGAGTGGAGAAGCAAAAGTGAATACAACTCAGCAGACCTGAAGTTAAACATGGAACACAAGCAGGTCTCTTTTCTGTTCATTAAAATATTATCTTTCATCAGTCTCAGTCCATAGGCCTCTTATGCCTCTCTAGATGTCCTCTACTTACTACTCTGTGCTTTATTTTGTGCTTTGTTATTTTGAGATTCTGTATGCCATATCTCTACCCTGACACCAGGCATCTGAGTTTTACAAAGAGAGACTTAAATTACAGCAGTATACAACTCATGTAATGTTCAACATCTGCAATACAGATGGCTGCACTGAAGACAGTCACCCTACAGTCTCCTCACACTCGTTGGACACAAGTGACAGTGGAGATGATTAACTACAACGACCAGCTCAGTTATAGGTGTCTACACTGCAAACATTAACATTTGTCCAGATTAACCCTATCCCCAGGGTCTGACTGAAAAATCCTTCTTTGATTCTGTTCTTGTTCCACTTCGTTTCCAACTTTATTTCATTCTCCCCAGTTGTCGACGGAGGCTATCTTCTCCAGCTATCTGCCCTCCACTCTCATACCTTGTGAGGACACACACAGCCATTGTATTCCGTAGGGCCTGGGCATCTCCTGGAAGAGAGGTCAATGATAATTTTCATGAGCAGCCTTTTCACAGACAAAAAGACTCCACATCTTCCTGACAGGATACTAAAGTACAAAATGACTGAAGGGTTTGCCACTTATGATGCACATGAGCTCAGTCCTGAGTTGAAGTTAAAACCAACCAACTATTCTTCTTCTCTCATTGCAGGTGTCATATTCAGGAGCTGAGATGCAAAAATCCAGATGAAACTTTTCACTGTAATTTGGTGCAATATTTTGCTTTCTCAAATGTCACTGTTTTGCAAAATGGTTGATGTGATATCAAAATAACACAATTTAATTCTCACCTGGTACAAGCCTCCTACTGTCCCAGGAAAGTGTGTGGTACAAAGACTGTTGTCTGCCCAGCACCAGAGACGTTAGGATGGAGATATTCAAAGCTATCTACAGGACACTTAGACCTTCAAAAATTCCATTAAAAATTCTTTCTGTAGGGCATTTGCTGAACTGCAGGATTAATTCTTTTGAATAACATTAAGTTCCCTCCAAGGCCTCTATTGAGCTTCTTCAGGACAGGTGGAATATTAAAATTATAGGACCATCCTATATAATTATTGCTTCAGGGGTAAATAGTCAAAGCTTGGGTCTGCGTAGGAATAAATGTATTAACAATGCAAAACATTGCCCCGGAGGAAAAAAATTAGTCTTGGTTTCCAAGATCATACACCACCTGTTTGAATTCCCCTGCTGGGAAGAGCAGACCCCCGAAGTCTGCTGCTTCTTCTGCCCTTTCTGATTTGCTTTGCTATAGGTAAACAAGGCTTCCTCCCACACGGGAAGGAGATTTTTCCTCCTTTCCCTTTCTTTCCTTCTTTTTTTGAAGTCACAGTTACAGATCAAAGCTTATTCTCTTGCTCTTGGAAAAAATAAATATCTCTCTCTCCCTTCTCTCTGTTTCTCCATATATGCAGATATATGTACGTATATATATAAAAATGTATGCATAAAATATTATTTAATTTATCTGGGAATTACTTTTACAGTAGTACTAAAAAAGAAAAACTTTTCTATTAAGAGGAAAATATAAAATTGTTATTTTCTCTGTATAGAATTTTTACATGTTGTTATTCTCCAAGACTGAAATTCACCTCTGTGCAGTGGGCCCCAGTACATGCTGTGCATACTTTCATTCCTAAAGGTCAACCTGAATGTCTCTCTACCATGACTCCTAATGTTTAATCTTCTCCTGAAGGTCATTTCTGTAGCTGTGAATTCTTTATTATCTGTGACAACTAAGTGACCAATAGGTACATATTCTGAAGTAAGAACTGCCTCTGATTCTCCAGCTTATCTCTCATAGGTTACAAATTTTCCAGAGGGCAGCAGGTTTTGGTAATAAGTGATCTGAGACTTCAACCACTGAGCTGAAGTGTAAGGATGCGGGAGATGCTTCTGAGAAATCTGAACAATCTGCTACCCTTGGAACTGAAAATGATTTCTAATCCAAGGGCATCATTTAGATTCTTTATGCATTAATACTGATGCATAAAAAAGCAAGAAAGAAAAATCACTTGGATGCAGAATGAGAAATGTCTAGCTGAGTTCACGTGCATTGCATACGGATTCAGAATTTGGATGCCCTTCAAGAAGTTCCTGGCAGCTCAGGTTGGAAGTTCTCAGGTTCAACTGAAAACTTCACAAACCTCTTGGTCTCTAACACTCTTCATAAAAAATAGACCCTGTAGGAATTGTGGTACCTTGCAGGCTTGGCCAGGGAACCCAAATTACACACACATAGGAAGGGGCATCTTGTTCAGACCCTTGTCAGGGTGGCCACAGAAGATGCTCAGCCCTGTGGTCCAGTGGTGACAACCATCAAGATGAGCTGATGGGTGCTCTCCCATTTTTCTCTGGATCATGTTTCAGACTGAGGCAGGTCACTGCTCAGGGGTATGGGACACATTATGGGATGCAGGGGAAGAGCATTTCAGAATTGCACAAGACTAATTATGGGATGCTTAGGTGAAGAACCAAAGGTGGGGAAAGGGATGGGTCTAGGTGATTTGGGAACAGGCATGGGAAAACAGAGGGAAAAGGAGATAAAAGGAGCTGGTGCCTATACACAGGTTGCTGGTCAGTGCACTTTTATGACTATGCATGGTGTCTGATCAGCATAGTTTGCGTTATCTTATTAAATTCTCTTTCTATTTTTCTATTCTGTGTGCATGTGTGTGCTGAGGTCTAAGTGCCAA
This sequence comes from Nyctibius grandis, assembly GCF_013368605.1. Classification (NCBI taxonomy): domain Eukaryota; kingdom Metazoa; phylum Chordata; class Aves; order Nyctibiiformes; family Nyctibiidae; genus Nyctibius; species Nyctibius grandis. The sequence goes on from NC_090658.1 coordinate 33,209,188, forward strand.
CAACCAGAGTGGGATCAAGGGTCAGAGGCCCATGTGTCTGTGGCTCCAGCAACTGGGGGCAGCACAGGTGTGTTAGTGAGTGTGTGAGCGCTAGCAAATAGCAAGCCAGGCTTGCCAGTGAAGTGTCCAGGGAGTCAGGTGTGCTTGTGTCTCTGAGGGTGAGACCATGGGAGGAGCTACCAGAGGGACCAGGGGAGTCCCGGCCAGCTGACCATGATCTCTGTGTGTGTGCATGTGCATGTGTGTTTCTGTGAGCAACATGTCTTTACCAGCAGCTGGAGTGGGGCTGTGGACCTTCACAGTTCATATGACCAGGTGCCAGGAACTGGGGAGACTGGGATCCAGGGGACAGGTACTGCCTAAGGCCAGCTACTGGGGGGATACATGTTGTATATGTGTGTTTTTGTGTGTGTGCCTACTGGGAATCCACGCACAGCCATGGGGTACGGAGCTGTGACAGCCTCATCTCTATCAGGCCACTGGATTTCACATACACACCCCCAGCTAACAATATGCTTATGTTTTACTTTAGAAATGGGACTTGAAGTAAGAAACTTTATTTTCTCTCTGGGTTCCTCTTTAACCGTTACTACTCCTGCTAAAAGTTTTGCCAGCCCAACTTCTGGAGTGAAGCATCTGCAGCATTCACTAATAATCATGTAATAATAACAACATCAACACAGTGCTTATGTTGCAATCTATGTCTTAAAAGCTCTTTGAAAATATCTGTTAATTAACTTAATTAATTAAAACAATAAGTCTGTAAAAATACTACATAATCCTCAAGTTATTTACTTGTAAAGCATTTCCCTTCTAACTTTTAAGAACTAAAAATATAAGTGCATTGAATTCCCATACTACCTGCCATTCTTATTCTGGGCCAATTAAGAGCTCACATATTTCTACCTAACAGCTAGAAATATAGGCAGAGTGAAAGAGAATGGAAGATTGTTTTAAGGTATTAAAGGGAATTTAATTAAATGTTCAGGAGTAATTGTGTATAAATTGCATGAGAATTAAGTTTTATATCATTAGTACATCTTAATTAGTGTCTTTTCATGATCAATGTTTAAGTTACTCACAATTGTTTAGCTTTATTTTAAAGCAAGTACTTCTTTGTAAGGCTTTTACTTAAATCCATTAGCCATGACTTTTTCACTTGGTACTAGAACTGGTGCTTTTGATGTTATTAAATGTCTGCAGGTGCCCACTATGTTCCCAGTGAGTCATAATATCTCAACTTATTCCTCATATTCATTGAAACTCATTTTAGTATTTCTTGACTTAGCTCATAGTATATTTTTATATATCTTTATTAAAAAATACATGGGCAAAGTAGGCTTGTGCCCTTAGCTGGAAGCATCATCCTTCTCCTTAACTTTTGAAGATGAAAGGTTAATTATGCTGTGGTGCTAAAAAGGAAGACAGTATTAAATAGAACAGGAAGATATGGATTAATCAAAGCATCTTTTGATTCTTATGATGGAGCACTGTTAGAACAGCTGCGTCACAGCTACCTTGGCTGCTGGAGGTCATCTGGTCAAATATTGCTGAATTATGCAGGAACATGTGATTCTTCTGGATAATAAAAACACTGATAGAGTTTTGCATAAGCATATTGCTTCCAAGGAGGACGACTGACTCTCTGTCTTCAGAAATATCAAGTTTTTGGCAGCTCCTAGAAGCAGATTTCCAATCTGTAACTAAAGTTGCAGTTCAGGATAGAAAAGTCTATGTCTTGGTCACAGAGATGGTGATGAATTGCCACTATAAAATCTGTAGGAGGAGAAGTAATTAAAAGAACCAAACCCAAAAGCCCAAAACAACCACCCAGGTCAGTGTACTCAACGTAAGATTTGGAGGATGCTTCTCTTTCCACGTGTAACTTTCCATATGCTAGCCATACATATCCATATCCCCACAGATGATACATTACATCTCCATTTCTATTTTTTTTCATTTTAATATGGAAAGTATGTGTAATCTTGGTTCTTTACTGAAAAATGGGCATGACAGACAAGTATTAACAATGATTTAGGAATAACTGTATTGACAGCTCTCATTAACACGTAGCTTTTCAAGTCAATCTAGGAACATAAGAACAGCTCTACTGGATGAGACCACTGATGCATCTAGCCAAATACTCTCTCTGATAGTGGACATGGAGGACAATATCTAAGAGAGCAAAGGAGCCTGGGCTTTTCTTTTAATCCATTCTCTTTATACTTCCCAGTATCCATGCTTGTTGTATTAAGGATACTAGAGTATATAACCCTGTCAATCCCTTTCAGTATCTTGTTTATGGATCTGGGTTCCATGAATTTGTCTATTTTCTTATTGAGCATCTTGATACTATCTGCCTCTACAGCTTCCTGTGACAAAACTGTTGCAGTAATTTCAGTTATTATTCTACCTAGCTGGATCTCATCCTTCAAGAAGGAAGAAATTAAAACATCCATGATCTTAGTTGATATCCCTTCAATAACACTTCACATTTAAGAGGTTCGTGCCAAATTGTCAGAAATACTTTAGAAAGAGTAGCAAATGAATGTGAGCTGAGCACAGATCTTGGAAGTCTTTGTCCCTAGCCACTAGGTCTAGCCACTCTTACTGGGTTGCATTTGAAAGGCACTGTCATCACAGAGGAGGTGTGAAATGGGAGGAGTTAGATTAACTGGCATTTTCAGGTAGAAGATGAAACAGCACTCACTGCATCCCACGCGCTCAGAGTAACAGAGTTTCTGCTGTAAACAAGATGTCAGCGTGCAAAAAGGAGAAAGATCAAGAAGTGAATGCATTAGTCAGTTATAATGGGACTACAAGACATCATTACAGTGTGGACATGGGAGACATATGCAGTCTTTGAAACATATTCAAGGAAGCTGAAATCAAAGGTCAGTCCGATAAGAACTTCTAGGACAACTTGAGAATGACGAGATGAGCTCAGCTCCTTTATAGAATCACAGAATCACAGAATCAATCAGGTTGGAAGAGACCTCTGGGATCATTGAGTCCAACCATTGCCCTGACACCACCATGTCAACTAGACCATGGCACTAAGTGCCATGTCCAGTCTTTTCTTAAACACATCCAGAGATGGTGACTCCACCACCTCCCTGGGCAGCCTGTTCCAATGTCTAATGACCCTTTCTGAAAATAAATTCTTCCTGATGTCCAACCTGAACCTCCCCTGGTGAAGCTTGAGGCTGTGCCCTCTTGTCGTATCGCTAGTTACCTGGGAGAAAAGGCCAGCTCCCACTTCACTACAACCTCCCTTCAGGTAGTTGTAGACTGCAATAAGGTCACCTCTGAGCCTCCTCTTCTCCAGGCTAAACAACCCCAGCTCCCTCAGCCGTTCCTCATAGGTCAGACCCTCCAGACCCTTCACCAGCTTGGTCACCCTCCTCTGGACTCGCTCCAACACCTCAACATCTTTCTTGAAGTGCGGGGCCCAGAACTGGACACAGTACTCAAGGTGTGGCCTCACCAGTGCCGAGTACAGAGGGACGATCACTTCCCTAGACCGGCTGGCTACACTATTCCTAATAGAGGCCAAGATGCCATTGGCCTTCTTGACCACCTGGGCACACTGCTGGCTCATGTTTAGCCAGCTGTCGATCAGCACCCCCAGGTCTCTTTCCACCGGGCCGCTTTCTAACCACTCTTCCCACAGCCTGTAGAGCTGCATGGGGTTGTTGTGGCCGAAGTGTAAGACCCGGCACTTGTTCTTTTTGAACCTCATGCCGTTGGTCTCGGCCCATCTGTCTAACCTGTCCAGATCCCTCTGTAGGGCCTTCCTACCCTCCAACAGATTAACACTGCCACCCAGCTTGGTGTCATCTGCAAATTTACTGAGGGTGCACTCAATCCCTACGTCTAGATCATCTATAAAGATATTGAACAGCACTGGCCCCAGAACTGAGCCCTGGGGAACACTGCTAGTGACCGGCCGCCAGTTGGACTTTGCCCCATTCACCACCACTCTCTGGGCTCGGCCATCCAGCCAGTTTTTAACCCATTTAAGAGTCCACCCATCCAAGCCCCGGGCAGCCAGTTTGTCTAGGAGGATGCTGTGGGAGACAGTGTCGAATGCCTTACTGAAGTCTAGATAGACTACATCCACAGCCCTGCCCTCATCTACTAAGCAGGTCACTTTGTCATAGAAGGAGATCAGGTTGGTCAAGCAGGACCTGCCTTTCATGAATCCATGTTGGCTGGCCCCGATGCCCCAATTGTCCTGCATGTGCCGTGTAATGGCACTCAGGATGATCTGTTCCATCACCTTGCCTGGCACCAAGGTCAGGCTGACAGGCCTGTAGTTCCCTGGATCATCCTTCTGACCCTTCTTGTAGATGGGCATTTAGCCTCAATAAAGAGGAGGGTGAATTGAATGACTGCCATGGCACCTTCTAGCCTTGGTTTCCTCTGTTTGAGAGTCTGAGAAAAGCTATAAATATATGAAGTAAATATTCATGAAGGAGAGGAGCCATTTCTGTTAAAATAACAAGACAAATTTTTAAACTAAAGCACAAAAAATGGATGTAAATTGGCTGCCAAAACCTACAAGGTTTCCAATAATATTCTGAAACAGCCTTCCCATGGGAATAATAGGGACAGAAATACCAATTTTAAGAAGCAGTTTAATCATGTTATGAATCTTGTAGATAATGAAGTTACCATTAATAATTGGAGGCCAGATTTGGTGATCCAGGAATTTCTATATCCTGAGGATTTTCTGCTAGTTAGTCTACCAGGCTTATCTTTAGGGTATAACACCCAAGGTTATTCACATGCGGAATGGAAACCAAAATTGTTAAGACAGCGTGAGCCTGCTGTGCGATTCTGATTGACAAGATGATGTGGAGGCAAGAGCAGTGATAATCTCCCCCCATTCTTGCTATAAGTTCACTGCCATGTTTCACTCTGCTTTGATTGCTTCAGTGCTAAATCTGATACCTGTGAACATTCATTCTAAAAGTATCATCCTGACATGTGCCTGCTTCTGTATAGACATCTGTGAGAAATAGTCTAGTGGCTAGCAGAAACTTGTTCCTTCAAAAACTGTAAGGACTTTAAAAGCTGCTCATTTGATAAGAGCTGTTATTTTAATGATAACTAAAGAGACTTGTTGAATGTAAAAAAGACAGGTACTTCTTTGAAGGCCACTTTCTTTTGATTCACTTTGGACTTGAAAACACAGAGACGTGGCAGAGCAAGAAAAGTCAAGTTAGGCAGATATGAGAAATTAAGAACCAGCCTAGATCTTAACTGAGCTGTCAAAGAATAAAATTCTGGTATTTTTCTACATCATATATTATATGCTGTCGATGCTGTAAATATTTGTTCCTTTTCACACTCTGACAATATCCTCATGCTGACATGTTAAAATTTTATGAGCTAAGTTTCCGGAAAAAATTTATCTCAGACACATTTCCAATTCACCAACAACATAAAGCCAAGTTTACATGTTTATATGGTCAGCAGCCAGACTTTCCTATAAAACACTTGCAGCTGTTCTTTCAGGATAAATCAGATCCCATTCATGTGACTCAGGTAAGGCCATATCTCACAAAATGCACAGGATCCAGTCATTTGTAATGTAACAATATTATTAAGATCTCAGAAAAGTACAGCACTGTGCTCTTCATGAAAATATGGTTCAGCTAGGGGCCCTAGACTGCTGAAAATTGATCTTTAAATCAATGTGATTATAACTCACTTAGAAGGCTCAGTTCCACTTTCAGAGTCAGCTGGAACTTTAACACTGACTTCAACGAGTCCACAGTCTATCATCAAGTCAATATTCAAAAGCAAGTAGACAAAACAGCATTTGTAAGAGGTAATACTTGATTTACAGAAAGGAGAACAGGGTGTGTGTGAGAAAGTGTAAGAGAGACACAGATATAATTGCCAATAGGAAAAAAGAAGTATGTTTCTGAAGAGAGAAATGAGAGGAGAATTTCCATATTTTGCCAGCGGAAAAATACAGTGATTTTCTAATGGTGGATGTTGAAATCCCATCATCACCAAGTGGAGTTTAGATAAAACACCTCCGCACAGAGGATAATCTCACAGTCGTGTCAGGATGGAGGATGGGATAGATAATCTATTCAATACATCAGCTCCCTCATTCTGCCATTCTGTCTATCAACCGTGTTCACTTCCCTCTTTTATGAGGGATATAATCATTTCATTGTACCGTGCACTGTTAATCTCTTGCTGCAATTTCTGAAATCTGTGAAATCACTTTTTATGCAGTTTATATTTCAAATCTCTTCAGGGTATATTTGTGGCTCTGTATCATTCTTTTTTTCCCCTGTATGAAGTGTTTCAAAAAACAAGACATAGTCACAAAATGTTCCTTTTACTGGATGACTGTACATGTTCATTTGATTTTTATCTTTCTGAAGACAAACGTATCACCACTTTCTCACAGGAACTTGTAGTGAAATACGTGAAATACTTTCTGTGCATTTCATGAAAGTTGTGGTAACATACATATGGCTGAAACACGGCTATGTCTTAACAACCGAATGAAATACAATGTTCCTCATGCTCAGCAAAATTTATTAGTAGGGCATGAATAAATAATCTCTACAACTAGAGCTAAAGGATTCATGCAGCAGCTTGTCCCATTGACAAGTCCATACCCTAAGATACAGCCTAGCAAAGGGAAGATTTAATATGAGGGACATGGCTTAGTGGTGGACGTGGCAGTGCTAGATTAATAGTTGGACTTGATGATCTTAAAGGTCCTTTCCAACTAAAATAATCCGATGATTCTATGATTCTATAAGCATATTACTACTAAAGTTTGTTGATTTTACAAAAAAGCCCCACCCCCCTGACCCTCAAAACCCACTGTTTTCACTTCCTCTTAGACACATACCCAAAGCAAAACAGACAAAACACCTTCTGAACAAGAATTGTTAGCTTTTGTGAAGATGCCCATGGGTGATGATGTTAACGCAGTCAGAGACTTCATTTGAGGTAGTGTCTGCACATTTCCCAAATACTTTAGACTCTTCTTCACAATGCCTTGAAGAAAAGCTAATCTTTCTGAGGAAGAGAGAGGCTAAGACATATTTACATCTTGGGCTCACCGGTTTTATTGAGAAGAAACTAAGTTTTGAGTGTTTGGGCTTGCACAACTTTCCTAAGAGGGCACTTATTACACATCTGAAGTAGACCCCAGAAAGCCTAACTACAACCCTGTCTGGGCCAAAACCTCTTCCTCCTCAGGCTCCACAAAGCTTTCAAGTTGAGTGTAGCTGTGTCATAGATACCATCATAGAGACGGACAGAAAGTAGATTTATCCCCACTAATGATTTCTGCAGACTTTTATAGAAAGAGATGCTGAAGAGAAGACAAGTTAGACATTCAACAGATTTGTCTTTCTGACAATATGTTTATTATATATTACATGATGTGGTATTTTAGGGTTCTTGTATTATATATCAGTTTCCAAATATCTCATTCTAGGTTGTTCTTTCTTTTATGACTTCTGTATGATGGTCTTCTAGCCTTCTTTAGGATTCAGACACTACCAATATTAACAATTATATAACATAATGTTTGAGTTAGTTTGTCTTTGATGCTTAGGTTACAGCATAAAAAGAATAAATTATCAGTAAAACAAAAACAATCACTGTTTTATCCTTTCTGTTTCTGGGCCTCAATTGCTAAAAAGCCTAATGTACTATGTCTACATATTGGTCCCTACTAGGTGGGCATAGGGTGCACAATCTTGGAGCTGAGATGATGTTTTGAATTGTCTACAGTGTTCTACTTTTAAATTTAACCAGTCCTAACTATTTGCTCCAAGTGGAAAATGCACTTACTTAACCCACCCACTAGGAAGAAAATTCTCAGCTTTTTCTCCGTTTCACTCAGCAGGTTAATCTGAGCTTTTTCTCCGTTTCACTCAGCAGGTTAAACTAATTAGCGTGACATAGAAGTGACCATCATTGCGAACATTTAACCTCTGCCAGTTCTTCTTTGACAGAGAAGACAAAACTATTTTTTTCCTTAAATTTACTTGATACTGGACCATATCCTCTTAAAGGTCTTTGTTAATGAGGGTAGAGGCAGAGTTATATGTACAAAGCTTTGTTAGTGGGGTCAGTAGCTGATGCCATACATTACTATCAAAATTACTTTAGGGATAAACAAAGTGGGGGGAGAGTGAGCAGCAAAACACTCTTCCACAACTAAGACCAACAAACCACCTCTCCTTATGGCCAGCTGGGATAAGCAGTGACAGGGGCACAGTTGAGTGAGCAACACCCTCTGGGCAGTCTTTCCAGCACTAGCAGGTTAATAAGGTGACAAGCTGTCGCCATCCTTGTCCCCCAGCACCTTGTACTTTCCACCAGGACTTGCGACAGTTCTTATGAGCTGTTCCCATTGATGTTGCTCTCTGTGCTGCCTGGAACATGCTTAGCTGGGCACAGGTGTTGCACATGGATTGGCACCAAGCTTTTGTGCATGTGTTTTACTGGATAATCCTGACCAGGTATCTAGATGACCACTGTCTACTTTGCTATGCTCTGAGTTTTGTGTTTCCTTAACACACACTAAAAGCCACAAGACAAGGTTTAGGAAAGGGGCAGGCGGGGTGCTTTACTGTGCTGGTGCCAATCGCATCCCGTGAGAACCTGCCAAAAGGTCAGTATCTGGGCTTCTGGGTGCAAGACCATGAGGAAAAAAACAACAATATAAAACAATAAAGGAAAAATATTACCCTGGCATTTCTAAAAAATCCTGCCAGAAGAGCCCAAGTGAACAGATAAAGTCAGCTGACACTGTGCAACGTGCTCCTGAGCAACGTCTGGCTCCACAGGCTGGGATTCATGAGTGAAGGCCATGATACTGAGATACCTTCCTTTGTACTGCATTCATGGGCTGACTCCTGACAGCTCTGCATATGTAATACCAGTCTCAGATCAACAGTTTCTTCCTAATAGATTCTCTTACACCTCCCTGCAAACTAAATGGCAATTTCCTACAGCAACCCAGTTCACTCATTACCTAGTGATACTCTGTCTCAAGGTCTGCGTTTCTGTGCAGAAGACACTGATAATCAGTTGCACATCTTGGTTTTTGCTCAGATAGCAAAAAAGTAAAAAGATGTGCATTACACCTTGCTTCAGTGCAATTCGCTCTTGTCTTTTTATTTTCAGCTTCCTTTTATCCAAAGGAGGCAGGAAATACAAAGTGAAATTATCCCTTGGGGAGGAGGACAATATACTTAATTTGCTCTCTAAGTAACAGAATATTAATCATCCATGGAACCTGTGCTATTCAGGTATATAATTGTTGCCCTTATAAATTCTTCTTTAAAGAAAACCTTAAAAAAAAACAACCTATAAAACTTTCAAAATGGCCATTTCAACACAGAGCTTCTATAACTAATATGAGAAATTGCAGAAAATTATAGCAATATTTTAAGGCCCTCAACAATTTTTCACAGGAAACCTAGAAGATCAGCTTTAATTTAACTGACATATTTGGTATGCTAGCAGTGAATTCTTGCAAAAGGTAGTAATTGATTTATGTTTTTAATCTATATACAATGAGTGCTTTATGGAAATAGTACAAGTTGCTGGCTACTCCTAAAGACATCCCTAGCAATGGTAATCTTAAAAAAATCATACACATAAACCCCCACGCTCTTTCATCTTTTCATATGAAATTAGCATAAGAATGAAAACGCTGAATGCTGGTGATATGATGATAAGCAACCTTAAATCATCTAAAATTGCAGCAGCAGACAGAAGTTATTTGCTCTCTCTTTTTTGCTAGCTTAGTATTCTCTTTCTCAAAAAGTTTAAGGTGTCCAGTCAGAGTGAAAAACAATATCATGCAAAACAGATGACTAATACAGAACTATCTTAATGAACCAAAATGAAAAGGTTGAATTATCTTTAAGCAAAAAAAAATGTGTTTTCTGTTGCAAAGAAGTTCAAGTTTTGCTAAAAGGAACATTCTGGAGAGGCACAGATATCCATATACATCATTCACCACCAGAAAGCAAATGATTGGTGATAGGTTGTGAACAGAGGGAATTTTTTCAGCAGGAGTTACTGGTTGTTCCGGTATTTAGTCGGTGGTTACTCTGTAGGTAGTGATATTGCTGTGCTGTTTTTGAGTGCATTTTGGGTTTATTGGGAATCAATTATAATAATCATGCATTGAAGTTTTCAGAGCAGGTAGCTGCTTATCAGGACCAGTAAGTAGAAAATCACCAACATATGTCCTAAATCCACAAATATAGAAAGTTTTGTCACATGACAGTTACAGTTGCTTTAAATGCAGGCAAGAAAGTGATATATCCCTCTTCCCGCCTCTCCTGAAAGTCTATGCACTGGGCCACCCCACAACCATCAGCATTTCCAGGTAGCACTCCCTGACTTTCCTTTTAAGTCATTAGCACCCTGGAAAACTTGAAGACTCTAAAACTCTTCCTTGAAAGAGCAAAAACCCCAGACACACACAAAACCAAAAGGTCAGAGCCCCATTCAATCCCAACACACATGAAGAGAAATGTAAGACACCTATGTAGCCATACTAATCTTAAATTAATGTAAAACTTAATTTAACTAATCCTGATGGTGCTTCTATATAGTGGAAAGGCTTTTCCTGAATCTGCATTCATTAGCAATTCTAAACGAGGCACAAGAAAGAGTGAGCTTTTGTAGGGTATAACTGCTGAAAGATGAAAGAAGTGTGGCTTACACCAGGTTCCATGATCAGTAATGTGGCTCTCTCTTGCATTTGTTTATTATATACACGATCAATAATTCCTTTGATGTTTGCAGATGGGTACTGAAGCTGATCTCACCGTACATCGTCCTTTGATGGCTCCTGTCATTGGAGTATAATGTGCTTCCTACTATCTACAACAGGGGTCTGAGACCAATCAATCCAGAAATCAGATTTAGCTCACTGTGATCCTAAGCAAGACTGTTGACTGTATGATGCCTCAGTTCCTCCTCACCCTTGTATGGAAAAGAATTAAAAGGGATTCAGAGGCAGAAAACAGTTAAAGTAAAAAGCCTGACTGCTTTGTCCTGCACCACAAAATCTGTTTCTCATCTTCCCTTGCAAAGCCGCCTGCAGGCAACACAGCACAGGTTGGTTTTAATTGTTCCTGCTGTCTGCTATAAAACACATGATGACATTTTTCCAGCTGAATAATGGAAGCAGAAGCATGATTGATAAAGAGATAAGCCAGGTTAATTGGCTTTATTTCAACAAACATCAATTAATTAAATTAAACACCAGACGGAGGGCATCTGCTCACTGTAGTTCAGCCTGGAGTTCCTCCTTTCCTCTCTCTGCCGATCATGAAAAGCTACAGGGCTCCCCGGAATACCTCCAGGAGGGGCAACCGGATAACAAAATTATTTCAAGAGTTGTCACATGGTCTGTATTCTTAACCTTTTTGCAACTCAGTCAGCTAAAAGAGGCATTCAACATAGTTAGTCCTTCATGATTCCTCAGCTCTCTCAGCAGGAATCGAAAAATTAAAATCTCCTGGAAAGGAAACTCTGAGCAATCTGTCTCCTGCAGTTTGCCTTGCAGGGTTTTTGTTAATTTTCTTTTTAATTATGGTCTACAGTCATGGAAGACATTTATTGTTAAGGTTCATTCCATCCTCTACCTGCCAATGCAAAACAAGGTTGGTATTTTTTGATGAAACATTATTTTTCACCGCAACATGTCAGTCAGTCAAAACTGAAACTTTCCTCTTTTTTTTTTTGCATAAACTTGCTGATTAAAAGCTTTCTCAGACAAAGATGAAGAGATATTCTTCCTTCCTTCTCTTTTTTTTTTATTATTTGTTTCTAAAGGTGTTGATTTTGCCCTAACACATGTAAGATAGATAAGTGAGATAGCAAAATGGATAGAATTGTCATTGCTGAATTTTTGTGGTAGTATGAAGACTCTCACAGGTTGCAAAAGACACACACACACACACACACGTACGTATGTATGGATGTATCCAACTCCGTAAATCTTATATACAATTCAATCTGTCACAAATTTAAAACCATAGCAAATGCAGAGGACAATCAAGAAGTCATCTACTTGAAACCACTCCCCAAATTAAGATCAAAATACAAGTGCCATCCCAGACAGACATGGACCTACTCTGTTCCTAATCCAATGTTTACAGCCTTTCCTCCAAGATCATGACTCTTATATCACTCTTACTCCCTTCTAGTTCTTCTCCAGACAGTCCACATCTCTCTTGAAGTGTTATGGATAAAAGTGAACACATTGTCATCCAGCCTAGAACTGAGCACATTGGGAGGATTATTTTGTAATTTTGTATGTGACATTCGTTATTATAGATCCTTATATTGAATTTACTATTTTCACCTCATTAAACTATTTTGGATTACTTTCAGTTTGCCATTCCGCTCGCCTCAGTCCAGTGCCAGTTATTCCCCAGTTCACTTTTGTATAGCTGGGAATTCTTACTGAAGAACATTACTTCATTCTTGTCCTTATTAAGTTGTACCTTATTTATTTCAAATCATTAATCCAAATGACTAAGATTATTTTTTAAATTCTAAATCTGTCTTTCAGCGTGCTTTCACCATGTCCCTTCTCTAGACCAGAATTAAATACATGTGAAGTAATGGGACTGTCTTTTCCATTGTCCAGTTAGCTCATGAAAATGCTAGGTAATACGAGACATAAGAAAACCACAGGGGATCCCGCCTGATAGTATCTTTTCAGTTTACTCGTGACCCACTTATTATTACTCCCACTTGTGCAGCTATTTTCTCTAGCCAAGATTCTCTAGCTTGGTTACATGAACGTTGGAAGACAGTGTCAATAACCTGAAGATATACAGTATGTACTTCTTCTCCATCTAAAAGGCCTGTTATCTGTCACAGGATGTAGTTTTATATGACTTGTTAATGACAAAGACTTGTTGGTTATTTGTCAGCACTTGAAGGTTTGCCAATAGATTGATGTTCCAGTATTTCTTCAGGCATTAAAACCTAAACATCCCAGTAGTTTTCCAGGTCTCTCTTTCCTACTCTTTCTAAGGAAGGCTCTGTCTTTGCCCATTTCCAATCTTCTGGAACTTCGATCACTCTCCACGAAATTTCAAAAGTGTTTGCTTGGAGACTGCTATATGTACACTGCCCTTGCTCTCCAAAGCTTCTTCCAGTACTACGGTGTCCTGAGAAGTGGAGCTTTCTATTCTGGAAGTGGCCTCATGCAAAAGAATTTGATCCACAGCTCTGTGGAAATCATTAAGGTCTTTCCATCAGCTCCTATGAGTTCTGCTCAGGTCTTATATGTGTCTTAATTCCTTACATGATATACCATAGAGAATTTGAAAATTGTAGTAATTATAGCAGTGAATCTGAACACCTTAACACACAAAAGCAGAGAAATTTACAATCTACAATCTCTACTGCAGTGTTAACTGAGATGAATTACAAATATAACTCCACTAGGTACCAATTATTAGCATAAATATTCAATCAAAATCCTGTTAACTGTTCTTTGACCAGCTGTGATGCAATGTTTGCCATTTTGTGTACAAAATAATATTTCCAGTCATTTAACTCCAAACATTGTTCATAGTGGTAGCAATATGAGATCTATGACACATCCCTGTGTAGCCCTGATTCCACACAAAAAAATATACATATCGAACATGCACCCACATATCAGCGTGGCCTTTTTATGTCGCCTAGCTCTAACTATACTCTGCTTTTAAAGTGCTTGCACTGTAGAGAGGAGACCTGTGTCTGTGTGCTGATTTTGGCTGGGAGAGGGTTAATTTTCTTCATAGAAGTTGGCACGGGGCTATATTTTGGATTTGTTCTGAAAACAGTGTTGATAGCACAGGGATGTTTTAGTTACTGCTGAGCAGTGCTTACACAGAGCCAAGATCTTTTCTGCTTCTCATCCCACCCCACCAGCAAGTAGGCTGGGTGTACACAAGAAGTTGGGAAGGGACACAGCTGGGACAGGTGACCACAACGGACCAAAGGGATATTCCACACCATATGACATCATGCTCAGCATATAAATCTGGGGGAGGAAGAAGGAAGAGTGGGACGTTTGGAGTGATGGCATTTGTCTTCACAAGTAACTGTTACATGTGATGGAGCCCTGCTTTCCTGGAGATGGGAAGTAGTGAATGAATTCCTTGCTTTGCTTTGCTTACTTGCGCAGCTTTTGCTTTGCCTGTTAAACTGTTTGTATCTCAACCAACGAGTTCTCACTTTTACTCCTTCGATTCTCTCCCTCATCCCACTGAGGAGGAGTGAGTGAGGGGCTGTGTGGGGCTTAGTTGCCAGCTGGGGTTAAACCACGACAGTCTGTATGTGAAATATTGGCTCATGTGTAGGCTAGAGCCTGTCACTCTCTCTGTATCCATGTTGTTATCTCAGGAGTTTCATGTTTCACTACAGTTTGTCTGCAGAGTTCTCAAAACAGCTCCAGCTCAGGTATAGGAGTTACACATGGTATCTCTCCCTTCTTGAAAGGAGACTGAGACCAGTTTGTGTTTCCTGCACTGATCCCATGATGTTGCTTTAAGGCCTTAGGAGTGAGATGGTGATGAACAGCTCTTTTTTATGTTTAGCCATCTGTGACCTAGCTGCATTACTAGTAGGAATACTTGAATCTGTGCTAATGAGTAACACAAATAGAGTCTTTAATCTAGACGTCAGTCATGCCTAAGAGTGGGTTAACAGCCAATCAAGTGGCTTTGGTCTAAGGCAAGCTTTGGTCCAGGCATCACCAGACATGGAGTGCAGTCTGCAACCAGAGAGAACAGAAAGAAGAGTAGATTTACTTGTGGCATTGTAAGTTGGTGTCAGTTCAGCAACAGTTAATTTTGTCAAAGCAGGAAAAATACAGCAGCCTCTTGGTTTACCATTGATTTAATCAGTTTTCGTAAGTTTGAAGTGTTTTGAAATCCTGCCTGAAATTTACTCTATAGTTTATAGGACTCTATAGTTGTGGAAAAATATATGAAAAGAACATTCCCAGTCCCTAAGCTAGGCTGCCACTACAGCTAAGCAATATTTTTGACCCATAAATATATCACAGGCTTGTCATCATGGCCATGTGTCTTCGGAGCTTCACCTCTAGCCAGACCCAGCAGGAGAGAAATAGAAAGCAGATGAGCATGCAAAATGAAAAGGAAAACAAAACCACTGTGGATTTAATATCTCTCTCTCTGTCTCTCATTCTTATTGTCATAGGCAGTCCCTGGCCTCACGAACAAATAAATGTGGTTGCACATACATCACTAAATATAATTGTATTGTTACTGATCAGTTTAATTAAATACCTAGGAAAAAATTGTAACAATTCAAGCCACGGTAAGAGCAGAAATGACATTAACCTTTAATAATCATCTTTTCCCTTCACATTGTGGTAATGACTATATTAATTCATAATGAAATGATTAAATATGAAGAGTGTGAACAAAGCCATGAATTGCCGCACATGGGCACCTTTCAAGGACTAGCTGGCATCGTGTCAAGCACACCTTGAAAGATGCATTCAGGGAGTTTTATTACTGCTGGCTGCAGCCTCTGGGCACTGCAGGGATTCTGCAGCCAGGAGGGCTAAACTAATGGACTGCTGTTTTTATAAATTGAATGATCTAAAACAAACACAGCCAGATTGTGTTGCCATCCTGGAAAATGCTATGACCTTGACAGCCTTTCTCCCAGCTAAACTGTGTTCCTCTGCTCTATGGAGACCAAAATCTCTCCTAATCCTGAAAAATCACATATCTCAAATACAGCTGATCCTCTTGGCAGGTTCTTTAAAGGTGCAACCACATGACTGCAAGCTGCTGCGGTGTTGTGAGGGGTACCTCAGACTTAGGACATGCCAGGTGGATGTTCTTTGTGCATACCAGAGTGAACCTTATGCTGTACTGGACAGGTAAGCAAGAGTGTAAGCTGCAGTATGCTTTTCTCACTCCTCCCACCCAAACATATAGTCTTTCCCATCTCTCCCTTTCCAAAGTCGAGATCCTCTTCACCATAATAGTTCTTTCCTGAAGGACTGCAGTTACTTTGCATGCCTTAATTGTTCCCAGATAAACACTGTCCTCTAACAGAGGTTGTTCTCAGAGGTTTGGTGCCAAAATAAACCAATATTGATGTGATAACTCTGTGTGTGTGTGCTAGCACAAGGCTGCTGCCCAATTTCCTGACATTTAGGAGGTCTTACAGTCCCATTTTAGACCATTTGAGTATTCGTGTGTTGGCACAAGAGACAAGGGTTTGACAAAATATCGAGGGGAAAACTGCCCCTTTCTTGACATGGGCAGCTGGAGCCCAGGCTGGTTACCACACACGGTTTGAAATGTCACTACATGCCTGCTGCAAGGGACATGGATTGCTCCAGACAACTCTGACATGTTTCACAAAACAGCTAAGGTTGGAAGGGACATCTTGTCTGGTGGAGTTCATCTTGTTCGGCCCCCCTGCTCAAGCAGGGTCACCTACAGCAGGCTGCCCAGCACCAAGTCCAGGTGACCAGTTACCTCTGTGTGATCTGAAGTCACTCCCCTGTCATCAGTAGGATGATGCCAGATTTACACTACAATGACTGGAAACAAGCTTTGGCATTAGGAAGAGGTTATGTAATGTCGTCTCCATTCTGAGATGTGTTTTCCCCTTTCCTCCTCCCAGGAATCCCAGGCTGTTCAGTGTCACCCAGTGGAGCAGAAATGCTTACAAAGAACACAGAGAGTTTAGAGATCCCAGTAGTGCTTCTGTATATTGCACTCTCCCATAGGACTGCAACAAATCCCACTGCCTAATGCTCATTGAAAATCAACAGTAAAAACTCCTCTCCTTACAGACACAAATGATGGGCTTTTAGAATGATCAGTTGGAAATTGCCTTTTCCATCAGATACAAGCAGAGAGGAAGGAGAGTGCCAGAGAAAGAAGATGCTGATATGGGCTTCTTTGTAATGCAAATGTAGGAACATGCTTTTTATCTTCAGACAAGTGCAAGTGCTTCACAAAGATTTTATTTAAGGCCTGTGTTCTCAGGCATTACAAAAGTGAAGCAAAGAGACATGCCAGCATTAATGAACTTCTAGGGGCTATATTATTAGTTATGAAGAAAAGAGAGAGAGAGAGAGAGAGAGTGCACACAATTTAATGTCAGGCTTATTAACAAAGAGACAAATGCTATTCATGCAATGAAGACGGTAGAATTGAGTCACATCTCTGTTTACTCTGGGGATCTCATATAAACACAAAAACAGTTCTATCTCTATCAACATCTAAATCACTCCACTGCATCCTAAAAGATCCTTTTTTTTTGCTGTTTTTCTCACATTTCCATATCATAAAGCTCTGATAGTTGCGGTGACAGGAAGATGCAGTTCAAGGGAACGCATCTGCCCACAAGGTACTCCGTTGTGTGCTTGCCTGGCATTTAACAGTGATGTTGTAAATGCATAATGTCATGGCTTCCTTTCATTCACTTTCATTTCTGCTCAGAAACATGTGCAGACTGGGCTCTGCAGAATAGGCAGAGCTTCACAGACAAGTCAGAAGAGATGAAAAGAAGCAAAAAAACAAACCAAAAAAACCCGCACAACCAAAACAAAACCCGAAACAATAGATAATTCCATTCATATCATCTTTATTCCCTCACACTATCAGCTAGGTCTCCAGCAAAACAACAACAAATGCCACATCCCAGTATGTCTTTTTCTGCACTTCACCATCTTTGTCGTCACAGGCATGCTATTTCCTCCTAGGTAGTGGTCTCCAACTAGGTGAGAAAGAGGAGGGCTGACTCACATCTAAGGATATCCAGAAGAGGAGATGGAGTAATGCCATTCCCCTGTTGTTCTATTAAGCCCAAGTTAGCTAAGTAACTGACACAGATTGCCTCGGCAGATACAGAATCTCCAGCTGTACAGTTGGTCCAGCATTGGACTCAAAGGAATGATCAACTGACTTTGCAACGTCCTTTTCTGTCTTATTTTCTACAAATCAGAGGTTGCATGAAATTCAAGCTGGAATTGACTGACTACTGACAGAGGAGTAGGAAAGCTTAAGATCTCATATCAAGGTATTTTGAAGATCATGTAGTCTACAGCACCTTGGTAAGTAGCTGGTCTATGTATTATCCCAGGTCTCACTGTCTGAAAGTACCAAGCAAGGTAGAACACCTGCCTCCCAATGCTCAACATCAGAGGCTGTATCATAGCAAGCAGTGCGCTTGTCCTCATGGCTATTTGGCCATCCTTGGGAAGAAAAGGATAGGCGTAACTCATTTAAGATGTTGGCATGGGAACCTGCACTACAGTATATAAAACTGGTTTTCAAAAAAATGCTGCATTTTGAGAAGTCCTACTGAGGGAACAACTTTAGTCTAAATTAAGGCACCTCTCTGAAAAACTGATTTATATACACTGCTATTAAGTCTTTTTGAGAAAAGCAGGGAAGGGAGGAAAGGAAAAGGCCACTTTATTGTAGAAAGAACTGTTGAAAAGATTTCTGCAGCCTGAGAACATACTGATTAGAGGTTTTCAAGAGTACTCATAATACTGCATACCTGTTAGGCAAAAAAAAATCGCATTTTACTAAAGATGAAGATGAACTCCTAGAAGCTAATAATTCAAGAGCTTTCTTGAGCAAGCAGTTTCCTAACAGAGCTTCTATTCCCATTTAGACCCACTTACCCCTCCCAAACATACACACATAGAGAAATGGTTTCCAATTCAGCTGAGCAAAACATACGGCCATCTTCAACATCTCCCCTCCTATGCTCAAAAGCAGAATATCGTTGTGGTTATTACACTGTATATGGTCATAACACTAAATATGATGCTCAGACGAGAAGAAAAAGACAATGTTGTTTCCCTTCCACCATGGAAACAGACGGGAATGCATTGCACATTAAACTCCGCTTCTCTCTGAAAGCACGTGACTTATGCAGCTCTTATGACATGCAATTCTCAAAAGATGGAGCACCCACACAGCCCTGCTCTAGGTCTTCAGCAGCTGGTAAAGTTCACAAAGACATGAGATTTTCAGTGCTTATGCCCCTTACTCCTTTGACACCATCTGCTCATCCTCCAAACTCCACACTTCCCCTCATCCCCCTACCCAGATTTCAGCCTTGATGGGACTGAGAACCTTTCTGACTGTGCCAGCACATTTCACAGCTTGTTAACGGTGGGACTTCATCTTGCCTTCTGAACTTGCTGACTGCTGGCTGTGTTAAGTGAAGCAACTTTTCCCTTGGCAGTCTACTCTAAGTAGTATGCTTTTGCTCTTTTCTTCAACCTATTGTCCCGTCACGGAAAATGAATGTGTTGCAGAAGCAAGGGTAGGCACATTGCACCTATTGAATGGCTGTGAAATGGCATATAAGGTAGAAATAAAAAGCAGAGATCGCATAATAAAGAAGAAAACAGTTTCTTAAAAGGCTGAGTAATGCAAAGGAATCATTCCTCACCTTCCCACCTTTAAAAGGCACTAACTGCAAATAAAAAAAGTGGGATTTAGAACTCTTGCTGAACTTATCTGCTGAATAATTCATGAAAGCCAATGCTGGGTCTACCTGAACATCTCCACTAATCACTGAGGCTTATTTTGCTATTGCCCAGTGGAACACAAGTAAAAAAAAAAAATTAAAAATGTAAAGATCTTCAGAAGAAATAAAATATCTGCAGGCAAGACATGGCTTCCAAGTAATTGGAGCGACCTTTGCCTTCCCTTAAACTCCATCTTGTAGTCAGAAGAATCCCACCTGTTTTGCAGAGAACAAGAGTATTAGCTATCCAGGCTCATTGCTATTCACTGAGACTCACTCCCCACAGCAGGAAATCCCCTGCAGGGGAGTGGAACTAAAAAGTCCTGGGTTGGTACCTGAGCAATGGAGTGAACAGATAGTAAAGGACTTACTGGGACATCTGACTGGAAATGGAGCCTGTTCTATCTTATGCATTCACTAATTTGGCCAATTCATCCTATCCATTCACCAATTCCTGCCCATCTCACCATACACTTTCAAGATTGCCTTCTAGCACTGCAACAACTCAAGATGAGATTTTTGCACAAATAGAGGTTGTCTTATTTTCTCCTTTGCCTAGTCCAATATTTACAAATGTGTATTTTCGACTTGCCTAACACCCATTGCTGTTCCCTGGCTTCCTTAAAGCCATGCCTGTGGCACATCGGGACATCAGTACATCCAGACTTTGAGAAAGTGCAGCAGTTTCTTCTACCAAGCCTGACTGGCAAAGTGCCAAGGTATCAGAAATTACCTCTTGATATGAGAGTACCAGCAACTCTTTTATGGGATGAATGAGATGTAAAAGCATGGTCATCAGGTCCAAGCAACTGCTGTCTCCAGTTTCCCATTATGGGAGATGCTGGCATCACTGTCACCAGCAGAAGATTGTTCTTTTGATCCCTTCCTTCCTTGTCTCTTCTCGTTCTGTTCCTCGTTATGACTTTGATATATTACGTGTGGGGAGTTGGTATATAGAAGTAGGGAAGCTTCACAGTGAATTCTGCATTCACATTTTCTCAGGTGATTGAACACCTGGTGACATAGTGAATCTAGAAGTGTTCAAATGGCTGCACTGGGGCTTTGGGAAGAGATATTATGTTTCATGCCTTGATCTCAAATTACCCAATATCACAATGCACCAGAATATGAAGACAATCACCTCAAATCTTAATCTGGCAAATCTTTTGCATCCAAGACAACTTGGAGGAAGTTTATAGAAACAGAGAAAATATGCTGAGAAACAACTACATAGAAGTGGATGTGGGGGTTTAAAGCAAGAACAGACATTAGCTGACAACATTCTGGCCAAGTGCTCAGAGCAGGACTTTAGAACAATCCAGAAATCTGCAGGACGCCTTCCACTCGTGTGTTTTCTAAAAGAACAGATTTTGAGAACAGCTCCTCAGTGCAGTGTATACCTTCTACCCAATAGATGCAAAGGACTATCTGTAAATCTTTAATACCATGTTTGATTTCACTTAGGCATCAGAATATCCTTAAAAATCTGTAACCTAAATTAGCGGCCTAAATACAATTTTTAAATACCACTTCTGAGATTCTCATTGTTACCATGGAAGAGAACACTGTTAATGCTGCAAACTGACACTGTTAGGAAAGAAAGTGCAATTATATGTGTGTATTTACTGCCTAAATCAAGTCCCTGCTCAGGATGGGGGAGAGATAGGTGGAAAAGAAATTCATGAGTGATACTCATTTGCTCTTCATTTGCTCAAGAGGCCAGTACATTTCTTGCTCTTTAACCATGCATTTTTACATGTCTTAAAGCCTGCCTAAAGAGGTTCAGATTTTCTTGTCTATGAAGATTTAACATGCAATTAAGCAAGAGGTGAGATTTTTTATTTTATTCCAGTATTTCTCTTTACATTCACTGAAATTCTGAACCATAGTTAAATCAGTTAAGTTGAGAGGCAAATAGCAAGATTCTGCAATCTATGGAATTGAGTGCCTATCATGTTGGGTATTTGTTCACAGAAGAGGGAATTGCTTTATTGTTTGTGTCAAGAACACATCTGCAGCTACGTAACTCTCTAAAAGGCTTACAACTGAGAATCAGATATATTCTCCAAGGAACACTTTCTCTTATGGTACTCTTCCCTCCTCTGTTTTTGTGCAAACTCAACACTAATAACTTGGATTTCACAGCTAAAAGCCCAAGTAGCATCTCCTGACAGCTCCCTCCTGAAGATTACAGTACACTATTTATTGTGCTTTGACTGAACAGAGTAGTGAAAACAGCTGGATCAGCAGCATGCAAGACTGAAGCTTATCACTGCATTGGGTTATTTTTAGGAATGTGGCAAGCTGATACCATCTAAGAACCTGGAAAGTGAGCACACTGAAACAGCAGCATCTGCCTTTCCTAGAGCTGAAAATCAATAGCTTCTCCCCATCAAAAGCATAGTTACTTTACATTCCTGTCTCCATTGCTACACCTTACCTTGCACAAGGGAGAAAGAACGCCATAACACCATTTATGTGCAGAACTACAGGTGCAGAGACAGTAGTATTACTCCTGTCCTCTGCCTTCAGTGTGCTTTATTTCTGGTGATGAAAGGACAATCTCTTGAGGAATATGGGAATAATGAGGAAGACCTTCATGGTTCAGTAAGTTTTTGGCCACTCTCAGCCAGGACTGTCCATTAATGTCACCAAAGGCTCCAATGGAGCACATGCATACAGTAGGACCAACTGTATCATCAACTAAGAGAATTTCAAACCTTTTTGACCTAGAATGGGTTTAAAACTGTACCTGCAGGCAAGAAGCACTCAAGATGCTCAGTTCTGAAGAGCTACAGTGTTTTTGAAAGTCCCCAGCTACAAAATACTGATCTCCTATTTTATCAGCTTCTCTGTGTACCACTGTAACAATACAGGCATAGTCACACATGTAGGAACATAAAAACTTCCAGTCCAGAACCAAATACTGATCCCTCCCACCTGACCTCCTCTTCTGGCAGATGCTTCAGAGCAGTGGCAGAGGGTTCACAGTGCATCTATATTAGAACGTTGTTGACACAGCTGACAACAGTAATGTTGACTGGTCAAGGAGAATTAACGTCTTCACCCCTTCTATTGCATTCAGAAGCAGTCAAACCATTTCATTGACAAAATGGCTAGCAGAAGAAAAGAAGATCTCTAGTGCTACCAATGCCAAGCTTGTAATGCTACTAGAGCCAAGCCTTATTCAAGTTTCAGACCCCATAAAACTGCAGAAAGCTGTGTTGCTCAAAGGGAGCAAGGCAGGCCCTTGAGGGCTGCTTTATTAAGGCAGCAAATTGGCATTTAAATTAGATATTATATCATCAGTGACGATGAAGGGCAAGATCCTGCCAGCTGATTGCAGTTTTTCTAGCCCATTATTTATTTACATAGATAATGAATTCCTCTGAAGTGCAAACATTTATCAACAATTCCATTACCTAACTCTTCCTTCTTAGTTCTTTGTAGGACTAGGCACACTGACAGCTTCAGTAACCACCATCTAATTAAAGTAATTGTTGGACTGCATTTCTTATTCTGTTTCATGTATAATTATACTCCATGGGAAATCTTGTGGGATTGGAAACAGACTTTTAATCTATTCCACATGAATCAAAAACAACTCCCAAGAAAATAGTTTAATAGACATGTTTAACAGTGTGCCATTTCATTTGCACCAGATATTTTACAGTCTCAGTGCTACTCGCAGACCTTTTCAGTCACACAGGGACAACAAATGGCTCTTTCAAAAGTGAAATGCCTTCTAAAATATTTTACATTAATTACATTGGTTTTAAAGGGAAATCTTTGCTGAATTGTTTGGACAAACTGTCCTAGGGAGACTGACAGCTGCTCATCCTGAAGTTTTATCGACAGTTGCGCTTTTTTGACTTTGTTCCTTAGATTTACCTTGACTCTCACACTCATGAACTCTCCTTCCTTATTACCCGCCATGAAAGTACTACCAATTTTGGTTCAGTGATAGCATGTACTTTCACTACTACATTGTTTATAGCTCAGGTTGTGTCAAATGTCTTATTCTGGCACTGATATCGTTGCAGTTCTTCACTGTAAGTGGTTCTACTAGAGACGACACAGAAAAAAAAAAAAAAGGAACTTTCTTGGTACTGTCACTTCTGTGCTACTTTCATGCTCAGTGTGATGGAACTTGGGTCCAGACAGGACAGGTGCATTGGAAAAGGACATTTCTGAGGTTAGCTGTGCTTACATTTAAATTCAACTGCTAGTGTGCACCATATCAGGACACCAGTGAATCAGTCAATGATCTAGTTGAGCACAACACAGTTCCCTTAAAACCCAACACCAATTTTCTTTTTATGGAAACCAACACATTGAAGCAGATGATGAGACCTGGGTCACAGCTGAGTATGGAGCCAGGTGTTACCAGGAACAACACCTTATTGACGTATGGATGGGAAAGCATTCCTCTGTCCTCTGTCCCTTTAATCATGTCATGCAGAGAAGATACAACTTCTTATTAATCTTTGTGAACCTTCAAATCTTCTCTTGCCATTCGAAATGAAAATTGCTTGAAATGTTGGGTTCCTAACTCTAGGGTATTATTTCAAGAAAAATCCCCAAATATATTTTTCTTAGCGCAGTTTTCAGAATTGTACATGAATTGATTATGGATGCCCAGGTTTGCTTTATACACAGAAGCAAGGTGAGGCTGTCTAATCCTACAGATGTGTCGTATACAATATACAACCACTTCAGCCTAGGAAGCGTTCAGGGATCTTTGTTTTGCCTCCCAAGGGACAGAAACAGTGCCTATAGTTATGCTTCAGAATAACAAACACTGCCTTTCAGATTGAAGCACTGTAGTTTGATTACTTGCAGATTTTCATATTGGCTAAAATCACCAGATAAGTGTATCTACAATGTTCTCCTTTCATGCTTATCACACTGTCTTTCTGTGATTACAGTATATTAAATCAGGAGTGGTCATTAGAAATAGAGCTTGCCAAGTTATTTATCAGATTAATTAATATTTTCCTGCTGCCTTATTGAATTGTCAGCCTGAAGCCACTGGACAAACAATTTTATGGACATGTTTATTACAGTTTTAGGGGATTATATAGGTATTGAACTTTACTATCATGTCAGCTAGCCAGTACTTATATAAACGGCAATTATCTTATGCAGGTAGATCTCAGCTGGCACACAGGTTTCATACTGGCTCATTACACAAGGAGTAATTTCATCCACCAAAAACACTCAGTGGTTTCTCAGATATTAGCTGAAAGGACTTGCAGCTGGTCAAGAAACCATCCTATTTCTTTTCCCTAACTGGACAGCCTGAACAGGATCATATAACACAGAGATGGATCTGGGACACTGCAGTCAGAGCACACAGCAGACAGATTCATCCTATGGACCTGGGATTACTCTTCCTCATTATCTACCACCTGACCAGAAGAAGCATCTAGCCAATATGCAAAACTAGATGCTGTAACATAGGTTGAATACAGGTTTTGTGAGTATATCCTTATGTACCTACTGTAAGGCCACCATGATCATTTTGTGAAGCTTTCCTAACCTTTTGCAACTAAAGTAACACTCATTTTGCAAAACTATTGGAAAAAAAATCACCTTTTATCAGCATGATTACAGTGCCTTGACAAAGTATGAAATGCATTTTTCACTGATATTCTTATATTGCAAACAAAACTTTGCAGACTATTGCTGTCTTTGTAAGCAAATAACACACAGTCCAACTGGTAAGCTAGTGAATTGTCTATGAATGAGTTTTTATTCTAATTGACCACTTAGAGTTAGTATCACTTGTTAAAAGGACAAACCTTTTAAAAGTAAGAAAATTAATGTTATACAGGGAGTAAGACATATTTAAAAGTGACAGCAAGCCAATGGCATTGAAATTGACTACACTTAGTAATTTACTACTTACTGTTACACACCAACTTGTGAAGCACTTCAGTGGGCTCTGCAGACACTTACTCCTCAGAGCATGAACACAACTGTCCACACAGGCAATACCAAAAGCCAGTGATCAAACACACTCCACAGTCTGTATTCTCCTAGCTTGGCTATACATCTACAATGAATCACTGCTTCTAGAATGTGTTGGTTTCACTGCATGCTTGCAGATTAATGAATCGTGCAGTGAATCCAATGCATTTAAATGTGTCAGACACATTTTATGTATGTGATGCAGAGCTGTTTTTTGTGACCATTTGCTTGTGATCACTGGTGATTCTCCAGGCCCTGCTGCCTGGCATCAGAAGTGACAAGATGATAGATTACTGGTAGGCAATATAAAAGATTACACGAACAACCCAAATTTCATAAATTCTTGAAAAAACAGCTTAGAACTTACATTCACATAACATTTTTTTTCTTATTACAATTCCAAAGCATCCCAAAAGGATCAGATCAGAAATCATGGTCTATGTTACTGAAAGCAATAATTTTTTACATGAATAATAGAATAATCTTTTAAAACACTATAAATCAGGAATCTAAATATAATCTGACAAGTTCAAAATTTGGGAGAAAATTGAGGAAACAGAATGCAGTGGTGTTGAATGCTTTCTAATGTATATGGAAAAATGTAGGATAGGGAATATAACTATAGAAGATGATTACAACTAAAGGTTAGGGAAGAAAATCCCCATTACATTTTAATTAGTAGATATGAGCTGCATTTTCTTTTATATCATATAAAAAACCCACCACAACTAAAGCATTAGTGTCTGTCCCATTCCATCCCTATGAAGTCTGCCCTCATACCTGACTCTGAAGGAAGAGCACTGCTTCTTTGAATTGCTAGCATTGACAAATCTGTATACCGACTACAGAAAAATAAATAAATATTTCCTCTCACATTCAGATTTCTTTCAATCAACACACTTGAAACCATTCTTGTGTCTTTCTGCAAATTTTCAAACACTTGTCATTCCTACTTGACCTTCTGTCATCACTTGCAGAAATGGGGTGTGAATCCCAGCATTTCCATATTTCTCACACTAACAATAGAAACAGAAATTGGTAAAGACAAAAGATCCACTTAAATAATTATTGGATTTTCTGGGCAATGACTCATCTGATCCACCTATAAACTGATACAATCAAAATGGGTGTTAGGTGGAATTGTACCTGCAACATCTTTAACACTTCTTAACATTGTCCATTAGAGAAGATGGAGTCAAGCTGAGAGTCTGCATAGTTACTCCTTTTTTTTTTTTTATTTCATTCATTATTTCTTCCATTTTTCCCAGCTAGTGGTGAAGAAGGATGGACAATATCAAAGAGTTATCGCTTTTTGAGGATATATTTATGTGTTGGGTTGCTTGTTAGAGCAAACATGATACCTGCTAAAGCACCTTAATAATATTAGAGGAATGTGAATATACAATTACTGAGGCATAGGGTGGTCAAGCGCTGAGGCTCCAGACACAGCAAGGGATAAGTCCTGATCCTCACTGCAGTGCTCTGGTACATGATCCTGAGAATTCACACAAAATTAGAGACATTCATTGCCACTGGAATGGGATTTTCAGGCTGTTCCTTTATCAACATACACAAAATATAGCATGAAGGTGGGGTCAAACCTGATCCCATCTGCATCGTTTTATCAGTAGTTTCCATTTACATGGAATAAAACATGACTTTTGTGGATAAAGAAAATTGAGGCCTTTCACTAGAACAGATGACTTACCAAAGAACTGAAAAATCAAGACAGAGCAGTGGGAACTAGCCCCTCACATGCTGAAATGTCAGTCACACCTTTTAGAAAGGAATAAAGATGGTTCTGTTGTTCTAGCAAAAGACTGACAGAGACACTTGCACTTCTTTTGCAGAATACATTTTTCAGAATAAATTAGGAGATTTATATGGCTCAAGTACTGGACTGACAGATCCTGCAGCCTTATCACTTTGATTCTTGAGGGATTTATCTCTCGGATTTCACAACCACCAAATGAATTATTATCTAATTAGGGATCTCTGTAGAAATTGAGAAAAAAAAAACACAACAAAAAACAAAAACCCAAACACCACACAAAAAGAACCCAATAAAACAACAACACAAAACCCACAGAAAAACCTGTCCTAAGCTGGGACAGATCTTTTGATGAAGATTTTCACTAACATCTTTCACTGAAAGGTTTTGTACTTCATATATAGAGCTTCAGCTGTACTTGAGTGCAGGGATGGGAGGGGTACTTCACATGTAACAATATTGGTGCTACTTCCTACTAGCTGAATTCCAGGAGGAAAAAGGCAGTGGGAAAGATAGGGAAACATAAATGGCCTGCATGCTTCTCAACTTCCATGTCATGCTCCAAAGATATCATTGTTAATAATTACAAATAATTCCAAAATAATTTCCACAGCCACTTAACCATTTTACTTGTAGCTATAGCCTCCATCCAAGACAAATGTGCCTAAATACTGATAATATCAGTATAAGGATATTCAAATGTTTGTAATAATGCAAAGTATCAAGTTGCAAAGCGAACTCAGGGTCACCTCTCATTGCTGAAGCCAATAGGATTCTTTAGACTGATTGATTATAAAAGCAACTAAATCAAGGTTATTTCTCCCATTGTGGGCAAGTTAGTGTTAATTTAAGCAGCTAAATATAATGACTATGACAGGATATAATGAATATTATATTATTATATCTGATTAATTTTGAACAAATAGACTACTGAAATAGCAGGCTTTGGTTAGAGGGAATTTGATCTTATCACGTTTCAGTAATCATCTGTGGCAAAAGAAGATATGCTGCACTGCAAACACTTTCTGCTTAAAAAGAAATCCATGAAAATTCCTACATCTCTTTCACCTTTGACTCCCTACATACTCCTTCATTTAATATATAACTTTATTTTAAATTGTCAGAAAAGGCAAGGTTCATATGGCCAGACAATGGAAGGCCAATATGAAGCCAAATCAAAATCAATAAATAAACATGACAGAACAAACAGCAGGTGTTCATGAACTTGTGGTGGAAGTGGTGACTGATCTGTCCTTCTTGTACCGTACAATCAGAGCTTTTGCTCTCTCCAAAAAGCTCCTCTCCTTTCCAATGCTTTATTTCTTGGTTGCCCATCACACTTCTAGACTTGTTACAGGTGTTAACATTAACCTTAGGTCCTCTTCTACTATAAAAATCAGAAGGGAAATATATATTTTTAGACCATAGTAACAGAGTAATGAGTCCTTTACCATAAAGAGGATCACTTAAAGTATGTTTCATCATAGAAAACACCAGTAGAAGATCTTAAAGGCCAGGAAAATGCCCTTCTGTTGAAAAAGATGTGAACATTTAGTGCACCAAGTATGTTGAGTGTTATTTACTTTACCAAAATAGCAGTCAAATGCTATATTGAAAATTGAAATGATGTGATGCTCTTTTGCTGGGGGCAAAATCTAGTCCTTAGGGATGATTACATTGCATTTCAGAAAACTAGTGTCATCTGACAAAAAGAAGCTGAAAAGTATGGGATTTCTGGAAGGGTCTTTAGAGCTAACCCTGTTGAACACCCCTCTGGCAATAAGTGGGTCGAAGACAGAGAAGAAAAACATCTGAGTGGATGAAAATCGTTTTCAGAATAGCATTTTACCTTGCTAAAAAGGTTTATTTCCTTCACCAACATCAAAGAACAGTTTAACTTAACAAAACTTTCCTGCTATTAAAATAAATGTCAAGTTCCCCCGTGAAAAAACGGACTATAGAGAACATGCATATGAAATAACATATGGGTCGACTTGTTGACCTTCTATCCTCTCGAAAGTCACAAATCCTATCTGTCTGATAGCTCTTCTGATAAAAGCATAGTAGAGGAAGGGGTGATCTATGCCATATGCGTGGAAATTGATATGACACTAGGTCATAAGGTCTGTGGCATTAGATGACCCTTGCTGATGCAGGAATTATGTCAGAGTCTTCATCAGACACTATTGCAGAAAGCCACAGCAGGGAGAAAATCCCCAAAAGGCTGCTGAAGCCAACTTGAGGCAAGGGAAAACTGGACCCTAAAAAAGGCAGTTGTTTTTCTACTCCTTCTGGACTGATAAAAACAATTTATTTGTGATGTATTCACCTGCATAAAGAACAAGTTAATCACTCTCAACTTTCACAACTCACAGGTATTATCAAATACTGCCAAGCCCATGAGGTAATTTAAATAAATTTACCTAATGTAGATACATAACTATAGGTACAGGTGCATATATAGACTACACAGAATTTTAAGGGACTTCTAGTATAAGTAATAGGTTAAAAAAAAAATCTAAAATAGGAAAAAAACAAGAGTAAAGTCCCTAAGAGGCTCCATATCA
Organism: Nyctibius grandis; assembly: GCF_013368605.1. NCBI lineage: Eukaryota > Metazoa > Chordata > Aves > Nyctibiiformes > Nyctibiidae > Nyctibius > Nyctibius grandis. Next base: position 33,239,071 of record NC_090658.1, read on the forward strand.
AAAAGGGGCAGGGGGAGAGGGAGAGGAAAAAAAAAAAAAAAAAACACAAAAACAGACAGGCATTACAGTTTCGCAGATGTAGGCATCAGAAGTTCATGGACATATCATTCTGTGCTCCCTTTCTGATTTGGCAATACAGTCAAGTAACTTTAATGCGACAATGCCAAGTTCCTAAAAGCTATTACAACATCTAACATCAGTGGAAATGCTACCGTGAAATGTGTTGCAAAATTTCTGTGGAAGACATTTACTTTTTAAAGAGTAACATTCTTCTTCCCTGGAAAATAACATTACTGCGTTCAGAGAATTTATAACAACCAGGAAAGAAAACCTACTATAAACAAAACTGAAAGTAATGTTTTATTGTTCATACTAAATGGAAGGCAAAAATAAATAAATAAAACACCCTAATCAGGCTTTCTAACATTATTCCAGTATTAATCCAGCATACTGTTCGTTGTACAGGCAAGATCATGTTTAAAATTTATGTTGGGTGACTACTTTGATGAAGGATTTTTAATCCACTTTTTCATGGTAAGGCTAACTCATAACTTGGCCAAAATGTTTAGAAATGATTACTAATTAGATTCCTAAGCTTTACTCGTATAGATGTGATATAATCAGAAGCACATCTATTACTGCTGTTCTAGAATTACACAATAACTCGCAGTAATCTATGAGAGAGTAATTTGCAAGCCCTCAGATTGTGATAACAGGATATGTCCAAGATCAGGCATTATAGGGGCAGAAGAATAACTAGTACTAAAACATGCAGATATACTTCCTCTACCAAAGTCCCAGGGGAGCTTCTCAATCATGCACCACCATCCTCTTCACAGCAGAAATACCAGAGGTGTTCACATTAGAAAAGTGTACATTTCTTTCATGAGAGAAACAAGACTGCTGCTTTTGAGAGGCAAACAACCAAACAGCAATTTAATGAGAATCTTCCTAAAATCAAGCCAGAGGGAATAAAGGATGTTTCTACCAAGACAGACCAAAAGAACTGGTGTTTGTGACCAGTAAATAAAAATCCAATAAATGTAATAAGTCCTGCAAAGTCATGAAGCTTAAATGCCCCTTAACCATGTTGCTTACAAGCTTTATATTGTATGTTAAACCTATTTAATTTGCGTGTTCAGGTACTGGTGTTGGGATTTCTTTTTTTGCTTTGAAATGCTCTTAGTTTTTGCACTTATAATCTGCCTTTCCAACCCCAGCATATTTTTTTCATTTTTTTGGTAAGTCTCCCTGTTGAGAGGGTCAAAGGCAACGATTATATAGTGCCAACTCAAGTACTCTATTAGTGGAAAGTGCTGATATAATACAGCTTCTATTAAGAATACATTTGAAGTTGTCTAGAAGAAATTCAGGTTATTATTGGCAGGATTTAAAACGAAGTGTGCAGGTACATGAGGCAATGCCAACAAAGTAAATTTTACCCATCAAACTCTGTGGAGTGAACCTTTGATTACATTCCCCAAGCCCTTCCCTTTAATTTTCCTTCATCTCTAAATTCTGTGGCTCTAGCTGTAAAACTGCTACAAAGAAAGCTGGTCTTAGAGCATTTCCAGCTGTGCTAACACCTGGAGAAAGAAGGTAACTCAGGAGATACCTGCAGTTGAATATCCACATCAAAGGAATTAGAGAAACTTCTGAACTTTGATTGCTTATTCACATCATATCCTTACCCTTTCCCAAGATAACAACTGTGGAACTGAAAGAAGGCTGAAAGAAAAGATTACTTTTCTATTATCTTTGCAGTGTCTTTAAACGGGCAAAAAAATGTACTTCTTTGTTGTGTGGGAGCTGCCATTTTGTGTGTCAGCTGAGACAGTTTTTCAAAGTTAGTCACTGTACTCATACTGTCACTCAAAAAGCCTTAATATTTTTTTCCTTCCCATGGAATAAAAGTTAATCAGAACAAGACACATAACACAATAAAATGCCTTGCCACAGAGACAAACAGACAATAGGGTTTTAATTCCTATCTTTGTTCTTGAGGCTTTCTAAGCTCAACCCCTAGGCTGGTACTCTGGTACCAAAATAAAACTACAGCATGAGAACACAGGGCTGTTTGTGTGATATTTTGGAGTGAGACTTACAATTCAGAAAGTTCTGTGGCAGAATTTCAATCATGTCTTGTCTCATAAAAAAGTTCCCTGAGCTGATTTTTACAGGAAGATGAAGGTTAAGGTCTTTATTTTGGTGAGTTGCTGTACATTACAACATATGGATCCAGATGGAAGAGCTGATGTTTCTTGATCAGTCCTATATGTCATTTACTCCTGATAAATCCTGTTCAGCCCCATCCCGCTGCGAATAAACTATAAGTATCCCAAACAAGCGCAGATGATATTTGCTAACCTCTATCAAAACTTAGCATATGGAAGAGTGGACTAAGACAACAAGACTTCTCAACAGAAGCAAATATGATGTTAGTGTATGAGTGCAGATCAGGTCTTAAGAGTCAAATTCTTTGGACAAGGCAGTACATTTTCATTGGCAACCACAGACCCATATGCTGTAATTCTGTCTAAAACCAGTGCAAGCAAACAAACAAACAAAAAAATCCACAAACAATTCCAGGAATCTACTCAGCTTTCTGGTAGAAAGTTGTCCCAGTTCCTCATGTGTCTGAGCTCCCCCATCTCTGACCATGTAACAGTCTGACACAACCTCCTCTGAGTTAGGGTTAGTTAGCTCAAAGGTTTCCAGAGAGATTACCTTCTGATTGTAGACACTAGCACTTTCATAGATAACTTTCATTTGTTTTTACTTTCAAGAGAGATCTGCTTCCAAGTCAAAGTCCTTTCACTGCACAGCTCAAAGACTGTTATACTACAAAAATGAAAAAAAGTGACACAGGACTTAGAACTACTCATTTAGGAGTGGGTTATAAAAAACAGGCTGTAAGAGAAGTCAGTCTTCTGATGGAGAATATGAAAACATTAAAAAGAACAAAAAAACAAGCAAAATTGCTAATTTAGCACTTTTAATTTTCAAAAGAAGATTTTGACATACAGTGAAAAACATTTAATAAAAGCCACTGATTTCTCTCTCACTCTCTAAAAATGAATATGTCTGCATGCTTAATGCCAGCTATAACTGAATGTGATTAATTTAATCTTTTTATGTTAGCAAGAGAAGGGCAAGAGATAATTAGTTTACCGTCCTCAGATACTCTGAATTACTTCAGCTTGTGAAAAATGTCAGAATTCATCAGAAGCATAATTTTTAAAGAAGTATATTTCAAAATCTTCAGACACACTAGAGGCTATTAAAATGGCTATTTCCTGAGGAAAAACAGGGTAAGAATGAATTTCAGTATAAAGTTGGATTTTATTAACAGAGAAATGAGCTTAGGAAAGAGGTGAAAATAAACATACATAACATAGTGAGATGCAATATGCATCCACTCTATTTACAGTGTGTTGTAAACATGTTATTAACATGAAGACAGATGAATAACAAGCATAGGAAAGAGTCCCATGGGCCTAAAGCCTCCTCTATGAGAAGGCTTGGAATTGAAAAAAAAAAATCTAGTGTGATCATGCCTTGCATTCAGAGAAAGAAATTGGAAGAGTACAGGAATAAGCCGCAAGATCACAGCTGGCTTAGAAATAAAAAGCATGCTGTGTAACATTCATTTAACAATATACTTTGCCTTTTTACTCCTGATTATTTTAAGTAGAGATATACAAATATCCAGAAAACTTATTCATGTCCACTGTATAGGCATATAGGGAAGAAATTAACAATTTTCACCATTTAAAATAGATAATATGTGTGCAATTGGTCCATGAAGATTTCCAGTGCTAGCCATCTATCTTAAAGAAATGGCAAAGAAGATGTAACAGATAAAAAAATTGAGAAAGAGTGAGTCTGAAGGTAATGGAGTGTCCTCCACCACTGTGATTCTTCAAAGCTTACCAAAGCAGAGGATCAGACCAACAGGCCTATTTCACAAGTCATTTCTCAAATACAAGAATGAGATTTCTTGAAGTGACTATTTTTTCATTTCGTAGTCCTCTCACTCATTTACATAAAGCAACACCACAGACACAGGAGCTGTCATGGAAGACCTGCTCCCCAGCATACGACACCACACACTTTTCCCATTAATCTAGCTGGAAAATGTGCTAGGTCAGGGAGCATCGAGTGCAGGAGGAGTGTGGGCATCCCATACTTGTCAGTAATCATCCAGGTTTGACATTAGAGCCATTTAAAACTAATCACCTCCACTTTCTCCATTAACAATGATAAGACCACCTTGATAGTGAGGATACCACAAGATGGGCTCCTCTTCTAGTGAGAAGGGTGATGAAATGGGACCCACTACACCTAGGACTCAGATAATCACAGATAAGCTAATTAGTTTCCCTTTTAATGGAAATCAAGTCATATAATCTATCTGTAGTTCTGTGACTGCAAAAGAAGAATAATGAATCGTATCACATATATATTGTAAAAGTTCAATCCAGTAATATTGCCATGTACCTCTCTTGACTCTGTCCTGTATTTAGGTCAGAACAAGATCAGGGTACACACCTGCCATAACAAAAATACAGATGTTCAGGCTGGAAAAGAATTGTATCAAACTCCAGCCAGTGTCTCAATAGAGACATCTGGGACAAATGGAAAACACTGGGGAATGCATCTGTCCTGACGCTCAGGCTCAAATTCATTTCCCAGACACAAACTACCATGAATGAAATGGAGATGTTTGGGAGAGCTTGGCCTTGGGATGCACCAGGAAATGATCAAAATGCACAAGTCAAGGCATCTGTTCTCTGGTGCAGATTGGGCTTCCCAGTGAAATACATAATTTCTGATGCCTCTTTCTGGAGATCAGTTATTGTGTGCTTGTAGTTCTTCTTTACCTGGCAATGGACACAGAGGCCAGAGATCAAGACCTTGATACATACTGCAATCTAAGTAGATAAGCCATACAATGGGTAGAAGAAAGGAAATATTTTCAGTCATCTCTGGCTAATGATAGATGATGAAAGCACCATTTTCAAAGGCTGGGAAAATTAGAGCTGAAAAAAGAGAAAAGTCTTATTTTTTTCACTTCAGGCTCAATGCTCTTTTATATGTCAGACTCCTCACTGATGCAACATGTCTAAGGAATTCTGCATCCAAAGATCCCTGTCTTACTAAGAAAGAAGTTTGCGGCACCATGACGTATGCACTTCAAACATTACATGACCTCCAAAAATAATTGAAAATGCACAGGTCTTGATATATCTTATGGATATAAACAGTCTTTCAATTTTAATCCCGAAGCTTATAATTAATAATTACAGGGTTTAGCCAAATTCCTTTGGGTTTTTCTTGAAATTGATATTCCTGACTACATACCAAAGGGTCAAGATTTTCAACAGAAATGTATTTGATGAAAATTTTCGTCCTCCCACTCTTATTACCTTTTTCCCCCTAAAGAAAAGGTAAAAAACCACACAAGAAAACATTTGCTCAGCCTCACTCTCAGACAAGAAGTTAAAGCCAAGTGATGTTACAAAACTTGCCTAAGACACCTCTAGCAGCCTAGATTAAATCACAAGCCTAAATTCAAAAGGTGGAAAACACAGAATAAAAGACATCATTTTAACTAGTGAATGCCTATCCAAAGTAAGGCACAACAAGCAGAGCTGCACTCAGAGAATGCATTGTCTGTTTAGGCTTAAAAGACCTTTGGGATTTTAGACAGTGAAATCTTATTTGTGTGATATGTTTGAAATTCAGGGGACATAATAAACTTCTCCTGGGTTCCAGTAATAGTAACTACAAGATTAATTACCCTTCTCGGCTTCTAGAAAGCGCAAAGACCCAGGAGAGGAAACGTTTAATTAGGATGGTTAATCTAACTGGGAAGAAATCTGCATGATTATTTGTCTTCTGCGTTAGGAACAGGGGCAATGCTGACTTACTTATTGCTTCATTGCTATGATTTCACTGCACTGAGGGGTATTTAAGAGTTCTCTTGGGTCAGCAGGAACCCTAAGGCCCTTTGTAAGGGATAAGAATCATGGGAACCTTGGACTAGTTGACCTGTTGTCAGTAAACCAATAAATAATTATATGATAAGGCCTTCAATTCCTTCTCACCAATTGTTACTCTCAAGACTGGAATTTGGGGAGAATTCAGAAGAATATGCTGTGACTAATGCTCAGCACTTCTTTTTCTTAATGCTTAATGTTGGTTCTATCTGTACAATGGCTAAATCTGATTACCAGTGCCAAAAATATTTACTGTTCTAGCTCTCTTCCAAATACCAGTTATCATATCTTTATATCATAAAGTGAGACTCTCATTCAAGACACTGATATTCTTTATAAAAAGCAATTTCATGAGACTCTTAGTAACTCTCTAAAGTCTTATTCTTGACATTTGTACTGGGGGAAATTATTTGCCTATATTTAAATTGCACATTTTCTGCCAGCCTGTAAAAAGAAGCCACATCTCCTGAATACTAATCCTTGATATAATCACAGGCTGTTCCTTTTACGTTATTTTCCTCCTCACTCCTTCCTCACTTTTTTTTTCCCCCCTTTCTCTTTAACTGGACTCTGCCACCACCAAAAATTTTGAACTTGCATTGGAGCACTTGCAGAGACCGAAGACATCAAGTCTGGACTGAAATGTTCCTCTTACCTGTTTAACTTCACAACAATTTCCCTTTTCTCCTGGCTGGGTATGTTTTGCATCTGTATAATTGGTATTTATTTATTTATTTTATTGACTTCACATAAAGTCAATGCAATATCTTTAAAAGAATTTTCCCCTGTGGAGAACTCACAATTCAGAAGGCATTACAATTTATACAGAATTATTATCAATCCTAAACTGAGTATACAACCAAGACTCTGACCTTGCTGGTTTGCCAGTATCAGGGTTTGAGAACTATTAGACGTAGGAGTCACTGTTATTATTATAACAACAAAAGCTGTGTATCCTTTAGAGGATCACAGCATTTTAAAGGCTATTCTGCTTGGATCATCACAAACTTCAGCTCTCTTAAACATAAGAACTATTTATCCTCATAAAATTTGACAAGAAGGGGAAATATACTCACATTTCTAATCAGCTTAGCCTATAGCATGCTGGCATGTTGCAAACTGCCAGCTGAATGAATCTTGAGGATGACTGACATGAATAACATGTCCACAAGACTTTGAATAGTTACTGCTATATGATATCAGAGGAGCAAGAATTCAAGTTTTGCACATTGTCTTGGAGCTCCCAGCTTCCACTCTCACTTTCATCTCTCTTCTGGTTAATGGAGTGGAAAATGGGTCTACATTTTCCCCAGGTTTTAAAACTTCCTTGATAAAAGCAAATTACGTAACTTTGATTTAGGCTACCCTATCAGTCATGACTTCTAGTGTTCTTATTTCTGCTTTCTCAAACTCCAGTCTGATAAAAAATAGATACAAAAAGAGCACCTAGAGAAAGCTTTGAACACTGCTGGTACTTATTTACACACTTAACAGCATCAGACTTCTTAAACACAAGCCATTAGAATTAACAGCATTCACCTCTCACGTCCTGTCGTTATCGATAATTTGACCAAGGTAATCTATAATTAAAGCTGAACAGATTCACAGAATGCCTTTGGGAAGGTGGGAAGCCTCAGGAATTAGAATGGAAAGAAAAAACAAAACAAAACAAAACAAGTACACATTTTTCAAATGTTGGCATTTTACAAAATAAGAGGAAGTGGATTCCTCCCGCGCCCCCCCCCCCCCCCCCCCCCCCCCCCCCCCCCCGAGAGTAAAAGCAGAATAAACTTTTCAGGCTTCCTTTCCAGTGCCTTAATTCTCCATTTCTTCCACTGTCCGGTTCTTTGTCTGTCTCTGTATCTCCCCTCTTGACCCACTTGTAGAAAAGGGAGATTGACCCACCCCAGCCCAAAAGAATGAAGGCAAAACAAGAAAGACCACACCTTGCAGGCAAGCAGGCAGGGAGCTCTTTCACTGCTTTCCCTATCAAGAAAGAAAAGTCTTGTGACCAAACTGAAATTTTGAACCATGTTGTGAAGAATTCTCATCCAACATTAGTGTCAGCAAATTGGGAAGATCCTACAGAGAACTTTACCCAAACCTCAAGTAAGAAGGAAAGAAGAAAGGAAAAAAATGAGTGTTAGGTATGCACACACACAAAAGTCTGTCAGTCTCCCTCTGAGTAAAACTTTTGCATTACTAAATCCCTCAAAAAAATCTGTCCTTTTTATTTTGTAAAAAATCAATATTTTTAAATTTCTGTCCAGCTCCTTAGTTCTATATCTTCTTCCAGCTCCTTTATCACGAGTTGAAGTTAAATGTAATCAGAGTCTTCTCCCAGCTACTAATTTGCAGTAAATGCAGTCCTTTGCAACACAACTCAGATGTTTACTTGTTACAATTACGTCTCTACTGTTTGTTTATCTGGGGTCAGTGCAGAATTATGAATGATCTGCTACCAGAGGAAAAAAGCAAGAGTAGAGGAACCTTTATCTCTTGTTTCTTTCAAACTTTCAAGTTCTTTCAAACTTTCTTGCAAACCTTGGGCAATCAGAAGTTCAGCTAGGAATACTACTTGCTTGGATCAGCCAACACATAATCCCAGTACCATTCAAAAAAAATAGTCAAGTAGCGAGATCAAGACGTAACTCTCCAGTGCCTAAAAGATAGGACTAACACTCTGCACCAAATGCTTTTCTAGCACTAGGTCTTTAGGTTTTTTTGCAGCTGCTGCTGACACATAAGTGCAATGTAGGATCAGCCAACACAGATAATCACTGTGAACTAACTTGTGTACAGTGATGAAACAGTCCTATTGCTCATTTTAGAGACAAAGCAAGCTCCAGGATCTCTCCATCTCCCAGGCCTCATCAAAAACATTTTGGAAGCCTGGCTCTCCAGCATAGCAATTCTCCACTATGCTTCCATCACAGTAATTTTTCTGACCTTCTGTGCTTTAGAATTGCTCCTCAGCCTAATCATTTCTCCCTGAAGCTCTGACAGCTGTAGGACTACATCTCTCTTTTCCTCCACACTCTTTTCCTTCAGCTGTTCAAAGGACATCTTCCTATCCTTCAGCTCTTATCTGTTCTGGATATATATTCAATAAACCCTCCTGGACGCGTTCCTGTGTGATATGGTCTAGGTAATCCTGCTCCGGCAGGGGGATTGGACTAGATGATCTTTCGAGGTCCCTTCCAATCCCTAACATTCTGTGATTCTGTGAAAACCTTTGTCTTATTCCACGCTAAGTTTTTCCAGATCAAAAAATTTCACTGTAATTTCTTCTGAAAATTAGCACTAGAAGTTCATACTTTGCCCCATAGAACAGCATCTGGAATTTTTAGATGATCAGAACATTTCAGCATGTGAAAAATAATAGACATTTAGTCCTCACTGTTGACCAACACTGTGTCGTGTACTCCCCCTTAAACCCTGAAAACATGAACTGTAAGATTAAAAATATAGACAATGAATAAAACTAACCAAATTTCTCTACTATAATAAAATGTTGTTGTCTTGAAATTAATACCACAATTTCTAATGCCTAAAGAGTCAATTTTTAAAAACACTCGGGGCAAGACCCACACTTTCCATTCCCTGGAGACACTCTGTTACTCCTGCTTCTCTTTCAGGTTAGCAGGGCCCCTGTTAAGTGCCCCAGCTGCATCTGGTAGCAGCGCTGCAACAGACTCACATGTAGCACCTCTGCTTTATTGTTTGTATGATCCCACAGTGATCCCACAGCAGCAGAGCATCCTGGAGCCCAGCTGACATCTGCAAGTGTGTGCCTTCCCCTAAGGAAGGGTAAACTTTTTCCCGGCTGCTAGCTCCAGCCCAGCTGGAGAGAGAGATTGGCTGCCAGCTCTTCTCGCTGCCAGTGCTGGCTGTACCTGCCTCAACACGTCCTAGTGCTACAGAAGACACTGTAGTGATGTGCTTTGGTACCAGAAGCATTGTAATGACTCCTCCCAAGCCCACACCACTGCAAGGCACAAGCATCTGTTGCAGTTCTTCTAGCTTTCCTCTGCTTTTTGATGCTACAAGTGTTTGTCTTGTACAAGAATTACATGGCAGATTGCAATTTATCATTAGCAGCTCTAGGCTTCTAAGTCTGAAGTTTCTGCTCCTTCAATCTCCAACCCCAGGCTGACTTGCTGACAAGAAGTAATGAGGGAACATATAAGTTCTTGTCCATTTTAGCTACAATAAATCCTCAGCAATTCTGATTTCTAGATACTTCATACACTACCATGAAAACCTCACTTCACAAAGGCATGTCTTCTTGGGCTGGAAGCTGTAATGAGACATGTTGAGGTGGCTGTTGTTTTTGCGATAAGGGGAAAAGATTCTTTGTCCAGATAAAGACAACTGCATCATCTTTGAGGAAGGCTGTGTCTAGGAAGCAGAGTCAAACTGAACTCTAGTGCTCTTAATGACATCTGGGAGTTCCTGCTTTCAGCACCAATGTGGCTGTCATCATTATCTTTGGCTTTTTAAGCCCTTGGGTCCTTGTGATAAGCTGCTTCTCCTGTGGCTAGGGCTGGAAGGCAATTAGACCACCAGTGAGTGGGGAATGAAGCCCAAAGCTCTCTGCTGAAAGGTTCAGTCATTTGAGATCCTTGACACAAAGTGGCAGTGGAGAAATTAACGAGCAGAAAAACAGAGCTTGCTCATGCTTTTTCGCCTTACTATTATGTATCAAATAACACCTAGAGCTCACTGACGTTTTTTCCCCTTACTACTAACAAGTAGCAAATAACAGGTAGAGATATCAGCTTTTTTTTTTTTTTTTTGCCAGCTCCACAAATTTTTGCAGGCTTGAACAGATTTACAAAGCAGGGGTTAGATTCTAACCCAGCAGGGAAGCGCCTGGCTCCAGGTGCAACGTGAGAAAGCCAGCAAGGTACTTCTTGCATGTCTGTGTTGAGACTGACCAGAATCCCAAACTCTCATCTCTTCTCACCCGCGTAAGTGCTACACAAAAGGTGAAGGATAAGTTGAGGCAGTTTGTTTTGCTCACGGGGCCTCTTGTCTTTCCTTGCATACACACACCTTACACCAACCCCTGAAAGTACTCAAGTGCTGAAAGAGGAGAGCCCAGCAGCAGTTCTGATTTCATTAGAGGAACAGTGCCAGTTTCTCTGTGGAATCAGTGCATCTAAGGTAGCCAAGGCAGAATCTAGCTATGTGTGAAACCACATGGATTTCACCACAAAAATGCAGTCGGCTCAGGGATGGTACAAACCGAGAATACATGTCAATTTATGGTAAATACAAACACGGACTTCATAACTGAAACTGCTGGAAAAAATGATGTGGGTACAATGGATATGCTGTGCCAAGTTTGGGATTTTGCCAGGGCACCAGAATTTACTCCTCAGCCATCCATCTTTTTACATGCATAATAGTAAGGAATTAATAGCAATGCATCTTTTCTGAAAGATGTCACTATCATTTTCTGTTCTTCATTCTGTAGTGCCATATTTTAGCCCTGGTAAGATATAAACTGAGAATGTCTCCTTTTTAGTCCTCTATCAAGACAATTAAACAGCTGAGAGTAAGAACAAAAGCTGGCTGCATTTGCCCCTTCTGATGTATTTGTTTTATAAGCTTATCACAATGTTGTTCTTCGTATGGAAATCTCTGTAGGACTTACCAGAGATGAAGCCATCAAAATTTTATAGAAATTAAAACCAGTTTTGTATTTTTATGGAATCAACAGAGAACTGTACATTCCCTGCCACAGAATTACATAGCATCAAGGTGTTGATGATATTTCTGTCAGGCTGTTAAGAGAAATATCAACAAGTTCTCATTCCCCATCACTATAGGTAGGTACTGCTCTGAGCAGAAACGGGGGATAAGACAGATGGCAAAGAAGGAGAGATCTGAACACAGGGACATGGTTATTTGGGATAACACACTGAATAAATATATGGGTAAAGGTATATCCAATAAGGTCTCTATGCAGGCTTCCCCCTGAAGCTTTTTATTGTGCCCAGTTAACATCTCCTTACCCATGAACCTATGATCCTGGTATATGAATGAAGTGAAAGAGTCTGTTTCACATGTTGTTTTGATTTTGCAGAACCCTTGGTAAGAGAGGATTGTGTGGGTCAATTCTCACCTGAGGCAGGCTGCAATTATCTTTCAAAGTCTTTGAAAAACAAAGCTACTTTTTGCTTGAAGAATTCAAAGCCACAGGCAAAAAATAATAAACAAACAAACATCAGCACATAAGTTTTGATACACATACTGGGGTTGTCTACATATTAAATATCCTCCTAAAATCCTGTGTGGACAAATTTTGTTATAAGCATATAGGTTCCTGCAAAGAAGAGGTGTCTCCCTTCTCTCCCACTCTCCTTGCTGATTACAGAAGTTTATTAGGCCGTGTTTAGGTAGAACATCTAACTTCTAAGCACTTTACAACTTCATTGTTAAGTCTTGTCTACATGAAAAAAAATCCCTACAGCCACGTCCATCCCAATCCATGAGGCAGGCACTTGGAGCTAGTGTCACAAGGAGGAAGGATTAGGAGTGTCAATAGTCAGCATGGTACTGTGTGACTTCTGGAGTCCCATCTCAAGCAAAACTCCCAAACTCAGACTCTGCTTTACACAAAGAGGACAAACTATGAGGAAGCACCAGGACTCAGAATAACCCACACAACAGGCTTCTGCAACCCCTCTGGAGGGCTCTGCACTAAAAACCCTATCGTAAAATAGATTGGAGAGGTATATAAACTTGAAACTCACAAACTGCAGGTAAGTGCTCCAATAGCTGGTCTTTTGTGTAAGAGACGGGAAGGCATTTCTCCCTGCTGATTGTTCCTTCAGCATGCTCAAAACACATCCACCAGGGCAGTACCAGAAGCTAAGGTAGGCAAGTGGATACCCAAGCGCTTATTGAAATCATCAATGTAAGTGTAAAGGTATGAATAGCTGTGTGCATAGTGGAAATGACAGAAATATAAGCACCTGGAGACTTCAGGGTTAGTTTGCAAGTAACTGCCAGAAATGGTTAGATTTTAGCAGATGGTTCAATTAGGAACATTACTTCCCCTTCTTTCTTCTTCTCATATGAGGTAGGGTTTTTAATACTTTGCCAGTTGCAGAGGGTTTAGAATAACACTATAAGAAGAATGTCTACTGCTGTGGTGACAGTTATAAAATTATGGTACATAGCCAGTAAAACTACTATCTGTGAGCTAAGCATAGGTGAACTATTGCTCTTTTATTTCTTAGTTCTGCATAATATGGGGCTTTTTTGGTTTTCCACACCCAAGAAGAAATATAATAATACAGTAGAATCAGAGATCCATCATAAAAATTTACCTACAGGCTTATGAGGTGGCTACAACATGAGGACAAATAAAATGCCACCAATAGGAAGTTAGGTTAATATGTCAACTAAACCATTGCCTACAACAATAAATATCATTCTGCTTTTTAAGAATTCCCTCATTTCACTTTCCTTGCTTTTTGTTTTCTTTCTCCCAGCACAACATAAAAACATTTTAGAACATAGAATATAGAGAGTTGGTGTTTTGAGGTGTTTTTTCATTCTCACTTTCAGAAAGCATGGCAGTTGGTCTTCAATTTATATAAGCCAGAACTGGATGATCCCCTTTGATCTCCTTCAGAGATAATGACCTCACTACAGATGGCCAGATAAGAATAGTAAACTTGAGAACTTCAATATGAGCTCTGATTCTAGCTAAGCACAATTTACCTGAAGGCTTCCTTGTCACCAGTTCCTGGGTCATTTTAACTTTGGCCACCTTCAAAGTAAATTTTTTTAAGTGACTACCGAGCTCAGCTTGTTCCATTCCTATTGCCATTTCAGATTCTACTCAAAATCAACCCATAAGACTTTCACAAATATACAATAGCTGAGGTCCAAAATTCACTCCAACCTGCTGTTTGTATGTCAGTACTTTTCTCCCCTACTTCTTTAATTTCTGGTCTGTAATCCCATAGTTGACAGATTCCTATTGTTTAACAAGTACCACTTCTATTCTTATATTTGTGAGTGTTATTGAGCTATCACTTAAGTGAAAATTTCCACTTCAGAGCAAGCAGTTAAATTAAACCTCAGTGTAATTCTCAGCAAGTTTGAAAAAGTAGAACACATGGTCTAAATACACAGGCTCCAAGGTCCTCATGGGCTCGCTTCACTTTATCAGATAGTCACTTGGTCATGCTGCACTGAGATAAAGTGATGTTCATGAAAAAAGGAAGGTTTATTTGTAGAACTATTTCTTAAAAACAGTAAACTTTATGCCCTCATTATTTTCTTAATAATGATTACATTCAACATGAAAAGAATGCAAAATAAAGAAATGGAGAAAACTGTCCCATGATTTTCCTGATTTGATTGCATGACATTCACATGATATTGCACATACTGTGCAAACTGAAAATAAAATCCATTAGTACTAGTATATGTTCCTTTCAAAGCACCTGTCTGATACCCATATGGCAAAGAACACAAATCACTTTTCTCCTTCAGTTCCCTCTTGCCCTCCCAGTAGATATTTGAGGGGATGCCATTCACAGCATTATTTAATTATACATTATATTAATAATTTCATATCTCTTTTATTACTCAAACCTAAAGAAAACAAACCAACGAAACAAACATAAAAAAAAACAGGAAAACCTGACTCTTGTTTCTTATACCAGAGATAATCAGGATTTGCTCTTCTGAGGACAGGAAGGATCAATGAAATAAGTACTGACATCTTTCAGGGAATCTGAGAGAGAATAACTTTAAAGCTGTGCATATATTTTGAGACAAGAAATCATTCTCTTATAACAAGAATCTGCTGAAAGTATTTTCACCTTGATATGACTTTCCTTCGCTACATCTTTTGTATTTCCCTTTATACAAAGATTGATATTAGATCAGTGGATTCAGAGGATGAGCATGATGTACTCAAGAACTCAGCAGGTGTTTTTCCTGTGCAGTTACTGTTATACACAATGGTTCAGCAATGCTGTTTACAGGATCTCTGTACACAGTCACTGGTAGATGCAATCTACCTGTATAATCTGTAAGTATTCAGGAGCATATTTAAGGCTTTAGCATTTAGATAGACCTTGTTCATATCAGTGTTGTTCTATAATATTCAGAATTATGCAAAGATAAATCCTCACATGGTGGAAATCAGATTAATTTTGACAGCTTACATTAGACAAGGACATAGGCCAAAATGTATTGTATCCTATATGCAGCAAACCTCAAAAGTACTGTATGAGTCATTGCAATTTCAAACCCTCACTCTCTAAAAGAAGGTATTGTTTTTACAGGAACTCAGCATTAGCCAGTGGAACTTACCAGCACAGTAGGAAATCTCCAAGCTGCAACGAGTTCTAAAACATGGTAAAGCAGACATCGTTCACCCCATACTTGTCTGGTACTTAATCTACATAATATGTATATTCTCCCAACATGACTGTCTGGATCCATCCACACTGCAGCTGTATTCTGTCTGATGGAGCTGCTTCACACCCCAGTAAAACAGGTGTACCTGGTCCATCTGGCAGTAATTTAGCAATTACGCTTTTATTATTAGCATCCTATAATCAGTTCATTGTGTGATTGCCAGTCTGTCCCCTCTGCCATTTTCTTGTGTGCGTGTGTTTGCTTGTTTTCATATTTTCAATATGAAACCAGTCTTTTGTGCCTTATGACTAGCATGCGAAACTGAGACTTGGAGAATGGAGGCACACACAATCACACAATGGGCCAAACAGCTGGCTTTGTGTTGCCTCAGTAGAAAATGTCTAATTACAGCAGAGTACACACACCACCATTGATGGCAACACATTTGTATTAAAATGCCTTTGTTCTGGGTAGAGTCCTCTCATTTATCTAAATGACTATTATTTTCCCTTTCTCTTCAGAGCTTTTATTAAATCTCCGAGCAATTTCAAGCCATTAGCCTACAAATACAGGCTTTATTCAACCGGAATGCATTACTAGGAGAATGGCTGTCTGCCTAGCTATGTCTGGCACTAGCTAGTCATGTCAGGAGTCCCAGATCCAAGGGGCACAGCTCTGCTCGTTTTGATTGATGCTCCACTCCCTTAGTGCTGCTGCCAAGTGAGGTTGTAATTCATGCCTGGATGATTCTGCTGTCACTCATTTCTGTGTACAGTGTCTACCTTTTTCTGGGTGCATTTTAATTTCTGGGGTTTATTTCTATTACTGCCAAAATCTGCTTGATGCTGGAGAGACTGCTTCTCAATACAAACTAATTGTGAGAAATGTCTAGGTGGAGGAAGATCTGTGTGAGGAAGAAACTGGTGCAGCTGGCTCTTATACGTATGCCTCTGCTCTTCATCCTGTGATTCGTGGTGAACTGGGCACATCTACAGTCATTTCTTCTCCAGGTTGTACTCTTGTCAACCTGCCTTGACAGATAAGATCGATCACATCTTCTATGTTCTTCTTGTCTACTTAAATTAAATTATTTGGGCTAGGGACTGCTTTTACCTGCCTGTATATACTGTACCAGATGTAGTAGGGCAAGCGTAATGACACCACTAAAATGCAAATACTCACTAACATTTTATCTCATTAAAAATCTTCTAGAACATTTTGAAAAACTGTGGCAGCTGGGCTGAATTGCCGCCTTGCAGGGTCAAGCATTACTGCCTCCAAGAGAGGCTAGAATTAGAAAGACTTTCACACTGGTGATAAAAGGCCCTCCAGAATAAACTGAAGAACACAGCTAGAATTCCTCTTCCAGCAATGCAGAGTATGGAAACATGTGCAGGACACTGACAGAATTTAGAATTAGGGTTCATTTCAGAGGAAGGGGTTAGGTGAAGGAAAGACAAGACTGAGAGGAAAATGGGGCCTAAAAGGGTTTGCAGAAGTAAATGAGGGCATGTCAGTAGAATCATCCTGCTAGCAATAATTTGGGAATGCACAAAACCTCAGTGGCAGCAGCGGATTATGTCTCCACAAAGAGTAAGGTTTGGAGAATGAGAAAGCCAGGAGAGATGATAGCAACAGGATTTGAATAGCCAGGAAGGGTGAGATTTAAGCAAGGACCCTTTGAAGGCTCTGGACTATTTCTTTTGCCCTAAGTAGGAAACCTAGCAGTAACCTCTAGCCTGGGGCAGATTGCACTCTCAGTATAGCTCCAGGCTTTTTCCTTGTTGGAATTTCCACTGCTTCTTTAACCCTTCCTATGAACTGGAGACATAGCCCAGGACCCCTGCCAAACACCTGTACTATTTAATGTTTGGAAAGGAAATGTCATGATTTCCTAGCTGTAGGGGTAGATTCAGTCTAAGGTCAGCATTCAGCAGAAGTGAAAGCTGGGAGAGAAGACTAGGTCTGCTTCCCAGCTTAGTGGAAGTCCGATGCCACAATTCCCTGCTGTATAGTACTTTGAGGGATCTAAGGGAGACTGGTGTCTCTTAAATATCAGTTCAGCTTAGGAGTATGCTTCTGAGAAGACAGGCAGCACCTGTGGTAAAAAGAAACTACGACTGTGTTTTCAGTTCTCCAAGCATCATTCTCTCTAGAGCTTTTGAGATCTGCACACCTCATTCTCAGACAAGGGATTAGGGTGCTGAGAAAGGGCTAAACAAGAGACAGAATAAAAGTAGAGTTCAAAAAGGCCCATCAAGGTGATATTTGGGTCTTGGACTCAGACACTCCTCCCAGCTGTACATTGTCCAGGCACTTGGTGACAGTCAGGCCTGAATCCCTCTTTCTTTTCCAGGTAACAGTTAGGGTTCTAACTGGAATTCCCAGCCCTGTTTCAGCTGAGGTTCACATCAGGAACAGTTCTCTGTAGAAGTGACAGCAAGAGCAACATTCAAAAAGTGCCTGTTAACTATATCAAGAGCTTGTTAATGTCTCTTCCAGCCAGAATACTCAGGTATTGTGTCAGGGAGTAGTCTGCCAAGTCCCAGTCTCTGTCCACTACGGAATTTTTGTTTTACACACTGATACCTGAGCTATTGCTGTCTAACCCTTCTAGCCCCAGAATACTTCTTTCCTTAGTTCCTTCTTTCTGCAATACAGTTACCAAAATCACATTTTCTTTTAACCACTGCAACTTGCAAGCCACCTTGCTCTCAAGGACCTTCACATCTTTCCTCCGGTTTATTTACTTACTCTGCTTACCCTCAGGCTTTGCAGAGCTCTCTTACACCTCTTATGCACCCAAATCCTCTGCCCTTTCCTTAGCTTATTTTCCTAGTCTGCAGATACTCTCATCATCCTGTCTCTGCTCACTTTCATTCACAACTTTTTACTCCAGATCTCCTGTCTAAAGAAACTGCTGGCAACATTTTTCTGGTCCTGAAAGAGTGTAACGTTTTATCGTGCATCAGAGCTCTGATTCAATGCATCCTGCTTGCTCACCATTGCTACACAGAACAATGTGCACCTAAAGAGGATTTACTACTGATATATTCCACTCATTTTCATTAGTCATACATCCATCTCTGCAAATGAAATGGATAACTGATTCAGCTATGTTATATTTACTTCCCTGCGCACAAAAATTATAATTTAAAAAAGGCATGCACTGAAACACATTGAAAAATATTTGTACTTAATATTCTGCAACAGACTTGGATTTATAAACAAAGCCAGTTTCCTCAGTCCTGCACTTCTTCCTGGACCTGCAAATAATGGGATGGGCAAGTGGACAAAGATACAGGCTGGAGCTCAGAAGTCCAAGGCTGAAATTTATCCAATGCCATAGATGTCTTGTGCGACCTTTCATCCTCACAGATGAAATGGAGAAAGCAAGTACATAGTTCTCTGGCAGAGATGGTATGGGACACTCAAGTACAAGTGCAATAGAGGCCAGAAAAGCACCTAGTAGAATGGTAAATTAAAGAAAAACATACTGACCCATCCTTTCCTTTGACTTATTTTACACGATTAAAGCAGATAGCTTTCATAAATCTAAAAGGGAAGACAAGACACACATAGGAATACGATTTGCATCTGTAGTGACACTAGCTAGAATGAGATTGTAATGGCTGTAAATCATAGAAACTCCAAAATTAGAGAGATACAAGACTCATATCTTATAAGTCATCCAGTCCATTCAGTGGCAGAATTTCTCATGGAAACTATTCTCCAGTATCTTTATCCAGCCTACGTCTAGAGTCTTTGTGGCTTGAGGCAGAAGGTGATCTCCAGATGAGGTCACAAATAAATTTTTCCCTGTGGCACCATACAATTTCCTGAGCATGTCTGAATCAATTTATTAATTTCCAGCAAGAGACTCTGCCATTTTTTTCCCCACCAATTTGAAGCAGATGGCCTCATCTGAAAGCTAGTGACCTGAAGATATGCATTTTTTTCCACTCACAGGTCAACCACTCATCAGTGACCTTGAAGAGAAAAATATCCAAATGCTGAAAGAATTTGGTTTGCTAAAGGAAAAATGAAAACATTTCAAGTGACTGGTTCAAACTATCATTCTAAAATTACCCCGTGAACAAATTAAGCACTTAACAATGAAACAATATTCTGTGTTATCATTTTTTACAAGGGATTTCAGCCCACAAGCCATCTGTAGCCTTATGTGACAGTTAGGTTTTTCAGAGTGTAGCTTGCTTCTGGATTCCTTTTCAGAGGTCTCAGTGTGAGACAACAGCAGTTTGCAAAGGAGGATGGATTTTTCTGAAGTCAAGAGGCTACCTTCCCCCAAGCACCTTTTTCTACAACACGTTAAGCGTCTGTGTGATCATACAACGCAAGACGGACTAAGGGGACTGAGATAAAAGAGCTCCCAGACATAGACTGTTCTTGCATTTCACTGTCTACTCCCTCCCCGTCCTAGTCCCAAGAGCAGTCAAGAAATACAATACAACGACTGACCAAGAGTCTTTAACTAAAGTCAGCATTCTCTTTGCACGTCCTTGCTTCAGGAGAGTGCAGGAGTCAAAAGTATAAATGGTTAAAAAATTAAGTAGATTTATTCATGCAAGAAAATTCTTCAAGGGCTCTTAAACATAAACATGAGGTTATAGCACCTGTCTCAGGAAATCCTTAACCACAGATTTCCAGAATGGAAGAAAATACCATTTTGTACTGTTTTATTCATATACATTTTCCTATTCCATGTCTACCAGACACTATGAAGAACAGTGTACTGAGCTAAATGGACTGTTAAATTTGAGTTGATACGGTTCATTTACTAGTATAGCTATTCTTAGGTCTGATCACCTTAAATCCAATCCACCCCATTATGATTTCATGCTTAGCAAAGGAGATTTAGCAGCCAAGGGCTCTCATGCTAAGGCAGAATGCCTTTTTGTGGTCCATCATGCATTGTGGGCCAGGAGTTCAGCCTACGTAAATCCACAGTTGTGAAATTACATACTATGTTCTTGAATTAAGGTTTGGTACAGATTTAGTGGCATCTCCCCACAGCAAATAAATTGTTTTGCAATGTATCTTTGACCAGCTCTGATATTTTGGGCCTTATCATGCAATCAGCCTGTTTTGTTTAGCAGTTTCATAAAATAATCGAAGTTCTTGGTTTCCAAGGTAACATGTGATGCTCCTCTGAAATCAGTTACATGCTCTTCAAAGAACATTGTCTTCTCCCAGTTTTCTGAAAAATAACATTATATGCAACTAGATATAAAGTACCACTGTTTAAACATGTAAAATATACCTTACAGGTTTTTGCAAAATGGCAAGTATTCTTCATAATCTATCAATATATCTCACTCTCACTAAATAACACTCTCCACACGAGAATTCTTATTGTGTGTTCAAGTAAGGAAGTGCTATTCTGCACCATCAAAAGCAGTAAAATCTGACTCAGAGTAAACATTAATGGAACTTTACAAAGTATTAGAAAGTAAGGATATAGATCACTAAAAGTACTTCACTAAGTACAAATCCAGAGTAGTGTTTCAATAACTAGAGAAGGTAAATGCAAACTGCTTTGCAAACATGAAGAATGGCAAACAGTCCTGTTTCAACTGTTTATGTATTTGTCATGTCTGTTGATTTCAGTATGTGCGTTTCCTGGACTAAAGAAAAGCTTTAGGTAACTGTTGCAGAAATGTTTTCAGAGAGTTGACTTTAACTTCATTGATACCTAAAGACCAAGAGTGATCGGCCCATAGTGCTTCCCGGAAAGTTATACAATTATATATTCTTCTCAGGAGTGGAAAAAAAAATATATCTCAAGTTACTTTAGATGTTATATGTTCACTTCTAAAATACATATAAATAATATGTAACTGAAGGGGAATGTCACTCTGAAATAAAGAACTAATTCTATACAAAACTCAAAAGGTGTAAATCCATACTAGAATCAGTACCACAGATCAGTACTCCAAAGTCACATTTCCATTGACATCAATAGGCCAAATTAGCAGCTTACATAACATAAAGTAGCTCCATAAGGAAGAACATACTTACAAGGCTTTCCTCCAGCTATCAGTCTGCATAAGTCGAAAAAAAGAAAAAAAAAAAAAGAAAGAAAGAAAAAAAAAAGAGATGGAAAAAGAAATATTTCACATTTCATTTCACACCAGCCAGCAAACTTCACAGTATCACTTCCTCCATCTGCTGTTATCAAACACTGGGGAGAAAAACACATCGTGTTGCTGACCTTAGAGGCTTCAATTTACGCACTCACTTCCCTTGCAGCATTCCCCATTACAGGTGGGTCACTGATTTACTCAAGCAGTGGTAACTTCCTCACTAGCAGGCACTGTCTTCAAACAAGCTGATTATTCGTGAGTGTAATATGCCCCTCAGTGCTAGTACTTGACCTCTTATTTGTTCTTTTCCTCCTGTATCTGGACCAATTTATGCTCATAAAATTACTTTGGGCCTTTTCTGTCCTCCAGGCTTGTAGATTTCCATCGCATGATTGCTTCCTTAGATAATGGGATAGTAATCAGTAATTGATGACTTAATGTTTCCCTTTTCTATCTAATTGCCTTCCTGATCTCAGTGCTGCCATCAGGAATGTTCAAGTGCTATAGATTATGATACCAATTAGGGCTCTCAGCCAGGAAATAACCAATGCTTTTAGTGCTGGTAGTTGTCATGTTTGCTGGAGGTGTCCTTTTCCAGATGAGATAGGAAGCCAAGGTTTGTGCTGTACTGAGTCACCAGAAGATGATGGTGTCTCCATACATGTTTTCTTCTAACTCTGAATTTCATTTGTAGGTTTGGGTAAATAGATCTGACAATTGAATCTAATACATTGTATTCTTCCTTATCTAAGCTAGTATGAAGAATTAGTATGTGGTACAAACTTATATTCTGTGCTACAGAAGGGAATCAATGGATGTTAAAGTGATTTTTGTTCAGGGAGTTTGAATCTATGTCAAATGTCCTGTGATCTTCAGCTGACAGGTACTCATTTTTAGGCACTGTCGATATATTATGAATTTTAGACGACGAATATGAGTGAAACAAGAAGGAATCTAGAAAAAGCCCTTGTTAGTGACCCTAGTGGAAGCTGTGGCAGAGAGAAGACCTGTGTTGATATTACTGGTACAAACTTTGTAGCTTCGTTTACTAAATCCAAACTCTGCGTTCCTGAACATGCTCCACCCTCATACATATTTATGTCCATATATGTACATTTAGATCAAGCTAAAGAAAGAAAAAGACAAGAAGTGACATATTCCAGAAGTGGATTGCGCAACCTGGATTTTCCTGAGCAGAGAAAAAGTTGCTACCATTAATATTTATGTGAATGTCTTATGTATCACAAACTTATGTTCTAATGCAGCCAGATGAAAGATTTTGTCTACTACTACCTGAAGGGATGTAGCAGAGTGGGAGTCGGCCTCTTCTCCCAGGCAACTAGTGATAGGACAAGAGGACATAGCCTCAAGCTTCGCCAGGGGAGGTTCAGGTTGGACATCAGGAAGCATTTCTTCTCAGAAAGGGTCATTAGACATTGGAACAGGCTGTCCAGGGAGGTGGTGGAGTCACCATCTCTGGATGCGTTTAAGAAAAGACTGGACATGGCACTTAGAGCCATGGTCTAGTTGACATTGTGGTGTCAGGGCAACGGTTGGACTCGATGATCCCAGATGTCTCTTCCAACCTGATTGATTCTGTGTGATTCTGTGTGATTCTGAGCACCACTGAAGGCAAAAGTAAGAACTTTGTTGACTACTAATGTATTGTTATAGGACTGGTATACAACATATTTTCCAAGTAAATTATTAGATTGATCTAGTTGTTTCCAAGATTTTCTCCTTTACCCAGTCTATGATACTGATTCCCTTTGATGGAACAATGATAGTAGAAAAGATGTCTTCAAAATTCAGGATTGAAACTCATCCTTGCAAAATTGTGCCTGTTGGTGCAGGGATTGTGTTAGACTGGGCATTAATACTGGGCAAAACGGATTTCCTTGGATACTGCTGCATTACTTTTTGTGTGTGTTGGCTTTCATTTAGAAAGCAAACCTGTCGTCAATAAAACGTCCACAATCAAAACTGATACAATTATTCTATTTTTGATCAATGGTAATTTTATTTTCTCTATAAACATCCTACTTCTAAACCCTTTACTTCCCATGACATCTTTGATAACACTGATGTTGATGGATTATCTTGCAAATCATGATCATTTATCTCCAAACGACACACTAATACAAATGATTATGGCATTAGAAGTTTTTTCCCATGATAGCTAGTCAATATCCTTGATAACTTTCTTTGTAAACTATTTTTTGGAAGACTAAGTACAATAGCTTGGAAGAGTAGAAGACTGCACAAAGGAGGCTGTGCTCTATCTTCTACTTGGAGGAATAAAATAGACATGGTAAGCAGCAATTTATATTTTAGAGATAGCATTTCTTATAATAACCAGTGGATAATTTCATCCATCATAAAGCATTTTATTACGCACCCAGGATAAAAACCCTGAAAAAATCAGCAAGAAGTCAGTCCTGCCCTGGCCAACACAGTGCATCTGCACTTCCAAACACAAGGTGTTTTAAATTCCTGATTGCATATATTTTGTCTGTCTCTCTCTTTCTTTCCTAAACAATCTAAAAGACATCAATCGAGGTCAAGATCACGTCAACAAAAGGTGCCTTTATTTAGGGAGAGGTTGCATTTAATTCATTGCTTGCAGACAGAATTAAATACCAGCCAGGAATGTATTGACTTTTTGAAGGTTCAGTTTCATAGAGTGAAAACTTATACAGTACCTGTAACTCACCAAGTTAAATCTGATGAAAGAAAAAATTTAAATAAAGAATGACAACTGGGAACTCTTTCAAATCCTGGAAGGTCCCAAAGGCACAATGAGGCAAGACAGACAAAAATCAGCAAAAAGAAAAAAAAAGCTGGTCATAAACAGTCACAAATATTTATGTTTTTGTGAAGTAATGTACGAGTATGTGCACTATAACAGAAGAGAAACGGTAACTAGACAGTTAAAAGTATGCATTTGAAGCTATAATTTGTATAAATAACCATATATTATAGTTTGTGAATTATATAAAATATCCAAAATTTGATTAAAAGGTGAACTCAATAATGAGCAGAGTTTGAAGTGCTTCTTGCCAAATTGCAGAAGTTTCTTCTGAAAACAGAGTTTCAAAGTTTCAGAAACTCAGAATCCAGATTTCTCAACAGGCAGGAGATGACAGAAGAGAGAAACCTCACTTTCACCTAACAAGTGCTAAGTGCTCTTTATTATTTATCCTTCTGTTCAATTTCAATTGTAGTTATATGTGAGCACTCAATCCAAGGTGATTCTCTAAAAAAGCTCATCTATAATGTCTTCATTGCTTTCTAATGTAAATCTACAATCTGTATTACCTTTCATCTGGGAAAAATTGGATCCTAATCTTATTAATAGCTTTCACTTTCCACTCTATACATAAGAACTTGAAACCTCTCACAATGTCACAACACCTGTTAGTGTGTATTCCCCTCACAACATTAGAGAAACCTCTATTCAAATCCAACCCTTAGTATCTGTAGCAGCTACCAGAATGAGTGATGACAGTAGCTGTTCTCCAGCTTTAACAACTCTCTGAAATGAAACAAGGAGAATCTAAGACAATCCCATCTAGATTCAAACTGTCTACCAGACTTGTGCTATAGGGTCTCACTTCACACTTTACATTTTTGCAGCATAAAGATGTGCTCTCTTTCTCTTACACAGTTTGGGACTGCACACAGTAAAGTTTTAAGGTACAGGCCAAGGGGACCTGTGTTCCTCTCTCCTCAGGGCCACGTAGCCAGAGAGCAGACTGCAATGTGATCAGGGTATGAGCACGGATTTTGTGTGCAGGACCTCATGATTCTTCAGGACATGCATGAACCCAAATGTGAAAACTTCAGCTCTTCGACCAACTATCCTTTGCTCAGCTGCATGTGACACACGGGATGCTGGAACAGAAAAACAGGTATACAACTTACAAAGTCGCACTGCTATTGAGATTGTATTACTCTTCTTCCTCAGGGATGGTCTTTCACTCACAGGAGCACCCGTATAAGGCCTCTAAAACAGAGAGATGACACACAGCTGGTCTACCACAGGAGGCAGCTGCAAGCAGAGCTCACACCTCTGCATCCTAAAAGTGCACATTTTTGCAGAATATTTTTTGCACATTTTAGCATCTTAGCTCAATGTATAGACTTCATACCGCCTTTTTCTGACATGTGAATTTCACATTTGTCTTTATCTATCTTAAAAAAGAAGGTGTTCAGGGCACATTTTATCAATAGAAAATAATGAGAATGAGTATTGGTAGAAATAATATTCCAGTTGGTGAATATAGCTTGCTCTAATAGGGAATGAATTTACTTACTTAATAAGACTCTTTCCATCTGTAACTACTGATCTGCATCTGGCTTCAATTAATTACCTCCCAGTATTCTTGTTTCTTTTGTCCTGCTGGCAAATCCTTAGTCATAGAAGAGTTAATTTCGGAGCTCCAAAGCAGCTCAGTCAAGGGAGAGGACCTGCCACAATAAATATTCAACACAGAGTTAGAGGACTGGAGTGTTTCTAGCTGACACTGGTAGTGCTGACCAACTGTGTCTTTTCACCTCCACTCCAAAGTAGATCAAACAACATGGAAAGGGGATATCAGTAGATTTTGTGAATGGAATAATTCTTTTCCTACTTTGGAGCTTTGTTTGAAGCTATCCAAAAGAGGTTAAGGGCAGAAAACTGCACTCTGAACAGGAGGCTGTTCTGAGCTCAGAGCAGAGACACAACTGCCACAAAACTATTCCTGAGAAATATATTATGCAAATTAACCAAAATAGGCTCACCTGCCCATAATTCTGGTCAGAGACCATCAGTACAATCTCTTCCATTTTTAGTCCCTTCATCTTTGAAAATAACAAGTACTATAGTCTTAACTTCTGATCATGTTTTGCACCATTGTGAGCATAGTTTCCTACCTTGTCCATCTCTTCAGGTTTGGAGAGGGACAGAAAGAGATTGGAACAACCAAACACCAGCACATTCTCTCATCATGGGAAGGAATGAACAGATCCAGCCTTCCGTGATCACAAAACCATGGTGTCTTCTGCTCCAAATCTAGTTTTACACACTGAGTTGTCTTTTCATAGCAAATCTCAGAGCTCCTTAGTGACATCAACTCCTCACTCCTGCCTTGGATAGTCCCCTCAAGAAGCTTTCATGGCACGTGTAACACAATCCCTGCTGCTCATCCCATCATCCCCTTTAAACATGGGAAGAAAGAAGAACCCAGACAAAAGGAAAACATGA
Organism: Nyctibius grandis; assembly: GCF_013368605.1. Lineage (NCBI taxonomy): Eukaryota > Metazoa > Chordata > Aves > Nyctibiiformes > Nyctibiidae > Nyctibius > Nyctibius grandis. Next base: position 33,265,821 of record NC_090658.1, read on the forward strand.
ATAACACTGAACTATATATATAATAGATTGCAAGAACATTTTAAATTGCATTCATCTTTGAAAGAAGATTTCTATAGAAAGCAAGAAGCTACAACAGGAGCCAGCAAAACTGAGTTTGGGATGAGTGGTGTGTACTCTGTGCCTGACAGCATAGCAGCTGGAGATACCCAGGGTGGGGACCTGATTAATCCACAACCTGAATGAAAAATGAGAGAATCATGGCTAGGAACCTGCACACCATGGTGCAGGATACAAGATACATAACAAGAGGAACCAGCAGACATACCACCGGTGTGAACGCATTCTAGCTTCGTGCCCTGACTCAAAGAAAAGGAAAAAAATTGTTAATACCTATTGCAAAACTGCTTCTACCAAAAATATATATACTTTGACGTCAGTCTGTTTTGTGACTGAGGTTGACTGGAAACAGCAGAGGTTCCTCAGAATTGTTTATTCTTGGGGAAGGAGCAAAAAGCCCACTATAAAAATGTCTATCCCACTTTCATCCTATCTGTGAAGAACAAGGGATAGACTCCTTTCTCACTTCCTACTGTAAACCCAAGATAGCAGAAGCAGCCTCTTTCAAGTGGCTAAGCCTTGCTATGCCATCACGTCTCTTTGTACGCCTCTGAGTTTCCTTTTGCATACATGTATGAACAAAACCTCACACATGCAAATGTTTATGGAAAAGAGAAAACATTTGTCCTCAGCCAACTCAGTTGGTTTATTCTTGAATGGACTATTTATGGAATATTTTCCCACTTTGCTCTGAGCTCCAACTTTTATGCAAAGCCGTGTGCCAAGCACTTTAAATTATATATATCTATCTGAACATGTCTAGCAGTATAAGCACTGAATGCCTCCTATGACAGTCAGGATGGACAAGATGAATGAATTCATCACATCTCCATCATTAATTTCAGTGATTTCAATGCAGCCAGATAGCTATTTGCTGGTGGTGGCAACACCTCCATGATGTGTTACTTTCTCTGACTTAATATTTTTCTTAACAGAAATATTAGAAGGAACTGAGCAGAGATGTGGAGCTGTTAAAGTAGAATGAAATGATGTCTCGGAAAAAGTTTAATCAAAACCCCCTAAGTTTGCCCGTTAAGAGTTCATGGAAATCTTGTCAAATTCAACCAAAGGGCAAAAGAATCAAATAAATACATAAATAAGTAACTACCAGCAAGAACAAAGAGACACACAGCTCTAGTGCTCGACTTCTCTACATCCTACAGAGTTTAATTGTTACACTATTGCCATTCAGTCAAGTCACAGGAGATGGAAACTACAGATTTTGTCTGAGACATACCTGTGGATAAATTTAGCAAATGTAGTTACTGGCTTTCTAATCAATCCTTTGAAGTTCCCTTGTATTCCTACCCACTGTTCACAGAATGTTAGGGATTGGAAGGTACCTCGAAAGATCATCTAGTCCAATCCCCCTGCCAATCCCACTGTTGACTGGGAGGAAGGAAATTTAACCAGGAAATTTGTCATCTGCAGAAGTGTTTTAATATAACCAACTATAAATGTTACAGAACCAATTTCTACTCTCACCCCAGGTCCGCAGACTGAGATTGCAGAGTAATACCGATATAGATACTACTGGTTTACTCTTGTAGAAGCCATAAAGCAGATACTAGTGAGTTTACATATTACTCTCTGGAATTTTGGTATCCTCTTTTTCATTTTATTTTTCGTGTCAGTACTATTGTTTGGGGTTTTTTTCCCATGGCTGTTTTTATTGAATTGTAGTATAATTTATTCTTGGGAAAGCATCATCATAATTTGTAAGTTGCCTCCGGATTTCATTTAGATTTTTATTCCTTTGTATTGGAATAAAAAAATTATTCTTTAAGGCTAGCTGCAAGACAGTGACCCCTTTTCCCATAGTCACTGCAGTCATGAAAATACAGTGAAACGTCACAGCAGTTCAGCTAGAGAAAACACACTACATCACAGGATCTGGAGCCTTGCCAGTGGATAATAGTGGCATGACATATCAACATGGGACATTTTAGTGGTTCAGGGAGACGTGGACTGATCATGAAAGTATGCAGAAAGTAAAAATATCCTTATTTTATATGAAAAAAAGGAACATTTTGATTTCCATCAGTCTGATGAAAAATTCTAAATGTAGTTATTAGCCTGCTAGTACGCAAGAGAAAGTTTATCAGGCAGAAAAGGATATCACAGCATAGCAGCATTTGAATATCATTTAATGGAAACTATAAAGGATTTTTAACCAGAGGGAATAAACTACATTGTTCCACAAGTGGGAGAACTAAAGAGATACCAACTCTCATATTCTGGTTCTCTCTGTTGGCAATTACCCCAGCCCCTTCCTGTACCTCTATGATCTTGAAAATCTTACCTTTCTCTGAAATACCTCCATGTTCCTCATTTCCTTCACCCCATACAAAGATGAACAGCCTCTCCACACTCAGTCTAATCCCTGTACTAGCTGCCTTCTAATAGACTGAGGATATGCTCAAGCAGCTTCCAAGCTTTGTGTGCAATATTTTGCCAGAGGCAAGCCAAGCAGAACAGTTAACCATTGAGTTTACATTGCAACCTGTCCCTCTATGGGAGCTCTAATTTCGGTCTCACCCCTCTCCTCACCCACCGCTTTTCACAAAACATGTATGAATACAATTAGCTTTGATGCCTCTGCTTCCTTGTGAAATGTAGTTGAAACCAGCCAACAGATTTGACAGTTACTTAAGGTAAGGATTAGGAGACAAACAAATGAACAAACAGGTGGAGAGCCAACATGATCACATAATCTTTGCTTCCAGTAAAAAAAAATAAGTTTGGAAAAATTACATTTGCTGTTACAGAACGGGTTTTGTGGGAACTGTTCCACATGAATGTAATCAGTTCCTCTACCAGCACTGGGTGCCATCTTAAACTCTTGAAAGGTAGAATTGAAGAACCTCATACTAAAGTCATGCTCTTGCTGATGAAGCAGTGAGTTAGTGAAAGGGTGGCCTAACAACATGCACCTAACAGAACTGCTCCCTTCCGAAGACCAAACTGAGGCACACTGTGGTGGATAAATAGATGTAATCCTGGATGTACTATAAATCACTCAAAGGTGTTGCTCTTCCAATCTACAAATGCAACATTCATCCACACTATGTTCATTTTCAAGATGGAAAATTTGAGGGATTTCTTTTCAATTTTAGCTTTTATACTTTCCACTCTAAGCAAAACAAAGTGGTAAATGCAGAAGAAAACAAATTAGACAAATATTATTGTGAATTGAAAACTCTGTGGATCAAATTTTCATGATCATTATTCCTTGACCTAGCACTAACATGCACAGATTTAAAACAATTGCACTGTATTTTTAGTGTGCACCTTCCATTAGTGCTTATGTAAGGCTGATTAAGTGCTCCCTTGAGATTCAGAGAGAATTCAGCATGCTGTTTTGCTTTGGCACCAAGATCTTTCACAAGTGCTGGGGGTTTAATTGTTTTCTCATGCCAAATTTTATCTGCTTTCTTTGACTTTCACTGAAGTTGTCACCAACTTGCAACATTGTCATCACTTTAGAGAAATTTTATCACTTCTGAAAAGTGAAGGGTATTAAACTGCTTCTCCCCCAAAGTAAAATGAGATTCTTGACTTTGTCTTTTGCATTTTTATTAATGCACTCTGTAGCTCTAAGCAGGAGTGGTTTTCCAGTTCTGAATGCTGACATGGAGAACTGAAATAATGGTCATTATTACAATCATCAGTCACTTTATTCTGAGCTATGCCTTCAGGATGCTTCATACAGTATATGCAACTGTTCCTTGCAGAACATCTGAGTCTGTGCTGAATTCTAATCAGGGTTTCTATTACCTTTTTTTTTTTTTCTTTTTAATTGCTGCAAATTCATTTCTCCCCACCTCTCCATCTTTTATACACCTGTTTTCCTCGTTCACTCTTTCAACTTATTACAAATCTTTATAAAGCACCTTCATTATTTCTTAGAAGGCTTTCACATTTGCACATTTCTCTTTTATGTGGACTGTCCTCTGTTTTCTGCATGGATCTCTTCTCTTCTTTGTAATCACAGGAACAAGAAGGGGAGCAGACCAACTGAACTGCTCCATTGCCCTAGGTCAAGGGCAGGACTGAGCTTTATGATACTCTTTCAAGATTTGTTTCTGGATGCAAACAAAAGGTAAAGTTTACACAAGGTTTGTGTTGCATCTGACACGCTAGGGGTTGTAAACAGAGCAGGCCAGGCTTCAGTGCATGCAGATTGCTATGTCTCTGTTAGCTCCAGTGGGAACTTGCTCATTTACACAAACTGAGAGTTTGGTCCACTTTGGTTCACTGTCCTCCCTCCTCACCCTGCCTGCTTGCATACTTCAACCACACCTTAGATTCTGTCTTCTCAATTGTAGATTCACTAGATTATGGATAAGTATATGCCTATACATCTTGTACTAGGAAAAAAGGCTGCACATAATTTGATATTTTCTTCAAAACTCCCATCTCCCAGAATCAGGGGAATATATCACCTTTGTACCTCGATAATGTAAGGTTTGGTTTTTTTTGATGGGAGAATGACGTTGGACTCTCATCCACTCTGATCTCAAAAAATTGAGGTAAAATAATAAAGCCCTAAGGCACGTTAATATTATGGGTTTTAAATTCATTATTTTTAACACTATCTCATGATTTTCAAGGACGTGACTCAACATTCTAGAATACCTGGAATTAACAATACCGAGTGACAGTAAAAAACAAGGCTCCATCATAGCATAAGCCCTTAGGCAATACTGTAACAATAAAACAAACACTATCTTATAGCTAGGAAGCTATTTCTAGGTCCCTCTGGGTGTCAGCAGGACTCAAGCAGAGCATAAAAAGAAGTGAATTTCACAATGCATCTAAGCCTTTGTGATAAAACAGCACAGCTTCTGTGGAATTAATTCTGCTCACAAAAAGAAGTTTCCACCTCCAAGTACAGCAGAATTATCTAACAAACAGTTTTATTATGAAGCCCCTATCAGGTGAGTTTCTATGCAATGTTTACACCTCTCCTGTCACTATTGTGGCTGTAGGCATCCCCTCCCCAAAGAACACATCAGTGTTTTGTGTATCATTATGAACAGTGAATTGTAATAGAAAGGAGTTTTGCTGCTTGATAAACTAAGTATCATTTGAAGCTCTTACGGTTTTACTTAAAATCTCATAAACATGTGTTTGTTTTGCTAGGACAATGAAATGCTGTTTAGCTACTGAAATCCCAATTAACTAAAACTCTGTGCTGGTGTTACTGATGTAAGTCAGGCTATTAGACAGGCAGTGCAAATGAAGATGCAGAATTGGTTCCAACCGTTCAGCTGCTGCTAATTGAGATGAAACAGAAGGAAACACATTGAATTTAACATTGTCTGTACAGTCAGTTTAGTAGTCTTTTTTCATTGCAAGAATTTATGGACTGTGCAATGATAGCACCAGTGAAAACATGACAATGTAATAGCGTGACACATTGTAATGCTTTATCCTTTATTGTAAAACAATTGGAAAATATGGAGGTGCTAGAACATTACCTCCCACATTTTCCAGTGAACCTTTCCATATTACTGTATCTCATGGGACTGCTGAAGCTACAAACTTCAGCAGTCCCGTGAGACTTCAGCTACAAACAGTGGAAGACTTACCAGGGGAGTCTGGTCACATGGGAGGGGTCATATTATAGTCACTAATAAAAGCACCTCAAGAGTCCAGATTTCCAGACAGGAATCTCCATGAAGCAATATTTACCCCTCCAACAGTAATTTATAGATGGCTTGTCATTCAGGTGCAGGGTTAAGACACCTCTCAGAACAGTAGCAGTCCCTCCTTCAAATCAGGATGAGGAAATTGCTAAATCAAATGGACGACATAGTGTAAATCACTAGGCGCAAGGACCTATGCTGATCACACAGAGAAATTATTCTCTTTTGTTTTACGATTTTCACCAAGAAACTGAATTATTTTATGAAAAAACTGTTCTCGTAAGATTCTTTGAAAGGACAAAAAAGTAGATTTCAACAAATATCTGGGGGAAAGATTAAATTTTAGGCTAGGCAACTTGGTTGCATTTTAGGCATGCCTGGATGCCTAAACTTAGCTGTTCCCTGGCTGAGGTTTATGAAGTTAGGTCCTTCCACAGATCAGGAAGTGCCCTATTACTAGACCATGCATTCTTTTTTGGAGATGGGTAAGGGGTCTGAGGACAGGAAAAGGAGCCAAGGAAAGGTATGACCTCTCAATAACTCTAGCTGAAGCTATACCATTCTGCATAAAACCTTTGGGTCAGACAAAGAAAGATGGAATAACCTATAAAGCTTAGGAGATTAGTCAGTCACTCAAGATAAGAAGAGGAAACCTAAATCTATTATCCATTTCAATAAAGCAAGCCTTTTGTCAGAAAATTATTCTGGCAAAAGCTGAGGTGCTTAAAGATTTTAGGTTGTAACTGAGAAGGTCTTTGGAGAATCACAACTTTCAATGTAGTGCCTGTTTATTCATATCAATGCACTTGTCTTCTGTGATCATTTCCCATAAGTACTTCTGTGATTGAGTTTCTCTGAAATGAATATTCATGCAAAATATATGTATTGGCCTGCATATCTGAATGCTTGTGAGGAAAAAATTTAAAATGTACTTTCTGCAAGAATTTACATCTGAAATGAATTACAGTCAGCCAATCATAAAATGAAAGCCCTATAGCATGATTCATACGTTCAGACACATGAAAGCGACATGGTTCCTTCTGAATTGCAAGCTGGCATAAGACGAATGTTTGAACCACAGAAAAACACAGGACATTCAAGAACTTTCTCAAACGAACAGCATCTTTAACTTATTTGTATTCATTTCTTATATATTATGATGCTCATTCTTTCAACAAGAATTTTTAGAGTGAAATTATCCTTGTGACAAAATGAATTGGGCCTTGCCAGGAGCCTGGCCCTGCCTGTACTTCTGTGTTCCTCCTGGGCAAAAGCATGAGAAATTAAAACGATACAGTGCTCTTACAACAGGCTAATGAGAGTTTTGGCTGAAATATGTGTTTTATGAAAAGGGATGCTTACTTCTCTTTTAGGTGTGTTGCCATGAAGAGTTGAAATCAGGAGCCTGGAGGTTTACAATATGTCTAGTTTAAGAATAAGGACTTAAGATAATGGATGCCTGAGTCTGAAGAAAGTAGCACTCAGAAAACTGAGGAGCATGACATTGCACCTTTTGGAGATGCCTGTTTTTTTCTTCTGGTCTCAGGATTGGAGCTCGAGGTAGAAGTAGTAAACAAAATTCCATATAAACTTTCCCATACCTTACTGTTAAGTATCAGGTGTTCAGCATCAGGAACCAGAATCCCGGATAATTACAAAAAAGGTTTAAAAATCATTAAGTTTGTTTATATTTTAAACACATCAGCTTACACTCTGAGTCTGAGCCTTTACAGGCAAGTCCAGCTTTTCTAAACTAGAAAACTACTCTACACCAGAATCTCAAGGGAGAGATTGGTTTGTCAGTTATTTACTTATATTACTTAGTGGTGGACTTGGGAGTGCTAGGTTAACAGTTGGACTTGATGATTTTAAAGGTCCTTTCCAACCTAAATGATTCTATGATTACACAATTCCAGGAGCAGGCAGGAGCAGTAAGAAGAAAAGCTAAATGTCAGTGACTCAATAGCTGGTAGTATGATGGTCACATAAACTAGGAATAAGGACAGGAAAAAAAGGAAAAAGGCTTACAGTAAAGCCTTGTAGTAAGGAAGATTGAAGGACCCCTAAAGTGTAAAAATGGACTATGAACACCACTGAAACTTGATAATAAGCGAGACTTTAATACCAAGCAACCAAAAACCAACACTTTGCTATAAAACGTGTGGCTAGAGGGGACACAGACATCACCTACAGCCGTGCTTGAATTTTGTTAGCCTAATTACCTTTGAAAATAAGAATGCATGATCTGTGTAGCCAATAGCTTCCACCTACCAAACTATAGTTTCTTCAATGTATCTGTCCACTTGGCTACAGAGGACCTTCCTGGAGCTGAGGCTAAGATGTTGTAAAGAGTTATTTTGGATCCATTCTTTACTTTGGGTCAAATATTTTAAAATTTTTCATTTTTCCTCACAATATATTTCTGGAGATTCAGATCAGTTAAAAGAAAGAAGTCAATGCACTGAATATTAACACATATCATTTTAATGGTATCATCTTAGGCTATATTTATTTGGAAGTTTGATTCATTACTAGTTGAAATGCTGATACAGACATATTAAGCAAGAAGCTTTGAGGGTGATACTATCATTTCTGATTAAAAGTCCTACTAATGTGCCTTAATTAACTACAATATGTGGTTCCTATAGCTCGAAAGTCTGACTCTTCTAAGCAATTTATTGCCAGTAAGGTCCAAGGCAGTGCCCATTATAAATTTAATTCATTAAAATGCTACACTTAACAAGAAAAAGGTTATTCTACAGAATTCAGACTGGATGCACATATCAGCTTTAGCATCTGATAGACCTTTTCTAATCTTGCAACAACTTTTTAACATAAAATTCTCTGCAATACATTCCTCCTCACTGTCGTTTCAACCAAATAAAAACACAGACGCAAATCAGAAGTAAATCACAAACACAAACGTGAGTATCCCTTTTCTGCCAGAGGGCTTCTAGAAGGCCTTCTTGAAAGTAGTAATATGTGTGGCTGGGCAGGAGGAGGAAGTGATACTGTCCTCCCATTGTTTATTTGATCACCTAGTTGATAAGATATTTATGCATATATTTTTCAGTGGGAAAATTAATAGTGTTATAGAGTATAAAATGAAGTTATAGAGCATAAAAGAGTATGTAAAATTGAAAGCCAAGAACTACTGAATTTTATATTCAGGCCAGACAGGACTAACATGATTATTCATCTACTTCCCTGCATAATATATGTCATAGAATTTGACCCAGCATTTCCTGTATCAAACTCAAAAGTTTTTCTTCAGTTCTATGGGGCCAATTGAGACTTGTTCTGAATCATAGTCACTCCATGTCACGTGGTATCTCACCCTGCATCAGCAGATAGTGAAAGAAAGAGTAAAGGACGTCAGCCCCTTCCATCTCTCTTCCTCCCTGTATGTCAACAACTGCCACAATTTTCCTTCTCTTTTTGAAAAGCTTATTTTCAAATAAGACTAATTGGGCCAAATGAAAAATAAATCTGGCCCATTTACCAAAGAAGAAACTGAGGCTCAAAGAAATTAAGCAAATTGTGCTACAAAGGGCATCTCTAGCAGAGATAGGATTTGCAGGAGGGAAGAGCTTTAAGGGAAAATACAGGGCTACTTAAATTTTGCCAGCCTGATTAGAGTTTTGATACTGTTTCGAATGCTTGACACGTAGGAGGAGCCTGGTCCTCCAGTCCATGACACTACCACAGTTCTGGTAGGATGTAGCCAATAAGAGATTTCTTATTCCTGAATGAGGGTTTGTCTTCTATGTAGTATCATTATCACGCCATGATGAGGATCAATGTCTTGAGATTAACTTGTGTGTGGAGCCAATGTGATGCATGAAATGCTCAGCAAATATACTTCCACCCAGAGACATAGTTCCAGGAGAGGTCTAGTCTATTCTGGACCTGTTGGAGGTTTATGATTTATATATACTTTCCAATACAGAATGAGTTAATTGGATCAGTAAAATGGCCAGAGAGTGAGGTACACGGTGCCTTTCCTAATCACAGATGGAAAAATGTCTTTTCAGCATCAGAATAAATCTGTGTATCAAGAATCAAAAAAGTCCAGAAATGCTCTCAGGCTATGAACTAATTTGACTTTTGGGAGCAGAGACTGTCAATTCATACAAATGTGACACCATCAAAACACCACCTGCCTTCCGGTCTCTAACATCCTTTTGCATGGATTTAGGTTTAGCTAGTTGCTTCACAGCCACTTTCTGATTTTAGCCAGACAGGGAGACAATTCAATAACAGAGAGCTCAGCTCTGCCATAATGGTTTTTCACACAGACAGCCAACAGAAACAGGCAGTCAGACCTTGAACTGGGCAGCAGAAACATGTCTCTAGTTCCTCAGACTTGCTGGATTCTGACCAGAATCACGTAAGACCTAGATTGTTGTCCAAATGGCCTCCTTTTTAGTTGCACTACATGTGCTTTTTGAAGGAGACAAGGAGAAGCTTAAATCCATATATAGCTAGGTAAATGTACAAGTTTATGCAACTTGTGAACATATGGCATCTGCTGATCTTCATGCACAGCTTGGTCCTGGCACTTGTAAGACTAGCTCTGAGACCATAGGAAACCCAACAGCACTAGAAGATAGACCAATTAATGCTCTACCTGTCTCCCTGCCCAACTCATTGCAAAATTAAAGGTTAGCCTTCTATTTCCCCCATGCTATCAACCATACCTTAGTCAACGTCACTCTATTTCTCAGACGTCCTTATATCAGATATGAGTCGAGCATGGGAAGTAGACCAACTTTAATATAATTGCCTTTACATGAGATATTGATTCAAAAGGTGATACGTTTCACCTTGGAAAACAGCTTCCTGACACTCCTACAGAGCAAATGATCATATTTCAAAATCATATTTTGGTGTCCACAGTTGTAATACTTGCAAAAACACCGCCATGCATCACCTTTAGCTCCAGTGGAAAATAAAGATCTATTTCTGAAAATCTTACTGGCACTTAAACACCTTGAGAAACCTGGCTTTTCTGGGACAACAAGCATCATCCCTGTTTCCTCCACTACACAATTAACAACCTGAAATGCCACTAGTTGACAAGGAACACAATCTCTGAAACAGATGGCCTGCTTATTGTGTTGTTGCTCCTAGTTAGGCTAATTTGGGTCAGCTGTCTTTTTAAGAGATCTTTTGAGTGGTGCCTATGTTCATGTTCAAGCTCCAAGAGTTTTCCAATGAAGTGAAAAGGCTGGGGTAGAGTGTGAGTCAGGTTTCCTCTTGCATACAAATAGAAACTGGCAAAACTGTTGCTTTTAGTTAGGCTACAGCTGGGTCTTATTGAGTGTGGAGAGAACAACCTGCTGACTCATCAGCTCACCTGATGTTAGGTTCCCCTATCCCTCTTTTTTTCCCTTTCACCTTTTCATCAAGCATTGTACAGGTTTTGCACATTATATGAAGTACCTAAGAACAGTAAACCAATGTTGTCATTTGATAGGTTAAACAATTCAATAATGTGACAGGAAATGATTGACTGTAGGGTTGTAATGAGAGACAGCTGTGGGCAGGGAGAGACTTGAGAACAGAGAATAAATTTTAAAATAATGTTTAAATTCCTATGTTTTCTATAGCACTAGGACAGGGCTAAGAGGAAGGCTATAATTCATTAATGTTCCCTCAGTCATGTGTTCTTTCCTGTGGCCACATCCCCTTGCTTCCTCAGAGTCCTGCAAAGATACTGTACTCTCATGTGGTGGAGAGCTGGGTTGCAACTAATGATTTTTCTGGATATAAATTCATAAGTGAGGAACAGCAAGACAGATGGTGATAGAGCACGTATACAAGACAGGATGTTTATGCAGGCAGTTTGCTCAGATTACTTAACCTTGTAAGGCAGAATTCCAATAGAAAAAAGGTGATAGGTAAGAGAAAATGTGTCTGTGTATTATAGCATTCTCCTAAATCAAACTGAGAACAGCAATAAATTAAAAACAAACTTTCCAAAGACCTTCATCGGACACTGAGCAGCACTTTTTAAATGATTGATAAACAATTATAAAACTGCTGTCACATCTCTAGCATCATAATTCAAGTTGTAAGCATAGAGTACTGTTTAAATCATTCATTTGTGTCAGGAAAAATAAATGAAGTCTTGATTCTCATATGGCACTGAGTTTTCCTCCTTTTCTTCGTTTCCACTCAGATTATTTTCCCTCAGCTGTTTGAACACTGGCTAACAAGCCAAGCAAGTTTCTCACCTACAAGCTAGAAAGAAACGGCTGGACAATCTCTGGGCACTCTGGGCATGCTCTCTGGATGGGCTACTTAATTGTTGTTCACAGGTGCCGAAAACCCTAGAGAAACCCTTACCGCTGAAGATGATTTAGAACCAGCTTCCTCATGAAAATATTAACAGCTTCTTCCAGGGAAGCATGCAAGGAAACATGACATTTGGAGACTAATATTTATTGCTCAACAGCAGCTGGCAAATTGCTCTCATCTGATTTGGCTGGCTGCTTCGCCTTGGAAATCAATAGCAGATTGGAGATATTTCACTCCATCTATTAGGTGCAATAAAAAAAAAATATATATATAACCATCATTAAAGTCAGAGATTGCATAAAAACCTCATTTGAATGTGGGTGGTATTCTATAAGCCAAGTTACAGCCCAGACGCTACATGCTTGTAATGCATGTCTAGCTGCTACAATAGGTGATGAAGTATATTCAGTCAGCCAACTGTGTAGCTGCTGCTCTGATTCTGGAATCTACTGAGGAGTTAATTGTATTAGTTTTTAACACATTGTCCGATTACAGGACAGTGTAGCACATCTATTATGCGCAGGCATGAGGGGGCAGCACCAATGAAAAGACCACACTAAAAACGTGACTGAGCTGTCACACATCCTAGGGAAACGCATTATGGAAAAGAAGAGATGGAATCCTGATGATCTCTCAACAAATTTACCTAGAGGTCAGAAAAGCTAGTGCTTGAGTCTAGTAAAAAAGAGAGGGTTTGAGGATGAGAGATGAGGTTCTTCTTTCCAGTTGAAAAAAATATCTGGTAGAGTTGCTTCATAGAAAAGTTGTGATCTAATCAACAGCCCTAGGATCTATCTTCCCAAAGTTCAGAAGACCACTGTTTTGATGGTGGCACTACCACAGAGTGTCTGCATATATAGTACTCCAGGATATGGTGAATAGAAAAGAGGAGGTTTCACAACCAACTTCTGCTCAAATAGCCAAAGAAACTTTTCCTTCCAGTCAGAAGGGAGAAAAGAGTAGGAGAATAGAAATTTATCCAAAGCAAGTGTATCTGACGCCTTCATAAAGTTAAATCCCTGGGATCTCCTAGTCTAAGCAGGAGGCTAAGCAGGGACAGAAGTACTCTCAATCTTCAGCTACTTTGCTATTTGATTGATTCCTAGATACTTTGTGCCAAAACAGACAGGATTTAAGATTTGTGTTCACCCTTAATGCCACAATTTTCTTGGACATTAATTAGAGGGGGAGGACTACTTCTGATTTATCTTGATCTTGATTTGTGCACTGTGAGTAGAAGTAGTCAATGAAATTAACACCAGCCCTTATACCTGTCCTTTGTTTCTTCGTAGAATAATTTTCCTGCAAAAACATCAAACTTACAAAGGTCTGAGATGTAGATAACATTAACTCATCCAAGTTATTAGGGATCTCAGACCCATTTATTTCAGGGAGCTTTGAGCAGCAGTTCCTCAGCTCTTAGCAGAGTGAAAATGGTGAATGGCCACTGTGATGACCAAGGATTAGGCTGGACGGCAAGAAAACAAGCTGGCATACTGACAGTTGTGAGTTAATTCAACATGCGAACTGCACTCTGCTGGTGCAAAGATTTGATTGCTTGAAACAGCCTTGTCTTGAGATCTGTTTGCATTTCAATATAAAGTGGATGCAGACCGAGTGTTTTTCGGTGAGCTTCTATAATAGGTCATTTTTCTGTTTCCTTCCTCTTGGAGCCTCATATTTTTTTCAATGATAAATGTATTAAATCTTTCCTGAAATCAGCAAAAGATATATGGAAATGGGGAATAGATCAAAGGCTTGAATGAAAGAGGCTGTCATTTTCTTTGTTCACATTCAACTGCCATAAAGATATACTGGATGTTACATTGCCAATTTTCCTTATGTTCTGATGTGCTATTAAAAAATATATGATTAAAACCTGCATTGAGTAAAATAACATATGAGTGTGCCTTTACCATAAATACAATAAGTTCAACTAACCAAACAAAAATGGTTAAATAAGCCATACACTGCAGTGGAGAAGTCACCATAGTTCACAGAAGTCTCCTCTGCCATCAACTGTCCATTCTTGTGTCTCTTGCAGTTGTCTTTGTTTAGCCCGCACCCAGAGCTAAAAAATAAACAGTTTTCTATCACCCAATGTCCCTTCCCCAACCAAGGCAGGGAATTGGGAAAAGGAGGGAGACTCATGGGTTTAAAGTTAAACAGATTTAATGAAATAAAGAAACCAGTACAAATGACAACACAAAACAGACAAAATTATACTTATCTACAGAGCACCAGCAAGTTGCTCCAGGAATTGCAGTTGTTAGAAATGAGAAAGTAGGAGAATAACACAGAGAAGGGGAAAAAAAAAAAGGGCCTTTTGTAGTGAACTTGATGTCAATGATATAGAATACACCTGTGGGCCAGCCTGGGTCAGCTGCCCTGGATTTAACTGCTAAGTGCCTTGATCACCATGGCTGGCCACAAACTGTAACAAAATCCCAGTGTAACCAGGACAGCAGTCTAGATTCAAATCAATGAAAAAGTAGCTTTGAAGGAATGTTTATCCCTTCACATCTTTCAGTCAGTCCTGGAGTTATAATACTGAGTCTTAACTCTGTTGTCAAAGCTCATTGATCGCATTCCTTCAACTGACAAATGAGACAGCCTCCTAGACACTGAATCTGCTTTACATTCTGCCTTTTAGAGCTCTCTTCTGAGTCTGAGCACAATTTCAGAGTACAGTTTGTATGCTTGAGCAGAGCCTTTGTGCACCTTGTGCATATTTTGGTAAACACAATTAGAATGGATTTTCAAAATGAGCTTGAAATTATTTATTTTCGGCATAAGAAACCTTAAAAAGTCCCTGTGAGATGTTTTATTGGCTGAAAAGAGACAATTACAAACAATAACTGGAATCTAAATTGGAAAACACACAGGCTTGCAATTAGTTCCTTTTTTTTAAGTGGAAGGAAAGGGAAAACATCTGGAAAGGCTGAAATTGAGAGAGAATGTCATCAAATTCAGTGAAGAATCTCTAGATTAAATATCTTTTTACGGCTTGTGTGGCTAAAGGATGTAGAAAGGTATTGCAAGTGTCTCTCTTTTCTATCAGATAGTCAAATAACTTATTCAGAGGTGAGGTGAATCCAAAGTAGGCTGTCTTCAGAAAATACTCAATGTTATTATGCTGCTTTGGATTTCAAAAAAAAAAGACAAATGGAAAAAGGGCAGGGAAGGGGTAGAGAAAGTGGAAGAGGAACAGGACGCAGAAGGGGACTTCACAGAGCAAATCATCACCTTCCAAAAGATCCTGTCACAGACAGGTTCTGAAACTCTGGCATGAGTTGTATTCATTTGTGGTTCATGTTGGTGAAGCTTGGCTGTGGATCTGAGAAACTGTTGGGTTTGCTCTGAAAGTTGTGAAGTCCTCTTCACTAGCCCAACTCATCAAATTCTAATGACAGAATTTTGCTTGTGTTCTGGACTAGTAATAGGGAAAGGCTTGACTCCAGCTTCTAAGCCTCTGGAAAACTTGGGTTTGCTCTAATATTAATCTTCTTACTGCTATTGTGGCAGTAAATCAAATAACCCAGGCAGAAATCAGCAGTAACAACAGGTGCTAGTCACAGCTGTAAAAAGATTGTGGCTTATTTTTGAAACGATTCACAACAGCATATTCACACTTAGCTTGTAAGCATTTTGAGATGTACACCATCTGTTCCTGCCTGCCTTGTCCGCACTTGAGAAATTACTGTCATAATAATAGTTTTAACAATAATAGATGATTAAATGGGCTAAGCTAGACCTTTCAACAGTGTCAGTCAAAACAATAAAACCCCAAAGAGAAAGCAGCTTTCAGCCCTCTTCATGCCTCACAGGTTTCGGGTTGCTGCTCACAGTGGTTCTCAGAATAGTAATCCTGCCTATTACCATATTTGTTCATAATTGTTCCACTAGTTTTGGATCTCTGACAAGCGGTCTTGTCTTAGACACAAGTCTTAGAGTGTTTTAAAAATTCAGCCATGCAACTAGAATTATTTTCATTTTCCAAGCTCATTTGTCTCTTTCACAATTCCAGATCATGGGGCTTTAGAGCAGCAAAGAAATCACAGGTTTCAGTTGGGCATGGGGAAAGTACTGTACTACCCAGCATAGTCCAGTTTCATTAAGTCTTACAACATCACGCAAGAGTTACCATTTGTGGTTGTGTGGGTCTTCTGGAAATGCTCCTCTCTCCCAACAGATCTTGGCAGTTTTAGAATTAAAATTGTAACTGGATGGACATTTCCCAGGCAACTGTACTTTGGCAGCCCTTGAGTATAAACAAAAAACCCAAACCCCCAAACAAACAAAAAAAAATTTGCATTTAGATGGTGAAATTCTTTTTTCTTTTTTTTTTTTTTGTTTTGTTCTGTTTTGTTCTGAAGAGCGTAACAAGCAGCAAATCATGATAACTTCCAATTTTTGAGATAACGCCCTCTTGGAATTATGCTAGCCCTGATCAAATTAAGGGTCTGCCTCTTATTTAAATACATTTTACCATCCCAGGCACAATATGCTACTTTTTTTCAATTTTATTCTTTGCCTGTTACATGTGGCAATAGAAACAAATCAAATCAGCTTTGTGCCAAATTCATAGAATGAATTGCTTTCAGTAATACGCCCACACTTCCACACTTTAAAAAAAGTAAATTGTTGGCCCCATGACTTTTAAAGCTCTAGAACATTTATTTTGTTCATTAAGCAGCAGTCAGCCCTAGAAAGGTACTCAAACTGTATTGTCAAAGAAAAAACACATTTAGTTGCTAAATGATGCAGCTGTAAGTTAAATGATTACATAGACTGACAGTTAAATGCTGCAAAGCTGGCTGTCCCAGGAGGTGGGTCTGTTGTACAGATCTTGAGAGTCAGGGTAGAATGAACTGGAAACTCCCACCTACTCTGCCATCACACCTGCACTTGAAGTACAGACATAGACTGAGTTTCATATCCATACATGACAAGATTCTTGGGGTCTACAATCCAAACACAACACAAAGGCATTAGGTACAACAGAAAAGAGCTGATAAAGATTCCCCATGTTGGCAAATTCTGATAGAGAACATGAGTGATGGGCTGAGCTGGGGCAGTTAGCAAAATTGGGAAGGGGCCAGAAATGCAAATTCTGTGATCTTCCACCCACAGACCACTCTAGCTGACCCCTAAACCAGAAATTAGTTTCCTGGAATGGGGATTTTCCTTCCTTGACTAGCTCAGGAGTAGGGGAAATGCAAAATGTAACAGATCCACCACAACCTCCCTTCACCCAGTTGTGCCAAAGAGTAAGCTAGGGTCAGCCTAGGTCCGGCTGTGTTCAGACTGAGTATGGTAATTTTCAGCAATCAGTATGTGTGGCACTGATACTTAGATAAAAGGGAGGAAAGTGCCAAAGGACAGTCTCAGACCACAGTCAACAGAGGTTGCATCTGAAACAACAGCGCTCTCAGTTTCACTGGGTGCTCCTGCACAAGCTTCAGTCCCATGATGTGTTCTGCCTTTTCCAAACAGCTAGTTCAAAAGGTAAAGGATTATGACAGTAGATGGCTAAAAAGCATTGTAATTTTTTTACTGTACTAAATGGAGAAGAGATGAAAAGTGTTCATAGCACAAAGATAATTCTTTATAGTGACTACTTAATCCTGCAGTTTATTTCAATTTTCCTCCGCTTACTTATCCTAAAAATAAACCCTGCATTTTCTCTGAAAATTGTATTCTTGGCATTGCTTATTCTCTTTCCACTCTGCTCTAACCTCAGCTCTAATTTTGACTCAGGTCAAATATAATACTTAGTGCTTAGAAAGTGATTTCTGTTTGATGGCTCAGTTTGCTTTGCAAACATTAACGAACTCAGTCCATGCTACTTCCGAAAGTCAGGTACTATTTGAGGAGTTAAGGAAGTTAGTGACAGAGCCTGGAAGAGAAAATTGCTGTCCTCACTCCAGGACCCATATCTTAAACAAAAGACAATCTAGTTGTGTTCTCTTTTTTTTTAAAGACTAGAAGATATATTGTGCTATACAGGAACAAAACTGAGCCAAATCACCTTTCATGCTGTTGTTGTAACTGAAGTGAAACTACCTACCAGTGCTAATCAGAAATAGTTCCATAGTATTTCACCGGTAAAATGCTATCTATCATCTTGTATGTTCTAGAATGTTTTGATTTTTATTTAATTCTAATTTAATTCTAATCTAGAAAGAAATTTTGAAGTGATTTGATGTCAAAATGTGGTATTCCGTTTTGATTTTCTCATTTGGTTCTCTTCTGACTGTTTTTTTGGGGGGGCAAAAGTGAATATGTTTAAAATAGATGTTACCTCAGAAATATATATTATTAAGATTTATTAGTTAACTTGTTTTAATACAGACCTTTTGACATTTCAGAATTAGTTTGATTTGTATTTTTTTCTAAATTTTATCACTTCAAAATTCATAATTTATGCAAATCAGGGAAACGCCTTTGCAGAATTGGAATTTCCATTGAAATACAAATTCTGTTTTTGTGAAGACCATGTGCTCATTTAATTTTAAGAGTCTTGCATTCAGGTCTAATAACAAGCTTGTATGTGCTTTGCCTATCATGATTTTAAACATGTTGTTTACAATCATGCACACACTGTCTCCATTCCAGACAGAGTCTCTCCTCTACAGTCTGAATAGCCTTTATGACATCCCCAACAGAAAAGGAACAGAGACAGCACAGGAAGACAAAATGAAAAGTGTACATTTTTTATCTTCCAAGTTAATGAAACAACTGACTTTTCTTCTACAGACCAAGTAAGGATTTCCCAACAGTATGTACTGGATGTTATGTGATCCTGTACAGAGAACCACTACAGAATATAAAGCACATGCAAGTATCATGTTTCCATAGGTATATGCCAAAACTCTGTAGGCTGCTATCACGAAAAAGTTTCTATGTATTTTTGAGTCTTTCAGTAGAGTTGCTTCCAAAACGTGGATATAAACTTCTATTAATTTTAATTCTATTTGTACAATTGTTACCTGACAGTGTTTGGTTTTATAGAGATTTGTCAAATACATGATTTTAATAAAGTTAAAGTATAAGCAATGAACCCAGCTAGTACAGGTCTAACCCTAGTTTACCGGTGCTAAAAAAACATTAAAATGGGGTTCCACTTGGAAAAGTGTTCAGTCTCCACTACTCTCCCTACCTTAAATGGGAGTTATGTTGTTCCCTTCTCTTACAATCCCTACAAAACTGAAATCTTGAGTACTGTGTCAAAGTGTCAAAATAACAGTTATTAAAAAAAAGGGGAGATCACTTCAATTTCATATTGGAATATAATGGGTTGGTTGATACAAAAGGAACATAGCACGTTTGCCCATTCAAAAATCAGTAAATGAACACCAGGGCACACTGACTTAAAAAAGAAAATTGCTTGAGAATGCGACTAGTAAATACGGAAATAAACAGGGTTGTTGCCAGTTGAGACATTTCTGGAAGCAAGTGGGTCAGACAGCACCAAAACATATGGGATCAGTCTTAAGCATGAGGTATTTATAATCAAGTAAGAGATGAGCTTCACAGTACCTCCTGTGTTCACCAGGGATCACCACATGACTAGAACTGACACACTGGTTCTTAACAGTTGGATAACACACAGTTTATCAAAATACAGCAGGTACAGATATGTGTGGGGAGGCTGAACACAAACCTAAATGGTGTGATTTTTTTCCAAAGTGCTGAATAGTCACAGATGTCTTGAGAGTCAATGATGTTGAAAAACTTGGATCAGATAATGAAGGCACCTGGCTTTACAGGCAGAGGAGTGGATGCCAGTTCTCTAAGAATTTCTCTAATACTTCTGCTGATATATTTGGAATAGAAAAAATATACAAGGGGTGCTCCCTTGCATATACCTAAAAAAATTTGCACATCAGAGTATGTCAGATATTTTCTGCCCAAGTTCTCTTTTTCTACAGTCTCCTTCCTATGGCTTATTTTCTTTTACATCAACAGCTTTAAAATCAGAATGGCCTTTTCTCATTTAAACTCTTATCTGGTGTGGAATTATTGCAAAGTTCATTTTTAAAGGTCATGGTTTATCAGATTAGCATTACGTGGACAGAGTCAGACATGAGGTATCCATAGAGGTGGCATCACTCAGGAAAGGTGAAAGTTTCCTTTTTAATCCTGACCCTGACATGTCATATTAATCCCAGCTAGAGACCAACTAATGCACAGGTAGGGAGAAGCAGAAGCCATGAAAGTGCACAGACTTGACAGAACATATGGCTTGATACAAGGCTCATTTTAGAGCTGAAACACTGTTTTTCCTAAATAAAGCGAAGCCTAAAAAAGAAAAGTGAGGAGGCATGGGAGTAGAATAAACAATGTTTACTTGCAGCTAGAAGATCACGCACAGGGGATTTGTATTCAGGGAGTAAAAAGGAATAGAAGACATTCTAAACAATATGTAGGAAAACAAACATGATTATTTCCTTTTTATGTTGTCCTATGATACAGCAATAGTCATACCCACTGAGCACATCACCCTACAGGATCATTGGTAGCTTGTGTGCCAGTTTAGAATTTGAGAGCTTATACTGTCAGTATAAATCCCTGTGCAACTGGTCAATGTTGCTCATAATGCCCTTTAATATCTGGCAGTTTTTGTTGAGATGTTGGGGTAGTGATATGAATACCTGGGGGTCTCTTTCGGGTGCCCTTATTCTGACAGCAATAAAGCACAGAACAACAGCACACATTACTCACAGGTATGCCCAAGGTCTTTGCGAGCAGATCACTAATACAGCCTGGAAAGAATGGTGCTTCCCTTTGCAGAACATAATACTATTGATGGAGATATACTTCTGGTTTGTTTTTGTCTCCAGAGCTCTTCTGTATTCCCAAAACACTATTCCTTCACCTGTCAATGCTGTTAATAGTGTTCCCATATAATTAACAGAGGAAGATTACCTAAAGATGAAAAATGGCATTCTCGTTCAAGACAATTTTTTAAGACTTTGCTTCTTTCTCTAAAGGATCTTAGTATTGGTTTTCTCAGAGGCAATCTTAATCTTAAGGATGGCACGAATGCTTTGAGAGATATCCAGATAATTTCAGCCTCCAAGAGAAAAATTCCTTGGTTTAAATACCGAGTGAATAAAAAGTTTGGGGAAGAGGGGAAGCCCCATTAGAAGAGTTTGGTTTTAATAAGAGGATGATGAAGTTAATTAAAGCTCAGTGCCCGTTTTTCCTTTTGCTTTGCTCCAGCTGTTCCTATCTCCAAGCCAAATACATGAGCCAAAATGATACGAGCTGGCAGCTTTTTATAGCAAGGGGATCATCTGTTAAACAGTTAGGTTGGTTTTGTTTTGCCATAAGAAGATGGGGAGTATAGTTTCAAAGTTTTCAGCAGAAATTTAGTCAAGAAGTTCTCATTGCTTTTTTAGCCTCTGTTTTCAATTTTCTGCCCATTAATTATACAATGAAATCCCTCTCCCTCAGAGCACCTTTCATGTCTGGAGTTAGTCATCAGTTTCTCCTCCTTTGCCTGTACCAACTTTAACCTTTCTAAGCATTTTCTGAGTTCTGTCCTTTCATTAATAAGGTGATTATGCATTAAGAAAAGCCTGTTTGTGTCCTAGAAAATAGGCATCTGTGCATGTAATTAGCTAATAATTGGCCAGGCCCTTAAAGATGCTAAGATCCAAAATTCAATGGGAACATAAAAAATCTTTCAGTATTTCACCTATTATTAATACTTCCAGGTCACCCACTTTCCAAAGATTCAGACCAGGAGCCTCAAAGCACAGGGTTTAACTCTTGTCTAAAGCCTAGACTAGCCAGACTAGTGAATTTGCACTTAGGCTCTAATTCTCTCATCCTTAGTGACTGTCTGTTGGTTCTCAAACTTGGCTTGTTTCTGAAATAAGTCCTCTGGAAGACTAGCTCACACTAGAACTCGTTCCCGTGGATAGTGAGAACATGACACATGTGACTCTGTAACTGCCAGGTGTCCTGGTTTGAACTAGGTCAGAACCAACTCTCCTTTTGGTAATTTTTTTTACCCTCTCAGTTAAGTTTCTTCTAAGTAACTGCACTGTCTGAATTTGACTACATGTTTTGCAGACAGTCTCTGCTTCTAGAATGATAACACTTGAAGTTTATAGTTATTACTAAGGTAACGGTAGGAATGGTATGCAGAAAGGCTCTTGCTCATACTTATTCCTATAGAAACCAAGGTCACTGGTAAATCTCTCATGTTTCACCAGTGAAAGGGCATAAAAGGGTCTCACTTGTGGGGAGGAGTGGACAGGACAGGACCCAAAATTGACTAAGGAAGTATTCCATCCTATATATGTCATTCTTAGTTTAAAGCTGAGGAATCATGAGGGTTACTCTCATTTCTTCTATGGCTGGCGTCCAAAGAGGACTCTGTTCTTCTGTCTTTGATCCCAAACTGTGCGTTCCTGAATCCAGTTTCCGTCTGCCATTGAGGCCAGTCTGGGACTTCCTGGTGTCTGCCTTGCAGTGTCAGTGGTGATGTGATTGTCATCAGAGGAGCTTGATACTGGTTTTATATATATTTGTATATATTTAATTACTTGTATTATTATTATTATACTATTTTTCATTGATATTGTTTTATTAAAGCTGTTTTAGTTTTCCAACTCATAAGACTCTCTCGCTTTTCTCTTTTTCTTTTCCATTCTAGGGAAGGAAGGGGTTAATAGAGAGCATCTGTCATCCATTTAATAGCCAGCCCAGCCCTAAATGTTGACACCAGGTCAGGTAGCCACATACTGTCCCTTTAACTAAATCATACCACAAACAGGTTGGCATTGTTTGGAAGTTTCAAATTCCTCTGTATTTAAGATTAAGTTCTCCAAACTGCTGAGAATTTCTTGAAAAGGCCTGAATGTGCTGAGACTTAAGAGAAAAAGCATCAGTATATTTACTTTCATGCTGCACGCACTTGGTGTCATAAACTGATTTGATGTTAAAAGAAATTCCTGACATCAGTGGATTTGCTGCTGTTTCACTTCAAAATATATAACGTAAGTCAGGTCTATGGTCTGTCCTGCTGTCTTTTCTCTCTTAATGAATATTCCACTCCATCTATGCTTTGTTTGACCAAGACAGTTCCATCATAAGTTGGAATTCAGTCAGCACCTCACTTTCACATATTTGCCTTTCCTGCCAATTCACCTTATTCTCACACACTCAAATCTGAGGAGTTTCAAGTGCTAAGACACTAATCTATAGCCTTCAACAACTGCTGGAAGAAACACTTCCACTGGGCTGTACCTTCAAATAACACACCATTAAACCAGCAGCTGTACAACAAACAAATTAACTTGTTTACAGTGGCAACATGTCAGGATCTTTAAGGATTTTACCGTGAGGCACCTAATTCAGTCTTGACTAGGAGTATTGCTCAAGTTAATAACAGGAAAGAGGAGAATCAAGAATTCCAGTAAATTCTCCTTCTGGCATTCCTCAGCTCCAATAAAAAGCAGCAAAGTGGAGAACAAATCTCAGACTAAGAAGCTGGTTGGAGGAATCTAGAGGGATAAGATGATTCCAAAAGCATGGCAACCAAGAAAGGCAACTTCTTGTACACCCAGTTGTAAACAACCTAGCTAGCAGATTAGCTTGCGGTACGATGCAGAAAATCAAGCAGTATCTCAACACCTCCTTAAATATCAGAGTTACTAACATGTGAAAACAATTAATGGTGATACTGTGTAGGAAACTAGGAGATACCTTTAACCCCCATAAACTGCACTGGTATCCATTAGGTTTCTGGGAGAGGAATGATAAGTCAGCATAGGTGAAATGGCAAAAAGACAGCATGTGCACTAAGTTCTCAAAACATTTTGAGCTCTAAAGAAAGACAGTTAAAGAAGAAAAAGTACTTTTCAGTGCTGAAATTACAAAAAAAAACACCCCAACAACAAACTGAGCAGTATCCCGAGTGCTTAAACAAAAGTTGTAATGAAGTCAAAGTGCTGGAAGAGAAGGGTATAAGAAAGGCAGTGTTCTTTCCACACAATCTTCACTCTGAGATTTTAGATAAACCTCCTAGTTACCCTGTGTTTTTGTTTCCGCTTCTATAAGACAGAGAGAGAGATCAACGAGACATGGATTTTGGAAGGCTTCATCTCTGAGAGTCAACGAAGAGAGTGAATAATAAGACATAATATCAGCAAATGTGCAATATCTCATCAAAAGCAGACTCAACTTTCAGCCAAGCCTCCTCTTCACCTCATAAACTGAAAACAAATAAAATTTGAGTTAATCTTCTCTCATTCAAGACATTGCTGAAAACATAGCCCATTGTGGAAAAGGAAAGAAGGGAGGTTCTGGGTGCTTAGGATACTTTTTTTTGGATGATGTATGAAAGTTTGAGGCTGTGAGCATAACATAGGAAGAAATCCCATTGTCAGGAACACCTTGGCCTCCACATAATATTTACTATATATTACTAAGCCTACTTCCTTGCTGATTTTACATCAGTGCTCAACCTTTTCAATGATAAATTAACCATCTACCTTGAAGTACTGCAAAGTATTCCAGTCAGTTATAAATAACTCCCTCCATCAGATTCTCAGATCATACAACATCATCAGGACCAGTAGTCATGCTAATATTGGATTTGGCTGGTAATCCCTGCCTCAAAGAAAAGACAGAGCTATTTCCATGATACAGCAAAAGACTGATCAAGGAGATCAGGACAGAGAAAGACAGATGAAAGTATAAATAACCGGTGGATTGGTTTGTCCCATTTTTCTGTCACAATTATTAATGATTCCTTAATCCTAACATTATGACAAGGGAGAGAATTTCACTCCATTATAATCTTATGTGCTATATAGCTAACAAACTGTTTGAGAACTGGTAATCCAAAAGCAGGGAGGCAACACTTGGTGGCATAGCTTGCCATTCTGTGTTACCTGTTCTTATTTTGACAGCTGTATTAGACAAATTGCAAGCCTTCTTTTCCCCATATCCCCAGATTTGGATAATTTTCTGTCACAGTTCCAGATGTGTAGGGCTGCGAGATCACATGGTGCTGCAATCCTACAATCGATTTTTTGCAAGGTTTCCCTTGACCTATGATGCATAAAGTGTATTCAGTTTACTTGAAGGAAGGGAAGACAATTTTATTGATAGTGGACTGTATTTAGAGACTTTTAGCCCTGGATCCTCCAAACGGCTGCCTGTTTCTATACAGAATATAAAATCTCAAAAAAGTCTGTCAGAATACAAGTTATCAACTTGTTGGTTACCAAGAAAACAAAGCAAGATCAACATTGCAATTAACAAGTTATATTTATACAGGTTACCAGTATTCTGAGCACAGCAAATGAGAAGCAAGTACAGCTCTACTTTGTTCCATGGATTTCTTCGCTACATGCAGCTGAAGAAGCTAATGACAGTAACTGCAGGCTGATGGCATCACCAGCAATTTCGAAGGTCTTCAAGTAAACAGTAGTCAAAGGTAATAAGAGCCAAATAGTCTGTGTGATAAGGAAGGATTCAAGTTCCACAGATGGAGCATTATACATCAAGTGGTTAAAACACTTACCAAGGAAACGGAGTAGGGCACAAGGACCCAGAGTTGGTTATAAGGATTCAGAGTAGGGTATTTGCTTGTTTTGTGACCTTTACTTGTCATTACCTCTTTGGGGATAAGCATTGCTTTTTACTATCTGTTCACATCAGGTCACACCAAGCACAAAGGTGTGTTCTTTCACATGTGGCCTCTTAACACTAATATAAGGAATAAGAAGCTTCAAGTCTTCTAGTGGGTCCTGCATCTAAATCAGAAATACATCAGCAAAAGTTATAAGAAAAGCCTGCCCTGACATTACTCACAATGTGTGTTTCATGGAGAAACAAATAAAGATGTCAGTTGAGTATCCTTCATCAATGCCAAATTCCCTTTCATTAAATTCATAAATTCCAACATATTGTTTCAAGACAGTGTGAATAGTGAGATGGAGATTTTTAGATACAAATGGAAGTCTAGGAATTATTTTTATCCTCAGAAAATGTAATAATCATCTCTTTCAAAGATGAGGTGAAATGACTGACCATCCATTGAGAGCAGTGTAATTGATCCGTGTAATGAAAGACGTAGTAGGGGGAAGACTTCAACAGTGATGAAAGAAGGGAAAGCCTAAGCAGCAAACATGAAACCAGCAGAAGAAACACAATGTCAGAACATTATGCAGATTACTCTGATGAGGCTTGTAACTCAACCCATAACTTTAAAGGATTGTGTGCACCAATTATTTCAATTTTATACTGCTTTTGAAACGAAACAGCTAAGAACTGATAAAGGTGTAAACTCCATCCACTGCTGGTCGCTGAAGCATTTAATCAATGTTTTACTAGTACTCCCATCTCTACCTGAACTCAGTTTGACTTTTCACAGTAAAATCAATGAAACACTTGTAACCTCTAATACTGACTCTTTTCCTGGAGTGAAATATTTGGAGATATCATTACGGTTGAGATTTCAGTTTTCAAATTATGGTTTATTCTTTAAGGACTAGAAGGTTTTAAGTTTGCACTAGTGGCCAAACACAAGGGCAGAATAAACCACATAACAGAATACTTTATCTGGAACCTGGGCTGTCTATGAGTGTTGTCCCATAATCTTGATTTATAACAATATTATAAAATCTGTCAAAGTCTTTGGAGTTCAATTAGACTCACCTCTGTCTTGCCATATGTGAAGAGCCTTTCAGGTTAATACTGTCCAATGGAAGACAAATATTTCTCCTCACTTCTCTGCATTAAGGGGAGTGTTGGTTTGTTCATTTTTTTAATACTTTGACTAAATGTTTTGGAGCTTTGTACAAGTTATCCCAAACCCCAGAGATAAAAAGCTCCAGAGCCAGCAGTGTGGAATGCACTAATTCAAGGCAATTTGCTTTCAAATAATTATTAACTCTGGAAAAATGCAAATAACAGAAATTGAAAGCTCTTTTTCATCTTCCCACCTCTCTTTCCCTCAGGCTATTGACTGGCTGCATCATTTTCCATGTACCATCTCTTGTACTTGACTAACCTATTACCAAATCTTTTAATCCTTTGGATGTTTAAGCTCCTTCCCAAAGTTATTACAACATGCAAATCCCAGACTGGTTCTCTTGTTACACTACAGCTTGCATTTCAGACCAAACTGTCAGCTGATCTCATGAGTTAATAAAAGGGTAAGAAATGAATAGAATATTTTCATTTATTATGAATTCTTGATTGAGACCTGCCTGACTGAGTTTGGGGTGACTGAAAACTTCTACCACTTTGAAAGTTACCACACTGTTTGCCACATGAAGGCAAAGCCTACAAGACCCTTCAAGGCAAAATTTATAATGTCAGGCTGATTACATTTCATCAAAAAAATCCTTCATCTGGGATGTCCTCTGACCACATAGACTGGAAGACTTGCAGGAGTACCCTTGCTGGCTTCCTGCCCACACAAAACATATTTTTTCCCAGAAGAAAGGTGTGAAGACAGAGGGCCTGGACCTAGGAGCTGGGAAGTATTCCTGCATCCCGCAGTTTAGATGTAAGCTATCTAAGCCAGGCTGATATGTAACAACAACCCCAGCAGTGAGTCACCAGCTAGTTTTGAAACAAAACTCTGACCAAGATTTTATGGTTTGGAATAAGAAATAAAAGTCAATTGTTACTCCTGTTTATCACATTTACATTAGAGTGTATATGATACCTATACAGGGACATTGAGGTCATCAATGAGATTCAAAGTCTAGCATGAAAGCCATAAAGCCTCACCACTTGAACTGAAGGAGCAACTCTATTACATGCACTGATAGTAGGCTTTTATAATTCGCTAGGCCAGCCTTTGGAAGGAAGCAAAATCACATGCACTGAATCAGAGAAACAAACAAGCAAGCTCTGCTGAGGCATTCGCACTAGGCACTGCAGACTCACAGGTCTTGCTCTGAAGGTTCAGATTTAATGCAGAATTAACCATGCCCACTCTAAGGGACAGAACTTGGATCTTCATGGTTCCTTTGACGTTTAGGTCCTTTAGGAAATGTTTGCTCTCCGTGGTCAGACAAGCACCCCACGGGAACTGTACATTCTACCTTTCACAAGGTGGAATATATGAGGTTTTCAGAACTTACATGAAGAACAGCAGTAGGTGCTCTGCTCCTACAGCATCCCTCAGCACTTTTCTCATCCCAGGACTAAATCTGCTGTTAATCAGAAGTCACTTTTTTGGCAAAAGTAATAGACTGTGCCCACTGAACCCCTTTGCCAGAATGTAGAGATCCCGTGGAACAAGTGGAACCAATGTGCAGCAATGTCAATGCAGCCATGATAAATAGGTAATTCTTGATCAACACAGATGGGCCTCTGAAGATTTCTCTCCACAAAACTTCTGTGTTGGCCACTCCATCAATTAACCAGAAAGAGTTAATGTAGTGTCCTCTCTGAAGAAGCAAGAGAATGCAAAACAGCTGTTACCTTATTTCTCAAGATGCACAACTGCACAACTGAATGTTCTTGAAAGAACACACTTTAATCTCTTGATGGGCCTTACAATCTTATTACAGACTGAGTTATAATACCCTGGGCTATAAATTCTATGTCCTCCACTGGCAGAAACCACTGCTTCATCAATCACACCCTTGTTTTTATTCCAATTGCACATATTTTGTATCTGTAAAGTGAATACAAGGCAGAGATCAGACACTAATTCTGCAAGTTAAGAGACTTGAATTTCATTCTCAGCTCTGCCACTAGTTTACCTCATGCAAGTTATGCTTGTTCCTTAGCCACTCTTGTCACTACTCCCATAAAGGTCAGCTTCTGTGTCACAAAGCTGACAGCAAGCCTGTCCAGCACTCTAAGCCCACACAGACAGACTGTGAATAACTGAAAAAATGACACTCTGAGTTCATTAACCATTGGTCAGAGCTATTTAGCTCCCACCTTCTGTATCTATGACCAAGGACAGATTTAAACTGACACAAGCAGTTCTTCTATTTTCTAGTATCATTTAACTTATGACACATTAACATGTGCTTTACATGTATGGCCCTTCCTTAGCCTGAATAATTCCATCAGCTTAATCACACAAGGAAGGGGAAGATGTCCACATGCAATCTGCTGCTTGCTTTTTAACAGTCACACATACGTGATATTTTAGGAAGTCAACTGATTTGACATCCTTATTCTGGAAAAGATCTGTCTGTGTTTATTTATCACTGCCATAAGTAATGTGCTGCTTTTCAGTCCAAATCCTATTCACACAACCATGAAAAACAGAAATACACGTAAAGAAAGACTAGAAGCTCACGTTTTTGAGTTATCTGAAGGTCTTACTACAAACTGACAAAATGCCAGGAAACTGACAACTAAGAGTTGACACTGCATGTGTCATGTTCTGTCAGGTTTTATTTTGTGTGTGCACGTGTGTGTGTATGGCAGTGTGACTTTTCCTTTCTGGGCTTCTTTAGTGTTAATTTTAAAAAGGGACTCATATGCTGGAACAACTTGAGAGACAAGAACATGAACACAAACAGACAGTGTCCTTATAAACAATAAAGGCAACACCAGCAGGCACTATCCGTTGTAATTGTCTTGACATGGTGCTGTGCATCTGTCTCCCAGGGCTACTTAATATGACCTTTTTAACCACAGTGCCAAAGGCTTTCTCTTACACTTCCCTGCTCCATTGGTACGATGCCATTCTGCCTCCGTATTCCACTCCCCACCCCACCTCACTCTGAGTAACATGGCTATTTCAGAACAGACTGGTCACAGACCACAGGAGACAACAGAAGATTATTTTATGAGACAGAGACAGCACAGAACAATCTTCATTACTTCCTGCAAAGATCCCCGTGCAAAGGCCTCAGAAAGTTCAAAAAATACTCATTAATTCAACATCAGAGATCTAATAATAAAGGGATTATTTTGTACAGGTCCATAGCACTGCCGTACCAGTGTAATTCCTCCTCCAACGGGAGGCTACTCTCCACAGGGAAGGTGGAGTTCCCACTGGCAGGGTGGAAGCTGTGACAGCATGGGACAAGCCTGGCATTGCCTCCTTTGGCAAGAGGACTCCCTTTCCAAGGAGTGTGGATGACTTACAATCTTACAGCTTCCAGATCAAAGTCCCAGTGGCCAAGGGCTTACACACACCATTAATGGTAAAACAGCCAGCAAATAATGAAGAAATTAGTTTAAGAATACTCTGACTGCCAAGGGTGATACAGCAATGACCTTCTTTTTTGTGTCTTGTTAGGCACTTAACATCAGGCTGCCTGGATTATCTGTGGATAGCAAGATTTAACTAAAGCACAGATTTAAGAGAGAATAAAGCAGAAGAGGTTGACAGACTTGAAGTGATTAAATGTCTCCACTTATTCTTTCTTTTTCTTCTTCCAGTCTGCTGATCTTTTTCTGATATTCTCAGGTTTAGGATTGAAAACAAAGTGGGACTTAACTGTTTCACAAGTGCTGTACAGCAAACAGCTGGCAAGGATTGATCTGTAAATTCAGCTTACCCTTTCCTTCTCCCTTTTCCTCCAAACACATTGATTCTTAATGTCATTGTGTTTCATTACAAAGTAATTTAATTTGTTTTCTGTGGCCATCTCTAGGATTCTTTCAGCCTTGCTTCTTTTTCACTTATCTGTCTTCACATGAATAGCATGCATTTGAAACATTGTTATCCAAATAATTTAGTTTAAATGGTATTTTCTGCCCATGTTTTAACCTGTAGATCCTTTTTTATCATATTTGAACCCTGACTGGCATTTATAATATTTTCCAATACACTTTCACATATTAATTAAGACGTGAGGGATTTCTTTTCACTTTTTCTAGGCAGCACAGAAATGGCTCTGGAATTAGATATGATGAATGGCACACAGCAGTACAACCTCAGGAAGCTAAAGGTGCCAGTAGCAAAGATCTTATTTTCAGTTAATACTCCTTCTACATCTGTAAATATCTGCATCTTCTTTCATTTTTCCAAAGAAAGAACAATGTCCCCTATACAAAGGACACTGTGATACTTCAAATGCGCTTAGGTTCATTCATGTTGGCATTCTTTACAAAGTGTTTAAAATCTTTTCATCATCATCCTCACAGCTTTCCTGAAGTCTGGCCCAAGGTACCTGGAAATGATGGCAGTTTTGGGTCCTAATTCCCAGAGACTATTTAAAGGTGTGGCAATTGTCTTACAACCCCTCTGACAGACCTATTCATCCATCGTGCTATGGGAAGCAAGAAAAGTGCCTAAAGTCCTGTCAGAGGACCTATTAACTCTAGCTCTGGCTCTCATGATGTTATAGTGGAACGAGCAACATCCAGTGTAAGGTATGCAAGTAATCTGTATGCAGGGGGTATAGTCAATTTAGCAGCTACTTGATGAATATGGAGCTTGGGTGTAAAGAAGGCATAAATGACCACCACATATAAACATCTTCAAAATACAAACTAGCTTTTCAGCATGGGTTTCCCCTGTTATCAAAAAAAAAAAAATACAAACAAGAAAAATGCAAAACAGACTTGCAGAATAAAACCTGTTCTTGGTTAGAAAGAAAGTGATAAAAATATCTTTATGTGTATTTTTCAGGATTGCAAAAGGTAGTTGAAAAACAATTTAATAGAACTTTCTAATAATGCAAAGACTGAAGTAGCTGAGTGATTTCAGTAATGTATTTTCAACTCATTTTTCCTTTTTCTCTGTGCATTATTCTTGAGAAAATCACTATTTTCTTAAGTACGTTTTTAATTTAAAATTACTGCTCCATTATACTCCTTGCATGTATCTCATACTATGCTTTTGTTCTTGTATTTGATGAATACCAGACTTGGAATCGTATTTTATCTTCCTAAACAGTTCATTAATGTTTATTTAATTAGTAGGGTCTTCAGAAATATTCCCTTCTCAGCTACCTATTTTTTAAAAGGAAAGCAAAGCCAAATGGACTATCTGATCAAATTAACTTAAAATATTACTTTATTTTCCTGGAATTAACTTTTTTTTTCAGGGTTTTCGAAAATATTTTATTGCACTAAAAGGAGTAAGCAGTGCATTTTTTAATACTTTATGGGTGAAAAATTGATGTTAAATGATTTCACTGAAATTGGTGTTATTCAGTGATATCGAATGTTTGCTAGTCTAGCATAGTGTGTAGTGTAGTGCACCCTGTACTTGAAGATGGTTTCAAGTGATACCTATATAATTTTGTGAAGATCCCTGAAATCATCTCCTGTAGGTTACAAAAGCAGTCAGGGTGAGCTATTGTTTCCTTATCTGTTATCTTTAATCCAGGAACAGAAATCTGATTGCAACAGAGTGGCTTATTTCTTTCAGTTCAATCCTTTTAGCATCTTACTTGCTAACTACGTCTTGCTATTTCATCATGGTCAGTGGCATTTGTTCACTACATAAAGCTGGTCTGAGTGGTACTTTAGATCAAGTGGCGTCTCTGTGCTGTGACAGAGATGTGGCTAAGAATTCTCATATGTGAAAATCTTTCAGATTTCTGAGTGTGTCCTTGTTCATACCCGAAACAAAAGAAACCTTTCATAAGTCATTGGTTGTTGTTTGTTTTCTTTTTAAAAACAAGGAAGTTGTATCAAAGTTTCTAGTTCCAAACAGAAAGCTTCAGGTCTGATTCAAGAACAGTTGTCAAAATGTCCAGAGATGGGTCACCTAGTAGCTAACACGCCCTGCTGGGGATGAGATCAGTTCCAGACCTTCTTCTTCCCGAATCAAAGCAGCATTAAATCCAGCTAACATTTGAAACTGGGTCCCTGTATCTCATGGTTATGTATCTCATGGTTATGTATCTCATAAATATTTTTAACTGCCAGATGCAGAGCACGCAATTCAGTTTTTAATGAGAATAATTTTACTGAAGTTTATTCAGGAGAAAGCAAAATACAAGGCCAACCAGACACTGTACTCAAGCAGAGCACCTGGGAACTATAGTGTTGCATGGCATCCGTTCCCTGAGTAAGGAAAGATATACGGCATCTTCTACAAGATGCTGGAGAAGTCACACATTTGGAAGCTCTGTAAAACACAGCCAAAATTTACTTGTCTTTCAGAGTGATGGATCTGGATCAGACAGGATGAGAATTCACTATTTTCAGAGGTCTTGTGTGAAGATATTAACATGTGTCTTTTTCTTGCTTGCTCTCTTTTTATCTCCTAAAAAAGGGCAAAAAATCTTTGATGTTTGGCTTCAAAATGGAAATAAAACTTCAGAAATACCGAAGAAAGGGATGAGAATTTAGACTGTAGGTCACTTTATGGATCTTCTTTTAGTGAAAACAAAAGAAGAAAGCTCAAAAAGGAACATGTTTACCCTCTTGGCACTAGTGTAATGCGTGTTTTGGGGCTAGCAAAGAACACTGTCTTCTTCCAGAGATCACTTTTGAGTCCTGGCATAAATCACCCAATTTACCTAGGGCTGAGTTAATGACTGGGGTTTTTTTTGCCTTAAGTGGACAGCAATGTGAATGTGTCGACCTTCATTTGGAAAGCAAAATTCCACATTCTCCCTGACTGCTTTAATATTTCTTCCTCTGCTGGCCCTCATTCAGCTTTCAGCAATATCTTCTCTTTTCATTCCGGATTGGAAGAGCTGCTCTCTATCTGAAGAGGACTGTTAAAAGCATGAACTTCTTTGCACAGCTGTGTGGTCAGAGGTGTAAGATGGTTCGTAAATCCCCAAAACAGACTCATGTAGGCTATTCCTTTAGTACAAAGTCCTGTAAAAAATAACATGTGGCAGAACAGCCACAGGGAGGAACAAATAGTACCCAGAGGATCTGCAGCATAACATGTTCAAGTAAAAAAGGTCATGCCAATTCAAGCAAGATGTGTAAACCTCTCTTACAAAGTAACAAGCTGGGCTGTTGAGTCCCCTGGGATTTCATGATGATTTAACTGGCATTGGTCAGACATGTTTCAAAAAGATCAACTTTTGTCAGAAAAATGCCTGTCCATTGAAAGTGAAATATTTTGCAGAAATGTGCCAATTTGAGCAAGTCTGCTAGCAAAACTCATCAGGTCTCCACCTCTTCTCTTGTTCACTTATCCACTCAGCTTCTCAGATGCTCCCTGAAGGACTGCTGCACAGCTCAGATCTTCAGGGCTTTTAAACTTCTGAGATATCTGCTTTGCAGAATTGCTGCCCACCTTTTGTGCTCAGTAAACCAGTCTTCATCAGCAGTGAGAAGAATTTATTGGACAGGGTTTTCAGTCTGTAAAACACAGCCAAATGCCACAAACACAGCAATGCCACAGTGTTCAGAGGCCAAGTCTGGGATGGGCTTCTGGTGCCCCTGCAAGCCACCATCCAGAATGAAGTGCAAGGAATCCAGTGTTTCCATTGCTCAGCCTGGTTACTGGCCTAGGGCTAGTGGCCGTCACATGGCCCTGGCTACGTGACCACAGCAGCCTAGGGAGCTGATTACTCTGAAAGTACAGCAGTCATCTGTCCCTGTAACTCCTGGAAAACTATGTAAAGGCAATGGAGGAAAAACAAAGATAGCTCTAATGATAGAAACCTCATGACAAAGTCTCAGGTGATTTTTCAGAAATATTAACAGAGGATTATTTTGCCCCCTTTACTAATACTTGGTCTAAAAATGCACTCCTTGAGTTGTGTGGGATCCCCCCTTGTTAACTTTTAATCTCTTCCTTCCTTTCTGCAAAGAAGAGCATCTTTCCTCCTTCTGGTCTGTAAAAAATCGAGATTCCCACAGAATTAGACAATTTGGGAACAGTCTGGTCACCACATAATACCAGGACCACCTCAGAAGGATAGTCTTTAGTTGTTATTAACTAGGCAAAATGTTCTGCCTCTGCTCAGTCTGCTTCCTGCCATCCACACCAAAAAAGTGTATAACATTACTGAATGGAAAGCTGGTTTGCATTCTCAGTGCTAGCACCAGAGACAGAACAAACTGTACAGACTTCAAGGGCTTTATCCTTTGGCCCAGATTCAAGGAAAGCCCTGGTGTGGAGGACGCTGAAGGAGAAGGGAAAAGTGGTAGCTTTTACTTATGAAATCTATTCACCACTTGAACAAGCCTTGTGCAGTAAATGTTGAAAGCGGACAGGAAACATCTACAACCCTGCCACAGATCACTAACCTTTCTTAAAACTGCATGCATGTTTACAGTAGCTCCTGCATCATATATTTTGCAAAGTTTATGTTTCCAATGGGAAAGCAAGACAAAGAGCAATCAAGTGTTCACAGGAAGCCACTTAGTAAGATTTGGAAAGTGTCTGGACTAGACCAAACACCTGGAGAGTTTCTGGTTTCATTTCTGACTATATTGCATTACTTTACTTTTTTTTATGAATGATAAGCCTTGAGGAAAAGGCATACTGATACTATCACAATGCATATATATCACTGCTGAATTGTTTTTCTTCCCCCACCAATAATCAGTCCCCAA
Source organism: Nyctibius grandis (assembly GCF_013368605.1). Taxonomy (NCBI): domain Eukaryota; kingdom Metazoa; phylum Chordata; class Aves; order Nyctibiiformes; family Nyctibiidae; genus Nyctibius; species Nyctibius grandis. The sequence continues at coordinate 33,301,292 of NC_090658.1, forward strand.
AGTCTCTGAATCATTGACTATGTCTTTGAATTTCAGATTTAGATTTCAGGACGTGGAATAGAGTGTGAGCCATTTATGAGTACTGAGGAAATGCAGTGCAGGTATTGATTATCTATTAAGGTTCTGCAACATTCTGCTGGATTCAAATCAAGGGGAGAGAAATGGGTTTGGCTGAAATACGATTTCTGACTATTCCCTTTTATCTTTTTCCTAGCTAGCAAAGACTCGGTCCCCAAATTATTTTGCATTAGCTACTTCACTCACAGTCTTTAATTGTGCTCAACTTCAGCACAGCCTTGATATTTTCAGGTTTAATTTGCAAAGATACAGAGGGAAACTCTGCCAGGAAGAACTGCATTAGGCTAAAGATGAGTAGAAAACCCAGATGAAAAGAATCTGTCAAAAAATGCTTAAAATGTCAATGACGTTTTTGTCAACATTGTGAATTGCTGTCTCCAGAAAACGATTATTTCTTTTCAGAAGATATGATTTTTTTTGACTAGATAAACTTCTGACATTTGGAGTAGCTTTATTTAAGTATACTGTCCACACAGTATTTGAATAGAGGTTCTTTCTATCCCTGGAACCTCTTCAGACCTAGAGTGTGGCTGTGAATACCAGAGCTTGAACCTCTCTCTGCTCACCTGAAAAACTGACATCATTCTCACCATCCTTATACACCATTTCGTAACTGATAGGCAACATCTCAGTTTAATTTCAAAGCACATTATTATTACTTGAGACAGGGAGCCTTTCCAGTTTTGTCACTTACGAGAGATGCCAAAGGATATTACAACAGTTATTATTCATTGATAACTATCATTCAAATGTTCAACAAGAGCCAAGCCCATTATGGCAATGTGTGGGAACACAGTCTCTGCCTAGGTGTACAGTCCATATAAGAAAGGAAAACTGAACCAGAAGCTTCAGCGAATTCCCTATGTAAAAACATCTGTGAAATAAAGCAAGTCGCTCCTTCTGACAGAATACAAATATTTCTCCAGTGTTTTTGAGGGATTTTTAAGCAAAGTTTATATTGCCACAGAGCAGTAAACATGATGGTGATACACATATTACACATACAGTCTTAATGCTAGCAGTTTCATGATTTATTAATTTCTCATATGGCTGTACAGCAGAACACCATATAATTTCTTCTTCTACCTTGACACTAAAGGTGAAGGTGCCTTAATGGAATTGACTTGTTCAGTCAGGTGGCAAAATGTTAATTAGTCTTTATAGAAGATTAATCCATTGAATTCTAAATGAGTGAATTTATTCCAGGATGCTGAAAAAACTCACTGTGATATGCTTTGAATTAGCAAGCCATGTCTTTGGAAAACTCCACAAAGTAATATTATGATTTCCAGGGCATACTCTTCCACGTGTCTCCCTGTAGTTAAAAGGTTAAAACACAAGAAGGCATTACAGGGAGAAAAGGATGAGATGCTACTGTTTTGGTGCAATTTGAGCAGAATCTATATTCATATAGCTAATTATCATCAAAATCTAATCCAACAGTTTTCGTGAACTCCCAGTCCCTGTCATGGTGGTGTTTCTGATGACCACACCTTAAAAGAAGTTAAAAACAATCTGACTTAGAGAAAGGGGTTACAAAGATGAAACAAATATAGAAAAAGAAAAAAAGAAGTTGATAGCAATTAACTCAGATATTTGTAATTACAGAAAATCGATAGGGGGAGGAAAAGTATATCAAGGCAACAATCCGTAGCCTGAGAAATTTAGCAGGTAAGAAAGAGCTTTTAACAACAAAAGGAACACGAACATGGTCCTGGCTTATTTCTACCCAGAAAAAATAAAACCATTGATAAAACGGTGCAAGTGACATACGCATTCAGTAAATATTTCTGTTCTCTGCTTGGAAAAAACAGGTAATGTATTCTCAGTCTTTCATTACCTTCCTTTCTGCCAGTAATGCAAGAGGATGTAAAGAGAGCTACTACTACTAAATATATTTAAATCAGCAGACCTATATAATTAATATGCACAGGTTTTGAAAACTAATAAGTTCTCTTTGACATAAAAGTTGATTTTCTATGAATCTTGAAAAACTAGCAGATTTCCAGATGATATTTAAACAAAATGACCTGAGTCATTGTCAGTCTGACACTGATCACAAACACTGACTGATACAGTCTAGATTAAAACAGAATTAAAGGAGAGAAATATAATTAACTGAAATAAACGTGGGTTTATAAAAAGCAGATCCTGTCAAAATAACATCAGAAATTACTTTGAAAAAAAAAATCTCAAAATTACAGTAGATAAGATGTATTTCAATTGATTTCAAAAGGTATGGTATGACATGGAAGTTTTAAAATCAAATTACTGCTATATAAAATCAAGAAGGGATATACTACAGGAGTTAAGAATTGGTTAATTGGCAAGCTTCAAAAGGTACTTGTGAATTACTTTTTTGTAAAAGACCAGCAATCAGTGCTATCCAGTCATGACTCATTCTTTTTCCTAAGTTGTCTGACTGATTTAGTTGCAGACTCTAAAAGTTTTATGATTATGGAGATGGGAGTAATCTGAGAGAAGAACCAACAAGGTGGGGGACGTGAAGCTCAAGGGCAGCATTGGCTGCAGCGACCATGAAATGGTGGAGTTCAAGATCCATAGGGCAGCAAGGAGGGCGCGCAGCCAGCTCACCACCCTGGGTTTCAGGAGGGCAGACTTTGACCTCTTCAGGGACCTGCTTGGGAAAGTCCCTTGGGATAAAGCCCTGGAGGGAAGAGGGGCCGAAGAAAGCTGGTTAGTATTCAAGGACCACCTCCTCCAGGCTCAGGAGCAATGCATCCCGACAAAGAGGAAGGCAGGCAAAAACGCCAGGAGGCCTGCATGCATGAACAAGGAGCTCCTGGATAAATTCAGGCACAAGAAGGAAGCCTACAGAGGGTGGAAGCAAGGGCAGGTAGCCTGTGAAGAATACAGGGAAATTGTCCAAGAAGCCAGGGACTAGGTTAGGAAAGCTAAAGCCCTGATAGAATTAAATCTGTCCAGGGATGTCAAGGACAAGAAATGCTTCTATAGGTATGTCAGTGATAAAAGGAAGACTAGGGAAAATGTGGGCCGAAAGGAAAAGGGGGACCTGGTTACCTGAGATATGGAGAAGGCTGTGGTACTCAATGACTTTTTTGCCTCAGTCTTCACTGGCAAGTGCTCTAGCCTCACCACCCAAGTCAAAGAACGCAGAGGCAGGGACTGGAAGGATGAAGAACCTCCGACTGTAGGAGAAGATCACGTTCGAGACCATCTAAGGAACCTGAAGGTGCACAAGTCCATGGGACCTGATGAGGTGCATCCACAGGTCCTGAGGGAACTGGCAGATGGAGTTGCTAAGCCACTATACATCATTTTTGAGAAGTCATGGCAGTCTGGTGAAGTTCCCAATGACTGGAAAAGGGGAAACATAACCCCCATCTTCAAGAAGGGGAAAAAGGAAGACCAGGGGAACTACAGGCCAGTCAGTCTCACCTTTGTTCTTGGCAAGATCATGGAGCAGATCCTCTTGGAAACTATACTGAGGCACAGGGAAATCAAGGAGGTGATTGGTGACAGCCAACATGGCTTCACCAAGGGCAAATCATGTCTGACAAATTTGGTGGCCTTCTACGACGGGATTACAGCACAGGTGGATAGGGGAAGAGCAATTGATGTCATCTACCTGGACTTGTGCAAAGCATTTGACACCGTCCTGCACGACATCCTTGTCTCTAAATTGGAGAGACATGGACTTGATGGATGGACCACTCAGTGGATAAAGAATTGGCTGGATGGTCACACTCAAAGAGCTACGGTCAACGGCTCAATGTCCAAGTGGACACCAGTGACGAGTGGCGTTCCTCAGAAGTCCGTATTGGGACCAGTCCTGTTTAACATCTTTGTTGGCGACATGGACAGTGGGATTGAGTGCGCCCTCAGCAAGTTTGCCGATGACACTAAGCTCTGTGGTATAGTCAACACGCTGGAGGGAAGGGATGCCATCCAGAGGGACCTTGACAGGCTTGAGTGTTGGGCCTGTGCAAACCGCATGAAGTTCAACAAGGCCAAGTGCAAGGTCCTGCATGTGGGTCGTGGCAATCCCAAGCACAAATACAGGCTGGGTGGAGAATGGACTGAGAGCAGCCCTGAGGAGAAGGACTTGCAGGTGGTGGTTGACGAGAAGCTCAATATGAGCTGGCAGTGTGTGCTTGCAGCCCAGAAGGCCAACCGTATCCTGGGCTGCATCAAAAGAAGTGTGGCCAGCAGGTCAAGGGAAGTGATTCTGCCCCTTTACTCCGCTCTCGTGAGACCCCATCTGGAGTACTGCATCCAGCTCTGGAGCCCCAACATAAGAAGGACATGGAGCTGTTGGAGTGAGTCCAGAGGAGGGCCATGAAGATTATCAGAGGGCTGGAGCACCTCTCCTATGAAGACAGGCTGAGAGAGTTGGGGCTGTTCAGCCTGGAGAAGAGAATGCTCTGGGGAGACCTTCTAGCGCCTTCCAGTATCTGAAGGGGGTCTACAGAAAAGCAGGAGAGGGACTTTTTAAAAGGGCAGGTAGTGACAAGACGAGGGGGAATGGTTTTAAACTGAAAGAGGGTAGATTTAGATTAGATATTAGGAAGAAATTCTTTACTGTGAGGGTGGTGAGACACTGGAACAGGTTGCCCAGAGGAGTTGTGGCTACCACCTCCCTGGCAGTGTTTAAGGCCAGGCTGGATGAGGCTTTGAGCAACCTGGTCTAGTGGAAAGGTGTCCCTGCCTGTGGCGGGGGGGTTGGAACTAGATGACCTTTAAGGTCCCTTCCAACCCAAACCATTCTATGATTCTATGATTCTACGACTTACATGTACCCTATTCCTTATAAGCTTTCCCTAAATATTTTTTACTGTCCACTGTGGAGATCACAGAATCACAGAATCAATCAATCAGGTTGGAAGAGACCTCTGGGGACATCGAGTCCAACCATTGCCCTAACACCACCATGTCAACTAGACCATGGCACTAAGTGCCATGCCCAGTCTTTTCTTAAACACATCCAGAAATAGTGACTCCACCACTTCCCTGGGCAGCCCGTTCCAATGTCTAATGACCCTTTCTGAGAAGAAATGCTTCCTAATGTCTAATCTGAACCTCCCCAGGCGAAGCTTGAGGCTATGTCCTCTTGTCCTATCACTAGTTGCCTGGGAGATGAGGCATTGGACTAGATGGCCTGTCCCTAACAGCTGCCCTAATGTAGTAATTTATTTTTTTTAACTGGTGCCACAGAAGTAAACACAAAATTATTAATGTTCAGGTTTTCAGATAACACAAATGTCAGAGAAGCGAAACAAAAGTGAATAAAATGGCTAATTAAACCATTGTACATATAAACAGGTCAAGCAGTAGTAGAGCAACTGCATTGCCTGTATCTATGCTAAGCAGCCTTACAGCATTGCCTGCAACACCATATTCAGCTCTGAGGTCTGTAAGGATGTAGGATACGGAAGACTTGGAGAAAGTTCAGAGAGTAACCCTGAGAATGGTTACAGAAATGAAAACATGCCTCTCTAAAAGAGATTCCAAGAGCTCATCAAAAAGAAAGTTCATTGCATAGCAGTCTGTAAGTAACTTCTTACATCACAAAAAGGGACTACAGGGAAAGAGGGACTACATAATTTAAAAGTGAATTTTAAACTGTAGGCTGTCTAAATACAGGTTAAATTTTATTGGGGCTGTGATAGAATTCCCACCTCTGGCATTTTTTGAATTAATATCATAGCAATTATGCTTGTTTTCTTAAACTTTGTGTCATGATTCCCTAAGACATTATAGAAAAATGAGAGAGAAGTTTAAGAAAGAAATGTTAGAAAAGGCTTATGAAGTATTTAAGCTTAAGAAATTCTGTTTCTGTAAGGGGTTGCATGAAGACTGATGATCAGAAAGGGAGTTAAACTTTCAAAACATTTGGGAAATAAGCAATTAACTCCAGAAATCCTTAAGGCCTATTACAGGCAGAAGATCAGGTGAGACAATCATAATGTCCTTTCAGTTCTTGTAATTTATTTATCTATTAATTAGAGCTATGTAAGTGGGGATTTGAATGCTCCAAGGCACCAGGCTGGAAGCTTAATTTACCTGGTCTGCATGGACTTATTGTATCAGACGTACAAGAAATTGAACTTAGAGGTTTAAATATATGTCAGTGACCCAGCAGTCAGATCAACAAAGGGCATGGAAGTAATAAGACAGCTATGATACAGACATTTTTGCAGGTATGAGTCAGGATTTATGCCAGCTGAGGATCTGCCACTCAGTTTCAAGCCTGCATGGTCCAATACCTTCTGCTATCATAAATATGGTAGAGGTTGTAACATAACTAAGAAGGGCTTCTGCAAATTAAAGTGCTCTCTAATGTTTATCGAAGTCTTTTGGACTGCATTCTAGACCCTGTGTGGCTGTAGAAAGTAGTGATGTTCTGTGAAATCAGTATGTTCATTATAACATCATCAGTTTAGCACCAATGGCTCAAATATGTATGGTGGCACTGGGAATACATATTTAGTCTAATCATTCAGGAAGAAGGAAAGAAACAATGGATAGGGTTTTTTTCTGGAGGATGAAGAACACAGAGAGCAAGTATTAATTTTAAAAATTCAATATTTGTTTTACTATGTCTTAAATAACTAGTTAGCATTTATATTACTATTTACTACCATCTAACTTTCAGGGGCTACTCAGTCCTCTGTTCTTCATGTTATAGCAAGCAATGGCTCCCACTGCTCCTTTAAACTAAGATTAGTTTAGTAAAGCAAGCAAGGGAGAGAAAATGCTCAGTCTCCCATTATCTTGGCCATCTGTGTGTTTTCCTCATGGCATCTCTCCAAATGTTTTAAAAAAATGTCAGTTAAAGTGTAAATGGCTAATGAAAACACACAGTAGACCCTGCTCCCATATATCTTCTCCTTGACCTTCTCTTTTTCTCCTTCTCCAAAAAATGAAATACAGAATAATTTACCTGATGAAATGCTATGTGACTATTCAACACTGTGAAATCCACTCATGACTAAAAGCAACCAAAAATAAAAACCTAATGTCTGCTTTTCCTACCAAAAAACGTTTGTCTTGCTTCCAGATTGACACAAACCTACAGGTAATCCCTCCCATTCCATGGTGGTGAGGTTAGCAAGGACGACCAGGTGGAGAGTGCCTGGAGGGCAGCAGCCTGGCCGGGCTTGTAAGGATTCTCACATTGGAGCATGAATCCAGTCTACAAGGAAGATGGCTTTCAATACTTCCAATATTCTCTATTTCTGGAAAAAGAGGAGTAAAGGAGACTTTAGACTTGCCCCTCTTTAGCTTTTCCCATTAGACCCCACCTCTGCCCTGGGTTCTTTACACAACCTGGAAGAATAGGATGAGCCCCCACTCCTCTCCAGCAGATCCCTACAGACTTCTGTTTGTCCTTATGGTGCAGAGGCAAGCTGCAAGCCACTTCCTTTCCTTCTGGAAGCAAAGCAACTGGTTGTAACACTCCTAGCTTAGATCCATCTGTTTAATAGTAAAGTAAGGCCATATCTCCCCCAGCTGCAGCACCTCGTACTGAACACAGACCTAACATTAAACATTCACTTGTATGTACTGCTACTGTAAAGGCACATGGTACTTCACAGGTAGAGAAAAGCCCTCTGAAAGGATGTGGCCAGATGCAAGACAAACTGTAGTGCAAGTCACTTCTCATACTAGAGGGGCTTTTAACACTCACTAGCCATCAGTATCTGCACTAATAAAATTATAAACTGATGCAGAGTGATCCACCCTGGATGTGAACAGACCCAGCTATGCCCGCTGGAGGTGTGTGCTACACCTCTGGCTAGCATGCTATCCACTTCAAAAGAGATGGTTTCAAATTACACTATTTTTCCCTGTATCATCCTCAGTATGTTTATGCACCTCCTTTTGAAGTCTATGGAGAGTTTTGCCCCTAGCTGATGGAGGTCAGGTTATGGGCTTTGCGTGGATGATCCTTGGGAGCAAAAACCTCATCTTCCTGTCTGCCTATAAAAGATCATGCACATGGGGTTATCCACAGAAATGAGATCAGAATTTAGTTAAATTGTTTTTCAATAGTATCATAGACTCTGATGTTTTGTAAATGTAAGGCTTTGCACTTTTAGGCTTATTTTTAGAAACAAAGAACAGTAAACACAGTATGTTTTTAGTATGGGTGTCCTTTTATACATACTTTATCATCGCAAGCTTCTCACTGAGCTGTTACTTCTTCTTTACCTCTTTTTATCTGAGTGAGGCTTCCATCCACCACTGCCCCTCGCACAAAAAATGAATTTGCCATCGCACTTGGCAAAATCATGGTTAGTTTTATTGTGGTCTTTCTGCAAAGATTTATCATTCTATAGACAACATTTGTCCTGCAGCTGTCATAAAATCAGATGAAAACAAAAAAAAAAAAAAGAAACCCTCCAAACATATAGGATAGATCAAGAAGGATTTAACCACATCAGAAATGACTAGTTTGTTGAAGGTAAACAGCATGCTGGAATGTGTAGAATTTAGCACATTTCTCATTTTTAGCCTCATTTTTTATGTTTTGAAATCACTGACACATCTTAATTTGGTATTATAAATATTTTTGGAGAACAGCAACATGAAATTTTGTTTTGAGGCTAACATTACTCTATTAAAAAAAAAAAAACAAAGAGAAAAAATACAAAATGCTTCCTGACCAGATGTACATTTTTCAAGCTTTCCAAATTGAAATAGAGAAGCACACAGTCCAGATTCTCCTCAGATAATCCTACGACTCTTCTTCCCTCTTGCATGTGGATTTATTATCATGTGGCATTGACTTTTATGGGATGGTAATGTTATTGCTTTGATTTAGATTCTTTCCAAATACCACAGCCTATTAAAAGCATCAGTTCATCAAAGTCCACAGTATTAATTTACCAGGAATATCCCCACAGGATTTTTAAAAATAATTTTGCATTATGAAATCATGCTTCAAACTGAACTAACAGAAATCTAATTATAAATGGGATCACAGTGCTAATTAAACCACCCACTCCAGCATTAAGGCCCACTTGGGGGTATTCACATTGGTAAATCGCCAATTTAAGCTAAATTGCAGGATATAATATCCAAGTATTGGATAGCCTTACCTTTCTGCACTTCTCTCTCCTTTAGCCTGCTCCATAATAAAAAAGTGTAGAAGGCAAGAAATTCAACGATTTTTCAACCCTTGAAATATTTTGCTGTGAATAACAATAGCTACTGTAGTAGCAAGGGTCAATCTAAAACATGAGATTTCCCAAGCCTGACTCTTCACATGGTTAAAAGTAACCTGACATGCTCTCTAACACACCTGGCCTGGACCAGATGCTGCCCCAGCTCATGTCGTTTGCTCAAGCCATGTCAAAGGAATGAGGAGTGCAGCTGTGTGCTAATCCATGCTCAAAGCTTTGCCATTTCCCAGCAGAGAGTCTCATTTCAGGAGGAAGAGGTCATCAACGCACAGTGGCCCCGGCCACAGCACTGATGTGGCCCATCTAGCCTCTCTGCCTTGAGTCATGACAGAGGGCAGGTTCTCCAGCAGAACAGCCGTAAAAAACCTCTGGTCAATCCTGTCTGATCTACAGGCCCTGACAGTACAAAAGCCAAGTGCCATCTGGGCCAGGTAGCCTTGATCTTGTTTTCTGTCATTTAGACTGAAGGTCACCTACATGACAAGCAGCCTGTGTATGATAAAATTACCTGCTCTGCTCTGATACTTTGTTCGGAAAGAGAGAGAGAAAGAGAGACATTAAAATGAATACTCAAAGCATTCATTTTAATGAGAAGGGAGATTATTTGATTCCCAGTAAGCCAGCACTCTGCTGAGAGACACCAAGAAAGTGACATGACTTACTCAAGGATTTGATTTCAGAGTAAGGGTAGTGGCTCATATCTTTGCTCTGAAAGGTAACTAGGTGATACACGCCTTACCACTCTGATTAGACAGAGAGAAGGATGGATGGAGAAGTGTCACGAAAATCAGCCTTTACTAAGTAGTGATAACCTGGGGTCTAGGACAAAATAAGGATAGAAGGAGAAATCTTAACAGGTCATGTCTAGGACTACATATGCATGATATATGTTACCTTTCCGACAAAACTTGGGTTTCTGTCTATTACACTGAAGTGTTTGGCCTCTTAGATACTACCTTAGATACTACCATCAAACACTAATGGGAATTTGACCACTTTAGTGGACAGATCCATAGTCAAGCTGGGACCTTTCTGACCCACTAGCGTGTTTCCTTCCAATCTTGTATGTCTGGAGAGATCACATGAGTAACTTTGAATGGCTTCTGTGATGTATCAGTAGAAAGACACATGGGACTATGATGTCATACAATAACTTACCAACTAAATGGTAATGGTGTCAAGCTTGTTCACAATTAGGCTGACAAATCTCTGAAGATAGCCTAGGGAAGGAAGTAGCACTAGCACTTTGCAGACAGAAATGTCCAACACACAGAGAGTAGTGAAGCACTGCTTAGTGCACTGAGGCTTTAAACACAGCAAGAGGAAGGCTGTGTGACTGATTACTTGCGGTCATTAAAACACTAAAGTGTTGACCAGAGCAAATATATTTCCCCAACAGGAAAAAGAATCCTGTATGGGAAAAGAAAATTTCTTCTACGTATAATATTATTTTTGTATTTTCTATTAGATGCGATAGTCATCACTTTTTCCTATGTATTTGTGTACCCTTTTTATCTCCTATGCCACTCTATGTTATTAACTGACATAATTCGTATCAGTTTTTTGTCTTACATGGAAAAAATCCCATTTCTTCTTTGCAAAGCTCTTTTATTTTGAAAGATGCTATGTTCTCACAGGTCTCCAATGGAGTTCCTAGGTGATATGAAGCAAAAATAAGCATGTCTGGCCATACCTTATAGAATTAGATTTGCTTGATGCTAAGACCTGGTTCTCAATTTCTTACAATTTTTCTGAAATTTGACAGTCCAGGCTGAGATTTGTTATCCTGAACATTTGTCCCAAGCCTTATCAGTGACCTGGAGGAGGTGAGGAGCACACCATCATGAAGTTTGCAGGTGACACCAAGTTGGTGGGAATAGTCAATATGTATGAGGGCAGGACTGCCATTCAGAGAGACCTAGAAAGTCCGGAGGAGTGGCCAGACAGGAAATTCAACAAGGACAAATGCAAAATCTTGCAATGGGGAAGGAAAGGCCCCTGTAGTGGTACAGGCTGGAGACTGATGGGCTGGGGAGCAGCTCTGCAGAAAAGGAACTGGATATCCAGGCAGAGAGTAAGCTGGGCATGAGCCAACAGTGTGCCTTGGCAGCAAAGGCGGCCAACAGTATCCTGGGCTGTATTAACAGAACAGTCAGGACGTTGGAGGAAGTGATTTTCTGCCTTCCTTGGCAATCATTAGGCTCTACCTAAACTACTGCCTCCAGTTTTGGGCCCCCAGTACAGGAAAGATATCAACAAACTGGATCAAGTTCATTGGGGCCACCGAGATGTTCAGGAGCAGGAGCACTTGTCCTGTAAGGAGAAACTGAGGGAAGAGGGCTTGTTCAGCCTGGAGAAGAGATGACTTTGTGGGCAGGTAACAGCAGCCTCCTAGTACTCATGAGGAGGTTATCAAGAAGAGAGGCAACCTTTTCACAGTGATGTATAGTGAGAGGATGAGAGACAATAAGTACAATTTGAAACAAGAGATATCCAGACTAGATATATGGAAAAACTTTTTCACCGTGAGGACAGTCAACCAGAGGAGAGGTTGTGTAGTCTCTATCCTTGGAGATGTTCAAGACCACATTGAATAAAATGCTGAGCAATCCAGCCTGATCTAATGGCTGACTCTCCTTTGAGCAGGAGGTCAGACTAGAGATCTCCTTAAGTCCCTTTTAATCTGAATTCCATGATTTTAAGCTCATTTTTTAAAGTTTCAATTAGGATACTTCCACCACTTCCAAGAATGCATTTTTACACACATTAGAATACTTGTAGAATATTGTTTTGGAAACTAGTGCCCCAGGCTGTAGAAAGGGGACTTCCTTCATATTTTCATTTGAAGTGATCTCTGTGTTGGGTATGTTCCTTTTGCTGTTCCATTAAAATCCATTCAGGCCAGAAAACTTTGTAAACCTCCTTTCAGCAACAAAGCAGTGGGAACAGGTTAGAAGTTGCCAAGAAAGCTACCTGAAAATGTCCTTCTCTCTTTGCACTGATTGCATAAGAAGACTAGCATTGACATTCACCTCCTCTACCTTTAGAAGTCTACAGTGTAGGTGTTCACTTCTGAGCTAATCAGCCCATGTTCCTTTTATAGCACAGTGTGGGAGTTGACAGCTGGTTAGCTGAGTCCTGCCCTGGATGACTAGCCTAGACATAGAACTTTTAGAAGATTTAAATCAGATGGGATGAATCTCATGACTAACAAGCAGTTATCTAGTCTGTATTCGCTTTTTTCCTTATTTTCCCCCCACTATTACGTGACCAGAAAGCAGTATTATATTACTTCATCAGGTGGTTTTCTGTAGCACCCAGATGCTTCAAACATAGGCAATGTTAATTTAATCTTGGTTTGAGTCTGTTATTCTTCCTAGTTTATAGGGGGAGGGCTGCATCATCTGCAATAACAGATACCCACAGACATATTTGTCCAAAGACACCTCATATCCAAATCTCCATCCTTAGTCTTTTTGGTTTGAGTTGGTTTGATGTGACCTCACAGGAGACCTTCACACCTTCTGAAATATTGTTTCTGCAAATTTTTGCTAAAGCAGTCCCTGACACAGATAATGCATTGTATTTCTCTCTTTAACTTGACTTACACATTGATCACAAAGTGTTCCACAAACGATAGTCAGCAGGGTTATCCCCATCCACCAACAGATAAACTGAGTCATTAAGAGTTTAGAGTGTGGCTTGTAGAAGGGTGCAAATGGTCATGTTAATGCTCTTATGTGAATTGACCTCCCAATTTCTTCTCAGCTGAGAGAGAAAATGCACTTGGAATATTGGGGAGGGATCCTGAGGGCCAATTCATTTCTTAACAAAAGTGTAGAAATAAACTGTAGGAGGAGAAATAAATAATTATTAAATATCTTTTTTTTTTTTCTTCCAGAAGAAGAATGAATCTTGAGAAAGTTGCAGGGAGGATCCAATGGGAAGTGAATAGCATGACTGATCCTGCAGCGCATTCAGTGCTAGTGAAATAGTCACAACTCACTGCATGTGCCATTTTCTCTCAGATCTCTGAGCTGGTTCCTTCTCTGTCATACATCTGTGTGAAAAGCATATAGTCAGATACTTGCTCTGATGCTTTTGGAACAGATATGTCTCTGATCATATTGCTGCAAAAAAGTGAATCTTACAAACAGTTAAAAACATACATAGATTTGTCTCCTTAAATTACAGCTTGCTGAAGTCTTCCACTGATGATTACTGCATTTATACAAAGCAATCTTACACTTGCTTCCTAATGGTTCCACACACACACCCCCCCCCACCCCGTGAGCCTAAAGGTAAAGACAGAAGAAAAGGTAACTTAGATGCAGATGCTTTATACCAAATGCTTTATCAATACTATTGGGGGATCCTGGAACCGTGTCAGTTCTCCGGGGCAGAATATGCAGTAGCTGTTCACAGCATGTTTTGTTGCTGTCCATTTTTATCCGTCAGTTCCTGGAAACTGAGACAATGCAGCAAGGAACTCTGTTACTTATTTCATGTTTAAAGGAAATGTCTTACTGCTCTGGATATCTGATGGAGATTTCAAGTGAGTGTAAGTGCAATTTAAACCTGTTTAGAACATAAGGATTGCCACATGTTCCTCAAGTCCACTGCCCTGTCACAAAGAGTGGTAAGCCACATGTGCAAAAGCAGAGTATATCTATGGTAATCGTCCCTCTGCTACATCTTTCCATCCCAGCATCACATTAAAAACTTCCTGGGCCAGAGACTGTAATCCAACCCTTGTGTTGAATAGCTACCAAAAGACTTTGAGGGCTCTCTGCAGTTTCCAGGCAGTGTAAAAAGAAAAAAAGCATAAGTAGGAATTATATCAGTCATCTTTCAAGAAATCTGATATGTCCAGAAACCTTCAAGGTGATGGTGAAGAATGCCTGGAGTGGTTCTTATTCATTCCTACTTGTAATCTGCAGTGGAGACACAGCATAATATTAAATGCAACTACTGCTGTTCCAAAGGCTCTGGCAGGACATGGTCTCACTTTTGGTTCATTTTAGGCTGAAGGTATGTCACAGACTCCTCCACATAAATTCAAAACTCGCTCCCTGAGGAAGGCCAACAATTCAAAAAGCTATGTGTATGTGTGTGTAAGGGTGTCTTTCTTCCCTGAGTGACATGTATAATCTTTTTATTCAGAATTGATTGTATTAATGCTGAAGGGGACATTTTTTCAAGCTGCTGTAAATATGCAACATTTACTAGTTGCCAACCAGAAACATATGTTGTTTAGAGACAATAGATGGAGAGGGTTTATAAGAATGAGTCCAATTTATAGATAGTGAACAGAGGCACATAGAAATGAAAAGCAGTCTCAAAGGATCTTTTGTGTCCTTTGGAAAACTTTCAGCCCTAAGCACTGTATTTTCCCAATGCAATGTACAAGGAAAATCACTAGATCCAGGACCTGAACCTCTGTACCCTCATAAATCACTCAGATAATGGTCCGTAGAATTAGGTGTTGTTACTTCCAGGCCCAGTGAATATTTAATGATTTTGTTTTGTTTTTAAAATAAGCATTCTGTTCACAAGTGTCTGTGCAACATTTACATATGTCCAGTTTATCTAAAAAGCTCCTAAACAGATCATCTTCTGCCATGGGTAGCATATCCCACCAAACACTGCTATTATGTACTATTGCCATTTATGAACACTCATTTTCTAAACTGAGTTGAAGGTTTGATTTTGACCTTCTTTGATTGGAGGGAGGGGAGTGGAAGGGGGTGAACAAGTGATTGAACAAGAAAGCTGCAGAAGTTAAGTTAAAAATGTTTTGTTCTGTTCTTGCAGATATGTTTCTTCATCTGCTCATTACTTTTTGACTATGCATGCGTGTATGTAATGTAGGTTTCATTGCTTATACAAGTTTCTGGTTAATATACTTTAAAAGCTTCATGAAGAACATCATCATTTGAATTATTTATCATTACAGACACTTTTAAGGCACTTATCACCATGATATCTGGATGCACTTTTTACAGTTTGTACTAGGTCATTAGCAGCTAAAAAGAGAGAAAAAAAATCCACCATCCTGCTCTGCAGTACCCTATAGCTGAAAAGCAAAGGAGGTGGTTTTGGCCAGTCAGCTAAAAAAGCATAAACTTGTTGCTTCAGATCAGCCCACACATAGAAGCACAACTGCAGTCCTTAAGCACACCCAGATATGCTCCAAAGTATTTCTGATCTAAGCTGTTTGCAGAGACAGGTGTCTTTTCCAGAATGCCTTCCCTCCAGATCCCAGAATCCTCATCCTGGTCCTACAGATCTTAGCATTTTTTATGAGTAGAAGCCACATAATCAGGATAACCAAATCCCATTCCTTGGCCATCAAATTGACGGGAATGGTAGAGCTCCCAAGAGCTGCGTCTCTGTTCTTGTGAGACCTATTACCCAGCTCCAGGCTGTGAGTGGAACGTGTGGGTATTATGGGTGGAATACAGAACAGGCTTTCTGCAGGATGTTATCTTCTGGTGTTTGATCAAGAGTTATTTTAGCTATATTTCGCTGAGATCTCAGCTAAATTGAATTATTTTGCATCTGCTTTAGGCTAAAAGGATGCATAGAGGCAATTAGTGCAGCATAGTTGATGCACAATAACCTGTTAGCTATGTTACTTTGTTCATACATCTAAACCATTAGACAACTAATAGGAAGCAAGATAACCTGAGGTTATTCTCAACTGCCATCAGCTAAAAATAAAAACACAAGTGCCTTCCACGTCTCGACTGCCATGCTCTTGCGTGTTACCCTAGAACAACATGTCCATGTGTCTAAACCATAAGTAAGATTTTCTTAACCATTAAAGAAAAAAGACTTTTAGGGGCAAGCAGAGTAGGGTTCAAATCCCACATCTTCTTGTGCAAAATGCATGTGTTGCCTTGTCCTATATGATACTGATAGGACAGATTTTGGCAACAGACTTTCAAAGCCACTGCTGAGCAGACTCTATTTCTCAGAGCATCAGGAGTCCAACTGCTAAATACAGCACTTCCCCTGTATCTCTCTCATTTTATTTACTGTATTTATTATTCACATCATGAAGTTTCCCCTGCAACATGCTGGACTTGCTGCTGCTTCTTCTGGTGCTGTATTTCACTCATGCTTTTTTTTAAAAACTTTTTTTTTAAAAAAAAGCTTTCACTAGTTTTATCTTGTAGACAACCTTGTCAATCCTGCTCACTGTTTAGGAAAGAATATAGTATTTCCTGTTATTACAGCAGAGCATTACAACAGCTAGACTGAATGAGTATGTAAAAAAATCACACTGCTTGTATTGCTTCAGAAAATAAAAATACCAGAATGGCCATACTGAACTAGAACCTATCCATGGCCAATAGTACAAACTTCTGCCAGCAGTTCCAGATTTCATTTCTTGAGATAAAGTAGTGAAGTCCTTTATCTAATGTAGAAATCCCTTGTTCAAAGGCATGCTTAAAATTAGCATGGAATTCTTTCTCAAAATTGCAGATAGAGATTCCATGATAGCATAAACTAGAGATTAAAAGAAAAAACTCCCTTGCAATCAGTGCTCTTCTACCATGTCGTAGAGCCACAGCTGAAGTACCTGTGACGTAAATAAACTTAAGTTACTTGGAAGATAGTAATTACTATGAGGTAAGGCAATAGCATACCTCTCCAGCTCTGGGCCAGAGGGGGAAGATCTGCAATACACATTCTTGTGCAAGGATATCTGATGAAGAAGCAGAAATGCTGAATTATCTGATTTATCAATATATTTCTTCATGTTCAGGCATCAAATCAGGACAACACATTCCAGGAGTGACTCAACTGTGGTCAAATGCAGAAGGGAAGTACTTATCTAGTTAGCCCCTCCTGATACCTGTATCAGGTAATTTAAGGAGTTAATATCCTTATGTGTCAGTACTGATGAAGAAGCTATTTCAGGAGCATCCTATATGATTACATCATATAATTCTTGTAAATGGATATTCTCTCCAAACACCAAACAGAAATATTTGAACACATTTGTGTTTTCCTGTATTACCGGAAATTGTTTCCAACTATTTAAATCTGTCACTTTTCTCTATTCAGCTGTAGTAAATTGACAAGGTAAGCCAAACTGTATGAAGTATCACACTTGGTCAGCAGAGTTAACTTAAATATTTTAGGGAAAAAAAATTTTAAAAATGCTTCAATCCATGATGAAATTGTCAATAGTAATATAGAAAATGTTAGTGTACAATAAACACTATATTCTGTTTGGGAAAACAGAATATGGATTTATGTCATATAAGGCTTTGACATAAAAGCTGGAGATGTATTTTTTACCCAGATTTAAATTGTGCAAAATTAACAGATTGAAGACAGAATATAAAATGAGTACTTCAAAACTTGGAAACAGCATAATGCAGTAATCCAACACAGAAAAGGCAAACTTCAGGCTCAAGAGCATTGCCAGATAAAGCTCTATCAGGTAGGAAGAGAAGGAGGAAAACTGACACCAACCAAAGTGTGATTTCTTTCTTTTTAATCTAAAATTAGTACAGAATATCTCTGTATTCTAGGCAACTTGGGCATTTATCCTGTTGCCTATCAAATCATGTAAAAACTTTTGCAATCGGCATCCAAAGTGCTAAACCTTGGTGCTGAGTCTTCAGTCAAAATTAAAAGCCAGGGAAATGTCATTCTATCAGAGGTTCTTAAAATCTAAAAATTTGCATTTCCTTACTGAAAGTAATGTTTCAATAGAACCAGAGAAGTTGTTGAAGGGTGGTACATTTAACACCTATGATGTCTATGTTGAGTATCCAGGTGCAGCACCAACACTGGAGGAAACTTAGAAGTAATTTTTTAAGTGTGCACTAAGAGGAAAAAACAGATGTAACTGTTCACCAAATAAAAGGTAACTGTTTCTGAAGAAGCCTCACTGTGGGGTCATGGAGACAGTCCAAGTCTGAAAAGTTTATATCCATAAAAGCCAGGTCAGACAAAGCAAGGGATACGCATTTCCTGCTTCCAGTTACAAGCTACCAGCTCTCACATTGCAGAAAACAAACTATTGTATGGATATGCAACAGGCAGGTTTTATGCTGGGTTTTGGCTAAGGTTTAACCCATGGAGAAGTTAATAATCTCACTCATTTTGTAAAAGCCTAGTTAGTAATTTGTGAGTCATTACCAAATTATTCAAACACAAAATACAGGAAGTTTGTGGAGACTGGAAATAAGAGGAACAGTCAGAAAAGAAGCCAGAGGAGTCCTTCTTTACCTTCAGCATTTCAAAAGCATTATCTCTGCATAAGACTTTAAGCAATAGAGTTATCCCAAACCACAGAGAGTGTAGCCAGTGGAGGAATCATGTAAATAGAGAAAACAAAACAGAACACGTTTGTGCATCAGTCATAACCAGGAAAGTGGCTGCAAGAAAGGAGAAACTATGAGTAAGGAGAAAGAACTGTGGGGTGGGACAGGCCTGACAATGATACTGCACATCATTGCTTTAGCAGGAAATCCATCTGACCCTCCATTCTGATGACAGCCCTGACTTCTGAATCATGGATGAATCCTGCCCCCATCCTCAATGATATTTCTAAAATTATCTTGCGCCATTGAAATATTTTATATCTCAAGCAGGAGTTACAGAATTGATACAGAATTTAACTAGTGAACCATATGGCTTGTGGTGTGCAAGTCAGATGGACCTAACAATAATTCTCGAGTCTCTATCGATCAGCTTCTCCAACAGCCTTAGCTTAAAACAGGGAAGTGAAGTTGATTTTACGTTAGGTGATGGCTGAGGTCCAGGCCCAGCCTCCTGACGTACTGATTCCACAGGACTCCAAGTTATGCAGTCTCACAGGATTGGGGAAAACTATCAATTTGTTGTATAGACTATTGAATCTCAAAAGAACTTATATGCAGTGCACCTGCAGGTTCAGATTTTACACTTGACACACTGAATGCTTAGTTTTCTCATCTTAAATTGTCTTTATACTTCATTGGGAGTGGGGAGGAGGGATTGGAGGGTTTTCACCTGCTAAAGCCTGTAGGTGTCAGGGCTACCCATTCTACCAGTTCCCTTCTCTTGATGCTATTAACAGTTTAAAAATGGCACTTTAATCTGTTTAGGTAATTCATAAACTCAGGGAAGTTCAAATCACAGATATATCTAATGGTAAATACAAGTGGACAGAGAGAAAAAGATAACTTCAAACTTAGTTTACATGGGGCAAATGATTCTGCAATACATCCCTGGTCTTAAGGGAAAGCAGCAGGAAAGGGCTTTGAAGGACAAAAATCGCCTCTTCTGCTACCATCTGTTTGCATTTAATATAGTCAATATAGACCAGGCTTATGTATTTAAGAAACAAAGCCAGGTTGCTCGAAATAGGACAACAGTATTACAAAGTGGTTGTATCAACATCTCGCATTTTCACTGAATTATAGGAAAAAGAAACCCCACAAAAAAAGGCATCTGAGAATATTAGATACTGAACTTTCCATGATCAAGCTTATATGCCACTTCTCTGTAGTATTTTCCAGTAGCCACCATGCTTTCCATTAACCTCTCCTTAATGGTTTGATAGTGCAAATATTGATGGCTTTGATGAAAGCATATATAGACTGATGTCTCTTTAGCTGTACTACTTCTTTTCTAGTCTATATAAATTTAGCTCCTTGTGTCTCATCCTTCAATCCTTGAATAATTTTTGTGCTTTTCTTCGTATTTTTTCTGTCTTACAAGTAGTTCACTTATTACCACAGCAATCTTTTGCTTCTTTCCGCACTTCTTTCTTCCTGACAAGCCATCTAAATCTCTGGGTCTCGATAATGCTGTTCACATTGACCACTCAGACATAACTTTGTCTTTTGCTGCCCTGCCAACATGCCTGAGCCCAGACCCACTTCCATCATTGCAAAGGCTGAGAGTTAATCATTCATGATCACTTAATCACCATCTTCACTGCCGAAGCTGACAACAGAGGTGACAATTCGTGTGAATTACAGTGGACACTCGCTCGGGAAAAAAAAGTATCTAGCAGCTCTGAGAAAAGATTTTCAATCAACATGATTTGGGGACAAAAAAAGCAGCATCTGAAAACATCATGAGAACAAATAGATGTGCAAGACATACATTCTCTTCCCACTCTAGAAAAACCTTCACACCAAAGCACCCAAAGGAAATACAATTTAATGAAAGACACATTTGAGTCATTGCAGCAAAGTGTTCAGACTTAGAAATATTGAACATCTTGTTCCTAGAGAGAACTGAAAATGAAACAGTACACTGCATCTGAATTAAACATGCAATGAAGTTTTGGTCATGTGGAAAAAGTTCAGTATTTCACTTTTTTATAAGTGCAGGAACACAAGAAGTACTAGAATTCAGTACAGGACTGAAGCCCCGATTTTTGCTCAGAGCTCTCCTGCCTCAACTAAGAGCCTTCCAGAAACTCTTTTCACAGAATAATTTCACAGGCATTAGATCAGCATGCCAGCGCTCCACTGGCCTAAACTGAGAATCTATGATGGAGAAGGATTCTGCGAATTTGCTCTTGTACTGGTAGTTCCTGGAAGATGCTCTGGACTTTTTATTAATACAAGGAAACATTCTTATCTAAAAATAACACACAATGCAGTAAAGGCAACAACTTCTTGTAGAAAAAGGTTTTAAAACAAACTAAAGTTAATCTGTGAAACCTGCTACATCATGAAAACCCACGAAACCTACGATTTTATCAACACTGAAGAAAGAACTGAATATTGACACAGATAATGAGGATATCCATATGCTCATTTGATAGCCTACATAAATTAAGAGACATAGAAACCTTTCTGGCCTTATTACTGGTTCTGAATATGGGATAATGCTGTCCTGAAAGACAAGTTGTTTACAACTGTCCATCATTTAGACACTTACAGTACTCACTGTAGAATCCTGTTTCACAGATAACACACAGTGTTAAATGGACTGCCAAAACGATCAGGCAATGGTCTTCCTCCATTCAGACAGATTATCCGGCTGGCATGCCTCTGGATGGGCATGTGAGGACTTTCTTAACAGGTAGCTTTGGTCCCCCTGTAGATTTACCTAACAGATGATTGTAAAGGTCTGTTAATGAAGACCAGACTCAGCCATCTGTACAGTCAGAGAGCAGAGTGGCTATAAAAATTACTATGCTTTGCTGGCAATTCCTTACATCCACAGTTGCACTCTTCCTTTTCTTGTACTGACTGGGACATTAAAGAGAAGACCTCTAGAAACCATAAATAATGAAGCCAGAGAAATGGCTTCAAACCAGACACGCTGACTCCTGCTATGCCTTGCTGCAGTGCAGCATGGATCCACCCTGCTGCAAAGCAGTAGACTCACAAGTTTTCTCCTGGCCAACACCTGTGGTTAATGCAGAAGTCTACTCATGTCTACTCAACAAGTGATTTAAGTTTCCTGGAGGAGTAGTGTAACTAACCCACTGGAAGCTGCTCCCTAGAGCTTTACCCTGCAGAGTCCTACACCTCTCTGACAGTGACTCTCTGGAAGGATTCCTGCAGCTGTGAAATACATATACATAATTATCACTGCCAGGAAAACTGTTGTGAGTGCAGTCCTCTAAACATTACAGTGAAGTTCTCTTGTATTCATCACTTGGGCACAGAACTCACTTCTGTGAAGTTCGTAAAAAGGCAAAAAGAAAAGGAGTAGACAATATATCTGCTCTTCCATTGGGGCTGATCTTGTGAGGGTTGCACAGAGTTAAGACATTCAGTAGTCTGTAGTTTTAGGCCCCAAGATGTGCATGGAGACAGAAGGTATTTCTAGTGCTCAGACTAAATTTTCCTTATCTAGATGTTTCCTAGGTACCACCCAAACAGTGCCTTTCCCTCTTGCCTACCGCATACTGCAGCCTGTAGATCTGCTTTACAGGATTATGTCAGGGAAGGTAAAGAAAGCAAGAAAGGAAAGATATGGTAAAATTAATTTAGTTTCAGCCAGGAGCAGCACATACTGTACATTGTACAGCATGGTCATTCCTCCACAGAACAGCTCAGAGGCCATTGTGAAGGACTAGTATAAGAAGCCAGAGCATATGCATTAGGACACGTAGACAGAGATGAGAGCATTCATTTAGATCAGCTCAGACAGTCCCTTAATTCACAGTGACTGAATTCTAAAGCTCTGTATCATCCACTGACTTTTTTTTAAAAAACTAAGAACCATTGTCCTTACCAGAAGCTCTTACTAAATCCATTTAGTAAACAGGCTGTACCATTTTCAGTGCCCCATGTTGCAATGGGAACTAGATTGTAGCAGGAGCTGCCAAGATAGATTTAGGCTTTAACAAAATGAAATTGACTGGCTTTAATAATATTTAAAGTGCATAGTAAACCATCATAAATCCTACTATCTGTATATATATATTGCCATACAGGGCACCAGCAGCCCATATTTTGAATAGCTCAGAAACTGGCCTATTTGTAATGTTTTTAGTTTATTGACTGTATTGCAGATTTATTTATTTTTGGTTACCATGCAGGTGGGAAATAATGTTGCTTAGATTACAAGGAGCCTGAGACCATATATGCTAAGAGGAGTTGTGCAGCAGAATAGGTGTATCTGAACAGTGAGGGTCCTTAGGTCTGCAGGGTCTGGTGCAGAGGACTTATGTAAAACCAAGCCTACCTTCCACAGAGAAGCAAGAAATGTTTAGTCAGGTGCTTTTTACCTCCAGCTCTCCTCCCTTTGCTCTGTCAGTCAAGCAAATTAAAAGGGAATTAAAAATGGAGGTTTGAGAGGGATGATGGCTAAGGGACAAGAAAAGGGTAGGAAAAAATCTAACAAATTAAAAATTAACCTGCATGCTGGAAAATCATTTTCCCCATAAAACATAATTGCAGCTTCCCTTGTTGCTCTAGTAAATGAAATTTAAATACTTAACCGGAGCACTGGCATCACAACACTTGCAGCGTGTGTCACCCTCTGCCCAGGAGAGGCAGAGCAAATCTTGCAGAACTAAAGCAGCCCTGCTGCTCTCTGCTTCATGGGGCTGCTTGGCTCTGCAACACGTCCACCTCTTCTGCTTATGGCAGCTCTAGTAGCCCCAGGCAACTGCAGATGGTAGCTCAAATGCCATACAGATGAGGCAGGTGGTACCAGGTGCTTCTGCTGGCGCACTTTATTTTACCTCAGATATAAGGAAAAGCCAGTGAGACGCCAGCCCTTCAAAAAGAGTGTCATAGTTTACTGCAGCCAGGAAAAGTCATGAATCTCCTGCATGTTGCACGACTAGAAAAATCCAACACAGCCTTCATGGCCACAAAAATGGGAATGAGGTCATTGATAATCAATAACCTGTTATTTTCTTGAAGAATTCAACACCTAGAAGTCTTGCTAAAGTCAGTGTTAGAAATAGCCACATGACACATTTAGAAAATCAGGCCATTAACTAAGTAACAGGGAGGCTCCCTGCAGAGACAGGATGGTTCCTTGGAGTATACTCAATAGCACTCTGTCTAGTCTCCTCTTTCAGATGGCCTATGCAACAGAGCCTCCATCACATCCCTTGGTAACTATCCCATAACCTGACAGCTCTCATTTCTTGCTGTTCCGCTAAAGTGTTCCCTCTTAATGTATTTATCCTCATCCTACCCGCTTGTACTCACTTTAGAATCACTCCTTTGTGAGAGTATTTGGGACCCGCACTTTCAAATACTCCAAGATGGCTTTTCCTACACTTGTTTAAAGTTTAATTGCTTCCCTTTTGTAGTGACTAGCAAGAAGGGTAGCATTGTTCTTTCCTCTGTGCTTTTGCCATCCAGAAGGGATCAAGGCTGTGCTATGCTTGGCTAAGGAACAGGCGTAAGAGATGGACAAGATGCTTTATGCAGCGTATGTTACTGTGGACACTACAACTGCATCAGAACAGTGGCTACTCCAGGCTTCTTCCAGGTAAGGATTCTACTTTCTGATTCCCAACTAACATTAAAGTTTGCACTCTGTCTTCTTATCTATTGGTAGCGGACTTACCAGTGCATCTCAAAAGGAAGCATAGATACATGTAAAAAATGCAGCTATTTGTAGCTGAGAAAAGGCTCTACCTGGGCAGACCTCAATCAAGGAACACAAAACAGCACATTGTAGGATGAGTTAAATGCCAATGGAAAAAGGCTTTTTCTGAAGCCTGAGTGAAGCCTTTGAGAAGAAAATCAGACCACAGGATGACACAGTTTACTCTGATTCTGGCATTGCCTAACATTGGAGCAGAAGCCCAAACCCTCTCATGTTTAGGACACAGAAAGACACATATAGTCCGTTCTGATATTAAAATCTATGAGAATCTAAGGTCTGCAGTTCCATCTCCTTCTCTGTAAGTGAAAATCTACAATCATTGACCACTCTTTTCACAAGGAAAGAACTACAGTAAAAAAGCCAACCCTCTTCTTCCTAGGGGTAAAGAGTATCAAGTAAAATTTGCCCCACTTTTGCTTCCAGTATCTCTGTCTTATTGATGCTGAAAGCACCGTCTAATTCTGAAAGACCCTCCTTTTGCTTTTGCACTTATAAAATCCGGTGTCCTTTGCCAAATGAAATACCAAAGAGGGAACATTTGAGTTAACAGGGTCTCGGCTCACCAGAGCCATTAAGTACTCTATGTGGTCCTCTACGAGCAGCAACAGTGTTAATGAAGTGGTTTACATAAGGATAGCAACGTGATGTTCTACAGTGACACCTTGGTGAGGGGGTCTGGAAAAAGGTGAGTCTTTATTTGCTTTCCTTGCTTGGAACTGCTAAGACTTTACTGTGGTGGTTATGAACAGAGGTAATCTTTTAGCTAAAGGTAGCAGGCATTTGGGGCTTAAGACCTTATCTGTGGTTCTTGATGATGGTTCCGCTTATAGAGCAGGGACTTCTGTATGGTGCTGCTATTTGAGCACAGAGCTGCCACTGCCTTGTAGCTCCCTTAAGCTTCTACAAGAGATAAGTAATTTAGAAAGGAAAAAAAAAAAGGAGCACACTAGTAAAGCTGGAGGGAGAAGTAGTGGGAGGGGGAGAGTTGCAAACAGTTTGATTTAAATCCCTGAGTATGAGGATATGAGTGTGTCTAAAGAAGAGCAATGAAGCTGGTGAAGGGTCTAGAGCACAAGTCTTATGAGGAGCAGCTGAGGGAACTGGGGTTGTTTAGTCTGGAGAAAAGGAGACTGAGGGGAAACCTTATTGCTCTGTGCAACTACCTGAAAGGAGGTTGTAGAGAGGTGGGTGTCAGTCTCTTCTCCCACGTAACAAGTGATAGAATAAAAGGCAATGTCTTCAAGTCGTGCCAGGGGAGGTTTAGATTGGATATTAGGAAAAATTTCTTCACCAAAAAGGTTGCCAAGCATTGGAACAGGCTGCCCAGGGAAGTGGCTGAGTCACCATCCCTGGAGGTATTTAAAAGATGTGTAGGCATGGTCCTTAGGGACATGGTTTAGTGGTGGACTTGGCAGTGCTAGGTTTACAATTGGACTTGATGTTCTTAAGGGTCTTTTCTAACCTAAATGATTCTTTGATTCTATGAAATAAAGTTTATCCGGTCTCTGCATGTGACAAGTATAAGGCCTCAACTTAGCAAGCTTTTCAGTCATTTGTATTCAGGACTGAAGAACTCTTTAGGAAATAGACAACATCTGTGCATCCAAAACAACTTCTAAATTAGCTAATCACTCTCTGTCAAGTCCAATTTCAATACAACACTTCTCAAAGGGACAGTGCATTCTGAGTCATCCTGAAAAAAAATACAGTCTTCAGGTCACTAAGCTTCTTTCACCCCTCACACTCAGGTCAGACTTCAAGAAGAATCTAGGTGGGTGGATGCATAATGTATAAACTAACAAGCGTAAGCCTGACTACAGTGATTATACAACAACATTGTGCCTGGCTGAGTTTTGTCTCTGTGTTAGCAAATTCTGAGAACCTCTTGCCTAGTGATTTATTGTTGGAGTACCCTAGAAAAGTGAGGTCTTACAAGCCCCTGGAACTGCAGCCTAGAGCAAATGTATTCTAATATCAGAAAAAGAGAGAGGAGGAGAGGTGGTGTTTTAAAGCTTGGCACAGGTAAGCCTGTCTCAACATCCTTTTTTGCAATAGGAGACATTGTTTCCTATAATATGATGATTGCTATTGTAGAAATGAGGAACAACTGTTCAGTTGAGAGCAGTTTTACCTATTTTATCAGAAGAATTTTCTTCCGTAGTGGGGATCCTCCAAGCTGTTTCACAGAGCTCTTCAGAGAACCCAGAGAATAAAGAAAGGTGATCTTTTGCAGGTGTACTAATGTAGCAGGGTCATGTAGTACTCAAAGCAAAAAGGTAGGAGACCAGATAGCTTTGCTATTTTTCCAGCTCTAGTATTAATTTACTGGGTATCTTTGAGCAGCAGAGTAGATCAGTGCAAGCCCCACTTTTTTAAAAACAGGGCTCCCAATATTTTCTTACTATGTGAAAACTGATGAAGTGCTTGGATAGAAGCACCTGTATTACGATAGATGAATGCTCCCTCATTAAACAGAGTGCCCAGATCATGAGAAAGCCAAGGGAAGTCAAGGAAGCTCTGTCAGCTTACATTAGTTCAAACAGAACCCTCTAAACTGAGATGAAGGTGCATATAACATATTTATCTATAATCTATAAATGTCTTGAGGAATAGATGATGTCTGACCTTTACCTCACTAAGTCTACCCCAAGGTGTCCACTGAGTAGGTTGAGGATGAATTCATGCTTAAAAAAAAAGCAGATATATAACTCAGTTATGTCTCAGCTGCAGGACAAGCGTGCTGCATGGTAGTTACTGATCATCTAGATATGGCAGTTTGGCAAGGCAGAGCCTGCTTTCTGAATCACAGCTCTTTCACAATCTGTGCTGCTGTGTGCTGAAGGGCTTGCTAGTGCCAGAGAAAAGCCCATGCATGCTTAAGTAGAAGGGCACTCCTGCCATAGTCAGCAAGGGCCTCCCTGCAAGTAATTAAAGGCTAGCATGTACTTAAGACCTTTGCTGTATATGGGTAAAGATGCCCCATGCCTTGAGGGCTTGAACTCTGATCCAGCCCAAGTCTAGTACTTAGGAGTCATGTTCTCCTTTCGTTTAACACTGATGCAAACTAGAATAACTCTACTGAGATTAGTGGCATTACTTTAGCTTACACCACTGTGCAATAATACCAGAACTTGAATATATTAACTGTTTCTTATTGTGCTCTGCACTTCTGAGGATACCTTTGCCAGAAATGCTAAATTTCTGCAGAACTGTCTCTTATTTGGGGCAATTGAGAGATTTCCATCTCTGTAATAATGTCTTCGCTTCTATCAGCATGGCCCGGAGGAACCATCTTTCAACCTCTTTCAACAGAGATATTGATAAATTCCCTAATATGTGTACTACTCTCCCTTTCAGTACTTGCACTGAATACATTTATAAAGCTGATATACTTTAATCTGGAAAATATTCCCCACCAGCGAGCACATATTGTTCTCATGGCTTAGCTGGGATGCTGTTCCTTCCTTCTCCCTAGTAAATTTAAGTTGTTGAAAGAAATGTTGAACCAAAGAGATCTCAGGGCATCTAGTGGTTCACAGGGAAAACTGCATCTTTGGGGATGAACTGACAGCATTAACAAGGAGTGCTAGAGGGGAAGAGTGTCACCTATTCCAACCCCAGTCAGCAGTGAACCTTTGGCCTCAGTCACAAAAGTTCAGTCTCTTAAAAGCTCTGCATGTGTCACTGCCCAATCCTCATCACAATCAAATGACAGTGACAGGTACCAGGCAGGTTGGAGGAATGCAGGAATGTGATCGTTTGCCCTCTGCATCCATGCACAGACTGCGATAGAACAGGCCCATCCTAACAGGGTGGTAAAAAAGGAAGACTAGTCTTGTGATTGATGGGATACAAAGCCAAATGTGGATTTCTGCCTCAGTTTTCCTTGAATGATTAATGGCACATATTAAAAATCGAGTGCTTACAATACGGAAATGCTGCTCACTCCCACAAGAACAGCCTCTCTGAGTACAGAAGCATTGGAGAAGGAGTGTAGCTGCCATAGCCACATACATATCATTCAAATCCTTATTCTTGTCCATGGAAGTGCAAATAGCTTGGCTAACAGTGATCATTTTGCAGACTATTAAGCACTTTTCTAAGGGTATTGTTTGTATGGCCTAAAGCTAGCTTACAAGGGGCTTCTTTCTAAACTCTGCATCTTGCAGGCAACAGCTAAAATTTAAGTTTCCAGAGGGCCCAGCTGAGATCAGAGCTGTTCTGTGCCAAGCATTGAGTAAATATATAAAAGAGAGCCCCAGGTCCAAATTAAAATTCTGAAAGAAACTGAGGTGAAAGGAAATGCAAT
Organism: Nyctibius grandis; assembly: GCF_013368605.1. Lineage (NCBI taxonomy): Eukaryota > Metazoa > Chordata > Aves > Nyctibiiformes > Nyctibiidae > Nyctibius > Nyctibius grandis. The sequence continues at coordinate 33,329,900 of NC_090658.1, forward strand.
TCATGTGTAGAAATACACATTTTAGTACAAGGAAATAACACAGGACAGAGATGAGCAGGGAGGACAAATAAATAAATGGAAACCAATAGTCACTTCTATGTCCATCACCTCCTCCAAAGGCCTCTCCAGAGCTCCCCATGCTTGAACTTTTGCCCTGTGTTTTTTTGTACTACAAGATAAAGCACAGGTTCTCTGATTTAAATGCCATAGCTGGGAAAGCAACAAGTACACTTCTCTCTCGTCATTGTAAATTAAATCGACACACTATAAGAAGTGAAAAGCATTTTATTAAGGTTGCAACTTTGCAACGCAAAGTTAGAAAGTGGCAGAATGATGGCAGTACACAGAATTTTGGTTCAGTCCTCTTGTGTCTCTATTATGGCACACGTCAGTTCCTTGATTGCATGCTATTTTTCTTAGCAGCCCCCTGACATATATTACAGATCTGGGCTGAGCTGATCATCAAAATTACGCATGGCAATTAGCGGGAAGCTGTCAGTACTGGAGAGATCTACAATGAATTCAGTAACACCAGCAAAAATGAGACACCTGTAGTTCACCTGACCAAGCTTAGAGTTATGATCAGCATATATGCACAATTTTCCAAAACTGCATTTGTGTGTCAGAAGTCATCTAAAGCTAACAGGGAAGACCTATGCCACATACATGATCAATGTGCTTATCAGACAGTGGATAGTCTAATATGTAAACATGTTTGGAGCCCCTTAGCAAATGCATCATGCAGTGACAGAACTTATGTTTCTGCGTAAAGAAAGTCATTGCTAGTGTTTATCAGATTCTAGCTACCGGGTGAAATGCTGTTGGTCATTGTTTGCCCAGGAATATACAAATGCTGTGCTGCTTAGTGTTTGACATTGCCAAAGTAAAAATATCTAAATGGTGGTTCTGGTACTAAATCAAATCTGTGGCAAGGAAGATCAAAGATGCATAGGCTGAAAAAGGTAAGCAGAGTAAAGGTGAGCAGTGATGGCTAATTCTGCCAGAGCTGCATTATTACCAGCAATAAGTACAACTTATCTTAAGGGCTATTCTTGGAGCAGATAGGTCAAAGATGTGTTTCTTCTCTGGCATAATGAACAACAAGGCATCCTTGAATTCCCAAGTGATCATAGATTTGCATTTCCAGCAAGTAATTTTAATAAATATTACTCCATTTAAATGTCACTATCAGTAGACTGCTCTTCACCATGTTAAAAAACAGTATGAGATGTGAGAGATGGAACATATCTACCTTATTCAGACAACAGAGTCCAGGTTGATGGCAAATGATGATACTGTTCATGGCAAATACATCAGAGACAGCAATGCTGTGCAAATCAGAGTGCTTGACTTAATTTAAAAGTGAAAGTATTCTGGGTAGTAGAAATGTTTAAAAGGACTGAGAAAGACACATCATGACATAGACCTAAAAGTAAAAATGATTATAGCTATGCAGTGTTTTGTGATTCGATCACAGGAAAGCTACTTGTGGAAGACAAAGATTTAAGACAATGTCAGATATAATAAAGGATAAGATTATTCAGAATTATTACAAAGAATAACATTATTAAGAGATGTGCTTTAATGACGAATGTCCCTGCTAGGATGAAAACTGAGAAGAGGGTTTGTGTCCCTGCTCCAGGGTATTTAGCAAAAAAAAAAAAAAAAAAGGCCCTGGTAAGGTCTCTGGGCAGGAACACTCTACTCACATGGGTAGGAGTACAGCTGCCCATACCTATCCATGCCTATTCAGGGATTAATTGAGGAAGACTTGTGCATATCCTTATTATTGATAAACTGCCCTCTTCTTGTAACTCCAACTTGAGTACTCTGTTAATCAGTTTCCAATAATTTCAAATAAGAAGCAGCATCTTTTTATACATCACAAAGAGCTGGGTGAGCAGCTCAGGAAAAAAAAAGTGTCTATGAATGTTCAAACAGGTGCTCTGTAGGGCAATTTCTTATTCCTTGGGGGAGGCGAAGGTTGTTTGTATACATGTGAGCATCTACTTTTCCATAAGATTATGAAAACAAATATCAGAGAAAAGGAACCCTACAACAGCTCTCTTAGAAGAGGATAACCCAGACCTGTTTCTTCATCAAAACTGTTTTGTCGTCTTTTTTGTAAAAGCATAAACAGCATTATGTGTCGCCTACTGATACTTTTTGCCTCCTCTGGAATATATGAAACTCCTGATAATAGCATGGAGAGAGAGGGACTGTAAGAGTGGGACCATAATGCTGTTCTGCAACTGCATCAAAAAAAGATTGCTTAAGAAGGTCCTCACAGCAGAACCTAGACAGATGCCAGTGTTTTTTGATGGCAGGTGAAATGGTTGGGGGCCCCAAGAGCAAGGGATGTTGAAAATACCTTAGACACTCAATTAACATAGATATACAAAACAAAAGGGAAGCTTTTACAATTTGAAAAGTAGTAATGGCTGTAAGATAAGGAGGCTCCAGGATGGTCTCACTTCAGATGGCTGGGCCATAGGATGGGTGATGCATGAGATAAGGGAATTGCAACAGCTACCCGAAGGATGTGGCCTACGTGATCCTCAGACTGAGTTTGCACAGAAGCAGGGGTCAATCAGCGAACACAGTGAGGAAGACTACCGGCCTTCATCTGAAGACCCCCGACGACCACCAGGGAAAACAACTGCGCATGCGAACGGACATTTGCATATCTCATGGCTATGTAAATGACTTCTCGGAAGTCCTATGACTATGTATAACGTTATGGTATATATTCTCTGAAAATTTGCCAAACCGGCGGAGCACTCATGGTGGATAATCCCCAGTGCTGCCCAGCGCTGCAATAAAGAATGCCTGCTTAATAACACTCTCTGGTGTTATTGAGTTTTCTTTCGGACTCCTTACCCAGCCGCACCTAGCTTCCCACTTCGGTGAGGAAAGTTAGAAAGCAAGGGGGTTTGGAGATCTCCGATTTTTGTATCAGTTTTGGCGAGCCAGCCAGGAGACTCTCTGTCCGGCTGCAGGACCCCTGGGTCGGAGACTCCCTTGGCCGGCCCCGGAGACTTCTCTGGAGGGACTCTCCGATTCGGCGGATCCATGTGGGGACAGACAAGGACCACTGGTAAGAAAAGGCATTCTTTCTGTGTTTGTTTTGTTTTGTTTTTGTTTCTGTTTTTGGGACCGGTCATTTGGAGCTACTCATAAGTCGCAGTTCGTGAGAACCCCAACGGGTGGCATACATTTGCATGTACGATTTGTATTAATCATACGGTTAGTGCAGTCGTTTGTTTGTGCATTTGTATTTGATTTTGACATTTGCATGTACGATTCGTATTAATCTTCTGGTTAGTGCGATCGTTTGTTTGTGCATTTGTATTTGGGGCTACTCATAAGTCGCGGTTCGTGAGAACCCCGCCGGGTGGCATTTGGTTACATATGCGTAGTAATACGTATGTGTTTGGTATACGCATATTTGAAAATCTTTGAATAACCTGTGTCGACATTTGTCATCTGAGGAGTAGCAGCTGCTGTTGTTCACTTTGTGATCTCTGTACCTTTGTTGGTCTCCCCGAGGTTTTGGCGGGGGGGGCGAGTGAATGTTCAGAGGAAAATGTGTTTATTGTAACTTGACTTTGTATCTGAACTTGTATGATTGTGTGAGTGAGACGTACAAATACGTACGAAGCGAGTGAAATGTGTGCTATAGTAATTGTTAATCGTTTTCTCTGTGTGTGTAAGTGTTCGGGCCCCAGTCCCTGTCTTTGTGTGTTATAAATTTTTGAATGGGAAACCAACAGGGTAGAGTTTTGAAAAAGAGCCCTTTGGGCTGCATTCTGAGTCACTGGAAAGATATTGGGGGACCACCTGGAGGAAGTGCGAGTCGTAAGACTCTGATAAAATATTGTAATCAGTGGTGGCCTTTATACAAGTTATATGATGGAGAAAAATGGCCTGTTAACAGAACTTTAGATTACAATACTTTGTTACAACTTATGTTATTTTTAAGAAGGGAAAGAAAATGGGATGAAGTGGGTTATGTAGATATGTTCTTTACTCTGTGGAATCACCCAGAGTGGCAAAAGGAATGTGGAATTAATTTAGCACCCCAGGACCCTATGGTCCTGGTGATAGGAAAAAAAAAAAAAAAAAAAAAGGCAAAATGGGAGGTTAAAAGGATGTTGCTTGTCTTGTAGTATTGTACAAAAGTGTTTAAGGGTTGGTGCACAGAATGAAAGATTAGATAGAGAAGGAGATGCTGCTGGGAATTATCAGGATGATCCTGAAAAGGTTGCGAAAGGATCTGAACTAATTGTGAAAACCCAGGAGCCTGACTGGGAGGATGTGGATGCATGTTGGATACTGCGGGAATGCGGTGTTTGTGAAAGTGGCCAGAGCCCAGGTGCAGGCTCTGAATCTGCCTGGAATTCTGCCGGGAACGGTGGATCTCTGTTTTTGGGACAATCGGCAGATGATATTAGGAGAAAGCTACAGAAAGTGCAAGGAATGGATGTGAGAGATTTAGAGAGGTTGCTGGAGACTGCATGACAGGCGTGTCGGAATAGGGAGACTCGAGGGGGAGAGCGAGGGCGCAGCGGCTGCCGGTGCTGCAGCGGCTGCTCTGCGCACCGCGGGGGGGGCCAGAGACCCTCTCAGAACTTACCGGGAAATAACACTAACGCTGTGAGACGAAGTGCAAGTGCCCCACCGAGGGGAAACCAACCCCTCCTGAAAGATCAGTGTGTGTATGTAAACAGATGGGGCACAGGAAAAGGATTGTCCGAAACTGAAATCGGTAATGGTTTCTGGTATAGGAGCTGACTGACTGGAACCAGGGGAATCTTCCCTAGCAGAACCCTGGGTAAAAATGCAGCTTGGGAAAGGAGAGAAAACTGTAGAATTTCTAGTAGATACATGTGCCACCTTTTTCAGTATTGAATCAGACCTTATTGTCAATAAGCAAACAAAATATTAACATTGTGGGAGCAACTGGGCAGGTTGAGAAAGCTTTCTTTTGAAACCATTAGAATTCAAAATTGGAAAAAGTGTAGGAATTCATAAATTTCTCTACCTGCCTGATGCTCCTAGACCACTTTTGGGAAGAGACTTGTTAGAACAATTGAATGCTGAAATAAAATTTAAAAATGGAGAGATTGAGTTTAAAGTACCAGAAAAGAATCACATTGAAATTTTGTTTGGCTCTCACTGAACCCCAAATTAAGGAAGAAATTATACACGAAATAAAGAGCCAGGTATATCCAGGAGTGTGGGCCTCAGGAATGCCTGGAAAAGCTAAAAATGCAGAATGGATTGTTGTTAAACTTAGACAGAACACGGCCTGTTAGGATAAAACAATATCCCCTGAAATTGGAAGATAGGCGAGGAGTGAAAAGTATTATAGAGGACTTGCGTACTTGGCAGGATCCCTTAAAGCGACAGTGTCACCCTCCAGCCCGCTTTAAACTTCAGCTTGCGCCCTTCGCCTGCTTTAACTTTGGCTTGCGCTTCTAATCTGCTTTAACTTTGCCTCGTTTCTCCTGTGTACCCCGGATAGTTCTGATCTGTATCACGTGTCTGTATTACGTGTTCACCTCTCAGGGATGTACGGGGTGGGAGTTCTTGTGTGTGGAGTTCCGGTTTTCTGTGTGTGCCTCTCAGGGACGATTGGGGTGGGGGTTGTGTGACGAAAATCCCTGTTTAGCCAGAGCCTTGTGAAGATTTACGTGCCGCCTCGCTGAGACGATTACCCCCCTGCTTGTTGTGTTTGTAGACCAGAACTTCATCAGAACTTTGTGGCTTGTGTGCCTGGATTGTGTAACTGGTGCATCCGAATTCTGTGTGGAAAATTGCTTGGTAACTAGGATCTTGTGTGAAACCTGTTTGTGCATCCTGATTGTCAGGGTCCTATACTTACTTGCAAGTATCCTTGGTGATCAAAATAACATTGCTAGACATAAAATACATATCTAAAGAATATATCTGTTAGATCTCATTGCACACGTTTTTCCCCAAACCACGCATGCGCCTTCCAGCTCTTCTGGGAGAAGGTGCTGGAACATTCCTTATTGGGTTGGGGGTGTGGAAATCCATTTTCCTACTGCGTATGCAGACCCCATCTCCAGCAGACCAGGGCAGCGTGACCACCAGTCTCTCGGTTGCAACGCAGGCAGCGAACTCATCTGCGAATAGCCAAACGAATCGTAAGAATTAAAAGGGACAGAATGTGGCTGTCACCAGGAGCTGCAATTACGCTTCTGGTTGCACTCTTCCTTTCAACTTTTATTTTAATCATTCTTGGAATACTTAATCTTCTGGCTTTTTATGGTTATGATTTATCCTGTAATTGTCATTGGCCTTGTGCTTGCAATTGTGGACAAACACCTCCTTCTTCTGATCCCCCAGAGCCATAAACCTCCAACATGGCTTGAGATACTTTCTATTCTCTTTCAATTGTTGAGATATTAAGTTTCTGTTATCTTTAAACTGTTGCTCTTTAGATTGTTAAGATATTGTTAAAAATTTGCCAAGATTGTTAAGATATTGTTAAGATAATTATGTACATATCAAGACGGTGGACAAAGCTGTCCACCCGGTATGTAAGTGTGCCCTGTTTTATTTGTTATGTGGAACAATATTTTAAGTTTGCTTTATTGTTAAAATACAAATTTCCATATGAGGGCTGCCACATTTTTCAATATAACTTTCATGAGAGAGATAAATTATGTTTGCCTACAACTTTCTGTTTGAAAAAGCGATAATTTTTAACTAAGGTCTGAAGACTAATTTTGTTTGAATTTATTTCTGTCTGACAAATTGTCGATTGACATATTTAAGTTGTTAAACGATGAAACAAAGAGGCATTGCCTTCGTGTAGTATTCTTTTCATGACTACCAAGTGCCCAGTGAATTAAGCACATTCTGTTTTAACATGTTATGTGGTTGTGTAATGTTGTTGTCCTTATTGTGTATTGTCACCGTTAATACTGTACAACTCGTACCTACCTCATCACTGGGTGGCATTGAATACACCAACCAAAGCCATCCGTTGTACAAAGTGTTTGAATCTGTTGATTGTTTGCATTTTAGGATTATAGCCAACTGATTGTAAAAAAGTTCAAATGCTCTTTTCCTACTTTACTATCCTTTTCTTCTCCCACCACCATGGGATCCCGAAGACAGCGATCTGGGACAACATAACAAACTTTGAGCCACGGGGTGGTGTGGAGGACCATAAAATGGACTCTTTGGGGCAGACAGCAGGTGCGTTTAGTTATTTCGGGATAAGTGCGCATGTTCTATCTGCCAGCGACAAGCTCTGTTACCGAGGCCTGTGGACACGTATCCATTGGAGGAGACCTACATGGAGACACACGCCCATTGGACAACACGACTCCATGGACTAGCCGCAGGATCCTTACAGCCTCTCTGCTTCCGCCGCTGCTGCTGCTGCTGCTGCTCCCTGCCGCCGCCCGCCTTCTCCTCCGGGCGGTGCCTACTTCTGCTTCTTCGGCTGTACACCCCCCCACCACCGAGGAACGAGGACCGACGGCACACCCTTGGATCTGTGGTGGTGACTAACCCTGCTGCTCTCTCCACTCTCCTGCTTAGTTTTCTCCTCTCACTTCCTACCTTTCCTATTGCTTTGTTTTCTCTCTGCCCTCTCGTTCAATAAAGCGGTCTGAGTGGCAGCATCTGATCTCATTTATGCCTTAATGTCGTTCTCTCTTCAGAGTATAACACACCTATTTTACCTGTTAAAAAATCTGATGGCAAAACTTATCGATGGGTGCAGGATTTGCGAGCAATAAATTAGATACTTAAGGGTTTGTATCCAGTAGTGGAAAACCCATATACTTTGCTGACCAGTTTAAAGGAAACCTATGAATGGTTTATGGTCACCAGTGCATTTGTTTAAACCTGGGAACTGGGTTTACGTTAAAAATATTTCAGGTAACCCTCTCGAAGAGAAATGGAGCAGTCCTTTTCAAGTTTTGTGGTCAAGCTTGAGAAGCACATTGCCTGGATGTACTACTTGAGAATCAAGAAGGCACCCGAAGGACCATGGAAATCCCAGCTCACAGAACCCACATCTGTAAAGTTAACTCGAGACTGTTAATGATTATATTGTGTTTCTGTTTTTGACACCACCTCTGATATTGTTAGTGTTTGTCATTATACTAACAGCTTTAAATTGCCTTTTATGGTATAAATTGAAGAAATTAGCTATGGAAATTTGGATCCTACCTAAGGTAATGAACTATGAAAACGTGGAACCTTTGTAAAAGAATTTACAAGTAACAAGTAAAGGGGGGGAATGAAATGGTTGGGGGCCCCAAGAGCAAGGGATGTTGAAAATACCTTAGACACTCAATTAACATAGATATACAAAACAAAAGGGAAGCTTTTACAATTTGAAAAGTAGTAATGGCTGTAAGATAAGGAGGCTCCAGGATGGTCTCACTTCAGATGGCTGGGCCATAGGATGGGTGATGCATGAGATAAGGGAATTGCAACAGCTACCCGAAGGATGTGGCCTACGTGATCCTCAGACTGAGTTTGCACAGAAGCAGGGGTCAATCAGCGAACACAGTGAGGAAGACTACCGGCCTTCATCTGAAGACCCCCGACGACCACCAGGGAAAACAACTGCGCATGCGAACGGACATTTGCATATCTCATGGCTATGTAAATGACTTCTCGGAAGTCCTATGACTATGTATAACGTTATGGTATATATTCTCTGAAAATTTGCCAAACCGGTGGAGCACTCATGGTGGATAATCCCCAGTGCTGCCCAGCGCTGCAATAAAGAATGCCTGCTTAATAACACACTCTGGTGTTATTGAGTTTTCTTTCGGACTCCTTACCCAGCCGCACCTAGCTTCCCACTTCGGTGAGGAAAGTTAGAAAGCAAGGGGGTTTGGAGATCTCCGATTTTTGTATCACAGGCTTGATGTCAGGTGAACGGACTGGCTCCAAACCTATGTGCTACTTGCTTCAGGTGAAGAAGTGAGGCCTACCGGTACATTATCTTTCAGGGAAATTAGGTAGATACTGCTATTTTTATTTTTTCTTTTGTTTTCCACAGGTTTAATGACATTCAGGGCAGCAGTCCGACCGTTGATCCATGGGGCAAAGATTCTGTCCAGTTCACCCTCTTACTAAAACTTCCCTCTTTGCCCTCTTCTTTTTTTAAGACATAAAAAATATTGAAAGTGCTGAAAGGGAGGATTTTGCAGCAGAGCTGAATGACAAAATTCTTTGATTCTCTGCCTGATTGTGCTCTGATTTGCTGTGTTACCTTACAAATAAGGTGGTTAGATCTCCCTGTGCCTTGCTTGTTTCTGCTCTGTAAAATGGAAGTAATTAAAAACACCTGCCTCATGGGAATGCCTTACACTGATACTTAATGGATTAACGTTTGTAAAGCTCTTTGAAAGCCTTAGATGTGGGTCTGTATAGAAATTCAAAGCATTGTTTTCTTGCAGGATAAACAGGCATTTCTCAAGGCTGATCCTGCTTTATTCATGATATGTGAAAGATGATAAAATGTGGGCATAGATACATCACTATAATTCAGATAATGCAAAGCCTGCTGGCTTGCTTGTGCTTCTAACATCATCCTATCTTCATATCTTCTGCTTATATCTTAGCCTGAGAGTGAAAGTCTCAGTACCTGTAAAGATAACCTAGGACCTAACGACACAAATGCATGGGTTTTGAAATTCTGTGATAGGTGTTAGAGAAAAAGCATATTCTGGTCAGAATCCAGAACAAATATGTGTTTTTTTCCTTCATGCAGTGGACAGGCAAAGAGAAAACAGCTTTAGCAGACTTTCTCCCCACGGCTGTGGAAAGATATCATCTTTCTAGCTACAAGTGACTTTCCCTTCTAGCCCCTGGCACCAAGAACACTTTTAACTCTGGCCACCAAAGTTGTCTCTTAGTTCTGACAGTAAGGGGTTGTACACTTTAGAGATAAGGGATAAAAGGTCTAATCCTAGTTTTCTGTTTGTATGTAGATTATGTAGCAGGTTTGTCTGCTGTGCTGAGAACAGGGACGTCTTCACACATTCTCTCAAGTAGGTAACTGAGACCTCCTAATAGGTCAAATATGTAAATAGCACAGCCAAGGTCTTCAACACACATCAGATCACACAACTGCGAAAAGAGGTAGCTACTGCATCATCAGACCATGCACCAGTTTATGCATTCCCTGTACTTTGGTGAGGGAAGTGAAAGCCACTCAAATTAAAACCAGGTTATCCTATACAAGTGCCTTGTGGCTCTTGGCAATAGCGCAATTTTGGAATGCAGCTTTTAAGTGTAGAAAGTTTTTTTCATTCCTGTTCTAATTCTTGTACTGCCTTCTTCATTCCTTCCAAAAATCAGTTCATTCTGTTTGTAATCCTGGCTAACAGACACAGATGAAGTGAGTCAAGTCCTTTTTTGTTGTTTATAACAAACACGATATTCAGCTAAAATGTTACCAGCAATCACAAAACCACTGATAATCTTAAAACAAATAAGATAGTTGTGGTGAAAGCCTAAAGGAGGTGAAACAGAACAATCTCAGGCTGAGAAAATAACAACTATGATGAAATCTTCAAAGATCTGAATTTGTTTTCATCTTTTTTTAAAAAAAAAAATTAGAGAGAGATGAGCTTTCTAATGGAAAAAAAGATTCTGTATATATACCAAGGGAAAATGAGAAAAGTTGAGTTTATTTTTAACAGAGAATTAGATTGAATATAAGGAGTTGCGTACGGTGAAGCAGACTAATTAAGTGCTAGACCAGGCAGTCTAGAAATGTGGAATCTGCTTCATCAGTAGCTTAGAGGAGAAGCTAAACAATCTAAGGATGGTTTCTACCTAATTGGTCTTGTATGAGAGTTGGAGGTTGGAATGTTTTTGGTTTGCTTTCCCCTCCCTCCCCCATGTCATATACTAAAAAGAATCCCAAGGCTTCTTTTCAACAACAATAACTAGTACGACCTGATGTAGGAGGTGTGATATTTGATAAAGCACATGAATCTCAAGATACAAGCAAAGATGCAAGACATCTCAAGACATGCTTAAATTCTTGTTGAAATCATTTCAACCATTTCAATAACATACAAATAAGGGGAGGCTGTCTTTGCAATTGTCTTCAGTTTTATTTTGGAATAAACGAATACTGCCAATGGTGGGTTTGTGATGGTTTTTTGAATGATGTGCGATGAAACATTCAACTGTGAACTTGACTTCATTATAGCAGGAAAAAAGAACATGCTTTGAAGTGTTTTACTGAATACATTGCTTTTGTTAACTTATCATATACAAACAGATTCAAGAGTACAGTGCAAAAAGCAAATACATATTGTGGGTAAAATAGATCTGATTAAGGAATACCTAATCAACATGTTTAGTTTTAAGTATTATGGTGAGCCTGGTGGCTTCTGTAAGGAAACTTAAATCCTCAGCATTCATTAAATGACTTCCTGAATCAGTACCTACAATGGGAAGTCTAGGGGATACTTTTTTTCCTTTTTGGAAAAGGTGATCTGTGAATTCTCCTGATTCAAACATATGTGTCCACTGAAGCCTTTGCAAACTATCTTTTGAACTTTGCACAATGGTGTCTAACTCAGTGTTGCAAATTGTTGTGTATTACTCAGTAGGTGTGCATTCCTACCATTACAACTTGTGTTAAATCCTATTGACATCACTGGACTTACCCTGAAGATGAATCTGGACCAAGACATCAGCAAATAGCAGTGCAGCATACTCTGGGACTTTGATTTGATGAGGAAATAATCATTGTTAGTACTCTGGGGTCCTGTTCTGGTTGCATGCTGGTTTTGCACAAGAGTCATTCCATTGATTTCATTAAATTTCTCTACATCAGAGAAACAAGCTTGTTTCCTCTCCTATTGCATATTTGGATACATGAATAAATGTTTATTTTAGGGGGAGAATATTGTTGAGTTTCAGTCACTTCTAAACTGTGGGATTCAATGACTAACACAAGCTAGATCCTGGTCACACAGAGCATTAAGCAGCACAAGTTTAACAGCACAGTGTTAAAAATGGCTCAATTAACAAAGGCAGGGAGTTATTAGTATAGAACAGAATAAATGGTACCCAACTAAAAATATTTTCTCTGCTTCATTCTTTCAATTTGTTTTTTACTTTAAATTACATGGATTAGGGACACCAAGCTGATATATTACATCATACAGTCCCAGCCTGAATATTGTGGTGACGGATAACAGTGTAAGTAAGTTAAATATGCAACAAGTGACTCTACAGATACTCAATGAGTTGTGTTAGTGAGAGTGTGCTTTGGCAGGGGAATTCTAAGTCAGGTGATAGTAACTCCTAGAATACTCAAAAGTGAAACATTCTCCGCTGTTTATATTTCTAAGTGTCAGCCATTTACAAACTTACAAATTTATGTAAGAAACTATCATATATCCCATTTCTGGCCATCAAAGCTGAGTATGTTATCTTCCTTCTAATTATTAACTTACAGATTTCCTTTGTATACCCAAACTACTGTACTCTGCTTTGCACTTCTTGTTTTCTGTCTAAATCTGAATTTCTCCCATCCCATTCTGTTATGTCAGCTAGTCATTTCTTGTGCAATTCTTCTGTTAAGCCAAAAAACCTGGCTATTAGCAGGCTTTCTCTTTCCCTTATCTGCAGTTTTCATTTCTGTTGCCTCTTTTGCTGATCGTCTCATTACTGACAGCATCTCACTGAATACATTTTCTTCCAAATGTCAGCAAATTCTGTGTGCTGCCTTCTTGATGGCCTGTGTTCTCATTATCAAGAAAACAGGACCATGATGAAGGCATTTGATCATGTGAGTCTGCTTTTTTTTTTTCCCCCCTGGGTGTATAGGGACATTCCTCTGCTCTTCACTCTGCCTTGGTTCTCCACCTCTAAAATGGAGATAATTGTGATCTGCACAAAGGGAAGGTTAAAACATCTTATGTATTGTTTCAGTCAGATGACAGGAGTTATAAACGTACTACATATGGAACAGAAAAATACAAATCACAACTTAGGTATGGTAGACAACCATAATAGAAATTCCTGGACTCGAATAATAAAGTGCTGCAAGACAAAGACGGAAGATGCAGTATAGGGTAACTTGCAAACTTCCCCATGCTGTACAAAGCTGAAGCCACACTGACCAGTCCTATGATTTAAAAGTAAAATGCCATCAGCAGGTGAATGATAATAGGAACACAAACAACTGCTTCTGATAAGCTTATTATGGACTCTTATGTAGCCATAGGAGAATTACAACAAAAGAGCATGTGATTAGAGGCAGCTGCCAAAATTGGAGGGTAGATGGAAACAAAACTTCAGAGTTACGTAGGAAATGAGCTGAAATCAAATGAACTAACCCAGCTGAGATAATATAATGGTATATGCATTTGCCACACTTATAAATAAAACATGGACTTATTATTGCACTTCCAGGGTGTACACGTCCCAGGGAATTTAACATAACATGATGCACGTGTGGGGGTAGAAGGGAAGGTTATATACAAAAATGTGATGCTGGAAATGGCTTTCATGTAGTCTGTAGAGGCGGGGAGGAAATAAAAAAAAAACAACACACCACCAAGGAATATTCAAAACCTGACTATTTTTTCTCTCTTTAAAACAAAATTCTAATCAGGATTTAGGCACAGAAAACATGTTAGACTTCTAGCAGAGTCATTCAAATGATAGGAGATAAGTGTCACTTTATTTTTTACTGTCTTTGAAAGGTTTCTATATCACTTTCAACTTCTGTCTCCATCTCAATCCATTGGAGCTTGATGTTATTTTCATTTCCAGTTGATGCAAACCTTCCTGATAAACAGGAGAAACCATCCAAATAATGCGAAGTATCTTGTTGAAAACACACAAACATTTGGGCTTTGAAAAGCAGGTTCTCTTTCTTTAACTCCTGGTGTTTTGAAAGGAAGGAGAAACTCAGTAGTCTATGTTCCAAATGGAGTGGGCGAGTATTTGATGAATGAACAGAACATGAACACAATACAGAGGTATCCTGTGGAGTGTCTTTGATATAAATGTGATCTCAAAGTGCTTTATGAATTTAAATTGGGTAGAAGGATGGAGAAATTAAAAGCCAAGCAGGGGAGGAAATTAGGAAACTTCTTTCAGCTGACGAAATGGAGAGATACAGACAAGTTTTCAGCACTCACACGATAGTAGAGAAAGGTCTTGCACTGAGGTAGTAGAGAGAAAGTTGAAACTAATAAAATATGTATGGAGAGACCTTCTGAATGTGTTTACAAAATGTGTGTACAAAATTCCCTGAAGATTTTGCACTGTTCATTGGCAACACAGGGTTCTAACAGGAGGCAAAAGATTTACTTAAGAGAAATATCTTCATAGCCTCTCAAAAGGTGTGCCAGAAAGGCAGAAGAACATTTGCTGCTTCTCCAGAAAGATTTTAGAGGAAGCAGAAAAACTGGCTGTCCGTACAAATTAAACAGTTATCACTTTTTATAAATCCTATTATGCAAGCAACTTTATTTTTTCCATATCTGTTTCTTTGGGGTAGTTTTTTGGTTTGTTTTTGTGTGTTTGCACACCCTTCTTCAAGCAGGACCTGTTTTTTGCAGAGTTTTGTTGGTCTTTTGAAGGACTATTGACACACAATTGATTCACATGTGTCTGCCTGCTTAGCAGTCATTCTCTGAAGTCTTTCAATGACTCTGTTATTGCTTACTTCAAATATTTGTCCTTGTAGGCAAAGAAGGACATGACAGATACGAATGACATCATGTACACGGATGCTGCCTATTCTCACTGTATTCCTACAGCCTAGAAACAGAGTCTGTGGGATTTTGCCTTTAGTTAGTTTACCTTTTTTAACAGTTCCTTGGTCATCTTGACAGCTGCCTCTCTGTTGCAGCAGACAAGATGTGGTATAAAGAAACTCTGGAATCTGAATTCTCCTTGTGCTGCCCAGTGCACGGTACTCCCAAATACTGGATGGAGCAAGGCAAGTTACATCTCTCATGCCTTGAAGCTCCTATGCTGGGGAAAAAAAATCTCTGGCATTCAGTTATATGGACTATTCTTGTTTTGTTTAAGGGATCTACTTTCCAATTAGTGTTTGGATTATAATCTATAGCAAAAGCATATCCCATGTTAGGTACCTGAATGTTAGCTCTGAAGGCTTCCTAATATTTACAGATATCCCAACCATTTGCACTGCAGCAGGAAAATGGGTATTGCCTACTCTTATGCTAAAATGGCTCAATGCATTTGGCCAGCTCCACTAAAAATCAGTTAATATTAATCTCATACTAAGAGCAGCAACGAAGGTCATTAACAGGGCATGTCGCCAGCAGACTTCCCTGATCTGTTTTTCTTCTTTGAAAGAAAAAAATAACTATCATAGTCTATTTGTTCTTGAGCACCTTGAACTGACTGACTCTGGCAGCTGTACATGTACAATTAACTCTTTCAAATCAGCTGGCAAAAGCCTGTGCAAAGCACTGCGTTATGCAAGACCAGGCATCACCAATGACCCAGCCATCTGACCAACACCTGGCTGTATGATAGTAGTGGAAAAACAGTTCTGCTGAAAACTATAGCATCATCCTCTGATGAATAACTGGCTACACAGTAACAAAGAGGCTCCAAGAAGGGCTCAGTATGTGCTCTGTCTGACACTTCATCAGCCTGACACCTTAAAGATGGATGCTTGTGCAAGTGGGCCCGGCAGTATGCTAGAACACCGCTGCAGTGTATGTTCTGGCTGTGGCTGAGGCCATTCTTGCATAGCTACAACAGAAGAGCGGCAGGGCAGCCTGTCGCAGCCCACAGATGCATACCCCATCCTACTGCGACAAATGAAGGGCTGCATTCTCAGGTTTGTATGCACAACGTCTCCAGAGGGTGAGTAAAAACCACTGCATTTGGCCTTCACTGAGTAAGACATCAAGGTACCTGTCACACATTAGCTTGCATGTGTTTAGGAGAAGCATTAACTGAAACCTTCCCCATTCCTATCACTAACCTGTCTGCCTCAGGTTCCCTGTGGTAATAATGATGGAGTTTCTAATGGCATTAGTAATTCCTTTACACTCAGGGAGTTTTGACTGGTAAAGGCATAAAAATAAACAAGAGACAGTAGAGATAAGCAGTAGGTAACAATTTTCCATGCAATTCCTCTATACACATTTTCACTGCAAATGTCACTATAAGAAAGAACTATATAATCAAGGCACAAATAAGTAAAGAGCACAGAATAAACACAACAGCCTTCTTACTGCAAGATATAAAACTTGTACTTATTGAAGTGTAAAGAGTGTACTGAACACTAAGGAACGGATCATCTGCAGTAAGATAAATTGTTTGTCTTCTGGTGATACAGTTTCACATGGTGTGGTGACTAAAGGGGAGGGAGGAAGGAAGGTAGAAGAAGTAGAAAGAGGAGGAAAAACACAGCTGTCCATCACAAGAGGAGAATGAAATGCATAAACTAGTGGAAAGGCACCCTAGCTAAGAAATTCAGTTGTGAGACACGCCAGTGCAGGGGCAAATCCCACATTTCAGTCCACTCAGTGATTTCAAGGTTCGACACTAAGGGTCCTACTTACGGCCCAAAAAAAGGGCATAATTTTTAGGTAGCACTTGAAGACAGATGGTCTCAATAGCTCATTGAACCTTTGGCACCTAAATTTCAGACAAGTCTCAATTCATAGGGTATCCCATTCCTAGTCTGTTAGTGCAGAACTTCCAAATGGATTTTGTCCACATGAACTGCAGTAAGCTCCAGAGCAACAGAGAAAATGTACCTGACTTGTGGAGAAATGCATGTGTTATATGGAAAAAGTTTCAAGAAAACCACATTGCCGAGTTCAACTGAACTCTGCCTTCTAATAATTGTGTTGCTTCTCTTCAGATTTTGCTATTGGGTTCAAGCTGGTGAGCCACACAGTTTGAATGCCCTGGCAAATGCATTATGTAGTTATGATGCGTTTGTACTCAGTGTAATTTACACTGTGCTACATAGTAATGTAAAAATTAGAAGTTGACCTCAAAATCTAAATTGTTAGGAAGCACAGAAAAGATTCAACTAAAATAGTTCTGTGGACCTGTATGAAAGTACACCATCTGGAAAATATACTTTATAAATGTACTTAGCTTGCTGTTTGCTCAAGCTATATAAGATTTCTGTGAGAGTTTGTTAACAAAATACTTGCTATTTTTAATGAGTTTAGGGAAGTCAAGGAAAAGTAACTGAAAGAACAGGATACCTATTAAGGGTACAGAATAAAATTTGAATATAGTATTCCAGAGGAGAATGCTAGAGCATGTACTTCCACATGCACAACTAGGTAAAGACCCCAAGCATTAAAGCAAATTATTGGTGTCTGTAATCGCTCCCAGGACTTCATTTTGTTCAACTCCAGTTCAAGCAAGACAATCTGCCATGTTTTTGGCAGATCTTATTTCATGTCTAGCACTTGCGTGCATGAATTTGATGAAGAGCTCATACAGAGTTTCAGTATTTCTCAGGAAATACATCTCTTCCTCTGTCACAGAAGTTCCCCGTTATTACTTCAATTCTGCTGCTCCACAGAGGGGTCTTATTGCAATTTCTATTTGATTTGGGGGGTCTTACGGTACAGGAAATAATTCTGAAGTGACTACTACTTCTGCAGTACTAGAGACAGCAAAACGGGCTCTCTGAAGTGATTTCTGACTTCTAGATCACAGCTTGCTTTCGTACAGTATCACGTATACAATGGAAGTCCTCTTACAAAGCATCACTAATTTGGTTGGGATTGCATGAGCCTATGGCACCACCTAGCTGCAAACACTTGTTTTTCATTTTTTCACTTCAAAAAAAACACCTTTTTAATTCAGCTCCTAGCTTTAATTCAGCTAATACTGAATTAAGAAGTGAGCTAAGTATTTACTACAAATCTACTTACTGTCTGATCTATGGTTCCCCAGATCTGTTCCAAGTCTTCTGCATACACTGGCTTATCTCACTGGTCTGTTACAGGATGGTGCATTAGTGCTTAGTTATCTGCACTGACTTGGTAGAAAGAGCTCAGCTGTCTAGGACTCACTTCTAAGTACATCTTTCTTCCAACTGAACCAGAACACATGCTGAAGTTTTTTGTCTGTTAAATCACAAAATTATGCTATCAATCACCCCAAACAGAAAAAAGAATTAGGAATCTAAAACCAATCACTAAAAAAAAAAATAAAAAAATATTTTACAGTAGGAATTACAGCTGCACTTTAAAAAAAAATGTTGACAAATAACTGTACAAACTGTGCTGTTTTGTGGTAACTAAAAGTATTTTTTTCTTTGGATCAAATTTGGCATTTTCAACTTCCCAGAAAGGGGTAAGAAATATCAAGCTTCCCAAATGGTCTCTTCTTTTCCAAAACTTCTCAAAAACATGACAAATATATTTTTGCTTAAAACCAACCACCACCCATATTTTTCAAGCTTAAATGAAAAAGTAAACCTAGAAATTAAAGTTTCCTTAACAGAAGGGTCAAAAGAGACATTCTTACTCTATGCAAAACAGTATTTTGTTTATTTTCTTTAAATAGATATTAATTTCTATGTTAATCTAAGCCAATGTGCCTTCCTTTTCTTTTCTGGGACATTTCTTACAGTCATTGAACAAAATCCAATACCATGTTATTTTGCCAACTCCACAGAGCAGGCTGGAGACGCATCAAGGTGTATTAATATCTTCATTGCTCTTGATATGCTTCCCAGAAACCTAAGCATAAAAGAATTAGAATTTGACATTTACAAAATGGGTCTTTTATGAACTTGGTGGCCCTGGATACACTTAAAGTCAGAAAAGATGCTTGAGTTTTAATGAAAAGATCTTCATGACTGAGTGATCATTATACCATTAATGGATATTATATTTGGTGAAAGAACAGAAAGCTGATGTTTTTATTTGTCAATGTTCATCTCAGGCAGAGTTCACAAAAATGCCTTCAAGGAAGATGCAGTACTTGCTTTACAGAACAGAGAACAGTTTGGGGGTTTCTTTTTCTTAGAGATGGCATTTTAGACATGTCAGCTTCCTTGTCTCTTTGCAATGTGGATGCAAGATTCACTTATGCTATTGCGCAAAACTACTTGGAGAAATTTATAAAATGTATAGACTTTTCTTTCTCTATTGTTATCAAAGGTCCGGCAGAAAAGCTGAAATGACAGCTTTAGCACAGTTGGACCTGTGCCTTCTCAGCATGCAGCTAGCTCCTCCACGCATCTCCTCTGGTTGGTGCTTTAGAAGATTTATTTTGGAAGCTGAAGGAAGAAAAAGCAGGCAAAAAAAAGAGATCATAGTACCAGTACCTTAAATCTCATGCTCCAGGCCTCAAAGAATGCTACCACAGTTTTCTATTAGCAATTAAATAGAGTTACAAGATTTTTATTAAGCACACTGAAAGGCCGTTTTTGCAGTATGGCAAGGTGAGCTGTTTGAACCAGAGAGATAATGGTACTCTGCATTTCATCATTTCCACTGACTTGGAAACTTAGGTGCTGATTTCTGAGTTTCCTTAACTGCACTATACACAAAGGCTTTTCCAAAGCTTAGTGAAGTTATTGCATCCTGACAGCTCTGGTCCCCCAAGCCCTGCTGTTGAAGTTTCCCAGAAATTAAAAGAAAACATTCAAATAAGTCATGAATTCTTCCTGATCTTCAGGAAGGTTTTGGATGAATTTCAGGGTGAAGGTTTGGGACCAAATTCACTGCTCTTAATGGCTCACACTTCCAGACTAAACAAGTGAGAGTAACTGCTAATAAGCAAACAAGCTATTGCAAAACCTTCATGATTATAGAGAAACAGAAAATTATTCCCTGTGTGGTTATTCATCATTCATGGCTTTTCTGCCCTACTTTCCTTTCTGATGCATATCAACGAATCTGCATAAAGGGCTTTTGCTGCCCTTTACTACCCATTACTTGATACAACTGAGGAGGGCATGGACACCTAGCACCAGGAAATTTTCTTCTTAGCATTGTATTCATTCATTCTGAAAATACTCTCCTGGTTTTGCCAGCAGGGTTGTTTGTGGATGACATGGTGAGATGAATTGGAGAACAGATCTATGTTAAAAACAACCTTGCACAAAAGAAAAGTCCTTGGAACCCTGGGTTTAATGGACCGTAGTGATATTTCTCCCATAAGTCTGAGTAAAATTTTGGATGCGTGAACAAAGAACTACAGCCAAGCAAAACTGAAAAAGGACAGTATCTCAAGGGGAATTTAAACACTTAAACATTTCATGAAGGTGTCTGAAAAGGTATTTAGGTGTTTCTGGCATTCAGACCTCCGTTTCCACACACACTCCTCCCCATTATCCGGAACATACACAGCTGCTTCTGCTGTATGACTGCATGATTCTGATAAGTTTTGCCATCTCACTTCAGAAAAACAGAGTTCATGAAATAGTAATGTTACCTTCAGGGTCTGGTTCAGTAAGCCTAATACAATAATGCCTATCTTTTCCCAAATGAAAACTGGGGGACAGGGAAAATCTGGTAAATGTACACAGCTCACATCCAACCCCATCCAGTGGACAGGTCTTAATATAAGTCTACATAAAATAAAACTTTGATTTGTGTGAGTTTTGTGCACTGAGCATCTGCTCGGGACTCAGGTGTAATTGCCTACTGAACATTATAATTATTAAATGTTCATTGGAGCGGCAAATGGCAATCATGTTCCTCTTCTCACAGAAGGGAACGACTTACCTGTAAGACTGAAGAGTCTTTTTTTTTCCTCTGGCTCAAAAGCTAATTCTTCCATACAAAGCACAGCATCTTCAACAGAGATGGCCTGATGGTGCTCTGAGGACTGATGGCCAGAGAGGTGGGAAAGATGGACTCCTGCCTCCTCAGGCAGGAGAAGCAATGTGCCAGAGCACCCTAAAAAACAGTACACTGTTGAAGAAAAGCGTAAGGGGAAATGTGTCATGCCTGTCTCTCCTTTTCCTTGCAATCCTTGCAGACACTGCCCAGAAAGTCAGAGTAAACTTCCCAAGGAAAAGAGTAACAGGGCTTCAATACGAGTTTATCCTAGACATTTCTTGATCGAATGAACAAGAGATTTTTTTTTTCTCACAAGTCCCTAAACAAATAATGATTGCTGCTGTTCAGACTTGGTTTTGGTATGCCAGAGGTTATTACAAAAGAATCCAATAACTGCACATATTGATCATTAGTAGATTATCTTAATGCCTGTACACCAATGCGCGCAGCATGGGGAATAAACAGGAGGCGTTGGAAATCCGTGTTCAGTCGGGGGTCTATGATCTAGTGGCAATCACAGAGACTTGGTGGGACACCTCGCATGACTGGAATGTGGTCATGGATGGCTATGTCCTGTTCAGGAAAGACAGGCCACTAAGGAGAAGGGGTGGAGTTGCTCTTTATGTGAGTGAGCAGCTAGAATGTATTGAGTTCTGTCCAGGGGCGGATCAGGAGCGAGTTGAGAGTTTGTGGGTGCGAATTAAGGGGCAGGCTGGCAGGGGTGATACTGTTGTGGGTGTCTATTACAGGCCACCGGATCAGGATGAGGACGGTGATGAGGCCTTCTACAGGCAGCTGAGAGCAGTCTCGCAATTACAGGGCCTGGTTGTTGTGGGGGATTTCAACTACCCTGATATTTGCTGGGAGGCCTACTCAGCCAGCCATCCTCAGTCCAGGAGGTTCCTCCAGTGCATTGATGATAACTTTCTGATGCAAATGGTGGATGAGCCAACTAGGAGAGGAGCGCTGCTGGATCTTATCCTCACTAACAAGGAGGGTCTGGTTGAAGAGGTGAAGGTTGAGGGCAGCCTTGGTTGTAGTGACCATGAGATGGTAGAGTTCAGGATCTCATGTGGCAGGAACAGAATAGCTAGCAGAATCGCAACCCTGAACTTCAGGAGGGCCAACTTTGGCCTTTTCAAGCAATTGCTAGGGGAAATCCCATGGGACAGGGTACTAGAAGGTAAGGGGGCCCAATATAGTTGGTTAGCATTCAAGGACTGCTTCTTCCAAGCTCAAGATCAGAGCATCCCAGCAGGTAGAAAGTCAAGGAAGGGTACCAGGAGACCTGCATGGTTAAACAGGGAACTGCTGGGCAAACTCAAGTGGAAGAAGAGGGTGTACAGATCATGGAAGGAGGGGCTGGCCACTTGGGAGGAATAAAAGTGTGTTGTCAGAGGATGTAGGGAGGCAACTAGGAAAGCTAAGGCCTCCTTGGAATTAAACCTTGCAAGAGAGGTCAAGGACAACAGAAAGGGCTTCTTCAAATACATTGCAGGTAAAGCCAACACTAGAGGCAATGTAGGCCCACTGATGAATGAGGTGGGGGCCCTGGAGACAGAGGATAAAAAGAAGGCGGAGTTACTGAATGCCTTCTTTGCCTCTGTCTATACTGCTGGAGGCTGTCCTGAGGAGCCCCGGACCCCTGAGGCCCCAGAAGAAGTCAGGATAGAGGAGGAATCTGCCTTGGTAGATGAGGGCTGGGTCAGGGACCAATTAAGCAACCTGGACGTCCATAAATCCATGGGCCCTGATGGGATGCACCCGCGGGTGCTGAGGGAGCTGGCGGAAGTCATTGCTAGGCCACTCTCCATCATCTTTGCTAAGTTGTGGGCAACGGGAGAGGTGCCTGAGGACTGGAGGAAAGTGAATGTCACTCCAGTCTTCAAAAAGGGCAAGAAGGAGGACCCGGGTAACTATAGACCGGTCAGCCTCACCTCCATCCCCGGAAAGGTGATGGAACAACTTGTCCTTGGTGCTGTCTCTAGGCACATCAAGGATAGGGGGATCATTAGGGGCACTCAGCATGGCTTCACCAAGGGGAAGTCATGCTCAGCCAACTTGATAGCCTTTTATGAGGACATAACCCAGTGGATAGATGATGGTAAAGCTGTGGATGTGGTCTATCTCGATTTCAGTAAAGCGTTTGACACGGTCTCCCACAGCATCCTCGCAGCTAAACTGAGGAAGTGTGGTCTGGATGATCGGATAGTGAGGTGGATTGTGAACTGGCTGAAGGAAAGAAGCCAGAGAGTGGTGGTCAATGGGACAGAGTCCAGTTGGAGGCCTGTGTCTAGCAGAGTCCCTCAAGGGTCGGTACTGGGACCAGTGCTATTCAATATATTCATTAATGACTTGGATGAGGGATTAGAGTGCACTGTCAGCAAGTTCGCTGATGACACAAAACTGGGAGGAGTGGCTGACACAACGGAAGGCTGTGCAGCCATTCAGAGAGACCTGGACAGGCTGGAGAGGTGGGCGTGGAGAAATTTAATGAAATATAACAAGGGCAAGTGTAGAGTCCTGCATCTGGGCAAGAACAACCCCATGTACCAGTACAAGTTGGGGACAGACCTGTTGGAGAGCAGCGTAGGGGAAAGGGACCTGGGGGTCCTAGTGGACAGCAGGATGACCATGAGCCAGCAGTGTGCCCTTGTGGCCAAGAAGGCCAATAGCATCCTGGGGTGTATTAGAAGGGGTGTGGTTAGCAGGTTGAGAGAGGTTCTCCTCCCCCTCTACTCTGCCCTGGTGAGGCCGCATCTGGAGTATTGTGTCCCGTTCTGGGCCCCTCAGTTCAAGAAGGACAGGGAACTGCTAGAGAGAGTCCAGCGCAGAGCCACGAAGATGATTAAGGGAGTGGAACATCTCCCTTATGAGGAGAGGCTGAGGGAGCTAGGTCTCTTTAGCTTAGAGAAGAGGAGACTGAGGGGTGACCCCATTAATGTTTATAAATATGTAAAGGGCAAGTGTCAAGAGGATGGAGCCAGGCTCTTCTCAGTGACATCCCTTGACAGGACAAGGGGCAATGGGTGCAAGCTGGAACACAGGAGGTTCCACAGAAATATGAGGAAAAACTTCTTTACGGTGAGGGTGACCGAACACTGGAACAGGCTGCCCAGAGTGGTTGTGGAGTCTCCTTCTCTGGAGACATTCAAAACCCGCCTGGACGCATTCCTGTGTGATATGGTCTAGGCAATCCTGCCCCGGCAGGGGGATTGGACTAGATGATCTTTCGAGGTCCCTTCCAATCCCTAACATTCTGTGATTCTGTGATTCTGTGAACTTAAAATCAAAGTCCTTAATTATTTAGTTTAATAGGACAAACTTTGAGAGATAAAAGAAATTTGCTGCAGCACAGGCATATAAAACACTGAAAAGGAATAGAATTTCTTCCTCTAAAAAAGGAGGAAGAGATTTACTCAAGGAATTAAGATAGCTATTATCTCCCTTTTGTACCTACTCCTGCATTACTTCACATGACCCAATTGCTTTTTATGAGCTTGGATAGCCCTTATCCAGACCACAGTTGCATCCGGGCTGATAAATCCTATCTGTTATTTACATCCCAGTCAAGGGGAAAAACCTGTAAGGATGAGCTTCGAAGATAAGAATCACTTCCACAAGAATATTGGGAATGAGAACAGGGTGAGGAGGAAAGCCTTGATCAGAAAACAGTTATGCTTTTGAGATCCAAAAGTGGAAGTACAAAACTAGTTGGAAAACATCAATGTGTGTCAGAGAGAGCTTGCAGTGTCTACAAAAATGGCAAAATATTGATTAGTTGTAGAAATAAAAACTAATCAATGAAAAAAATGGTGTTACTATGTATTGAGATGGTATGGACTAGAGATAACAGATATATGAGCAAGCAGTAAATAAAATCTTAGTCTCTATTCTACATACATATTTTTATTGAAAGTGCAGTAAGAGCAAGACTATTAATATGAATGAATGCATAGATATGGAAAGTACACAGTCAATAGGGAAATAACTGACCCAAGTCTCGTGGCAAGGTTCTTTAAGAAGCTATCCTTTCTAGTCTTAAATGGTTCCATGAGATTTGAGGATAGGATGTTATATTTTCGATTTAGGAAAGGAGTAGTGGTGTGATTCAGACAACTGGTCTATTACTTTGACCTCATCTGGCTAAGTGCTATCTAAAAATGACAAAGAACATTCTGCTGAAAGAGAAGGCCTAGAAAGAGATGGCTAGTGGAGCTCTTCAGGATCTGTCTTCGGACTTCCCTTGTCAAATATTTTCACTAATTATGTTGGCTTAGAAATCTGGTGCTCTGATGAAACTTGTTGCATGCACTTTTCAGCCATCAGCAAATTAGGGGAGGTGCTGAATATCAGACAGGAAAAAATGGACTACCAATAATAAATAGAAATAATGATGATATTAAATAGAAATGAGATGAAATTAAATCACCCAAAACAGAAGGTCATGCATTTACATCATACATTATCACTCGTTCCTTAGTGATGAAATGACAGAAGATCCTATGTTTACTAGTTAGTTGTAGATTGTCTATATCTACCAACATGATGTTGCCTTCAAAAAGACAAATACATCTTGGGATCATATTGGGAAAGAGATTTCCAGCAGCCAATGTATTGAGAAAGGATTAATTTTAATATGTAAGGCAGAGTTGGGACTTCAGCTGCTGGAAGGATGAATCTTAGATACATCTTAGAATGTATCTCTAGCCAGCCACCCAGGTGAAGAAAAGGATTTTTCTTCTTTCTTAATACTGGAAAGGTGCAAGGAGAATGTTGGGTCATGTAGAAAGATGATCAATATATGTTCCATGGCTAATAGCATTGGGACTTTATAGCACTGTTCTGTAGCTGAGGGCCTCCAGGAATTACTTTGCCAAAAAAGTAGCAACACTTATCTGGCTCACAGCACCTAAAGAATAGTAAAAATGGATTTAATTGCCCAAGGGCAAAATTAATTACAGCAGAACAAGTGCAGAGAAAGGCTTTCCATTTCCCTGTTCACCCTAACAACACATCTAAGAGAAATCTAGAAGAGGTATGCTTCATCTGCTTTGAGAAGGGGTACACGTGAATGGAAGGCTGGGAAAAGAGGTGTAAAAGACACAGATCAACTTGTGCATAAACTACTGACAATTTTGTTTAAGTTGAAACTTAGAAGCATGTTTATAGACATCAGAGCTCCTTGGCTGTAAACTGGCTTCGCAGCAAGAGTAAAGGTTCAAGTTTGTGATGTGGCCATCTGCAATAGCAGTGGACTCATCTCGATGATGCTCCAAGTCCCTTCCTGTCCTACTAAGTTTCTTAGGGAAAATTTCCAGCCAGCTTTCACCCTCTCCGCTTCATTTTTTCCCTCTGACAAGTACCCCTGTAATTGTTGGAGGTCATAGAAATCTGAGAAGGAGACAAAGAGGTGCTAGCAGGCAGTGAAACACAGTTATAAAAGTCAATAATCACAATAAGTTGGAGTCACTTGGGAAGATAAGCAGAGAGAGTCTGAATTGCTGGTGGCTTTTGTTTTGGTCTTATCTCTGTTGCAATATATGTGTTCTTAGAATTAACATCTGCACATTCTCATTCTCCAGACTCTCAGTCTGCACGTGAATTGAGTAACGCCTTTGTAAACTTCCTCAAGACTGAGTTAATATCCTAATTATAAATAAATTAGGAAGACTAGGGCCATATCCTTCCTATTAATCCAATGACAAACTTTTTTCTTCATTTGAGCTAGAGCAAAATTGGATCAAAGGGCTCAGTACTGTGTAGCCTTGTTCACTCATGCAGTTGTTTACCCATGCAAGATGAGTGCAAATTATTGTACAAGGCAGAAGTCAATGATGAAACAACTGCTTGGATTATATTTTCTATTTAAAGAAGGACTCTCTGTTCCCTCTCAAACATCAATTGTATTAACAGATAGTGTGAGTCATTAAATGGTTTAGTTTGTCTGAAATAGCAGATGAACTGGCTGCTGAATTGCCTTTTTCCAAAGGGAGCATGTTCCATTGAAAACTTTTCTGAAGTCCAAATTTTTATGGGAAATTTCAGAGAAAAAGCTTAATGTTATTTTGTTATATTTTGCATATTTTTGTTATATATATTATATATAACAAAATTATATTCCTCTTATATAAAATAAGAGGAAATATATGGCAGGAAAAATTTGCAAACACTCACATTTAAAGTGTCAATACGGAAATAAACAGACCAAATACTCTCTTAAGGCACTCAGGTTTACAGACCGAAGATGACAGATTAGAATGAGCCAGAGATCAGGATGTTTCATTCAATCCTACAGCTATGTTTTGTCCCAATAAAGTAAAATAGGCTTAATCTGGTTTTGATATTCCTTGCATATAAATCACCTTAAAAGGAGTGCTTTATTATGGCTATGTTCTAGATTATAATTTTCTATGCCAGTAAAATGTTTTGACAGCACAAACTACACAGAATTTTCCAGAACATTTCTTTGTCATGACTCACTACTAGTTAGTGAATTACAGGAAGTGGAGACACTCCAGCTGGGTGGAAATACAGGGATTAGCGCCAGGTCCTTCAGGTTTGAGGGTCATTCCTTTTTTTCATTTATGTCCCTTCCCCACCTCCCTTGCCCTTCTCCCATCACACATTTTGCCAAGTCAGAAGTAACTTCTTCAGGATGGGTACTGTCTCCTCTGATATGAGTGCAGAGCCCAGGTTCCCATGGACATAGAGTGCTTTAGCACAAGGACTGTAGTATGACTCTTCCTGTACAGGATTTTAGTAGCACTTTTTGTGCTCTTGCTTGTATCCTTCTGCTCATGTGGGGGATTCTACGTGCTGCTACCACCAACCAAGGAAGTCAGTCTCTTTCTGTTTTCCTAGAATATGTCCTATTCCTAGAATATGTCCTATTCCCTAGAATAAGTCCTATATTACTAGAATATGTCCTATTCTTAGAATATGTCCTCTTTCCTAGAATATGTCCAATATTCCTAGAATATTTGCCACCTACTTGATGGCAAATACAAACCCACAGTCTAAGGACCTGCAGGCTGATGTGCCATGGTAAGTCTAGACTGCTAGGTGATTAGATCATTTTCCTAATGCAGGAAGTAAAGGATTCAGACATCTGCATTCTGTTCCCTACCCTGGGCTCATGCACATCTGGCTGTTGGAGCAGTGAGGCGTTAGGATACACCTTGGCTCTGTGACAGTGCTGTGGCAGTTTCTCTTCAACGTTACTTCTTCATCACCTAAGTGAAGCTAAATAAATGAAACACTGGCACAGTTAACAAGTGGGCAGGCATTGCAGCTGCACTGTGGGCCAGGGACTGGAGGATCCCATCTACCAGACTACAATGATGAGAGAAGGCAGAAGCATGCACAGGCAGTAAAATTAAACAAGTATTCCTATTTCACATCCTTAATGAGGACTATTTGGTGTATGTTACAGCTATCTTGTCACTCCTTCCAAAACTATGCCAGCAGCACACAACAAGCACAGCGCAAAGATTCCTGGGCTAGCAGTAAAGTGGTAGCTCCAGAGGCAGAATAATGTCATCAGTGTTTTGCTGCATGCACACAAATTATCTTTGTTAGGATGTAGCATGTTTCACACTGCATATTAGGCAATATGTGTTTCTCTTGATCTGAGCTGGTATCTTTGCAGATCCAAGCAGTGTACCATGTGATTGTATCTGCTTCATCAGCTTCAGCATAGCAGGGTCCTGGCCCTGCTGTCTTGTGCAGTATAGATAGCGTGTCCAGCTTGAAAAGAGTTACCCCTTGGAAACCTTGCTGACACCACAAGCTGCTTTTTAAGCCAGTTATCCTTCTTAAGATATGTAAACTGAAAAAGGAGTTTCTCTGGGCTGCTGAGAAATGAGGCATAGAGTTGCTTTTATATTTGTCCCAAAGTCACTTCTTGTCCAAAATTCATTACTGGAGAAGGAATCTGAACTATGTAGGTTTCCTATTTTTCCATAACTTTGCCAAAGACCGAAGAAAAAATGTAAAATGAAGCTCCTATAAGTGAGTGAAGGTAAAATAAATTAGGTTCCTATAATGAAATAAATGTGAGGATTTGATCAGACTGATTAAATCAGTGTTCCTTAGAAAATCGAGGGGGGAAGAAGGGAACCAGGAAGGAAGTTACTTTGTGTAGTTACCAGTCCTCATTGCTACATAGAGTTATTAGCTGTTGTCGGGACTGGTGTACGTATTCTAGCCAAAGAAAGGTACAGGGAGAGTCAAATAATTTCCAGACAGGAACATGACACACAAGTCTATGGGGCCGGATGGGATCCACCTAAGGGTACTGTGGGAGCTGGCAGAAGTGCTCACCAAGCCACTTTCCATCTTTTATCAGCAGTCCTGGCTAACTGGGGAGGTCCCAGGTGACTGGAGGTTAGGAAATGTGATGCCCATCTACAAGAAGGGATGGAAGGAGGATCTGGGGAACTACAGACCTGTCAGTCTGACCTTGGTGCCCAGGAAGGTTACGGAGCAGATCATCTTGAATGCCATCACGTAGCACGTACAGGACAAGCAGGAAATCAGGCCCAGTCAGCATGGGTTTATGAAAGGCAGGTCCTGCTTGATTAACCTGATCTCCTGCTAGGACAAGGTGACCCGCTTACTGGATGAGGGAAAGGCTGTGGATGTTGTCTACCTAGACTTCAGTAAAGCCTTTGACACTGTTTCCCACAGCATTCTCCTGAAGAAACTGGCTGCTCATGGCTTGCACAGGCACACTCTTTGCTGGGTAAAAAACTAGCTGGATGGATGGGCCCAAAGAGTTGTGGTGAATGGAGTTAGATCCCGTTGGTGGCTGGTCACAAGTGGTGCTCCCCAGGGCTCAGTATTGGGGCCAGTTCTCTTTAATATCTTTATCAGTGATCTGGATGAGGGGATCGAGTGCGGCCTCAGTAAGCTCACAGATGACACCAAGTTGGGTGGGAGTGTTGATCTGCTGGAGGGCAGGAAGGCTCTGCAGAGGAATCTGGACAGGCTGGATCGATGGGCTGAGGCCAACTGTATCAGGTTCAAGAAGGCTAAGTGTTGAGTCCTGCATTTGGGTCAGAACAACCCCATGCAGAGCTACAGGCTTGGGGAAGAATGGCTGGAAAGCTGCCCGGCAGAAAAGGACCTGGGAGTGTGGATTGATAGGTGTCTGAATATGAGGCAGCAGTGTGCCCAGGTGGCCAAGAAGGCCAACAGCATCCTGGCTTGTATCAGAAATGGTGTGGCCAGCACGACTAGGGAAGTGGCTGTCCCCCTGTACTCGGCACTGGTGAGGCTGCATCTCAAATACTGTGTTCAGTTTTGGGCCCCTCACTACAAGAAAGACATTGAGGTGCTGGAGCGAGTCCAAAGAAGGGCAATGAAGCTGGTGATGGGTCTAGAGCACAGTCTTATGAGGAGCGGCTGAAGGAACTGGGGTTGTTTAGTCTGGAGAAAAGGAGGCTTAGTGTTCACCTTAACATTCTTTACAACTGCCTGAAAGGACATTGTAGCAAGGCGGGTGTTGGTCTCTTCTCCCAAGTAATAAGCAATCGGATGAGAAGAAATAGCCTCAAGTTGCACCAGGGGACGCTTAGCCTGGATATTAGGAAAAATTTCTTCACTGAAAGGGTTGTCAAGCATTGGAACAGGCTGCCCAGGGAAGTGGTTGAGTCGCCATCCCTGGAGGTATTTAAGAGATGTGTAGATGTGGTGCTTAGGGACATGGTTTAGTGGTGGACTTGGCAGTGCTAGGTTTTGGCAGTGCTAGGTTAATGGTTGGACTCAATGTTCTTAAAGGTCGTTTCCAACCAAAACGATTCTATAATTCTATGATTCTATAATGTTGCAAGTGCAGCCTTCTGAAATTACACATAATGAGGTTATAAACAATCCCTTTTGTCCGAGGCAGGGTTGCACACAAGGGAAAAATCCAGTTAGAAGAGACACCATTTGTTCATGTGACAGTATCAGGACATCTCAGGACTGCAGTCAGAGGGTGTAACAAATGAAAGACATGAACAACAGAGGGCATTAGAAATAAGGAGGCTAGAAAAGGAGATGGACAGTAGGACAGGAGGGCAGAAACTCGGAGGAATTGAAGAGAATGGAAAAGGTAAGGAAAATAAACATTGAGGACACATATATAAGGGGATGAATTAAGAGTGTGCAGAGAGGGATGCCAAAACTAGGGCTATTTGTTTTGTCCTTAAGTACTTTAACATAGGGATTGGCTGTGGAGGGGAATAATCTATAATTCTGTTATTTAACTTTGGTCAGCAGGGGTGGGATGGGAAGGTACAATAAGAAAATTAAGGGGAATACTATTCTCCAAGAGGGTGTTGATTCCCGACAATGAACATTCAAACTGACAGAGCAGTAATTTCATCTATTTCCCTCTCTACCTTGGGACTGGTGGTCTGTGTTTCACCTATTCCCTTGCTGTCTTAAATATTGTTACTGTTTTTTAGAAGGTACTTTGTTGCACTGCAAAGACAGATGCAGTTATATGGAGAAAACAATCTCTTGTTAAAGCACATTGTAAGTTTAATGGAACAATTATACTGTTTAATTGAAAAGGTGCAAAATCATTCTAGAAACTTAAGGCCACGCTGGTTTTAAGAGTGTTTGGCTCCAGGCTTCTTGATTGTAGATGTCATTTTCAGCTATATCTGAAATTTAAGGTAAATACTAATAACAGATATCTCAGTCCCGCTTCTCTGCTATGCCCTTGTTTCATCTTTCTTTTCTCTCTCCATTTTCTGCCACTCTGTGTTTAACCAACGTGCTCAGCCTTCCTCATAGGTATCACACGAGCGCTGCGTGTGGAGATGAAGGACTTGCACAACAGCAAGACACAGACTGACAGGCTGGTACGGCCAAATGTTGTTGGATGCCTTTTGGAACAGGAAGATTTCATCATGATAGTTATTTTCTTCTGTCAGAGGAAGAAACAAACTTGTAAACAGCAGCAACACAAAACCCCTTGACTCTAATTGCCGAGCTCAAAAAAAAAAAAACCAAAAAAAGCCCAAAAAAAAGGCATTCCACTGGCTGAGATGGAAAGACTTTCCAGCAAACAAGACCCCATTCAGGTCAGCATCAAATCAGCCTGTTCCATTTTTGTGTTTTATTTTACAATTAATTTTCTTTACACCCACAGCATTTGAAGTTGAAATAACTAGGTCAGGAGACCTTATTTCCAAGGCTGGGATCCTAATGAATATATCACTGTGCATGAGGAAATACAAGGCCAACAGAATGTCCTACATGCCTTTTTCCCATGAAATAAATAACGCATTCTCATTTCCCCACAACAGAGTATTTCAGAGGCACAGTGCTTAGCCAGTCACAAAGTCTGAGCAATTACCACTGTAGGGAGTGAAAAGTTTTAGACGAGCAGCTACTACAGAAAATAAAGCCTATGACCTCTTAAATGTAGTGGGCATAGTTGTCATAACCTTTGAAACCTCTGGCCTGATGGCTTCTCTGAGGTTAGATTGAGTGCCATTGTTCAGACAGCTGCCTCTCAGGGGCTTGATTTTCTATTACCTTACAGGCTATTTGTAATCATCAATGTGAAGGTGAGTGGCAGGAACCAGGAGAGCAGAATTCTCTTCTCCTCTGAAGACAGCATCTCAGGCCCACTTTTCCATCACCTAAGTGACTAAACAATGCACAACAAAGTAATGATCCCCTGTCTGAAAACTCAAATAAAGTTCATCCAAGACATTGTCACATTTTCACATTTTTTGGAAACGCAGCTTAGAAATTAACAATATGGAAAACATTTGGAAGAGGAGATGAGAGAACAGAGTGAATTTGCAAAAAGCTCCTTGCTGTCTTTCTTTTACAAGAAGATAGCCAAAGATGTGAGAGAGGAAAATACTCAGTGAGATCTGGTTTGCTTAATCACAGCTCCTTATTGTGATTTGCAAGAACTGAACAGAACTGAAGTGCCTGGGGGATCTGAAATGACAGAGAGAGAAATATCTGTGGGATGCTAACTCTGGAAGTGACTTAACAGCATCTGAAAAAATAGTCTTTGACATAAGCATCTGCAAAACAAAAATGCCAACAGCCCACAAAGATGGCCTGATGTTTTTATTATTTTTTTGTTTTGTTTTGTTTTATTTCATTTTCCGCCTTGTGACTTTCTAACTTGATAAAGCTCTTTGGATACAAATTAACTTTCTCCAAGTGCTGTTTGTTACAGTTTCACTTAGCTTCAGGGGTTGCATAACAGACTGGAAGTTGGCTTGTTTCAGCGAAATAAGCCAAGAAATAAGCAGTAAATAAATCCTATCCTAGGTAGACTAAGAACCTGGTTATAAACACTACCACCTAGTTTTGAAAGGGACAAGACAGGTATACTTTAGAGCCTTGACAGAACTTAATCAATTTTCAAGTCACATCAAACTCTTCCAGCACAAAAAAAGTCTTG
This sequence comes from Nyctibius grandis, assembly GCF_013368605.1. Classification (NCBI taxonomy): domain Eukaryota; kingdom Metazoa; phylum Chordata; class Aves; order Nyctibiiformes; family Nyctibiidae; genus Nyctibius; species Nyctibius grandis. The sequence continues at coordinate 33,363,125 of NC_090658.1, forward strand.
AATGTGTGTGCTCTTGCTATTGTTGTGTTGGAATGTGGAGAAGGTTTTTTGTTGTTATTGATGAGATTTCTTGCTTCAAAGCAAATTAAATGGGAAATGGTCATCATAGTTCATAAGATCATATGTCCAGCTGTTTAACTAAATTGCTGTTCCAAATACAGGGACTAAATTCAAGAGAGCAAGACAGCACCTGTATTGGAAAAGAAGCTGCTTTTTTTTTTTTTTTTTTTTAGTAATGCTTAAGGACAAAGCCTGTATAAGGCCATTTGGAGTTTATTTCTCTTCTTCCCGTTTGAAGATCAATACATTTCTCTTGGAGCAGGGAAGGCATAATTCCTTCTCTTAGGAATGAAGATGAAGACCAAGAACCGGATCTGTACTTTGAGGAAGAAGGGAGATCATTATTTGTTTTGTCCAAAATACAGCTGAGTTCTCAGGTCTGAGAATCATCCCACTGACCCAGTGCCTTATTCCTGGAGTGTCAGTGGTGTTGGTATGTAAGGTACCGTCACATACGGTCAATACAGTTAACTTCACTCTGTAAAGTTAAGCAGGATTTCTTTAACATGGAAAGGAGGAATGGGAGTTACTCATGGGAGGAGAGGGGAGAGCATCGTGAGTCCAGGTCATCTGTAGGAAGGGAAAAAGAAGTTTCCTGGTGTTTTATAACACTCAGGTACCTCTTTTTACCATATCCTTGATTTCACTCAAATACAAAAAAATGTAGGCGTGCTAACAGATTAACCCCAAACCCACAACTAGAGCTTCCTGGGGCAGAATAAGACCATAGAGAGTTAAGCTGAGACAATGTACGACTTTGTTCAAACTTTCCTTTGGTTCTGTCTGTGACAACCTTATTAGATGGGGTTGTTCTGAGTCAGTATATTAATTCTTCTCACAGTTCTCAGGAATTAAACACAATAAGCACCCAGTTAAACCAGTAACATTGTGGTCAGCCCATAAACAGCCTCTTTACTGGGAATGTTGCGTAAAGGATGGAACTGTGCAGTCCTGCTCCAGATAAACAAAAGCTCAGCAGCTGTCCTGCACAGGACTTCTCGACAAAAAAACAGAATACAAAGTGCTACTATTCCTCAACTGTATAATGCTGAAGGCGTGATGATGATATTTCATGTAAAGGAGGGAAGCCAAAAGAGAAGGGTATGGTTATACATAAATAACAAGTTCAAGCTCATAGCAAAACTCTCCTTCCTTCCCTTTTCCTTCCTTCCTTTTCCTTCCTTCCTTCTTCTCTTCCTTCCTCCCTTCCTCCTCCTCCTTCCCTTCCTTTCCTTCTTTTCCTCCTTCCTTTTCGCCCCTTTTCTACTTATATCAGCCTCTGTTTTTTATGCATTTCTTAATTGTCTTTCTGTAGTATGGCTGTGCAAAAGTATGGAAGAGAAAACATAGGCTTATCTTGAATGTGTAGGATCAGCTGGATTCCTTGGTATTCTACAGCTCATTACTCCAGATACTGCTACATACTGCTCAAAGAGAGAATGCCAAAAACTTCATCACTATGAATTCAGTAACTTTAAATGAACATTTTTTCTTTTCTCATTGTTGTGAGCAGAAAAACTGGACGCCATCAAAGAAAATACAGCAAAGGAGGAGGGTAATAAGATGAGAGAGGATAGGGTTTTTCCAGCACACAGAAGGTAAGGAGGAATAGGAGAAGACAGCATTGGCACCTATTTTCTAACCAGCCTGGCTGTTTCCATGTCAATGGTTTTCAGACTGAGTTGATTAGAACAGCTGGTCTTGTTCTGATCTCTTCTGCATCTAAGAGAGGCTGTTGTTTTTGTGGCAGCCTTGGCATGGGTATTTACAAAATCCCTATTTGTAACTCTGTGTTTTTTGGCACATGTCTCTTAATTCCATGGGAGCAGTATGTCCTAGAGAACTGTGGATGTTATTTTGTGCCAGCTTCCAGGAAGAAACATCAGGAAGGCCCTCATGCGTCTTTCTGATGAGGAAAGCAAACTATAACAGAATCCCAGAAGCCTCTGCTGTATCAGCTCCCTAGGATTTCTCAATTGTAGATAAGCATAATTATGCAGTGGTGTGCTTTGAACTGAAAAATGCTATGACACTCTCAAAGAACTGTGAGATGTCCTAAGCCAGTCTGTTATACCTCACATATGCCCTGAAGTTGAACAGTGAATCTCTGTCCTTGTGGTAGTTTCTTTAAAGGAGTGCCCATGTTGCTCACTAGTAACAAATGCAAAGAGGGATGAGGTTCTGCTCTTGCAAGAAGTATACAAAACAACCAGCACGTCTTTGCAGACTTTAACAGTTATTTTGTGCTCAGTTGGCAGAAAGCTGGACATGGAGGCTTTCCCTTGCTTGCCCTAGACTAGGCATTCCTGCAGTTTTTCCTAACTGCAGTCCCACCACAAGCCCTGTCTGTGTTCCAGCCCCATGTGAGGACAGTATCAGGTCTTCCACTTTGCCCTGGTTTTTGTTCAGGCGTGTAGTCCAAAGTTTCAGAAAGATATTGAGAAACTCTTAACAGATGCCTAGTTTGGACAATGAGGCAATCATGATTCAGTGTGGCACATCCATCCAGTTCACATGCTGTGCTCTCTCCTGAGACTTTGTAATTATTGTTATTATTTCATTATTAACATATCTTTAAAACTTTGTTCAGTGCTTATCTGAAGCATGAATAGCACTGGAAGTAGTCCAGCACTTTGCATTTTCGTATTGTTCTGCGATAGGCTCAGAGAGGATGCTGGCACATGGACTGGACTCTACCCTTCAATTGCCTGTGTTGGTGTAATGCTCCTTGGCCAGCACACGGACTTTTACAAACGACACAGTGCAGAGTCTCTTGAGGAAAGCTAGTTAATCTCTGAATGTGCAAGAGAGCTGAATGAGACCTGTAAGGCGATAAGTGTGAATCCAGCAAAATCTTGAAACAAATAAACGGCTAAATAAGACATGGCTAATCTAGGCTCCCTGTAAGTCAGAAAGGACGGAAGCAGCAGGACGGGTAGGAAATTTCTTTCTTTGAAATTTGGACTACAGAATTACTCTGTGCCAAACACAAGTGAGTGTCTGCATAATGTCTGGAAGACAATTGAAAGAGCAGTAGCAAGAGTTTCTGTGGATCCTAAAATTGCCTTGAGTAACTGTCTTGAGCTTCACAAGAGTGACAGTGGTCTCTGCAGCTAGATGCAGATAAGTATTATTTTGCCATGGTACAATATCACATACAACTTCAGTTAAAATGCAAAGGCATGACACTGTGCAGCATCACAGCCTAAATATACAAACCTCAAACCTTTAATTCTTTACTGAGTACTAGTACTAGCTGCTCAGAAAAGCAAAGAAATCAAATCTCCAGCTGCTGTCTCAGATGTGCAAAAAACCTTACTCTTCATGACCTATGACATGACATGACATGACATGACATGTTTGTATCCCAGTGAAGTTAAAATGGAATCATCTCTTACACAGATCCTCTTATTCCATTATGTTTATTTTACAATTTCATTTAATTCTGGACAAGTGTTTCTGTCAACCAGCAGTAGCTACTTCTGAGAGTAAGAGGTTGCCTTGAAAGCTGATTTTATTTTAATGAGATATGCCTATATTTGTACAATCTGATAAAACTGGAAAAATACATGGCTTCAAGTAGGCAAAGACATTTCACAGAATCACAGAACGTTAAGGATTGGAAGGGGCCTTGAAAGATCATCTAGTCCAATCCCCCTGCCAGAGCAGGATTACCTAGATCATGTCGCACAGGAATGCGTCCAGGCGGGTTTTGAATGTCTCCAGAGAAGGAGACTCCACAACCTCTCTGGGCAGCCTGTTCCAGTGTTCAGTCACTCTCACCGTAAAGAAGTTTTTCCTCATATTTATGTGGAACCTCCTGTGTTCCAGCTTGCACCCATTGCCCCTTGTCCTGTCAAGGGATGTCACTGAGAAGAGCCTGGCTCCATCCTCATGACACTTGCCCTTTACATATTTATAAACATTAATGAGGTCACCCCTCAGTCTCCTCTAAGCTAAAGAGACCCAGCTCTCTCAGCCTCTCCTCATAAGGGAGATGTTCCACTCCCTTAATCATCTTTGTGGCTCTGCGCTGGACTCTCTCTAGCAGTTCCCTGTCCTTCTTGAACTGAGGGGCCCAGAACTGGACACAATATTCCAGATGTGGCCTCACTGAGGCAGAGTAGAGGGGGAGGAGAACCTCTCTTGACCTGCTAACCACACCCCTTCTAATACACCCCAGGATGCCATTGGCCTTCTCAACTTTTTTTTTTATTTCATTTCTTAACTTTCCTGATACGCTCGGCCCTGCCATATTCAACTGAATTACAGATGTAAGTCAAGCTTAACATAGTCTTTAAGTAAAATAAAATAACTATAGAACCAGACCCTTCACTGTAGGTAGGAACATTTACTGGAGAAAGATATTCGAGATCTTGCGGGTTTTTTTAATGTTGATTAAGCAAATTATAATTTTTGCCTCTTTCTGAGGTTGTAACAAATTTTGATCTTTATTCACTTTACATCTAATTATTTTTTTTTTGCAATTGAGCGTAATTGAACAATTACTACATTTAATATGGAGCTAAAATACTTTCTGTATTTCAGCCTCCATTATCACTTGCTGTTCAATTAAATTCAGGAAATCCTTTAATTACAGTTATTCCAGTTCTACAGGGAGAAGTGATACTTCATAAAGCTACTGTAAAAATAAACATCAAGCTTGCTTCTGCATCTTTTGAAAACTGAAATTAAAAACAGGATTTTGCCTTATCTTCTCTATTGTTTTGATCTGTGTATATGTTACCTTGACATCACACTGATGAGAATGGTTTCAGAATAGATATTTGGCCACATCACAGGTCATTCAAGTCTGTGTTTCTTTTCACATGGCTTCAGCTTTGGGAAGAAAATAAAAAAAACCACCAATGTTGCATTAAGTTTTCGTGTTAGTTTCTGTCCAGCCTGAAGACTGAATAAAGTCTAAATGCTGAAGACTGAATTGGACAGAGGAAGGTGTTTTGCTACAAAACGAAGATTTAAGTATAACCTGACTAAACATCTGAATCTGTGCCAGCACATGTAACTATGTCTTGAAATAATGGCTGATACAAGCAATTACAAGGCCCAGATAGTCACACAAGTACTGCACAGGTCAAACACTAAAGGATTAAGACTGTGCAGAGACTTCATAATGGTTTTGCAACCATTAGTTGCAAATGCAAATATCCCTGGCACAACAATTTGGTAATGGAAAATAAAATTATTTAAACTGGAAGAGTTATCACAGAAGGAACACGGTGCATAAAGGTGTAAGTTTTACTCTAACAGCTACAGCAATACAACGGCTGCACAGTTCTAAGGTTAAGAGCAATGAAGGTCATTTAGGGAAACGTGTCTTTTGGAAGAGTAGCTGACATGATGTGGGGAAGAAGATCCATGGAAATTTTGGGCACCTGAGCCCTCCTTTCATTGTGAAACAGGTTCAGAACAAGTGCCTCATGTTCAGCTTGGCAATGGCGACCACACTCTGCAGACCCATCGCCCAGAGGAGGCAGACAGTGGGCCACCGGACGTTTCGCCATAAGGCCCCTTGTCTGTGAAACACCTGGAGTGTTGGGGAAAGTATTATGGGCTGGAAAACTGAAATATTGCTTTCTCATGCCCCATAGAACTAGAACATGTGGTTCCCATGCCCATCTTCTGACAATGTTTTACAGATTTTACTCGAGACTCGGGCAGGACTGCGGTTGAAGTCATCATTTCCACCAGAAATATTCCCCAGCTGAAGATAACCACGTTTCCTGGTCCTCTGCCTGTCACTGCTGGGACACGTACCCCGTGTGCGAGTCCTTCAACGCCTGCGTTTCCCACCAGGCAGCCCGGCGGCCAGAGCCCGCCTGCAGGCCTCGGGCTCTGCACCTGCCTTGTGGGGAGCCGAGGCGAGGGTGCGGGAAGAAGGAAAATAAAGGCTGTCAGTGCAGGTTTTGCCCTTGCTGCTGAGGGACGCGGGGCTCGCACGAGCCGCCCGGGGCCGCTGCCCCAGGGGAGACGTGGGTGGCAACAGCTCGCTCCCTCCGCCCGCCCGCCCGGCTGAGGGGGGGGAGCGCACTACAACTCCCGGCGTCCCGGCGTGCAGCGCCGCCCCTGCGGCCGCTCTGATTGGCTGCTGCTCCCGCTCCCCCGCCCGCCACCCGCGTGACGGTGCGAGGCTGGCGGCGGCGCCGAAGCCCCCCGCGTGCTGGGCGCCGGCGAGCCCCATGGCGGCGGCGGTGGCGTGGGGACGGCGCAGCGGTGCCGCGCTCTTGCGGGGGGCGCTCGGGGCAGCCCCGGGCCGCGCCTGCAGCACCGGGGCGCCCGTGAGGGCTCCCTCCGCCGCGTCTCAGGTGAGGCGGGCGCGGGGCACGGAGGGGTCCGGCCGGGGAGGGTGGTGAGGACGGCCGGTGCGGGGCCGCGAGGTGAATGGAGGATTTGGGGCCGAAGGTGGTCGCAGAGTCGGCGGCCAGTAACGGGCGGGTGCCGCTGCCGGGGGGAGGCGTGCGGCCGCCGGAGGGAGCAGTTGGGATTTTGAGTCCCGGGCCGGTCCCTTGCACTTAAATTAAGAAAACGTAGTTTGTGGAGGGGCTCTGGTGATAGCCCGGGCGTCGCCTGGCGGGGTTCCCGAGGGGAGCTGGGGTCTGAGAGTTCCCCCGCCCTGAGCGCCTGCCCCGCAGGGCCGCCGCGGGTGGGCTCCGCTGGGGCGGGCGTGCGGGCGGCACCGGAACGCTGCCGCGTGCTTTCTATAGAAATACAAAATTGTGCAGCCTGTCCCAGACTGGCAGGTAATTTGTATGGTGAACATGGTTTGATTATATGAGGCGGGGGTGGGGGGGAGAGTCGGCAAAGCATGTAGTAATATGCAATTCTATGTCCTTACTTTATTGAAATGTCACCCTTCCTTTGAAAGTAAGTAGGTCATTCAGTCTGTTGGATTGAACCAGTTCTGTGTCCCTTCCCACTCAAAAAAGATATTACACAACGGCATTTGCTCTGCCCAGGTCAAAATCAAGTGGCTTGGCAGCTTTTCAGCTTTGCGATGAAGTTGTTCTGTCGCTGGCATGAAATCCACACAGGTGTAGTCCAGATCCAGCTCCTCCTGGGTTAACTTTCAGTCCCCCAGATGGATTTGGTCTCTTGGTGTCCAAATGCAGGAGAAAAAGCTGCACAGAAAGGCAAAGGTTCTGTAACTGTCCAGCAGAAACAGGGCATGACATGCAGAGTAATCCCATCTGGGACATGATTTATTGATTTACTTGCAATTGCGTGGCTGGCTTTAACAAGCAGAAAATAAGCTAAAGCTACTAGTGACAGTTTTTGTGTCACCAGAACTGAATGCATTCACTACCGCTTACTTATTTACAGAAAGTCAAATAGATTTGTGGGTTGCTTTATTGAATGCTTGGCTGGGGAATCTAGAAAGGTTATTGAGTTTCTTTTGTGTTTTCTAAACCATGTACTTTTTTATAAATTATGATCAGAATTACTTTTAACTGCTTTCTATAGATCGACTAGTTCTAACATACATTCAGGAATACTTTTGAAAGAGCTTGATTACAACATCCATCTCTGAAATCCCTACTCCCTTAGGGGACGAAAACCACAGTGGTTGGAAGAACGGGATGGGTGATTTGTGTGTGTGGCATTGAAACTGTGACAAGTGTACTGGGTTACTGGCTGATACCCTGCAGGGCCTGAGAAGCAAGCCAATGCAAAAGCAAAGACAGTGCAAACTTAGCAACTGTACAGTGATAATGTGTTCATTGCTCGTTTCTGTTCTCCGTCTGTCCTGGGATTCACCTGTAGAGAGGAGCAATTAGCGGGGGGACACTGAAACGTGCTTTCAGATGACAGAATGCTCAAACATTCAAAACAATAGTGAATACTGCTTGACTGTCTTCTGGGTTGAATCTGAAAATGTTCATGGGTTCTGTTTAGTTTCATGAGATTTCATTTGGGTGCGGGGGGTGCAAAGGGGAGAAGAAAGAGCTAGACTCTCTGTATTTCATCCCCTTTTAAAATGGTCCTTCCAGCTGTGGAAGGAAGAACTTTGTAATGCAGGAGCTTTGGGAGACAACTGAAAGGCTGTGTCCAAGGCCATCCATTCTAAGTCTTTAGGTTAGGTTACAAACGTGGGGTCGATACAGCTGCTGTATTGGTATTGTGCGGTGAACTTATGTTCAACATACGGCCTTTTTAGCCTATTCCTACGTGCTGTTTTTTGAGACAGTGAGAGAATGTGTGCATGCTATCCATTCTGTATCCTGCATTTGCTACTTGTAATAACACTTTGTATGAATGCTTGGTAAGTGACTCCCCCCGGGAGAAACAGTAGTTTTTATTCATGGTTTGAATGTCCATCAAGTCCTTCTAATGTTCTGTATATGAAATACATGGTAAAAATGGATATAGTTATAGAAGTGAAGTGATATTGACCAGCTAACCTGACTGGGCAAATCTGAAGCTGTGAACATTTAGGTCAGTTTTGAAGGTGAAATCAGATATACCTGGGAAGCTGATAGTAAATTGTTTGTAAATAAAACCCAGAACTTAATCAGATTATTATTGGACTGGCTAGTCCACATGTTTGAGCATGTTTGTATCTAGTGTTTAAGATACAGTTGTCAGTCTCGGAGATGTGACTGCCATGTTGCACAGGGTAGAGTCCCTTTTTCTAAGACTAGATATGGGCAGGTAGCAACAGGCACTCTCAAAGCAGCGTTTTCATGCTTGTTTGGTTGTGTACAAGTATTTCTTGACTAATTCACAGTTAACAAAGGAAAGCCTGATGCCACCTTACTATCTTGTACACATGATGATACATATCCAAATTATATTCTTGAATTAAAAAAAAATCATATAGGTTACATATTTCTACTACAAAACTGTGTATTTTCCAGTACAATAGACAAAGGAATTTGTACTTTTTTTTTTTTTTTAATTGTAAGCTGGAAGTTTACATGCAAAAACACCGGCTTTTTGAAACAAAGAGGGAAGATGAGAGGACTTTTTTAAGATAGTGAGGCTTGAGAGCAATAACATTAAGGAAATTAGAAATCTTTTTTTTTTTATAATCCTGCTCTAGATGTATCATTTCCAGTAAAGGTCTTAAGCATCCTGATACAAAGTTTCATTGCAGTTTCCTCCATCTGTTCCGGTAGATCTTGTAATTCAAACATAACATAACCACCTGAAATTTTCTGTGGCCTCAATGAAGTCTTCACCACTGGGATAAAGGGGAGAGCCCAGCTTGTCTAGAAAAGACCTCATATGGCCGTAATTCTTGGCCAGTCATGTCTGAAACTCTTGTGTCCTGACACTCCATTTTGTGGGTAGCGGTCAAAGTCCGTGAGCAGTGCGCTCTGTGTCAGTAAGCAGAACTGTAGCCTGCTGTTTGGGGTCAACTGTTGGGCAGCAGCTGCGGAGGCCTCTGAAAAACATTTGTCTTGGACTTCTCAGCTCAGACCTCATTCTGGCACTCGGCCTACTTAGACCCATTTCAGCCTCTGTGGTTGTCTAATTTCCAGGTTGAACAAGGACACTATGTCACCACTTCCCTACGGCTAGGATATTAAAGGTGAGGCATGAAACTGAAGAGCTTTTGCTGAGTTGTGTCCATGATGCTGGCGCAGCAGTGTTAGGTACTACAGTGGGGCTGCAGCGCGGACGCATAGACCCAACAGGACTGCAGGAGCTGAAGGAGTCAGAGGGTGCAGGAGCAAGGCTAACAGTGTCATAACTACACAGGCTGTGGTGATCCCCGAGGCCTGTGCAGAAGAAATGTTTGCAAGCATTACTGTTTCATGTGTACAAATGTCACCGGGGGTAAGGTGAAGGTGGAAAGCTAGAGCAAGTATAGTACTCGATCTTCAGCTTGATAAATAGAGAAAAGTTCAGTTCTCTTCCCCCCTGTGTTTAACTGAGCCTTTCCAGTATCTGTCAGTTTGTGGTGTTCCTGGTGGTTATTATACCTCTGGTGACAGCTTCCAATTTTGCTGCATTGTTAGAAGAGCTCTCCTGGAAATCATAGGTGAATTGGCAGGTCTGAAGGGTTGACAGCTTGTCAAAATATAGGTGCTAAGTCCAGTCATCTAAACCCTCATTCTTTAGTATAGAACATGGGATTGACAGCCTGGAGAGTGAAGGTGTTTTTTCACGGATCAGATAAAGCACACTGTGTGACAGGGCATACTCCTCTGATGTGCAGAAGTGTCTCCTGTCAACTATGGAGAGAGGGGAGCTGGGACCTGGGGATTATAACCATCCCTTTTAAGTGAAAAAGTTTTGTGGTTGGGCATTGATATGTTAAAATACCAACAGCCACACATCTTTTCCAACTGCAGGGAACTGAATAACCCTTTCCCTGTAGACTGGGAACTGTACCAGGCAGTGTTTGCTTTCTCCCTGCTCTGATAGCTCTCAAGCGATGGGCTGCAAGTGACTAGGTCTAACCTCATCCTATTCTTCCCCCTCAGAAAATCCTGCCTACACAACTACCTGAGAGAGTGCTTCATCCTTGCCCTGAGTTACCAGGAAGGCAGCTGAGTTTCCATCTCTGATATTTGGCCTTCCCCATGGAACTGATAAAAATGTGAGCAGTGCTGGGTGCAGTGGCAGTTTTGGTAATACAGGATCCACTCCCAGTGGAGCACAAGCTGATGCTACTGAACTCCTCCTGGGTGTCTCCTAATTCCTCCTTGCTGACATCAAACTGGACAGAAACTGAACTAACAGCTTAAAAATTCCATCTCCAGTCACTGTTTCCTCCCAGACAAAGTCACCTCTGTGAACAACAAGAAGTTCATGGAAAGAAGCTCTAGTAGCTCTGGAAAACTTTTTTTCTTTTCCCTATCCCAACACGCACTATTTTGCAGCAAGAGAGCAAAAGTTAGTTATTTCCAACAGGAACTTTAAAGTATATTGACACCAACTGTCTGCTGAGTGCCTGTTCTTTAAATGCTGCTTCTTGACAATTCACTTTAGAATAATTAATAAAGGGCAGTTTTATTCCTCCAGTAAGTCCTCTTACTTTAGTTACCTTGCCTGTAACAGCCATGCAGGTGGATGGCAGACTGGGAACAGAACCGCTGTCTCCTGCATCCCACTCCAGTGGTGGCTCCTTCCTGAAAGTAGGAAATTACTTTAAGCATATTATTGTCCTTGCAAAGAAAGTATACAGTTTTGGCATCCATTAGATACAATCATTAAAGTCTCCCTCTCTTGCCTCCCTTCAGTCAGGGAAGACAACTTTTCCCTTCTTTTCCTCCCTGTAATGCGCACTCTAAACCGAGGAGGCAGGAGGTTTGTAGTGTTCTGTCTTCAAGTGGAGTGGGTAAGGAAGCCTGCTCCTGAAAAAGGTGCAAAAATGAGTTACTGAGAAAGAAACAGGAGAGGAGTGCTCCTACAAGAAGGGCTAAAATAATTTTAATAAGCATGGGAGTGCTTTCCTTCTCAAATGTGAACACATTTCAAAAAAAATAGGAAGGAGAACGTCAGAAATCCAACCAGGCCAGAAAGCAGAGCTGTTTTTGTTGCAAATGTTCTGATAAAATAATCAAGATTTGATCATATAGAAGAGTCAGGTTTGAAATAAGTAACCATAGGCACTGTTAAGTTTGAAACAGGCAACCATAGGTAGCTGTTAGGTTTGAAATAGATAACCAGAGAAACCTCACCCGGAAGTTACTGGAGTTTTCTATGTTTTGCTTAAGAAACTAAGGAGACCGTCACAGACACCAGTTATGCTGCTTGGAAACCCACTTACCCTTTGCATCCTGATTTGAATATCAGAGGTAGTTTCCAATCAAGAGAGTAGAACTAACCAATGATGGTTTTACAATAACAATATTGATAAGGTTAAAATTAATGGAACCAATCGTTGTAAAGGTTAAATTTAAGAGCAAGCATACTATGCATTTTTATGTAAAAGAACTTATGTTGAAGTTGGCAGTACAGTTTAGTCTGTTCAGGGGTGAGTTTTCTAATTGGGGAAGAAGCAGAAATGAAGTGTGAATATTTAGCTGGGCTCTTTGACTTAACCCTGTTTGTATTCTGAGAAACTCTCGCAGTAAGTGCAACAGAGCCAGGGTTTCTCACAAAGTGAGCTCCCAGCTTGGGGATTTCCTGGGGAAAGTAAAGCTGTGCGGAGTTTGCAAACAACCCACAGGTGCCCAGGCTGGAGCATTTCCCCGGGGGGATTAAAAAAAAAATGATTTTTTTCTTCTGTACGCATTGGAGAAGAGAGAGATGCGGGAATGTGTGTAAGCGTGAGCAGTGCGCCTGGCTGCGGACGGGACGGTTTTTACAGCTCTCGTCACTGACGCCTTTGGTGCCGCCGGGAGGGAAGGCCAGGCCTGGGGAGGGCTGGCCCTGTGCCCCTTATCCCTCTGCTGTTGTGGCCGTTTCAAAACAGAAAGAGATTTCTTTCTTCCAGCAGAAATGTAATTACGTGGAAACTAGTACTGCTGTTTTATCAGGGGTAAATAGACACTTTGTGCACTTTGAAATCTGCCACTTTGTGTCACCTTTATCTTCTCTAACCCCCCCTCCACTGCCAGGGATGTTTTTACAGATCATCTTATCTAACCACAAAGCTTTTTGAATAAAGAAGTGTAGTGGATTGTTTAAAGGCTGATGGAAAGATCGTGCTGCCAAGAAAGACTGCTCCTGTTTAGAAGTTTAGCAGCAGCCGTGGTGTTAGCGCAGCTGGAATCAAAATTGCTGCAGCTGCTGATGGCTGAAGTTGGGCCTCTCCCCAGATAACCTTTGCTGTCAGGCTGATCTGGTCACTGAGGGTGTCCTCTCCACCCACCCCCAAATCTTTCTTACAAATGCTTTCAGAATAAAATGTTTTGAGGAAGCATACCTGGGTCGTTCAGCATTTCAGCTGACCATTTCCAGGCTTCTTGCTAGGGCTGTTTGGAAATACTGTGCAGGATTAACTACTATGGTTACTACTAGTGATGACCAGAGCCAGGGAGATGATGGCCGTGGCTACATGTGTTTCTGCCCAGTCCCTTGGCTTCGTCCCATACATACACCTTTTAGTATATCTGGAGATTTCGCAGGTGTATTTTTCACTAGATGGAAATCATTATTTTTGCTGGGTTAAGCAGATTGAATATTAGCTAATGTGTCATTTTGTCAAGTTCCTCATTCTACATCTCAAATTTATGTCAAAACTTTATTTAATCCTTTGCCTGCTGCAGCCTATCAAGACTAGTGAGCATGATTTTGACTTGAGGCACAATTCTGGAGCTGATTATTTTCCCTCTCACTTTTTTAACTTTGTGAACACCACATATCCAGAAATGGTTTTGTATGTGCTTTTTCACTGCAGATGAAGTTCACGGCATGTCCAGGAGTCCTTTAGCTTTCTTCCAGTTTTCTTAGCTGGCTATTAAGTGTCTGTATGTGGTTAACTAACAAGGGCACAGTGAAGGTAGTTCCTTTAACTGTTTTCATTCTGTTTTCTCTCTTTTCTGATGTTATGCAGGTGGCCTCTGTCAGAATTATTAAATTGGCCTTCTATGCAATGTTAATTTAACTGTGATATAGTAGATGAAAAGACACCAGACTTGGCCTAGGATTTGGATGATGTTGTTTGTGGATGTTTGTATGTAGTGCCTGAACCAAATATCCACCAGCTGATTAAAGTATGTTGGTAAACTTTTGCTTTTCTGCAGTACTGTGATAAGAGGTGGTTCAGTTACTGTATATTTCACTTAAGGTATTGAAATATTTTCCAAAAGCAGCAGAGTGGTTTCAGCTGTGCTTTACAGGTGTAGAAAAATAGACATATAACATGGTAATTTGAAAGTCATGAGCTAAAGGCAGTGGGACTCCCTGTGTTCAGACCTTGCTATAACCAACAGTGTTCTGGTGTTGATGGTAGTGATGTTTTAAAGGTGCTTGGTATAAAATTGAACTGTATTGGTTTCCAGTAGCAGCTACTAATTTGGGATATTTCATTTGATGCTTAAAGTGATCAGCCCTCATTCTGGCTGGAATATGTTACACTATGCTTTAAAAACAACCCAAAATTGCAAATAGAAATCCCTTTTAATATTAACTTAATGACAGTTAATAAAGACATTATTAAAATTCTGAATCTTTTTATGCAGGCTTGAACAGATGGAGTGTTCAGGATCATACATTTCTCTTCCAGTCCCACTGTGCCCTGTATCATTTATCATCTTTTAACTGAGACAAGCTTTTTGGAAGTATTCTGTTGTATGGATTTGGGCAAGAAGACCTTATTGGAGATGTTCTTGAAACAGACATCATGAAACATAATTGTACACAGCAGTAATTTGGTTTTGCTATTGTTGTCTTGCACATAAAAGTTGTTAGGGCCACAAACAGAGATGCAGTGTTCCGTCAACTTTTAGTTCTCTTGCACTGAAGTGCAGGGAGGGATCCTTCTATATGATCTCATTTATCTGAGGGCTGTAGTGAGATTGGGTGGTCCTGGATCGTTGATTCTGGAAAGTGGAGACACGCAATTGAAAAAAGCTGCCTCCTATGCTGCACAAAAAGCCTGAAGCACGTGTGGCAAAGAGGCTGTAGCTTAAAATGCACAGGGAAAATTTCAGTACAGCTCCATGGAATTAAGGAGGGTGTGAAACTTAATCAATAAATGGCCAGTTTTGACCTTAAAGGCAAGTCATGGATTTTTCTTGTGCAGCTGTCCCTGTAGGGAAAAATGGAATAATAATTATCAGTTGAGTTCAAAGTTAATATTTATACAGCAAGTTAATAGGATAACTATTCAAATATTGAGCACTTGCTTGTTTTCATTACAGGAATTGCAAAGCTCAGGAAGAGGACGCTTTCTACTGGAACATGCTGCTCCCTTCTCTGCTTTTTTGACGGACAGCTTTGGGCGTCAGCACAACTACTTGCGAATTTCTTTGACTGAGAAATGCAACCTCAGATGTAAGCGTCTGTTTGCTTTCTTGCGCAAAGCTCTTATGCACCATATTGTGCAAAGGCCAAGAATTGAGTTAGGGTACTTACTGCTGTGTTGGCCCTGTGCTGTTTCTTGTCTTTACAAAGCAATGGTAAAGGATAGATAGAGACTGATTTGGGGCTGAGCTGCTGGTGGGATGTGGAAGCAGGAGCAGGCCTAGGGATCTGCCAAAGACAGGTAGGACTGACAGGTCTTTCATCAGACTTGATGTGATTTGGATGATGGTGCTTGTGGAGGTTTGTATGCCATACCCAAAGTGTGTGCTAAGCATGAAAGCTCATACCTAGGCATTCCCACAATTACATCTGCAAAGTTTGTGGCAATGTCCCAGTGCTTGCCACTTCAGTTTGGTGTCTCTGTTTGAATGCAGGTTAGATAGAAATAAGATTAGCTTTTCCTTCAAAGTGGATCCATTCTAATTTTGAGACCCATCAAATGAGTCTTGGATTTTTGTCTGAAGGAAAACAGGAAATTGTTAGGAGATTGCTTGTAAGATTTGGTGTATGATCTTATCTGTATTTCAGAAAAGCAGAGTCATTTGACATCCATTAAAGACAGTTGCACTTGGTTCATTTTGCCCATCAATATTAGATTAACTGCTGCTGGTTACTTTTTTTCCCATGTATTTCTGTATTCTTTGTTTCATCAGGTCAGTATTGTATGCCAGAGGAAGGTGTTCAGCTGACCCCTAAATCAGAGCTACTTACTGCTCAGGAGATAATCACCCTAGCCAGGCTGTTTGTGAAAGAAGGTGTAGAGAAGATCCGACTGACAGGAGGAGAGCCACTTATTCGTCCCGATGTGGTTGATATTGTGGGTGAGTTCCTAATAAATACCGTGTGTTTCAAAGTGACTCGCTGTATGTAGATCGAAGAACTACGCTTATAACTATCAACTAATAGAGTCCAGCAACCGGAAGAATAATTAGACATTAAGTGACGGCGCTTTTTCCTCAACATTGTGAAATGCAAGATGGTTCCTTTCAGAAAACTTCCAGTTCTGCTCTCCTTCTTGGATGGAACTTATATCTCTTCATATTATGACAGCTGAACTTAGCATTGTCTTCATATTCAACATCTACTAGGATAGCTTGCAATAATGCAGGTGAAAAGTCAAGAATTGATGTGACCAGGTCCTCGCTGGGGTGGAACAGTTGATATGTGCTTACAGACAAAACAGGTCTTTTGGATTTTTGGAGGGTTTTGTTTTTTGTGGTTTTGTTTTCTTTCCTTGATAACAGATGTCACTCGCTTGTCTGTATTTAATAAGGAATGGTGGAAATGCCTGTGTTTGTACAGTTATTGCTGAAGACTAGTACTTCAATGGAAGATAAATTTCTGGGTAATTTTTAGAAGTCTATCTCCTTCCATTGATATTGTGTTGACTGACTGTGCCTGTCTTTTTCCCTTGAGCCAGGTGCTTTTTTTCCCTGTCCAAAGTCTCGTATGGTATGAAAATTACAATAGCTTTCTGTAGTGGCAATGTATTAGATTAAGGCTATGTAGGTAGGTGCACTTTGTTGTATTGCAGGCAGCTGAACTTCTCTGTTTCTGCACGCATACTCTTATAAGTTCTGAAGATAAGAAAGGGTTAATATGGAAGATGAAGCTCTTGAAAGTAGAGTAACTGTCTGCTGATACGCTGAGTTTTGCAGAAAACCATTGGTCTCTGCTCCTACTCTGTTTTGTTCAGGATTTGGAAGACCTTTACGATCTTCTCCAAGGGAAGCAGCAGAGCGGTGTAGAATGTAGATCTGGCCTGTTTATAGGCGGAAAAGGTATGGCTAGAGCAAACTGGCTTGGGTCTCCTTGAACCTTGATTGTGAGGAGTCCTGAAACTGCACTAACTTCATCTTTTTGGAACTCTGGAATTCTCTAGGGCATTTTGCCCATGCATGATAGGTTATTTTTTATTTAGGATTGAGAGAGCTATGTGCGTTTCAGGAGACCTGTTTCTTTCAAGACGGCATTCCCCATTTCTAGTAATAATAGATATAATTATTTTGCTGTCTTTTGCCAGCCAAAAGGGGAGCAGATTTATAAAATAGTCTGTATTTTAAAATACAATAAAGCTTTACAGTTCAGCATATAGTATTGGCATGAAAAGGAGTTGAAATCAACAACATCATCTTTTTCTTTCCTAGTGTACGTACCTTTTTGATTTATCTGCAGGAGCTGATGGCTTGTTATACTGAACACAGCTACTCTGATGTGGGTGTAAGTGAGTAGCCAGGTCATTGCAAAATAATTATTGCATTGCTGCAATTCTGAAGTATTGATAGTGGAAGGATAGAAAGCTTTTTGTTTGTTTGTTTTACTGCAGCGATAGAATTCTCAAAGGTTTATTTCTGTGGCTGAAAGTGGGAGATGGATCTTTCTGAACCACTGGGCTTTCATTATTCTGCTTGTGTTCTTGTTCACAGCTGAACTTTGACAGATTCATAGTGATCATTTTAATGGATGACGAGAGTAGTGATCTTGGGGTAAAGGTAATGGATGTCAAGATGATTGTCCTGTTGCATTAGTTCATTCTGTCATGAATTTGTATTAGCCTGGCTGTTTATTTCTATGCATATTGAAAACTGGCAAATAAGTTTATAAACACTTTTTGTCTTCTCAGGCTTTGATGTTACTTTGTGGTGCACAAGTTTGGGATTAAGACAAAAGTCTCAAAACTAAATAGATCACGTGTAACAACTATGGAAAAACTCATTGAAGGGAAAACAAGCCCAAAATGTCTTCTGCGGAATTTGAGTTAGGTACCTTTATTGAAGCCATCTTAGCACAATGTACTGGTATGGGCTGGGATAGAGTTAGTCTGGATTTCTAGATGGTTTATAGAAGCTGTCTACAATATACCAGGTGCTGAATAGGATTGAGATTTAAGATAGTTTTGTTTTCAGCAAACCTTTCTCTTAACCATAAATGGTCTGTGAAAAAGCAGTAAAGCTCAAAAATATTAATGCTGGATTCCTATTACTGTATTTTTCTAATACTCAAGTTCAAACATTTTGTTGTTTCAATGAACAAAAGTGATTTGAAGCTACTGTTGGAGACTATGTTATTCAGAGACCTGCTACAGTGTTTTAGGTTATTTCAAATCTTCTTTTAATGCATACACATACATGAACTATGACTTAGCAGCTAACAATTGCTGAAAGCTAAATCATGTCCTGGGGACTGCTGAAAACATACCTTTGAGACTTTTCTGAAGCAGCTGATTGTGAAATATAAAATCCATCTCCTTTGGGATACTCAAAGTTTAAATTAGCACCAGATATAAACTGTGTGATAGCTGTTCATTATTAGTAGTCGGAGAAATACTCATCTCCACTGACCAACTAACTTTCCATGGGGTGAGGATGGACCATTGGATGGCTTTTTATAGCAACATACACATTTCAAGAGTGAAGTGGTGCAGGGTAGACTTGTTAATTCATGTACTGGGAGATACACATACCTTTCTGGACTCGATCAGAAGTGCTATTGAGGTAAAGACTGGAGGAGAGTATGTAAGAAACTTGTCTATTTAAGAAGATGCTCCTGATCCTAAAGGAAAAAGTAAATGTAAAAGGGTTTACTTGATGGCTTGAGCCTAACATAGAAGTTTTTACAGCATCTGTTCTGTTTCCTTTTCCACTTGATAGTTTTATCAGTTGCCTTTGCTTGTGCTGGTTGTTGCTAAAGTAGTGACCGAAGGTCAGTAAACAGACTTAGTACAGGTACAAGGTGAGTTACAAAGTTACGAAATTTCTTTAATCCCTTTTGAATTTAGAGGCCAATAAGCCAAGAAACCAAGCAACTGCAAATGTGCAACTTCTTAGCTTGCACAAATAAGGCAGAGTATACTAACTGGTCCTTTTTAACTTGTTGGTCTTAGTGTTTAAGTCTCCGTCTCTAATTTCTCACAGTTGGCTTCTATCCAATTTGTTGTTACAGGTGGTTCCACCTATTAGTGTGTTTCCGGTGCCTTGTCCTGTATCTTGTCCTGTCTGATGAGGAAGATACATTGATAGCAGCTGCTGCCTGCACTAGCTGACCTAATCAGCTGGTGCTACTTTTTTTTAATTTTTCCATTTTAGGCTGCAGCATGGCTTTGGTTTTATTCAATGCCTTCATGCGTTTTACATTTCTAGCAATGATGCCTGTATGTCAGCTAGTCTTTTTTTCTCTGTTGTGAGGAGGTTGAGCATTTTGTGTGTTCTGAGGCTGTAAATAAAAGTAGTGGTGTTCCTGTGCTATCCTCTGGGTCAGTGTGTATCTTATGCTCTCACAAAGACTAGGCTGCTAGTGGTAGCTAGTGTTAAGTAATTTTTGGCAAACTTAGGCCAATAGAACTCATCCCCTAGGAAAAGGTTATTCCTGGTCAGGAATTTTGAGAGATGAATGCCAGAAAAATCTAGTTCTTGTTAAACATTGATCATTCGTTACAGCCTCAGGTTCCAAATGCGTTTACAGGGCTCCTAATCATGTTACATAATGCTGCTGCTGTAAGCTTCAGCATCTTTGGTGTGACACGGCTTGTCCCATTACAGAGTTTTGTGTGCAGCTTAGGGTGAATATTTTGAGAATAGCTGGGAAATGAGATAAAGCAGAAGTAAAGCCCTTATCAACATGAACAAATAGAGGTAAACAGAGAGGGAAGAAGGGACTATGAAATATTTGTGCTGTAATTAAAGCTGCCTCAAGAGTAAGGGTTCTTCAAATATTTCTCAACTAATTAGGGTGGAGACTATGAGAGAAGGGAAAATAAGGAAAGAAAAATGACTTTGCCGTGGCTCTGCTTCTGCAAGTGATTTATGAGGGTTTTTTCCTATTTGTTATTGTACTGATAACTGGAGGTTTGAAAGCCTGCCCTCTGGAGATCTGGTATGCTGAGGATTTCTGCATTTGGCTTGTGAGGAGGCAGCTATTTTCTAAGTCTTAATCTCATTAGGTTAACTGTTTCTTATGTGGTTTTCTTTTGTTAGCCATTTTTTAGTATCTTGCATAAGCCCTCTTCAATTAACTGGGCCGCCACTGTGGGTGATGAAAATATTTCAGTTGTCAAGTGCAAGTGTTTTGTCCCTTGGATGTTGTTGCCTTGGATTCTCTGTAATGGTCTAATATGTTGACCTTTTTCTGTTTAGTTAGGAGTATATGTGGTATTTCTTTCAGCAGTTTAAAGTCCCTGCTGCTGGCAGCGACCTCTGGGTTAGAACTGGTTTTTGGTAAAGCACAGTAGGATAAATGTTGCTAGGTAAACACAGCTAGTTCAGGTGTCAGATGTGAAAGAGATGGCTTGCTGCTTATTACTATTGTGGAACAGAGTTCAGTTTGCAAAGCTGAATTGAGGAAAAGAAGGTAAACAAAATCAGAGGCCTTCTTCCAATGATAAGGTAGCTATTTACTCTAAGAAATGGAGAACAAAATGTGCATTTTCAGTGTTCTTTTAACCCATTTTGCTTGCAATAAACTGCTGTCTTTCATACCTTTTGAAATGGATTTGTGCTAAAATGGGTCTCTTAAACCAATACAGCTGGAAGAAGGCTGAAGCACTGAACTGTCAATGTTTTCCTCACACCCTCAGTGATATTTTTTTGTTTGTTTCACAAATCTTCTTTTGGGTTTTCTGTGTAATTTACAGTTGAATAACTTCTTTTAAAGTGTTCTTTTTACTTTTTGTTTTTGTAGGTCAACTGTACAAGCTAGAAAGGCTGAAAACCATTGCTGTCACAACCAACGGGATCAACTTAACCAGATTGCTGCCCCGACTGAAGGAGGCAGGACTGAATGCCATTAACATTAGTCTGGATACTTTGGTCCCAGCTAAATTTGAGTTCATTGTCCGGAGGAAAGGTACAGGCTTGTCTTCAAAGGCAACTGTATTAATACTTGCAGTAGTTTTGTGAGTTGTTTTGTGTGTCTTTCATACTCAAGTTACTTTGGGAGGGGAATGAATTGCTATCCTTCTGAGGCTAGGAAAAGTAGTCTGAACTAGCTTATTTGATAGTGACTCTTTTTCCTTCTTTCCACAACCCTTAGGCAGGTAGAGCCCCTTTAGTTGGAGCTGGTGGAGTAGAAGATGCTCAGCTCAGCACCATCAGTGGGACTGTGACTACAGCTGCCAGTAACTGGCTGATTACTGGTTAGTCATGGATTTCAAGAGGACTCTCCAAACCTTGTGTTGGTCTCGTGTGCTGCTTTTCTTTAATACTGTTCAAAAAAACAGATGTTCCTGCTATAGCAGCTGGGGACTAAGATGCCACAAGAACTGAACTTGTCACGAGTAGCAGCAGTTTCTGGAAGTTATATTTGAGGCATGCTACCAGTGGTCTCACTTGTGATTAGTGATGTTCCTTACCTCCACTACTTTTTAATAGGAATAAACATAAACCGTGCCTGAGGTCATTTGAGGAGGGGTGCTAGTTTTGTAATCTCTGTCCAATTGAGCTTGTAATTCCGAAGTTTCAAAAATGTTTGGATGATGCCCAGTGTTACAGACTCTTCTTTAAATGAATCCTAAAGCTCATCATGAAGCTCAATTTCATGCTTGGGCTTCCTTCTCACCTAAAACTGATTTGGTCTTGTGTAATTCTATTTCTGTCCAGTCATGTAACTTTGGCAGTCTGTGAACTTCTAATTCAGACAAAACCTCCACGTAGCCACTAGATGGTGCAACAGTGTAAGATAAATGTAGGGCAAGGGAGGTAGAAATCTGGGATGCTGTGAGAAGTAATTCCAAAGTTTGAACAACTCCACTATCAAATCAGAGTTCTGCTGGGGAGGTGCAGAAAGATGTCCTTGTCTAAGGTCTCTCTGGGAGCACTTATTCAGGTTTCTACATCATGGTGCAGAAATCTATTCCTGTCATAAATCTGACTGGAGCATTATCCTTCCAGCACAGGCTATTGCGTTAATCTGGTTGTGTCATGGCACAGTTGGCTCCCAGAGAAGTACCTGAGAGTATCTGATCACAAGCAGGTGTTGACTATGCTCTGTCCTTCTGCTCTCAGCATTTGAATATTACCTGGTTTGTGACATTCACTGGAAACAAGCCCGCCCTTTGCTACTGAAGGGGCAAACCCAATCCTCCAGCTTCCTGAATTATATGGCTACAGCTCTTCATATCTGATTGGACGCTGTTAGGAATGTGCTGCTTATAAAGTAAACTAAAAGTTATTGGAGGGTGAGGGTAATTTTTAATTATGTAAATGTTCTCTTCCTCTCTTCCCCCTTTAAAGAAAAAAAGGTCTTTAAACACAAAGAGAGAAATTGCTCATCTGAATAGCATAGGGAATGAATAGAGCAGTTTCTATAACTCAGTGTTTTTAAGGAGGAGAATAAAGTGTCCAAATTGTAGATAACTTTTTTTAAGTGGAGATCAGGTAAAAATAGTAATACTGAGTTGGGTTCTTTTCTTTAAGAGACGAAATTATGTAAAAATACTTTTTTGTTGGTTTTGAGGGTTTTTTATTTAATAGGAGATTTCCAAGTATGGAATGAGCAGAGAATAAAGTGCCTGCCCTACTGTGCTACCCTGTCTCCTGTGGCAGTTCCAGGGGTGTGACAAGATATAGCTCTATTAAGGTGAGAGGGATTCCTGGTCTCCAACAGGCTGGTAACTTCTGTAGAAAGTAAAGGTGGCATCTGATTATGGAGCAAACCAGGAACTCAAGAAACTTGGAATCAATTTTTCTGCTGCTCTGGAAACTCATTCTAGGGTTTTCAGAAAAGGCTGGAATTTTGTATCTTTGGTGCAAATGACCTGCATTACACCTGCTTTTGTTCCCAAATGGTTGGGATAGAAGGAATGACTGTGAGATGATCAGAGATTTCACTAATGAATGAAAGCACATTAGAGGACCATAATATTTCTACTTCTCCTCATCTACCACATCCTAAGTGATGAACATATGAAAAGTACATTCTTGCAAGTAGCCGGTCTAACCTGTTTCGCAGCCTGTCCCTTCTTTTTTGTTCAGTACAAGGAAAATGAGATAATATTGTACTGTAATTGAATCATTAAACATTGGCTTGAAGCCTATTTGTAAGGATTAAATGTTGGGAGGTGTTGTCCTACATGGGATTGTTCTGGATGTGTCTAAGGTTATTTGTGCTTTAAAATTGGCTAAAGTTATGATTTCACAAGAAATCTAAAATGATGAAAATATTGAAATTTTTCATTGGGTGGGAGAGAAGGGTTGTCATTTTGAAATGTCAAACAAAAACTTAGACAACTTCTGAGCCTTGACAATATTTCCTGACACAATGACATCTAATATTAATTTCTGCTGTAACATTTTGAAATGCTTTGGTTTTGTTGTTTTTGTTGTTCCATTACCACACAAGGACTTTGATCTAGAAGGGATGTTTCAATGAATGTGGCAATACAAATGAACTCCTAACAGTTTTTCATAAAGAAAAAACAGAACACAGTTAACATCACAATATGAAATGCAGTTACAGATATTTATTTTTTTACTGTAACAAGTTTTTATTTTAAATAATCACCCTGCCCACAAAATCTTTTAGTGAAAGCAAGTTCATAGTTGTTATTAATCAGAATAGCTTACTTTTTTTTTGTTTGTAGATATTTTTGATAGCTATTCTAAACCACGCTCTTGTGCTAGCATGGCAGGAGGTAAGAGGCAGAACTGGGAAGGACATTGAGTTAGATGCATTGCAAGCTGTAATCCTGCTCCATACCTGTACAGCGAGATGAGCCCAAGCATGCGAGTATTCAAACATGCAGAGTTTTTGATCTGCTGCTCACTGATCATTGCTTCCTGGCCTTTTTAGTTAAGTTCAGTTTCACCTTTCTGCAATCCTGAAGTCACACAAGGATTTCTGAACTGTTGCAGCGCTTTTTGATCCCATTGGTGGCTCTGGGATGTACTTACAGCAGTGTATCTTTCTCTCTGTTGCCACATTCAGCCTGCGAACTTGTTTAATTGGAATGAAAGCTACCACCAGTGTTGCAAACTTCCTGGGTGCATGCAAAACAAGTAGGTGGAGAAGGGTGACAAGTCAGAACTTCAAACAGTTGCTTGCAAGAGTTATTTCGCTGTATTCTCCTTGCTCTTCACCTCTCTTTTTGCAGCCAGGAGTAGCATTAGGACCGGCTTATAAAATGGGTTAGCATCTTCTGCTTTCCTGTGTCCATGCCTTATAATGCCTTTACAAGCCAGAAAGTAGTTCACTGAAAGTTTTGTGCATCTCCCTTTTTTTCTGATCTTGAACACATCCAATATTAAGTATGCACAGAATATTATTGACTTATTGCTCATTTCTGGTAAAGCACCTACAGATTAATGAACGTATGATCTCTCCCCTAGAGAATCTTGATTTCCAGTAGATAAGAGATAGGGAAAGGAGGGTGATGGACCTACACAGAAGAACGTATGACTAGGAACAGCACAGGGATTGTCAGCACAAACTTCTGGAAGATATTGCCCTTTTGCTAGCATGTGTAAAGTATTTGCTGTTGAAGACTACAGCTTTGGAAGAAGGAACTCTGTCTAATGTAGTGTTTGGTCTCTCATACCTGAATTTAATGTGCAGAACGGGAAGGGAATTTAGTCTAACACCTGACAGGGTAGGAGAGACATTCACAAACACGGTGCCGGCAGCTGAGCACACCCACTCACCAGAAATGCGTACGCAGAGCTTGATAGCTTGCTGTCTCATTCTTGCTACTATCACCTTGTTTCTCTGCCAGCTGGTTAGTGTGGCCGGGAAGGAATATGTCAAATCTAAAATTGCTATCTTGATGAAAGGTCTTAACTTTATTTAAAGTTGACAGAAGGTGTGGTTTGAATGAGATGATTAAGAGGCTTTCCTAAAGGCCTTTGGAATTCCAAAATTGCATTGTTGCTTTATTTTTCTTCCAAGTTTAAGAGGTACGTGTAGGGATGGAGATACTTGTCCTAAATTAACTAGGAGCAGCTGACAAGTGTAGGCCACACTAAATGGTAGGGTGAGGCTGGGGCACTTCATTCCTTGAAGTCATTGCAGTTTTTGACATCTTTCATTTGTTTTCAAGGGTCAAAAGCCAACTGAATTGCTTTCCTAAATGCTCTAATCCCCCCCCCACGTTGTGCTCACCGATTTCACATGTTTAGTCATAAAAATGATGATCTCAGTAGCTTTGGGAAACCAATTACATCTCTAGCTAGGGATGAACAGGGAATCGAGGGGCTTTTGTTTGTTCCTAACCCCACTCCCCTCCACACACACTTTAGAAAGATCCTTCTAAATTCACTTAGCAATATTGCTGTCTGACTCAGAACAGGGAGATTCTGCCATTTTAGTGAAGACACGTGTGCCATTATTATCAACTAAATATTAATTTATTACTCTTTCTTCATTGCATCTGGAGGCAGTTCACAAATGCTTTGCACTCCCTTTAAGAACGTAACACAAGGCAAAGCTGACATATGGGGAAGTGGAGAATCATATGATAGATGGATGTCCAAAGATGCAGAAAATCATATCAATATTTTTGACTGCCCAAATACCAATTAAAAAATCGACCTCAATGACTTGACCACAGTAACACTGGCAGCCTTTGGGGGATGCACAGGGTGTGTGTGCAGAATTGTAGTCTCTTTACTTGCAGCTCTTCTTACGTGCAGCCCTGTCTACTGAATCAGATTGGGTTTTATTTGTCATCTTTTTGTCTTGTACTTAATAACCTCCTTTTGCATTCTGTTTTTAAACAAGAAAAATAAATTTTTTATTCTTTTTGTGTCTTAGGCTTTCACAAGGTAATGGAAGGAATCTACAAAGCCACTGATCTTGGCTACCGTCCTGTTAAGGTAAAGCTAGTGTTTATTTACTCTGAAACTGTTGTGTTTTAGCATAAATTGTGATAAAAGATACAGTTCACCTGATGAAGAATTTGTTATTCCCCACCCCTCTGAATCATTTTTGGTAAAACTGAAGAAAAATTTTAGTAGATTGAAGATCACATCAAGAGGTAGTGGGGAAAATTCATATAATTTCCTTGTGCAGCTGAGGGTACAGGTTCATACTGCCACATAGCATATCGATTGCCTAGCTGCAGCGTGGTCATGCTCTGTACTTGCCTCTTCCTACCCCCTCTATTAATTTGGCACTTGTCTGACCCAGCTGTGAACTTGGCCAAGGGAGTTAACAGGCAGAAAACTACCCTGCAGAAAGACATTAATTTGCTCCTGTTTTATCTCCTTCAGCTGCTTACAGCAGACTCTGATGAGTGCCAGTGGGAGAGATAGGGAAAGGAAGTCCTCCTTTGGAGGTGCAGGTAGACCAACTTAGCTGTAACATGAAACTTCACCCTAACTCAGCTGTTTGCAGTTCTGCAGCTGTGGTTTCCTTCAGTTTCACCAGTGTTTTGGAAGGTCTATTACATGTAAGTGGTTTAGGCTATAGAACTATGAAAAACACTTGAAATTAAACTAGGTTTTAGGCTTTCCTGAAAGATCTTAAGAATTGTGATGCACGATGCTTGGACATGCAAGTCTGCCTTGCTAACAGGGAGTGTTTTAACAACTGGGCAGTCTGTGGTTCTTCAGATAAAGCACAGAGGACCTGAGCCTCCAATTGTTTATGAGGAATGTGCCGAAAACTCAGTTTTAACCTCTTTTGGAGGAACACAGAGCTAGTCATCCTGCAGCCTATGGTTATGGAGTGCACTGTGAATGCTTCCTGGTCTGGGGAATTTGCCTTTGAGCTGCCATAAAGAGTGCTATAGAAGGTACCCTGACAATACTTTTACAGAAGCCGTACAATGTAGGACTGGGGAGTGGAGCTGTCATTTTAGACAGTAAAAACTGCCATACATTAGGTGGGTAAAACAATGCCTTTGTTACCTAGCTTTTATTAGTTTTCCATTTAGCAAGGCAACTTTAACAACTTTGGTTAGGTTGGATGCAAAAACTGACAGGCAAGTTTGGCAGAAATGATCGTCTGTACCATTGCAATCCTGCCAACTTCTCTCATCATATTTTCTTTCAAAAAAAAATGTTCTTTCTATCTACATTGCCTTCTGCAAGGACTATGAAGCCTTGTGTAAGAGGGAAGAAAGTCATACTCTGCTCACTAATTCCAGGTGTCTGCTTTTCCTGCAGGTAAACTGTGTGGTGATGCGAGGCTTCAATGAGGATGAACTACTGAGCTTTGTGGATTTCACAAAGGATTTACCTGTTGATGTGCGGTTCATAGAATACATGCCCTTTGATGGTAAGCAGTCCTGCTTTGAGATTCTTCATGGCGTGGAGTGTGCCTTGGACATGGGTGAATCTGCTTGGTGGTTATTCACCCAGTGGGCTTGTCTCTGGAAGTTTTTGTGAGCTCTTTTTGGGAATTAGGAATTACCTTAAGTTTTATGGTATATCTTTTGCAGCTTACCTATCTGTCTTCGCTGGATAAGCTGGAGAAGGATTAGTAGCAGGATTAATTGAGGCTGGGACACTTACAGGGAAAACTGAGATTTGTGGGGAATGTAAAGGTGGTGCTCTGCTAATTAAAAAAAATAAAATCCACAGTCTAAGGTTATACTGGTTTTGTTAATTCTAGGCAATAAATGGAACTTCAAGAAGATGGTGAGCTACAAAGAAATGCTTGATACAATTAAACAGCGATGGCCTGAATTGGAGAAATTGCCCTGTGAAACTTCCAGCACTGCCAAGGTGGGGTTAGTCAAAGAAAATGTGAAATGTGCCCCCATTCTTTCCCTGCCTTAAATCCCCGAATTCTCCCAAGTTCAGCATTTATATTTGACAAGCAAAGTAAAAAATAATCAATAATTCTGGGATTTTCGTCAAGCTACCTGAATGCGATTTGACTATTATTAAACACTGGTCATAGTCTTCACCTTTAGAAATACAATGTGTTTACTAGATGCCTCAGTCAGATATGAAGAATGGCAGGCTTGTGTCCTGTATTTACAGCTTTTGAAACTTTTGTCACTCTATATCTGTCTATGACTGCACATTAACAAGCCTGACAAAACAATTGTTTAGTGAAATAACAGTATTGCTTTAGAGTGTGCAGGGTCACATGGGAGATTTCTAGCCTACATGAATCTGTGGCTCATGGCTGCCTGAGTAAAGGCATGCCTACTGGCATCACCTGTCAGTTGATAACTACAAGAGCAAACATTTATCAAGTTTGTGATTTCCAGGAACAGGGCAGAATGGACTGGAACCCCTGACAAAGCTGATTTTGCTTTTTTTTCTCTCGTATGTCCTTAGAACTGAAGAAAATCTGTGTTAAAAAGTCTTCTGGTCTTTGGGCAAGTGGAGCTTTAAAAATTAGGAGTCTGTATTTGACTATTCTTTTTTTTTTTTTTTTTTCTCCTCTGCATTTCTTTAGAGTTATAAGGTGCCGCATTTCCAGGGACAAATCAGCTTTATCACCTCCATGTCGGAGCACTTCTGCGGATCCTGCAATCGGCTGAGGATAACAGCAGATGGGAACCTAAAGGTTGGTAGTGAAACATGATTCTCTTTGCTTTCATGCAACAGAAGTAATGTTGAAATTCTTCCTTTAAAAGTAGCTGGGATGGAAAGTAGGATGGAAAGATGCATAATTATTACCAGCTAATTCCTGTTTATCTATCCTGTATGTGTTCTTATTCAAGCTTGTTGGGCTGTTAGGGAGATGTTACATCACCTTTTTTTTTGTTTCTCTGTTTTGCTAACATAGTTAACTTCAGTTGTAAAACATGGTTGCAAGGCCAGTAAATATAAACATTTATTTTAATCTTTGATTCAGACACATCTTAAACATGTGACAAGCAGATGATTTCCCATTAAAAGGATCCAAGCAGCTGTGAGGACTTGGCTTTTATGTTCCATAAAGATCCTGTCTTGTTTCACCAAACATCTTCTTGCAACTCTTCTCCTTCTAGAGCAGCCTGTACATTTGCTCAACGGCTGTAGAAAGCGGGGGGATAACCACTTCCTGCCACATTGAAACTGGCAGTTTCTGGGGGGGAAATTAAAGTTTTCAGTTAAAAATTGGCACTTACACATTGTCACCTGATATTGACAACAGCTGTGCTGCTGTCTAATCAGATGACTGACACAGCCTGAAGGCCCAGTGAGCTTAGGTTATGTAAATGTGGCTCTGCGTGTGTGTGTACATGAAGAGAGATAAAGAAAATAATCTCCATAAATGTTCTCTTTCTTCAATAGGATCGGCCTCTTCAAAACTCTTTACACTGAGGTAAGTACAAAATACTTGTAAAAGCTATTTTATTCATTCTCATTTCTTCTCTTTTGTTTCCTTGGGTTGGCTGCAGGTGTGCCTTTTTGGAAATTCAGAAGTGTCCTTGAGAGACCATCTGCGTTCGGGTGCCTCAGAGGAAGAGTTGGTTCAAATCATTGGAGCAGCAGTGGGCAGAAAAAAGAAACAGCATGCTGGTATGTTTGTTGTACCTGAGAAATAACAGCAGTGACTAGGGAAAACAATGTCCTGGTGCTGCTGTAGGATGCATTGACTTACCAGGAGAAAGAAAGAAGGAAAAGCTTCTTGAATGAAGCTGCATTAACTAAGGAAAGAATTTTCCTATCTAAGTGTATTGTCTGGTAGAAAGCTGGTAACATACCAGTCCTGCAGTTACTCCAAAATCTGGATGTCAGTTTTGAGTCTTGTAACCATCCACATGAGCTAGAATCCAGACCATCCAAAAGTCTTTCAGATAGACTTTTGTCTTCAAAGAAATAGATGCAAATACCACTGCTCACCATAACAACAGCAAAGCGTAAAGCTAAGCAAAAATTGATGGAGTTGTACTGGATCCCGTTTTTCTTAAAATTAGTTTGCTGTAAAATAAGTACTAAAGCTAAACTGAGCTGTCAGTCCAACTACTGCATTAACACGTTAAGTGACAAATCTCTTTTTGAGTATGCAGAAATGTGTAGCCACTCATCTAGTGCTCTGCATAAGGTCTGGACACGGGGTCCATGATGATGCAGACACATCCTCAGGTTGTATTAGTATTTTTTGAATTTATATTGATATAAACTATATTTCAGTCACATCTGAACCTAACCATATTTTCATAATCTGGCTGCAGCTGGGAATGCTGACCTGTGGTACATGAACTGGCTTTGTGATCATGGAATAGTCCCTTTTACACTAAAAACATGCTTTGGCCCTTTTGTTCTCTTGCAGATTCTGCCAGATTACTAACAGTTGGTTTTGCCCCTTTTTCGTGATGTGTAAAATAAATTTAAAGGAAGCTTTTAAATCTGAGTGTAGACTAACTTGCAAAGTACTCTGGTCTGACCCAGATTAAATAGTGCCTTGTAAACATAAGGGAAGGGGTGGAGGGATTGGTTCCTTTTCTTTTAGACCATTCATTTCTGAATTTCTGATTTAGGAAAGTGGGGGAGGGGGAGGCAGAGTGTTTTTCCTCTAGTAAAGGCATTTTGCCATGAGCAGCATTTACCTGACACTGTCTTTCTTTCTTTCAATTTGAATTAATCCCAATATTGTCCCTGGGGCCTTCTGTGATTGGCCTTCTTTGAACTGGAGCATTGTTAACAGCTTTTAGCCATAGAATTAGTACAGTTAAATGCTATTGTTAAGAAACAAGATAGTCCCAGGTTGTTCGTTTGAATTCTGTAGTAGGTAGACTGTAATTCAGATTATGGAAAGCTTTCTGGGAAAGGGTTCTACAGTGTGATACACCTATAGCAGCTGGATGCTTGGAGGCTGTGACAGCTATGGTTTTAAATAATACCATGCTAGATTCCCCCTCCTCCAGCTCCCTTGGTCTTTATTGAGCTTTGGTTTTCCTAGCATGCAGGTTGTACTGTGAAGAGCAGAAAAAAAATATATAAACCAGATGCATGACTTAAAACCTAAAAAGCTAGGATTTTTATGTGTTCTTTATTTCATTTCTAGGCATGTTTAACATTTCCCAGATGAAAAACCGGCCAATGATCCTGATTGGTGGGTGACAAATCAGTACGTAATAAACATAAAATGATTTTGTTTGGGTTTTGTCTTTGGGGGAGCAGAGTGGATTGGGCTTTTAAGTCTAACTTGTGTTTGGTTCTGGCTTACGTTAGAAATGGGTTTCTTTCTTAAAAGGCAGTTGTGGTTAACTTGCTGAAGTGAAAGAGGAGGAAAGGTTTTATGTCTCTACCAAGCCTTATCCAGTCTTCTGATTGACAGCACTGGTTTTGTTTTCTCTAATTTTTAAAATTCATTACATTTTCCAAAGGGATCACTAGCTTTCCTATCTATCTTATTTTCTATCTGCTTTCTTTGTGCTTAACAATAATAGTATAGTAACTTGTAAGGCAGTTTGGGGTGAGTTTTATGAAATTGAGCAGATATAGCCATAGAAGCGTAAAGGATGCAAGATGGACTTTTTTCCCTGGATTAAGAAATTCAACTTCTCTTATAATATATCAAGCCAGTAACCTGACAGAAATGCAAATTTACCGACCTCACTACTACTTTACTTCAGAATCTGAAACTTGGGGCTTCATTCTTTTGGAATGTCCTCTTATTGCTGCAGTCTCAGAACATAACCATGGAAACTGTAGTATCTGGTATGTGACCAGCCCTATGGACCGAGAGCCTTTCTTCTCCTTGTTGTGTCTGTTGAAGAGGTTTGGTAACTGTCCCTTCTGCTTGAAGCTCTGTTCATGAGCAATGTGGCACTGCTGAGGATTTCTTACTGATTTTTCACATCTCCTTCAGTGTGGTTTTACCTTCTCCATGCCCAACTTTCCCTGTTTTGTAAGAAAGATAGATAGCTATCTTCCCAAATACCTTTATTCTTCCTTAGACTTAAGAAATGCTTGCAAGAGTTAGCATTGTGAGATTAATTGGAAGTTGTTCTGTCGTTTCTTATCATCAAGGGGAAAAAAAATGCAGCAAGGGTGGAAGAGGTGAATGATATGTTTCAAAGCCAAACTCTCATCCTCCCATTGATGCTCTGGAGCAGGTTAGCTGCTGTGCAGCTTAAAACGCAGCTTTTAAAACAGGTACCCTTGTCGGGGGAGGAAGGGTAACATGCATTGATTTGCAGGTCTTTGCTGCAGGTGGTATAATAACTGCTCTTTTTTTTAGACTCTGGTGCTTGTACTTATGTTGCCTTGATTAGGAAATAGGATCTACAGAGGTCTTTTAACATAGGTTTTCACTGGGAATGCCCCCCTTTAAAGAACCATCATTTTCCATGTTGAGTTTTAAAGTTAATGGATTCAGTGGCACAAGACTGTCTCTCAGTTTGCTTTCGCTCTTTTGTATTTGACCACTGCTGCATTGTGTTCCAGGAAAAGTGGAAAGAGGACCCTTTATTTAAAGTGTGTATTGACTAGCTGCATGAGGAAAAGGTTTTTTTTTTTAAGATGAAAAATACTGTATTAAACTCCTGACAGCTCACTGGGACCTACATAATTTTTCAAGATGCCTTTGAAAGAATCCCCACACTCCAAAGTTAGCATTCATAGCAATGTTTGGATATCTATGGATCAGATCCATCCAATTTCCTTTTGAAAAGTGCTTTAACATTGTCTGACATGCAGTAAAAGAGGCAGCCTGTCCAGGTCCTCCCTCAGCTGTTCCATGTCCCTTCAAGACTAACTGCTGGCAGTCACCACATCAGTGGAGAGACTAGAGATGAGTGGAGAGTATCCCACTGTGACATGGGGAATCATTAGATTTCCTGTTTGTGTTTTGAATTACTTACAAACTTCAAATACTGCTGGTGTGCAAGCAGTCCGTGGGGGGTGTGTGTATGGAATTAATTTAATGAAACTTAATGAATGCTGTGGAAATCACTAATTGGTTTTGCTAGTCCCAGTAAGCCAAACCCGGCTTCTTCCCTGCACTTCTGTTGTCTGATACTTTGCTCTATGGTTTGTATCCTGTTTCCTTTAATCAAAATACTCCTTTTGCCAGGTTGTTTTCCTCACTAGTTCACTTCAGTTATGGGAATTTCCTCCTTAATTTAAGTATGTCCTGCCTTCTTTCCCCCTCAAGATTGTGCTAGTTGTAAGCTTACACGATTAAACTTAAGGTGCAGTAACAGAATATAAGGAGATGCAGTTGGTCAAATGGTTTCAGTTGTGTTCTATATAGTGCTGTAGAAAACCGTTATCTGTTTTTTTTGTAGGTATATGAGCAATTTGGGTGACAATAGAGATGACTAGGTACAACTTGAAGAAAATGTAGGTTGGTAGGAAAAGTAAAGATGCTTTGCATGCATTACTGTCTGTTGCTGTCCTTTTACTTACCACTCTACTTGAACAAACAGTACTTCTCTTCCCTGCTCCCACCCACATGTGTTTACCCTGTGGAAGTAAGTACTTGTCTGCCTTTGCAGTCCAGCTTCTCTTAAAGACAAGACACCTTGCCAGGGGTTTAGCTTTAAAGCTAATCAGGGAATCTAGAAGAACAGAGTACTTTGAGTTCCTGGATTTTAAAAGGAATATTCAGGTTATGCCCTGCTGCCTAAAGAGCAAGGGAAAGAAAGGTGAAATAAACACAATTTTCTGTGCTCTTCTAAAGCAGAGCAATGTTGCACTGAAAATGTTTATGTCCATTTAATCCCATTCCTCTGAGGCTAAACACATTACCACTAAACTTGCAGGAATCTTAATTTTAGTGGATAGGACATCAGCTGTAGATCAAAAAGGGCCTTTGCCTGAATTTAAATTATTGCAGTGATTTAAAAAAAAAAAAATCATGAAATCTATGCTTGATTTAAGCTTCAGTAATCAGCACTTTCAGATCAGTGTTTGGAGGGTACTCTGGATGAAAAAGGTGCTAAATGTGTCAGTCTTGTTAAAGCAGAGGATGGGACTAACAAAGAGGAGAATGGTTGGTTTATTTTTAAAAAAAAAGAGGGCGGGGGAGTCACAACCAATGGGTTCTCCACACTGTGTTATTGTCCTGTGGATAGTCCAAGGTGGGGCAGGTGTGGGCAAAAGAGATGACTGTAGGTGGGGGGCAAAAGAGATAGCTCAGCAAGGTGCAGAGGGGCCAGGAAGCTGCTTTGATTCACCTGTGGGCAGTCTGAAAACTCATGAGTAAGGGAGTCCCTGAATACCAGAGCTACCAAAGGAAGTTATTGAGCAAAACCTAATTCCAAGTTTCTCAGAGCAAAGAGAGGCGGAGCTCCAGAAAGAAAGAAATATGCTTATCAATGAGGCTATTAAACTAGGGCTTAGCCACTTACCTCTATACTACTTTTTCTTTACTTAAAAAACAAATCACTTCTTTTATGTGAAAAAGACTCTCTGTCTTGACAATTGGCGTTTAGCCCTGTGCAAATGCCAAAATCAAGGGATTAAATGGTGAAAAGGGGCAGCAGGGCTTACTACCTCTCTGCCAGCTGGGAGCTCTGCCAGCTCAACTTGGAACATACTTCTGAGTAGATTTCAAATCTATCTGTCAATGAGGGAAGCATGGTTTTTCCAGTGCTTAAACTTCAGCTGTCATTAACATGGTAAGAGCTGGTAGTAATAAGAGAGGTTCCCATCACAGAGCCATCCTCTGAGCTTGTAGACAGTGCAGTTGCAGACGCTGTGCTTCTGGTCCCTGCTGTCCTCAAGTGCTGGCATGACCTTCCCTGCAGGAGATGAAAGCAGGAAGTGCAGCCACCTGTGCTGGGAGGAGGGTGTTTGGAAAAGGCAGAGTTGAGAATCTGAGTGCAAGAATTTCCTGTTAACCCTGCCAGGCTTTCAAAGATGACTGGTGCTGGGACAATCTCAAATGGATTCTGTGACTTGCTTTTCTTCAGAACTGATGTTTCTATAAGCTTTCTTGGCTGCTGTTTCTCAATAAGTGTTGATACTTTTCAAAAGCAAGTTGGTTGTTCTTGTCAGGGACCGTGAAATAAGTGTTTTGAGCCTTGGGGTTTGTGATAACAAACCAGCAAATGCAGGGAACTGATGAGAGAGAAGAGAGAGAGCTTGAGGAGAAAAGTGGATGTTTGCAAGCTTATTGAGGTTTTTGCAATACAGAAAGTCCCAAGCAGCGCTCTCACAGGGTTCTCAGCTACTGCAGACTTAGCTTAGCTTTCCAGATAGTAAGATGTATTCTCATGTTACTTTTTTTCCTCCCCCAGAGCCTGCATTGATGTCATTCTCACTATGCCAAGATGCCCTACAGAA
Organism: Nyctibius grandis; assembly: GCF_013368605.1. NCBI lineage: Eukaryota > Metazoa > Chordata > Aves > Nyctibiiformes > Nyctibiidae > Nyctibius > Nyctibius grandis. The sequence continues at coordinate 33,398,239 of NC_090658.1, forward strand.
TCCCCCAAATTCAGAACAGCGGGGCCACGCATTTAGCCATTGGCTGACTTTGAGAGCAAGTTCACCCAAACAAATGCGAAAAGCATTAATGAAAAATAAGCTTACAGGTCAACTTTTCCTGCCAGGATCTCACCCAGAGCAACAGTGGCACATAACGACAGGAATTCTACAAACCCAGCTCAGAGGCTGCTCTGTCTTCCAGAAGGACCCAAGCTCCACGTTTGACACAAAGTGCCTTGAGGCTTCTCCTGTTGGCCAAGTTTCTGTGGACTATCTGTCCAAAGAGGCAAGTCCAGGATCTGAATTCTGTACCAGGGATTTGGGATCTTGCACCAAGGTACCTCGTGCCTCTGACAACTTGACTCACACTGATGAGGAAGGACGGGCCACAATGGTTGATGTTGGAGGGAAGCGAGATTCAAGAAGAAGTGCTGTTGCTGGTGCTGTGGTCCGCCTGGGTGAGAAGGCATTCGGGATGGTGAGGCAGAACCAGATGAAGAAAGGGGATGTGCTGGCAGTAGCCCAGATTGCAGGAATTCAGGGAGCCAAGCTGACCAGCCAGTTGATCCCGTTGTGTCACAACATCACCCTCAACCACGTTGAGGTGTCTCTGAGCCTGGATGAGGCCAGATACGCAGTGGTGATTCGCAGCTCCTGTCAGACCTGGGGGAGGACAGGAGTGGAGATGGAAGCTCTAACAGCTGCCAGCCTGGCTGCCCTGACTGTGTATGACATGTGCAAAGCAGTTACTCATGACATTGTGATTGAAGAGTTGAAGTTGCTTAGTAAGACAGGTGGGCAGAGGGGAGACTTCTCAAGGGTCTAGATCATATCCAGACACCTCCAGCCCTCCAGGTGACCACTGCTCATGTTCAGCCTCTTACAGAACTACTTTTGCACAGCTGGTAGGCATGGAGACCTCAGCAGGTATACCATATAACAACCCTGTGACTCCAATTTTGACTTACCCTGTCAGCTTCCTGCTGGGTGAACAGTGGAGCCACTGAACCCTGTTGATAACCATACGTGTTTTTTTAGAGGACAGACTTCTCCACTCTGCCAATACCTTCATTTCAGTGTCCTCACCATGAGCTCGAGCAAAGATTCCTAGTTACACCACAGAAGTGTGTGGGTTTTTTTCTGTTCTTGCTGTGAAATATTCACAGCTGTTGTCATCACACTGTGCAACTGTGAGCTCTGGAAATGAAGCAAGTGCTGAAAGTGCTGTTATTTGGCAACTATTTTTAAGTCAAGGATTAAGTTTTCAGAATTGTGTCTGTCCCCCTGACCCCCTTAGTTGAATTTAGAAGGTAACAATGAGAAGAACATAGCTTGGGAACCTTACCATACAGCAGAGATTATAACTGTGGAACAGCCAGGGTCAGAGGGGCAGCTCCCATCCCTTTGCATTGCTACTGCTTCCCTTGCCTGTAAGTGGCAAATAACCCACATATCAGTTTCAAAAGAAAAAAAAAAGATGGCATCCGCCCAGCTCTCTAAAACATGATGTGAAAACAGGATTTCTGGGTTTGGAAGAATTATTTTGCTGATCTGAAAGGTACCTTTTACAATGTTAGAAGCATGTTCCAGCATTTTGACCTTAGTGCTCGAATACATTGACGCCCTGTGTCTGCATGCTTAAGGGCTTAATTGTGCCATACACTGAAGTAGGTTTCAGGTCTCCCTGACTTTGGAAATAGATGTTACACCAAGCCCCAGAAGACTCCATGTTTTTAAGTCTACAGTGCAACTCCTAGTAACCAGCAAGAGTCCTGACAGATAAAACAAACTTTGTGACTAGTAGCCACTTGGAAGAGTAAGGTAGTTACTGTTTCCTCGGCCAGAGTGTTTTCCTGTATGTTTCTCTAATTTGCTTTCAGGAAGTCTTGTGGCCTCAGAGCACTTAAGTGTCCCCACAAATGTACCAGTGGCCACTGTCATGTAGCATAAAATAGCTTTGATAATTGACTATCCTAGGTAAGAGATTACTCAATGTTGTTTTGTTCCTACCGATGGATCCTTTTCAAATGTTAATTTAAATGCTCTAAACAGTATTTTCAACTTTGGTTTACTTGCTTTCTCGTGGTTATGGCTAATGTGAAGTCGCATATGATTCAGGGTACTCCCTCTCCATACACACAGAGAGTTGAAGACAGCTCTAATACTGTCAGAGGCTACTGAAAAAGCATCTTAAGCTTTGCAAGTAGCTGCTTCTCGTGAAATAAGGTTAAATTACTGTGAGCATCAGTAAAGTACACACCACACTGTCACACACATCCTGCTCCCTTAAAGTAAGCACAGGGCTAAGATGAGGAGGCAACATGTTTTACTGCAAATGTCTTTGCTTATCCTTTACAAATCTCCTATGCTCATTACCACAGAAGGCACTTTTTCTATTAAAGGTGAATTAATTTGATTCTTTATTCGTTGTCACAGTGAGATAAGGCACATACGGTGACCCACATAGCAGCTACAGCTGAAAGGGGAAGGAGTCTGGAAAAGTTGGTGCCCAAACTCCATGAACATTTGCACACCTATGTTCAGTGTTACATTCCCAATTTCCTTGATATCACTGATGTGTTTGTAAGTTAATAGTAGGGGAACTCCTGCTTCTTCCCAGGAGTGTACCTGGGACCGCTGTACTAGTAGGGGAACTCCTGCTCCTTCCCAGGAGTGTACCTAGGACAGCTGTACTGAGCAGCAATCCCAGCTGACCCTGCAAATACAAGATACCTTTTTCATCTGTGGAGCTACTGTGCCAATAGCACAAACGTTTCCCTAGCTCAGCGTGGAAACAAATTGCCAGGAAAAGGAAGCACATGTGTAACCTGCTCAGTAAACTAACTTACACAAGCACTTGACTCCCCCCACCACGCACAATGCACCCTGCCCTCCCTGCCTTCATCCAGTCTCTAGACATTTGAAAACTAAAAGGAAACTAGACATAGTAATTATAAAATGATGCTTTGGGGCATATGATTCTTTGGCTTCTGAGAAGTTTGCTGTCATGCTGTAAAGCTCACACAAAGGATTCAAGACAATACAAGGGACTAGAGAGCACACGCATGACTGCCACGCACATCTTGCTACTTACGCACATTTCACTATGTTCTTGGGTTGAGAGTGGCTGGAAGCTTTGGGCGAAGAGACTTTGGTGCCATTTTATGCTCATGTTACATTATCAAGTCTTGAAACTATGCACATTTATAGATAATGAACCAAGCATGAGTCAACAGAACATTTTGCAAGAGAAGTGATCTGATCGCGCTGTATGTTTCAGTGGTTCAGGGTGGGCAATGATGTAATATATGTTGATGAACTGACTACTTTTTGGAGGCTTGCTTTTTATTGTCCACTGCATTTTTAATAAATACTAGTTGTAATGGAGTGTGTTTTACATTACTTTGAATACCCTTTTTATTCATTCGAAGGAACACCTAGTTTTAATCCATAAGCTTCTATGAATAGTTAACTCAGGACAAGCAACAAGACAGACTTTATGAGTTGCAATGATTAGTCAGCAATTAGCAAGGGATCAGTCACAATAACTTATTACTATAAGAAATCTTCTATTTCTTTTTTGTTGAGTGAAACTCATCTCTATCTGGCTGTTCTTAAACTGAGTAATCCTGTAGGTTTAGCATCCTAATTTATCATCTCTCATCATTATCCCAGTTTCTCCGACATGCCTGTTCGGAGTCAGTGGATGTGTATTACAGTGCTGCTTTGTGTTGCAGAGTAACATAAGGAACTGGTGCCTCCAGGGCTCTCCCTCTTAGTCTGAGTGACTGCACACCGAAACTGAGATCTGGGGAAGTGCCTGTATAGAAGACCATCCCTCCTGAATCATGAATAAGTTTAAGGAAAATTCCCCTTCTGATCCACCTGAGCTTCCAGGAAAGCTCTCAACTCTTCTACTATCAAGAAGGCCTGTTGCTACCTGAGGAAGTTTGGTTGGTTGAGCTCTTTGCTGTAATCAGCCACAGGCTGCAGCCCCACTGGAAGCCAAGGGCCCCAGCACAGGGGCAGAGCAGCAGGTGCTCTGCATGAGGGCAGAGACAGCAGCTGTACTGCCAGAGGGTCTCTCTCTCCCTCCAGGTACAGCCTCCAAGTGCTGCTAATCCTGGGACAATAGCTTTACATCCTTTTTCCAGGAGCTGCTTCCTAATTTGGAACTAAGTTTTTGAAGATCTAACCAAAAGAAACAATGTGAAGCACTGAGCCCACCACCTCCTTCTCCTGAAGGGTGCTGTAAGAGCGCAAGTTGCACCTCTAACACTGTGCATGCCGAACACAACACAAATGCAAATACTGCAGATCATGGCAGCCCTCACAATGCACGCGCAATGTAGCTTTCACCTTCTGGAAACTCTCACTTGTCCCCGCTAACGTCCCATTTCACAGAATCACAGAATCACAGAATGTTAGGGATTGGAAGGGACCTCGAAAGATCATCTAGTCCAATCCCCCTGCCGGGGCAGGATTGCCTAGACCATATCACACAGGAACGCGTCCAGGTGGGTTTTGAATGTCTCCAGAGAAGGAGACTCCACAACCTCTCTGGGCAGCCTGTTCCAGTGTTCGGTCACCCTCACCGTAAAGAAGTTTTTCCTCATATTTATGTGGAACCTCCTGTGTTCCAGCTTGCACCCATTGCCCCTTGTCCTGTCAAGGGATGTCACTGAGAAGAGCCTGGCTCCATCCTCATGACACTTGCCCTTTACATATTTATAAACATTAATGGGGTCACCCCTCAGTCTCCTCTTCTCCAAGCTAAAGAGACCCAGCTCCCTCAGCCTCTCCTCATAAGGGAGATGTTCCACTCCCTTAATCATCTTTGTGGCTCTGCGCTGGACTCTCTCTAGCAGTTCCCTGTCCTTCTTGAACTGAGGGGCCCAGAACTGGACACAATACTCCAGATGCGGCCTCACCAGGGCAGACTAGAGGGGGAGGAGAACCTCTCTTGACCTGCTGACCACACCCCTTCTAATACACCCCAGGATGCCTTTGGCCTTCTTGGCCACAAGGGCACACTGCTGGCTCATGGTCATCCTGCTGTCCACTAGGACCCCCAGGTCCCTTTCCCCTACGCTGCTCTCCAACAGGTCTGCCCCCAACTTGTACTCATACATGGGGTTGTTCTTGCCCAGATGCAGGACTCTACACTTGCCCTTGTTATATTTCATTACATTTCTCCCCACCCAACTCTCCAGCCTGTCCAGGTCTCTCTGAATGGCTGCGCAGCCTTCCGGTGTGTCAGCCACTCCTCCCAGTTTTGTGTCATCAGCAAACTTGCTGACAGTGCACTCTAATCCCTCATCCAAGTCATTAATGAATATATTGAATAGTACTGGTTCCAGTACCGACCCTTGAGGGACTCCGCTAGACACAGGCCTCCAACTGGACTCTGTCCCATTGACCACCACTCTCTGGCTTCTTTCCTTCAGCCAGTTCACAATCCACCTCACTACCCGATCATCCAGACCACACTTCCTCAGTTTAGCTGCGAGGATGCTGTGGGAGACCGTGTCAAACGCTTTACTGAAATCGAGATAGACCACATCCACAGCTTTACCATCATCTATCCACTGGGTTATGTCCTCATAAAAGGCTATCAAGTTGGCTGAGCATGACTTCCCCTTGGTGAAGCCATGCTGAGTGCCCCTAATGATCCCCCTATCCTTGATGTGCCTAGAGACAGCACCAAGGACAAGTTGTTCCATCACCTTTCCGGGGATGGAGGTGAGGCTGACCGGTCTATAGTTACCCGGGTCCTCCTTCTTGCCCTTTTTGAAGACTGGAGTGACATTCACTTTCCTCCAGTCCTCAGGCACCTCTCCCGTTGCCCACGACTTAGCAAAGATGATGGAGAGTGGCCTAGCAATGACTTCCGCCAGCTCCCTCAGCACCCGCGGGTGCATCCCATCAGGGCCCATGGATTTATGGACGTCCAGGTTGCTTAATTGGTCCCTGACCCAGCCCTCATCAACAGAGACAGATTCCTCCTCTATCCTGACTTCTTCTGGGGCCTCAGGGGTCCGGGGCTCCTCAGGACAGCCTCCAGCAGTATAGACAGAGGCAAAGAAGGCATTCAGTAACTCCGCCTTCTTTTTATCCTCTGTCTCCAGGACCCCCACCTCATTCATCAGTGGGCCTACATTGCCTCTAGTGTTGGCTTTACCTGCAATGTATTTGAAGAAGCCCTTTCTGTTGTCCTTGACCTCTCTTGCAAGGTTTAATTCCAAGGAGGCCTTAGCTTTCCTAGTTGCCTCCCTACATCCTCTGACAACAGACTTATATTCCTCCCAAGTGGCCAGCCCCTCCTTCCATGATCTGTACACCCTCTTCTTCCACTTGAGTTTGCCCAGCAGTTCCCTGTTTAACCATGCAGGTCTCCTGGTACCCTTCCTTGACTTCCTACCTGCTGGGATGCTCTGATCTTGAGCTCAGAAGAAGCAGTCCTTGAATGCTAACCAACTATCTTGGGCCCCCTTACCTTCTAGTACCCTGTCCCATGGGATTTCCCCTAGCAATTGCTTGAAAAGGCCAAAGTTGGCCCTCCTGAAGTCCAGGGTTGTGATTCTGCTAGCTATTCTGTTCCTGCCACATGAGATCCTGTACTCTACCATCTCATGGTCACTACAACCAAGGCTGCCCTCAACCTTCACCTCTTCAACCAGACCCTCCTTGTTAGTGAGGATCAGATCCAGCAGCGCTCCTCTCCTAGTTGGCTCATCCACCATTTGCATCAGAAAGTTATCATCGATGCACTGGAGGAACCTCCTGGACTGAGGATGGCTGGCTGAGTAGGCCTCCCAGCAAATATCAGGGTAGTTGAAATCCCCCACAACAACCAGGCCCTGTAATTGCGAGACTGCTCTCAGCTGCCTGTAGAAGGCTTCATCACCCTCCTCATCCTGATCTGGTGGCCTGTAATAGACACCCACAACAGTATCACCCCTGCCAGCCTGCCCCTTAATTCGCACCCACAAACTCTCAACTCGCTCCTGATCCGCCCCTGGACAGAACTCAATACATTCTAGCTGCTCACTCACATAAAGAGCAACTCCACCCCCTCTCCTTAGCGGCCTGTCTTTCCTGAACAAGACATAGCCATCCATGACCACATTCCAGTCATGCGAAGCGTCCCACCAAGTCTCTGTAATTGCCACTAGATCATAGCCCCCCGTCGAACACGGATTTCTAACTCCTCCTGTTTATTCCCCATGCTGCGTGCATTGGTGTACAGGCGTTTCAGGGAGCGAGCTGAGCACACCGATTTCACCCCAGGAGGATGGGAGGCCTCCTGGTCTACCTCAACACTAGAGCGTTGCCCCAGTGGTGCAAGCACAGCTGCTACCCCATCCCCCTTCAAATCTAGTTTAAAGCTCTCCGAATGAGCCCTGCTAATTCCTGTCCCAGAACCCTTTTGCCCCTACGACATAAACCTTTCCCATGTATTACCGTCACGCCTGGTGTCTTATAAAACCAGCCATTATCAAAGAACCCAAAGCCCTGCCTGAAGCACCAGTCTCATAGCCAGGCATTAATAGAGAGAATCCTACTATTCCATCCCACGTCATCACCTGAAAATGGAAGGAGGGAGGAGAAAACAACTTGTGCCCCAGACTCTTTCACCAACCGTCCTAGGGCCTTGTAGTCTTTCTTCATCCCCCTCAGACTACAGGATGCAGCTTCTTCCCCACCTGTCTGGAAGATCAGCAGGGGGTAGTAGTCTGTGGCCTTCACCAGGCTGGGGAGTTTCCTGGTGATATCCCTGATTTGGACTCCAGGCAGGCTGCAGACCTCCCTGTGATGGGGGTCAGCTCTGCATATTGGGCCCTCAGATCCCTTTAGGAAGGAGTCTCCAACCACTAAAACTCTTCTCTTCTTCCTTGTGGAGGAGGTAGCTATATGCCTGTCAGGTTTTTCTGACTGTGGTGGGACCTCTGATATAGGTTGCCTCTCCACCACATCCCCATTGGACCGGCTGTATTCCACTAGGGCTTCATATCTATTGCTCAGAGGCACCTGTGGAGGCAAGGTAGGCAAGGAGGGCACTCGCCTTTTGCCACAGCCATAGACTTGCCTCCACTCACTCCTCTCCTCTAGGTTATTGTTTTCCACCTGAGAGGGGCAGAGTAGAGGAGTCCCTCGATCCTGGGAGCTCTCCGGCAGGTGCTCCCATTTTTGTTGCAGGGAGGGCAAAGCCTGGCTCCACCAGTCTATCTCCATTTCAACCTCCCGAATGCTCCTAAGCCTTTCTACTTCGGCTTGAAGCCTTTCAACCTGGCTTTGCAGCTGTGCCGCTCGGCCGAGCAGATCATCTACTTGCTCACAGCGCACACAGCCCCCTGACACCACAGAGACGGTGTAGCATTCCCTGCAGCCAGCATTTGTGCGTTACTGTCTGTTCACTGAATCCAGCCTCCATCTTCTGTGTCTTTCCTTCATGGCCACATCCTGAGGCTGGTTACCCCATCCTCAGACTGCCCTGGAAAAATATTGGATGCGGCATATAAAGGAGAAGCCAGCAGAAGCTAGTCACTAAGTATTCTTAAAGAGATTAAATCTATGTCAAAGTGAGCAGTGCTTTCAGAAAGTGCTGGGGGAAGAAGAGTGGGGAATAGAGGGAAGATGCAGCTTGAAATACCTTAGGAAAGGACCTCTTCTTCCAAATGGAAACCACTAAAAACCAGACTCTAAAAGCAACAACAGCTGAGCACTAAAAATGGGAATGAATTTTTTAGCTATTCTAAGCCACTGGTAACCTGCAGTAATTCTCCTTAAGTCACTGACGTTACTCAGCTTTACGTGGGATTCAACTGGACAGAATCTGGTCCTTTGTCCCATCCCTTCCTTGGCCCTTTGCTAGTTTGTGGCTCCTTCTGGCTGCAGTTAGGCAGGCATGTAACAGTTTAAAAATGACTGTAACATTGTGTGTGCTTTGGCCAGGACACAGGACTGCTAATTAGTAAAATGGAAACACAGTTCACTTCCCTTCCCTTAGTAGAGCCTTGCTCTAAGAGAAGCTGAGCATTTCAGGGAACCTAAAAACAGCTGGAGGAGTCGCTAGTTGCTGTGGGCTGACTAGGCTTTCACTTTTGGGGACTTCACATGAAAGCCTCAACTTAAGTCTCAAAAGCCAGTGGATCTGAGGAGCACTGCAAAGCCATGACAATGGCATGCAAACCCCTGACATGTCTGGCATGCTCCCCGGAAAGGCACAGGGTGGAGCGGCCGAATCCTTTTTCATAGGCTGGGCCTGAAGGGCTTTGGGTGAGCTGAGTGCACCCTGTCATAAGAGCAGATTCTCATTTTGGTCACAACAAGCTTATACAGCAGTAGCTGAGGCACAAGTCTCTTACTTTCCTCTGTCCCTCCGTGCTGCCAGTGCCATGTTTAGAAAACTTTCAGCTGAGCATCTCTGTTTTTGTACTTATCCTGTTTGCTTCTCTGGGGAGTGAAGGGTACTCAAAATAACAGTGGTGAAGTGCAGCTGAGTGCAAGTTTACCCAAAGGGCCAGATGCCCCAAGACGCTGCTGAGCCGTGCTCTGAGCAGATCTGTGCGACAAACTGGGCATTGCTCAGCTTCATGTTCACAGCCTGACTGCAATGGCATGGCCATGGCCATCAGGCAAGCTGCCATGGCTCTCTGCGGTGCCATCCACACAACACTTGCTCCATGGAGCAAAGCTTCACACTTCATTATTGCTTAAGGGTTGCTTCCAGGAGAATCCCAAATTAGCAACAATATTACAGAGACAACTGCTTCATCAAATAGCTCCATCAACAGAGAGGCCATAGAGCTTATCCCCAAATTCTGGGGAGTCCACTTAAAACCAGAAACTCAGTACTACTAAGCTGTTCCTGCATGGATTTAGTCTTAAAAATAAATGCAACAGAAACACTCTTTCTGTACCCATGATACTTCCAGGGTGCACAGCTGAAAGCACACAAGGCCAGCAAAAGCAAAGTTTCTAGTTGCAATGTCAAGGGCAGCTTGACTTCAGCGTGACAGGAGTGACAGGAGGCAGAGGAGGAAGAGAAGGAGACAGCAGGAGGGTCAGGCAACTGTAAAGTGGTGTTAATATTATGCTTGGAAAATAACACATGCCATCAGATATACAGCCACTCCATTAGCAGTGCCCCAGGCCCATTACCAGCTGGTGCACGTTGTGGCAAGGCTCCATCAACGTCAGCAGAGCTGTGCAGCATCGCGCCAGGCAGAGACCTGACAGGTGGCATCTGCTCCTGCGGGCCTGGGAGAGAGGGGTTTCAGATGTGCAGCTCTGACCTGCCATTACTGCTGCTTCCCAGGGCCTTAACAAACTCCTGTTTCATTAATGGGGTCATTTTGGCACTCGAGCCTTCCCGTGTGCAGAGTTCCAGCAACGCTGGGATTGCTGCTGTCTCAAGGCAGCGCGTGTAGCTGCGTCCTCCCTCCCATCCCATCCCCTCCCCAGCTGCCACCCACAGTCTCCACATTTCGGAGAGCTGCGCTTCCCCACCCTGGGCCTGACGCTGAATGGAAATGTTTGAGCTCTTGTGTGGCTCGTTTGTCTTCTGCACATCAACTCCCAGGGCCATCCTCAGCCCAGATCCAAGAAATGAGCAGAGCTGAGGGAAGGGAATAATTTCTGCTGCCCCTGAAGCCTCATCTCTCCTATTGCAGCTGGCAGCTTGAAAGGCTTCATCCTGCCAAGACTGAATCTTAACTGGGATCAGTGGAAAAGACAAGCTGCTGCCAGGGCCGCCCTGATCCCGAGCTTATAGAGAACACGGGCAGAGCTTGCCCGGCCCCACAGGAGAGGGCCTTCACTGGGGTTTGCAAAAAATAAAATTCCCTCCAGACCTGTGGTATCAGTGGAAGCAGCAGGCTGAGGCCAAGGAGGAGAGGAGACGGCTTAGCCAGGTAGTTTTCAGAGGACAAGCAGGCAGAACGACACCACATGGAAAATCCTCCCACCCTCGCAGCCTGCAGGCAAGGGAAGCCACCAGCAAGGCGGAGGGGCAGCTGGCAATCCCCAGGCCCCACAGTGAGTTCAAATACTACAACCAGCCCTCAAACAAACATGCAAAACTATCACAATTTTGCACAGAAACGCTCCTACTGAGAGATATAGGAAAAAGGACAGGATAAGCTTATGAGAGAAAGGCCCAAACAAAACCTCCTCAAGCATCCTGTCTGCATGTGGCACAAGGATGTTACATGATGCTTTTTCCAAGCCACAGGCACCGATTTCAAGCCTGCTCGCTACAAAGACCATTGCCAGAGCTCACTCATACCTCTGCGATTACGCACAGTCTAGCCACCCCTTTGGTTTTGAGGAGGCACCCAGAAGTGCTACTGCCGACTCCTAATGCACCCAAGATAGGTGCTCCTTAACTGATTGCCTTATAAGCACAGTGTCCCATCATCTCAGCCACTGTCTTGTCCCAGCGGGAGCAGAACCGTGCAGCGGGAGCTGAGCTAAGCGAGCAGCCAGCAGTCTGGGTGATTTTGACACCATTTGTTCCATCTTGAAGATTTAGGTGCGTCTCTGAAGTCCCTACATCACAGGGAAGCCACCATGGTAAGGTCTTTTTCAGACTGGGAGCTTGAGAAGAGCTCGCCTTGCTGACTCAGGGGGACAGGGTTACCAGCAACTTATGCAACAGATGCCATGCTGGCGTCTCAGAGCTGCTGGTCCTGAGCAGCAAAAACGGGCTCTTGCTCTGGTGAAATGGCTTTAATGGGATTTTCCAGCCCGCAAACATGCTTTGACGGACACACCCAGGACATTCAGCTATAAGCCACACAACTGCGTGCAGAAGGCTCTTGGCCAGCCAGACTGGGAGGGGTATTTAAACACAAGTTTCTTGCATTCATCTTTATAGTCTGCTATTTCCCTCCCGGCTTGCTGAGGGTGCCTCAGAGCACATCCCTCTGTGATGTCCCAGATGCAGCAAAGGCATGGCCAGTAACACTTAGCCCATCACCAGCAAACCGTAGCCTTTGCAAACCTGCGCCAGAGAACTCTAGCTGAACCCTGTCAGCTGGAGGGGTTTTCATTTCCACTTTTCCAAGGCTGGTATTTCAAGGTGTTTTTATTTCTTTTTAATTAATGCACATGGCCAGCTCTGGGTGGGGGGGCTGAAGGAGGGGAGGGAGGTGGTGCAGCCACTGTATCTGTACAAAGTAGTTCCACATGCAAGTGAAACAGAGCTCGACTCGCTCAGTGCGTGTTTCACAGTGCAGTTACAGGCCACCATTCCACCTCCACAAAGCTGTTATTTATTTACTTACTTAAAGACTTGCATTCCGTGGAAAAAGATGCCCTAAGATAGCACGGTGTTTCTAAAATTAAACCCAGCTGGCTGGAGTGGGGACCAAGTAAACGAGCACTCCTGTGCTCCCACCAGCAGCAGGAACAGGGCTCCCCATGTCCCTGACTCCCCCACCCCTCACCGAGCTGCAGGAGAGCCTGGTAAAACGCCTCCTGTGTCCTCAGCCAAGAGGGAGGCAGCTCTCTGGGAAGCCAGGCTCAGACCAAGCACCTTACCCAAAACCAGAAGTGCCACTGCTTACTACAACACAGGATGAGGGTTTAATAGCAGTCATTGCACTTTCTTCCCCAGCAGCCCTGGGAAAGCCCTTGCCCCACTGCAGGAGAGTGGACATCCCACCAGGCATCTGACACAGGTTTGAGTGTGGCCAGGAGAAGCCCTTTAACATAGTTTGTGGAGACAGGCTGCATCCCTGAGCCTCACCCCCTATCTAACCTAGCCAGGATTTTCTTCCAGCTCATGTGTCACTGGTAGCTTCCTTCTTAAACTGAAGCTCATTAGCCCTTGCTGTTGTAACCTAAGTTAAGAAACCTGTTTTTGCAAAAACCATTTATAGAAGGGAAGGGGAAACCCCAAGTGTTCCTCCAACCTCACATGGCACCAACAAGGATTTCCCCCCCAGACATGCTCTTGGCACCTGTTCCCCTGACACACGTGCACAGGGGCCGCCTCTACATCAGCAAGTAGCTCAGCTCAGAAACGAGTGCATCAGTTCATCAGAGCAGCTGGTGCCAGAGCTGCTGTTCAGGGATTTTACACTGGCCTAGATTTAGCCTCATCCCTCAGACAAAATGTCTCCACACATGTGTGGCTGAAGCTCTTCAAAGGACAGGGTGGACCCTGGTGGAGCCCCCTGTGCCCATTAGGACTGTGAGCACTTTGGAGGCACTTGGGAAGCAAAGCTCCCAGGGATGGTGAAGGTGGCTCCATGAGGGCTATGGGGGGGAAGGTGGGGTTCAGCCCCAAACCTCACTGCTCTGCACCAGAAGGCTCACGCGGGTGTGGGACAAGGAAAGACGGCAAAGAAGTGTGAACCAGACCCAGAACCAGCAGTGGAAGAAATGGGGATGGCAGATGGGCACGGCAGAGCAACAGCGAAAACTGAAAACGCTGGCGAGGTCAGGGGTACCTGTGCAGCTGCTGCCCCAGGCACACGTGCCAGCTCCCCCATGGCCTGAGGGCCATGCCCTGTCCTGAGCACAGGCAGGAGCTGCTGCTCCCCCAAAGAGACAGTCCCTGGCATCCCATGAAGCTTAGTGCAACCAAGGCAGGAAGAAGAGGACAGTCCCACCACTACAGGCCTGGACTGTGATCCAGGAGGACGTGACCACAGGGATGTGGGCCAGACCAACGTGTCATGCTTGGTAAGTCACTCTAATTATTGTTTGCAGATGGGGAACACTAACCTGGTCTTCCCATTGTTCTCCAGTGAGTGCCTGGAGACAGATTTGCAAGCCTGACGTGCATCTGGAGGAGGTAATGTTTGCCACCAGATTGATGAGGTTGTTTTTAGCAGATGTGGCTTTTGTCCCTCGGTTTCTCCCATCTGTTAGATGAAGATTTAACTTCCCTGCCTCCCAAGGGAAAACCTCCACCTGCGTTGGTGACACCCCAGATCCTGCTCCAATGACTGCAAGAGGTGCAGACGTTCAGGGGTGGCAAAGCTCATAGCAGAGCTGAGAGAAAGCGTGGGCAGGAGTAAGAAGGGAAGAGAGCTGGCCACCACCCCTGCAAGCTCTCAGTAAAGAGCCTGCCCTCATCAGAGCACAGCTATTTCTGTGATTGTGTCCATTTGCCCATAATTATACTGGTTCTGCTCTGCGCAACACTAAGTCAGGTCTACTGATCCCTGTCCAAACTCCTGCTGCCTTCCTGTTTGGATTAGGGTGCCAGCATGGGTTAAAAATTAGAGAGTAAGATTGCCTCAATGTCAATTTATCCCCTTCCTCCTCCCATCCTGCTTTGGGATGTGCTGGTCAGCATCCGCCTGAGACAGGATTAATCAGGAACAGACAGAGAACTGGCAGCTGCCTGACACGGACAAGATCGCGGCTATGGGACAAGCTGCAATTTGGAGTCTCTTTCTTTGACCCTGATGCAAGTCCAAGACATGCTTGCTGGTGCATCCCAGTACTGACACCCCAGGAGCTGGCACAACACCAGCATCTCTGAGGCCACAGCTAGCTCAGGTCCCGATGTTGTATTGCCTCAGTGCTGGAGCCGCTTCTGTGGCGAAAGGCTGCCCGTCCTCACTGGCTCCAGAGGCAGCTTCAGCTCTCCAGCTGCAGAAAGGACCCCCTCTCCGCTTAGGGAGAAGCTTTCATTTCAGGGACCAGAGCAAGGGAAGAAGTTACCCCCATTCTAAAAGGGCAACACCACATGTTTAACATTTGCTCCCTGGATGAACAACAGCTACACCACCAAGCAGATCACACGAGGAGAACAACAGGACGGTACAAAGTGCCATCTGATCTGCCTGCCAACTCCTGCCCTGCTACAGCAGCGCCTATGTGCGAAGCCAGGCTGAGGGCAGAGCAAGAGGGTTCATAGCAGGGATGATCCTCTGCAAGGGGCTTCATCTGGAGCCTGAGGTGTCCAAGATCCAGCAGCTACGACTGCCACAGAAGAGGGGCAGCAGCTCCTCCCAAGGCAAGGCAAGCAAAAGGTCATGGCAGCAGAAAGGATTTGTGAGGCCACACGAGAGAGGTGAACAGGGCTAGGATGTTGAAGCAGTGACCAGTGTTGAAGCAGTTGAATCCAGCGACCACCCAACCTTCTTGGGAGGGGAATCCATCTTTGCTCTTTTACAGTATTGACACAATGCCATAGCCAAATGAAAAATAGCTTAAGCTTTCAGTAGATGGACATTAATCTTTCTCCTGGTTTGTTTGCTTCCCTGTGTGGGCGATGGAGCACACAAAAGCTTTTGATCTTTTTTTTCTTCCTCAGCCACTGTCCACAGACCATCTTCTGATACCTTTACAGACCACTGGCTTTCCAGGAACCACAAATTGCAAAACACTGGCAGAGTATGATAATGAGAGCATGAGCTGTGAGTTCACCACAGGCAAGTAGTCAGGTAGTCTCTCCTGGGGCATACAAGCCAATTCTTACAATACTCCTGGTATTTTAGAGAATGATAAAACACGAACTTTTCCCCTGCAGACCCACTGGCAAGGCAGATCCTTTGCTTACAAACAGACAAGTAGTGAGTATCCCTATTTCCCAGGTCCCTCAGGCACAAGACCCTATTATCTCAAGAAATCTGACAATGACAGTTCCCCTCCAATCTTTTAAAACCTCCACAAAGAACACAGAGAGAAGTGAGCCCTCCTCTCTGCAGGGACAGGCAGCAACATCACATAGTTCACAACGCACTCGCTCCCCTGTCCGTCCCATGGGGAGGGGTGTCCAGGGCTAATGTGTGCCCTGCTCCCCAGATCCCTGCAGCCTCTGCATGACTTCTTGTGCTTCCCCTGGTTAGCAGCTGCCTCAGTAGTTGGTGGAACTGCTCTGAATAGCCATTTGCATTGTATCTCCACGAAGGAAGAGGACTGCAAAGGTCTTTCTATAATACAACAGACTGAACCACTATTCGTCATAGACATTTGGGCCAGACAAAAGCCTTTTTCCACATCTCACACTGTGCAATAAATTATTAAGTCCTTTCACCCATTCCCCACCCCCCTCACCCCTCCACTTTCTGGTTGCTGTTTTTTTTAGCTAATGTAATTAGAGACATGTTCTCCTTTCATGAGCCCTGCAAGGAATTGGCTCAACACCACTCTTCCCCACATCTAAAACAAGGTGGGCAAAGAAAGCTTCCTGGGTTCCCACATTAAATTGATCGCAGCATTTCAGACCCCTCTGGACCCCCAGGCTTCAATGCTGTCATGGTAGGAAAGATGCAGCAGCTCTCCCAAGGCAAGCCTCCAGCTCACTACGAACACTCCAACTGACACAGAGATTCTCCAAGACCAAGTGGGAAGAAATATTGGCTTGGAGGAAGAGAGGCAGCAGCAAAATTAATTGCTTATTTTAAATTCCACCATTTAAAAAGAAAGAAAAAAAACAAAACAAAACAAAAAAAAGAAGGGAGTGTACAGATACTAGTAGCTACCTGACATGGTACCTCTAGGAAGACACTAGTAAGGTGGGGCATACAAATGAAGGCACGTGCCAGCAAATGATTCATATTTACCCAAGCATCTTCTAAGCTCCAGTCCTGCAGAGACATACGTCAAGAGAGCTGGCAACAGCTCACCTGAAGGAGGGACTGTGGAGGCTGAGGATGAGACCAGACATTAAGGTGCTCCATTCCCCTGGGCAGGCCAGGTGCTGGGGATGTCTGGAACCCCTTTCCTTGCCCCAAGTGACAACACACAGTGGGAAACTCCCAGGAACCTTCCCATCCCACAGCTGGTTTCCGTAGCCCATGCACTGGGAACTGCATGCAGCTTCCACTCCCACCCGTGGCCCAGAGGTCCCTGTCTCCGTCCTAGCCTGCATCCAGCCCAGCAGCAGAAGCAGTAAATGAGCTGGAACTCCTCGATACACTCGTGACATTTTTCATACTTTGATCACAGCTGGAAAGGTTTTTTTAGCCAGATGACTCCTCCTCATTAATTAAGCATAGGAAGGAAGAGGGGAGCTCAGCTTTGGAAGAGGGCAAATACTTGTCCCTAAAAAGCAAAAGTTAACCCTTTGGAAGAACCCTAGTTGCATTTCCTTTCAGAGACACTTCTCTTTTTAAAGCAGCAGAAACATACCTTGCCAGGAAACAACTAAAAAGATTAAAACCAGGTACCTCAAGCTGACATCCTACCCCAGTGTATTTCTCCTCTGCTTCATTCCCTCTCCAAGGCACATATAAGCAAGGCGTTTTGCTTTCTTAATACATCTTTACATCACTATCGTATATGAAAATTCAGTCTGCCAGGCTGGTGCTCATACAGAACAGCAGACCTCCAAAAAATGGATAAAAAGCAACATTTTAGCAGAGTTACATGGCTCCATAAGCAGCATCACCCTCATCTTCCCTAAGCAATCTGTGCTGAGACTGGGGGGGAGGTTTAGAAGGGGACTGGAGGGAAGAAAAAAGAAAAAAAGAAAAAAAAAAAGAGGAAAAAAGGAACCTACCTCCTGATGAGAGTCTGACCAAAGTAGAGATAAACAGGAACTATGTCTCAGAGAAAACAGCAAGAAGCCCATTAGCTACAGAAACATGAAACAAACAAACAAAAACTAGCACAACAATGTTGAAAACCAAAGTTTTGGGCTTTAGGAGGAAAAAGAAAAAAAAAAGTCTTTAATTATTTTGTTTCCTAGCAGTAGAAATCTGTTCCCAAAGGGCCAAGCAGATTTCTCCCAGAAAGCTCCATGTCTGTTGTGGCAGAGATAAAAGTCATCTTTGTTTAAACAGAAGCCAAAGGTTAAAGAAAGGGAAAACCAACAAATAATAAATCCTCAGCCCTTCCCAGAAAGAGCAAAGAGCTCCCCTTACTCTCCTCCTCACTCCCAGTCATTCAGAGCACATAAACCCCAACACAAGTTTTGCTCGGAAAAAGCCATGAGGTACTTACCTTGCTTCTGTGCAGAGATGACAAGGACAGGGAGGTCCATGACCACAGGGAAGATGGCAAACGGGAAGATGGAAGGAGGCTTCTGCGCTGGACCCATCTTGCAAGGCAGAACACCAGCCCCTCTCTGAGTGCTCCAACCCCAGTCAAAATATTAAAGTCTTCTTGTTAGAATTCAGGCAGGATACCTGTCTGGTTGTTCAAAGCAGACAGAATTCAAATACTGCTGGGTTTTACCTCTAACAAGAGGAAAAGCAATGGTTTGGCCTCCTCTACTAAAACCCAGCTGCTAGAGAAGAGAAGGCAGGGAGGTCCCTGCATTTTCATCCTGCCTCTGCCACTTGTGTGCTGCACGGATTTCAAAAACATCCCTTTCCCTCTGCCCTTGCATCTGTAAAGCAAGAACCTCATAGTCACATTTTAACCAACTCTGAAACAAATAGATCAAAACAAAGAAACTGACAGCCCTTTTAAGAAATATAAACCAAGAGCCTTCCAACACGGCATTCAGACTCCCATCTGCTGGTCCTCAGCCTGTGCAAGCAATTATCCCTAATTGCTTTTGCCTCATTGCCACAGCCCTTCCACCTGAGAGCCAGAACCAACAGCTGCAGCTCTGTTTGGGGTCCCTGGGAACCCACGTACTGCAGGAATGTGCTGCAGAGCCAGCAAGACTCCCACTCAAAGCTAGGCATGAGCTTCTCAGGAGCTCACGGTTAAAACATGGCCCTTTGATGGGCTGAAGATAAATATGAAAAGTTGTGGCTTAAGGATGAATTTTGTCAGCAGGCTATTTCCATTAACAGAGACAGGGAGATCCATGTGTAAGTGAAACAGCTGCACACATTGCATCTAAGATGAAAACAAGGTTTTGCCCCTGAACGCCAAAGAATTCCTCAGCATGTCCCTTGATTCACCCACAAATTAGCCCTAGCCCTGGTGTGCCTTCTCCTCTCCTCTCCCACATCCCTGAAGGCTTCATTCCTGATGTTGGCTTTCCTGGCTTCTTTTCAGCTGGCCTTATTTAACTCCTTCCTTTGAAGCAATCGTCTCCTGCCCCCTCCTCTGAGTTGTGCTCGTGCTGTCAGGATGTTGCTCAGTTAAGTAAGGGAGCTTACGGCCAGTGCTGCAGCCCTGCACTCCCTCTCTTGGACTAGTTATATCTGCATGTGGATTATAAGCTCTTAGATAGCAGGACTGTCTGTCTTCCCTTTGTTAAGTGAAGTCCTGTGTTCCCTATGTTGTTCTGAAAGAGTGATGAAAGAGCACTTTATTGTAAGAGGACCCTTGGTTATGGTAACCTGGTGGTTCCATGGTTAGCTCTTTACTTATGCAATGCGTGAGGATGATGTGCTTGTGTTCCACCACGTTGCTTGTTCCCCTAGAACAACCTGCGAAGTTTCTCACCAGCTCTGCAGTGACTGTGTCACTTAAAGAGCTGCATGCTCTTGACCAAAGAGAAAGACACAGAGCTTAGCAAAAAAGAGCACCCAGACTCCAACTCACATTTAAGACTTTCCAGGAAAATGCATAGAAAATGCAACTACAAAGCAATGTACTGAGACGCAGTGGGGGCAATATATCTTTAATTTTTTTTGCTTTTGTTTTTAGTATTACAGTATATTCTTATAAAAAGATACAGATAAAAAGGACACTACAGGATTTGTACATTTAATTCACTTATAGTCTTAAACTGGCTAAGAAATGAGGATACGCCAAGGCATTACAGCAGCACACAACCTCCCACTTCAGTAAGCAGCACTGTACTTCCTAGCTTGGTGGGCAGGGGCACCTCCCAAAGTGACCTGCGAGTTTCAAGCTGAGCAGGCTTGCAGGGAAGGAGAATGGCTGAAGATGGGGATGGGTAGGAGGGGAGGTGTTGAGCACAGAATCACTCAGGTACCTGACATCCCCTTACAAGTATCCTAAAAATGGCAAAGGTTTTTAAAAAGCCTGTTTCAGGGCAACCATGAAGTGGGGGAAATGGCTTGTCATAGAGGCTTTTCTAGATCACTTGGGTTAGAGCTCCTTGGGGTGGACAGCTGAAAGGACCAAGCCCTTCATGAGCTATGTGGAACATCTTGTAAACAGCCAAAACTGCCTAAAGGGGAGTTTTCATCCAGATGCTGCTTTGAATTATGCTGGTGTACACCCAGAGCAACTTGTACTGGTCACACTGGATCTATTCTACATTATCAGCAGTAACAGAAGACTCTGGTTTGGAAGATCTGCTAAGCATCCAGACTCTCTCATGAAATGAAGTGCCAAAACAACATGCTAGATTAATGTGCACTTCTCAGCAGGCACAGTGAGAAAAATCTGGCTAACTTCAGGGGATTCTGGTCATCAAAACTACTACTTAGAGTAGTAGATAGCTTTTATATATATATATACATATATATATACACACATACATAAATTCTATATTTTCAGTTGGCCAAATAGTGTTACCCAGGTTGGCCTCTTCAACCTTTGATAACAGAAGCTAAGGTGGCCAATGGAGGCTACCTGTTTGGATGGTAGGCAACCAGAAATCTCCTATGTCAATTACAGAAACCAAGGAGCCATGGCCAAACATCTGGTGATTGCTAGAGACTTCACGGGTAAAAAAACAACCAGTAGAAAGATTTTCTTTACCCTGGATAACCTGGGGAGGTGGGATGGAGGAGGAGAGAGGGGAATTAAAGAAAATGCTTCTTCCTTGGCCTTGAAGATAGGAAGGAATATTAGCTCTGAGGAAGGAGAACTGTCCCAGTTTGTCCCACCAGCATTGTTAAACCCTGGTGAGAAGTTACAAGGCATGAACCACTTTTGCCCATCTATCCAAGCTTTCTGGCATTATGGCCAGAATTTGTGTGGAAGGGTGAAGTCTGAACTGTGCAGCTTAACTCTTTTCAATCTTCCCACTGTTATTCATGATGAGGAATAAACAGGTTTTCTAGAAAGTGTTCTAAAATAACCAACCTGCATCAATTTACCACATGCTTTAAAACGCATGCATTCCCAGGACCAGAGTGATTATGACAAAAGCAAAAGGAAAGTTTTTTCTTCCCTCCCTTCCTGCACTAAGACTGCTCACACACATCCCCTTGCCCAGCTCAGCTTGCTGCACAATAGCCAAGCCAGCTGTCTAGCCAGTGTAATGCCCTGGCACGGTCTCAATAGTCTTTGCTGTAATGCAGTGTATACATATAAACATAGCAAACTAAAATAAGGCAAAATAAATAGAGGTGTCAGATTTACAGGTTCCCCTTAGAGATTCCTAAAACCTTTTTTTTTAAAAAATCATTTAACCCCCAAACAAACAAAAAACCCCCAAAACAACCAACCCAGAAACAAAACTGCATATATCATGTACAACATCAACTATACAACTGATCTCCTTTCCCCTCACAGAAACTCCTGACATAAACTTCTCCGTGCAACCCAGCTCAGAGTGTGAGCTTTCCTAAAGAAAAGGAAAGATTCAGCCAGTGGGGCTGACCATTATGGAAACACCTGCCCCACAGTCTCCCACCAGGGCTGCTCATGATTCCTTTCCCTTCCTCAGACATTGTGAACACATTACGGAAATGCTTCTGAAGGACACCCAGGTCGTCTCCCTAGTGGGGACTCTCTCACCCCTGAACACTATTCCTGTTTCTGCTCTTGTAGGGAACCAGTGCCCAGATGATAGCTGTGCTGCAGGGCATGGAAGGGCCTTGTTGCCCTGAAGTCACTTTACCTCGTAGCATTTCCAGAGACTTATGACCGACTGAGAAGAGTAACCCAGACCAAAGGGAGTGGGAGGGAGCTCTTCAGTCTTTTCTGGGGTCATCCTAACACAACCTGCTTAAGAACAATGCAGAGACAGAGGTGAGTGCGCGCTAGACCTCTAGGGACAAGGTCTGGAGAGTTAGAAAGTACTTCCTCTTCCAGGTGTGAAGAACTTCATGATAAAGTTAGCAATGACTACATTTCTGCAGGAAGCAGAACAAGCCCTTGATTATACCCTTCTTTCTCACATCTCCTCCTCCTCCACTTACTTCCAAAGACAGAGTGATTTCATTTAAAATGCTGGTGCTAGGCACAGGTGCAAGGACAACAGCAGACCCTAGCTCTTCTCCAGCTCTCAGTGTGATAAAGAGGTTATGCCTCAATGTTACACCTCACGACTACTTGCTATACCTGCTCGGGCTCTGCTAGCACTGGAGGACAAGGAATAAGATTTTCCTGGTTCCTTCAGTGCTCATCAACTCTACCACAACTGCTGATGAAGAACAGAGCATAGATGCACTCACAGTACCCAAGAGATGACAAACAAGGACAAACTTGTCTTCAGCAAGAATCTGCCACCAGGCCCTAGAGCAGAGCCAACTTTTTTCCTTATCTTCTGTGTGGCCAGCCTCATGTCATACAGTAGACCTATTAATGGACCTCTCAGCTTGTCACCACTTATACGAAGTCACTGCTTGCCTCAGTCTGTAACTGAGCTTTTCCAAAACCCTCTTTATGAACTTTCACCATGGAGTCAAGAGCCAGGGGGGACTGTCCAGCATGCTAAATGAAGCCTGCAGCCACCATCACAGATTCAAAACAAGAGTTTGGGGCTCTGGAGTGCTGAGAAAGTTGAGCTGCAGTGAATAAGGGGCACGACTCCAAATTTTCTGTCAGTCCCAGTAAGCATCCCACAGATGATTTATAGGAGTTGCACAATCTCTCATTATTTGTGTATGAGTCAAGGAGGTGGCAAAACTACAGCAGCTTTCTTTGACTCTGTCAGTGCGGCTGGAGCGCCACGTACCATCATATAGGATCTCTTTAAATCGGGGTTGAACTCTGTACACAAATGGACAGAGGGCTTATCACTCTCTCTGCTTTTGCTACATTTGTGGCCTGGCAAAGTGACTTCAGTTTCAAAAAGCACAGCACAAACCTGGTTTGACAAATAGCGTAGCGGGGGGAATGCTGTATTTATAGTCAAGGGTTTTGCCCTGAGGTGTTTCTTCTCTGACAGCACTGCCATGCTGCCAGTCTGCCTTATCAAACAAGTACCTGGGGAGCAAGCAAGCAGCTGTAAATTGGACAGAGCCATGAGTCACATCATCTTGCACCAGGGGTGACCTTGGCACTACACCTGAATTTATGGGTGAGTCCTAAACCCAGGGAGAACAAAGAGGGGAAAAAACACGACAATGTTCTAATACCTAAAAGCATCATCTTTGGAATTCAGGGATTATCCAAATCTAAACTCAACTGTATACCAATTTGGCACATATTACCACCTCTCATATGGCTTACATGGCATAGGTTATATGGCATGCTTTAAAACACAACAAACAAAAAGGGCTGAGATATAGCATGTCTACTTCAGGGAGCAGCAAGGAGCTTGTTAATATAATTTACAAAAGACATTTCTAAAAATCCATTTTGTAATTTAAAATAAAAATGCTTAAAAAAGTGAGAGTTTTTCTTAAGCTTTCAAAAACCTTTATGAAATACAGTCTTTGTTCTACAAGGTGCTTGTGCCCACTGCAATGGGCATTGCTGTTAATAGCTAATCCCAGGAGGGGAGTGGGATAGTAAGGGAGGAGAATGCACCCAGCTCTTGTGAGATACCAGCTCTTTATGATGAGTATTATACAGAGGCGCGGAGGTCTGGAATGTCGTAAATAGGGAAATACTGGGTTGGGAGACTCAAAATTCAGTAAACAATGAAACATTAGAGTTTAACAATTCTGACTTTTTTGCTTCTTTCCATAGTTTATATAATTATTTTACTCTCAAAGTGTTCAGAAAACGACCACAGTTTGCTTCTCCAATATCGGTAGTGTGTAATACTGATCAGGCAGTGTGCATGGCAGAAGAAGTTCTGTTCTGCAGACTTGGTGCAGAGCCTGAGGTTAAGTGACATTCAGAGAAAAATCAAACCAAATGATTAAAGTGACAAATAGAGCTTTTTTCACTTCCCTGGGATTCCTTGACATTTTGTGCTGTTGACTGTTGATGCATAGTTTGCAGATGTCGGGTCCCTCTTCTCAAATATTCTCTTCCTGCCTAGGAGGAAGAATCCATCACCATTTCTTTCTTTTCCTCTTTTCCTTCTCCAGGGAAGATAACAAAAAAAGGAAGACAAGATCAAAAAAAAAAAACCACCACCAAAACAAAAAGCCCATGACAGCCCACACAATCCAATCCCTTTCCTAGAGCCATGAAGACACGCAGAATTCAGGCCTCTTCTTGGGTTTCTTTGCTTTTTCGCTGTGTGCTTCATACATGTGACTTAAATACAAATTCTTTTTTTTTCTTGTGAATTAACCCATCTCCAAGCCTGCTTGGCTTACACAGACTTTGTTCTGTGTCCTCCTGGAAAAATTCTCAATTTTCATTGTGGGACCCTCCGTTGGTTCATCCCAAGTGATCCCTTCAAAATGAAAAAGGCTGTGGGCTCCAAGGCTCTCCTTCAATACCATTCATATCTTACTGAGTTATGTGATTCCCCTAGGTAGGAGTGGGGTGTGTGCAGTGAAGGTCAGCCTGTTAGACAGAATGACCAGTTCAGGACAAGAGCTATCATAGCTAGCATCAAGTGGAAAAGCAATCTCATTTCTTGCAGCCAGTGACCCCATTTGCTTTTTGCTACTTGTGACCTGTGGATGATACCAGGGAGCTCCCAATTGCCATTGGGCTGCACTAAGAAATCTTGCACAAACAGGTAGGAAATGTTCTGCTCTTTCCCTCCCACCATCCAGCAATGACAACAGGCTCCACAGTCATCTACTTGTAATCCCAACCTGGCAGTGGCTTAGTTTTCTAAAGAAAAGACAGAGCTTCTTTCCTAGAAGATGCATTTCATAGCTTCAAGGCTCAACCATCAACAAATTCCAGAAAACTGCTTCTAGAAAAGCAGAATCCATAAGACCTTTGCAAAGTATTTTATGTTGATCCTGATTCTTGAATTTCACTTCCATCTGAGCATCACTTGCTTTGGACAGTGTAGGCCACATAAAAATACTATACAGAACATGAGATCAAAAGCATTTTTCAGGTGCTAATCAATGGCTTAGAAAATCCATTTCTGGAAGGGAATTGGAAACCTCGAGAACCACTTCTTGACAAGCCCCTGAAGGCCAGTCTAGATCTTGAAGAAGCAACAGGTGTTTACAGAGCTGCTCTGAAATTAGTCTTGCTTATTATCAGCAAGATGGAGATCATGACTAGTTTTTACTTTGGCACACAGAAAATTATCTTTCTCCAGCTGTGAGGCAGTCTGCAAGGCCCAAGTACTTTCTGTCATCACCATGAGGCCTTTGATGACACAATAAACTCCCAGAAGCAAATCTGTCAGCTCTGCATGGCCCAGTCACAGGCCCCACTGGCTCCACAGAGGCACTTTTATAACGGTTCAAATTAGGAGCACAGAAGAGGGATGAGAGGAAAGCTGATCATGGAAAGGTAATGTCTCTAGCCACAGACCAAAGAAATCCTTTGGGGCAGCTGTCAGCCAAGCGCCATCACACACATTCATCTTCCTTGTTTTGCACTTTTTCATCACCTTCTTTTGGTTGACTATTTTTCTTCCTCTTGTAATTAATAATTTAGCTTTGTCACCACCCGCTCCCGGCTTGTCTCTAAGCCTTGGTTCCCCGAACGCTTGCGGTTACGCTTGAGCTTGGATAAGTCTTTGTCAAAGACTTCACCCGACCTTAATGCTGACACCAGGTCATCAAACTCCCCACTCTCTTCGGAGATGCTTCCAGCTTTTGCTTTCTTTTGTCGCCTCTCTTTTTCTCTCTGCTCTTTTAGCTGTGGAGAAAGACACAGAGCTTTAGGATTAGCTAACCAAGATGCCAGATCACTAGGCACGCTGCCAAGAAGAAGCTACGATGCATCAGTACAGTTTAGGGAAAAAAAAAAGAGATCAGGAGCTTATCCACAAGGCCATCACCTGTGCCAGGAGCAACAGACAACCATGCTGGACTTCCCTTCTTCTGCACAGGCGAGCGGAGAGCAGGAGAGATGAGGAATGAGTAGCATCCTATGTTTGCCTCACAAAGCACTACCACCCTGGAGCAAAGAGGACATATGTCTATGCTACTGCTGATTTGCACTAATTTTACAGTAGGATAGTGCCAGCAAAATAGCTGTGCCAAATGACAGTCTACAAGTGATGCTGGCATAGGTAATTACCCAGCTTCTGGGACCAGGCTTGCAGTGACCTTCGTGTGGCAGCACCTACTATGCTGACAGTACGTAACATAGTGAGTTTAAAGTTAGTTTGGAAGCCACATTGCCTCAATTCTGGAAAGAGAAACTGGTTAAACACAAAGAGCAATGAAACAGAACTGCTGATTTTACAAATCATTGGATAGGTCCACCTGTCAACATGATGCCCTCGGCCTCCCTAAGGTAGCTCCAGGGAGCTCAGTTATCCCCCCCCACTGCTCAGCTCCAAGATTAATGGAAATGGCAAGGGACAGATGTGGCTGTCAGGAAGCAGGTTTCTTGCTCTGCACGCTAGCCCCACGTTGCAGGAAGACTCCTTCCATAAGCAAACTGCAACCTTTCTCATGGTGTATTAGGCCTACGAAACCATCCTAGTGCTTTGACAGGGGGCTCCTGCACTTTCCAGGCTGGCTGAAAGGAAACTTGAGCCTAAGTCCTGGCATTTTATCCCTGTGTCCAACAGTAAGGCTGCTGGCATCCTGGCGTTTTACCTCTCTCCTCTTCTGAAAGGCACAAACTGGTGCTTTTGGCACAGCAAACATCTAAAGCAGCAACTCCCCATAGCAAGGCCTGGGGCCATGACGGCAGCTGGGGTTAAAGCGCTGACAGAGGGGAAGGAGGCAGGGGTCTGCTGAGCCCTTCCCAGGCCTCAGGAAAGGCTGAGGTTAGAGGGGGAGGCTGGTTTACACGAACCCCTGGGGACACACACATCTGTCTCCCAGCAGCCAAACCAACAATGCACAAAAGCTCGACAAGGCAAGGCCAGATGCGGCCCCAGTAACCAAGGCATTAAGGCTGGCCAGAGAGAAATACTGCCAATGTGGGCTGCAGCAGGTGCCAGGGTATTTGCTGTGTCACCATATGCTCTCAGGTGACAGGCACGCAGCAGATGATGACGGAGTCTGAGTGGAAGCTGACCAGCTGGCAGGACCGAGGGAGATCTGGCTCCCAGAGCTTTTGCACAGAGCCTGCAGCCCAACAGCAGGATAGTCTGGCACTGAGCAAGGGCAGCATCATCCTGCAAAGTGCCAGGGCAGAACAGGCAGGGCTAGATTTGGTATCTGAATCCAAAAGAGGGTAATTTAAGAGACAAACAGTACCCCCTTGAGGTCTGACACAGCCAGCAGGAAAAACGTCATCATTTGTGAAGAGAATGATGCCAAAGAGAGGTGGCAGGACATAAAACAGCGACACGACACGAGCATTGGAATTTGGCTCTCAACCCTTCTCTCTTGAGACATGAAAAGGTGACGGAAGGAAACACCTTCCTGTGCCCAGGTCCTCACCATGGCCTCCATGCGTGCCCTGCGCTCTTCTTCTTCCTTTTTCTTCCTCATATTCTCCAGATCTTGCTTGGCCTCCGCAAATGACTGTAAGAAAGTGTCGAAGATGCCAAAAAACTCATCTGGCTGCATCTTGCCTTCGCTCTCTCCAAAATGCTTCAGTGCCTTGGCATACTGTCAAGGGGGCAGAAAACACAAGAGCAATAATTAGGCAGGCAGTTTGGTGAAGACAGTGAGGAAAGCTTATGAGTAACTACACATGTAATTTAATACCCTCTGAGCATTCATGCGGCAGGAGCAGAAACTACACCCTGGCAACAGAAGTGCCTCTCCTTAGGGCAGGTACCTCTGTCCCTGAAGAATCTGCTCTCCTGGATATCCTGTGGGCAACACGGGGCAACAGGGCTGGAGAGCACTAGCTGTCCACTTATACAAAAAAACACCCCATATTCATTGCCTGAGGGTGATGGAGTAATTTCAGAGGACGAGCATCTGGCCACTTCTCAGCTGCAGCTGTGGGACAGCAGGGGCACGGAAGACAGTGAACTAGCTGGGGAAACAAGTAATTTTAGTTCATCCTAACTGCCAAACAAGTAGTTTTAGCCCATTCTTTCCCCTTCCACCCTTCCTTCAAATCAACTTTTAAAATGGCTGGAGTTAGAGGGGTTTTTTGCAATAACGTTACAGTCTGTGCTCTCAGGAGCTTTTTGCCATGTCATCCATCACTCTGGAGTCCTCTGAGTCAGGGTGTTGCCTGGGAGAGAGGCGACTATGGACAGACATGGCATGAGAGAGGGGCAAGGAAAGCAGCCAGAGCTCCCAGGCAGACTTAAAAGAGAGTGAATACATCACAAGTGGCTTTTATTTTAAAAGGCAAATGTTGAGGCTGCAGGAGACATGTGGAGGCAGCCAGCTGGCAGGACTTCAGTCACAGGGCAGTCCTGATTGGGGTATGGTAAGTTCACAGCAACCCCTGGCTCTTGGACACCAGTCCTGCAGTAGTTGTACTCTCTGCTCTCTCACACTCACAAACATGCCTCTGTAGTCACCGAAAATGCACTCAAATGCATGCACATATAGTCTGTCAACAGCACATGCGCACGTGTCCACTAAGTCCTATATAAGTGTACACTTCCAAAAGCTGTGTCATTGTCCAACCACCTTCACTCACAAATGTCTGTGTTGCAAGAAGCAACACCAGCAACACATTCCTGATGGCACTAGTAACCTAATGCACAGCTCCCCTAGGATTCCCTGCTTGCACTTTAACACACCAGCACTGAGCAGCAGAGCATCCTTACAGACCTCAACATTTACCAAACCAAACCCAGACTCTCCCAGGCTATGAATTGCCTTCAAACACTCTTGTGTGCGTACTCAGCTCATACTAACACAGCCCAGCTTCCCTTTCCTTAGGTGGGTGCTCTTGCAGAATGGAAAAGACAGTGAGAGCAGTTCAGGCTCCGATCCCAACAACAAAATGAGTTTGGAAGCAGGTCTTATAAACCCCTCTGGCCCTGTACCAGGTAAAGCACAAACAATGTATCCCAGTCAACTGCAGGGGGAAAAATCTCCAAGGAAAGCAGCTTCCTTCTGGCACAGCCTGAGAGATTCGGCATCTCCCCTCCTTTGCTTTCCCTGCCAGGCCCACAAAACAGTTTGAAGCAATAGCTTCTTTTTTCTTTAAAAAGGCTGTGTTCTCAGCCAGAAACAAACAAAGAAACCCAAAGTAACTGGGGGAAAAAAAAAAAAAAGTGTTGGAAGAAATGCAAGTTGCTTTGAGCTACCAAACACGGCAGGAGTTGAAGGAAGCACTACAGCAGAAAGCCATGGAGGGACTTCAGAGTATGGAAACAGCCACAGATTACTTCTCTGTTTTAACTCCTTTTCGCTGAAACCGCTGAAGACATATATGCACACATATGCACACCTACTCCCCCTCACCACCCCCCCTCTGTATATATGTATTTTCTCTGTATATAATGTATGCATAATCTGCTTGAATATTAGGAAAGTGCAGCAGTCTCACAGTAATCCACACTGACCAGCACCAGCCCTTCAGCAGAGAGAATACAGGCTGTCAGCACCGCAGAGGGAGATAATGCATCTCCATGTGCTGTATTTTCTTGGCTTGCCTGCTCCAGTGTGCCAATCAGCCAGGGGAGCAGGAGTGCCAGAGAAAGAATTCAGCACAGGCATTGCCACTGCTGCTTGAACACACAGAGCACCTAAAGCTCATTGCTCCAGGAGATGTGCTACCTGGAATCTCTTTCCACTTAATTTGTGGTTAACTCCTGTGAAAATTGAAAGTAGGGCACAAATTAAGAGCAGTGACCAGAGCTGCCAGCTAGAAGGAAGGCTTGCCCACCTCCTGTGGAGCCTGAAGTCCAGGGGCAGCCCACAGCAGGTGGCTGTTGTACCTAGTGATGCACTGCCTCCGTCCACTGCGTTCCTCCTGTGCACAGCAAAGGTGAGTGAGGGGGTACATTGGAACAGAGATGGTTTGAGTCCATGAATGCCTGTAGGGGTTTCCGAGTCTTTTAGGGAGGCTGGGGGCTGAAAAGGAGGGGGTCCTTGCCTGGGGGTTTTGGATCCTACATACATGGAAGTCTCCATTAGAGGGTGGTGTTGTCTGCAAATGTTCTGCACATGGCCTGTCACCCAACTACCAACACCAGCTCCTTCTTGTCACACTGGCAGAGGGGCTTTTGCCACTGCCTCCCCACTGCCACTCAGAGAAGGAACAGTGTTGCTGTGCTGGAAAGACCCAGCAGCCTGGGAGCCTTCCAGGGACACTCATGAGTTTAAGGTGTTGTGGTGTCTAAGCAGCAGCAAGGAGAACAAATCCTGAGAACGGCCTGTCTTCGGTGCCCTGTAACATGGCTTAGAAGGTCACAATTGCTTACTGTAAAGTAGTGAAAGATGAAAAGAAAAAAATCTGTGAGCTAGATGTACCAAAATAACTACAACAGAGAAATCTGCAGTTCACTGAAGTAAACATTTTCCTTCTTTCTCTACCCCCTCCAGAAAAAAAGCTGACTGAGCAGAGGAAGGCAAGTCAGGAGATCCAGCCCCCAGTGCCAACTCTGCCCATGATGTGGCTTGGGAACTCATACTCCCTCTCTGAGCCTTCCTTTCTCCATTCGTTACAGAACAGAAAGTGTTGCCCCACTAGTCTGATATAGGAAACAGCAAAAAATCAGTTGTTCACATCTGTAAGGCACTACATTAATTCAATGCACTATTGTAAAGAGATCCATGCTGTCTTTTCACTGTTTAAACTGCAACAGACCCCTCTGTTTTTATTACTTCTTCTATTTCCCTGTAGCTCTGGTTCTGCGATCACATGTGCTTTTTCAAAGCACTGGTGCTGGGACAAGAGGCAGCGAGCTGCTGGAGGCAGCCTACCCAACCCTGGTACAAAGTTCAGGCTCCTACCTGCTCACAGTGGCTAAAACAACACTGCCTGCCTCGCTCAGGGTGTAAAAGGCAGCACGGCTCAGACCGAGGTGCTCTGGACCCCAGACCTCTCTTCTGCTCTCCGCCGC
The DNA here is from genome assembly GCF_013368605.1 of Nyctibius grandis. Taxonomy (NCBI): domain Eukaryota; kingdom Metazoa; phylum Chordata; class Aves; order Nyctibiiformes; family Nyctibiidae; genus Nyctibius; species Nyctibius grandis. The sequence goes on from NC_090658.1 coordinate 33,429,185, forward strand.
AGGATTTGTAACACCCTGTACAAATCACTCAGCTGCTCCATGGGCTGATTCCCTGCCAAACAGTACCTGATCTCGTGTACAATTGTGAAACCTGTAGCTAAGTCCTCATGCACGCAAAACGCTTCCCAGAATTCTGTGACATGCTGTAATATCACAAAACAAGGCCTGAAACTTGCTTATTCCTGAAGTCATTTGGGGACAGATGATATGGGCAAAAGCAAGATGGAAAACTGTGTTTCAGCAGGTTTTCCACTGTAATACAGGATGGTATCTCTTTTTTTTTTCATTAAAAAATTCATTTCCACACCATAAGGGCCCCCAAGCTCCATGATATAATAGGTCCACGAGCTCAGTGCCAGCTCTGCTTCCCCTGCCAAACTTTCCACTGAATTCATCCTCTTGCCAAAACAAATCGTTTAGACAGTTGTTTATTTTAAAAAGCCGTTTTAGCAAGGAGAGGGAAAGCGGGACAGCAGCACACACACTCTGCGGTGCTTGCCAATGAAATGCTAAACAGTGGCAGAAGAGCTCTGGAAATGGCAGGAACGGGGCTCTATGAGGAGGAGGAAAAACAGCCGTGATAAAAATTTCTTGTTGTCTGTGCTGCCTGCTATTGTGGGAGAAGCCAATGCATGAATGAATTATACCATGTAGCCATGCAACATGAACTCTCTTCCCTAGAGAAGTGATCTTGAGTTTGCTGTTATGAAGACTCCAATCCTGCACTGAGGCAGTTCATATAATCATAGAATCAGTTTCGTTGGAAAATACTTTTAAGATCATCTAGTCCAACCGTTAACTGAATACTGCCATGTCCACCACTAAACCATGTCCCTAAGCACCACATCTACATGTCTTCTAAATACCTCCAGGTATGGTGACTCCTTCACTTCCCTGGGCAGCCTGTTCCAATGCTTGACAACCCTTTTGGTGAAGAAATTTTTCCTAATATCCAACCTAAACCTCCCCTGGTGCAACTTGAGGCCGTTTCCTCTCGTCCTATTGCTTGTTACTTGGGAGAAGAGACTAACACCCACCTCCTTTCAGGTAGTTGTAGAGAGAGATAAGGTTTCCCCTGAGTCTCCTTTTCTCCAGACTAAACAACCCAAGTTCCCTCAGCTGCTCCTCCTAAGACTTGTTCTCTAGAGCCTTCACCAGCTTTGTTGCCCTTCTTTGCACACGCTCCAGCACCTCAATGTCTTTCTTGTAGTGAGGGGCCCAAAACTGAACACAGTACTCGAGGTGTGGCCTCACCAGTGCCAAGTACAGGGGGACGATCACTTCCCTCATCCTGCTGGCCACACCATTTCTGATACAAGCCAGGATGCTGTTGGCCTTCTTGGCCACCTGGGCACACTGCTGCCTCATATTCAGCCAGCCATCAATCAACACCCCCAGGTCCTTTTCTGCCAGGCAGCTTTCCAGCCACTCATCCCCAAACCTGTAGCGTTGCATGGGGTTGTTGTGATCTAAGTGCAGGACCCAACACTTAGCCTTGTTGAACCTCATACAACTGGCCTGAGCCCATCGATCCAGCCTGTCCAGATCAAATAAATGTCAGTTCTCTTTATGGAACAAATTCAGATCAACTAACGGAAAGAGCCCAGCTGATTTCAGGCAGGGCTGGGCCCAGCTCTCCTTGCACCTAAATGCTCTTAAAGGATTCTCCCAAGAGTCTGACATCACTCTGGCAGCCCCAAAATTGAGATACAGGTGCTATAAACATTTCTGATACGTTAAATGCCAACCTGCCCCAAAGCAGACTTTGTTCTTCTAGGAAGAACCAAAACATTTTAAAAACAGGTTTGTTATAAACCAAGCACAAATTAGAACAGTTATGAAGCAATCTAGCAACCTAAGTTCATACCTGTCAACATTCAAGTATGTTGTAAAGCTTCATATAGGGCAAATGTCACCTTTTTCAAGTAGGAAAATAAAATTCATACCATGGGAGGACACTGTTCCTCTGCATGGGCATTTTCATTGGTTCCCCACAGGAAACATAGGGAAAAATTTTTACAAACAAAATTCACCCCATTATGTTCTTTCTGATGTAAAAAAGTCAATTTTTCATCTGTCCAAACACGTAAAAACTGGTGAAGGATTCCAGGGCAGAATTTCACTTTCTCCTGCCCCCACCTTCCAGTTTATGGGAAATGGCAGAAAACATTATCCCTTGATCTAATCTATATATTCCCTTATAAAGTGGTATCAAAAGTGAGAAAAACACAAAAAGAACAAGAACCAGCTGTGCTAGGGAGCCTGTTTAAAGAGTCAGTCTAAGTTTTCAATCAGTTCTTAACCAAGCCATCTGTTTACTGCATGAAAATAAGTATAGTTACAAGGCTTCCTCAGCAAACGTGGATGCCTGCATCTGACAACCTGGCCCTTTAAATTTAAAATATCACTTCCTCCCCATGGCTACTAACTGTAAATGGTCCTGTTTAAGCAAAAAGGCCAAAAAAGTACTGCATGGGATTGTGAAAAATATCCTCTACAGAGAAGGTCAGCACCACACCTTGGTAATGGATTGTTTCCATAACTTAAAGGAATAAAGAAATTACTTTTGCTAATACTAAAGATATTTTTTTTAAAAAAAAACAAACTTCCCAGGTTTGAAAAGATAATTTGTATTGTTTTAAATCCCAGCTGAGGAAACATGGTTCTGATTAACTCATGGCAATCAATTAGCCACATCTATATTTAGAAGGATATCCAACTCCAGCTGTTAAAACTTGGGCTTCATTACTGTTAATAAATCTGTGAACCAGACCAATTCTTCCTGGGCTCATTTTTAAAAGTCTTCTCTCTCTCACTACCTTTTTTTTTCAATTTGCTTTGCTTTGAGAAATCAAAAAAGAACAGGATAATCAGATGTCTTGGTCCCTCTCTTCCTTTAATTGGCTAGTCATAGTAGGTTTCCATGGTAAGAAAAAAGCTTTCGATTCAACAAACACAGAGAGCCCACTGAGGCTGGGAGATGTTACAGGTTTTGCAAAACACATCTGGTTTGTTGAAAATTTCCAGCTTTCTTTTTCTTGTTTTTTCTTTTTTTTTCTTTTTTTTTAAGAAAAAAGAGGAAAAAGAGGAAGAAGAGAGGGGAAAAATAATATGAAGCAAACATGAGAAATAGCTCAGCATTGGTAAGAACAGACAGTTCCCTTTTAGGAGTCCAAAAGCAGCTTTTGCCAGTGGAAGAACCAAAGCCATAGGTTTGAGCAGAAGCTGGAATAGCATGTGTTCAAACATAGCAAGGGTGTGTGAGGAAAAGGTAGAGAAACATTTCCTAAGCATGTTATAGTCATTAAAATGAAACATCTCTTTATGTCAAGTGCTTTATGTTGGCTATGTCTAAAAAAGCATACAACAGCTTCCAGACATATTGGTCCGTCTGTAGGGAGATTCTCTGGTTCTTAAAGCAAAAGAATGGCGTTTTTCCTGCAAGTGCCTGAACAAGAAAAGGTGCATTACTGCACGGGAAATGTACCACTTGCTGGTTTTTAACCCCCGACTGACCTTGTAAAGAATCTGCATTGGGCTTTTGTCCTAGTGTGCCAAAAGAAAGGACCACTACCACCTACAACTCCAAACCAAAAGCAGGCAGTCTAAGCCAAGGACAGAGTGAATTCACTTCCAGAAATGTGCACCTAACTATAATGACATTGAAAAATTTACCCAGTCATAAAACAGAAGCCCCCAAACCATAGAAAATTGACCTTTTCTCAGTAAATTTAGTGGAGGCATGGAATGTAAAATATTGTTTTTGTGATTATAAAGCCAGTATGGTGTGAACATTATTATGTTGGAAGCGATTTGAATCTTCTGAAGCAACATGACAACTATGAAAAAATTAGGCACGTTATTCTCCACGAAATTTCCTTGCAACTTTAACAAAAGTTAGACAGCCCAGCTTTGCCTTCAGAGTGCTTAGTAACTACTGCCCCGCTGGCATTTGCCAGGGCAGCTAGCTCTAGCTGACAGCCAGTAGCTCCTAGAGTTTGCAGCTGCGAGTCAGCATTACCAATGTTATCTCCGCAGCAAGGAAAGGCTTTTGAATTACAGAATGACATTACTGCAGAGCGACGGGATGAGTGAGGAGTCTTACTGTTCAGATCCTCAGCCCGTATTTTGCCTATCTTTCAAAATCTAAGGCCTACTAATCCAACGGCACAGGTTTCATTAATAATGCAATAGGTCCCTTAATGCTACAAGGACTGCCACAAGCGGTGGAAACAATTCAATCCAAAAGAAATAACGCATTCTCTTCATAAAGCCAAACACTTTTAACATGCCAGCCAACAAGGGCAGATTTGCCATTACACATCGTTTACTCTAGAACTTGCTCTTCTCTAAACATTTTCATATGCTTATGATCTTTTCATATAAATTCTTCCTCATTCAGCTGAGAGACAGAGGGATTAGTGCCAGGCTCCAATCATCAGCAAAGAACAAGCACCTCCTTAGTTGTACAAATCTGGTAATGGAGATGCTGACAGTGAAAGGACAAAACGATCACAGCAGCACCTGAAGAGTAACATGCACATAGTGCTGGCTGTGTAAAAAAGATCCAAGAACGTCGGACAAACCATGCATGTTTGGGATTTCTATCCTTGTAATGAAATACAAGCAGTTACGGAGAAGCATAAGTAGAAAAAATAAGGTATTCAGAGTTACCAAACTACCCAGAGATGCATTTTCAAAGGAAAGAAATGAAGCACAGATGTCCCCCGCTGAATGAGCAGAGCGGGATGAAGTCAGAAGCAGAAGGTAAAAGATATAAGGTCATTATCTCTAATCACCAAAGGACCTCTTTTTGAGAGACTGCTTAAAAGGCAGTCCCTTCAACACCATGGCATGGTGTGGTATCCTGGTACAGACAATGCCGTCACAATTGTACGCCACACACGTATAATGTTAAGGAAGATTAGCAAGAAGTGGGCAGGAGCATTGAGCCTTCTTTTAATCCTGTAATATATTCCTAAATGGCTATAGACCAGATTAGAAAAGTAAGGAACTTCAGCCTAAACCTCATTCAGGGTCTATTATATTTTCACTACAGTTCCAGCTCAGGCTTTTGACTGAGCCAGTTAAACCCCAAACACTTCAAAAGGTATTCTTACCTTGTCTCTAGCCTCATTGAGAAGGTCTTCTAACTCTGAGAAGCTGAAACTGGCCACAGTGATGAAATCGCTCATGACGGGAACAAACCTGTCCCCTGATTCCCGCACGCGTCTCTTCTGATAATCCAGTTCCTGAAAGACAAGTAGTACAAGATATAGACAGGCAAGTGTCAAAGATTCCTCACTGACAAAGAAGGGAGCAGGGATGCCCATCTATTTCACTCATGGAAATAGATGCTCTGCTCCCACTCCTCACGCATTCATCCAGAGCTGTAACTCAGAAACCACTTTCTCACTAAGTCAAAGGTTTTGCCTTTTCAGCATGAGAGGGAAGGTTAAAGTGGGATGAAGAAAGCTCTTAGTTATGGTTCCCTTTATCTTCAAACAACAACCACTCCCAACAACATTTGCTAGCACCCTGATAACCAATAAGCATTAGCTTGGATGTCCTAAAAGTCACAGAGTTATAAACTGGGGCTATTGCGCTAAGAAGATTTATGGGGGGATAAAAAAAGACATGAAACCATAGGAAACTAAGTTCTATTTGTCCACAACCTACAGAAAGAAAAAAAAATATTGTAAGATTCTTTCTCTCTGGCTCAAGATTTTTAGTTTTCAGCCAAGATTACCCATGCTATCTCTTCCCTTACTCTATTCACCATGATTGTGGCACAGAAAGAGCTACAGAGCTCCTCAAAATGACTAAGTTATAGTAAGACTGGCAGTCTCCCATGCCTGTGCTTGGCTTGTGTTCTGTTGACAGTCTCATGGGGACAATGAAATCATAATCTGGGCCTCATCTTTATTCTCAGCTGAATAATCAGTGGGAATGATAAAGCCTTACTTTCTCTGTAGGGAAAGCAGCATGAAACAGTGGGTCAAGTTACAATCTGACCTTCTGTTCCCTTTGGAAAAAAATATTTTTGTGCTGGCTGCATCTCCAGCTACATGCATGTTTGGGGCTTTCTGTTACTGGTCGTCAAAATACTAGTTCACAGAGCCAAATGGGTAGGTTTATAAGCATCTATACTGAGAATCTCCTTGGGATTTGCTCCACAGTGCTGCTGAATGCAAAGAAGGACTTTGGCCATGAACAATCTAAAATCAGATGTGATATATCTTCTGGTCTGATGTGAGTTGGAAAGAGAAGGTAACCACTACAAGGAAAGACCACAAGGCAGAAAAGAGGCAGGAAAAGCAATGAGCAGGTGAGCAGAGAAAAGTCCACATTAAAGAAGTGCTACTTCCCCTACTTTATATTACATCCTCTTCTCCACTGGTTTTCCTAACACATCAAAAGGGATGGTCCCGGGAGCACTGCTCAGTTACATCACTTTGCAATGAATTGTCTCTATGTTGCAACCACTCTGAATTGGACCTTGCAAGTGCAGGAAATGTCACTTCACATGCTTCTAAGAATTACGCATATCTTTTTCAGCCACTCTTTCCCATTCTAATTTTTAAGCTAATTTTAGCTGAAAGTTGCTCTTCTCCCTCCCCTTCCCCCCAGTCCAAGCAGGTGAGTAGAACAGTTCAGTCATCTTACTCACTGTTGAAAGCTATGGCATTTGGGACTGTTACTGGAAAGCAATGTTATTCAAAGTAAAATTAAGATTAGGTGGTCTGCCCTTCAATTTCAAATTCAGTCCTTCCCTGCAGAATAATTCTTCCAAAATAAAAAAACAACTATGTAATCAGACTGAGAGCGATGCCAGAATAAGAAAATCCTCTGTATCTTCTAGAAATGGTCTATACCAGTCATAACAGCACAATACCAGAAGCTAGCACTGCCCCTTGTGGGCTGGGCTGCTCGTTCTCTAGGGAGATGAAATGATTCAGCCATGGCAGTGGTTTCTCAAGTTGTGGTTATGATCTCCTTGCTGTGTGAGAGAAGGGGTCTGCTGACAGAATTCACTTCCTGATTTGGAGAAGACCAAGAACTACTTAGCTGTCCTTCTGGGAGCATCCTACATAAAGGCAACAACTGTGTGCATGTCTTGACAAAGGAATACGTCTTATTTTTACAAAGAAGCTGCAAGTCCAGGAAGGCAAAGAGTTAGTAGTACCTTTAAGAACATCTGACTGTGAAACTATTTTTAGCTTTCTATTCTTAAGGGGCCTTGGAGAAACTTCTCAGTCACTGGAGCCAAGGCTGTGGTGAGAACACACTGGAATGAAATCAAGAATCACACCTTCCCCTCCTCCCCCTTCCACCTGACAGTGATCTTCTATTGTTGCTATAGTGCTGCTTTTTACACACCAGAAAACCACGAATTGAGCAAGCAGACTGGGAGGTGCTGGCAGCCCCAGATGAAAAATACCATGGTAGGGAGAAGACTGAGGAGGGAAGCTGGTGATTGTATGGGAAGGAGAGGTTGCCCATGGAACCCATGTATGGAAAAGAGAAGAAAATGTGGCTGTAAAGGCAAAAGGGCAAATAACCTGGTCGCAGAAAGCAAAACAGAAGTAGGTACTCACATTTCAATGGGGGGAATTGTTTGTCCCAGACAAAACTGGGCCTCTCTTCATGTCATGAACTCCATGTCAGCCTTCCCTTTACAGGTGTTTTTAATTCCCAAACACTTCACTCCGTGTAAGCAGCAGCATCCCTTCCCATTGCTGCGTTCTCCCTTACCCCAACAATCCAGAAATAAGGTTTGGAAAGTTTGTTTTTTTCACAGGAGGATCACTAGCTAATTACATGCTGAACTGTTGGAGACAGCCAGACAGCGTGGGGGTTGCTGACAGGACAAAGATCCCTTCCTCTACCCCCAGAGCCAAACCAAACTCAGGCCAGGTAAAAGGAAAATGAAGTCATCACTGTCTGTTCATAGTGGATGACAAAGATTGAAGGGTCCTGTGTTAGTTCCTTGTAGATAGATAATCATTGCACAGAAACCATGCAATGTGATTCCCAACAACCAATCCCTTTGCCAGCAGTCCCAGTGCAGAATACTCCCCATCTGGAATGCTCTACTAGTGTTAAACTGACATGAGTTGAAAAAGACAGGTGAAACATCCTGAAGATAGAGGGACACTGAGAAATGTAGCTAATAAAAACCTGTTTGAAAGGGCAAAGAACATCTAAACATGGCAGGGACCTTCCTGAGTTCCGAAGACCTCTGCCTTGTCTGCAGAGGGATCTGGACGGGTTAGATAGATGGGCTGAGACCAACGGTATGAAGTTCAACAAGGCCAAGTGCCGGGTCCTACACTTTGGCCACAACAACCCCATACAGAGCTACAGGCTGGGGGAAGAGTGGCTGGAAATCTGCCTGGCAGAAAAGGACCTGGGGGTGTTGATTGATAGCTGTCTGAATATGAGCCAGCAGTGTGCCCAGGTGGCCAAGAAGGCCAATGGCATCCTGGCTTGTATCAGGAATAGTGTGGCCAGCAGGTCTAGGGAAGTAATTGTCCCCCTGTACTCGGCACTGGTGAAGCCGCACCAGAGTGTGTGAGTACGGTGTGCAGTTCTGGACCCCTCGCTTCAAGAAAGACATTGAGGTGCTGGAGTGAGTCCAGAGAAGAGCAACAAAGCTGGTGAAGGGTCTAGAGGGTATGTCCTGTGAGGAGCGGCTGGGGGAACTGGGATTGTTTAGCCTGGAGAAAAGAAGGTTCAGGGGAGACATTATTGCTCTCTACAACTACCTGAAAGGAGGTTGTAGAGGGGTGGGGCTTAGCCTCTTCTCCCAGGCAACTAGAGACAGGACTAGAGGACATAGCCTCAAGCCGCACCAGGGGAGGTTCAGGTTAGACATTAGGAAAAATTATTCACAGAAAGGGTTATTAGGCATTGGAATGGGCTACCCAGGGAGGTGGTGGAGTCACCATCCCTGGAGGCGTTTAAGACTGGATGTGGCACTTAGTGCCATGGTCTAGTTGACACAGTGGTGTTAGGTCAAAGGTTGGACTCGATGATCCCAGAGGTCTCTTCTAGCCTAGTCAATTCTGTGATTCTGTGATGGGAGATGTTAAGGGACAGAGACAATAGAGTCTTTAATCTTATTCAAATGCTGTGCAAGCACTAACTTGACGTTTCTCACATCAGCCCTTGTGAGAGGTAGGTATTTATAGCTGCCATTTCACAGAGGAGGCAAATGCATGGGGTTGTTCAAAGCCACACACATGTCAATGGCATAAGCAAGATGCAAATATGAGAGCTCCTATCTCCTGTCACCAAACATGGTGTCCCGACCTGTGCTCTCCTGCCTCAAGAAGGCTGGAGTCTTTCCCCAGGAACAAAACCAGCATGTTAACTAAAGGAGGCTTCCAGGTAGGGGAAGCACAGCTGACACGAAAAGTTGTGACTCCAGGGACCATTTACGCCCATCCCTCATCTTTACACACAATTGCATCAATGCACCATTTCTACTGTTCTCTGTTGAGATGGAAGGCTCTGCACTACCTAAGTACAAATTGAACACAGGTAACCTAAGTCCAGCTTAAAAGACTTTCATTAACAACAGGAAAAATGCCATTGTTGCTTTGCTTGCCAGCTCACCTCCCTCATCTTTAACTAGTCTGTCTTTTCCTTTGCCTTCCCGATGAGTGCTTAGAATAGATTAGGGTTGCATATAACAGTGCACTACCTGTTTACTACTACTCCAAGAGCCATGTGAAACACTTTCTCAGCAGCCAGCCATCCCTCAGTAAGAAAGAGAAAGAATTTTATTTCTTCTTTCAGTGCATGCCATTTGTCAAACTGTCCTTTTACTTTCCAGGCTGAGATCAAGCAAGCTTTTCATTAGACTTAAGTCTGCTAAGCTCATTAGCAGGAGCTCCACATGAGAAGCTTTTATTTGTTTTTTCTTGGTTAATGCATTCTGGAATGGAATGGAAAGGAATGGAAAAAGAAAGCCCACTTTCTCTTATCATAAAATATATAGTGCCCCAGATTCTGAGTGAGATATTTTAAGTATGGCACTTTGGAAACCTTCAGATACTTACAGCTTCAACAGCTTTCAGTCCGGTCTTTATGTTGTTGACTTCCTTCTCCAGCTCTACCAGGCTGCACAGGAGACAGACACAGAGCAGATAAAACAAAAAGAGCAGTGTTACACAGGAGTACAGGAACTGTGCAGCAGAACAGACCACTGGCCCATCAAGTCTGGTATCCGGCCTCTGGCAGCAGCCTCTCCAGATGATAGAAACGAGGGGAAAAGGGTTTTTGTTAATGCTCTGAGCTGCTTTTTGTATGAGATGTAAGATGAGGCAGACCCTTCCCGCCTGTGGTCACACTTAAGACTGGGATTTTCCTGTGAAGAAGAGGCGGGTTGTCCTCAGAACATCTGCCCTGTGAGCTGAGCCTGACCCTCCAGCAAGGAGCGTGTGCCACATGGCCAGCTTGCAATAATTGGCTGACAGATAAGCAAGGACCCCAGCTTTAGCACACACATTACTGTGGTCTCAGATTATCTCTACATATGATTCTTGAACCACTTAACTACTAAATCCCATTAGCAGTACATTTGCATGTGATTTTTGTCTTCCTCACAGGCCAAACATTGTTTTTTCCATCTGCGTTTCTACCATATGCTAGTTCTTGCAAGCTTACATTGTAACTGAGCGTACAACCCTCCTGTTAATACATGCTTCCCTAGACACAAGTGTTGTACTGAATTTCTGCTCATCATATACAAACAAGTTTTTTTCTAGGACTTGTATGAAAAAATGACTTCTCATTTCCAGGTAACTAGTTAGTACCTATTTGTAAGTCAGCAGGCATCTCCTCCAAGTATTTGGTGAAGAGTAGTTTACATCTCGAAAACACCACTAAAGCCTTAATAAATGCCTTTAAGTGTGAACATACATTTATTTTTCACTTGTCTTTCATAAGCTGGAGCAGTGCCCTATACAAGGAATCATGGCTGGGAAAACAATGTGCAAAGGTATTTTTGAGCAGTGCTTTGGAAAGAAAAAAACACTAGTATTTCGTGGGGTGGCTTGTGCATTCATTTTCCACAATCATCTACAGAAATGGAAAAAAATATCATTGAAATTTGTGCAGAAAGTATGATCCTTTCCACATTTCTGTGCAAAACTGATTTGTGCAAAAGTTTGAACGATCTTCCTGAAAAGCCTTACTATAGCCTCTGTGCCTAACTGACTCCACCTTAGAAACAAACCTTCAATGATCCAGAAAAAATAGCATGCAACTTAGATGAACAACCATAAAATATGTCAAGTGAATTACAAACAACAACCAGTCTAGTTACAATGTCTGATTCAGAAATAGAGTAGATATAGGCATATCTGAGTAAAGCTGTCAATGTAGTTATCTACAAATGTTTTTGGACCAAAATTCTCTGTTGAGGTAACATCTGAATAACATCAAGGATGTAAATAAAGGCATTTCACCTGAAAGGCTGGCCATGAGTTTAGAAGACAGCAATGAAAAAACTGATGATCATTAAGTTAACAGAAATCACTGGGGACTCCAGCTCTGGGAACAACCAATAGCGCCGGACTTACTTGACTTTTGCTGCTTCTGGAAGATGCTGCAGCTCAGACTGAATATCTAGGATATCTGGATAATTCTTTTCAAAGATCATAATTAAGTAGTGCAACAGTGTAATGTTCCTAAAAAAAAAAAAAAAAAAGAGAAGGGAGAAATGAGAAGGAAGATGGTGGTGAGAAGGAAAAGGATGGTGGGAGGATTGTGACAATTCAGTGAAAAATACTTGGGTAGGAAATGCGCTTGAATGAACAAAGCAAACAACATATCAGCAGTTAGCAGCTCTGTTATTGAAAGAAAAGTATCACAGACTGAAATGAATTAGCCCTTTATGACCCATCCTTCCTAAAATCTCAAGCAATATATTGTGCCTTGATTTATTCTGGAAGCACCAGCATGCTTCCATCCTTCGTGTACATGGTATAACAGAAAAGTAAATTGTGTAACCCAGTATAGTATTTGTCCCCAGACACTTCAGAGAATAAACCAATAGTACTAAAATGACATTAACTTGTAAGGGAGAAGTAAGTAGTTCTCAGAGACAATGTGGAAAAAAACTAAGAGTTAACTAAGAAGAGGAAAAGGTTCTTGAAGATTGAAGAATCTGCAAAGGAAACTCCTATAGTAATGAAACAGCTATACTTACAAGTAGTGGTCAGGCTTACTACTACAAAAGCAACGGCAGCTCAAGCAGGAGAGGACAGAAACAAGATGTATGAGAGATGCAGGAGAAGGTTTAAAAGAATTTGTAAAGTAAATTATGAACTTTGCATTGTATTGGGTTTGTGTGGCAAGGTTTTGGTAGCGGGGGGGGCTACAGGGGTGACTTCTGTAAGAAGCTCCTAGAAGCTTCCCCTATGTCCAACAGAGCCAATGCCAGCCATCTCCAAGACAGACCTGTCGCTGGTCAAGGCCGAGCCCATCAGTGATGGTGGTAGCACCTCTGGGATAATATATTTTAGAAGGAGGGGAGGGGGGAGAATGTGCAACAGCAATTGCAGCCGGAGAGAGGAGTGAGAATATGTAAGAGAAACAACTCTGCAGACACCAAGGTCAGTAAAGAAGGAGGGCAAGGAGCTGCTCCAGGTGCCAGAGCAGAGATTCCCCTGCAGCCCATGGTGAAGACCATGGTTAGGCAGGCTGTCCCCCTACAGCCCATGGAGGTCCACGGTGGAGCAGATATCCACCTGCAGCCTGTGGAGGACCCCATGCCAGAGCAGATGGATGCTTCCAAAGGAGGCTGTGGTCCCGTGGGAAGACCATGCTGAAGTAGACTCCTGACAGGACCTGCGGCCCCGTGAAGCGAGAAGCCCACTCTGGAGCAGGTTTGCTGGCAGGACTCGTGACCCTGTGAAGGATGCACACTGGAGCAGTGTGTTCCTGAAGGACTGCACCTCATAGAAAGGACCCACACTGCAGCAGTTCTTGAAGAACTGTAGCCCATGGGAAGGACTCACATTGGAGAAGTTCATGGAGGACTGTCTCCTGTGGGAGGGACCCCATGCTGGAGCAGGGGAAGAATGTGAGGAGTCCTCCCACTGAGGAGGAAGGAGTGGCAGAGACAGCGTATGAAGAACTGACCACAACCCCTGTTCCCTGTCCCCCTGCACCGCTGGTGGGGAGGAGGTAGAGAAAAACTGGGAGTAAAGTTAAGCCTGGGAAGCAGGGAGGGGTGGGGGGAAGGTGTTTTTAAGATTTGGTTTTATTTCTCATTACCCTTCTCTGATTTGATTGGTAATAAATTAAACTAATTTCCCCAAGTCAAGGCTGTTTTGCTTGTGACAGTAATTGGTGAGTGATCTCTCCCTCCTTATCTTGACTCACAAGCCTTTCATTGTATTTTCTCTTCCCTGTCCAGCTGAGGAGAGGGAGTGATAGAGCAGCTTTGGTGGGCAGCCAGGGTTGACCCACAACACGCATGTAGAGAGAACAGCCAGCCATAACAGTTACTTGAGGTGGGTGTTATGTGGTTAACTGACAGACAAGACAGCAGATGACCACTACTTCACACAGACTAGAGCTTGGGAGCTGGGAACTGGTGAGAGAATGGAATCTGCACAGGACATTTAATATATGGAAAATCAAGCCAAGCTACATTAAAGCAAAAAAATGTTCAGCACTAGCTACACAAGTGTTAGCCTTGGAATACAGAAAGGACATCATGGTTGTCAAAACAGAACTCTGTTAGTTCAAACTCTGTTAGGTAGGAATGAATTTCCTATGGCTTCTTACTGCCATTATTCATTCTGTCATAGCCTGAAGTCATTTCTTCTCAGCAGGTCACACAAGTCAAGAAAGAAGCAAGACAGTAAGAACCAGTATAGGAGAGCTCCAAGGAAAACCTTAGGGCTGCTGAAGCCCCAAAGTGGTATTCTCTCCCCAGTCACAGCTGGATTAATTTCCAGAATCAGTATGGGGATGTGGGGCAAAACATGGGGTAGCACTATAAAGACCTGCAGCCCATGTCCACAAATGGTAAGCCCCACTTTCCTAAAATGAGTTATTTTCGTTAGCTGCTCTCGATACAACCAGGCTCGGTCTCTCTGAGCTATGCCTTGCGGTTCCATTACTGGTGTAGGTAGAGCGTCAGCTTATGATGATCCTGCATCAGAAACATATGCTATGTTTCACAGGAGACATAAAACCGTGGTCAGAGTTTTCTGTGTTTTCTTTTTTTTGCAAAACCATGGCCATAAAGCTTTGGTATAAAGGGCAAATTCCATAGAAATCCTCCTCCCCCTCAAACTTACTTCAGTTATTTGTGAAATACTACATTTTGTCATCTTTCCATAGTGTTGCAGAAACACAATCCAACAACAGATGTGCATTATCCAAAGAAACAGCAGAATTTGAGTGTTGTGTTAATAGCTGGTCTTAACTGCTGCAGGATCTTTTAGAGTGAAAAGCACTACTTAAATGCCAAATAAGACATTATTTTAAATGGTCTACAGAGCTAAAAACAAACAAAAACCACGCTTTCATTACTATGATAAGAGATGCAGCAGCACAGTAACTAACTCATTTACAGCCTTCTCGCCTACCTGTCTATGCTGGATTTGGTGTCTGCAATTTTGTTCAGGCTGGAGACTTTGAAGCCATATGCACTTCCCCTTTGGCCCTTGTTCATATAATTCCCAAAGGCCAGAACTACCTCCAGGAGTTGCCTCAAACGCTTGCTTCGGATGAGTTCTTTGGATGCCAGAAGAATGGCTTGAAAAGAGAAAAAAAATGAACAAGTCATTGTAGAGGGGCTGTTTTTAACATGCTTGGGGCCCATAATTTGAAATACTCTAAAATGCTCATCTGACTATTGCCCAGCAAATGCTGCAACACAGTCTGTGTATGCACTGTCCTTCCCACACCCACATGCCCAGAACCAGGACAATCGGAAGGAAGACGCACTACATCTAGCCTGCAGGGTGCTCCTCTGAACCCCGGAGCGAGGCTGTTCTCCTGGACCTCACACTCTAAAAACACAGCCAGCAAGAACAGGGGGAAGGGTAAAGCTCATCTGAAAATGCACAGTAGAATACACTCACCTCTTCTCTGCGATAGCCACGGATGTGGCACAGAAGCCATACAACCCCGCTTCTTGCAAGTTACACATTCCCAGAATACTACTATCCTGAGGCATCTATTCTAACTGCCCCATGGAGAGGGAAGGTGCAAGGACTCGGGGGCGACAAGCAGAGCCTGGTAGCATGCTGTCACATCTGTCAGGTCATATTTACAGTGTAACAATCACGACACTGACTTAATAAAGTCAACGGGTGCAAGAAGAGTGTCAGACAGAACTAATTTCTTAGCACATGACATCCCTGGTACTCACTGGCTCTGTAATCATAGCATGCATGTAACAGCACCTCCTCTGAAGACAAGCCTCTCTTGACCTTCTCTGCCCCCTTACCCAACTCTTAGCAAAAGCTTTAACTGTACCTTCCACTTTTGGCTTTGCTTCTGCCAGCCTCTCTGGAAACTTCTTCTTAAAGAATAATGCTTGCAGCCGCTGCTGATAGTGGTCAATCCTGCATGAAGGGTAGAGGAAAGCCAACACTGAAGTGGAACTGTATTTTGAAGCCCAGGGCCAGTATGCTGCCTACATAATCTAATGGTTGGATGTTGAGTCCCACAAGGCCTACGCGTGGGATTATGGACATAGTTCAAACATCTAACACTACATAATCAACCTTGTTATGAAAATGGAGGACCTCAAAACATATTTTGATCACAACTGAAAAGATGCTGGAAGAATTCCCATTACTCTCAAAATGAGAGTCACAGGAGATGCCAGCTGTATCTTAATTAGCAGAACAAGATGTTAATCCTGATTGGGGGTGTAGCACAGCTGGAACAAGAAAGAAGGTCAGAGGATGAGGAGATGGGATAGCTGAATAGAAAAAGGGATCTACATGAAATCCTGACCCCTGGCTACACTACATCTGATAGTTGGATCTGAATTCCTTTTTGTGCAAACAAGTTTAGGCAGAGGAGGCAGACTTGTGCTTGTTATCAGGGGACTGGTCCTTAAATGACAGCACAGAGAGTGCTTATTGTCAACAAAAAGTTTGTGTAATGAACAGAAACATTTGTAACATTTGTGGGCTTCTGGCAAATGCAGGGTATAATGCTGGCCCACAATCTCTTGCACATTCCCACTCAGTGCCAGATGATCCATTTTCAATAACAATTACAACTGCTTCCAAGAAGCCCTCAGCGCACTTTCCCATAATGTATCAAACAGACCTGCTCATTTCAAAGAGGAAACGATCCGCCCGGGCCATGCGCTCAATTTCATGTTTATGCTCCTCCAACAGGTCGGTATCACTCTTTTCAGGAACGAACTTCAGCAGCTAAAGTGGCAGAGACAAACCAAACACCAAGATAAGAGATCCAGGGAAAAGGAGAGAGGGACAGAGAGCCACAAACCAACCCTGAAGGGGAGAGAGAGAGGGGCCTCAGATTTCTCTGCTACTGTGGGGAAGCATTACATTGACTCAGCTGTGTGACCGTAACTTCAAAAAAGTGCAGCTGTGGCTACAAAACTGACCTTTTTTAAACCTTTGCTTGCAGTTCTGTCTTTATCCCTCACTGACCCTATTAGATTAATTTTTAATTCTATGGGGAATTTCCCATTTCTAAATCCTAAAGGTCAAGTGCTACTGCAACTTACCCAAGGGGAAGTACAGAGAGAACTTTGATTCCCACAGCATTACTTGGAGTTTAGATTGCTGCAAACAAGAGCAGGATGTGTCCCACTCGGTGTGAAGTACCCATCGTGCCTATCCTAGGGTGCACACAAAGCCTCATCTATCTCTCTCTTGGGTCTGCCCTACTCTGCTGAAACAATAAACAATAACCAAGTGACTGGATATGTGTCTGACACTGGCTGCTATTCATATGCTGACCTTAAAAGCTCATACTTTGACAGATTTTTGACATATCTGGTGGTAGTTATGCTTTAATATGGTTATAAATATTGCCATGCACACAGCCTCAGTGTCAACCCACAAAAACTGCTCACAAGGCATATCAAGAACTTTGCTTTTTACCACTTCTTGATATTTTGTCTCACTCCGCAAAAATGCAATATTCAAAGGTGTGGAGCATCAGAAGCTTGCCATGACTTCTAGAGCTGGCTGTGAGCATTCAGATAACATGACAAGTAGGGTATACATTTCCAAAATGGAAAAGCGTTTTGTAAGTGATTAAATACTGTGACTGCACACAAAGAAGGAATCACATTTGTCAGGCAGTTCAGAATATAAAATTTTGCGCACTCCTAAGGAACTTTATCATATGCATCTTTGGTCAAAGCATCATCTTTCACCCTCTATAAATGGGGGAAATTGGGCAATGGTGGTTTAATTGTGTTTTTTTTTCTTCCCACAAGCTATGCAGTGAATCAACTGCAGGGGACAGAAGTCCCTGACTCCCTTTCTAATCATTCTAGTTAGAATGCGATATCCCTTCTAGTCCTGGCTCTAACCATTGACTTACATGGCCTGGTTCATGGGATGCGCCCCCCCCACCACCAAAAAAAAAAAGCTGCAGACAGAGAAGGGAGATTAAGAAAAAGAAAAGAAAAAAGAAAAGAAGAACAAAAAAATAATCAGCAGTATAAAGAAGAGATAGGAAAAATTACGAGAAAGTCACACGTGAAAAGAGAGGACATGAAAGGACACCTCATACCAACTGTAATCATGCATATTTTGCATCAAGAAGAGAAAACTCTTACGAAATCAACCTGTTAACCAAGGGAGGTACATTTGACAACACTGGGAAAACACTTTTCTCATGCTCCCGTGTGCAGATCCACTGACGTGATAGGGCCAAATTCAGATCTGCAGACACACCAGCAGAGCCAGTACATATATCCACTTACTTTAGGTGAAAAAAAGGCAGTTAAGAACTTAAGAATAAGATACATCTGACTAATCTTTCTCACCTGCTCAAGCATATCTTTCGCTAGGTCTTCTTGTTCATCCATCTTCAAGATTGCTTGTCTGATTTCTTCATTAGACAGCTTCAGCCTTTCAACAGTATCAACATTGTACCATTAGTGCAAAGCTTAAGTGACTCTGACAATTCAGAAAGAAACCTGAAAAGCTGAACTAAAATGGCACAAAAGAACCATGGGAAGCTCCACTATGAAGTTGCTATTCTAGAGTATTCAGTAAGATGAATGAATCAGTTCCAAAGGCAGAGATTTTCTAGATCATATATTTTTATCCCTTTCATCTAATCAAACACACATCAAAAATTAGATAGTGACTAAGAACAATCAGGTCCTCATAGATCAAAAGTGCTTCCAACTTTCCCCATACCAGATACCTTCCTCATCAAGTTATTTTGCTATAGTAAAACCCTCAAATCCACGTGACTTGTAAGTGACTGTGAGCCCACATAACAACCCAGCTTGTGAATATTAAAGGATCTCCCAGAGTAATAAGAAATGGGACTGATCTTTCCCTTACAGATATGAGAAAAGGGTTTTTTGAAGAAGACTGGTTGTGCTAGGTAAGTTCACTCTGTCAGCAGGCACAGCTGAAGAAGGAATTGACAGTATCTACATATCCATGTTTCATATCCAATATGAAACAATCTCTGAAAACAAGACCTTATTAATATTATCTGAGGTATTAAAATTATGCTCTCCTTCCCCACCTACTCCTGTCTATCTGTATGCAATGAGTAGGGGTCATCAGTTACAACAAAACACAGAATCAATAAAAGACCTCCCAAGGTCTCCATTTTAAATCCAGGGCAGACTAGGAGGAGTCAAAATTTGTGATTATTGAGAGGTTGTTTGATAGATTACATTAAATGTACTTGGTGGTTCTCAGTGCAGATGTCAACAA
This sequence comes from Nyctibius grandis, assembly GCF_013368605.1. Taxonomy (NCBI): domain Eukaryota; kingdom Metazoa; phylum Chordata; class Aves; order Nyctibiiformes; family Nyctibiidae; genus Nyctibius; species Nyctibius grandis. The sequence goes on from NC_090658.1 coordinate 33,448,117, forward strand.
AAAAATGCACAAGTGACAAATTCTACCCCACTAGCCCCAACCCATGACACCCTCATCAGTCATTTCAGGAGAGTAGGGGAGGACCAAATGATCCATAAAGGAAAGGGTATCCACAAGAAAATCTCAATTTTGGGACTGAAACAGGAAAGTGTGAAAAGAAATATTTGAGGAGCGAAGTCTGTGCAGTCTCCATGGACCTTCTACAATCAATATAACTAATTAACAGCAGAAAGAGAAAATACAAATATAAATGAGAAACAGGCTGATGCATGAGGCAGAATGTTTTTATCTTCAGTGCTAAGAAATTCCATGTTGAAATTTCACATTGCTATTGCCATTTGGATAGAATCATATTTTTGGAACTAGGTAAAAGCAAAAGAGCTTTATTTTTACAGACAGGAAATATTAATAAATCTAAGAAACTTAAAACATTTTAATATTGCCCAATATAACCAACAGCTGGAACCTAAAATATGAATCAGCAGACATTCAAAAGCTTTTAAATATTACACCTCTGAACTAATTGCTCTCACTGTGTTCCTAGCTGGTCATCGTGTCTGCTTTTGACATGGAGGGCAAACTGATACCAGCTAAGGAAGTTAAGGCCACTGAATTTCCAGAAAAGCTACAGAATTGGGCCATGCTTGGATGAGATAGAAGGATTAGAAGTTTTGCAACGAAAAGGCTGGAAAGTTTTTACTTCATCAGTTGTCATCAGTTTGACTTGGGATCAAAACAACAAACCTCAGTACCTGGGGTTCTGCATAAAGCTCTACAGTTTCGATCAGAAAACTGAAGGGTTTATTTTGGCTTTAATAATCATGAATTGTAAAGTCCATGGTTGTGTGACCCTGAACTGATCAAACCCTGTGACCACATGAGGGCTGAGAAGCATATTGGTGAGTGTGGGCCTGGCTCCTAGCAGACATATACACATACTCAGGCAATTTGGTGCCTGCAGTTTTCAAAGTGCTACATTTTGTTGGTTATTTTTCCTTTAGAGAGCACCTTTACATTTTCCAGAATCTGGAGTCTGCAGATTAGCTGTGTCTTGTGACACAGACACACAGTCTGTCAGAGGGGATGCAATAAGCCAACCCATGAACATCAGGGTGGGTTTTTTTTTGTGGCTACTTTCACTGAAGGTAAAAAGAATGAGGGTGAGATTCATGTTTTTCCATGCAAATATCTTGAGCAATTACCGCCCTGACCACCCCATTACACAGTGCAAGTCCCTCTGTGTGTATTTGGGGATGCAGGGCCAAATAGACAGGTTTGAGGTATGTCAACACAACAGAAGGTGTAGTGTGTATTATTGCTGATCTTGCTGTTCTGTCCAGGAGCCAGAAGACTCCAGACTCCAAGCTCCTCTGTTTGCTGCCATTCATCGGCACTAAATACATTTGAAAACATCTTCTGTTCAAAAATAATTGAGAGCCCCAAGGACAGACAGTTATACAAACACTTCGATTTCTTGGATGATTCTGTATCCTGCCATCAGCAGAAAAACATCTGGCTTGAATGGTTTAGCCCACAGCAGAGACAAGCAGAAAGCTTGCCAGTCCCCTGCCGAGAAGCAGTTTAACTTAGTCACTTACAGGCCTGTAACGGGGTCACGGAGCCTGCAGGTGTGCATCCTAGATTATTACCAATCCAATTACAAGTACAGAAGGATTTACAGCAAAACAATCTTACTCTTCCAAAGTGGGCTTGTTCCTCTTCAGGGGCAGGACACATTTCAAGAGTTGTTAAGCATCAACAGCACAAAACAGAGATCTTCCCACTTGAAAACTGGCTGAATAACTGGCCAAAGAATTGTTAATCAAGTAATTCTTCTTATATTTTCAAAACTTATGCCCAGCCATGCAGTAGATCTTAAAGATGGCCAGCAGTAATGTGAAACAGATGTGCTGCTTTTAAACAGAAACAGGTGAACTGATTAAAGAGGAACCTAAAGCAGATGCGTAAAATCTTTCCATTTAGAACTAAATAAAGGCATCCCTCAGAGCCTAAAACTCATATGGGACAGATAGCAAATTAAAGTGGAATTATGGCCCAAAAATTTACACTACAGAAATTACATTTCAGTATCTATTGGAAAGTCTGCAATGACTTTCTTACAAGCTTTGCAGATCCAGGCACTCTTTCTCCAGCTGCTGGAGACAACTCAATTCGGAACAGCATACGATTCAAGCTGTATTCTCTCTGTCTGACACTTTACCAAATCACGGATCCTGGCATCAGAACTCAGGAAGTAAATGTGACCAGAAGAAAACACAGTGCCCCTTTCCTCAGCTGCAGCACATTCATTCATAGCGCAGATATTGACTGTTTTTGTTCACAGCAGCCAGACAGTGGTCAGATGAGGAAGGGAAAGGATCTTTACTGAGAATACTCCCTCCTTCCCTCACCCGTACATCTGGTGGCAGCATATGGAAGTCCAACCACTTGAGTCATCTTCAAGCAATGTTAAAGCTCAACAAGTACCAAATAACTTCTGATATGGTACTTAGCCTGCCTCCCTCTATCCCCTCCGGTTTCATAAATAATCTCTATTGACTTTGCAGAGTAATTCATCACTAAATCTCCCCAGGACACCTCGGCTGATTTAACACCAGCTTCACTTGCAGACATCAAGTGGTTTATTGTTTCGTCCTCTTGGAGAAAGACGGCAGCCTGACTCTGAACATGCCTGGGAGACATGTTGCAGTTTTACATCAACTTCCCTTACAGACATCCAGTGCTCACTCATTTTTCCTCCTTAAATATACCCATTGATTTAACTCACAGTAACCTCCCCCCTTCATCCCTCCCTCCCTCCTATGGATCAAAGCAGAATATTTGTCACTCATTAACCATCTCCTCCTCAGAGGAAAAAGTGAGTTACTTCTGGGCTTGCTCCTTGGATCTTGCTTAGCTTTTGAGAAAGAAGCATGCTTGCTTACTACCAGAGTTTCATTGCAGCTACATTAAGCTCCCGTACCACAGAGATCACATTACCATTCTTCCTTTTACCTCGGAGAAGGGAGCTGATTATCATGTATCAAGGCCCTTTTCTACTTCAAACTGAACTGAACCACAGTGCTTCCAAAAGATGCCAGCAGTAGTGGCTGTGACGGTGAGAGGCACTGACTGATATTTAGCTGCAACCTAAGGCCAGTTTGAATAGCTCACCCAGATCTTTAGCTTTTACTGACTGCAGACTTCTCCATCTCTACAACTCGTTTCACACAGGCTACTAGTCAATTCACTCCCAAACTCTGTGACGGGGACGTAAGCCTTCTCTAACTCCTGCGCTCTCCTAAGGCTTTGTACAACTGCCAAGCTGCAGGCTGTTAAATAGCTACATTTTGGGAACACTCATGGTCACTACCCCATATAGTCAGGAAAAGGAGATGTCTCCCTGCTCTCAGAAGCAGCATTCAGCAGTCAGGCTGGTCTAACTGCACATTAACCCAGAACACAGATGCAGCTACTCTTTTCACATCCTCTTAGCTGCCAACTCATCTCATCAGTGAAGAAGACACTGCCTTAAACTTTTGGGGACAACAGTTGGGACATTTTGTCAGGTACTCTTACACCATTATAGCAACATGTTGGGAAAAAATCCACCAATGCCTTTTCAGCACTTCACTGTGAAAGTATTCGGGCAAGTGCATAAAGAAACAAGCTTTTATTTTCTTTTTTCTCCTTTGGCAAAAGCTCATGAGTCACCAAGCTACTGTGCATCCAAGTACTCTCAATTTCCTACCAAGAAGGATCTGGGGATGGCTGTCTTTCTGAGCCAAGCAGAGCAAAGCAGGGCCAAACTTGGGAATCCTCAGATTACAGTGACATATTGATGAAGCAGTGGTTCATCTTTCATCACAACCCTACCTCCTTCTTCCTAGTTGTGATCTAAGACAGGATGGCACCAACTGATGAGCTCAGTTTAACCTTGGGGTTTATCATACTCAGAATAGCAGGTAAAGCCATTTATTGTGGACCTTAACTTAAAACCAGAAAACCTCTCCAGGAACCCAGGAGGCACTGTTTATTGCCTAGTGTTTTTCAAGGCAGCACACTGAAGAACTGAACTGCTGACTCCAAAGAGCTGTTTCTGTATCAAGATATGATCTGTACCTCAAAATATCATACTGCTTGGAATCTACCTTGAAATAAGGGTGAACACTGTATTGTCACATGGCAGAAAGGTACACGAGGACTAGGGGTACAGCAGAGGCAGTACACAGAGACTGACATTGGCTGAATAGCTTGTCCTCTTAATGTCTGATCTGAAAGGGTTTAGAAGCACTGAGGAAGCACAGCTATGTGAGAGAAATACTTGGTCTCTTTAGTATTCTGGTTGGAAATGCTGCACAAGTCCCTTTTCTTGTCCCTTATTGATAGGTGTTTGAATCAACAATCACGAAAGCCACAAACATTTGGTAAAGCTGCCTGCTAGTATCTATCTACTGTCATATTCACATTTAAAGCTATTTTTGTGTAGTCAGATTCTGCCTTCTGCTACTACTGGTTTTATGACATTTTGCTAGCTCTCCTACTGTTTCCAGCCTCTTAAGAGGGTTACTGCTGACTAGCTGAGCCACAGGAATAACAAACACATCTCAGAAGAAAACTGACATAATGATTTTGCTGGAATTCATGCAAAATAACTTGCACAAAAAAGTTCTGTAAGTATACATTCAGTCGTCTTCTGAGCAATGCATCTCATCGAACTGGACCTCTCCAGAGCATTTCACAGAGCAAGACAGTAAGGGAGACACGTCTTAGGCATGTTCTGCAAGGACCGTTTAATGTTCTGCAAGAACATTTAATGATATGGTACAACAAAAACACTAGAGCAGCGAAAATACTACCCGTTACTTAAGTAATGGAGGCAGGGAGAAGCCATACTGGTGAGAGAGGTCAGAGAAATTTCCAGCTGCTAGGTGAAAGCAGGGAAACATAGGGATCTGGGATGACTCTTCCAGACCACACAAGTCTGACAGTAAATCTCCAGACCGGTGGAAACTGAAGACTTCAGGAAATTCATGAGGGAGAGCAGATTTCCAGTGTGACAGAAATAACTGTATGTTGGAAACACCATTAAAAAAGCCAGATTTGAAGCTAGTGAGTGCCTGGATTCACCACAGACAGATGGTTCCATGTCCTGGTTGAATTATGGCCTACTGGAAATACTGTGAGATAAACTGATCTTGTGCCTATTCAAACCTTGCAGATGGCCTATGGGACAGAGCTTCATACTGGATCCATCAGACTCCATTAAACAAAGGCAATTACATCCTTCCACTGCAGGAGAACTGAAAGATGCTGCTATCAAGTAGTTGAAATAAAGCTTTTTTATGAAAATAGAGATGAGAATAGGGAGGAAGGCTTACGAATCTGTTAACTGTCAGCAACAATCAGCTAGCAATTCAATTTTCATCTCTTTTCAGTCCACCATGCTCCAGTCTCTTTGCGAAAGAAAGCGAGAGACATCTATTTCTTACTCCAGCTAGGTTTTGGCTTGTTGGACCATATGAAATATGAGCTCTGCCTGACCCCTTCTAATACAGTGTTAGTAAAACAAAAACATTTGAGTAGTGGAGGGAAAGAAAACCCAACCCATGCAGCTATTTTACTTTAAAGGACACGACAGTTTAGTGTAAACAAAGGGGGAATAAACTACAGGGATATATGCACAGTAAGAGTCAATTAGAAACAGCTGTTGGCAGATACTGTGGCAACCTGAAAGCTGGGGCTGCAGCTCGGGGTTGCACAAACTCTCTTTGTTTGTCACCAATTTTAAATCCCCTCTCATTGCACATGTGTGCACACCCACATGTACACATGTGTAAGGTGCGCTGCAAGAGCAGCACCAGCATGGCAGCAGCCAGGGATGATTTGGCTGGGAGTCTCTCTCCTTCAGGCTTTAACCTAAAGGAGGAAGAAGTAGGCTAACGAAAAAAACTGCAACGGGGTCATAAAACCCTTTCAATTATTGTCTGCAGCCAGTCCTCCCAATTACTGTCTTTAATAATAGAACCACATAAGCACAAAGAGCAGGAAAAGGCATGAATACAGAGGTGCCGTTTTAGCTCCCAAAGATTTTCGCTCTTCTAGTTGCCTTTAAAAGAGAGGTTTGAGGAGAAATAATCTTGGGCCAAGCTGTAAGATATTTCTGATATCCTGTGTGTAACACTATCTGTTACAAACATTAAAAGATCTAAGCCAGTGATAGCCCTGGCGACTGATGCTTCCCATAGCACGGCACAGCGAAGTTAATAGCGCACAGAGCAAACTGGTAGGCTCCTTAGGACAGTGAGCTCAGTCTCCAAATCTCTATCAGCCCTGTTAGGCCTGCTAACAATAAGATCAGGATATTTCCTAGTGAAGAAGTTGGCAGTCACAAAACACAGCTTTTCACTGCTGGTTTGAGTCCAGACTAGCAACTTGAGGTGGGCTGGCTTCGTGGCACACCTGGAGCAAACACACGCTGTGTACTCTGCAGTGTAAGGTTCATGCTTCAGTGCCACTTTGCTGGAGGCAGTAAAAGGGAAGACAAACCACAGAGACTGTCCTTTCTCTCTCTCACCATTTAGACAGGATTCCTCTCAGGTAAGAATGGGCCAGACTTGCACGGCAGAAGAGGTGAATGGTTAAAAACATGTATTGCTGTCATCAACACTGCTTTTGTTTTGGGGATAGAAAGTGTTTACAAATAAATGTCTAAGGTCATACCAAGTCATGGACCACCTTCCTGGATCCTCCTCAGCCCAGCCACCTCCACACATTATGTTACCACTTCTAGGAAATGTTCCATGTGCTTACGTGAGTTAATCTGAACCTCAGATGCACTTTAGCAGGTCTGTCAAACAGCATGAAAATCCTGCTGCCCCTATGCCTCCCCATCCCTTTGCCCCAGCCTGCAGTCAGCTGCCAACACCAGCAAAGACATGTGTTGGCAACTGATGCAGAGAGAGAAATGTAAGCCTTCTCTCATTGCTGGTTTGGAGCGGGGTGGGGGGGTGGTCCTGCTGACATGCAGGCTAATGCCACATAAGTAGCATAATGAGAGCCTCCGTGGGTTTCACTAAGCAATGGAAAGAACTCACTCCAGTCCTGGTGGTCTGGTTGCGACTTTGCTTTTAACTGTTAGTTTGCTAGAGCAGCCAACCAATCACATCCATATGAACCCGCATTCTCCACTGATCAGTGAAACAGCTTTATTGCTCAGTACTGTCACAGCCTTCCCAGGATCTGTCTCCAGCCCTGCTGTCCCTCCTCTGGCAGGAAAGGGAGCTTTCACAGGTGGATCCGTGTCTGCACAAATTTGATGTTTAGTGACAGACATCCAGCCCAGTACTCATGTTGGTAGAAAGGCATGAAAAGCATATAGAGGGACCTGATGTCACAGTATTTGAAGGCATTAGAGTCATTGCAGGAGCACGCAAAGGCAACTCCTGGCTTCCAAAACCTAATTTACAAATACAAGACCTAATTCTTGAATATATCTTTTTATGTTTACCACTCTTCCCACCAAGAGTCAAAAATGACAAAGATGAACACCACTCTCAGATCTGCTGTATTCCAGGGAGTTGCTCAGAGCAACACTTAGAAAAAAACATACCGAACACAGACAAATGACATACACAGAGAATGGGGGACACATCACTTACAGTGAAGTGCAAGCACTGCCAATGAGCTGCTTTAATTTACCTATGAGTACTGATAGTTTTTTGGTGATGTGTCTTCAGATACATCTTGGTGTCTATGTCTTATCTGTTTAATGCACGAAAAGTGTGGGTGCATGTGTTTATTAAGTGAGTTAACACTTCAGAGAGACATCTTCTTTTATGATACTGCAAGAGAGGTTTCTCTGAAGCTCTGCAAGTACTAGACAGCAGGTCTAGGTGAGAAAAGAAACATGCCCATTTGTTTAATTCCATCCCCTCTTGCCTCTACATTGACCACTGGATACCCTGTGAGCTCAGGCTTAGCACACTTACTTGGAAAGGAGAATGACACAGTTCTGGGCCCTCCGGCCATCAATCACAGAGAGCTCTTTCACCTTTCTTGTGGAGAGGTAAAGGTCTTCTGTTGAACCCATCTCTTTCTGTATGTAATTCAAAAGGGGCGGGGGAAAAAAAATTAGTTTCTCACCCAAGACTGATAGACTTAGCTGAGTGTAATGAACAAAGCCCATCCCAACCTGGGAAAATCCACCCACATTGTGAGAAACAGAGACAGGAAGGGCAGAAAACATGTAGGTAGATCATGTATCACCAGACAAACAGAAGTCATTCATTACCACCTATAAGATCATCTTTGGTTCCAAATACTGGACTTGATTCTGACCTATTGGACTTACTCTACCAACAGTTATTATTATTATTATGTTACTGTGCAAAACTGGCATGACAGGGAAATCAGGCACATTATGGTAACGCCCACTGGTGTCACAGCATATCCTTCAGCAGATGCCTCCTGCAGGGGTAACACAGCATTCTCGAAAGGCTGCAGCCCAATCAGGAGAAATATATCATCTCTTAAATCTGTCACTGGACCAGTCCAATCCATATTATATGAGAGATGCAAACAGTTGAGCAAGATGGCATTTGTCTTACTAAATATATCTTACTAAATGGTAAACATCTACATCTGAACTAGCCTCTCTTTTTTAAATCAGTTAATACCTTTAACCACACAGAAAACACCCCTTTTCAAAGTTCTCTGTATATCTCCATTGCCAAACTCATCATCTGGAAAAAAAATGGAAAATCTCTTTCCAAAATATTTGTCACAGCACACAGAGAGAAACTATTTGCAAACCGAGTCTGACCATCCAGAAGTCTCTGTCTCCTTGTCTTGCCTACACACCAGAGCCATGGGATTTGTTTCACTTCCAGAGACTGTCTTTCTGTAGTTACTTTGGGTATCTTTTAACACCATTCCTTACAGGGAAGTAGAGGTAATGATAAAAGGTGTTAATCCTGGATAACAGCTCTCTAGTCACCAACAGAGAAGAAGGAATTGGAAACATGACAGTTTTTATTTTCCCAGCTAACTGCTGCTGGAATCTCTTCAAAAATGCCTTTCTATGATATTCATATTGTCAAGCCTTGAGATTTTGAGACTTACCAGTATAACTAGCTTTGAATGCACCCATCAAATTAGCAACATGACTTCTTTCTTAGGATGTAACAGCAAGCATGCTCAGTCAGATCAAAAGGTCCATCTACCCCAGTATCCTGTCCCTGAGAGTGGTCAACAGCAGATATCCAGGGAAAGGTGTAAGATCAGGGCGAGTATACAGTGGTGCTTCCCAGAATTCATTTCTAGGACTCAAGGTTCTGCAGCTCAGGGCTTACTCATATAAGCATGACTAATCCACTCCAAGAGATTTTGACACCCAAATAATTGAGAGTTAAATGTAAATGATAGAATCATACTTCTAGTTGTCATTTGAGTTCTTGGTACAATCAGCTACAATGAGCCCATGTTGCTCCTGGATATACAAAGGATTCCTACAACCACATGCTGCAGCGAGCCACCACCAATACTAAGTGGCATTTATAAGCAGGTACAATGCACCAGCTGAAGACATGCATGAAATAGTTCTTCTGGATGTCCCTAAAGTGTCTAGCTTGGCAGAAAAAAATTGCAGTGTTACTTGAAATATCAAATAGCATTTCCAAAAAAAAAGGAAAAATTGGCCAAGTCTATTATTTCTAAGAGAATAACTAACAATATCAAAAAGCAGGGCACCCCTAGTATAATCTGGCACGTAGAGATGTCAAAGTTTTCCTGAGTTTCCTCAGTTTGTGGAGAGGAAGACAGGGGAACAGGGAGACAGGCAGCTGTTGAAGATAAGAAAGGTACTTGTTGGTCTGTACTTTTGGTTTAAAAGCTTCACTGTCCCTCACTAGCTAACGTTTGCAGACAAGCACACCTGGTTAGTGTTAACCAGCACCCATCCCAAGGAAAAAAACAAATTGTTTCAGGGTTTGGCTATGTGTGTGGGGTGGGGGTTTAGACGGCTTCCCCTAAAGCCATACAGCAGGAACTGGTATAATAGTCTCCATCCCATTTCCGATTCCCCAGCCCGCAAGGTTCAACACAGAATAATAACTTGAACTATTCAGACGTGGCCCATTCCTTGGTCATAAGGAGTGGGCTAGTCTCATCTAAAAATACATTCTCTTCAACTCATATTGAGGAGAGAGATATTTATAGATACTTGGAGTTGTGTGTAAGCAAAAGCAGATGAAGCCTCAGGTTTTACCGAAGCCAGATTGCAAGCTTAGCTGAAGGAAAACAGATTGCATATGGCATTTTCTTAGACACAGAAAAAGAGAAGCAAGGGGGCAGTAGTGACCAGATTTTGTGAGATAGGCCAAGCACACAATGCAAGAATGGTTGAAGCTGTTGTCAACCTGACAGACAAGATCCCTAAGTTTTATCCCATCATTTTTACCAACTTTCCATCTGGAATAACATTATGTTATGTGCTTCAAAGAGTATTTCAGATTTGAGACTTTAATTGCAAATTCAAAAATCAACTAAAATTTCAGCGCTGGAATGACTAGACGTGTGGAATATGTTCATCATATTGCTGCCCTGTTTCAAATACAGTTTGATTTTGGTTAGCTGCAGAACCCATGTTCTGGTACTACGGCAGCACCATAGGTTCCAGTAATTATCAATACTTAGGGAACGATTTCTACCATATTGACTTGTTTCATGGTGCGTGCTGCCATGATTAAAACTAGTAAATGGCCCAGAGCCATGTATTAGCCTCATCCAACGGTTGGGGTCCTGACCAGACTTTCCAAATACAATTCCCTGAGTGCTCATGGTGAGGACTACTTTATTCTGAAGCCACCAGAGACACTTGTGATGATATCTGAACAACCCTCTTCGGAGAGCATTGCTCTTCCCAAAAGTGTAGATTCAGAGGTAGACAGTTTGAAGACATATGGGCAGTCTGATATCTCTACTTCATCTAAACATCATTTCAGTCCTTCGCTGAACTTTCTGAGGGTTTCAGCAGTCTGCAATTAAGTAGACTTTCCTCCAGCCTAACCTTTCTACTCAACCAGCACAAAACTTTCTGCCCAACCAAAGTGCCTTCCAGTTCTACAGAAAGAAAGATTTTCTTTATCAGAAAGTTTGTGGCTAGTGATACATCTGAAGACTTCAGTACTGTCCAAAGCAGATGGACCACAAATGGGAACAGTGGGACTGAAGGCTCCCTTAGAGTGCCTCTTGTGCTTCACTAGAGAGACTATTAGTTTGGTTAAAGGAAGAGCTCACATTCATATTCTACTTGACCCTGGTCCTTTTCCTCAGTATCTTCAAAAAGGGGACTACAGATACCAGCAGAAAGCACAGTGAGGTTATAGCTAAGTGAAAGAACAGGAACTACTTCCTATTGCAGAGCTAATACGACTAAAGGAATTTTTTGTACTACCTTCCCCACACAGAAAGCAAAGGTGCAGATGCATATGAAAGAGTAGCATGAAATGAGTCACGACCCCATAACAGCATTGTGCAGGACTTCACCTTCCCACATACTGCAAGAGGATCAGGAGGCAGACAATGATACTCACCTGCTTACAGGAGGAGGGGTTAGTTAACAGGTCCTATGCAGGCAGCAGCCACAAATAACAAAGAAGGAAACATGCCAAAAATTAGTCACAGAGAAAGATACCAAGTTTAACAAGGCAGCTGAATTTAGACACACACTGTTTTCTAAGAGAATAAAATGCTTAGCAAGTAATACTAGCCCAGATGGTTCAAAGGTATTTCAGCATTTCTTTGCATATTTTAAATCAGTGGATGTTGGGAAACTGAGTTCTAGGTCTTTTCTGAAAAGAATAAATTCAGTCTCCAAAGTATAGATCTCTTAGCTCTTGAAACTTTAACTAGGATAATGCTTAAATACCTTTACAAATCTAGTCTGGAGCTTTACTGAAAGAACTGACAAGGTTAAAACTTGAGGGTCAGTTCTCCTCTCCTGATGCACAGGCACAGTTTGCCATTATTAGTAACCACTCGTTTCAATGGCACGTTATACCCTTTAACAACTTATAGCCAAGTATTTTGAAAGCACTCTGTAACCATCAAAGAAGCCTTAGAGCACTACTGGGTGACAGACACCAACTATTTCATAACATGTTCCATACTCCAGGAAAACACCAGATATACTGAATCAAAAGGTCAATATTACACAGTAAGATTGGAGCAAGGTCAAAAGACAAGTGTAAGAATTCTTGATCCAGCATTGTGTACACTGGACAATTCTGCTTTCCCTCATAGCCACCAAAAACAATACACTGGGCTTGAGAGAGGAGAAGAGACCCTTTGTCATTAAAAAATGAATAAGAAAGAAAAGCTGTTTAATGTAAATGAAACCGGAAAAAATGTGAAGATCATGTTAATAACAGCAAAGAAAGAAATGTCTTTATCTGTACTCATTCAACATTTCAAATACACAAGAGCAGGGCTTTGCGTCGACATTTTTCTTTACAGACATTTGGATGAAGTTTAAAAGTCACCAACCTAGGGTAAACACATACTTGGCCAGAGTGGAGTATTTCCAAAAATAAAAGTGAAGGAAAGACTAAGTGTGAATCAACTGGAAAAGTTCTCATAAGATTTTTATTCAAAAGAAATTTTGATTGCCTGGTCTTTAAAAAATAAGAAAATTGATGAGGACTTGTTGATTGGAATCCAGTTCACACTGGAGTGAGTATGGATGAAAAAGAAAGTATCACATAAAGTAATAACAATGGAATATTTAAGGGAAAAAAAAAACAATAAAACCCTCAATGAAAGCTGGAAGGGCAGCAATGCACCTAATTACACAAAAATATGAGTAGCTTACATAAGTGATACTCTAGTGTCTGGAGCCACTGTCATAAAGTTTAATGAGGATGGAAGTGAACCGTTCTGAGACCCATAGAGGTCACTCTGAGATGACGGCTCCATTCCAGTGGGCAGGGGTAAGGGCCAGGTTAGTTTACGGTTGAACAAGCCAGGCTGCTTTTCAGTTGTTGGTAACACAGCCATAAATATGATTCTAACTGACAGTCGGCAGAACAGGACAGCTTTGGCTTTAGATTTTGGGGCCCAATAGAAGCAAGGCTTCACAAGGTCATTTCTAGTGAGGAAGCTGCAATGTTTGCACCCGAAACATTGGAATGGCACTTTGATTCTGCAATGGCTACTCATGTGCACAGATAACAGGCTACTTGCAAGACAATTGGGAGCTCACCACCATAGCTAAGCTGTTGGCACAGGGTCTAAATCCAATCTTGTAACAGCACTGAAGTTTCATGTGCCTTTCTTCCCCTCTATGAACTAAGTTCTTGTTTCAGGGAATGGGATTCACAGACAGAGAGAGGGACACACTGAAAGAGCAAGAGCTATTTCAGGAGCAAAATGAGAAATTAAATCTTATCATGCAACGAGTAACATCACAATCTTCACAGTTCAAGTTGGGATGCTTATCTAGGTGGCTATGAGCTAGTAAATCAGAAAAGTTATTTGTTATGTTTATTGGATTAGATAGCAAAATGAGAGGGAACAGATGGAAAAGTCCAAAGACAAGGGGTTTGTTTGTTAATTTTAAGGTACTGAATAAGTTAATCATAATGACAATGAAGTAATCATCATCACTGTAAGGCTTAATCATAAAGGCTGCTTATGGCAATCACGTCTGTGTCTTTTCCTAAAACTCCAGAGCAATGATCCAATTCTGCAGACTACAGAAGATTGAATTTCTCCAAACATATTCCAAAAGGAAAGAAAGCTGGGGGAGTTCAGGGAGTGCAAGTACAATCCCTCTCTTGCTAAATCTCATTCAGCAGAGATAGACAGATTGAAGGTGACTTGCTTTCCAAGAAAAAGAGAAAGGAAAAAAAAAGACATTATAATAAATGGCTGCTTTTAAAGTATGCTGTTTGTGTTATAATCTGTAATTCAGACAGTTTCTGTCACCTAGCCAGTTGGGTCAGTTGGCTGTTTAAGAAAAAAATAGACAAAGCGAAAGACAGCTAATTCAGTCACCTTGCTTTGTACTCGGACAACTACAGACTTTTTCTCTGGATGAATGGGAGAAATAGAAAGATGGATACCAAGCATGAATGTAAAGCTCAGGAGCTTTTGGAAGCCAGTGGCTGCTGAGATCAAATAGAGCATTACTTGTTGGGAGCTGTTAACCTCTGAGAGCTGTCCATTAGTAAGAAGTATGTTGATAACAGAAGGTTATGCTCTGCCCTATGTGTCCTCCCCACTTCTTTTGGTCTTGTGATTTTTTGAACAGTGGCAGAGCAGCAAATGATGCAGCTTGACTGCAGGTGGACAAGGGCCCAGATCACTGTCACGTGTTCTTTCCTCCTCCAGAAATTCAAGGAAGACAAGGCGTGGAAGAGTTCAGCCCTACCTGGTGTCTCTGATATGCGGAGAACATCTTTTCAAAATCTTCTAGATCCAGCACCTTGAATGCCTTTAAATCATCAATCTCATTCCAGATTGTGCCATGAATCCTCTCCTGAAATAAAAGGTCATATTTTAATGAAATAGCAAAAGCTTTTACCTAAGAACATCCAATCCCATTTGGACAGATCATTCTCTCCTGCTTACTGGCCATATTCCTATTCACTACAGCTGTCATTTTAGAGGGCACTCATTGTTTCAAGAGTCAAAGGAGAAAAAAAACAAAACAGTGGTGTGTTTTTTGGTGTTTTTTTGGGGGGGGGGGGGGTTAAACATACTGAGTATTTGGTATTTTTCATCACACAAAACCTCTGATGGAAGGGCACATTCCAAGACTAGCAGACCACATCTCAAGCAATATCCATGATCCCACAGTACGTTTCCTTTCAAGAGTGGCCATCTGTCTAACACAGTGATTGTGGTCATGCTGAAAGAAGTGTTACCATCATGAGGAAAAAGCTTAGGAAGGGCACTGATGCATGACAAACCCCAGACATCTTCCCTTCTGCAAATTTTGCCAGGTTCTGTTGTAAACCCCAAGCGGTGTGTGGTTTTCATTTTGCCTGCCTGTGAAAGTAGTTTAAGATTTTATTTTATTTTACTTTTAAGGCTCTGAGTCTTTGTAGTCTATTTTTTTCCTATTACATGATCTCCCCTGTCTAAGAGTTCTTTGTTGACTCAGATAGACACAAACTATGCCCAGATCTCTGAAAGAGCATCATCCATGCTAACTGGAAATGTTCACAACCCATATGATACATTATCCTGGATACCAGGGAATCCTAGCTGTCTGGCAGATGATTAGCACAGAGGGAGACAGGCACAGACTCTTCCTCCAACTTTGTTGTCCACCAACCCTGGACCAAATAAGCTCTTACAGTACATGAATTAGCTAATCAGCAGTCATCCTGAAATAGAAGGCGGCCTTGGGGTTTCCTGCTGGCTTTCTCACAGCAGATGTCCTTGCTGGCAAAGAGGACACAAAGATTGAACTACCTTCTCCTTCCTACTGACTGTTAAGGTACACGTTGTGTGGGACAAGGTTTGGGCAATTACCCATTCAGAAAAGGAAAACTTGCTGTTCACACCTGACAACACTGTCTTTCAGTTCATTTAGTTAATGAAGTGTACATTTATTGTACTTTGTTAACTGGAAAAATAAGGAAGTTGTTGATTAAAAGAAAAAGGAAATGGACAGAAGGGATTGTAAAGAGACCTAAGCAAACCCCAGGAGAAGCAGAGCCAGCAAAACACCGATGCAGAGAAAGCCAGGAACAGCAAGCAATAGCAATGAAACCCTCACACAGGCTCCAGCTCTGAAGTACCTGACTTGTACCTACACAACAAAGTGTGTTAACACTTCATTATCAGAACTAATTAGGAACAGGCTCTACTTCCCATTCATAGTCATCAAAGGAATGAGGGAAATGTGCTAAGCCACAAGGCTCAAGGAGCAAGGAAAAACACCTGATGGGAGGATGAAATGAGGGGGAAATAAAAGTGTGAAGTGTTCTGGAGGAAATTCCTGGCAGGGCAGACACTGTGGAGGAAAATGAACACTCTCCCTCCAGAGGCAGCCTGTGAGTGCCTGAGGGCAAGGAGAGGTGTCTGCAGTGCTGCAGTACTATTTACAGTGAGAGCATATACTAGATGGGAGCAGCACCCATCCCTGAACAGGATCACCAATATTATTTTATCATTCCTTACAATCAGTGTGGTTCTTCTTTCCATAGCAGGAAAAACATCATGACCCTGTGACTGTAACATGACAAACACATTTGGGAGACTCATCTCAGCCAAAGGAATAGAAGACAAAGTTAATTTTCATTTTATCCTAACCCTGGACTCTACTGCCAATCTTAGCCAAAAGCATCCAGGCAGAGTGTTCATTTTCATTCAATTTCCAGGCTGGCTTTATAAACCTTGAATTATAAAATCCAAGGGATGCATTTGAACAGCAGAACAGTTCTCCGAGTTCCTTACTGTTTCAGATTGTCCCATCAAACACTGAAATGGAAGAATATTTCTTGACAGAAGCCAGTGGACATGACTTCAGGAGCAGTCCTTAGAGTCACCATTGTGAAAGAGCCCTGAGGATGCCAAAAGCTATATGCTGTATGTGGCAGAAGGCTGGATATGACCCAAGAGACAGCTACTCATCGGAGTCTTGCCCATCTACCTGTTCACCTTCAAAACTCTCACGGGAGTGAAGGTTCCCCACAAATGGCAACGACAGAGAAAAAATGCTACAGAATGGGCTAGTCCGAATGAATCGCAGCGGTGCCATAACAGGCAGTTCTGAGACTCACAAAGGAATTGCAGAGAGTAGTTCTTGTCCATACTTTCCCAGAAAAACAACCCAAGGAAGTGAAAATTATTCTCATTTCAATTCAGATTCGTTTTAAGACCCCGGTTGAATCTAGTCCTGTACAGGATGGTTTGTATGCTACTTGTAGCAGAAAGACAAATGACAATGCAGCACCCATTGCACAAACCCAAGCAACCCAATTTTAGTGCTTAAAAAACAGATAGGCTAATCCAGTCAAAGAAAAAATGAGGCAGGCAGAGGTATAAACAAACTTCATTACACAAAACACTTACAATGGAGCTGTCCCTTCTATTTCTACCCTAAGATCTGCCCTTGAAAACTTTCATTTTGCTGCCAGATAATTTCCTACACTGAGCTCTTGCTACTCAGTTATGGATTAACTGGCTGATAGTTCCTTGTCATCAGCCAGATAGACGGAGCATTTTAAGAGAAACAGACTTGCATAATGTGGTTGCTATGATAAATGATTCCCTCAGTACCATAAAAAATATTTATGGTCCCTAAATAACAATTTAAAATAAAGTAAATTCTTTATTTCTTCTTTCCTTTTTTCTCTCTCTCCTTAATAAAAAAAAAAAGAAAAAAAGGAAAAAGAAAGAGAGAGGTCACTTCATCTGTAACATGTCTTTATCCTCATAGTTATTTATTTATCCATTCATTCATTTATTCATTCTACAAGTCTTCCAAGATCTGTGGTTCCTCTGCTTTGCAAAGTCTTGGCCCCCTTTGAGAAGCAAATCCTATGAACTATATTTCCCAGTGTTGGCTAGCACAATGGTAGTACATACTAGATAAGGAAACATCTTATTATCAGAACAAGTACTGACAAGGCATTTGCTCCATCAAGCTGAGTTGTTGGTATGTTGCATTTAACAATTTGGTCACTGTAGCTGCTGCAGTTATGTCATTCTACCTTTGCAATGAAGCAAAATTCGCTGAGAGATCTACCAAGATTAGAGAATGACAGTGTTTCATGGAGTTACAAATTATACCAAGCTGTCCTCTGCTACATCTAATAGATTATTTTATTTACCCTGAAGGACAAATAGTGATACTCTGCAAGCCACCAAAGTCCATCATGCCTCAATAACCTCACAGCATGAGTGAAAACTTACAGTACTTTGGGAAAGCCTTTCATTTGTCCTGCAGGTCCAGAGAAACCATAGAAACTATGAGTGTCCTGTGAATACTGGGGTAGGCAATCCTACTTATAAGTAGGTTAATATTTGTAAAATATTACCCATCAAAAAATGAAGCTACTCAAATTTTTAATTCATAATTCCATTATGAATCTGAAAAAGGAATATGAACAGAGTGCATTTTTCAAATTTCTCTCTGGATATCAGATTCTTTCCTCAGTGTAAGAAAAATGCACTTTGAGCAAAAATTGTATTTCTGGCATGTTTGTTAATTGAGACAAATGTTTTATCTCACTGTAGGACTAGGCACCATCAAGGCTATGATGAGTAGCTTCACACTGAGATTTTGTAGAAATCTTTCCATTAATTTTGAATCTCTGGCAGCAGTGCTGCATCATTGTTTGCCATGATCCTCAGGCTACCTTTAGGAAGAAAGTTCCAGAAATCAGGATCATCAATTACAGAAACAAACAAAAAAAAGTGTAAAAACGAACAGTTTCTGTTTATGTGATTTTTTTTGTTTGTTTGTCTTGGGTGTTTTGGGTTTTTTTTTAAAATCCTATGTGGTATGTAGAACAAATACCTTTCTTCTGAGACAATTTCACCCAGGTCTATTTAGGACTGGCTAAAGAAAGCCTCTTTCAGATCATTGACTAGAGTCATTACCAGCCTGACTCCTAATGGGAAGCTACTTCTCCAGCCACAAGATAACAAGCAGCACAGTTGAAGGTTGACTTGATTTACTCTGATAACTTCAAAGCAACATGTTTATATTTATTAAAGAGGTAATTATATTAATCCATACTTCCAGTGTGCTTGAAACCAGTCCATCATTTGGATTACCCATAGATGTCTGGTCCCTGTTTGACCTTGAGTGTTGTGTAAAAGTCAGAGTGGGAGAGCAAACTCCACTTGCTGTCCAGAAACAAAGAAAGGAATCTTTCCAGGACATTACAGTGGTTACATTGCAATATCTTTTTCTTAAAAAACAGAGATCCTTGGCACCAGCATGACTGGAGTGCTGTATGAATGGAATTCACAGATGATGCTACAGTGCTGTATGAATGGAGCTGTGGTGTGGAAGGGCTTAACCAGAACTCAGCCCATCCATGCATCTAAATGGCTTTGCCACTGGTCGTCAGTTCACATCAAAGCTAGTACAAAATCTTTAATTCTCAAAGGAAATTAGCGAATTGTTGGAGTTTCCTTGTTAGAAGCACGAATACTTTCCAGTCAAATCTTTTTTTCATGGTGCCCATGGGAAATGTGGACAATCTGTTACTGTCAACTGCTAAGAGTTTGAATATATTTGATCATTCTCCTAACACCCAACAGCTCAGTCCTTTCATTCCAAAGATAATATCAGCATTGGGAAAAAAGGTGTCATATGAATTGCCCTGGAGAACAGTCTTAATTCCGCTATATCGCAGACAAATCCCCACGTCCACCCCTGTCCACACTCCTCTCAGGCTCTGTTGGCCTTCTCTCACCCCCTTGAGGCAGGCTGCATGGACAGAAAGGGGCTCGCGCTCATGTGGACTGCCTCAGCCCTGGCATCATCTTCACACTTACATGCGAAAGCTTAGGGGAGAGACTGTGTACCAACTGCTTCAAGAAGGATGGTCTAAACAGTATGCAGAGATACCCAAGAGCTGAATAACATATTTGTCCTGGGTGCAGCCCTGAGTTTGTGTACAGCTCTGTTTCCAACACTGTGTCACTGCACTTCGCTGTGTTGTATGGTGCACACATGCCTGTGCTCTTCGATAACTAGACTGGTCTTTTAAAAAAGAAAAACATATATACGGTCTCAGATGTATTTTTCCTCAAAATGTTTTTGTGGGGAAAACTTGTATTCATGTGAACTGGAAGTTAAACACTACCATGAACCACAATAATACTATGCACACTTCCAGACCTCAGTTTCCCATGCTCAAAAACTCGAGATATGATGCTCCCAGCCATTATGCTTCTTCTGAGTCTTCATTCATTCACGTATGGCTACTTTGACAGTTCAGGAGAACACCACAGAAGTGCCATAATGGAAACCAAAGGCAAGATGAGGCCATCTGACATTCCTGTGATTTTGCATTCAGAGGATTCATATCCATGTGAACAGAGAGAAAGTGCCTGCTACTGAAGCAGGGAATCTATGATAACTGATGAAGAAGGCCAAAACGTATCACCTCCTCCAGCAGTCAGAGGAATTAAATAATTCCATAACAAAGTGCACTCAAATAACAAGGCAAGCCACCTGTGTCTGAACCACAACCTCTGCAGTTTTGCAGAGACCTTACTAGGTCAAAACACTAACACTGGCAAACAACCTAAAATGCAGCCCCCACCCTCTTATGACCCTTCTCCCAACTATTCTGCCTCCCTCAAAATAGCATCTTTTACCCACCTCACCACCCAGGTCTTCAATTTTATTAGCACAGCTGCCTTCACTCCTGACCAGTGGGCAGGATAAGCCTACAGTTACTGTACACTAAACAGAAACACCTGTGACTCTCTCTTTTTCATATACATTCATATATATACATATATTAGTTATTATTTCTTTTCTTCAGAGCACTAAGTCCCATGTTCTGCAAAGGAAAATAAATCCCTGTCCTTACATTCTCTCCCACACCCCCCACGTGGCCTTGACAGACAAGCACAGACGGTGCAGCAAATATTTCACTTCACTTTATTTTAAAGAAAAGGAGAGAGGGGGAGAGAGAATTCTTGTGGCATTCCAGAAGTCCCTGGACACTCATTCCAAATGCCGGAGCTGGGCCCTGGGTGAGTTTCAGTCTAAAAGAGAACCTGGGTTTCTAGGCAGCCGTCCAAACTCAACACAGACACTTTTTTCCTTTCTAAATCAGTTTTTAAAAAATTAAGACCTAAAGAGAAGGGGAGGGGGAAAAAAAAGGAGAAGGAAGAGAGAGAGGTGGAGGGGAAGGAGAGGCAATGAAGGTAGCAAAAAATGAGTGCAACAGGAAGAATCCAAGTCCTCTGTTTTTATTGCCAATTTAGAGTTTTATTGCCAAGAGACAGAGTTGTAATCATGCAAGGAGAAGGGCGGCTTCCCTCGTGGCCATGAACAAATGGTGACGAGAATCAGGCCACCTTTCTTTCCTCGGTGACGACTCCTGCCAGCATAGAGGAGGCTAGTTTTGGAGCTGGTTCTCACCATCTTTTGCCTACATTGGCTCTGGCCATCCTTTTCCCTGATGCACAAGTGAGGGCAGCTCTGGCACACCAGTTCTGGAGATGTCCAGTTCTAGCTTATGTATTCAGTCCCACTACAGATTTGCCTAACTGATAGCATGCAGCTGAATCTAACTAGCACCTTGGTCATCACAGGAGATATGTTGCACTGCTGGAGAACTGGGGAGACTCCCTCAAGACAGTTACTGACTCCTACTGACCTAAGCCCAAGGAAAGCCACAATATCACTGACTTCTGTCACCTTGCACTTCATGGCATTAATCAACACTGAGTTATACTTAGAAAGTAAATTAATCACTGAGAGTACTGCAATTTCTTACCTCACTCAGCTTAGCCCAGTTGAAGGACTTCAGTGGGTGTGAAGGCTGTGGGATCGATTTCTTCTTCAGGCTGGTGCCACTGCTGCTGAAGGTGGTTGTTGAAGGGGGTGGCATCCCCATGCTGAAGAAAGGTGGTGCTCCTGGTGGGGGAGGAGGTCCTCCTGGTGGAGGTGGTGGAGCAGGAGGAGGGGGACAGCTGGAGAAAGGCAGAGGAGGTGGCAGCGGGGGCAAATTCTCAGACATGTGAGAAGAGGACAAAGCTAATGGGCCACCTGGAGGCGGGGGTGGTGGGGGTGGGAAGGAAATGCTGCCCCCTTGCTGGAAAATAAAAAACACAGAAAAAGAAAGCAAACCGTTTAAAAGGCACAGTAACTCCATATTGCCAGCTGATGTGATTTTATTAGAAGTCTCAAAATATCTGGTGTTTTCTTTAAAGTCTCCTGCACTCAAAGCCATGCAATAAAGGGAGGAATCTCAGCTTTCATTTAAGAGAAAGTTTCAAGCCCTTGAAGTTGTGGAGAAGAGCTTGAAAAAAGGAACCATAAATGGCTCAGAAAAACAGAAAGCTAGTAAAAGAAGCCAAAATGTATTATTTTCTCCTTATGTATGAAAAAAGAGAAAAGTTCAATCTTATGAACTTTTGAACTCCTGGGTTTTAAACCTTAGGGTTTGAAATACTGAATACCTGTCATTAGGTGCCACTAATGCAAAGTGGGAGAGGGGAGGAGGGAATGAATCTGCTTTCTGCAGTGTCTAACTTCTCAGGGCCGTGTCCGGGCCGTGTCCTGGTGAGTTGAGGCTCAGGCATGCTGCCGGGACAGGAGCACGAAGCAGGAGGGAGCAGCTGCAAATGTCACTGCTGCAGAGCTCCAAGACAATACAGATGCTCTTGAAGCATCACACGAATCCTGTTTCTTCACTAAATTTACTTTCACATCTGGGAGATTTCTCTCTGTTCCACTGAAATAACAACCAGGGCCACTCCACTCAGCAGTAAAATTATGTCTAGAGGGGGACCTGTGTGACTCAGCAGCTCCTGCAAGGAAAGTGGCTGAGGAGAAGGAATGGAGCAGCCCATGTGTTATCCATTCTATACTACCAGCTCAGGGATTTCAGTCTCAACTAAAAGCTGAGAAGCTTCTAAGTATTCATCTTTCTAGCTGGCTAGACAGACTCTCTCTGTACTGACCACAGAAAGTGTTTCACTCATAATGTGCTTTTGTTCATCATCCACTAGTTAGCAGGCTTTAAACAAGGATGGGAAGAGTCCCAATCTTATACCGAGAACTCATTAAGTTGAGCCACCAGGTCGTTCATCTGGTCCCGAGTCTGGCGCAGTTCCAAGGATTCCTTCTGCAGCTTGTCCTTCATTTTGTTCAGTGTCTTCATCATTTCATCTTTCTCCTGGGTCTTTGTCTCACATTCCCGCTCCTTCTTCTCTAGCCTGCTCATCAGCTCGGCGTGATCTAGGGGGAACAGGCAAGTGGGGCTGATGAAATAAAGATCATGAACAGTTCCTGAAGGGATGCAGGTTATGCTGAAATAAAGCTGACAAACCTTTCAGTTCAGCTGGGGATGTTTAATGAGACTAGGAAAAAGAAAACAGAGTCTGACTGTCTTGACAGTGATCTCCAGTGATCAAGACAGCAATGCCCAAGTTTCACTTAGACTGTAAAATCACTTCATGTGAGGACTGAGGGAAACCCCATCCTATGAAACACATAAACTGATCACCATAAGACAAAATGTACTGGAGGCAACAAAGCCGGGTTTGTCCATGAGAGGAAAAGTTGTGCCCAGCTCTGCTGCCTGCTGCTCTGTGACTAAATCGGGATCAGTCTTGCCTCCTCTTTTGCCTCCCCAAGCACAGAGGATGAACTCACCTTTCCGAAACTTCTCTGCCTGGTCCCTCCACTGCTTGACTTCATTTTCATTCACCAGCCTGAAAGACGAAATCAGATCACTTAAACTTGTTCTGAGTTACCCAGGCTAAAAGGCAAGTGGCCATTATGTGTAGTGATCAGCAAAAGGCAACCTGGTGAATTTACATGTTTATACAGGATCATACCAGTGGTCAGTCTGGTTCCAGATCCCGATCCTTACTGTAGCCAATAGCTAATATAAATGTGATGGCTTGTTGCTCAAAGTCCTGAAAAGGGATAAAGGAATGCCTGGGGAAAAAATCCTAATATGTTCCTGTCTTCAGGTAATGCCCTCAAAGTGCCAAGTCTACTTATTTTGAAAGAGAAGTCACACTAAAATAATCACAGCTGCTGTGGGTTAGAAGTTACCCCGCCCTTAATACGAGACCAGATTGCCATCTTTTTTTCTACTTTCTGTGGTTCTATTTTTTCTTTCTTACAAGGAGTGAGGATGCTTATCTATTGGGTAATATATCAGTAACAAGGCAATGCTCATATCTCATACTGGCACAGCTATTTCCTATTACTGACAGAAAATATGCAGGGCATGCCAGGGACTGATTAGATATGCAGAATGAGTAGCTATGACAGTAGAAAGGGAAGAACAGGCATGAGGTCTACAATGAAGTCTGATACCCAGATGGACAGAAAGAGATCAACACCAGTGTATTTTTCCATTATGAGAAATCAGTTTTGATTTTGTCTCATGCCTGTAACAGGAGGGACTATAAGATTTTTAGTACAGGAAAATTTGGTTTCATATGAGGCTTATGTTCTACAAAATGCTCTTTTCAGTGGATAACTCAGAAGGGTAATGGGCCACGAATTACCTGCAGAGGCAGATGGATGGGATGAAGAATCCAAAAGTTTGGCTAAAAAAGGACTGAGAACAGGGAAGTTGAGATGAGAGCCAGCTCATGTAGCTAGACTTCTCAAATGATGCATCCTATGGGAAAAAATAACGGTAGTGCCCTCAGCCAAGTCTGTGGGTGAGAGCATGCAGACATTTTATGAAGAGGTAAAAGGTTTTGTGTGCTAGGTGAGGGTTGCTTTTCACTATTTGAAATCTTTCTAAACTATGTGCTCATTACTGAGGAATGAGGTTCTAAGTGGAGATGACCACTTTTTTTTTTTTTAATATCAATGAAAGCTTTCATCAACATTCTGAATGAAAAAAGGCACATGAGGAAGCCTTGTTATAATATCATGGGTATTTTTTATGCTCTTCTAACCAGCTTAATATTTAATAGAAATAAGAAGCCAAAGGCAAGGACTTTGCTAGAAAACACCATCTGATTAAGATGTCATTGGAAGGAAACTATTTAGAAGACTAAAAAGACAATGAGAAGCTGTAAGTTAAAATAAGAAACTCCTCAGATATGATATTTTATTGCATACTTATCGTATACTTATACCTGCATAATAGAAATAAACAATAATAATGCAGCTTACATTTTAATGATATTTTTGACATTGAAGTTTTCCAATGGAGCTATATCTGGATCATCTCCTCGTTCATCCTGAAGAACGATTTGTTGCAGTATTCTGTCCAACAGCTGCCACTGCTGGAAGTTTCCTCCATTCCTCCTATCTGTATGGAAAAAGACCAACCATGAGAACTTCCATCTCCATGCCAAAGTGCACAGACCTGCCAACAGACTGGCAGCCCTTCCTTTCCACCTTTCATCTCAATCCTGTATGTAGTAAATTATAGAACACAAAGCCTAACATCCAACTGTTGCTAGCAGATTATTTACAAACACCTGGCATATTGGAACACCATATAACAGGCATGGGCAACTCTGTGTCTGATTTGCACATTCTGGCTGTGCAACCCTTTTGACATATTAACTCTAACTTGCACTTTAAATGCCTGCAGAAGTGATTCCTTTGTGATTGCTGTTACTCAGTATTTTCTGGGGCTTGTTGTCAGGGTTTTTTTTTTTTGGTACCTAGGTGACATGAAGAGCAGGCACTGTAAAAACAATCAGATGTTCTATCTGCATGCTCAGTTATCTGCAGGTCAATAAAACTCAACTGGCATGAAAAATTCATACAAACGTGACCAAAAAGTGTGGAGAGAAAGAACAGAAATTGAACCAAAGGCACCGATTCCATGGATATCAAACAGAAGAGCCAGAGCAACATAAAGGTCACTTCAGCTCCCTGAGTTACATAACATAGACCTTTAGATTCTTTAAATCTGCTCCAGTACAATGCTGTCCTGGCCTAGTAGGATTTAGCCCCTCTGCCACCAAAAATCCAGGTCAATATCTAAAGTTAAAGTACTGTCTTAAAGAGTAATATTAAGGAGACCACTGGGACAGAAAACTGCTTGCATTTGTGCATGGCAGTACTTGAATCTAATGAGTGTCTGAAAACAAAATACATTACTTTCTGAAAAAGCACACCACAGTACATCTCCTTCATGTTCCCTTCTCAGTTTGACTGCTCAAGTATGGCTGAAAGTAATGAAGACCAGCACCTGTTACCTAACAGGATCAAGGTAGGCAGTTCTTTAGTGATCTTGCTATGCTTTTGCTCAGCTGCCACACTCTGGAAGCATAACTGAATTATTTTATTACAGTTAACAAGAGGATTCCTATCACTTCTCTTGAAAACAAATGCCAATGTTACTTTTCAGTTTGAGTTCAGGAGCCCTTCACTGATGCATTGCCATGAGATAGCAGCCTGAAGACTTACTGTGGAATTTCCCAGTGACAGAACAGCTTTCAAGTACTGTATTGTTTCACCAGAAAAATTCCTCACTGCATTTTGTTAATATTCAAAATGCTATCTATTTCTGGGAATTCCCTGATCTAGAGCACAAGGGCTCTTTCTTTTTTAAAACTTCTAATTTAAAATCATTAAAAGCTCTGTCAGTGACTAACTGGAATGTCTCAGCTACTTAATTTTATTTGCAAGTGCCAAGAGGTCAAGCTGCTGCCTTAAGTATTGCGACAAAAATCTGCTGGATGGAGTCAGTGTAAGATACCAAGTCCCTTAGCCAGTGCCGAGGTCTGAATGGAAGATACTGTGTGTGTCCTGGTATCTGTGACCCTGTACCTACACCAAAGCTTCACCCAGGTCTTCAGTACCCCTTGCTCTGTACTGATGTACTCACATGGCATCTGCAAGCAGTGCTGGAGGATGGATAACAAATAGGGATAGGCGTCTGTGTGCTTCAGTCTCTTCTTGATCAACTCAAACATCTGAGAGGCACTTTTTGTATCAATGTGGATCTGAAGTGAGAGAAGGTAATGAAAGAACAAGTGAGAGAAAAACCATGCACAGTGAAAGCCTGACTGTGAAAGGTCTGATCAACAGAGAGACAGGCAAATTTCCTGCAACTGGACCTCTGCAGAGTCTCGTGCAATGTCCAGCTGCAAGTTCCAGTGAGAAGCACTGAATGGGTCTTTGAGACCAGCATTGCCATCCCTACTCCTGCATGGAAAAGATCCCCAAAGTAAAGGACAAGAAAGGTGGGAGGCATGCAAAGCCACCGAGAGCTGTTCTGGAGCAAGCAAAACATTTGAGTCCTAGAAAGTGGTGGCACAAATAGTACAAGCTAAGCAGGAAAGGGCTAGTTGTTCTGTATCAGTGTGTGGCAACAGCTGGTCATGAAGAAAGAGGAAACTATAACTATTCTGGACCCTACAGCCTCTTACTGTTGCTAGAGGTTGTGGAAACTGTCCTTGTTTATGCCCGTCTTTAAAATCCACCCAATATAAAATACTGATCCTCTCCACAGGCTCTGAGGTGACAGTCTTCAGAAGAGTTTCCTGTAATCTTGGGAAAAGTATCAGAGAAGACCCCAAGCTTCACGCACAGTCCCATAAAGGGAATGTCTGAAACTGGAATGCATCTGGATCATCACGACTGAGAACATGAGAGCAGGGTTGAGAACCTCCTCCACTCCTGAACCTTCAGCCAAACAAAAGAAAGAAGTCCTTGTCAAAGATACTTGGCAGAAGCCCTGTCTGTGATCATTGTTTTCATTGTTCACACATCACGGACCCCCTACTTACTAAATGAGAAACAGTGAAAACAAGAGCACCAGCCACTCTCAGCACCGACGTCAATCAGTGTTTTCAGGGAACACAAAGGGAAGTTGCACCAAGCATCCAAAGTGAATGTTCAGCTTTGGCAAGTTTGGGTAACTCCAGAAGAAAACTTACCAGGTCAAACCGCTTGGCAAGTTCCAGGTCATCTTCATTTCTGACCATCTCAAAGAAATCTAAGTGCCTAAGAGAAAACAGAAAAACAAAACAAAGAAAACCTGCCAAAGTTCATGGCATAATTCAGACTTAAACTAAGCATGTCACTACAGAAGCAGCAACACCTCATTTCCAGCTAGAACACTTGGAAATTGGCAAGCCTTTCTTACATGAAGTGCTGGGATAGGTATGCAAGGCAACACATGGAGGTCAGTGACAGACTAAAAGGAATGGCTGGCTGAGGTATACATGCTCTTCAATCCTTGTGCTAAGTCACTGTGTTGAGGTAAGGCTGCTGAAAATAAACACGAACTAGGAAAGGGATATTCTGTTTGTGATGAATGCAATACTTGCAGTAGTAATACATTTCTAAAAAGTCCATGCCATACTTGTGAACCAGATATTAGACCATTAACAAGTAGTTTCTTTTACACAGTGGAGCAGAGATGCATTCAGAGGATTAGTTAAACAGTAAAGCTCACAGCTGTCTTTACATTTGCCTATTGATGAGCACAGCCCCATGCCTCTGTTGGGATCTGGGGGACCTGGTGAGAAACACATTTGACCATGACATCTGGATTTCTCTTGCATGGAGACCAGAGCACAGCAAATGATATGGAAGAAAGGCTGTGGCACATCCTCCTGTATAGACCTGGCATATAGTTGATATAATCCAGGCATCTGGGATCCTCTCAAACCTCTGTTATCATTCTCATCACTGTAACTTGTAAGATCCAAAAGTGCCCCTAAGCCCCTCCTAAACACTCCTGGTTACTGACCAAAGGAACAGGGCAGTCCTATTGCCTACAGGACAGATTCTCTTCTTGGTTATAATACTGTAGGTCAAAAGTAACATTTCTGGTTCCAGCTCTGCAGCAAACTGTAGACACATACAACTACATGTAATCTTTCCTTGTGACATTAATACACAGGTATATGCCTCCACCTGCTCAGAGATGTGAGGCCACTCTTTATGACAGGCAGCTGGTGCTAACATGGTGCTTATGCAGAATCTCAGGCATATTACGTTTGCACCCAGGGATAGCTTTGTCACCCTATTGCAGCTCCTGACAGTGGATGTTTGAGAAAACAGTGCCTTGAAAGCTGCAGGCATAGGCCCAATCCTTAGGTTTTTCACCATGTGCTTTGGCAAACTTGACCCTTCTATCTAGGAAATCCCAGATATCAGATACCTACAAATCAGCTCTGCTCTGTAGGAATAGGCTTGGAGTAGCAGACAATAAGGGATAGCAGTACATCAGCAGGTCAATGCCTCTCCACAAAGCTTAATGTGGTCACAGGAGAAGGTATACTCCCACGGCTGCCTGCTCTTACACCTTAAAATGCTTCATTTGGTTAAGCAAATGGATTTTACCAGGCTCCTCACTGGTTCATCAGTCTTTTAGCTTCTTGAAGTGCCTCAGTCATATTGTTCAGAATGTCTACTCCAAGTTTATTTCAGCATGTGGCTTTGTGAAGGGTTTAATTTAAGGTCATTAGCAGCTTCAGTTACTGTGGCAAAATATGGAATTACTAGTGGAGAAAGTATTTATTATCCACATAACTTTTAACACAGTAATTTGAAGGTACCATTCACTGTTACATGTTGTGCAGTAGCAGGACTGTTTAAAGATGCTCCTCATTATTCTCTCTTGCCCCCTTGGCATTTCTACCCCTTCGCCCACCACAGGTCCTCCTTCTCTCATAGTTGTGCCACTGCCACTGTTTGGGAGGCTGTGGTACAAGCTAGATCACAAAAAAGACTGAGCTCAAAGAAAAACCTTGGAAACTCAGAACCTGTGCTTTGACCACACATATTCAGTCTCAATGAAGTCAATGAAGTACTGGCTTCCCTCCCTCCTACCAGGACAGGCTTTTGTTCTAGTTTTGCAACAAAAGAAAAAGAATCAGAACATTTTTTTTTCATTCTGATTGTCATTCCCAGCTTAGAAGAAAAGCAATTCAGAAACTTCTTGCCACAGCCACTGCCCATTTAGTATGTATGTTTCCTACTTCATCTGGTGATTTTAATTTTAAGGACAAATCTCTTTTTTGTCTTTAAAGGGAATCAGTTTTAGGGAGAGACAGAGACAGCTTTGTGCTTAAATCTGAAACTCACACCAAGACAGTTTTCTAAGAACTCTTTCTGTTGATCAATAACTGTTCTCAGAAAATATGTCTTACCTGTCCAGTGTGGCATTCTCATGTTCTCTTAGCTTGTCAATGACGGGTTGAATTCCCAGCATTAGAAACTCATATCGTAGGTGTAATCGGAACTCCAAATTGTCCTTAACAAGTGAGGAAAAAACAAGTTATTAGGTTCCAAAAGCTTTTAATCACATTTAAAAAAAATAAATTACTGAAAACTTCAGTTCTTCCCTTTTTAATATCCTCTATCCTGACCCAAATTCACAGGATGATTAATTCCAGTAAAGTAAGTAAAAAACATTAATGCCTTTGCCTCTGTTTCACTTAAAAATACAGTCCTTATTTACCTACAATGAGTTCTGCATACCCAGTCAGAAGGACAGCACTGTCCATGTTGTTCCACAAAGAACAAAAATTATTAGTGTTTGTCCTGCTAGTCCATTAGCGGTCCACCTCCTGCTTACAGATGAACAGCACTGCAGTCTTCCTCCTAGTTTCTATGTTTATTTGTCATAAATCATCATATACTCTGACAAACCTGACACCTATTCAGTGGGATGTTACCGGCCTGCCGCATATAGAGACAGATACATTGTCAGACAGAGCTCTTCTGAGCTTGCTGTCTGTTGTGGTTTAACCAAAAAAAAAAAAAAGAAAAGCCGATGTAACAAAAGTAACACTTTTAATGAGACAAAATCAGTTTAAACTATCCTTTAGACTCAAAAGAAACCCTTGTTAATGAAGGCAAAACAACAGTCTTTTCTGAAATGTCTCCCTTTGACATTTTTAAATTAAAACGTTTTGAGTTTGGCTTTGAGTCAAAACATTTCAAAACATTTCTGAAGGTAAACCCAAATGTTTTCTAAAAGGCTGAAATCAAGAGGTAAATGCTTTGCAGTTCTTTAAAACAAACAAAAAACCCCAAAGCAATCATTTCAGTGCAAGTAGTCTATGTTATATTAGATGAGGCTGGGAATTAAATAATATGGAAGACAATGTAAGGCTGATATTAACAATTAAGCATTATTTTCCACAAACTATATCCACTCAATAAACAAGATTTGTGACTTAATCTACTAGCCATTTCCAAGTTTATTCAAGAATAATTCAAGCATAACATTTTAGAAGGAATTTCCAGGGCAGTGACTCACCTCACCAGCACCAGCATTCAGAACAGCATTGATAAAG
Organism: Nyctibius grandis; assembly: GCF_013368605.1. Taxonomy (NCBI): domain Eukaryota; kingdom Metazoa; phylum Chordata; class Aves; order Nyctibiiformes; family Nyctibiidae; genus Nyctibius; species Nyctibius grandis. The sequence goes on from NC_090658.1 coordinate 33,479,077, forward strand.
GACATAATGGCTGTTTTGAGATTTACTTCATCTCGATATCGCCCCATGCTTCGGTCTAGCTCGTTCAACAATGTCTGAAACAAAGCAGCAGGCTGGGTTAGAGGATATAATTCTAATTTCTTGCACCATTTTGCATACTGCTCATGAGATATGCACACAGTCTTCTTTTGATTTGCTATATATTTGCTTAAAGAAATATTTTTTTTCAGACAAGGTTGTTAGCAATTTTGGATATGCCACAATAAACAAATGAAGAATAGTGACAGGAATAAAAGGCTCACCTGATCTTAATGAAAAAAAAAAAAAAAGTATTTTTTTAAACAAGCTATTATTTGAGAAAAAGCAGATGCCCTTTATAGTTCCTGCCAACATGATCTAAGAAAGCAGCAGAATGATGTCCTTCCTAGTCAGTTAACTCTGTATGGTGAATATGACAGGGAGTTTACACATTCAGAAAACCAGCATCAGATTCATACATCTTTTCTACTCACATCCCTCAAGTAATTTTCATTATTTTCTTGGATCTCAGCAGGATAGATTGCACTTAAGTATACAGGGATACAGAATTCTAACGAGAAGCTGTCTTTTGAGGAATAAAACCTATATGTGGACCTTGGAAGATTTCTCCTTGTTCCTTCACTTACAACCATTTCACATGAAGCAGACAATTACCTACCTCTTGGTAAGCTCCTATTAGGAATTTGCAAATAACAGGAATATCCTCTGTGCCTACAGCTCCAAAGCTAAGATGAATTACACAGCTCCACTGAAAGTGCAGTTACAGAATCATAGAATGGTTTGGGTTGGAAGTGACTTTTAAAGATCATCTAGTCCAACTCTCCTGCAATGGGCAGTGACATCTTTTAACTAGAGCAGGTTGCTCAAAGCCCCATCCAGCCTGACCTTGAACAGTTCCAGTGATGGGGCATCTACAACTTCTCACGGCAAGTCATTCCAGTGTCTCACCACCCTCATCATAAAAAAAAAAAAAAATCCTCCTTTTATCCTATCTAAATGTAGCCTCTTTTAGTTTAAAACCATTATCCATTGTCCTGTCACTACATGCCCTGGTAAAAAGTCTTTCTCCATCTTTCTTATAAGCTCCCTTTATATTTTGAGAACTGCTATAAGGTCTCCATGGAGACTGTATGTCTCCCTGTTAACCAAATAGCAGGGATATTTAGCATTCAGGAGGTATTTGGCACAGAAATGTTTTTGATCTAATCTCTACATACTTACAGACATTTCACCATAATCTTGTGGCTATCAGGAGATAAAGGAGAGAAAAGACTAGACAAATAATGTTGGTAGCCTGTGCCTTATACGGTCTTATACTTGAATATTTACCGAAGAGGTTATATGTGGAAACTGATTAGCCATGAAAGCAACCCTACTTTTAGCTTTGTGCTGATGACCATGAATCTTCTCTTCAGGATCTTCTCTGATCAGTTCATAATTCCAAGGATGATTTTCCTTACTGGAAGAGTAACAAATTCCACTTGAGATCTGCCAGTTCAATTGTATGCCTCTCACTCCAGCGTTAATAAATGCCCCACACTCATAAATTTGTTTTGCTGATGAACTAGAAAAGACAGAATTCTTTTTACTCTTCCCAAGAAGTTTTGGCCATAAAGGGAGAACGAACACAAAAATAACTTCTTAGTGTTCACCTCAGCAGATTCATCTAAATAATATTTTGAAGCTATGATGCTGATTAAGGAAGTTCATTTTCCTTCAGTCAGTCTTCTGTCCCTGGCTACTGAAAGTATTCATTCAGAGCAAAATCTTTTCTGTGTTCATCATCAGTTTCATAGGTCTATCTTGTTTCCTGTAGAAAACAGACATCACCATGGAGATACGCCTCAAGAAACCAGGGGAATATCCTCCTGTGCATTCCCCAGGGGAAAGAATACCCTCCTGGCTTCATGCAAACCCTTTGCTTGTTTTTGTATAAAAATCTTTTGATCGATCATACATTGCTACTGACAGCTGTTCTTGTATCTGAGCATAGTATATTCACTATCAATCAAGCAGGCTTGACTTCATACACTCCTTTTTCTTGTATCTTCTAAATTGCCCAGAGGGCACTTGCAAATGTCCCTGCTCCTGACATTTGAACTTCCATCACATCCATGATTTCCCAGTAGTTATATTAAGGCCAAATACCACCCCTTTCCCCATTTTGTTAGAAAGGGGAATGAGTCTTACATAAAAATACATGAAATGCCCTACTGAGTCAGACTGATGGTCTGTCCAGTCCAGCATCCTTATCTCTGACAACGACAATAGCAGACTATTTAAGAGGTCTTTAAATTCACAAACAAACCCAACTCTTCAACTTGACAAATAAGCAGAAGTGAAATAAATGAGAGAATTTAGTTCTGTTACTGTCAGATTTGACACTGAAACCCAAAGCACATGTGTATTCTTGGAATAATTTAAGTAGCCATTACCACAGAAGCATGAAAACCAAGGATGGTTTAGCTGTCTTCTTCAGGGGCCTCAATCCTACCATATATTCTCACAGACTTTCACAAACATGCTAGACTCTATGCAACAACATATCAAATACAGCATCCAGATAGGCTGAAGGAGTTAACAAAAGTTTTCTATCCCCCATTTCAGAAGGCTGGACTAGGAGCAAAATGCAGTGGGGCCCAAGCCAAATTCAGGGCAAGAAAAACAAAAACTCTGGGTTACACTAAGCTAATTGAAGAGCAGCACATCTTCATGTGATTGTTCAGCTCTAGAAGGAAACACTGTAAGTTCATGTAATTCCTAAAGATCAGAATCTACACCCACACACCGTGGCCACACTCCAATATCTCCAACCCTTTGTGAATGGCTGCAGTTCAAGTCTTCACTTGAACATTTCCTGTGAAAAATATTTCACCACACCACACCTCTTGGCAGCCACTCTGTGGCCCAATTGATCTTACGGTTGTAAAGGTTTTTCCTACTATTTAAGCAAAACTTTCCTCACTTAATCCCATTATTCCTCATCACTGACATCCAGTAGGGTTTCATTCAACCTGCAGCAAACCTCAAAAGGCTTTGGATGAGCCCTGAGGGGAAGAAGCAAATCACGTGGGAATACAGGATTTTAATTTGTTCCTTATTAGCTCCTCTACTACAATTCCAAATTGATCAGATTTCTCCCTACAGATTATGGTCTGTACTAGTGGTGTTTAACGCAAACCAGGCAAGAGTGCTCTGGAAGGAATGCTCCTAATCTCCACCTTTTCAACTGACGATATCAAGCTTCCTTTATTCCTTCACCTCAAGCTTCAAAATTTCTAGCAGCATTAAGGAGGAAAATAAGTGTTCTGCCCAAAGCAGCCCAGCAAGTGAGATCAGCTCCTTTCAAACAGTATCTAACACCTCAGTTCTCTCAAGACTAAAAGGAAAATTATTTCTCCCCACAGGGGTCCCCAGCTGGGTGGGTGATTGAGACAGCAAACTAGGCTGGAAGGGCACTGGATCATCCTGATATATTTTTCTGGGCCAGTGCAGCATTATGACTTTGCAACATTAGTTTGATTAAAAATATGGCATATTAAAAAGTACAACATGTTACAATGTCATAACACAATGCATTCACTCCACAGGAGAAATGAGGGAAAGCAGCAAGCAAAACAATAATCAGAAAGGCAACAGTTTAGGGAAGAGTAAGATTGTGCCCCTTTCACAAAGGAAACCAGTCATAAATAGGATAATGCAGACATGAACAGCACTAAAATCAGAGACTCTTCTTTCTCAGTTTTCATAGCATTTTAGAAATCTCCATCTGCAGAAGAAAAGCACCTAAGAAATTCAAGATAAAGCAATGTTTTCATGGTAACACAGTAAGTCAGTGACAGAATTACACTAGTACTGATTTTGAATACATCAGATGGAAAAGAATCCCAGCAAGGACACCAAGGGCTCATCTTCCTAATTCCATATTTCTGCTTTGAGGGTTTATTGTCTGGCTTTCCAATGTTTTCTTACATCTCTCTTCTTTAAGGGGCAGAGTAGAACTTGTAGGCAAAGAAGCATATTTCAAATAAAAGCTGGATGAAGAAAAGACAGAGCTTTTCCACATTGCCTCAGGAAGGAGACTGAAGGCATGCTTTTATACTATTGTGGTATTTGAGTAAAGATGGAATACTACTCTGAAGAGGACAGTTTTCAAGGGATATCTTTAAAGAGGAACTGCAGACTGCCTGTTGGACATTAAAGGGAGAGTTATGCCAGGCAGAAGGTCAGCATGAAAGAAGGGTCAAAGATAAAGCAGGCAAAGGGATCAGCTGCAGCAAGCATGAGCAAATAGGAATAGCCACAATATAAATTCAGACACAAACATAAAGTGTAGAATCTTGTTGCAAGTGCCAAGACAAAGATGATCCCAACAGAGCTGTGAACACACTGAACAGCGGAGATATAGGGTGAAGTTGTAGTACTAAAATGCATTCGACAGAAGACTGAAGTCTCAACAGAGAAGAGTAAGTTCTGGAGAATCTCCCATAGCTTTAAAGTGACTCCTCTCTGAAGTTAAGGATTAGATTGATAATTGCAGTCAGTAGATGAAGTGTTGGCAATTTAGAAAGAAGCAATATTTTACATCAGATTTTCCACTCAGAATTTCCACATGATATTTTGTTAAGGAGATAGTCCTTCATATTCATAAAAGTTCTATCTATATTTTCCATTAACTTCAATTAAAAAAACACATCAAAAAGCAAGGACATCCTTTCCAAAATATTTCAGCACAGTTTGATTCGTGGTCTTGAGTTGGTATGACCTGATGGAATTTAGTTTAATTAATTGGGATTACAAGTGTTTATATCACTCAGGAATCTCACTGTAATTTGGATTTTGACTTTAGATACACTAGTATAAAACTGTAAGCTTCCTATTCAAATAGCAGGAGTTATACCAGGACAGAGCCAATGCAAGTTTAGTAAGAACCATATCTTAGAGCCACAGCTTTTCTTCTCTACTAATTCACCAGTTGCTGGGTCCTCTGACTACTTTTGGCTAGCTGTGCCAGGTGGCAAGAGCTGTGCTTAGAACACTGACCAGCAGTAACTTCTGACATTCAATGAAACATGCCATGTTTTATGTTACTGTGTTAAATACATGATCTCTACATCACTCCACCACACTTGAGCATGTGCAAATTGGAAATAATCAGTGTTCCAATCTAAAGCTGTCAGCAGCAAGTTATGCAAGAGCTCGTTTTAGATGGTTGCCAGTAAATAATTCTGAACCTCTCTTCCTCCTTCTTACAAAGAGGAGTGGAAGCAGAACCATGCGCCCCAAATTTTTATTCATCACTATGATATTCCTCTGCAAGAAGGCAAAAAAATTAAAACAATTTGTGTTGGGGAAAAATAGAACTGGAACAGCGTTTCTTACATTTACCTCCTAATTCCTCAAAGTACATAGTGCTGGTCACCACAGATGATATGGAGAGAGTGGGACACTTAGATTTACTGCAATTTGCAAGAGGGGAAAATAAATCCAAACACATAATATACAAAAAAGTGACAGCTTTCATTGATGAGGAGTAATAAATTGACAGCGAGGTGGCTGAAAGGGATGAAGAATATTATCAACCACTGTTGTCAGGAAAGCAACTTAAGGAAGAGCAACAATTGCACTGATGTTGTCAGAGGTCAGCATTACCTGTAAAATATTTATTGGACATTCCAATAAAAGTGAGCTCAGTACAGTTTCCAGAAAGCCCTACACTTTTTACTTCACAAGAACCAAAACTGAGAGTGTGAAATTATTCTCCTCTTAGGTATAGTGTCTCTAATTTGGCCATTGTCTTATGGAGCTAGATCTAGAGAAAGACTGAACAGTGCCTTTACAGTTCCCAGCTTTCCTTTTTCCCGCTCCATTAGAATCAGTCTGCAATAATAAACCATAGAACCAAAGGAATAAATTCCTACTCTGCCCATTCAAAGTATGTTCCTCCTGTTCCTACAGTTTACTTCATTTTTTATTACTTTTCACAGAAAGAATTCTCATTTCTTGGTTCTGCCAGATCCCCAGTTGTGGGGTATCACTTTCAACATAACAGTGATTAGATGTGGCCAGTCAAAGTCAACTTAAAGCTGCAAGCTCTAAACTGTTGAGATAGTTCAATACACTGTGTGATGTTGCTAGTTGCTCAACCTCCTACAGGAAACATATCCCCAAAAGAGTTCAGTCTGAAACCTGAAGGATCTCTTCAGGTATTTGCAAAGTCTGGGTCACAAAGATTACACTCAGGACTAGGATAAAGAAAAAAAGGCTTTCACTGGCTTTCACTGTACACCATATCTTTGAAGTTTACAGTAAAGGTATAGGATAAGCCTTGTCAGCTCATCCTTTTCTTAAAATGGCCTCCCACAGTCAAGTTACAGTGGATGGTTCTCTTGATAATGACCTGCAAGACTGTTCTGACACACAGGTGTGGGAGGGCAAGAGGCAAAGAGATATAACACTCTCTTAACTGACAAGTCCTAGAGTATCAGAGAACCTTCCACTAAAACGTAAGGAAGACCACGACCACATTTGTTTCATCAGCATTTAAAAAATCCCCAGTCTCTCTGTTTGAAGAAAATGACTGTAGATGGATAAGGAATGTCTTTAGACAAACCCTTACCTCCTCAAAATTAAACTTAAGCTATTGCTGTATAGTGGAAAATCCCATTCCAGCATCTAGACACAAGTGTTAGACATGGCAAAAAGAACACATCCCTTCTGCTAAATAATTTTGGTGTTTGGGAGGGGATTTTTTGTTTTGTTTAAAAAGAAAAAAGAGAGAGTGTCCATTTATCTTTAATTTTTTCCCCAATGGAAAAGCATTTTGACAAAGCCAAGCGCTTAGGCAAAGTACTCTTTCATTAATGTGAGAGTTGGTAAGCATCTGCAAATCATTGCACCAGATTCCTCAAAAGCTCACAACAAGACCTGTGCTACCACACTTTGCCCAGCAATGACTTATCTCAATTATTCGGTAAATTTTAAATCAATTTTTAAAAAAAGAAAAAAAAAAGAGAAAAAAAGAGAGAGCAAGGACTCAAAGAGGAGACATTGAGTAAACTCAGCAACTATCTCCCATATGAGCTTATTAAGCAGAGTAACTTGGTCAATTAAGGATAAGTTAACACAGGACCACAAGTGTTATCAGGGTGGTGAGTTACCACTGCTTTTTGCAAAGCATCTAAGGTTACACCCACCTGTCTCCAAGGTATACAAGAATGTCAAATTAATTCAAGAAGGATTCTCCATTTCAGCTAATTACTAGAGAGCAAGCTGAATGGGGCAGCGCACATAGAAAGGTGGACCTGCCAATACCACATATAGGTCAATAGAATAGAACAGAATAGAATAATTTCAGATGGAAGGGACCTACAATGATCATCTAGTCCAAATGCTTGACCAATTCAGGGCTGACCAAAAGCTAAAGAATGTTATTAAGGGCATTGTCCAAATGTGTCTTTGTCACGGTTTAAAGCTGGGCTGGCGATTAAACCTGCAGCAGACGCTCTCTGTTAACCCTCCCCCCCCCCCCACCCGAAGGGAAAGGGAAAGGGAAAAGGGAGAGAGACTTACAGGTTGGAAAGTTAAAACAGTTTTAATAAACCTATAATAATGAAAAAGAGTATAATAATAATATTGGAATAATCAAATATATACAAATATATATACAAAACCAAGATCGAGCTCCCCCGATGTCGGCAACGTCACCACCGGCACTGCAGGGCAGGCTCCGGGAAGGCCCAGGCTGGGCCTAGCGACGGTCGAGAGCTGGATTCAGGGATGCAGATCAGAATCGGGGGCAGCAGGAAAACAGTCGGAGTTCTCCTTGGACACCAGCCATAGCAGAAAAAGCCAGAGCGAGCAAGAGAGGAGAGACCCTCGTGATCCCCCCGCTTTATACCGAGAATGACGTGTATGGGATGGAATACCCTCGTTGGTCAATTTTGGGTCACCTGCCCTGTCTGCTCCCCCCTGCAGCTGCGACCCCCCCCTTCAGCTTTTCACTTGTAAGCAGTGAGGAATTCAGCGGTGACCTTGGTTTCTCTAAGAAAAAAGTACAGCAAGAGCCTTACTGCACAACATCCCTACCGGTGCCTCAGCGATAACTACAAACTTCGAGCGTTATCAGTCCTGGAAGCAGACACTGTCTGCAAAAACATGCAGTTAGTTTCAGAAAGTGCAGTTATTTAGAGGAGACTTAGCTGGAAGTAAAAATCACTGAAAGGAAAATCGGCCTGGTTTAGGCCAAACCAGGACAGTCTTAAACACTGACAGGCTTGGGGCATCAACCACCTCTCTAGGAAGCCTGTTCCAGTGTTTGATCACCCTCTCTGTAAAGAAGTGCTTCCTAATGTCCTGTCTAAACCTCCTCTGTCGCAGCTTTGAACCGTTCCCACACATTCTACCACTGGATGCCAGGTAGAAGAGCTCAGCACCTCCCTCTCCACTTGCCCTTTTCAGGAAGCTGTAGAGAGCAATGCGGTCGCCTCTCATCCTGCTTTACTCCAAACTAGACAAGTCCAAAGTCCTCAGCTGCTCCTCATAGGACATTCCTTCCAGTCCTTTCACCAGCTTTGTTGCCATCCTCTGGATGCACTCAGGGACCTTAACATCCTTCTGAAATTATGGGGCCCAAAACTGTATATAGTATTCAAGGTGAGCCTGCACCAATGCTGAATACGGTGGGATAATCACCTCTTTTGACCAGCTGGTTACACTGTGTTTGATGCACCCCAGGATGCGGTTTGTCCTCTTGGCTGCCAGGATCTTGGCTGCCAGGACCAAGTCAAGATCTCTGGCATCCCAGTCTCAGGTCTGAGTCACAGTCAGTGAATCCCATAGTTCATTCAGTCCAAACAACAAACATTGGCAGCTACTGCTCAGGAGCACAGACTGTTTCCCCGTTCACTTTTACAGTCATAGCTCATTGTAGCCCAAAATCCACTGATGCATTAGCTGAGGAGGAGGCAGGAGATAACAGCTGCCAGAAACCAGGATCCAGGGCCTGTTGGCCCAACATCACCCTCATAATTTCACCTACGAACAAATAGTAAATGGGTGAGGTTACCCCAAAGTCTAGGAGCTACAGCTTCATTCACAGCAACAGATTCTATTCTATCTTTTTGTAAAGGCACTCAGTTCACTAGGAAGAGGAATGTTATAGTAGCAGCCAGCAGTATCCACAATAAAAGCCTGTCAATGATCTACTGAACTACCTCAAGGTCTCTGAGATTGAGTTTCCCTTCTGTGTTCTGAATGGAGATCTCTGAGCCAACAATTGCTAAGTGGTGACAATTCACAGGTTGATTGCTAAGCAGCAATTGAAGTGCCTCCACTGTCCATTATTTAATCCACAACTCTTTTATTACTAAATTAAGGGCTTCAAAATCAGGACAGAGGTTCCTGGAATTCTATAGCTTTGATTTCTAGGGCAGAACAAACGATTACCACCCCAGAAATGCCATCAGGTTAGAGTATGAACAGATTAATAGCTTTCATTTAACATAGCAAACCCTCATTTTAAGGTAAAATATAGGAGATTTTAAGTTAACATTAATGACAAGCAATCAGGTCTTGAAATAATAAATATATGCTGATAATCTATTTGAGGAACTGCCCTTCCTAAAACAAAATGAGAAATACTGCCTTTTTACTACCTAGCAATTTGCAATACATGCACTGTAAAAATCACTCCCTGCAGAGATTCATCATACTGGGTATTTCTGGCAAAGTATCCTCCTTGTACCTGGAATCTTGTTCTTTCTGCAGCGTAGACTTGATAGTGAAGCATGGCTTGCAAGACTTTCTTGTGACCATCTGGTACCAAGCAGACAGCCCCTAGGATTTCCAGCACAGCAATCTTGGTCTTAATGTTCTCAGTCCGTAAGCTCTGGGAGATGATGTTGATACTCTCTGGATGAGCCAGGACATGAGCCCGTCCTTGGGAGTTGTTCATCAGTGCCTTGATACACCCTATAACGGATGTGTGTATGCGGCTCTCTGAGGTCTCATAGTCCATGCTCTTCAGGAAGTTCAGCAAACAGCTCAGGCCATCCAGCTCAATAAACCTGGTCACAAACCTGGAAAAAAAAAAAAGGGTAGGAAAAATAAGAAAAGTAGACAAAAGGCAATTTACTCAAAAGATACCATAATATTCAAGCCTGCATCTGTAAAAGCTGGCTAGTGTTTAGCCTAAAGTTCACAGAATAACTCCCAGGTACTTAAGAAAAAACAAAACAAAACAAAACAAACAAAAAAGCAAGAAAACAAACCAGCTAATAATGGTGTGTCACATAGTTTCAGGGTAATTATATTCTATTACCTTATTATTCTACTGTTCGGTCACTGTGTTCTTTGTTGCAGTTATCACCAAACACCTGCTGTGGTGTACCCCAACAGCTGCTGCATTTTCAAGGCTGAATGGATTCTTTCAAATTGCTACGTCTTACATATATGCTAATACACACAAGATACATTTTCATACAGACTCATCACCACACTTTTAATTACGAGTCCAGATTATCTCGAAAATCATTTTTAGACTTAGATCAAACTTCTAGCCAATACTACTTATTGGCTTCCATATCCAGGAGTGGGTACACTGACAGAGGCAAACTCATTACCACTGTGTTTGTCAGCTGTACTGGCTTCACACTCTGATCCCATGATATGCATATAGGAACGTATAAAGTTAAAGTTTAAAAGCTACATGTTCTTCAGTAAAAGGCAAAGCTCCTATAATGGCCTTGGCTGCATTTATTTTGTTTGATTGTTTTTAGCTTGAGGAGGTGTATTAAAGATGGAACAGGTCCACTGTCAACCTGCAGTAGCAAAATGTACAGTAAAAACATCATAAATAGAAAACACAAAATTAATCAGTTGCCAAATGACACACTGAAGACTGAGCCTATAGTAGAACAGGTTTATTTTGACTATTGACATCACTAGAGTTCTGTTTCTACTGTATTCTACCATAAAATTTGCCTTTCTTCAGGTTAAAAATATGGAAACTGAGAAACAAAACAACATAGGAGAAAGTCCTTGGAAAAGTTTAAGGTTTTGTTGAAAACCAGGGTTAAAAAAAACAGACGGATCAAAGTAGACCATGCAGACAGCCTCCTAGACAAATCAATAGAAATGAATGGTATTATATGTCAGTTCAAACCAAACATTCTAGTAATGTTTCATTTAGAGTTTCCAGGATTAAAAATGGAGATTCAAAGATATGAAAAGGGCTGCAAATAATTTGTCTAGATCACTTTGTTTACCTTCTGCCTCCTCTAACAGGTTGTTCAGCTAGGTGTACTTTTTTAGAATGTCTGAATGCAAAACCATGCGAATGACATTTGAATTTTCAGTCTACCAAAATGTACACCAACAATAGTATGTCCATGACCATGCTCTAAACAGCATAATGTAGAAAGACACCTCAAACAAATGAAAAGGTTGTTAACAATTGCCACCTGTGTAACAAATTAAGAATACCAAAAGTCTGTATCATTTTGCCTTTACCCAGTCCCTCTTCCTCCCTGTTGGATGCTTCCTAACGTGCTGTCTTTCTCTTTTTTGTCCTTAAGTGAGATGCTGTTCCTAATATGCACCAGTAATGGAAGCATCATACCAAAAGACTGAATTTCGCTGGTCTCTGTTTGTGTCTCTACACCAGCAAGACAAACATGAGCCATACTTATATATCTCCTGGATAATATGGACTCGACATATGTATGGTCTTCTGGTGGTTACACCCCATACCACACAGGAATTTTCAGGGCCCACCTGAAAGTTATGCTCACTGCGCTGACAGATTTGCCAACTTGCAGCTTATTTGGGCCAGCAGTTTGACCAGAAACACGGCAAACTCGTGCTTTCAACAAAGTCTCAGTCTGAGGTTTGGGTTTTGTTCAAAACTAAGTTTCAAAGTGAATATCAGAGTAACGGCAAGCACACACAGGAACACGCGTGCACCAAAAATGAAAACAAAGTTTAGTTCAACCCTGCTGAGACAACCTGCCAAGTTTCACACAGGTCTGATTGCACATTCTTTGGATGCATCATCTTGTCTACCCTAACAAATCATAAGAGCAAAAGCCCCTCCGCCTCCAGGCCAGAGAGTGGGATCAACATTGTGCACCAGAAATTTGGTAAGTCACTCAAAGCAGTTTGTTATTTAAACTGATTATAGTAAGATAAAAACTTAGTTCAGTTTTTGTAATGCATTTAGCCACTAGCATGCCAAAGAAGACTGAAATAAGTACATTCGTGGCTAAAAGGACATATTTGGAACCAAAATAAGCACAAGCTCAACTTGTTACCAAACAATGTGATGCTGAGCATTTCTCTAACCATGGGCCTAAAGAGCAGAGTTGCTCTTTGCCACTACTATGGAGGGGCTAGTTCAAATTCTCCTCCTTCTCACCTACAAAGTTCAGTTCTATGAATCCATCCTATACCTTAGCTATTCCCTCCATTCTTTTAGGCTACAAAAAAAAAGGGGGGGGTGGGGGGGGAAAGCTGACGTTTTCCTGTTCTTTTCAGTTCCAGGACTGAGGGAAGACTTAAGATAGATACCTTTCTGAAGATACGGAGCCCTACTGCCTGAAGAAGCAGCTGAACAAAGGGTCCCTTAAACATACTTTTGGATGGAACACGTGGTCTTATGACAAGACATACAAGGCAATACAACCTTTGTATATTTTAGCCTGCTCTGATGACCAAGTGAAAAAAATAGTAAATGAACAAAAGTCACATTGTCCCAATTAAGTACAATCCCTTACTAAATTCACTGGCAGAGCAATTTTTCTAGGACTGTTTGGATGAGGTCATTCCAAAAAGGAGGCATGCGCAGGAAAGTGGTGTGTGTCACAGACCTTGATTAATGACATGATTTAAAACAATGTCGGGATTTTCCTGTACTACTCTTAGTCCAGAGAGCAAACAGTAAGCTGCATTACTCAATAGGAAGCAAAACCAAGTACCTTCCCATTTCAGCTGACATCAGAAGCAAGAATCAAATTATGATTTTCACCTTCCTTTCCCAAAACACTTAGTTTGCTATTCTCTGGAAAAGCCAGAAATTATGCAAGAGGAAGATAAAGAAATGTTGATAGCAATTTCTGAGCCAATAGACACTCTCAGTATGAGAATTTGCTCGTTCTGAGCATGTATGTGGGGAGGTATGTATGTAAATGTTTGTATGGAGAGAAAAAGAACTGGGAGTTTAGCTGTCAGGCTGAGCGCCATAATCCTCACACTGCTTCATGTTTGTGCATCTGTAAGTCTGTAAGCAGGGTGTGTATGTGCAAAGGCAATCCCAAAACATACAAATAAAGTACCTTCTTCCTCCCAATATACATGTATGTAACTAACTGCCATCCTATAAGTTCTGTATGCTGCAAAATAAGGTCTTGTTCTAGACTGAAAGGTGTAAAGTTAAGCGTATTTGCCAATGCATTCCGGCTAACACATTCAAAAACTCAGGTGTAAATAAAGCAGGGTGTGTTTTAATAGGTGCTAAACAAGCAAATTAAAGTGTAACCTCACCTCAGACTCTCACTTGACCAGTTTAGCACTCTTTAAAAGGCAGGGCGCCTCTTAGCCTTTCAAGTTTTAGAGAGTGCTGATCAGAATGAGTTAGCTAGCTCTAATAACAAACTTTTCATCCAAATACAGATGCGGCACAGCCTAAGAGGTAACCACCCGCTGATGGATTCCAAGTGTAGTGGGGGACAGGCTCTCTGTGAGTCTTGATCCAGCTCAGGAAAGACAGAAAGATCATATGCTGTAGGTGGGCAGAGAACAGGATGTTCCCACCCTCTTAACAGCCAAGGCCACACTTCTCTGCAGCATCAGTTTTTGAATCAGAGGGCACACGTAATCCTGACAACTACTGAACTGCTGAAAAATTCAGCGTAATGGGTTTTGCTTGCTGGATGCATACATGATCACCTCCAGTATGCACTTGAATGCAACATGGCTAAATCAAACAAAAATAAAAGGAGGTAAATCTGAGTTAAACAAAAGGAGAAAAGCAGACAGCAAAGGGAGTTAGTGATGATTCAGACTAAAGGAGGTATTTTTCCGGAGTTCCAAAAAGCAGGTTTTTTTTTCCAGTCCCTTGTAAGTTTTTACTTTTGCTGCACTTCTGAACCTCCACTTTTGGGCACTAAAATACCAAAAGAAAAGCTCTTCTCTCGCTGCTTCTGTCCAACAGTTTGTCATCACACTTGTTTATAGTCAGAAGTTCTTACAAGCCTAAAAGAAAATGTGTTTCCTTACAAGATGCAGATGTGGGTTTTTTGTTCTCTAAGGCTGGGGTTGTTCCTGCATGCTGGGACATAACCTGGCTTTATTATTTCAGGGCAGCTCCTAAATACCAGAACAAAACGCACTTGCTCAAAGGGGGCCAACTAGCTGCCCAGGGATGCTTCTGTCACCTTTTCTCCAAAGAGGAGAGGAACTTGAGTTTGGGTAGGTCTGCTTCAGTTTTTGTTGCTATTAGAACTGGTGGGTTAGAATAGAGGCACAGATTAGTACCACTACTCTGCATTTTGTACTAGAAGAGACAGAGTTCTACACTAAAATAAAACACAGAACCAAACACATGCATTTTTCTTCTTTTGATTCCTCTAGATCAGAGAATTCAAGGAGAGGAGTCTATTGGTAAGCTGTCAGAGCCCCTGTGTACCCTACCATCACAAATGGATTCCAGATAGTTCATCCTGTGTGAATTTAGGTCTCTATTTTCTTCAGAGGCCTGATGAACAGAAGTGGCAAGGAAAACAGGATTTTACGTCCAAATTCAACTAGAAAGACTAGTATTTTGAAGGCTTGGGTATCATACTGCTTATGAGAAGGATTTGATGGAGCCGAGGGCCTCTCTACTGCAACCTTTCCATCAAGAAGAAATTGGCTTGTTGATCAGGCATTGGTATGAAGCCCATTTGGCAGCTAACGAATTGAGTCGCTGGAAATTAGTTGAGACATAGGACTTAACTCAAAATTTGGCTTGGCTTAACTATTTAAAAAAAAAAAAAGCCCCATAACCATCGCCAGCGATTTAGAAGAGAACACTTTATAGGGCAGCTCATAGAGGCTTGTACTGAAGCTTGTTAGGGTTATTATAAACAGATGAAGCAACATGCTGTTGTCAGGGGGATCCAGCAGAAGCAATACAGGTCTGAGAAGGAAAACCTTGGAAGGCTTTGAGCAAAAGACATTTCTCTTTCCTCTTCTCCATTGCCTTGCTCTCAACAAGGAGGCTGGGCTGACCTATTTAAAATGACAGAGCAGAACAACCAACAGTGGCCACCAAAGTGTTTCAGCTGGACATAGCAGAGAAGCTTTGCTGCTGTGGCTATGCTCAATGAAAGCTACCACTTTCACAGAGGAAGCATTAAACCAGCTCCATGTTAATGTATTAGAGTTGCTACATCAAGTCTCAACAGCATAGGACTTTGGTTTAAAATTCTTGTGAGAGTTGGGAGTTTGGCAGTTGTCTTAGCTTCCATTTTAATATAAAGTCCAGCTGCATTTTACTGTGTTCTCTGCTTTAGGACAGTGACAGACAGGATCAAACAATCACTTATCTGCTTAGGCTAGGCTCAATATAGGCCAGTGTTTCTCCACTTCCTTGGTAAAAGCACTCACCCTACCCACATGCTAAAGTTACCAAAGCCTCATGAATCTTTATGCCTCAGAGGAGCATCAGGATCTGGCTTTGTGCTCTCTTACAGCCTGTCACAACAGGAGGTAAAACACTGAAGTTTAAGCTGATGCGCTCTGCCTCATAGTTGCCATGAGGTGAGAAGCTGCATGGAGTCAACTTTTTAAACATCATGGAAGCACAATCAGCACTTAGCTCTGCAAGAAGTCCCAGAAATATCTTCACTTCAAGTCAACGTAACTGCAATGCATATTTATTTAATTTGCTTGGTTTGGTTATTCCCTGCCCCCCCCCCCCCGCCAAAAAAAAAAGCCCTCTTTTATTAGGCATTACCGAAGCTCTCTGAAACTATTATTTCGACATAGTGTGGATGCAAACACATTTGGCTCATTTTGAGCCCAATACAAAGACATTCAGAAAATTTTTGACCAAGTGTTTCCTGAGATCATATCAACTATAGTTATTGCTTCTGCACAACGCTCTTCAAAGTGTTAAATGGAAAAGATTTCTATGCTAGTTAGTTTGCTATTGTTCAGAGCTTTGTTCCCAGACAAACAAAGATGATCTTGCCTTCAAAGACACAGTACACAATAAAGTCTTTTAACACTTCTCTATGCCACAGTTACACATAGAACAGGAAGAATGCCAAACCAGGTGATGTCAGATGGATTAGCTGCTTTGTACCAAACAGTTCACATTACTAAAGATAAGGGGAAGCTTGAATTCAAAGTTCAAGGTAGAGGCTGAGATTTTGCCCAACATGAATCAAATTACATGGGACATTCAGGGGACTATAAAGTGTAGGATCTGATCTTCATAGTCATTACCTGTGTTTGCACATATCTGCCACAGGTTTTTCACAGAAAACTTTGTCTTTTATTTTCCTGAAGCTACATGCTTCAGCATTAGTGTGCCCTCCCAACAACGCCGGTTCAGACCCGGGACTGTAGGGCTCTCTGTGGATTGTCTGAAATATCAGAGAGGTTTGTATGAGGTGAGACAATGAGGTTTCTGTTCTTGCCACTCTTTCCTATGTCACATCTGACCAAAGGGAGGCAGTGAATTGTGATGAAAGACGAACAACATTACCTCATGGGCTGAGTCCGCAGAGCTGTCTTCAAGTCTTCAACTATTTTATTTTTCATTTCTGTTTCTTCTTCATCAAAAGCATACAGAGTCTGCATCTGTTCAGAAAAGAAGATGACAATCAAGAAAGCTTGGGCTGCCTGGAAGCTAAGAGACAGGCCAGGAATTATGAAGAACAACTATCCCATCAACCCATGCAGAGGTGCCTGCCGACCTCTCACCAGGAAAGCAGTGCCTCAGCTACAAAACTGAATCCAGATGAGGCTGCTCATGTGGACTGGCAGCAGCATACTGCTTTGCCACACTGGCTAAACTAGGGTTCTCAGATTACCCCCCAAAAATCATACTTGCCAGTATGCCCTCAGAACACTGTACCTAATTCGGAACAGTGATCTGCTGTGGTGATCTATGAATATGGGAGACAAAGTTTGCAGGGAGAGGTAATATCTTTTATTAGACTGACATGGCTGGAGGGATTTGGGGAGGCGGGGGGGCGGGGGGGGGGGAGAAGAAAAAAACTCCAGACTCGTGTGTCAGGTTTCAAAGCATAAAAGCTTTTTCTTCAAGTGACTAAGCAGCCTGCAAGTACCCTGAATTACAGTTTGTGTATGTACAAGTTTGACTTTTCTTTCTCACACCAAGTATATCACCTGTTTTAAGATACTGATTTTCCCTATCCACTTTGCCCTTGCTAATTAGGAACATTTACTGCAAAAAGCTGGAGCATCATAAAATCCCTGTCCCTGTGTTTTAACAAGTGAACTGAAGCACATGGAGACTGGATTTTCCCCTGGTATGCAGCTTGACATAACTAAAGCTTGGAACTAAAGATGCTGTAGATCACTACAAATTATGGTGAGACATGATGAGTGGAATACATGCAAAAAATAAGGTTCTTCAAAGTCAGACAATGCCATTAAAAAAAGTGGTATATCAGGAAATCAGGGCTCCAGCACTCAGCACCACTGCAACCTTGTGACGTGAAGCAAGACTCTGCAGTGCCCATCACATATACCATTCAGGCTCACAACTTCAATGCGTGACTTTTTAAAAACTCAAGACTCAATGTTGGGAATTCTTAGCCTATAGCTATGCCTTCTCAGTTGCTTCAGTTGTAAAATAGAGAGAATAAATGCCTCTCTTATTGGCAGGACTTCTGGGGGATATCACTCAGTGGTATCTGGAAAGCAGCTCTGAACCCCTTCTCGAATGAATAACCCAATTAAACTAGTATCATCTATCAGGGATCTGATATTATACCTCTCTGGGATGGAATCTGAGTAGCTACAATTGTGGCCTATTACAGCAAAATATTTAAATCTTTATTTTACTATTTAGCAAGCACCAGAGAAAACCTTCCTCCCACTGGAACTTCCTTTAACTCTCCCCCCTGCCCCCCAACACCTCACTTGCCTTGGAAGCACTCCCATGTTGCTTGTTTTTGCAAACCATGTGGTGCCAACACATGTCGGATCCTGGGGGTGGTCATTTGGCTACATGCCATTGCTGTCTTATGCTGACCAGCTGGCATAGGGAGATGTGTTTAACTCTAGGGGTCCTCCCTCTGATCCACGCTAAAGTCAAATTCAGTCAGTAACAGAGCAAGCTATTTCCTGCCCTAATGGAATGACAGAGCGCTACTGATGGAAAATGAGCTGATGATGTTTCATCTTTTGCCAGCATCCCCCGACAGCCAGAAACATAAATTGAAATGCTTAAGCCAAGCCATATATGATCCCCCTCTTTGAAAAATAAACAGAAATCCTGAACAGGCATTATGGAATCTCAATGGCAGAGTCCTGGGGTGTGATTTGGGGTTTGATTTGTATTTTCTTGGGTGACAGCCCATCTGGTCATCTTTCCTTTGGCCCACAAATGCTCCTTTGAAAGGCTCCCATTCCTCCAATGGCTTAATTTCTCCTCTGAGCCGTTGTGGGGGGAAAGAAAATGGATGGTAGGAAGGTGCTCAACAGTATTTTGTTCAGAGTGAAAAAGGCCCATTTCCAAATGAAACAAATACAAATAATCCTGCCTTTACAACAGAAGGTGATTATAGAAAACCCCTTTTCTAAAGCTGCAGGCAGCCAAGAGCTCTTCATTTCTCACTCCCATGCATGGCCAGGAACTGAAATCCTCATGCCCTCTCTAAAGACAGACTGGTCACGCATTTGCATTATGAAATAGCTTTCTCAGCAAGAGTTATAGAAAACATAACTGTCCCTGGGAGACAGAGGGGCGGGAACTGTCACTGTTTGAAGCTGGAATTCATTAATGTAGCTGACTGATGAATTGGTTTCCTAAACTACAAACTGCACTCGAGGACTAACGTTTTCTGTGCTGAGGATGCAGCTAGTTACTATCAGTTAACAAAACATTCTAGGAGGAAGAAGCAAAATAGGTCCAGGTCCTTACCTAGTCCCTAAAAAGTGATATACACAAGGCTCTTTTTCACAAGCACA
This sequence comes from Nyctibius grandis, assembly GCF_013368605.1. Lineage (NCBI taxonomy): Eukaryota > Metazoa > Chordata > Aves > Nyctibiiformes > Nyctibiidae > Nyctibius > Nyctibius grandis. The sequence continues at coordinate 33,498,301 of NC_090658.1, forward strand.
TTTTGCATATTTGAAGTTTTCCAGATTAAGTGCATCACCCGGAAAAGTATAGCACCTAGTTACTTGATTTGCCAATTCGAAAAATTTCACAGATTTGTGAAAACAATAATTCACGTGGAATTTTATGTGTAAAACTTCAGGTATCCCAAGCAATTACTTCTGAAAACTTGGCTCCTTTTAAAATGAAATATTTTAGTTTTATTAAAAGCACAGATTAATTGCCACACCTTGTCCTAATGGCTAATCATTCCCCTAAACGGCTGGGAACGAAAATACAGGACCGTAATGACAGTATGTGTGAGAAAGAGAAAAAAGAAAAAAGAAAATAAAGGGCATGAACTAGCATCACCAATACACTGTATGATGGACCTAGTTTTACTTAACAGTTTCACACAAATCAAATTAAGAAAGAAAGAAGCAAATAAAATAAATAGTGAAAAAGCAAACTGGATGTTCTGATTTCTCATTATAGTCCAAGCTCTGTCTTTACATCTTGTCTAAAATCATAACTAATAAAGTGTTATCATTATTGAAATCACTTCCAGTTCATAAACAAATACAAGTAAAATTAAAATAAAAATTTGATAAAAAAATAGTGTTGCATGCCTCCTGTGACATACCTGGACAATACTACTTTAAAACATTTCTTCAAAGAAAACAAGTCAGTTGCAATTCAAGGTCCACCATATCTCTAATGACATTAAGGCTGAACTAAGAGAGTAAACTATGGATCATAAACTATGAATAGATGTAATTTAAAGAACCTGAACTTCTAAGCAAATAACTTTAAAGTACCATAGATGTCACCTAACCCAGATGGAGGAGAGAGTTATCATCCACCTGCTAAATTCTGCTGAAAGATACATATTTTTACCATCCTGTGAATCTGCTCCGCCCTGAACAAATGCTTTCTGAGCCAAGGAAAATGGTTTGGTTACAGCTATATTTATTAATCTTGACCCCTGTCTCATACTCTCGACCGAACCATTTCTCCAGAAAAGCTGGATCTGCAACTACTGTTCACCTGAGAGATGCATACACAGCCAAGCTCATAAAAGCAACACAGTGCTGTCAGAAGTTTTCCTCCCCAGTAAAGTGAGGGCTGTGTTTATTTGTGCTGCCAAACAGACAGTATCACAGGGTGAGGAGGGCAGGAGGAGCACAGGGAGGTTTCTTTACATGTGATATTAACACAGCAGCTTTTGTATTTTTAAGAAAGGAAGTTTTGTATGTTGATGAATCAGCAGAAGATGACAATGACCTTCATAATGGAACAAGTCTCTAATCGTGAGCATGCAACCTGTCCACAATCACCAGTATTATTTATAGCATGTAGACATCAGAGGACTGGGCAAATTTGTAGGCTCCTCTTTCTAAATTAGACATCGTTAGCAGCCGCCCCTTTCCTTTAAGGATTGGTCTAGAAGACTCTTTACCAATGACCTACTTGGATCCTTCCAGGATCCTTTCAGTCAGGCTACCTGAAGGATGGGACAGTCCCTCCACAGGAATTGCACACTACAGACTAGCAAAGAGATCCAGTTTTACTGTCATATGCTCTTGTGAGAATCTGGCTTAAAAACTATTAAAATCTAAAAAGCGACACAACAGAAACAATTGTGGGAACAGAACTGTGCCTAAAATGGGTGGCTTTTTGAACTGGATCAGGAATCTGTGACTTAAAGTGCTTCCTAACATAGTGGTCTAAGGTTACAAGTAGGGAATGTCAAACATGTCAGGAATCACCACATTGCTCTCAAGTATAATCTATGAGGGGCAGATACGATGGGTAACATTGCAGCGAGTCTTCTGAGAAAATGATTCTTGAGCACAGAGGCCTTGGCCTGCTGAAATCCACAGAAAGATACTTAATGATATCAGCAGGATAAAGGTGCCATTTTCATTTTATCAGTGGGTAGGGAGAACTTTTTTGCCTAGCTAATATATAAAAAAGAACTTCATAATTAAACAAAAGGATATAGAAAAAGATGTGAAAGCCGCATGTAAAAAGATTCTTATGCAGTTAATTCACAGGAGAAGCAAAGATTAGACTTTATTAAAAAAAAACAAGACTTAAGGCATTTTAAACTAACACTTCTGTGATTATTGCTACCATTTCAACTCTAATACTTCTTGCAGTATTTCTAATTAAAATATTGCAATACCTGATAATGCCCAAGAGACGCAAACTGAAATAGACTAGAGAGTGTCAGGAAGCAACACGAAACATGTTTTTCTTTCATCACTTCTGAGCCAACCCCACTTGGATGCAGTTTGGAAGAAAAAAAAATAAAAAACCTCCACCACTAAATTTAGAACTGAAATTATAAGGGACTCAAAATAACCATTTGGAAGTTAAGAATCTCAGAGGTCTATATAATAATGAATAGAACATGTCTTTTAAAGTGTGTTGGAGCTGGTTCTCAGCTGTATTACTCCAGTTTTCCGCTGATACAATTCCTGTGAAATCAAGTCAACTAAGGTTCACCTGCCTAAAAGTGAAGCAACTAAGTGGTAAATCAGAAGCAGGGGTTTTAACCCCAGTGTGCCTTCTTTAACACTTCAAGCATGAAAGTAGATCATGAGGCTCGAAGCCAAATAAAAGGTTATCAATCATTCAGTGCTGAGGCATGCAAACAACATTACTGGGGCTGGTGTTTATTGGTGCTCTTAAAACGTGTTTAAAATTAGAAACATAGGCCAAAATATAGTCTCATTCCATGGAACTGCTCCAGATTTACAATAGTGGCGTGTACATATCCACTCCAGGTTTACATCAAGATCATTTAAAGACTAATCCCAAAGTCACTGAAATCAATGGAAAAACTTCCAGTAGATTCAAGAGGCCTTGGATCAAATCCTACCAGAAGCATTTGGCTCAGTGACATTGCAAGGTTTCATACTTATTTTTTTTCCTTAATGGCCCTTGTACAGCAAATTTGTTCAGTCAGGAAATCAAAGCACAGTACCATGCCAGTCACAAAAGCTCAATCTCTTTTCTCAAAACAAGCCCATATTCTTTCTGTTCCATTATTCTGCCCCAAGAAAATCTGGCATGACGGAAGGTGATCAATTTGGTTATCCATGACTCACAGTAGAAAGCAGCTTTTCTTTTATCCGCTTACAGTGAGTTATAATAACTTGTAAATCTTGATTTTTTTTACTGAGCAAGACATATTTCACCATGAGAAATGCATCAGTATTGACATACTTAGCACCCATTAAGCCATTACTTTTATGAAATTATTTTATAGCTCATAACCATGATACAAAAGGTGCAGAGAAGCCTTTACAAATCAAACATAAAAACATAAGTAAACAAACAAGGTGTGCTACCTAAGATGCTAGGAAGAGAATTCTATCATTACTTCCACACAACTGCCAAAAAAAGCTAAGTAGACATTGCACGTGAATAACTAGAGGCAAAATTTGACTATAAAATCAGTAAAAGGATCAAATTTCAAAATATAAGATCCACCATAACAAATGAGATCAATGAACACTATATGCAGATGTTCTGCTTCTGCTGGTGACCAGCTCTACATGATGCTTCAGAGGAAGAGATATATTATACAGCTATTGAACAAGGACAATTAAGAAAGTTTTCCTCAAATATCTTTTTGGCTTATATCTGATGTCTAAGATGTTACAGCCTTATGTTCCTCTATTTATCTGCTCTTATGTAAGTGGATATTATCTTACATAAACAACTACCTTTTCTTTAATTCTTCTACTAAAAAAATAACCCTAGTGTAATTTTGTAAATTAGTTAGAAATAAATTTGAAACCACACAACAAAACAAAACTTTACGTAGTTTTCAAATAGTTGCTTTTCTGATTCATCAAATATTCTCTTGTTCTTCTATTCTGAAGGGATAAATAGGGGCCTCGGCTCCCTCTTGTCCATGATTTCATACAATCTTCACTTATGGGCTGCACTTAAGTCTCCTCTTGAAGAACCAAATTATTTCACCTCTACTTGGCTCAAACAACACAGGTCTCCAAAAATGCTAACTGCAGTTAAAAGTATAGTTTTGGAAAAAGATGCTTTCAATTGTCACTGTTTCAGACTGGGTAGCCCTGCCAAGACACAAGTATGAGTGTGTGCATGTGCTGAAAGCTAGCTTTACGTTAACATTCCTCAAAACTTCCAAAATAGGGGTCATAGCTGAACCACTTTTGTGCTCCAACAACACTCAAGAGCATGACAATCTCTTCAAGATCATTATGGGCTACTACACTTTAAAGCCAGCTGAACTGTACAGGAATTCAAAAAAGGCACACAGCCATTTTTGTTCCTTCTTTTCAGGACCAGTGCCAATGAGCAGAGATCTAAGGATCGGGGCAATACTTTGGGATACACTTCACAGCTGGCATGTAAATAATTTTAAATCATCAATCTCATTACTTCAGCTCTGAATCTGGAGTATTCTGGAATTCATTCCAGAATCTAATTTGATCGCCTTCAGTGCTCAGTATTGTAGAAATAAAAACTGGAAATGCTTATGGTGCTTTCTAATCTATTCTGCTAGAGTGAGTCTCTTAATACATATACTCATCCTCTTTCAGAAGTCCTGTTTTAAATCAGTCATGTACTTGGGCTAACATTCTTCTCCTTTGGGGACTTCCTCCTAAAGAAACACATCTCTATGGTAGGAAATCTTTCCTGCTTTGCAGGAGAGGTAACTTACTGCTGCCATGGAATTGATGCGGTCAATATAGTAATCTGGCCAGCTGGTAGCAAGCTTATTAGGATCTTCTTGTTCCTGAAAAAGAAAGTTAAACAAGGTTACACAAGAAGCCTTTACAGGATGAAATGCCACTGTAGAACCACCTGGGATTCTTCACTGCGCTCTTCTTTATTGTGGTATCTCCCTTCATATTCTTGTATAATGCACATCGATGTGTGGCATTTATTACAAACATTTCTGAAAATGTAATGTTAGCACTGTCACCATGGTGTGTCAGATAAAAAGAATACCCTTCAGCTAAGGTTATTAAACACAGAATAATAAAGTTTGATGCAGACACAGTTATCTTTGGCATCTAAGCAACAAACCTCAGTCCCTTAAACATACTATGTCTCCAAGTAGAAGGATAGTCCATTTGCAGATAACAGGTTTACATTTTGTAGCTTTATGTTGACAGATGTTATAAATTATTTTGCCTCTCTTGCTAGAGCGATGGTGGGATTCACCAACAAAGAGGTTTAACATCTGCTATGGAGGAAAGAAAAAAATCAAGTCAAGGAACCTGACAAGAAGTGAAAAGACTGTCTAATTTTGATGTGATTAACCAAAAAGAGGTTTAGACAGGACATTAGGAAGCATTTCTTTACCGAGAGGGTGGTCAAACACTGTAACAGGCTTCCTAGAGAGGTGGTCGATGCCCCAAGCCTGTCAGTGTTTAAGACGCATTTGGACAATGCCCTTAATAACATGCTCTAACTTTTTATCAGCCCTGAAGTGGTCAGGCAGTTGGACTAGATGATCACTGTAGGTCCCTTCCAACTGAAATATTCAATTTATTCTAAAAAGTTAAGCATAACCTCAGAACATCCAAAGGAATAGAACAGCATCCCCTCAATTAGAGACGGAGCAGTATTAATCCTTCTATCCCTATCTCCCAAATAATCCACCTGAAATCATCTTTACTAGACCAAGCTCAACCAAGCTGAACTTCTAAAAGACCTGCCTCTACTCAGGAACCAATTCTTTCTTCTTCCTTGGCTGCTCAATGGAATGAGATTTCATTCTAATGGGTCTATTTATTTCTAGATAGGTGTAACAGTCACTGGCAAAACGAGGATTGGTTTCTAGGATCCTAATCTCCCATTATAAACTACAAGTAAGTCATATTAAGACTCCTAGTGTAAAATAAGAGATTGAGGCACTTGACTCATCCCAAGGATGTCCAAAGATCTATGAAGACTGTATGGGTCTCACGAATGTTGTATGTGCATGAATGCTTACTCATACTCAAAAAATTAGTCTGGAAGATATACAGAACAATATTAAATGTGTAAGTCTATCAGAGTACCTCAGCTATTCCAGAACTTTTTTGTTTAGAGATGAGAAATAGCTCTATATGCTCCCTGCCGAGCCACATTCAGAAAATACCTTGCTACCTGACAAGTTCGTTCCAGGCTACATACCAACACATGTCAACAATTCTACACAAACCAAAATCCTCATATTTAGAATTAAAAACAAAATCACAACTGAGACTTGATCTTTCCTTCCTCTCTCTTTGTTTCATTGGTCTTTCAACATTTAAACTAAAGGAGGATCTCCATTCACAATAACGACAAAACAGCTTTGTTACCATCTAGCAAAGGACTGCAGTACAGACACATCCTAGACAGATCACACTCTTTATTCAGCCCTTGCATTCGACTGAACAATTAAGAACAGAAGATTTAAACAAAGCATCATATAGTAGACTACCACTGTATGAAAAGTATGGGAGGCGGGCAAAGGGGCAAGAGAAACCAATTACATCCACAGTTGCTACACACCCACGACCTCATGATAATGGCCAGTGCAATGAAGAACAAGCTGACCTTTCTCAAATTAAGTGAGTTGTTCTGTTACTTTTCCTTATGTCCCTTTCCTGGCCACAATCAGCAGCAATCTGATGGACCTAAATCCATGCCAAACAGCATATTACAGAAATATGCAACTCCCTACCAATAGCCAGTTAGAATTGCCACACCACATGTTATTGGTAGACCGCCTTTCACTGCCCCTTTTCTGTGTAGAATATGTAGTGGCAATCGTAACCCTGACAACGGTTTCACACTTTGTAGACCTTAACTTCCCGTGCAAAAGTCAAAAAATGACCTTGCTGATGGAAAAATAAATTAAAACATACAATAGATAAATACAGCATTATTTTTAGAAGATAATCTTATCATCCCCAAAGAGAACAATAGAGGTGGGGAGCTAATCCAGAGGTAGTGAAGTAAGGTCATTCTGCAGGGAACCTGGCTGAGCCACCAGTCTGAAGTGTAAGGTGTGCTCATATGCCCTTCTGAAATTTTTCTCTGCAGAAAATTATGAAAGTGCAAGTGACAGCTATAATTATTTGCAGAGTACACGTGAGAAGAACATTGTCAGAACAGGGAATATGTATGTTCCCTATACTTCTCCTGCCTCCATTCTGAACTCCAAGTAAAGAAACAAACACACGTAAATTAAGGACTGCCTGGACCCATCCTTTATACCTCAAAATAAGCTACAATACTTTTTCTCCTTAAAATTCTTTAGAGAAAAAAAAAAAGTATAAATGCTGGCATGCCACAACTAACCTTTCTAGATGTCTAGTTTAGACATGCAGGCTGAAGAGCATCAGGATAGATACACTAAAAAAAACAGAATTCTGAATAATTTCCTACCTGAACCCAAACCATTAGAAATTTCACAATCAGAACCAAGGATAAGACGACTCTGATCCCCTAAAGTGTAACTGTATATGTGGTTAGCTTGGCAAATGAGATAAGGTCCTTGGTGTATCCTGCTTTTGACCATTCTCTGTCCACTACAGATTGGTCTGAACTCTGAGCCTGTAAGTCTTATGTTTCGGTTTTGTATTTAATTGGAATTAGGAGAAAATTGGTTTCAGTGGAACACAGCAAGTGTAAGCTTTTTTCCTGAACTAAAGCCCAGACTGAAGCTGTACATTGCGGAGGTTAAAAAAGTTTTAGCAGATACTCCACTGTGCAATCCCCACTTTCTGAAGTTGTTTCGGCCCAGAAGCATATTAAGCAGAAAAGTCCATCTAATTTCAGTCATCCTCCACACTCCCTATTCAGACCAGAATTTTATGGCCATCAATGTTTTACTTCACTAGAATAAATGTGATTATGTACTTAAAACCTGGCACTCTATTTCCATTATGAAGCCCCAGAAAGCTATTTATACTCGGGATGAACACATAGATTTTTATCCAGCCCCATGAAATCAATCATTAGGTGGCACAGTGCTATTTATAGCAATCACCTGGGCAACATTTTCAAAAGAGAGACAACTTCATACCTTTAGCATCAGAGCCATTGGGGAAAAAAAACCCAAACATTTCATTGCCCAAATTATGTGAGTTCTGCCCATAGTAAGAAATTGCTGTACCATGTTTCCTCTCACAGAGGGGAAGATAAGTTGAAAATGGAGCGCAATTCAGGGTGTGGGGTGTTGTGTGTGTGTATGTGTGTGTGTGTGTAAACAACAAGGCGCTGGGGTTTTTTGTTTGCTTTGTTTTTAATGTCTTCAGGGTTTTGACCCTCAAATAAAACCACAGAGAAAACTGCAAAGCAACTTGATGGTAATGGCAAACCCTTCCCTTGCTCCAGGAGACACAGAGAATGAAAAAAAACAGCCAAACCAAAAAATGAGACCCTAATATACAAAGCCACATAGGTATCAAAAGCTGGAAACAATAACCCATCTGTATAAGGGAAAACATTAGCTGAAGGAATCTATTAAAGCAAAGCCTTCTTTTAGCTCCTTGAATAGTGTAAATATTACATTAAAAAACACACGTCAGCTTGTGGACTTTATAAGGGGCCATATCATTCTTCACTGGAGTAACAACTATGTAACTGCTATGAAAACAGGATCTTGATACTACACAAGCCTGCAATATAGCCAAGGTATTATATAGGCTTTGACACTAATTTGGACAGGCTCCATGCCTTGGTGGAAAGTGGAACTTATGACTTCATCCCAAATAGGATTTAATGGAGTTCTGAAAATATTTGGACCATCTGAACCAATCAAAATGAATCAAAATAAAGCAAAGTATTGTGTGCACAGCTCAGTTGACCCTGAAAGTCTTTTTGCAAATCCTGGGAGACCTGGTCCATTGCGCAAGCTGTTCTCTAGAGAGCAGAGACCTTTAGTGGCTGCCATATCAGTGGTATAAGCACTTGTGACACAAAGACTGCCATCATAACAGACATAATCAAGAATTATAGACCACTGCCTTTGTTGAGAGACTTTTTACAAAGAAGTACCAAACACTAGTGTTACAGAAAACATGTGGAAATGCCAGATATTCATGGCTGAGTGTACCATGAAAATGAAAGACGCTGTTTATATGGCAGGTGCTTCTTTCAGGATGGTTTCAGTCTTGAAAGAAACAGCACAGGGAAGGCCTGAACAGTAACTGCCTGCATTGAAGCTCTTTTGTGGTGAGCACTGAGTTTCAGTTTCCAGTGATGACACATTGGTATTTTACTCTGCACCAAATGGACCCCAAACAACGTTGTACAGTTCTCTAGAGCATGTCCTGAAAATCTGAGCACGTCAAAGCATTAATAAATACATCTATAAAATCAGCAATTTTACAAGGCTTCATTCCTGCAGATGGACGCAGGGAGACATGACAAAACTCATCCAGGAAATCACTGTCAGAGTTAGGAACAAACACTGATCTGACAGTGAATCCAGTGCTTTCTTATTTCCACAATCATTTATATCAGGTTGTTCTTATGCAATGTAGACAAATCCTAACTCCCTGGGACCAGTAGATGCTTGGCATCCCTGGGTGTCCAACCATTACATGGTCTTTGCCACTACCTGCACACACACCCCCGTGATAAATTGCCAGGGCTGATGACTCATGAAGCCTAACATGTAAATGAAAATAACACTTCCTCCTTGAACAGATGCATCAAGAAATACACCATACGTTATGGATGTCATACGACAAGCATGGGTACTATTGGGACGACATCTATTCATAGGCAACATGACTGCCTTCTCAAACGCGTCCCTTCAGAACTGCAGACACCTGACCTTACTGCTTTGCACTGTTCAGAACAGAATGGGAACAAGCCACATACCTGATGTTGCAAAATGTGGGTTTAAAATCTTTCTTGGGCAAGGAACCATGATACCATTCATTGGGCTCCTCTCTATATCAATAAAAACAGGGTGCAAACACAGATGAAGAATATGAGATGAGGCTACTGTAACATAAATTCCTGTTCCAGCTTGTTCACAGTATCATGTCCGGACACTGCATGCTCAAGCATACACTTCGGTCACAAAGAATTGCATTTGCTTGCAAAAGCCACTTTAAGGTTAGTGTGGTTCCTCTTCACAACAGCCTGCATGCATCTTTCTAGTACCTCACAGAGCTGAAAGACAGGTTATTTTACCTGGTGTGAAGGGTCAGCATCAGCACATACAGTTCAGAAAATATAAATCATGAGTTCAAGTCATTACAAGAAACTAATACCTTTTAAGAAGAAGTGAAATATGTTATTTGTCATAGTAAGTCCCTGTAGCTATTCTCCCATTAAAAGGCAATGGGAATTGGGATCCTGATTACAAATAAGTGGGAATTTTTCAGTGATTTTTTTTTTTAATGCCAGTAACTTTTAACTTGACTTATATCAATTGAGATGAAAGCTTTGCCGGATAAAGATTCTCTGCTTCTGGATGAAGACCTGCTACACTCTTCAGAACAACAGCTTAGCTGGTAAAACATTCATCTGAGATGTGCAGGATTCAGTCTCGTGTCCATGTTCTATTTCAAAGTGAGGTGCATGACCCTTGCTCTCCACATGAATATTCTGGCCACTATAAACCAGGTAGATTTTTGTTTGCTTGGAGGGTGGAAGATGGTTATCGCTTGTGCTTCATTTCCCACAAGTGCTACTCTTCTCCCTTCAGATGCTCTTAAAAAAGACTCATCACAACATCTGCTATAAATACTGAATACAATACAATCTTGTAACACCTGGCACTCTACAGTAAGATCCTTAAAGAAATTCATGTATTAGGTTTTTCAGTCTCTCTTTCAGTGAGATCAGCAGAAACAGGGAAAATGGGATGCATGCAATTACACAGTTCGCAGTTACACAGGAAATCTGTAGCACAGCCAAGAATCAATCCACGCTGAAGTTGTACTGCACTCTCATCCAAATAATCATTCTCCCTTTTTCCATGACTGACTTACTGACTTTTCTTCACTTTAAGGAGAAGTTCAGCTTTCAGAGAAACATTTACCTGTCTAATAACACACTGTCCATCCTATTGGCTATGTCTCAGTTCAGAGCAGCCAAAGTTGCATAAATAAAAAGCACTTTCATTGAAAGACAAACTGTGTTTGATCTGCTGTGGGAGGAAATACTAATTCAGAAGTGGAGCTAAAATACATCTAAGCTTTTCAGACAGTTTACTCCTCCAAAAAGCCAACCATGTCCCAAGAGATACTAATTTTGAAACAGGACAGACCATAAGACTGAGCCATTCACTAGACAGATGTGGTCACTGCTCCATTTCTCAGACTCCATGACTAGCATTTATACAAATACTATCAGGGTCTGGGGGAGGAAGCTATATCCAAGCCTTTTAAGCACAATTTATCCAGAGTGAGAAAAACAAACATTACTTCTCTCCCTGGAATTAAGCTATTGATGTGCAGATGATAATCCTTCTGCCACAAAACCAGTCTACTGTATAACTTATTGAAAGGGAATATTCATTAATTACTAGCTGTAGCATGCAAGTAAGGAGTTCTAATTGCCTCTCATAAATGTCAGGTATACCCATACATGCTTCCAGTTCACTGGATTATGACACAGGAATATTTTACCTAACAGACCATAGTGTTTGGTTTTTTTTCCCTTTTTTTTTGGTTTTGGTTTTTTTTTTTTTTTCTTCATTAGCCTGATCTCTGTCCTGCTGCCAGTAACTTGATGGACCTAATAATGACCTCTCATGCTGGTTACTAACCAGCCTTTCAAAGGAAGAATCAAAGGCTTCATATTATTATTTATATCACAAAATGCCTTATACTGCCAAACTGTGGAACTCACTGCCACAAAATATAATAAATTCTAAAAGTATAAAAGTGAAAAAGGGATACATTTATGAATGATGAGGACTCCTTCTTAGAAATCTTTTCATAATACTGAGAGAAGCTTCAATGCTACTGAAATACACCAGCCTTTAGAAATTAAAATGGACCCTCCCACAGGCTGAAAAACTTTCCAATAAACTAAAATACATGCTTTGTTTCGAACTGCTTATTCTATCCATCACCTTTTTTGTTTCCCAAGTACCCATAGACATAGCAACTCTAGAAGCTGTACATTGTATACACATGAGGTGTCATTTCCAACCTCATCTAACACTCAAAACCACTTCAAATGAATTACTTCTAATTGGTATCAATCTAATGGAGATGAAGGCTATGCTTTTATTTCTTATCTTCCAGAAAACATGCCAGATCCATTGCATACACACACACAGATATATAGTGTCTCACTGAAAATGGACTGGAATACTATACCTGGCAGGCGGGAAGGTTGTTGGTGCAGTGTTATGAGTTGAAGATAAGAATTATTTTTTTTCTGAAATCTCAGAAGTCTCAACCACTGATTCTAATGAGCTGTATAACTGTAGTGTTTAAACTATGATTAAGTTTTACAATAACCATGCCTGGCACAAAACTTACTATAGATTAGTGATAGAGAGAATCCCATTTTAAGGAGCTTTAAATTATAGCAGGGTTACATAGTAGACCTTTAGTTTTAAGAACATCTCTTCCCTTTCCTCTTCTGTTGGCTTTTTATCATTTCCCTCAATACAGACAGACGTAAACTTGCTGTCAGCACTGGGAGAATCAGCCTCCTCTTATCATTTACAGATGGTACAATGTGCTTGTCCCTCTTCAAACATATTTAGCCCTGCTGTAGGATGAGGATCCCACCATCACCAGGCATTGATTCATGGGTATAGTGCAGTGACCAACAGGACAACTTGTCCCTATATTTACAGAACTATTTAAATGTACAGCTGAGGCCACAATGAATTATCCACCACCTTCAGCCCTCAGGACAAAGCTTACTTGCCAAATTGAAGTCTACCGTTGAAGTCTACCGGTATTACGCATTGTTTCTCCGCTGAACGTTTTACTTTTGTCATGGAAGTTGGTCTCTTGTTGGCTATGTTCTCCTCACTCTGTTGCTGCCTAAAGATCATTCTGTCCTATTAGCTGAAGTCCATACTCATGTTTAAAACCTCTTATATGCTCTGCTTTTCATAAGCCCCAAATCAATTAACTGATATTTTGCATTTGGTAAGTGTATAATCTAAATAATGAGCTGCCAAATAAGGCAATTCATGAATTCCCTGCACTTACAATAAAAAAGTCTCGGGAGTGTACCCTTCCCTCAGTCCATTGTGTATACTCCTTTTGGAGGTGAAGGGAAATGTCTGCTATGGAGGGTCCTACCAGTCAGGAGGTCAGCCATGATCATTCTACTCAGTGGGTCTTCAGGAGAAGACAAAACGTTTCTCGTGGACACAGCCTGCTCTCCAGGTGTGTGGCTGTGGACTTAGATTGTACTCCTGAACCACAGCTCTGTCCCCACAAACCTGCAGCAAGCTTGAGGTCAGGGTCAAGGTTCTGCAGTGATTCCAATTGCAGGTGAAGCAACAATCTGTCACTATCCCAACAAATCCTAAGCAGCAGCGGCAGGACATACACTATTGTTTCATTAATATCCAAGCTCTGCATTGTCCCTACTCCTTTTTACTCTGTGTTATGTAAAAGTATTGTTTGTACATTTCCATTCTAGCATTAACTCTGTTCAGCTTACAGCCAACATGCTGTGGATACAGAAAGGGACTTTTTCCTCACCCATTCAGCTTACCTTGTGCCCTTTCCAACAGCACTGTTTTCAGATATATCCCTCCCCGGCTAGTATTTATGTCATTTGGACCATCTACTTCCTCACTTCCTTTCCTCCTTCTCCTGGCATTCTTTAGGCAACATGAAAAGCCACAAAAGAGCCCAGCCCACGAAACTGAGCCTCCTGTCTGCCACATGCCTGCACTGAAAGGTCATCTTTTTGTCCTACTCTGTTTATCTCCAGCAAGCAACCACTTACACCCTTTTCTAAATAAAATGAAGTCACCTACCATTCATAGCAATCACCCTGCATGCTACTTGATGATGGGAATGAAATGTCACTAACTGCGCTCAAAGACACAAGGAACTACCTAAGATACACCTACCTAGAGCCAGCGCAGCTACTTAGGGCAAGTCCCTCTGGGAGCACACACAGAATTTGTCAATGACAAACACCAAAACATTTCTCTTTCCTGTCCCAATGCTGTGGTCAATGTGGACAACATGTCCACTGCCTGTTTTTCCAGTGACACCGCTGCTTGCTCCAGTTCACTTCTGCCCCTGTACTAAGAGGGATGACAGTTAGATGGTGAGAGCAGCCATGTATTTTGTCTCACTCCTTTAGCCCCAGTCACTACTGAAAAAACAGTAAAGTTAGGAGCTGTTGGGCAGGTGATCAAAGGAATAAATTCAGACTGAGAGACCTATGGCTTTTAAGTTGCTAACCCAATATTTGAGTGTATCATACTGTTGCTTTGTCTATCTCTCCCCTTCCCATAAACTCAGGTAAAACTGTTTCTTTTCTCCCAGCCTTCATTTCTTTCACATATTACACCTGCAAAATGTTTGGGATGCCAGGTGCCTTTCAACAGATGACTGAATATCATGGAAGACAATGTGATTTTCACCTCATTTCAGGTGTGTAGCTGAAATCGTCACATCTGACTGAAAGAAAATGAAACAATTCTCCAGAACAGTAGAAGAAAATTTCTTTCTTTCTCTTCATGGCTGTCACTAGATCCTGGCAACAATTCTTTATTGTGCCTGTTTCTAAACTTTTCACTGAAAAGACAGGGAATTCAGCAACTCTTCTTGCTCAGTATTCGCTGACTTTTGAAAGGGTGGTGAGCATTCGGTGAAATTCAGAACAAAGGGAAGAGTGAGCCCTGGCCTGTGCCAGACCTGCTTCTCATGTACCACAGAAATATGCTAGTCATTTACATATTCTTTGCTCTTGTTTATCCCCCTGAGACTAACCTGTAAGGTAAGAACCAGATTGTACACAGTATATAATATTATTATTGCATACCATCAGCAGGACTGACTCATATGTGGATTGTGGAGACCCAGAACTTTTGCAAGAGGACAGACAACGACAGAACATAATCTGGTGGCAGTGACTAAATCACACAATCAGCATTTACATGTACTTCCCATACAGCAGAATTAGATTGCTCATCATTATTTTTGTTCTTAAGTACAGCAAATTACACCATCTTAGTAGGATGAATTTTTTCTTTTTTTTTTTTTCTCTTTTTCTTTTTCCCCCCTTCTTTTTTTTCCACAATAGGGTCAAATCTGCTCCCACTGAGATCTCCCAGACTCCCACAGATTGCAAGCCAAATGCAAAACACAGCATTAGGCATGATTATGACATTTTTCCAACTATTACTGTATAAACTCAGGACTATTTGGGGCCTGATTTTTGCAAAGTATTGAGTGCTTACTTCAACTGGAGCACTAGTAGCACACCTGAAAATGCAGAACTGCAAGATGGACACCCAGATTCTACATACTCAGAATATTTATAGCAAATCTCATAGCAAGTTTATGGAGTTTATGTCTTCAGCGGTCTGAACAAAAGAGCTGGGAGTACATTTTCTCAGCAACAGCTAACCTTTCTTGTTGAAGAGAGAAGGGGAGAGGGAGGAAGAAACTAAAAATATTCCATGTTGTTCCCATGGTGGGGTGGGGAAGAGAAGACCTTTCGATTATACATAAATAAATATATAATTTCAGGGCCCTGACTCAACATAACCTCTTATGCCAGGATAAACAACTGAGTCTATAACTGTTAGCATTGCAGCATGGAAAACATAAACCAAGTAAAATGAACAATTTGGAAAAACTCCTTATCTCCTCTTCTGTCTGCTACAACGTGGTCTTTTAGGTATCACGATTCCAAGATGTAATAATGGTATATCAGCTGAATTGTGCAAGCATTTTTGCCTCCTTGACACCAAATTCATCCTTTAAACCACTACAAGAGTGACTCCAAGAAAAAAATACATATTTTTAAAAGGAGTCTCTCACATCATTAAGCCTACTATATTGTTTCTCAAAGTAACCACTTGCTATAGAAGGAAAAATATCAAGGGAAAAAAACATCAAGACACAATTACAGGAACTTGATGATAAACCGTACAAAATGGCTAATATTTCTTCCCAAGTATGCTGACCTACACAAGGAATAATGGGTTCAACATCAACAAATTTATAATTATGTGAGATGAGAAAAAAGCCGAAATTCATTATATGGAATTAGAAAAGAATGAATTGGTTTCTTATGTGAATTTCAAGTTTTGTTCTCCCAGTGAGAACACATTCTCTGCATTAAATGATGTAGAAGGAAATATATATCTGTCCTGGTTTGGCCCAAACCAGGCCAATTAGTCTTAGAGAAACCAAGGTCACTGCTAAATTCCTCACTGCAGTGAAGAGCCGAAGGGGGGTCACAGCTGCAGGGGGGAGCAGACAGGGCAGGTGACCCAAGATTGACCAACGAGGTATTCCATCCCACACACGTCATTCTCACTTTCCTATTTATCACTAACCCACTGCCTCCTGGAGGTGGGGCCCAGGAGGGAGGGGCCCTCCTGTCTCCCACTGATTGGTACCAGCTTTGCCAATTTTCCAGTTAAAAGCCTGCAGGTGTGATGGCAGGGGGAGCTATTGCATTTTGTCCTCTGCCCGTGCTGGGGGGAGCTACTGCATTTTCCCCTCTGTCTGTGCTGGGGAGAGCTACTGCATTTTCCCCTCTGCCCGTGCTGGGGGGAGCTACTGCATTTTCCCCTCTGTCCATGCTGGGGGGAGCAACTCTGCCTGAGGAGGATTTCCAAGCTCTCAATCTTGGTTTTGTGTATATTTGTATATATTTGATTATTTCTATTATTACTATTATACTCTTTTTTTTCATTATTATAGTTTATTAAAACTGTTTTAACTTTTCAACCCATAAGTCTCTCTCCCTTTTCCCTTTCCCTTTCCCTTGGGGGGGGGGGGAACAGGGTTAACAGAGAGCATCTGCCACCTGGTTAATAGCTAGCCCAGCTTTAAACCATGACAGATTTATTGGTGACCAACGTGGGGCACGAGAGAAGCTCCAACAGGTTGCTCTGATAAGTTGAATCCTGGCTCTGGTGGGCGGAGACCTGGAGAGCTCAGCTGAGAGAATATCAGATTTCTTCCTTTGAGATTTACAAGGGTTGGAAAGTTAAAACAGATAGTGAAGATGGTGATGTCATTTTTGAATGCTGTGTTATCTCATCTTTTTATGGAGTTTCTTTCACAGTTGAGTATTGCAATGATGCCTTACCTGCCGTGGGCACTGTTATTTCTTGCTTCTTATGAATGTTTACATGCAGTTTAGCAGTGGGCGCTGGTCGAAATGTATTGTTTTGGTATGGGGTTTGATACTGATTTATGCTGTGATAAACTGGGCAGTTAATATTCCGATCTCTTATCTCTATGACACAATGATGGGCAGCTTTAATCGCGAATCAGTAGCAGCAACTTCATCTGCGAGCTCCAGGCGTCCTTTAGCAGATTCTGTTAATGATTACACTTCCAGTTTTACTTTGGGAAATAGCACCTTCTCCTTTTCTGCCAAGCTGATTCCACTAGATTTTGCGAAATTAGGATGGTGCTGTCTAGGTGGCATGTTTTTATTTTCGGTTGTCCTGAATGTGTTTCTGATGTGGGATAAGATTAAATATCGGTGCAGGGACAGTTGTAGGTGTTATGCAGCCACCTCAGATCCTACAGTGTGTACTGCCGCTACAGCCACTAAACCCACTGAAAACTCGGCAGCCTGTACCACAGCTGCTACACCCCCCAAGATGGCCACTGTAGCTACTCAGACTCTCAGCACTCCCAAGACAGCCACTGCATCTACTCAGACTCCAGCATCTATTGAATCTCTACCAATTGCTCCTGTAACCAGGAAGAAATACCAAAAGAAATCAGCTCGTGAAGTGAAGGATGATGACTCAGAGCCTTCTAAGGCAGAGCCATCATATGACCCAGGTGAGGGCCCTTCTCAGGCAGAGTTAGGGCCTGACACAGATGGGGGTTTCCTCGATCGTCCTTTTAAAGCAGACCCATCACAGAAGAAAGGTCCTTCTAAAGCAGAACTATCACAAGAGGAGGACTCGGACGTAGAGATAACCTACCACTCCTTATCCCTGAAGGACCTGAGAAATATAAGGAAAGACTTCAGCCATTATGACGGTGAACCTATTATTACCTGGTTGCTCCGATGCTGGGATAATGGGGCAGACAGCATGCAATTGGATGGCAGAGAAGCCAGACAGTTGGGATCCCTGTCCAGAGATGGTGGTATTGATAAGGCGCTCGCAAGAAAGTCAAACACTATCAGTCTCTGGAGGCGACTCTTGTCAGCTGTAAAGAGCAGGTATCCCTATAAAGATGATGTTATGAGCCACCTGAGCAAATGGACCACTATAGAAAAAGGTATTAACTACCTTAGAGAACTAGCGGTGCAAGAGATCATTTATAGACACCCACGGGACATTGTAGATCCTGTAGATCCTGATGAAGTGGAATGCAACCGATCCATGTTCCGGAAGGTTGTGAAGAATGCTCCACCGACATATACCCATACATTGTCAATATTAGTATGGGGAGAAGATGATATGGCACATTCTACTGTGGGCGAAATGGCTAACTGTATGCGACAGTATGAAGATAGTATTTCTTCCCCACTGCAGGCATGCATCTCGGCTGTGGAAAAACTGACTAAGGAGAACAAGGACTCATTTAAACAACTGTCAGACAAACTGTCCAGGATCGAGTATAAACTTGACTCTCTACCTACACAGGCGCGCGTTGCAGCCGTTAAGAGAAAACGTTCTCCTACAGGACCAGCTCAAAGGAAACGGAACACATCACGAGGTGTCCTGTGGTTTGCCCTGCGTGGTTATGGGGAGGACATGAGCAGATGGCATGGACAACCTACCAGTACCCTACAGGCACGAGTACGTGAGTTGCAAGCTAAAAGAAATACCAGAGAGAATTTTCCTAGGAGGATGGCTGCTCCAGTTACTAATGAGCAGGACCCCAGTCAGGGGAGATGGGCCTCAAATCACTTTTTCCCAAGTGTGAATAGGAGAAATGAAGGTCCAGTCCCTGTGAGCAGCACAAATCCATTTCTTAATTAGGGGGGCCCTGCCTCCAGCCAGGTGGAGGAGAGGGACAACCGGATTTATTGGACTGTGTGGATTCGATGGCCTGGCACATTAAAACCACAAAGGTATCGAGCCCTGGTAGACACTGGTGCACAGTGCACCCTCATGGCATCGAATCATAAAGGGACAGAATCTGTCAGTATCTCGGGAATAACAGGGGGATCTCAAGAGTTATCTGTATTGGAGGCCGAAGTGAGCCTAACTAAAAATGAATGGAAAAAGCACCCCATTGTGACTGGCCCAGATGCTCCGTGCATCCTTGGCATAGACTACCTCAAGAGAGGGTATTTTAAGGACCCAAAAGGGTATAGATGGGCCTTTGGTATAGCAGCTGTAGAGACTGAGGACATTAAACAGCTGTCTACCTTGCCTGGCCTTTCAGAAGATCCTTCTGTTGTGGGGTTGCTGAAGGTTGAAGAACAACAGGTGCCAATTGCTACAACGACAGTGCACCGACGACAATATCGCACCAATCGGGACTCCCTGATCCCCATTCATAAACTGATTAGACAATTAGAAAATCAAGGAGTGATTGGCAAGACTCGCTCACCCTTTAATAGTCCTATATGGCCAGTGCGAAAGTCTGATGGAGAATGGAGATTAACTGTGGACTATCGTGGCCTAAATGAAGTTACGCCACCGCTGAGTGCTGCTGTGCCAGACATGCTAGAACTTCAATACGAACTGGAGTCAAAGGCAGCCAAGTGGTACGCCACCATAGACATTGCTAATGCATTTTTCTCTATTCCCTTGGCACCAAAGTGCAGGCCGCAGTTTGCTTTTACCTGGAGAGGTATCCAGTACACCTGGAATCGACTGCCCCAGGGGTGGAAACACAGTCCTACTATTTGCCATGGACTGATCCAGACTGCACTAGAAAAGGGTGGAGCTCCAGAACATTTGCAATACATTGATGACATCATTGTGTGGGGAGATACAGCAGCAGAAGTTTTTGACAAAGGGGAGAAAACAATCCAAATTCTTCTGAAAGCTGGTTTTGCCATAAAAAGAGGCAAGGTCAAGGGACCTGCCCGGGAGATCCAGTTTTTAGGGATTAAATGGCAAGATGGGCGTCGCCAGATCCCGATAGAGGTGATCAACAAAATAACAGCTATGTCCCCACCAACTAACAAAAAGGAAACACAAGCCTTCTTAGGCGTTGTGGGTTTCTGGAGAATGCATATTCCAGATTACAGCCAGATTGTACGCCCTCTTTATCAAGTGACCAGAAAGAAGAATGATTTTCAGTGGGGTCCTGAACAACGACAGGCTTTTGAACAGATTAAACAAGAGATTGTGCATGCAGTAGCCCTTGGACCAGTCCGTACGGGACAAGATGTTAAAAATGTGCTCTACACTGCAGCTGGGGACAATGGTCCTACCTGGAGCCTCTGGCAGAAAGTACCAGGGGAGACTCGAGGTCGACCCCTAGGATTTTGGAGTCGAGGATACAAGGGTTCCGAGGCCAATTACACTCCAACTGAAAAAGAGATACTGGCAGCATATGAAGGAGTTAGAGCTGCTTCAGAGGTAATTGGTACTGAAGCACAACTTCTCCTGGCACCTCGATTACCAGTACTAGGCTGGATGTTCAAGGATAAGGTTCCTACTACCCATCATGCAACTGATGCTACATGGAGTAAATGGATTGCATTAATTACACAGAGGCCTCGAATAGGAAACCCTAATCGCCCAGGAATCTTAGAAGTGATCATGGACTGGCCAGAAGGCAAAGACTTCGGAATGCCACCAGAAAAGGAGGTGACACGTGCTGAAGAAGCCCCACCATATAATGAACTACCAGAGGATGAGAAGCAGTATGCCCTGTTCACCGATGGATCCTGCCGTCTTGTAGGAAAGCATCGGAAGTGGAAAGCTGCTGTATGGAGTCCCATACGACGAGTCACAGAAGCCACAGAAGGACAAGGTGAATCAAGTCAATTTGCAGAAGTAAAAGCCATCCAGCTGGCTTTAGACATTGCTGAATGAGAAAAGTGGCCAAGGCTGTATCTTTATACTGACTCATGGATGGTAGCAAATGCCTTGTGGGGGTGGTTAAAGCAGTGGAAGCGAAGCAACTGGCAGCGCAAAGGGAAACCTATTTGGGCTGCTGAATTGTGGCAAGATATTGCTGCTCGGCTAGAGAAACTAGTCGTGAAGGTACGTCATGTAGATGCTCACGTACCTAAAAGTCGGGCAACTGAGGAACATCTAAACAACCAACAAGCGGATCAGGCTGCTAAAGTGTTCCAAATAGATTTGGACTGGGAACATAAAGGTGAACTATTTTTAGCTCGGTGGGCTCATGACACTTCAGGTCATCAAGGAAGAGATGCAACATACAGATGGGCTCGTGACCAAGGAGTGGACTTAACGATGGACTCTATTGCACAGGTTATCCATGATTGTGAAACATGCGCCGCAATTAAGCAAGCCAAACGGTTAAAACCTTTGTGGTATGGGGGGCGGTGGTTGAAATATAAATATGGGGAGGCCTGGCAAATTGACTATATCACACTCCCTCAAACCCGCCAGGGTAAACGCTATGTGCTTACCATGGTGGAGGCGACCACCGGATGGTTGGAAACATACTCTGTGCCCCATGCCACTGCCCGGAACACTATTCTGGGCCTTGAAAAGCAAATCTTGTGGCGACACGGCACGCCAGAGAGAATTGAGTCGGACAATGGGACTCATTTCAAAAACAGTCTCATAGACAACTGGGCCAAAGAGCACGGCATTGAATGGGTATATCACATCCCCTATCATGCACCAGCCTCTGGGAAAATTGAACGGTATAATGGGCTGTTAAAAACTACCCTGAAAGCAATGGGGGGTGGAACCTTTAAAAACTGGGATAAACATCTGGCACAAGCTACCTGGTTAGTTAACACCAGGGGATCTATCAATCGAGCTGGCCCTGCTCAGTCAGACCTTCTACATACAGTAGAAGGAGATAAAGTCCCTGTGGTGCATGAAAGGAATCTGTTGGGAAAAACTGTCTGGATTCTTCCTGTAACGGGCAAAGGTAAACCCATTCGTGGGATTGCTTTTGCTCAGGGACCTGGATGTACTTGGTGGGTGATGTTGCAAGATGGTGAAGTCCGATGTGTCCCTGAAGGTGATCTGATTCTGGGTGAGACTACTTAATTCTGAACTGTATGTTGTTGCTGCATAAGTGTCTTTCAGGTTAAGACAGTGGTGATGAGACCGGAGCTTCATCAAGTGGCGTCAAGTAACCTCCTCGAGTCTGACATCTTTAACCTGCAACCCGTGGGCACGAACCATGACAAAAGAGAGACTGCTAGCCAGAGAGACTACTGAGAGACTGCTAGCCAGATGGAAACCCACAATCCTGAACCAAATGAACTTAATGAACTTTTTGTATAGAGATGAATCATAAACTAGTGATATGTGTATATATATTTGAAAATGAAAAGGTAGTGGTGATCTGAGTATGACGTGAATGGTATGGAATAAGGGGTGGAATGTCCTGGTTTGGCCCAAACCAGGCCAATTAGTCTTAGAGAAACCAAGGTCACTGCTAAATTCCTCACTGCAGTGAAGAGCCGAAGGGGGGTCACAGCTGCAGGGGGGAGCAGACAGGGCAGGTGACCCAAGATTGACCAACGAGGTATTCCATCCCACACACGTCATTCTCACTTTCCTATTTATCACTAACCCACTGCCTCCTGGAGGTGGGGCCCAGGAGGGAGGGGCCCTCCTGTCTCCCACTGATTGGTACCAGCTTTGCCAATTTTCCAGTTAAAAGCCTGCAGGTGTGATGGCAGGGGGAGCTATTGCATTTTGTCCTCTGCCCGTGCTGGGGGGAGCTACTGCATTTTCCCCTCTGTCTGTGCTGGGGAGAGCAACTCTGCCTGAGGAGGATTTCCAAGCTCTCAATCTTGGTTTTGTGTATATTTGTATATATTTGATTATTTCTATTATTACTATTATACTCTTTTTTTTCATTATTATAGTTTATTAAAACTGTTTCAACTTTTCAACCCATAAGTCTCTCTCCCTTTTCCCTTTCCCTTGGGGGGGGGGGGGACAGGGTTAACAGAGAGCATCTGCCACCTGGTTAATAGCTAGCCCAGCTTTAAACCATGACAATATCATTTTAGGCTTTATTTCACACTGTATTAACCATGTTGCCCAAATTTGGGAACTACTACTTCAGCTCGCAATGCACATTAACAGGTGCCATTAATCAAACAGCTCTTTCACACTGAAAAGACCCAAGCACACCACTAATCAGGAAACGTGTGCATTTGCTGCATTAGTGGCACTCTTGCTGCATTTTGTTGTTTCCCGTTATGTCCTGTGCTTGTCATAGGCCAGAGTTTCTGAATTTACTGATCTAAAGCCTACTTGCATTTATAACAGAGTAATTTTTGAAGCCGTGTGCCTGTCTTTCATACCTAGACTAAAGATACTAGAATGACCCAATGTCAGCATCAAACTAACAAATCATCCCAAACATCTGAGCATGAAGTCATTCTGCTAACAGAAAAAGGAACAGATGGTGGGAAAAAAGCAAGTTAACTCCACAATTGCTGGCATTTTCCAAACATCCAGCTGAAGGAATGCCGCGGTTTGCAAAGGGCAACATCCTCCCACTGTGACTTACCAGTGTTACGAGATTTCCACTGAGCCATAGGCTAACTAAAAGCAAGTCTATTTTCAGAGAATTCATTTGAGAAATTCCACATTTCAGACTGTTTCACCAGCAGTCTCCTGAGCTAAGGTAGTCATGCAGTCACTCAGACCAAAAGTAACCATGGATCCCAGGCACTGAGAGGGAACCAAATAACATTTTCTGCTACAGCCTGTTTCAAGGAGTTGGTCTCATAGCAATAACACAGGAGACAGTAGGTTACACAGAGCCTTACTGTTGCCCCCTTTCCTTATAGGGCCATACGGCTGCTTGTCTGGTTTGATATATGGTCACTTCAGAGAATCACAGAACAATTTAGGATGGAAGAGGCCTCGGACAGACAGGACCTACTCAAAGCAGAGCTAATTTCAAAGCTAGATCAGGTTGTTTAGGTCATTGTCAAGGTTTGAATACTGAGTTAAATTAAAATGTAGACTGAAGAGCTGAACTCGTGCCACAAACTTTGAAAGCATTGGTAGGAAGAGAAACAATTTTCTGATGCAACAAAGACTTCAGATAAGGTCTAATTCTCCAGCTCCAATGTACAGGCTGGGCTTTGCCCTGGGGTTATCAGATATCCTCATCATTTAGCCAACAATACGCTTGCACTAAGCACTCCAAGTCCCACACAGCTCCTTCAGCCTCCTACTGCTTTTGCTTTTAAGCTATCACATGTGCTGTGAGGGTTACTGAGCGTTTTTCAGACTTCCCAGGGGAACAGAGAGTAGAAGCACCCACCCACACTCCCCCTAAACACTCCATGCAAAGCTGGGAGAAAAACTCTCACGAAGTCACATCCAAGCCTCGTCAAACTGGGATTGCTTCTCAAATACTGCAGCAAATCATCTTGTGTGTTCATCTCTGCTGGTCCCAGATACAGCATGTGGAATAACAACTCTAAAGAAAGGAACTTATAAGGGACACATTAAATGATCTTTACAGCTACAAATCCATAACCAAAACAGTTTAATATTCCAAATCAATAACAGACCCTAAGAGTAACAATAACAGACCCAAAGAGGAAAAAATACTTCAAGAAGAACAGAATTGAAAACAACACAACTTCAAGCCACCCACTTCATTTATTATGAGACAACCATGTGCTTGGCACTCTTCATACAGAAAAGATGAATCCCAAAGGGCTTTCATAGCTCAGATCAGACAATACAAAACCAAAAAACCACACTCAGACAACACAATGGTGTGATCTTCCTCTGGTATATTGTATCACTAAATGAGACCAGATGAAGATTCATTTTGTCTCTTCTTTAGGGAATATCTATCTTCCTCTGAATATCTTCATGTGTATCTACTACTTTAGAGTAGGAACCTGAAGAAACGAACACTTTCCTACAGCCAGAACTGCAGAAGTCCTATCTAAATACAACAGATGCAATGCAGCCTCCTGCTCTTAGGGCCTCCATATGAAGCCTTAAATGCACAGAAAAGACCTCAGGGTTTTGGAAGAAAAGCCTTCTCAGTTCACTTTAGCTGAGAAATAACTGTCTCTCCATCTTAACCAAGATGAAACTATACTTTATAGTGCTAAAACTCAGACCAGAGCAACCCAAGAACAAACAGTAGGTGCAGGAACTTTCACTCGCTTCAGGAAGTTTTCCTCAAAGGCAAGAAAGACTCCAGGTTTTGTATTTGCATCCATCTTCTGCTTCATCCCTGGCAGGCTAAGGTAATTACATCAAAAGCTGCAAAAGCAGCTTCAATTCCTCCAGGAGATTTCATACATCTTTTTTATACACACACACATATATATATATGCATTTATGTTATAGATATTAATTTTTATGTTTATAATATTAACAGCAGGATGAATCCAAGGTATAGGGTGAACTGTACTCTCTGGAAGCTGGAACTGTAGCTGTAGCTGGATTTCAAGAAGGGTTTATAGCAGTAATACAGCCTGGCTTTTGATTGGAAATTTTGCTTAGAGCTCTGCAGGAGTCTGAAGGCAGGCGTGGGCATGGGGGTGGAGGACAGAAATATCTTACTCTATATCCAGCTGCACAATATCAAGCTATACTTTTTATGGTGACTTTTTGCTGACAATGCAAACCTCAAGGGCAAAGCTCAAAGAGAAATTCTCGAAGAAAGAAAAAAACAAAACCTGACATGTAGACATTATCTTCATTAATGCTAGACAGCCAGCACGGGACCAAAGTGGGAGTTTGTGAAATTGAGCTGCAAATGGTATAAAAAGACTGCAGTAAAACTACTAAAAGTTAAAGTCTGACTAAGGCTAGGATTCCCCAGGGCATTCTGAAGCCTAATGTAGTGCTGGATGCAGCCCTCAGGTTACGAAAAGGTGACGCAGCAGTATTTGCTGCTTCTTTGTGGGAGAGGTGTAAACCTTCTCTAGAAGGGCATCCAGGGCACTCTGCACCGGGACTGCAGCTTCACTGGTTTCAGCACTGATCTGTGACCTCAGTCCAAAGGACTCGGACTCTTAGTGATTGTGTAATGCACAAAAGTGCCTTCCACTCCATCCTTCCTGCTCCTTACAGTGAACTCTCTCAAGTCTGGAGAATTCACCGCAAAATCCATTCCTACAAGAATACCTTAGAAGACAAATAGGTGCAGCAAGGAAAAAGAATGAATGGTGCTTAAACTGAAAATATATTCAGATTTTTAAGATTGTATTGGGGAAAAGGGGGAAAAGGGGGAAAAGGGGGAAAAGGGGGAAAAGGGGGAAAAGGGGGAAAAGGGGGAAAAGGGGGAAAAGGGGGAAAAGGGGGAAAAGGGGGAAAAGGGGGAAAAGGGGGAAAAGGGGGAAAAGGGGGAAAAGGGGGAAAAAGGGGAAAGCGGAAAAGGGGAGAAGGGGGGAGAAGGGGGGAGAAGGGGGGAGAAGGGGGGAGAAGGGGGAGAAGGGGGGGGAGAAGGGGGGAGAGAAGGGGGGAGAAGGGGGGAGAGAAGGGGGGGAAAAGGGGGGGGAAAGGGGGGGGAAAGGGGGGGGAAAGGGGGGGGGAAAGGGGGGGGAAAGGGGGGGGAAAGGGGGGGGAAAGGGGGGGAAAGGGGGGGAAAGGGGGGGAAAGGGGGGGAAAGGGGGGAAAGGGGGGGAAAGGGGAGGAAAGGGGGGGAAAGGGGGGGAAAGGGGGGGAAAGGGGGGGAAAGGGGGGGAAAGGGGGGAAAGGGGGGAAAAGGGGGGAAAAGGGGGGGAAAGGGGGGGAAAGGGGGGGAAAGGGGGGGAAAGGGGGGGAAAGGGGGGGAAAGGGGGGGAAAGGGGGGGAAAGGGGGGGAAAGAGAAAAAAAGGGAAAAAAAGGGAAAAAAAGGGAAAAAAAGGGAAAAAAAGGGAAAAAAAAGGGAAAAAAAAAAGGGAAAAAAAGGGAAAAAAAGGGAAAAAAAGGGAAAAAAGGGAAAAAAGGGAAAAAAAGGAAAAAAGGGAAAAAGGGAAAAAGGGAAAAATGGAAAAATGGAAAAAGGGTCAAAATGGGACAAAGGGGACAAAGGGGAAAAAGGGGAAAAAGGGGAAAAAGGGGAAAAAGGGGAAAAAGGGAAAAAGGGGAAAAAAGGGAAAAAAAGGGAAAAAAGGGAAAAAAGGGAAAAAAAGGGAAAAAAAGGGAAAAAAAGGAAAAAAAAGGAAAAAAGGGAAAAAAGGAAAAAAGGAAAAAAGGAAAAAAGGAAAAAAGGAAAAAAGGAAAAAAAGGAAAAAAAGGAAAAAAAGGAAAAAAAGGAAAAAAGGAAAAAAGGAAAAAAAGGAAAAAAAGGAAAAAAAGCAAAAAAAAAGGCAAAAAAAAGGGAAAAAAAGGTAAAAAAAAGGAAAAAAAAGGAAAAAAAGGAAAAAAAGGAAAAAAAAGGAAAAAAAGGAAAAAAAGGAAAAAAAGAAAAAAAGGAAAAAAGGAAAAAAAGTAAAAAAAGGAAAAAAATTAAAAAAAGGAAAAAAATGAAAAAAGGAAAAAAGGAAAAAAAGGAAAAAAAAGGAAAAAAAAGGAAAAAAAGGAAAAAAGAAAAAAAAGGAAAAAAAGGAAAAAAAAGGGAAAAAAAGGAAAAAGGGAAAAAAAAGGGAAAAAAAGGTATTCTGCATGCAGCCAAGACGTGTATACAGTGAAGGGAAAATGTGTGAAAGGATGGCACCGCCATAACATTGCCACTGTTTCATAACTTTGCTACTCTTTCTTTCAGGTAGAGAGAAATGCATTTATATATAAACATAATAATGACAAGTTCTTTGAAATTATACAATAATTTAGATCAAAGACTTTTAGAATGAAGGAGTTTCACGACTCCTATTCTCATATTCAGTTTACTAGTTTTTTTATTCATCAGGTAAATTAAAAATATAAATGACAGATATTAAAAACATAATTGCAGGGATAGAATCATAAGGAGATTCTCTTTTCTGCATATTGGCTGTTACAACATATGGCTCAGATAAATTTTCCTCAGAATTGCGGAGAAGCCTTTCTCTAGATCTGTTTCCCATAATAGAAAAAGTATGATCAATTTAAGGATTATTAGCATGTACTCTTTTTTTTCAAATGCCATAAATGCCTCTTTCCAGAAAGCTGCAGTGTGCTGATTATTGCTTCACTACTTGAGTTTGAATAATCTCACTTCAATAGGTAACGCACAATCAACACAAAGCATCTATTCTAGGGTACAACTAAAATAAGAAGAGTACAAAATAAACCCGAAATATCTAGGAGAGCTCAACATAGTTAGTAGGATTGAGCTTTTTGTTGGTTTTGTTTGTTTGTTTGGAGAGAAGCTGTATGATACAGCTAGTCCAGTTTGACTGTACTTTGGAAAGAGATTTGCTACTAATTTTCCCCTCAAAGAAACACAGAAG
Source organism: Nyctibius grandis (assembly GCF_013368605.1). Lineage (NCBI taxonomy): Eukaryota > Metazoa > Chordata > Aves > Nyctibiiformes > Nyctibiidae > Nyctibius > Nyctibius grandis. Next base: position 33,526,893 of record NC_090658.1, read on the forward strand.
TGAAAAAAAAAAACCCAACTTGTTTAACTCTGCAAAATGTCTGTGCTTCTTACTAAAATCTGCTCAACTGAAGGCTTATAAATTAGTCTCTGGAGGCAGGAAAGGCCATAAAAAGAAAACAACTTAACTTGCTTTCCAATAGTAATAACTCTAAGAGCTTGTAGGATTATACAGAGGCAATAAGCTATTGCCTGCACAATGAGGCCTCATTCTTAGTAATGCGGACTGCATCCAAAGCGATGTGTGCCAAAGCAGTGCAATACCTGCACTGTCTGCCCTTTTGGGGATCCCAGTATGGGCTCACTTACAGGTGAAATAATTGAGCTGACAACTTTTTCTTTCCATATCATTATTTGATCAGTATTTTATGAGATTATGTACTTTAGTACCAGCTCCTGGTAAAACAGCACCGAATAACAGCAGTTTTCTAAACCTTGATATCAGAAATTTTAGTATTTACAAATAAATACATCCGAAAGCATGGCCTAGTATTGATCTAATTCCTGCAAAACATATAACTAGTAGGAAACCTGGAGATAATTTTACAGAAAGGAATTACAGAAGTGGATTACAGAAGTGGATTATATGTTTTATGTAAGTCTAAATTTCAGCTGATAGTGAGACATGAAGGATTATCCTAAACAAAATCAGAATAAAGAACCTGAACTGGGGGAATATGCGATCATTTGCATTTTGTCTACGTATGGCTTTACTTATAACTCAATATGATGTCAGGGCAAGTTTATACTACAGAGAAAGGGGCAATGTAAAACATGTAGTACTGGGGTTTTGGGTAGAGGGTCACGGTGCCATCAGTAGTGACTGATAAATGAGTCTTCTCATGCAAATTAAGACAACTGCACCTCTCATTGTCTGTTCTGTACTGACTAATGGCAAGGTAGAGGACAGCAGAGACTGAGAACACATTAACATTTTCCAACAGAACAGCCTTTATTCCTTGCAAATAGCTACTCCACAAATGAGATTGAAGCATTGACTATAGCTGCTAGCTGAAGTTACTCCTTTAGATCTAATAATTGGTGATTTGATTTTAGTACTAATGGTTTCAGATACAAACCTGGAATGGCCAAAAGCGACCAAAAGAAGCATGGCTGTATAATACCGTGTGAATGCTCCTCTGTAGATATCACCCACAATCATGAAATTTCAGTCCAGAACTGAACCTCCTTTGAGTACCATGGAATGTTGACTAGCAAGCTCTGCCCCTGGCCTATAACTTTAAATGCACAGACATACATGTCTTCCCCCATTTCTTCAAAAAAGCTTGGTATCAGAGACAGGTGGAATGAGTTTTTTGACACAATAATGACTTTCTGCTACCATATTGGGAACAAGTACCGTAGAAGATTATATCCAAAGTCTAACTGTCAAGATAAATGGACAATGACTGATCTTCACTTTTGCAAGTGACATTTGTTTACATAAGACATCCACTAACCTCACCCCTTCGGAGCAAATCAGGAAGCTCTGACCTTCTGTTATTTTCAGACTAGAAAAGGCATCTGAGATTAGTGATTGTGAACAGTTGCCTCAACCTGCACTTCTTGACCTTCTAGTTCATAGTGTTTTCACTTGCCACATTACAAAGCGTAGAGTCCTTGCTTCAGGAAACTCAAAGGACCCAACAACAGCAAGACAGAGCTCTCCAGGGGCTTGTCTTGGATGTCTGACAGCATTCTGCCAAATGAGGAATTGGGACCATTGTGGATAAAATTAGATTACAAATTCTTCAGGAAAAAGACAGCTTTCCTCTAAGGGGAAGCCTCCAACGAGCTTGTCTGTCACTGTAAAACAATGATGATAGGTGGATTAGGTAGTAGGCTAGAGAGAGAGATATGTCATCACTGAATATCTGACTGCCTGTGAGGGAGACAATGAATAACATTGGACAGTTAAGGTTTCAAGCAATTGAAAGTATCTACAATGTAATGAATAGACATCTGGCAACAGTATCCTGTTCCAGTTAGCACATAATTTTGTATAGCTGGAGTTCAGCTAACTGAGGTTGCACTATAAATGCATTATAAAGATTTTCCAGTATGCAGCTCCTTTAACTCTGGAGGTCTTCAAGATTCGTATATCAAATCCACTGCTTTAAAAAAAAACATAATGTAGTGAATCCAACCAACATATTAAACACATTAAAGCCTGAATCTTTCTGCCAAGGCTGACTGGTCCAGGAGGTGGAATGTGTGGTTCTCTAAGACAGCTACAAATAGATCCTCTCCCACCAGAGCTGAAAAAGCCAGCTGAGCCAGCCAGCAAAAATGTAAAGCAGACATTAATCACAGCAGCCTGCACCTTCCCTCCACTTGCAAGCTCCATGTACCAACAGGAAGAAGAATGGAGAGAGCACCAAACACAACTGAGCCTAGACTGCTCTTACGCATTTCCTGAATTATTGCTAGCTCAGAGGCACTGTAACTAATTTGTTGCTATTAACTTCCCTGTGTGATGCATTTCAACCAAAAGCAACACACATGCAAAGCACCCATCCCATTCTTTTGACTGAGGTTTTCTTTAATTTCATGGTAAGAAAGCTATTTTTTTTCCCTTGAGGAAAGAAAGGCAGCAAACACAACCTCAGAAGGACCATCATCAGGGTTTCAATATGCCATCTTCAGTATTAAAATCTAAACCTCCTCTTTCAGCTTCTGTTATGTGAAATTACATATAACGACGGATGCTCTCATAGCATGACTTGCACATTTGGGAAATAAAACTAACCAACACACTCACCACACCTTTTTTCCCTAACATTTATTGTTAATGAATACACGCTGTTGGGGCTATCTTTGTTTCTATTTCCTGCTTAGAGCAGCAAAACATTTCCACCACACCACTCCTGAAGGAATTCCTCTTTTACAAGTTGCACAACAGTGATACAACTTGTCAATTCACTTGGCCATCATTCTTCCAGTGACAAGATACCCAGTATGATACATCAGCCTCTGATTTACTGCCCCTCACCAGTTTGTCAGAAATTTGAAGACCTTGAATGGAGAAGCATTACATAGCAATCGATAGGAGCGGGTCTTCTTCACTTGCCAATGCAATATGGAACATTTCCTACAAGCTCTGGAAGACTTTGAACTACCAGGTTTTAAGACATCACTATTATTATGTACTTTACAGATATTTGAAGACATCCTGAAAGATTTCAGTAACACATATTCTGTTCTAAGCAACCTACAATAGTTTTTAAAATTTCCTTAAAACATTTCCATGATAGCTTTTCTTCCAGCTCAAAGGAAAAAAACAAACAAACCAAAACAAAACCAAACCAAACACGTAAAAGATTCAAAACGGGACAATGTATGATTTTAACTTGTTAACATTCTCTTCACAAATCACACATGCATACTCTACTTATAAGAAAATTGTGCCATATTCATGCTGCTAAAAATCCCTACATCACTTAATCATGTTCTTGAGTAAACAGTAGATAAACACGTAGTTTAAACCCAGATGTATATCAGTAATTATGTACATGCACACAGAATTTATTGGTGAGCTGCTTCAATCAGGACAACAGCAGTACCTTCTTTTTGCTGCAGTATATCTGCCATTTCTTCTCTGGAGGGAGTGCAAACATAGCCTCTCTGTTCTTGTCTGTGAGATCCAATTCATCCTGGAGATTGTGAAAAAGAGAAACAGAAAAAAATGTCAACATCTGCATCGATATCTTCTAATAGATTGAGAGGAATCTGGACCAGATGTGTTGACTAATCTTCAATCAAAAGGCAGAAGACTTAGTGGTTCCCAAACACTCCAAAGATCATTGGTTTCATAATTTTTACCTCGCTACTGTGAGTTCTCCCTGTCAGAGCAGAACCTATGAAGAGAGGCAGCCTGAACAACTCCCATGTCAAACTTCCATTACTAATGATTAGTCAGGAATGGGAAAGATCACATGAAAGGCACGAAGTGAAAAACTCAAAGCACTGGCTTACATGACACAGACACTCCTTATGACTCTTAGAGAAAGACTAAAAATTCAATACACCTTTTTCCTGGCCTGCAGTATGAGCTTGGTCTTCCATAGAGGAAGAACAGTAAATCACTGTATCTTTTAAATAAAGATCATGAGACAGTTGTCTAGGGACACTAATGTCAACAGCAAACTACAGGTTGAAATGTTTGTCCAGATGTTTGTCCTCTGAACCACACTGTCCCTAGCAAAAGACAACCAACATTTCAAACATAAAGGATGTATCTCCACACAAGGTCACATCATGTTGAACAGACTGCAAATTCAGTCCCTGTTGAGAAAAGTGAGTTCACTGGAACACAACCTTTTAGAGCATAGCCAACCTTACATTTGTAAAATGTAGGCTGATGCTGTGATCTGGAACTGACTCCCAACTTTGTCACAAGCTCCCTCTGGATACACCACCGAATTCACCAGCTTCGGTTTCTCTTCTGTAAAAGGTGGATAATAATAGACTGTCTTCCTATATAATGTGTCTCTCAAATCATCAAAGCAGAGACTGCTACTTGCTTTGGGTTTATTCCGCACTGATCAGAACAGGGCTCCAATCACAGCTGCCAGTTTCAGGTGCTAATGGGAATTAAACAAGTAAGAATGGTCTTCATAGCAAGCAGCCTGCATGAGCAGGGACGGATGGAAGATGTCTAAATGAGAGTTTCAGCAATACAAAGACAAGCTTCCAATAAAGTTTCAATGAATCAGTTTTGGCAGTGTTTTCTTTTTCCTATATATTTGAAAGTGTTTGGAGAAGGAAGTGTCCAGGGGTCCAATATCAAGATGACATTGCAGCACTAAGAACGCTGCACATGCAGATTCTGGCACCCACACTAACCTAGCCCAAGCAGAGACAATACCTCTTTAACTCAGCCCAACAATGGCTCATTTGGAAAGCATTCAGGGCTGGGAAACTTGTGAAAACAGTGAGCTAAATTGCACACTGAGCCTGGTAGCGGCTGCTGACAGATTTAAAAGCCTATAGAGATTTCAGCTGCAAAAAGGTACAAAAGAAATGCAAACAGTAACAAGGCGAGCTCAGTGCCAGCAGCCCAAGGTAGAAGAAGCTGGAGGGCTTTTTTTAAACAAGAAAAAGTTTAAAGGCAAAAAAACCCAAAAAACTTTAGCTGTGCAAAAAGAGTGCAAAACCATGTGGAAATGTTTAGGGTGAGTTTCCAAACAAGGGGGCAGCCAAGCGAGGCAAGAAGTTTTATCCTTGCTACACACAATTAGAAAGCTCCGTCCAGGATCACATTCTTGCGGGGAGAGGGAGAGTGAAATGACATGTAAGGTCTTAAGACAAGCAAAGGAATGCTGTTGGAGGTCAAGCATGTGGGAGGGAAAGGAGGGGCAGGCAGGGATTCAGAAATGCCAGGTTTGGAAGAATCACCAAGGAGGCCAGAATACACATCTGAAATGAGCTGGCTGGGCTCAGCTAAGTTCTTAGAAAAATTATGATTGTTTTATCTAACTGCTCAATGATCTTAGCTTTTTTTTTTTTTTTTAATAAAGAGCAACTAACTTGATTTTCTAACCCATACTGGTCTTTCTGGAGTCTGATGGCAGAACAGACAAGCAGCAAAAGTTCTTCCCAGAAGCTGTACACAGAACTGAATGATGATCTCAACCAATATAGTTCAAGACAACCACTTCATCAAAAGAATGCTCCTATTGACTAAAACCACCCAGAGGGCAGGACGCTGCCACTTAGCAGCTTCTGGACACTGCCCTGGACACTGGCAGTATGAAGGACATAAAGAGCACTCTGCCTTCAATGGGGCAATAAGAATATGCTGCTTCCAGTCATGTAATTTTGCATCTTGATAGCATGACATTCTTTTCAGGACAGAAGCCTAGAAAGGTAGTTTGAAGCAATGGAAGATCTAGTGGGGACAAAGTGCATCCACACCCTAGTTTGTTGTGACTCAGGAGGGTCAATTAAGCCAGAAGAACATTAGAAGTCATCACATTAGCTCAGGTAACATAGTAACAAGAAAACTGCTCAGGGTTCCAGGCATAACGTGATCATCAGAGGCAGACCCAAACATACCTGACTGGAAAGCAGCACACGGAGGATGGATTACCTTTCCTTTTGAAAAAGCTAGTGTTTGTCTTCATTAGCAGGCAAAATGCTGGATTCTAATCCCCAGGTCAGATGGGCACGTAGCAAGCATGAGTATTCAACAGTGAAAGAGACACCTTCTCCAGAATGCAAAGCAGCAGTCAAGCTCTTCAATACACTTTCCTGAAGTTAATCTTCAGCAAGTGTTTTCCTTCATTGAGAGGAAGAAAGGAGTGTGAGGAACTGAAGGGGCCTACATGCCCCCCTCTACCTATACCGTTAATCAAATCCCACCCTATAAAGAACCAAGATATCCCTGCAAAATAGAATAGACATGAACTCTTCTTCTAGAACCCTCCAAATCATCTTACCTCTCCCATCCCCAGCCCCTTTCTATAGAAGAAGATCAGAAGACCACCATGACTGCACAGGAAACCCCTGTATCTAGCTAAGAAAGAAGATCCTGGATCAGGCGGACCATTTTCTTATTCTGACTCAGGATCCTAACAGATGGCACATAAGGAAACTTGCTGCTTTGGAGAAAAACAGTAGGAACAACAGAAAGAATAAATTTCAGAAGGGTAATTTGCTCCATGAACAGGTCATGCTGACCCAACAATAGATGCAGATCTGCCAGTATGTAAACTTCAGACTTTAGAGTTAGCTCAGTGACAGCAAGCAGCTATTGAAGGAGAAAGGAATTGCAAAGGTTGGCAGGAAAGGGGAAGAACTACAAACTCTGAATGCAGTCATCAAGACTAGGGCTGGAGCCGATGTGACCGAATGCCCAGGGAGCAAACGTAAAGGGCAAGAAAAAAGGGTCGGCCAGAACAAAGGGAGGAAAACGCCCTCCTCCATCACAGGTGCCAGTTTCCCAACAGAAATGTATTAACTCCTCTTCTATGCCTTGGATGGGCAGCTCGGTTCCAGCAATTCATGCAAGCATGACCCTGCACAATGGAGCTCAGCCTCCTGGCTCTTAAAAATACTTGAAGTTGCAAGTGTTCTCATGAAACATCGATTAAAAAGACATTTGCTAGGCTGGCCTGAGGGAGATGTAAAGTATGTCCAGTCAATATTCCTTACATTTCTCTCCTTTATCTATTTCCTATTATATTTTATTTACTGAGAGGGGGATACATTCAAGTTAATTTCACTTTCATGTGGGATTTTTCTTTTTTTACTTACATAGATTCAATTTCAACGATAAAACATTTAAAATGTACTAGAGCTGGATTTGAGGTTCAAATATTTCCAGTTCAGTTCTCAGGCCAAAAGGGAAGATGGCCTCCATTCAAAATGGCTACAACCCAAGGAAATAAGAGACAAGAGAGAAAGAAAGGGAACAAGAAGGAGGAATTATTAGGAAACATAAAAACAGTATTTTGTGGGATTTAAAACCACATTATGTCCCTTGTTTTTGAGAACATTCATCAAAGTGTGAAAGCTGGATTTGACGCTGGGTAGCCATCAGCTTGATAATAATATCACTCAAAGTCCCAGAAGAGCTGGACAGAAAAGCATTTCTCACCTAGACTGGGCAGCATTTTTCTTAGGGACATGAAATGAAATTAATATAGAGAAAAAGTAATATTTTGGGAATGTAGAAGAGTGGTTCTCTCTCCAAGAGAACCACTGAAGGAGAACATTTGATGCCTACCAACACGCCTGCCTCTCTCAGGGAGAACCTTCAATGCCTACCAACATCTCTGTAGTGAAAGGTGTATCACATCTCCACCATTCAGTCATCTGTGGAAAGGTGGGACAGAGTCACAGGATAGTTGCTGCCTCACCAGTCTACTTCACCTGGCCTTGCAAGAAGACTTATACAGTCCATAGGAATTTTGGAATTTAAATGAGGAAAACATAAAATAGTTTGAGAGGCAAACTTAGTAACATACTGAAAGACACAATCAGACTTCCTATTTTCAACATACCGATGCTGAAGCCACAACAGGGGTAGGATGGAAACCTCAAGACTATAAGTACACAGAGTATCAGGGCTTCAGCACCTCTTGGCTTCAAGTCAGAACACTGGAAACCAAGAGCCCCAAACTTGGTTCTCCAGGGATGTTTGGACCCTCATGGGAGATTCCTCAGTTCCAGTTTCTCATTCTACTTGTTCCGCTTCCACTGTCTGCCAGACTTCCTGGTCACCAGGGAAATTACCAGTGACTTAGGGTCAGACAGCTGCTTCATTTTGTAAAAGACAAAAACCAACAACCCAAAACAAGCAACCAACCAATCTACAGAGCCCGGTGGGGTTGTTTTTTTGGGGTTTTTTTAGTTGTTTTGTTTTGTTTTGTTTTGTATTCATAAAGTTTAATGAATCGCGGATAGCATTTCCAGCATAATGAAGCACAGAATTCTGACACGATATTGCCTGCAGTAAATAAAACATAACTTCATTAATATGGGCATAACACATATTTTGCCAGGAGGGAGATAAGATTTTGTTTATTTTCTTATGTTTAGTTGGATATCTGTCTTGTTTCATCAATTGCTTATCATTTCAGCTACAGATAGTTGAGTTATACGTTTAATTTTTGTCTGTAGGTTGCAGTGCCTCTTACTTAGTGTTCTTGAAAGCACATCCTTTGTACAAGCATCCATCCCAGGCCTGTGTTTCACATTTAATGGCTTCTCTTATGATTGAGAGAAGTTAATGACATCTAAAAGCATATTCTCATTTTTTAAATGTTTATTTCTGCCTACAAACATATTCAGGTAATTATAAAAGAATTATTAAAGAATGAAATCAATCTTTATTTTACACCACAGAATCCAACCCTAAGACGTAATGCATTGGCAAATAGTCTTCATCACTTCTGCTGTTCAGAGATACATATTTTGTCTGTCTGATTACAGCTCTATTGCACTGTTTGGTTCTTCAGCAGTGGATGGGTACTCAAGCAAAAGGACAGCCAGGTCTCAGCATCAACAGGCACCATGGGAACCAAACCCTCAGATGGCACAAACTGGCAAAGCTCCCCAGAAAGTTTAAACTTTACTTTCCCTTCTTAAACTCAAAATGGAAACTTAAGAACTTCCAGATCAGACGAGACTAGCAGTTAACTGACCTGTGACCAGCATCAAAAGCTTCAGAGGACTGTGCAAAAGCCCTGCAAGTACAAAGCCATAGAGCAAACTCTGTAAATGGTCAAACACTTCCTAACTCCCTACTTCAAAAAACCTGACTGAGTCTGTGATGCAAGTGACTTAATGTTCCTTTCAAGATGGGGATAGCATTGGTATTTGCAAATATTTCTTTTGCGCAGCTCTCAAGTTTTCCTTTTGCTCCGTCACACCAGCGTTATCCTTAATGGTTCCTTGTGAGTCATCCAATAGGGAACAAAACTGAGAAAGTAGGAATAATACTAAGATACCTTTACACACTCTAGAAAATCTCTATGATTTGAAGACTTTTGATTTTAATAACTTGCCTGTATACTCACCTCAAAAATTTAGGTTCCAAGGGTATGTTCACTTTTACATTATGACCTTGCACTGTATTAATTTTAGTTAAACGCACTGCTCTTATCTTGCTTCCTGTTCACATCCCCATTCCTTCTTTTTTCATTTTTTTTGCACTCACCTACCTTTTCTTTTTTCCCCCTCTCTAATCTTTTTCTCATTCCCCTTGACCTTTTTTTCCTGTCATGCACAAATGCACTCTCCCTTACCCACTTCATCAATCATTCCCTCTCAGTCTCTTAACAGCATCAAATCCACCCAAGTTACAAAATTAAGTACAATACACTGTTTCCAGTATCATAAACTCCCTGTGCAGTATGATACCTGTTGCCTCAGGTTCCCCAAGGTCATTTATACAGATGTCTGTCACCATGTCCCCAAAAAGGCCATATTCCAGTTCCACTGATGCTCCCAAGTGGCGTAGCACAGCTGGCGGCCTTGTGCCCTGGATGAATTTATTTAAATCTTGTACAAAGTAAACAGTGATTGTGACACACCATGGGATCCCATCCAGCATCCACTGGCAGGCCCCAGAGAAGGTTTACGCTCATGTGCAATCACTTTGAGGGAATAGTTTATGGTGGGTTAATCGATGCTGAAGTACAACTCAAGCTGACGTGAGATAAATGGCACTGACATGTCTAGGACTGTAGGAAGGGGAAGCAGTGGAAAGGCATCAGGGAGGAGGTTGTCAGCAGCACGCTACAAGCCTTTGCAATAGAGAATCCAATTCAGCATAACTATTATAGCTTTAACAAGTGAACTGAGTAGGACCACGTTGCTAAAACGTGACTTATATTGCCCAAAAGCTACATTTTTACATTAACAACAGTCCCAGGAACCTTAATTTTTGAGTTCATTCTGCCTATGCCAGGTTCTGTTGGCAAATAACAAACAGGTTAGTCTGGTGGCTCACATTCGAGCTGTGCCTCTGCCTACCAGGGAGGGAGATCAGGGAGAAGAGGAAAGAGAGGCACGCTCATCACAGGTCCAGAGGCAGCTGTCCAAAAAAACTGCTTCAGAGATAACTGCAGTGAGTGAATTAACAAATCAGTCTTCTTCAGATCTCAGTCTCTTTGCAAAGAGCTTATGAATCCTTGAAGCAGAAGAGATAAACCTTCCCTATTTATTTAATCACCGTGTCCACCTCCAGGGGACAGTATAGGATTGTTCCCCTACAGTTTTCCTTCCATTGCTTTGTTCAATCCAGCTCACCAGGCTGATATGTAAGAGGCAGCCTGCTGGAAGGGTGTGCATTTCCAATACTGAGGAGGTTGATAAGGCATTCTGACAGATTGCCTGTCCAAACTCTCAGTGAATGAGGTTCATTCGACTGCTCAAACTGCCTACACTCATGCACATACTGGAGCAAAAAGCACAGCAAAAAAAGCACCACTCAGCAAAGCTCCCTAAAAGGAGAAACATTTCACAGGCTTTACCTAATATCCAACTACAAGCACAGGAGGGTGATTGAGGCAGGCATCGAGAGAAGTGAAACAGAGCCCCCTTCTCTAGACAACAACCAGTTCCCATCCCTACCTTCTTAGGGCTGTGCTTGGCACAACTGCATGGCTGTACCTACAGCAGAACTTGATGGCAGATGCTCTTTCAACAGGCAACAGCACTGCCACCCACACAGCTAGTACGTCTCCAGACGCAGCACATTGGTTAACAGTTCCCACCTGGGCACCTGACACGTGTCCCAAGTCCACTGATAACCCAAGAATAAAAAGCAAAACAACACCCAAAACAAACTGTTCCCCTACCTCTCAAACTCTTCCACCTCATCCTAACCTTTGGAAGTAAAAGCAGCCTTTGTAAAGCACACAGAAACAACACACCACATGAGACTGGAGAGTAATATTTTGATCAGTTTTCCAATTGGTAAGAATTACTTGGATCACTGGAAAACATCATTGGGTTTCTACGTATTTGCATACACATAGTATGCGTACGTGCATATATGTATGCCACTCGCACCTTATATACACAAGAACTATATACATAAGACATATCACATAACATCTACCCATACTTACAATGTTTTATCGTTATATTTGTGCATGAAGAAACCTCTCTGCACGCATGAGTTGCTCACACAGCCTGCTGGCATAGGAAGCAATGTTTACATTTCAGCTACTACCACAGATCTGACTGTAAAGCAGAAAGCAGACAAACAAAAGGCTGTGATTCCCATTATACTCTTTTCCCTTCTTGCTTTTTCAAAAGTTGCGGCTTTAAAACCCCTTCAGTACTAGGGGCCCAAATCTCTTGATTCTCAGTCATAACGGTACAAGACAGAAAGCATCTGATGTTTAAGTACTGGAAGATGTGGTTCTCTTCTGCCCTGCCAACACAGAAGTTACTCATTCTCAAGGCTCAGTAGCAGAATAAGAATTTCATCCATCAAGGGCACTGCTTTTGGGCAGAGAAATTTATCTCACAGAAAGTCAATTAACATCCCCTCCACCCCCAAAACATACCCCTCCCCACTGTACTGCTTCATTTTTTCCTCTTCAAAAAAGAAAAGGTTAATTGCTTCTTTGCTTCCTGGAGAAGAGCTAAATCCTGACTCTCTCCTACTCCTCAAAGTTCTCTGTGACTTGACAGCACACAAGTACATATAAGCAGCAAGGCCTCTTGTTGCAGTCCCCTTTCACAGAACACTTGAATCATCTGCTGTTCATTTTTCTGCCCTTCACAGGCAAACCACATGCATGAGACAACAACCTGTTAGGCCAAACAGAAAGAGAAAGAATGAGGAAAACCAGTACCTGTTTATGCAACAACACACACAGATGTTTACAGACAGATCATGACTTAGATATGCATTCTCATATATGCAGGGTTACAACATGGGTAGAGCAAGAGGGACATTCCATGGATATGGGTGGCATATGAGGAATCTAATGCAAACTGTTGACCATCATCACTGCTTTTTCTGTTAAGATGGGCTGCACGTCCATGTCAGTGAATGGGAATGAGCCCACTGAGAGGGATGGGGATGAAGACTGCATAGTCAGGCTCATGTCTAATCTAAATGCCTGCTGCTGCAATTTAAGCCTATTACTTCCGGCCCTATCAACCACAGACATGGTGAGCAGATTTTTTTCCTTCCTCTTGATAACAGTTTTCAAGCCTATTAACGTCTGTTGTAATGTCCCTCCTCAGTCATCTTTCTTGAGGCTAAACAAGCCCAGCTCTTTCAGTCTTTCTTAGAGGTCACATCCTCCGGACCTCTCATTCCTCTTCTAATTGACTTCCGGGCTCTCCATCTTTTGTGAAGTGTACTGTTCAAAAGTGGGGACAGTGTTCCAGCTGAGACCTTACCAATGCTGAATGCAAAGATTACTTCATGCATCTTCCAGACTGCATTCCTAGTTTTATATTCCATGAAGACAACAAGACAATGACTTTTTTTTTTTTTTTTTTTTTTTTTTTTAATAAAAACCCTCAAAACCTGCATGGCTTATGTTCACTTCTGATCCACTATAATCCCTAGTTTCTTCCCTAAAGAAGTTTGCCCACCTAGCTGCTTCCCATCCTGAATTACCAGACTTGCTCCTAAAAGGTGCATGTTTTAACCGTCCCCATTGAATCTCATCCTTTTTCACACAATTTCTCCATCTTCTTTTAAGCTTGTCTTTTAACATATCCACAGTGTTTACAGCCTAATGACATTTGGAAAGTTAATAGGTATGCTCTGTATTCCACTATCCAGTCAATTAAATGAAAGCACTAAACAGAACTGAAGCCATTAAACCTCTGCTTGATACATCTTTTCACTGTGACAGGTTGCAAGTCCTCTAGGGCAAGTACCACATTTACCTCCACATTCTGATTATACATAGTGTATCAAATACCTCTCTCAAACAGAGCTTCTAGTATCACCATATATAACACTAAATAACAATAAAATCTGCTGTTTCAGCACAGTGCCCGTTCCCCGCCTGTCATTTCCTTTCCTTCTCCTCCCCTCATTTCCCCCTCCCTTCCCCCTCCCTGTGCCAGGGTTTGTTTTTCATGCCAAGGTCCCTTAGATGAGACCCTGTTTGGGAAGGTAGGTGTGGGAAAGGTTATTAGGAAACTGCCGTCTAAACTGCTACCTTTCCGGCTTCCCCACCCTCTCCTTCCCTACAAAGTCTCCTCTGTTCTGTTCTAATACTAATGAGTTCAGAGGAGGTTCCTAGGCTGGAGCAATTCACAGCTTGGACTGTGCCAAAGCACACAGGCACACACCTCTCTGATCGCTTCCTGCCCAAACACAGTCCTTCTGGCTCAACCCTCAAAATGTGGGCTGGGAACTGCTGCTGCGGCCTTGTGCCAAAGGCAGGCTGAATTTCCAGGGGCGTCAGTGCCACCTACTCCTCTCCTCCCAGCTTTATCCTCTTGAGTGCAGCCTATTTGCCATATGCCCCTATGGAGGAAAACAAGGGTAAGTCAGAGCTTGGCTGACCTTTAAATCTCTGATAAAATATTACGTAAAAGCGCAGGAGGAACTGAGAAGTCAGTTAAGAATTTATTGAGCAAAATTAACTTCTTACCGAGCTCTAGTTGCGCAGCTCAGACACACATGCTCAAACTTTTATGGGGGGTAAACTCACAGGAACTCCAATAAATCTACACCATTTCTGGCATTAGTTCAAGTTTACACAGATAGCAGTGAAATCAGGAGCCGGCTTTAGTTCTTTTCTTGCTCTCTGAATAATTACTCTAGATTTAGTGGTGCAAACCAGAGATCAGAATGTCCCTAACTCCATTAAACTGAGTGGACTTACTCTGGATTTACACCAGTGCAAAATATTAATCAAATTACCTGTTTTAAATTGTAACAGAAACTAAACCTCTGGGCTAGACAGCCTATAACACAGGTTTGTCCTACACTCTGCAGCACAGACTTCAGACAGAATAGACTGAGCAGTCTATCAGTCCCCTTTTCACTAATTGTTACCTTCTACTTCAATAAATGGAGACGAGTTGTATTTACTACTAATCAGGCCAGACTAGCTAGAAGAACACCCGCATAACAGAAGCCTCATATCTCCTGAGGCGAGGTGGAGGGAAATTCCACAATGCTCTTCACTCACATAAACCGAGTATTTCCATAGTGAAACAGTGAATTGAAGGCATGACAGTATATTTGGTTATTCATTCACACCCCGTCCTGTCTCATTGCTCAAGTATTCTGATAATCAGAACAGCAACTACTGCACGGACACCACTGGGCTTAAGAAAACACCAGCCATGATGTTTTTCTCTAGATATTTCTAAGAAAGAAATTATCAGAAACTTTCACAAAATACAGCAACAGGAATAAGAGAAGGATGAGCATTTTCCTTGCAGAATGAACTCATCTCCTAACAACAAATCATAATTGTATTTACTATATGGTTAAGCGTTTGTAATCCAAAAGTTCCTCGCATCATTAATGTAGAAGCCAACAACTTTACACAGACCAACAAACTCATCCAGCTGTTGCTCTCTGTACAAGATGTAATGCTGAAACACAGCCACTAAAGCAATCCCAATGGATTTTCCATGACTCAGGGATCTCCCTGGACACCTTCCAAACTGGGAAACTGCAATCTGCTTTCCCCTTATAATTTCCTCTGGAGAAGTTATTCTTCAAACCTCCACCTAGTAAACCATTGCATAACATTGCTGTGCATGCTGCTAAATTCTTTTCAAAAGGTGTTTGTGTTATTAGTCTGGGCAACCTTTTCCTTTATGTGGTCAACAAATGATGGGAAACTGCAAAATGAAAAGATGCCCTTAAGTCTTCTTAAATCAGAATTTCATAGAATATACAGATGTTGACTAGGGCCCTTTTGCATACGGCACTGGGTCCACATGTGAAAGAAAGGAGAGTCTGCTCAGGAAGGCTGTTGAGTCTTGTGTCAGATTCTCCCTAAAAAAAGAACAAGTGGATAAGAGCAGGGCAATGTCTATGACAGGAGGTAGCAGTAGAGATTTGGTCCCAAGATCTTCATATACAATACATTTTGCCACTGGAAGACTCCTGTACTGCCTATGACCTACACATGCTGCATCTTTTCAGCACCTTTTCAATTTAGCTACAATCCTGTACTTAAACTGGTTTAAGACGCATTACTCACAAATGCATGAAATGAGTTGTATAAGCTTGTAGAGGTACCTAGCAAAAAGACGTAATGCTCTTGAAAAATGTTTTCCTTACAGCAAGCTTACAGACTTTTCCATTTACAGAAAACGAGGTATCTAGCATTAAAAGCTCTGGGTCAGTGGTGTTCCAGTGCCCGGTGGAAGGCATCTGTCTGTACTTCCTCCAGACAAAACACACCAAAGACAGAGCAGCTGTGGAGGCAGCCCGGTGTGAGGAGTGACAGAAGCAGCACCTTCTGACATTTGCCTTCCATGTGTTGCTCCCATGCAGTGCTGAAGGGATGAGCAGAAGGGCCACTCATCTCCTGTATTTAGTGACACCAAAAACTCCCCTTTACCCAGCATAGAGGAAGGTGCCAGGAAACTGTTGACCTGAAAACTTTGTACCCTAAAAAGGTGCTACTCCATCCACCCAGCCTCACCTGTGGCATCTTGTGCTTCCCATGTTGAACTGTTGCAGACCAGGCACATGACAAGAAAAGGCCATTTCCCTTCAACACTGGAAGCGCCATCCCAGACTACCTTAATAGCTTCCCCGAATGATAAACAACCTTGAGCACTGTTTGAAGACACAATCCACCTATAGAAGGACACAGAGGCATGATGGAATTATAAACCCTTTTCCCTCACTCTCCTTCAGGCTATATGATGCACTATCTGAGCAATGATTATATCTGATATAAATTGCTACTAGATGAGCAAATACAGACAATTTGAGTCAACACATTAAACAGATGATCCTTCATGACTGTTATTTACTTCTCCATTCAATTATCTTTTTTTGTTAACAGTTCCTCCTAAACCCCAGCTACACTCTACCTCAGTAGGGATAATTCCTATCCTGAAAAACATTTGCATCCCATCCTATTTCACAGCCTTTCCTCCTCACTGGAAAATTTCACTGCTTCACCAGCTTCAGGTGGATACTTTTACATTGCTATTTTGTTATAAATTTTATAAGGTCTTCATCATCACAGGGACCTGGCTCCCCTTTTCTTGCTCAAATCAGGCTAAATGACAAATCATACCTCCTACAACATCTCAGATTTGGCCCTTCTTCTATGAGCTGCAGAAGAAACAGACATCTGTCATTCAACCTCCCTTCATCAATGTGCAAGCTCTCTCTCCAAAAGCATAGTCAAAAGATCATCTTGGCCTAGCATTCGTCCTATGTCACCTCCTTCTTTACACCCTGTCTTTGCTCTCCCTTCAGCACCACAGCTACTTCATTTGTTGTGTCTTTTTCTCCAGTGCTTTGGAAAACTTTGTCCCTCCTTATCGCAATCTCCTGTCCAGTTACAATCTGGCCATCATGTCCTTTGCATGATGTAGTACTTTCCTCTGCCATTTCTCCCAGGTGCATGTCTGTGTGGCACCTTCTCATCCCAAATGATCTTTCTGTCCTGATTCATAAGTCTCCCACCTCTCCTCAGCAGACCAAATCTAGATTCAAATATCCTCCCTAGAAGATGAGAAATAAGGTCTTAATAGATTTGTAAGTCATCTAATACAGCTCTGAACAACATAAGACACTAATAAAGAGAAATAAAGAAGGGTAGGAATCATACTCAGAAAAGCCATTTCAAACCAGCGGAACAAGAGGACATTCCTGTACTGCTGCTGCTGGCTCTTTTTCTACTGGAGAGGGCGGGCAGAGCCTATTACTCTAAGTCAGCAGGCATCAAAGTGGCAGGAAATATATGAGAATGCTGGTTCAATTCTAGAAGGAAGGTAGGAAATTGTCTACTCTCTATCCATCCAAGTGGAGCTGGAAAAACCCCAGAAAGCTAAAATAAAGACAAATTAATTTGATCCTTCCAGCTAGCAAGTATGACTCTTACTATCAATATCATCTCAGTGTTTTACCACTTCAGCCGCCTTCAGACTCAATCCAAAAAGTTCCTGGCTCTTCGTTATAGCCGTAATGCAACACAAAAACCATTCAAATGTTAATGAGGTCTTACTAAGGAAAAAGGCCACAGTAGAGCTTTACATTACTTTTTTATGTAATGTAAATGCCGCCTAACAATTGCAGCTATGCCAAAACAAGACAGTGTTATCAAATCAGCTGATAAGGTATTAGAAATACATGGTTACAAGATTTCTGAACAGTAAGCACACCCACCCTATCCTTGGTCTAGGGGATAGGATATCATGACAGCTTCCAAGCATCCACTAGAGGGAAGACTCAAGATTGACATCTTAGCACATCCATTCTCTAGTGGCACTATCTGTTCTTTCCCCCCTTTTTGCATCACAAGCTACATATGTGCTGTGCTTCCAAAATCCAGTACTTCTCCTCTTAGCCCTAGATGGACTACATGCATTTCCTCAGTCAGGGAACATCAGGATTATCCTGGTAAAAACATGTAGTCCAGTAAGAAGGTCTTTCTCAGGTGTTTCATGTCTACTGTAAGTAAATCATACTCAGAACTTAAACTAGATTCGAAGGGGGATGGGGTAGTAGCTGGGCTTGCACCACTGGGGCAACACTCTAGTGTTGAGGTAGACCAGGAGGCCTCCCATCCCCCTGGGGTGAAATCGGTGTGCTCAGCTCGCTCCCTGAAATGCCTGTACACCAATGCACGCAGCATGGGGAATAAACAGGAGGAGTTAGAAATCCGTGTTCGGTCGGGGGGCTATGATCTAGTGGCAATTACAGAGACTTGGTGGGACGCCTCGCATGACTGGAATGTGGTCATGGATGGCTATGTCCTGTTCAGGAAAGACAGGCCACTAAGGAGAGGTGGTGGAGTTGCTCTTTATGTGAGTGAGCAGCTAGAATGTATTGAGATCTGTCCAGGGGCGGATCAGGAGCGAGTTGAGAGTTTGTGGGTGCGAATTAAGGGGCAGGCTGGCAGGGGTGATACTGTTGTGGGTGTCTATTACAGGCCACCGGATCAGGATGAGGAGGGTGATGAGGCCTTCTACAGGCAGCTGAGAGCAGTCTCTCAACTACAGGGCCTGGTTATCGTGGGGGATTTCAACTACCCTGATATTTGCTAGGAGGCCTACTCAGCCAGCCATCCTCAGTCCAGGAGGTTCCTCCAGTGCATTGATGATAACTTTCTGATGCAAATGGTGGATGAGCCAACTAGGAGAGGAGCGCTGCTGGATCTGATCCTCACTAACAAGGAGGGTCTGGTTGAAGAGGTGAAGGTTGAGGGCAGCCTTGGTTGTAGTGACCATGAGATGGTAGAGTTCAGGATCTCATGTGGCAGAAACAGAATAGCTAGCAAAATCGCAACCCTGGACTTCAGGAGGGCCAACTTTGGCCTTTTCAAGCAATTGCTAGGGGAAATCCCATGGGACAGGGTACTAGAAGGTAAGAGGGCTCAAGATATTTGGTTAGCATTCAAGGACTGCTTCTTCCGAGCTCAAGATCAGAGCATCCCAGCAGGTAGGAAGTCAAGAAAGGGTACCAGGAAACCTGTATGGTTAAACAGGGAACTGCTGGGCAAACTCAAGTGGAAGAAGAGAGTGTACAGATCATGGAAGGAGGGGCTGGCCACTTGGGAGGAATATAAGTCTGTTGTCAGAGGATGTAGGAAGGCAACTAGGAAAGCTAAGGCCTCCTTGGAATTAAACCTTGCAAGAGAGGTCAAGGACAACAGAAAGGGCTTCTTCAAATACATTGCAGGTAAAGCCAACACTAGAGGCAATGTAGGCCCACTGATGAATGAGGTGGGGGCCCTGGAGACAGAGGATAAAAAGAAGGCGGAGTTACTGAATGCCTTCTTTGCCTCTGTCTATACTGTTGGAGGCTGTCCTGAGGAGCCCCGGACCCCTGAGGCCTCAGAAGAAGTCAGGATAGAGGAGGAATCTGTCTTGGTAGATGAGGGCTGGGTCAGGGACCAATCAAGCAATCTGGACGTCCATAAATCCATGGGCCCTGATGGGATGCACCCGCGGGTGCTGAGGGAGCTGGCGGAAGTCATTGCTAGGCCACTCTCCATCATCTTTGCTAAGTCGTGGGCAACGGGAGAGGTGCCTGAGGACTGGAGGAAAGCGAATGTCACTCCAGTCTTCAAAAAGGGCAAGAAGGAGGACCCAGGTAACTATAGACCGGTCAGCCTCACCTCCATCCCTGGAAAGGTAATGGAACAACTTGTCCTTGGTGCTGTCTCTAGGCACATCAAGGATAGGGGGATCATTAGGGGCACTCAACATGGCTTCACCAACGGGAAGTCATGCTTAACCAACTTGATAGCCTTTTATGAGGACATAACCCAGTGGATAGATGATGGTAAAGCTGTGGATGTGGTCTATCTTGATTTCAGTAAAGCGTTTGACACGGTCTCCCACAGCATCCTCGCAGCTAAACTGAGGAAGTGTGGTCTGGATGATCGGGTAGTGAGGTGGATTGTGAACTGGCTGAAGGAAAGAAGCCAGAGAGTGGTGGTCAATGGGACAGAGTCCAGTTGGAGGTCTGTGTCTAGCGGAGTCCCTCAAGGGTCGGTACTGGGACCAGTACTATTCAATATATTCGTTAATGACTTGGATGAGGGAATAGAGTGCACTGTCAGCAAGTTCGCTGATGACACAAAACTGGGAGGAGTGGCTGACGCAACGGAAGGCTGCGCAGCCATTCAGAGAGACCTGGACAGGCTGGAGAGTTGGGCGGGGAGAAATTTAATGAAATATAACAAGGGCAAGTGTAGAGTCCTGCATCTGGGCAAGAACAACCCCATGTATGAGTACAAGCTGGGGACAGAGCTGTTGGAGAGCAGCGTAGGGGAAAGGGACCTGGGGGTCCTAGTGGACAGCAGGATGACCATGAGCCAGCAGTGTGCCCTTGTGGCCAAGAAGGCCAATAGCATCCTGGGGTGTATTAAAAGGGGTGTGGTCAGCAGGTCAAGAGAGGTTCTCCTCCCCCTCTACTCTGCCCTGGTGAGGCCGCATCTGGAGTATTGTGTCCAGTTCTGGGCCCCTCAGTTCAAGAAGGACAGGGAACTGCTAGAGAGAGTCCAGCGCAGAGCCACGAAGATGATTAAGGGAGTGGAACATCTCCCTTATGAGGAGAGGCTGAGGGAGCTGGGTCTCTTTAGCTTAGAGAAGAGAAGACTGAGGGGTGACCTCATTAATGTTTATAAATATGTAAAGGGCAAGTGTCATGAGGATGGAGCCAGGCTCTTCTCAGTGACATCCCTTGACAGGACAAGGGGCAATGGGTGCAAGCTGGAACACAGGAGGTTCCACATAAATATGAGGAAAAACTTCTTTACGGTGAGGGTAACCGAACATTGGAACAGACTGCCCAGAGAGGTTGTGGAGTCTCCTTCTCTGGAGACATTCAAAACCTGCCTGGACGCGTTCCTGTGTGATATGGTCTAGGTAATCCTGCTCCGGCAGGGGGATTGGACTAGATGATCTTTCGAGGTCCCTTCCAATCCCTAACATTCTGTGATTCTGTGAGAACACACTCAAACATTCCCTTCAGGTATTCCCACCATGACCACAACCTTCTCCACCTTTCAGAAAAGCTACCGGTATGCTCTGCTTGGGATATTCAGCAGCCAAGAATCACCACAGACACAGAAAATACCACACAGGCCAAACTTCAGGCAACGTAGAATGATATAATTCCACTACCATCTTCAGTGGAACTGAACTGTTTTATATCAGATAACGATCTGTTCATAAGTTTTACGGTAAAGCAACAAGATCTACAAAACAGAGTAACCCTGCACAAAAGCCTTGTAACTACACAGGTACTTTGGTAACACACCCAGCTTCTTCACACCCAAAATCTGGCACGTAAGCCCAGGTCTGGATTTACATTTGTTTACACAACCCTATTGATTCTCAGGCACAGAGTGTGAGACCTGGCTCCCATCTCATTCTCCTCTCACAGCATCTGGGTCTCACACATTTGCAGCATAGTGACTGCTGCTTCTTACACAGCTGGTTAGGGAGCTGAGAGCTGCCAACCAGCTGCACCTACTGGAAGGGAGCCTAAAGAAAGAGCTGGTGTTGTACTCAGTGCCACAAGCCTGTCCCTATCACAGGACTCCACATGTAGGTGAGTGTCTGTCTGAAGACGGGGAGCTGTCTCTGCCACGAAGCCTAAAATGTAATACCTCTCATGCATTGGGACTTGAGTAACTATAGAAAGCTGCTTGTCATGATATGTGCATTAAAATCATGGACTTGTACACGTGTATTGCACATGGGACATGTGTAAGGCAGACCTGACTTTACGAAAAATCTCTCTGAAGAGCAGGAAAAAAAAAAGAAAAAAGGTATCCTGGATATGTACTATCTTGGACTGAGGGACTGTGCTGGACAGAAAGGAACATCTGTGTACAACTAAACAGACTACGATACTACGGAGAGCTTTTGCCTCCCAAGTCTCAGTCCCCTAATTGCTTCAGAAATCTTAAACCACCCAGTACTTTTGCCATTATAGTAATAGAAGACAAGTACATGTGAGTGCATGAAAAATGTTAATCTCACAACTATAAACTAACCCAAGAGAAAGGAAAGTTTTTGTGGCCTGGCCCCCATCACCAAGAAAAGCAATCTGCTGCCTCAAAGCTTTGCTTTTTTTCTGCCTTCAGAGACTCTGCCTTCTACTCAGATGGTGATGCTAAGCCTTCTTCCTGGATATGAGCCTCTGGTCATGAAAAATCCAGCTTAGTCTCATCATTAGTATTTTCTTACAGCCTCCACTGGCGCATTCTCATTAAATGCAAGAAAGGAAGCAATAATTGGGGTGGGGAGTCTCCATTGAGCCAAGGCCAGCAAAGCCTCCTAGTTTGCTGGAGTCAGAGCTCATCGTATGTAAATAAAAATGAGGGACCTCTCCAGATCTTGATTGCATTTGGCACTATACAACCTTCCTGACTGATTAGGTACAATAATTCATTACAGAAAAGCATAGAGGGGATGGGCACAGGGAATACAAGAACTTCCTCCTACAGGCAAAACAGCACAGAGACACTTTTAAACTATGGTTACAGAGAACTTGCATTGATCGACAACTCAAAGCCACAGGTCTGTCAGAGGTGTAGTCTGAAACTATGATGTGCATGCAGGGTGAGTGACACAGAAATTAAATCCCTGTATTAAAAATAATCCAAGAAGAAGATACAATGACTCAAAAGACTGATAATTTAAAACTGAAACACTAAAATCTTGGCAACATGCCTGAATTTAAATGTGATTAAATACTGTTATCAATATACATGACACATGTTTGGGCTTTGAAGTGAGGACCTAAAATGCATGTCTTTCTAAGCCACAAACTTTAAGTGAGAAACTAAGGACTAAAGAAGCTTCAGACATGGAGGATAATTTTGTGGGAAGGTGGTGCTCCACACTGGGAGCCGAGACAGAAAGAGCAACTCTGTGTATCTGGTCCCCAGAAGTATTACAAAGGAGGTGGGGAAGAAACAGAAAACTTTGTTCTCCAGGCTCGTCAACAAACCCAGAGAAACACAGCTGATGCCCTCTCGTGCCTACATACATAGACTAATGTTTAAGGCAGTCTATATTCACATGAAAGCCCACAATGGAGGAATTTCTTGTACTTTTTACCCCATAAATACTCTTGCAGGTTGCAGAGCCAAAGAGGGGCCTCATGAACACTGCCACAGCTAGGACTTGGCAAGCTTGAGTGGGACTGGTGATATATGGGAGTACTTATTCGATGTGGTGAAGCCTAGTTTTCATCTGAGGTTTATGTTGTATCCATTACATTAAATGGCCTGCAAGGGAGAACTAAGCATGAAGGAAACTTGCTACCTCCAAGTCAGCTGCAGTGGGAACCACTACTACAGTTATTTAGGTTTGGATCTCATCTCCCTGTGACTCTTGACGAAGCTGCATTATCCAGTGTGTGCCAAATTGATGCCTTGCTCAGAAATCGTTTTGCTTCCTCTGACAAAATACATGAATTCTCAGATACTTCCATGCTGTACCTTAATCTCTTTCAACATGAAACACCTTTTTCTTTCTTTTCCTCTTAGCTCGCTCTCCTCTGGGAAAAGAAACTATCATTACTGAATTGTATTCTCTGAAGGTAGAGAAGGAATAGATTTGGACAGATGACACAGAGCAAGAAAAGAATAGAGTTTTCCCAAACCTTCTGTTATTGATCACTTCATCCAATGCTACTAGAAATGCGTCCCCTGTGACCCCACTGTTCCTTTGTCTCTGTCCTGAGAGGACTAGCAAAGATACCAGTCGTGTGGATGGCTCATGTGCTCCAAGTAGACTAACCAATCCCTTTCACATTCTTCAGCATTATGGCACTAAAGTGTTGGCAACTACTAGCCTGGAGGGTTGAGAAATCAAGACAGCGCAGCAAAATAAGTGACAGCATCAAATATCACAGTAATTCCATAGTTCTGTTTCAGGACAAGATGAAGACACTGATTTACTTAGGAAGGGATTAGCTAAACGGGCAGAAAAATCAAGTGAGACCCATGTGGTGGGAGAGGACAGAGAAAAAAGGCAAGAGAAAAAGGTACAGTAAAGCAACAGGCATCTTGCTCTAGATATCCTCCATCCTCAGGTGGCACAAGGCATTAAAAGTTGTAATCACAATTACAGAAATTACCAGAGTATTCAGAGGTTACCAAGTTGCTGCCCCTGCTGCTTGGACTCTCATGCCACATCTCCTCCTCATGTTTTTCACCTTCATGGGAGTTCCTCTGTACAGCTCCTATTCCAAGGAGACTGAAGGAGAAGGAATTAACATGATCCTCCTTTTCTCTCTTCTCTTTACTATCATAGTCACTGCCATACTTTCCAGCTAGATTCCTGGGCTAGCTGATCTTTAACTCAGAAATTGAGCCAACTGTGATGCCATCGAAGCCATTACTAAATATTATGGGGTCAGAGGTGACAAAGTTTCCATCTTCATTTCATTGCATTCAGGCAATAGTACAAGGGAAAATACATTTTTGTTTTCCAGTGGCCTCATTATTCAGGAACACATAGCAGTTCCATGTGCATCTTCTCTACAACAGAAGCTGGGGCTTTGCAGTAGGGTCAGAAAACTAGATCTCTTCAGAGACAGAGGGAGAGAGAGAAGAGTGTATGTTGCCTCACCCAAGCAGCAATCTACTTCTTTTGGCAACTAAAGAAAAGATTTGGCAACTAAAGAAAGATGGGACCTCATATAGAGCTGTCATTTCAATGGACAAGAAACAGCATAAAGGCCGGCCAAAAGAGATGCTGGATAATTCTGAAGTTTTCAAATACAGAGAGTTCATAACTATTTATGCTGCTCATCAACTGTAAATAATGTAACTTAATAGATACTTTTGGTATCTAGTCAAGGTCTAAAGTTTTCTTCTGGAAAAGCCTGTGAGGATGATAAATAGCAATATGGATAAAAAGCTTTTGTGAACCTATAAAGTTAACAAAACTCCTTATTTAAGGACTCTGAGGAAAAAGAAGAAAAAGAAAAAAAAACAAATCAAAACTAAAAAAGAAACAGGTTCAAATGCAACATTAGAGAAATAAACCATGACAGAAGAATCCAGTCAATGTCCCACCTGAGCTAAATACTAGAATGCTTCAAAGGCAGCCAAGACTCAGAAGGGATAATAGTAAGTATTTCTCAGATCTTTCCCGGTGTAAGAATCTAATGTGATGCAGGTAACTCAGACAAGGATATGATCATTCAAGCTTGGAGGCTGTAATAATATGATCACCTTTGAAAATGGCAACTCAAAAGACAACTCAACTTCTTCCCCATGGACCTTCCATCCTAAAATAGATAATCTTGAACTCCACCTTCTCAAATACCATGACCATCTCAACAGAGCCACTAACAAAACAAACAAAAAGAGAAACAACAAAAGCACAAGCTGTTTACACTGCTCTTTCCTCTGTGCTAGCATTCTTTACATTTTTCTGCTTTCCCTGAATTGCCAGCATTTAAGTTATCCTTCCTGGAATGGCCTGGGTTCACATGTGGGATCAGGTTGCTGGTGTAAGAGAGATACAGATGGCAAAATGCTTAGTGCCAAGCAGTACACCACCCTTAACCAACAAGAATTGTCTAGGACTCTAATATTGAGCAAAAGGAATCAGAATCCTTTGGTGACACCAGAATCTTGGTGACAAGAACACACTACTGCTAACAAATATGAGCAAGGACACAGAGAAGTCATTTCGTGAAAAAAATATTTCCCCTTGCCTTGCAATAGTTCTTCCAGATTCTTCTGCAGTTTCTGTTCAGTC
The DNA here is from genome assembly GCF_013368605.1 of Nyctibius grandis. NCBI lineage: Eukaryota > Metazoa > Chordata > Aves > Nyctibiiformes > Nyctibiidae > Nyctibius > Nyctibius grandis. Next base: position 33,552,773 of record NC_090658.1, read on the forward strand.
AATAAATCTGTACAAGGAAAAACACACGTGCTTAGCACAGCCATTTTTGCCAGCAGGCACAAAACCAGCTTGGCGCTTGCCAATAGACCACCAACTGCAGCAGCACTTTACTACACGGTAGTATACACAGTGCCAGCTGAAAAGAGAGACTGAAGAAAAAAGCAGAAGTGATGCTGGCTAGAACAGCCTTGATGGTCAGGTAGGGCCAGGTTTACAATTTATGAGGTACAGGACCACTCCACACATCCTACTCTCTAGAGCTTTTCGTCTTTGCCTGTTCATTGAAGGAGAGATGCTAAAGCCAGCTGTTTTGCCCTCTTTCAGTTGTGTGCACGAAAATGACCCTTTGAGGGGCAAAGCTTGAGGTAGCAAGTATTTTTGTTTGCTTTGTGTCTTGTGCATCTAGACTTCTGATAAGGATTTATCTGTGCTGTTACTACTGCATTAGTCCCAAGGCAATAACTGCCAGCAGATAGCCTGAGAGCTAGTACATCTTCTCCTATCTTAGCCCAAACAAAATCAGACCCAATCACCCTGAGCCATAGTCTTCATTCAGACCTACTCTGTGCACATGTTCCCAATGAAATACATCAAGATTGAATTTGCCACATATCAAGAGTAACACTTTCTGTTTTAATTTTCTAATCAAGGAGACAAGGCCTAAACACAGCATCCAGCTTCAAGTAACGCAAATGCCTGGGATCCATCCCAGAACTGCTTTTCTGGTTGAGCAGCATCGAGAGCAGACATTTCAGCTGAAATCAGTAGCAACTTGTCATTTGACAACCACTGCCTTGGTCAGAGCCCAGTTAGGCAGATGCTGTTACTCAGTTGGTTGGTCTGGGTGCAGCCTCCAAACAGAGCAGCCCATACATGTACACTTGCCTCTTGAGTCCACACAAGCAAGTTTGCAAGCTCTGGAGGGGTCTTGTGACTCCATTACAAATAAAGGTTCCCAGCACATTCCTAATTCCTCCTCTTGCAAAATGGACATCGCCAAATTCACTTTTAATGACATTAATTTAAAGACCACAAGAACAAGAGAAGATATGTTTCTAACTGTCAAAATGTGAATTTTTCTCAGACAGGCAGGTAGAAACATACTGAATATTTACTGGACCGGAAAATTCATCACAAGGGAGGCTTTTCCAGCACAGCTAGGTTTAGCTCTTCTTGTAATTAACTCTTATGTGGGAAAATGCCCCAGATTTTAACTGCAACAAGGGGAAAAATAAGGCTTTTAAAAATTCATTCAAGCACACCAATGTTTCATTATACCCTTTGCAGGGCAGATGGTAAGATGAGGCTATACCCTCTGGGCTACACTACTGATCTCAGATGATGTTGGTGTCATCATTTCACTTGGAGATTTGGGTCAAAAGGCTTTACACTCAAATCTGTTTTTTATATAGTACAAGTGCACCCAGACTAGACCCTAACGGATAAGCAGCAGGGAGGCTAGTACACAGCATAGAGCCCTCTCAGGCACTTCCAGGTCACTGATTCACACTGGTGCATTTACAGACTGAATCTTTCTAATCCGATTAATATCTCATCTGAGCTGTCAATACAGATGTAGCCTGTTTTATTTTAGTGTCTCATAGAACATGCATTAATCCAGACCTGTGGACAAACTAGCTCTTCTAGGCAATTTCTGCATTCTGCCAGCCTGGTTTCTAGCCCAGGTTCTCTCACTCATGAAGCCCTTACTGCTCTCACGTTACCTGCCTACCCAGGAACTCCTATGGACATGCATCACCATCCTATCTGAGTGCTTTATAAAAATGTGCGATTTTATATAAATGTGCCATTAACCTTCTGAAAAACAGCACTTTTCTCTCCCAGCTCCCTTCTCATGTAATAATGGCTAGGGTACTATCATGAAATATAAGAAAGAATATGATCTATTTTCATTTCAATGGCTTCATTTGTTTGAAATGTATATGCCAGTTACAGGCTGTCAGCACATTTAATAAGTTATAGCATAGACCAACAACACACAAATTTCTGGGGCCAAAAATTTTTACAGATCATCATGTATACTTGTCATTAAATTTTGCACCGAAAACATTATAAATCATACTGTTTAAAAGACTTCCATAAGGCAGCTGTAAGCTGTCTTGCCACAAGCACATGGAACTCCGGTATTTGCCAGGCATAAACCAAAGAGCTAAAAGCACCCTTAATACCACCACAAACTCTGAAATTCCTCACAGAAACTGATACCCTCTCAGCAAGGAAAAGCCTAGTAGCAACTAAAACAAGTCTTTCACTACGACTCAAAGGTAAACAAGTTCAAGTTTTAGCAAGCCAAGTTCAGGAGCAAAGCACATCTGTTGGTGACGTCTTCAGGGAGGCTGTATTGAATGCTTCAACGGATCTTGGTGTTGGAGAGAGGTGAACTTTGATACAGCGATTAAAGCTTTGCATAGTAAAAAACAATACTTAAGCAGCATCCAGAAAGCAGAGCAGATTACATATTACACTCTTACTCATGAGAGACACCCGCCACCAAGCAGAATTCTCCACAGTCAGTCAGCTGCACTTTCCGAGAGGAATTCAAGTAGTCTCGCGTAAAAGGCAAACTGACTTAAATACAGACCAGAATTTTGTGAGCTATCTCTGCAAGAGGAGATTCTTCATCTGCTACTTAGTCAGAAGCAAATAGACTCTCTTCTGCTGCACACTCTATTCTTCCTGAAACGCTGCAAATCCTATTGACTCCTTCCTACACCCCTGCCACAGAATACTGCAAATGCTGAAAAACTGCCATGGGTGCTAGGGAAGGTAGAAACAGTTAATGGAAAATAAATCCAGACCAATCTATTATGTAGACAAAAAGCAATTTTGGCTGAGGAAGTCCTTGAGCTGAAAATTGTTAGAGGTTGGAGAGTATTCCGGAAAAGACCACCCTATGCCACATCTTATATTCTTCCCTAGGCACCTGCTTTGGACCCCATCTTTAAATAGGAGCCTGGGCTAGGTTGTCAGACCACTGATCTGACAAACTATAGCTGTCCCTATGTTTGGTATGACATACTATAGTTGCCCATATGTTAACCTCCACTTGCATACCCAAATTATATGGTTACTTTCATTGCTATGGCACTTTGAAGCCATGGTAATAGACAAGAACTTACTGGGTTGATGTTGTAAGTGTAATGTAGAAAAATTACTGGTAAATTCCTCTAATTCTGAGATCCAATATTTTCTGCTCTATTCCTCATCTTAGTAGCACCACTCGGGCATGTATACACTTAGAGATCCCTCACCTTACATAACCTCCAGTCTCAAAGTGGTAATGAGACGGCTAATCAGCTGCATCAAATGGGCATCACCTTTACAATGCAGATTGCAAAACAGCCCAGCCCTATGACCTCTGCCTGTGTTTTGCATGCGTGCTGAACACGAGGGCAAAGACAGTGAAGTCATTTGATGCCAGGCATGAATAGCAACTGCCTGCTATTAGAACCTCCAACATTTACCACAAAAGCAAACAACAAAGTTCATCTGAAATACCTGCTTCTCTTCCTGTTTATGTCTGTTGCTGCAACAGCACCATTTCACGGTTCAAAGGCAGATGGCAGATGAAACAATTAGCATGGTCACCTGATTCTTATACCTCACCAACAGTATGTTACTGATCAACTGAACAGTATAGTCATTACTTTATAGACCTGCAAACCCTAAGATTTTCCACAGTACTGTATTGTATAGCAGATTTTATCCCAAAGTTGTTAGCAAGAAATCGACTGTCAGGGATTCATTCTCTAGAGAACTTCTGAGGTTCCTTCTAATATGCCCAATCCTACACCTGGAGAATTGCGTAGTGTTGTGAGAATAAATCAGCATATTTAAGCATTTTGTTGTACTTATACCCAGTGTCACTGTCATCCATCCTGTCATTTCCTGTCTTTCTCCCACCAAGGAATTGGTCATAAAAGAATAAAAAAAAAAAAAAAAGCTTCAACAGAAGTTTTTTTTCCTATCCCTAATAAGTCCCTTAAGTCCCTTTACTCCTCCTTTGAAGGGAAGAGTTCATCCACCCCCTAAAATATATCAATCTGCCAGCAGAAACTTACCACGAGTTCAGCGAATCTGGCATTGAGCTCCTCCGCTGGTGGGATTGGGACAGAAAACTCAAGGAACTGGAGGGGGTTATTGTCCTTGAGGTTGATTTCAGGGAGGTCGCTACCCCCAAAACAACAAAGAAACCCCAAGGCATGACGATTCCTCTTTCGGGGGGCCATGATCATGGTGTATGATGCTATCTTCTGATCATGTTCTGCAGGAAGAAAAAAAAACCATAACAGACATTAAATGATAAACAAGATTCTGTTGGATCTGTGCAGCTCTCTGCAGTTACAATGGTTATCACCGGCGTAACAGCTGGAAGAGGACAGAAGGCTCCGAGACACAAAAGAGTGAAACAAACACTCAAGCTAGACAAGGTAGCTAAGCTTTCATATGGTATGAACATGTTCTTGTATGGCAGTGTAGAATCACTTCTCCCAAAGTTTCTCTAAAGGTTTTACAAGCTCAGTGTGGGATTTCCCAGCAGGTAGATTTATCAGTAATGCTCAGTAGCCCAGGTTGAATGCTACCATTGAATGGCAGTATTGGCCTTTCTCTGACTACTACAGTAAAAGAACCAAAGAATCAGAAGCAAAAAGCATATACTGTACAATTTACCCACTATAGACAGAAGATCCTCCAAAGGTATCCCATTTGGTCAAAATAAAATGAACAATGAAACAATGAAGCAGAAATCAATTTTCTACCACTCTGGAGCTAGACCACCAAACACTCACTTATCCCTTTATGGCCAGGATTATCACAGTAGGACCATTTTGTCTATCATGCTTTCAAACACATGTAACTAGTTTGGGCTGCTTTATGTATCCAGGGGAGAAACTGCACAGTGCTAATGCATGCTTTCAGATTTACATTTGAGCTGCCAGATCCCATCTTGACAGGACCCAGGCTTGAGGGGCTTTGGTATCAGGAGTGTAAAGGAAGGCAGAAGGAGGCCTGAAGGAGGAGCTGGGAAGCGACCAATTTCACCACACACCGTTTGTGAGTGGCCCATGCAAACAGGAAGTCTCCTGCCAGCAGTTTGAAAGGAGGGATCTGTGCAGTCCACAGAGAGCCGCATATTTTGCCCTTTTAAGGGACTTGTTGTTTGACAGCTCAGGGGTTTATTTGTGTTATATTTTTTAAGGACTTCACTTTTTCACTTTATCTGCAGAATAAGCCATATCCTTAGAGAGTAAATAATTAAAGCCTGTTGTGAAGCCTGGCTCCCTGGGCATGAGGCAAGGAAACAGGGAGGGAGGTGGCAGGTGAACCGAACTGGAGGATGCTGGATGCTGTATCAGCAGCAGCACAGCTGAGCTTTGTCATCAGAGCAGCTGCTGCCCTAACCTGCCCCACAATGCTTTGGTCTGTTTGCTTGCCAAAACAAGGCTGCTTTGAGATCTCATAAAGACTAAGCAGTTGTGCTAGAAAAAGAACCTTTAGGACAGCAGTTACATAGTGGGACTTAACATACTGCACACAACCAGAAGCTCTCCAGGGACTTTTTGCATAGAAAACAGCATGCTCACTTAAGAAAAAGCTGAGCAACAAATAACAAAAAAAAACACAAACCACCCAAACCTCCACCCCTGTGGCACTATGTGCTTGGCAGGAATCACCTGCCCTACTTTGTGTTGGGATTAATTTATCTCGCACCTCCTCTTATACACTGGAGGGTCATCAGCTGCAACTCTCATGCAGCTGAAAGTGAACTGGTACCAGGCACTGTCTTCTGGCATGCCCACTTTCCTTTGCTCTCCATGCCAACTCTGCAAGGGGTGGTATGTCTCAGCATGACTCACTAGCGCAGGGTGATGCTGGCTTCAAAATAACGTTTATAAGATCACTGAATTCTCACTAGGAGATGCCTAAGGCTAACCTAACCCTGGAACCGGTCTCTGACACTGGTTCAGTCAGTAAAACTAAAATGCCCTCAAATCCAGCACAATGATGTGCACAGCAACTTCTGTTTCGTCTCAGTGGTGGAGACTTAAGAAATTCAGTTCTTAAAAGATTTCACAAGAGAGCCTCAGAAGAAGTTGAACTTGTCTACCACAGACCACCTTCTCAGGGACTACTCTGAGTGCAATGTCCTTTATGGTAAGATGGTATGATGTTATGATGTTAGAACCCATTAGCCTGACAAAACTTTGTTTTGGAAAGAACTCAAATCAATGACCCAAACCTGATTTACACACAATATAACTATATTTGCATCAATTCAGTTGTAACTAAGTTCTGGCCCACTGTCTAGAGGCTTCCTCACCAACCATCAAAGGACCAGCATTCTCTGGGGCATGGACAATGAATCCTCCTTGGAAAAACTGGCTGAGATACTGAAATGATAGAACCATAACATCTTCCTTATGAGCTCAGGTCAAGACTTTGGTAAGCACTTCTCCAACAGAGGCATCTTACCAGGAAATGAGTACTGCATGAATGGATATGAAGGCCAACATTTTCTACAGGGTAAGTACTGCCCTGGTCAAGGCACCACAGGTTGTTCTGTACTGACATTTCACCACTCGGCTTTCATCTTAAGCAGGTTCACCTAAGAGGTGAACAGTCTCCAGGCCTTCTTCATCCATAATGCTGAAAAATACACAAGCTAGTGCTTGTTCCTGTGATGTTTTTACAAAATCAGCATCTGTTCCTTGGGATTCATACTTCAGAAGTTTCTGAGTAGCAAAGCTACTCAGCTTTTACTGCTCTGCAAAAGCACGCAAAGCTCACATGAACAGTAACCTTGTATTGCCTCACTTTCACAAAGCATCATACCATTGCACAACTCATACTCTTAATACTGGCATTTTCCAGGCCCATCTATAAGCAGCATGCAGGAAATTCATGCTGACACAGAGGGGTAAAATGGCACTTTTGTATTGCTACAACACTGTAACTGTAGATAGGTGAGGTGTCTAGATGTTTTTAAAATAAGACCAATAGAGGACTGCTAGAGTGGAATCCAGCACAGGTATTTTAGAATTGAATCACTGAATGAATGAATGATATTTCTAAGCAGGAGTACTGTCTTTCTAAGGCTTAAGCCTGCCAGTCACAGGATGCTGAGGGGTATTTAGTTAAGTTGCACTGTTTATGTTATTTAAGAACTAATTCCTACTCCTTGATTTTTATTGGTGGACATAGTTTTAAATAAAATAAACATTTTCTAATAGCCTCCAAATCAATAATCTTTTCCTTTTCTTTCTCTCTCTTTTGCCTTTTCTTTGTCAAGAACCAAATCTGGGGAAAATCTGCTTCCAAAGGACGGGGTGGGAAGGAGGGGGAGGCAATAAAGAAAATGAAGAAAAGAACATCTTCCATTTTTCTGAGTGGCAATTGATAACAAAGCTGTCATAAAAATTTATGAAAATAACAAAAGGTGGTTTTGTTATTCTAATAAAAGCTCTATCGCCTTTCAACTTCTTGCAATTAAAGTGATTGTAAAAATGAAATGTGCAATTATCTATTTCTATATGTACCTCCAGTGAGAATCAATGGAAAATCTCTCTCTGGAGAGAATCCCACTATTACACATAACTCCCTCCCACAGCTCTTCTTAGTTGTACTGTTTTACTGTTTTACTCTTTTGCACAACACAAACAAGCTGCCGTCATTTCAACAGCTAACCGCACACTTGCTCCTCATAGCGATCCCCCTCCTGCTTCCCAGCCCCATCTGTGGTTCGGCTCAGGTCAGGAGTCACAGTCTGGAACTTTGCCCAAGGTCTAATTATAACAATGTCCTCTTCCTCTGACAGGGCGTACGTGTTCATTTCTAAACCATTTGGCCCAGTGACCAAACATAATTAAGCTAAAGCAATTTTTCCAAATCTTATCAGAAGGTTTAGCCACATGGGATGGGATCCATGCTAACTGCACATGAGAATCCTTTTTCGATTGCAGGTTCTAAATTCAGGCTCACTCTTTTCTTCATTCTCATCTCAGAAATTATAATTTTCATGCAAACATATCCTAAATAAGCAACATTCCACAAGCAGTAAGACACCTGAAACAACTGCTATGCCAGCAGCTCTCCTGTGCAAGAGAGCTGATTATCATAGTTTTTACCTCACTGTCTTGTCCTTCACCACAGTGAACAGACAGAGCATAACTATAACTAAAATAGAGAAAATTACTTTTGTATCCTCACCTTTAGAAAAGCAGAAGAAAGACAGAGAACTCTGTGGCTTAACTAAACACATGCAGTCCTGCAAAACCAGTTTGCAACATAGGCAGCATTAATGGAAAACTGATGCGCTCACTTCCAGGGCTGAATCTCCACTGATCATCAACAGACACGCAATGTCAGTGGATGTAGCCACAGCTCTCACCTGAGGAGGAAGCACGGGACTAAATGTATGATGCAGAATCACTGTGCACACCGGTTTATGCTAACAGGAGAGGAAAGAAAGTAAAGCACTTCCATTTCCCTGTAGATCTCTATCTTTCTCTATGGCGGGATAAAACATATAAATGTGATGTATTATCACAGAAGTAGAAAGAAACCTGAATTTGGACTGGTTTGGGACATAAGCCAACTCACCCCCCACCCCCAAATCCAAGTTAAATCTCTATGTTATTCAACTATTAAATAATAAACCACCAGAACTTCATGGTATTATAATAGCTACCTTCATCATCACTTACTGATGATGAAATGGAGAAAGTAAGCACCATGCTCAAAACTATCAAAATATATACCTTAGGCAAAGCTAAAGAGCTCCGTTCTGATCTTATGCTCAGCTCCCTGGACCACATTTCTTCTCCAGTACACAGATGGTGAAACCATGAGCTTCACGGCATGTTCCAATTACCATGGGAATTTTCCATGTATGTCACATATAACGTGACAGATGTCAGATGCAACATAAGGCAATTGCAGCATGGGGGATGGAGAAAAGGGGCAGGCAAGCAATCCATTTGTTGCATCTGCAGTAGTAACCCAATTCCTTTGGTTTGGATTTGTCACCTTACTAAGGAGTTTCCTGGTCTCCAGGGCATAAAACAGCAACAAAATAACCAACTATTTAAAATCCACAAAGTTAAAACCTTTCTTTCAGGAAGGAAAGTAGTCCTTCCTGAAGAGTGCACCTGCCTACTATGTTGGACAGGAAGGCATCAGACCCAAACCAGATCAACACATCACAGGAAAGAAAATCCTGGAAAACGAGTGGGGCCTCGTGCAGCGACAGCTACTCAGTCCCTGCCAGCCATGGCCCACACTTAACGGTTCCATCACAGGAGAGAGCTCAGCTTGAAACACACTGTGTGTTTTGAACCAGTTCACGGATTTTCCCTCCCACAACACATCAAAACAAGGGTGGATCTCAAAGTGGTAAAAGGACTTTGCAAGCCAGCCCAGGCACCCAGCTCTGATCTGTTTTACATGCCATCCCATCAAAACTGAGATGGTTGAGAATTTCAAAGCATTCCACAGACCTAAAGATTGTCTCCGGCTATATACATTGTATTAGATATTATTAAGACTTTATTTAATTTTTAATTTTTATTAATTTATTTGCCTAGGAAATATGTCCTGAGACAAGAGAAAAGGCAAGGGCTATTTGAAGACTGTCAGGTGCAACTATATCCATGAACATACTTAATGAAACGTGTCTGTCAAAAATCTGTTTATTTTTAATACTTTAAGGATACTCAGGATGCGCTGGATGACTAATGACCACTAACGTTAGTCTGGTAATGCCCACAAATCCAATATCTCTCACCTGATACCAGCTTATCAACACAAAAAAAAAAGTACTGCAAGAGGCCTTTCCCTCCTGAAAGATTAATTTGCAACACTTTCTCTGTCTTCACGTGGGAATGAGGGGAAAGAACTACAAAAAAACAAACAAAACCAAAAACAAAACAAGCAAAGAAATTAGAAAAAAAATACCAGGAGGTTCCTCATGTTCCTCCTAAGTCATTTATCTATCCAAATGGTATTCATAGAAAAAAAAATAAAAGAACAGTCAAATCAAGATTCAAAATACAAAGTGGAGAGAGCAACAAAGCAGTTAGAGTCAGTATCATAAATCTGGCTAGTAATCATTTGTTAGTTCTTTACACCTTTTTTTCCACCTTTTAGTCAAAACTAATCTGTCCTAGGCACCAAAAGCTGAGTCTTAATTATAATCTTGTATCTCATTTAGATGCAACTAAATTTGCACATCTTTAACATTTCTGAATGGTGCTGTAACCACCGCAGCTTAAACTGCAAACAAAACAAGTAAAATCCACATCTTAAGTGTTTATCCACAATACATATATCCTTCATCTCCTCAGTGTCTAAGCATACAAGATATTTGGCTATGAGGCTAGGCAGAGATGTTCTACTAAACAGCAACTTTGGAGGCAGGAATACATTCTGCTTAGTGCTTATTGCACCACAGGTTCCTGTCCTAATTTATCAATTCTGCACTTAGGCAAGCTTGCCAACAATTCAAACCACCATGGCGGTGGATCCAGCAGCGTTGCATACCCCCTAAATATAAGCAACCTTTCTGGTTTGAGTGCAGTAGTCTGGAGTTCCATCTTTCTTTCCTTGCCCCCTCCCTGTTATTACTTCCAAGTTTTCCAGCATTGCAGCACTGGAGTTTCAGTAACATCAGTACCTTCCACTTCTTTCTCAATCAGAAAGTCTGGACTGTTACCAAGATTAATTTCCTGTCTTCCTCACCGTGGACCACATTTGTTCTATTTATACACCTCACTAAACATTACCCCATTCCTTTCTATTAAAGGGGGGGGCGGGGGGAAGCTTCTCCTTCAGGCAGGGAGGAACAACACTTTCCACTTCTAGCCTCTTTCCTTCTTTTCTATCAGCTTTGGTTTTATTATCTACTTTTTTTTTACTGTTCCACTCCAATATTCTCACTATCTTTCATGACAACTCTTAGACTTGGAATGGCTTCTAGTAGCTTCTTCCTACAACTCAAACTGAAAAACTCCTCTCTTTTTTTAAGCAGATATTAAAGAGAAAAAAAGCTTCTGAAGAGACACCTGCTGCATGACACAAGCTGTAAAGCCTGCACCACACTTTGTGCATGTTTTATTTTTGTTGTATTGTACTCCTTTGTCCCAGCTGTGGCACTGAAGTTGTAGGTTCTCCAGTGTAGGGTCTTAGTTACCTGCTTAAATCAATTATTGTACAGTGTCAAGTAGACTTATGGTACTATACAAATAGTAATAAAACCAGTAGGTCAGCAAAAAGTAATCACCCATCTGGAATCTGGACAGGACATGACAGTTCACACCCCAGCAATGATGCTGTTGTAGAGGCAGCATTTAGCAGTGTTCACAGAGCCAGTGTGGATAAATTTATGCTTTATGAAATAATGGAATTTATGCAATGATTTCCCCTACCACAGCATTAGCTTCACGAAATGGGTTGGTTTGTTATGTCATTGTTCTTCTCCAAATCACTGTGATTGTAAGAGCCTGTGGGAAATACGCTACATAAAAGCAGACATGGGGAAAGAATCCCACAAACCCTACAGATGGGTTTGAGGGATAAGACATCCAGCAATAAGTCTTTTCAAACACTCTCTACAGTCTTCAGATTTTACTCTTGAAAGAAGTCAGGTGCTAAAAATGTTATTTTTAGGACTTGCCAAGAATAGATGGGCTGAGACCAATAGCATGAGGTTCAACAAGAACAAGTGCCAGGTCTTACACTTGGGCCACAACAACCCCATGCAGCTCTACAGGTTCGGGGAAGAGTGGTTAGAAAGCGGCCCAGCGGAAAGAGACCTGGGGGTGCTGATCGACAGCCGGCTAAACATGAGCCAGCAGTGTGCCCAGGTGGTCAAGAAGGCCAATGGCATCCTGGCCTCTATTACGAATAGTGTAGCCAGCCGTTCTAGGGAAGTGAACGTCCCTCTGTACTCGGCACTGGTGAGGCCACACCTTGAGTACTGTGTCCTGTTCTGGGCCCCGCACTTCAAGAAAGACGTTGAGGTGTTGGAGCGAGTCCAGAGGAGGGCGACCAAGCTGGTGAAGGGTCTGGAGGGTCTGGCCTACAAGGAACGGCTGAGGGAGCTGGGGTTGTTTAGCCTGGAGAAGAGGAGGCTCAGAGGTGACCTTATTGCAGTCTACAACTACCTGAAGGGAGGTTGTAGCGGAGTGGGAGTCAGCCTCTTCTCCCAGGCAACTAGCGATAGGACAAGAGGACATAGCCTAAAGCTTCGCCAGGGGAGGTTCAGGTTGGACATCAGGAAGCATTTCTTCTCAGAAAGGGTCATTAGACATTGGAATGGGCTGCCCAGGGAGGTGGTGGAGTCACTGTCTCTGGATGTGTTTAAGAAAAGACTGGACATGGCACTCAGTGCCATGGTCTAGTTGACATGGTGGTGTCAGGGCAATGGTTGGACTCGATGATCCCAGAGGTCTCTTCCAACCCGATTGATTCTGTGATTCTGTGAATATACTGTAATATCAGGGCCATGAATTCAGGACAAGACTACAATCCGAGTTGTGTCTCTGATACCCAATAGAGCAGGTCTGAACTACCTTTTCTGCAAGCTATAGATCTAGACAGCAGAGCCCAGGTTAGACTCTTAACTTTCTTTACTTTCTTTTGGTGGTGGCTACAACACTGTGATGCAATTCCACAGGAGAGAGTGCCTTGGAAGCTGCAGTGTGAGATGAAGCCTTTATTCAATATAAGAATTCACAGACTGAAGATGAAATAGATCATGATGACATCAGTCAAGCAGACATACACACTGACAGCCAGAATCAGCACATCGCTCCTTCAGTTCCAATGCAGATGACTATTTTACTCTATGGGAAGATGAAGTCCTATATCTTTTACAGGTCTTATGGTATGAAATGCCTTTAATGTTATTGGTTTGAAAACGGCCCTAACCAGTAACGTCTGTCAGTTTTATCCGTAAGACCAGCTCCCAAGGATGAGACATCCACACCCCAGAGCCGAGTCTTTGATCACCTCAACAAAGAAGCCAAGGGTAGAATGATCTTGAGAACAAGCTGTCCCCCTCAACCCTCTACACCAAAAGGCCAGGAATACTGGTAGGGCAGATTAATACTAAATATTGGTCTATGGACTTGAAATCTCTGCAATATTTCTGTTGAGAAGAGTGAGGTTTAGTTACAAGGGATGTCAATCCAGAGTCTCCCAGTAGCACCAAGAACTGCCACCTTCAGAAGAATGAACACACAAAACCCCATTACTAACAGCATCCTTGTCTTGTTTGAGTCATTGTAATTTTTCCATTCTGTCATTGCCCAATTATTTCCAGACATGATGTAACTATTTTGCCAGGGGATTTGGGAGTCAAAATGTTGCTGCTGTTGTCATCATCATCCTGGGTGCCTGAATTTTCCAGACAAAATAAGCAGCTGAGGGCATTAGAGTGCCTCTGCTGAGAGAGAAATAATCTGTAAGAACTGCTAGTGTGCTCCAAGAAAAACAAACAAATGGTAAAGGTCCAATTACATCTTTCCAAACTCCAGCTCATTTCCATGTGAAATGCTGTTTTCTTATTCAGACAATTAGTAGAAGAATGTTTCATCTGTGGTCCAGTGTCATCACAGCATACAAAAATTGATTTCCATTCTAACACTGAGTTCAGGGCCACTACAGGACATTAAAGCTCAACTTGACTGGAAATATGCCTTCATTGTAACCTCTGGAAACTAGGCACAGATATAGGTGTAGAAGTACTGTCTTCAGTATTGACAGGCGAATCAATTACCTGCACTGATGAAGTTTCCCTGACGTTCTCTTGTTGAAAAATGCAAGTCAGTATTTATAGCAAATGGGTATAACTCGGGAAAATCCCAACACAGACAACATTTGGACTTTTACATGTTTTTCGTGGATGGTACTGAATCTCTTCAAAACTAGCGCTTATCAATGCCGCCTGGGAAAGCCAGGTTCCAGGCTGCAGATCTGCTACTTTCCTACTTAGTGCCCCAGCCAAAGCACAGTATATTTCTACATGCCACTTCAAACCCGTAAATAATAAAGATGGTGGTTGTCAGCTCAGTTCCATATACTGAAAAGCCACTATTGGGGATGATAGTTAAAAGGCTTCTCCAGTGATTCACTAAATGGAAGAAACAGTCAGTAGATGCATCACAAAGGGAACGGGTCTTGGGATTTTGATGCTCTCTCCATCCTAGAGATAGTTTCCATAGGCCGAGACACAGAGTCAAAGTGTCATTGATTTTATATATCTATTTTTTAAGCTACTCAGATTCCAGAGTTGTCAATTTGGCACCAAAAATAAATTCATTCTAGAAAATGAAGTTAAGAAAAGGTCATACACAGCATTTTATTCCAGCATTTTTATTTTTGTTCAACATTCTGACAAGGGATACTCTGGGTTCAATGCCCTGAAACCTCAACATTACGCAAGTAGGTTTGAACTCCAAGCCAGCAGCTTGGTGAAATTGTTGAACTTTTAACCTAACGTGTGTCTTCATGAAGAATGGACATTTGGAAAGAGTTCTGCTCAAGGATTTTGGGTTGTCTTCTGTGTGTATTTTTAAGTGGTATCCAGATAAAATATATTTTCTGGCTGCTGTAATATTTACAGCAGGAGGAGACTTTACACCAACACTGAAAGCTGGTTTCAGAGCCATGACTTACTGCGTTAGGTTTTGGACCTGTTAAGAGCTTCATGACATCAGGGTGAACAAGGCTTCATCTATATTTAGGTCAAATTCCACAGAGCTGATGCTCTGAGTGACACAGGTAGTGATCAATCATGAGGGTCTGAAAAGAAAGTGCTACCTAAAACCAGCCATCTTCATTGCATAGTCAGTGGGTGCTTTTGGCCAAGAGCAGTATGTTGCAAAGACTGCAGTAAAAGGAGGGACAGGGAGAATCCCCCTAAAATACCCAAATGTAAGGATCTTCTCTACAAAGCGATGCATACCCACGTGGTCTAGAGCATATGGTACACAAGGGTGTGGTGCCTGCACCAATCACTACCAACTCTATTCTACTGCCTTCTCTGGGCTGTCAACAGCAACTTCAAGCCTCCTGGATTCTCATGGCAAGAGGTCATGTCCACATCAAGGCCCTTTACTGTTCATGATTAAGAAAAGTTTAAGTACTGAAATATATCCAAGGAAGATTTCCTAGAACTGTGACTGACCAACACACTGTTCTTCCCCAAGGATAGGTCATTTGCTTAAATGTATGCTCAGATACTCAAAGAAAACTGCAGAGAAGCTGCATATAGACGATGTTTGGGTAGTCATCTCCAGACTTCTAAGTATCTACAGCAAGTCAATAGCCTGCCTGAAGATACAGCAAGTTCTTTCAGTTTCTGGGCCCAAGCTACTTGCATCTTGTTGACAAAGATTTGAGCACACTCCACAGAAAACCAGACTGAAGTATAAAATTCTCTCAGCTGCCTACCACAGCTGCACACTATAGGAAAAAAAGAAAAACAAAAAAACAGACCCTGCTGCTAAACAGACACCTGATCTGCATACACAATCCTTAGATATGATTCAAAAAGAAGGCCCATTGTATACAAATAGAAGAGAAATCTACCCCCTATTAGAGAAGGAACATCTTCTTTATCCCCTTAGGGCTGCAAACATTATTATTATATGCAGTGATGTATGTCTTTGCAGAACATGTACCAATATCACTGCTTGTTGTCTCTAGTTCTGTACAGCACTGATTTATTTGATAGATTGTACAGGGTTTTATCCAAATCATCACCTGCTGCAGTTTATTTTGTCTCACACTTTGGAAGCATATTTAAAACTTACCTAAATCATTAATTTTTCTTGCATCTTATTGTAGAGGTTTGGTTAAGTGAGAAGGGGCACTATCTTGTGCCACTGAGCAGTCAGAGCAACCCAGGCTTTGAGCAAGGGTTAAGCCCAGAGCTAGCGACCTTGGACTCCCCTTGCACGGTGCAGAACAAAGAACCCCGTGGTGCCTGCTTCGCGGGAAGCAAAACTACATCCGGGAGGGGGAGGGCGGTCACGGCTCTGAATATGTAAACCTATGGACCAATCACAAGTGCGATCGGGGCGCGTGATTAACATATGCATAGTCTATATAACCACTGCTTGCTTTGTTAATAAACGAGAAGCTTCCATACTCACATTGAGATTGTGTTGCTTACTCCGGACCGTTCCCCAGCACCCGCGAGCGCGCCTCCCCCGGTTTTCCCCTTACTACATCTTATATCTTAAATTTATGGATAGAATACATACAAAGAAAGCCTGTAAGCAGTCATAAATTGCCTCCTACAACAAGGTCAGGTCTTGACTCTGCTGCCCTGGTCAGATAGGGACATTTATAAGATAAATGACATATAAACAAGAATATCTCCCACTGCAAGAAAGACTGAAATTGCTGTTATCCCCATTTTCTACTTGCTGTAGAGAAGACACAGCCAACCAGTACCAAAATCTTTTCAGTAACAAGAAGTAGCAGCAGCATTTCACCCTCCCCCTGCCCAGAAACCCATTTGAACAAGGAAGCACTCTCAATTTTCACACACTTTGCACCTACCTCCCAGCAAAATAAGTGGAATTGCAAAATGTCAGCATCTCTGAAACATCAAGACTAACTATGTATTTGGACTGGATGGCAAATCCAAGCAGAAATACACTATATGTAACCCAACAATTTGCATGCAAGCTGCCAGCCTATCACTAATTTTTAACTATTGGCTGTTGGACCAATAAATATGAGATTAAAATGGCACAACACTACTGAATCCCCATGTTTTACTCTTTTTTTTTTTCCCCCATAGTAATTCATATTACAAGCAAAGGGTCCACCACACTGCAGTGGTGCCTGGCAATGCTTAAGTCAGAGAAAATTGTAGAGAGAAGTGGCT
This sequence comes from Nyctibius grandis, assembly GCF_013368605.1. Lineage (NCBI taxonomy): Eukaryota > Metazoa > Chordata > Aves > Nyctibiiformes > Nyctibiidae > Nyctibius > Nyctibius grandis. The sequence continues at coordinate 33,569,694 of NC_090658.1, forward strand.
TCATCTCCAAATCTCTGAAATAAGATAAACCAGCAGATGTATAATGCAAACACTGAGCCCACACCACTGAGACACCCTCTTCAGGGTGACCTCTTCCCTAGTGCTTGTTCTGTCCATACAGGCTGTGTTTGACTGATGTTGGGGTAAGAAGCATGGCTACTGCCCAGGAAATGTTCTTAGTGCTGGGTTTACAGTGTTACCAGCTATTAATCACAAAAAGCTCCACTGGGATAACCCCAGAATTAAACAAATTAAGCAACGCAAGCCTAGAGAGGGGAGTCGGTGTGGGACGTAGTTTTAAGGAACGTTATTTTGTTTCCAAGAAAAAAATGGTTCTTTAGACAGAAGCAAGTCCACAAGGTCTTAGAATATCCTGTTCATGCTGAGATTTCAAACACAGGCAAAAATTTTCTACATTTTTAAGAGGTCATGCATGATAAGGAAACAATTCATCTCCTACAGGGCCTACTAATAGCAACAGTAACTCTCCTTAATACCCAGAGCACATTTCATATCCGTATCAATACTGCAGGACACATTTCCAGCATCTACTGGAATACTCCTACAGTAAGAGTTTCTCTCCATTTAAATTGCAATAGTATGACTACACGGCAAACTGTTCTGAACATCAAATCCCAGCATGATGACCACCAAGCCACCTGTTTCCCAGAAAGCTGCTCATAGTAGAAGTGCCCTCCAAGGAAGTGACTTTCACAGCACCACAGAAATCTCCACGCAAAAGAGGATGAATCATAACATTGCCCAAATTAAAAAAAAAAACAAACCACAAAACAACAAACAAAACACACTTTAGTATTGGGACTGGATCCACCTTGAGAAGCAGTTTCGTCTTGCTCATTTAATAGAGAGAAACCAACACTGACAATATCTTGGAAATGAGTTCTCTCTGCCCCTTTTAATCGACCACTCCAGACCAAAAAAAGCATTTCTCGAGTTATTAAAAAACTGAATAGAGGGAAAACACTTATCACTGGAAATGGAGCAAAGGGCAAGCAGAAAGATCAGTTTTCTAGCTGGAAGGATGCTGTGCTCTGTGAGGGTACTATAGCAAGTCTCGTGCTGTGGAAGGACCTTGGTGTGGAGGTAATGCCAGTGGGTCAACCAGCCAATAGTTCAGTCAAGAAAATAAATTTATGCCTTTGTATTCAGTTCTTCAAATATTTAGGCTAAGGTCACTCCAGAGGAAATCTCTTTCTTATCAGATACTAAGGGTCTTATATTCTGTAGAGCAAATTATTTCAGACCTTTGCCAGAGAAGCCCCCCAAAATCATATTTGTGTAGGCAAAGTCAGCAGGAAAAGAAAAAAAAGAAAAAAAAAGAGAAGCATTTTATCCTTCTCTTCAGAAAGATATTGGAAGATATACTCAAAATTATGTTCATTTTATCAAGCCAGTAATTTCAGGGTGAACATACTATTCGAATTAGGCTATAGAGACTTTACAAGAGCCTTTCATTCCTCAGATGAGTGAACAACATACATTCCCTATACAGTTTCCTCTCCACAGGTATAACAGATGCCTATTAATTCCAATGGAAACATGTAACCTCATAGAACAAGAGACCAGCTCTTCCAAACAGAACTCAGACTCAGCTCATTTCTAGTGAATGTCACTCGCTGGAGTTGTGCCAGGGAGGCACCTGAGATTTTTTTTTTTTTTTAGTCCCCAAAATATTTCATTTTCTCCAAAGGCCTTTTGAGCTGATTTTTGCAAAGTCAAAGTAGAGCATCCAAATCATCATTTCCTGACTCTTGGGGAATGTATTCCAAGTCATATACAAACTTCAGTAGGGGCCAGTATGAACGTCTCTTTTAACTGCATTCACTCGTGCAATTTCTATCATTTAAAAAGGGAAAGAAAATCCCATGGTGTTAGGAGCAGAGTTGATAGGGAAACTTTCTTCTTTGAATAATTGAGATTTAAAATGAATGATCAGATTGAAGACAAAACATCTTTTCATTTGGGCTGTAAAACTGTTTTCTTCACTCCAATTCAAGAAGCAGGCAATGCAGTGAGGCAGACAGCTAAATCTAAATTGGAAGTAATACATCACACTGGAACAAGAAAGTGTACATGTACTTGGTTAGTGTTGCACAGATCTCTTGTCAGGCTGGATGTACTCAAAAAAGGTTTAGTTTTCAACTTCAATCCTAACTCTGTGAAAGTGTCTGACTACAGATTCAGAAAAGCAACACGTGCCATATGTCAGTAGTAGTTTTATGCTTCAGCTACACTTCCACACTTCCCCTTAAACCTTCCTTGCCCAGGAATACTCTCCCATGCTGCTTATAACAGCTCAGTCAGCTTACCTCAAATCAGAAAGAAAGTGAGGGCATTCCGTCATTGCTTCTGACACCAATAAGCATAAGCTGCTCTCAAGCTGCGCAGTCAAAGCTTCCCTTTCTCTCTGGGCCCTGAGCAGAGCCTCTGCACCTCTACCAGCCAGTACCAGAGTGCAGAGCTGTGCATCATGGACTGCACTGCAACAATTTCAGCTGTCTGCATCCTGCACCCCCATCGCCACTGCCAGCAAAGACCTAAATGTAGTCTGCTCACTGTTCCTCCTCACCCATAGATTTTCAATGTGTCACAGAGCAGCAGTAGATAAGCAGCACTCACTCTGGAGAGGATAACTAATACACGACATACAGGGGAAAGTGACTTTAGATGCAGACTTCTTCCCCCACTAACTGAAGAACTTGCTGAGATATGCCAGTGTTCTGCACGTCTTAGTTGGTTTCAAAGGAACATCTTATATTCTTTTCTTACTTCTATGTGCAGATTCTCTTCACCAGCTATAGCTTTGGAGACCATCAAACAAAATGCTTCTCACCTGCTTACCACTTCTGAGACAACACTGGAAATAAGCTAATGCCAGCACACTGACGTTCAGGAGCTGCTCAACAGCCACATAAGCTGTTCAGCATCAGCCATCCACAAATAACATACGTGGATTCACAACCCAAGGCACTGTCAGACAGTTGGTGAATAATAATGTCCTCCTATTCTGCTGGTCAGTTAAGCTCCCACAAGTAACTTCTGAATAAACATGTTAAAAATGGATAACAGATTTGGCTGGTAGAACATATACTTTAAGCTCAACTATTGAAATATGAGTCAAAATCCTAAGCTGCTTTCACTGCTTTGGTCATATATCCCTGGTTTTCAGTGCAAGGTGTTTCTACACAGTAAATGTTTCCAGGCTCACAAAACCAAACACACCCACCCCAATGCAGTTCTAAAAGAGAAAAACAGACAACTTTCATGCAAGTCTTCCTTCCTTTCCTATCTGAAAATAATGAAATAGCCTCAGTCCAGACTTCTGCCCCCTCTTTCGAACTCCACTGACTGCCACTGGAGCAAATACTCCACCTTAGTTCAAGCTTTCTGTCCCCTCTAGATAAAGCAAAAGTAAAAGGATTTGCAACCCGTCTCAGAAATAGTCTGCTAAAAGGAATTCTCTTCCACCGGCTTTATTAGAACATTGAGAGCACAGAGTTTTGCAACACCTCTTCCTATCTTCTTCCAGCCAAGGAAGTACTTCAGTAAGGTGATTTAGAGGGCCTAAAACAAAGCTTTACTATGGTCCACATGTGTATATATATCTATCTCATTTCCTTGTCCTCATTCCCACCACCAGACAGACCCAAAAGCCTTCAATGTTTTGATAAGCACACCAAAAGTAGCTGGGGACGTAAGTATGAAAACATGTACAGCAAGTTTATTTTATCCCAGTTTGTTTTATGGCTCTCCTCCAGCATTTTGGATGCACAGCCCCAGTAGGGTCATAGTGCTAAAATTTTCCTTAAAAAGTCCCACTCAAAGGTTCAGGCCTCTTCTTCTCTCTCCATATCACCCGCATCCCAACACTCCTGAAAGAAACTGGGATTTATCCAGTGGAGAGAAGAATAATGATGTGTATGTACATCCCTCTGTACCGAGTCCTCTCCTAGCTTGGCCATGCTACGCCATGCCTTCCTTCATCAATGAAGTTTTCCAAGCACTACATGGGGAGGAGACCTGTACAAAGCTGCAGAGGTGACTAACCGCTTTGGCTCATTAGATCCAAAATGTGATGGGGATGTAACTTGAGAGTTTTGAAACAATCTCAGCAGAATAGCTGGAGCATCTTGGTCCCCTCAAAGCCCAAGTGATATGAGACAAAGGTCAGGGTTCCCTTAAGTATTACATCCCACAATGGCTTTACACACCAGGAGCCCCATCTCACAAGGCTCTGATGCCTCATTTTATGCTTCAATCCATATTTTTCCATTAAGAGGACATTAGAATCCCAAACCACATGTTTTCTTCTGTCCATCTCTGAAAGGCAGAAAAAGTTACAAGTCCACTTTATTTTACCAGGCAGCAGAAGATAACCTACATGAAATATATGCTAGAAAAGGATAAAAAAATTGGTTGAAGGGAAGACAAAAAATGAGAACATTGCCTTCAGCATCACTGAGGAAAATTTATTTGTCTTTCTCAAGGAATGATGCCTCTTTCATGCACTTATAAAGACAGTTTTCTTTCTTTGCAAACACTGTGTAAAACTAAAAACAAATAGTCCCCAGATTAACAAGAAAGATCTGACAGGTTTTCTTTAAGAGGCAGACCAGACAATTCTTGGAGCATGTAGCGCTGGGGTCAGCCATGATGCACCTTTCATTCAGAAGTTGATAAACAAGTTCTGAGCAACTGGTAGAGGGAAAGAAAAAGAAAGAAAAGGAAAGTGTGAAATGAGGAGTCAAAATATCCCCTTTACGAAAAAGGTATAGTTTTAGTCTGCAAGGGGGATTAAAGAGGGCATTTAGAAGCAACGTGTACTACCAAGAATCTTTTCCAGGGAAGGCCCAACTTCCTGGCCCCAGATGCCAAAAACTTTCACATGGCCAAGAGCCAAAAGACACACACCACACACCTTGTGGAGCTGAGGAAAAGGAAAGTGCTAGGAAGCGGTTCACAGGCTGGATATGACAATAAATCCTCATGACTCTCACTGCTGCTTTTGAGATGAGGCTGGGCCAGGCAGGTAGCCGGCTTTTAAGAAAATGCTGCAATATTGATCTCAGTAGTTGAGGTTGGAAGGGGCCTCTCGAGACTGTCTAGTCCAACCCCCCTGCTCAAGCAGGGTCATCTAGAGCAGGTTGCCCAGGCCTGTGTCCATCTGGGTTTTGAATGTTTCCAAGGATGGAGACACACAACTTCTCTGGGCAGCCTGTGCCAGCGTTCAGCCACCCTCACAGTGAAAAAGTTTCTTGTGTTCAGATGGAATTCCCTGTGCTTCAATTTATTCATTGCCTCTTGCCCCTTCACCGGGAACCACTGAAGAGAATGCACCTTTCTTAGGCAGAGTCAAATTTCTCAAAAGTCCTCTTACCTGCAAAGTTCCTGCTCTCTGTAAGTGTTTAGGGGACTTACTTCTGTGTACAGATCTAGACTGGTTGCATGATGAGAGAATATTGCAGAAATTCTCTCTCTTGAGCCAGTGTCTGCTAATGACAGACAACGATAAGCTGCAGAACAAAGATCCGTGCATTGAAGAGGTATGTATGTTAGAAATAAAACCACCAGCACATTTTCCCATAAATCAAACTCATTATAGGTTCTCACACCACAAAAATTCACAGATAGGGTGTCAATCAGCCAAAAAAAAGACTCCTCATATTTGTAGAAGGTGAATCTTCACAGATTGTTACTCCACTGCATTAGGCATCTGCCCCATCTTTTCTCAAAATTAAATGTTAATGATAACACAATTTTGTCATTAACATTAGAAGTTGTGATTCCCCAGACAATTTAATAGCAATAGAAGCAGCCTTAAAGAAAAGCCCTTGACTGGTAATGCTTATCAAACATTGTTAATGACAAAACTGTCATTAATATTAAAAGCTGTGGTTCCCCAGAGGATTTAACACATAGAGGCAGGCTTAAAGAAAAGCTTTTGACTGGTAATGCTTATCAAACTACTGTTTCCCAGTTCTAGTACCATCCACAACACAGACACTGTCCCTACATCAACACAGACAGTGACACTGACAAGCACAATGGACTTATACATCTACTGGTTCCCATACCAGGTAAGCTAAGACTATTGCTATTGCACTGGCTTGCTCCAAAATATTCCCTAGACATGCTACTCTACAATCTCATTACTTCACTGCTTGGGAATAAGTCTTTGTAACTGGAGATGATCCAAGCTATAAAAAAAACCTTGGGTTTGGATTTGAATACTCCAGAAATTTAGGGCTTTGCAGAATTGTTCCCTTTGTATGCCTTAGCTGCTTGCACTGAAGTCAGTGGATGTTTGGCCACTGATTTCTGCGGGAACAGGATGGGATTTTAGCCACAGTGGGACTGCTAACCACTAGCATCTAGTATTTGCCCTTCAAAAGCTTCTTGGGGCAAATGCTTAGAAAGTAGTTGAATTTAGTTTTTCTAAGCAAAACCCCAGAAAAACCCTTTCCCAGAGGTCAAGCCCTGTTCCCTGAGGCCTGGGTGCAAGCTTTCTGGCAGGATTTCTCCTGAGCCTGTTGTGTGGAAGATAAGGAATTTGAATGATTTCCTGCTCAGCAGCATGTAGCTCCCCAGACATCTGACAGTTTATGTACTAGGGACTGTCTCCACAGAAACCTGTCTAGAGAGATCATGATGCTGAAAATGACAGCTTTCCAGTAGCAAGCAGCTCATCTTCACTCCCTCACACTCTCCATCCTGTATTACTTTCTAACTTTCTTCTCTTGCCTGTGGCTCTCCCAAAGCACACCATGTACTGCACACCTCTTCCCAATCAGGTCTGCAGTAAAGGGTATTAACTCCCACACCAATGCACCAGTGCTGCAGATAAAGACACTCCCCATGGGATCCTGAAATCAAACACACTCTCCCGTTCACCAAAACATCACGTGACAAATAAGTGTACGCTTGGCCCTGACTTGCCACCCTCCCACACTGCATACATTATCTATCAGATAAGCCTCTGATAGAGCCCTCAAGTGATGTCTTTTTCAGAAGCATTTCAAAATCAGAAGGGCTTCCCCTCAAGACAGCTTGATTTTTATCTCTAAAGACATAAAGATAGGGAAAAAAAAAACAAAATAAACCCTTATATTTCAGGTTATCCTAAAACAGGGCTGCCTGCACTCCTATGCCAGAAAAACAATGTAGCCCCCAAAGACTGTGAGCCGGGTGTTCCCTCTCTTCAGGCAATCCTTTTCCATGCAGCTGCTTGCTCTCTTTAGGACACTAGCCTGCTAGACTACACCCAGAAGATGCTGTGAGTAAGATTCCTTACAGCAAAACTGCCTATCATCACATGCAGTAGCTGAGCTTATCCAGCCATGTCCAAGTTGTAGCCTCATGGAATTTGTCCCTGAAGAGTAAGAAGGATTTGGTACAACACAGTTATAAAGGCTTACCTGAAACGATGCCTGCAAAGACAGCTAGCCTGGCCTCTCCAAGTTGTATGTGGCCCTTCAGGGCATTCATTCAAAATGGGGATTAATTGAAGAGAACATCTCAATTAGTTGATGTTTTTTCTGTTCAACTGCATGCCACAAAAGGAATGTTTTACTATTTAGAGGAAATGCAGGAAATCCTTTCACTAAAAGCACTGATCTTATAAGTCTGTTCTGCAGCCTAGCCTTCTTCACCACTGTCGCTTACAAGAGGAGGATTATACATATAATCTGCAAACTTCACTTGCCTTGCGTGTACAAGATACACTTGAATTTCAATAACTATAAGTTATCCAGCTTCCATTTCAGTGCAAAACAGGAGGCAAATTTCCCAAAAGACTGCAGCTTGTTGAAGAGAGCTGGTCAAAAGGAGAAAGAACTGTCTTGAAAAAGAAAAAAAATCATTTGGAAAAGAAGAAAGCTCTTTTAGTGTTGGGAAATCTATAGATGCCTTTTGAGGTTTTTTTTAAAAAGAAAAGAAAAAACAAAGACATTTCCCCTTTCATCAATAATCTTTTCCCCTTCTACTGACCCCAAATAAATAAATAAAGAAAAGAATTTAGAAAAATCTATCACCATTAATTGCATAGCATTCAGCAGCATAGAAAAAAAAAAAAAGGAAGAAGGAAAAAGTTACAAATAAATACATGTTTCTAGTGTGATTTATCACAATTTTTGAAATATCCAGCTCTCATAAGAATGTGGAAACATTTGGGAAACTCTGTTTTCTTCAAAATTTGGCAATTCTGAGAACAGACCTTTTCATGGGAAAAATCTTAATGGAAAAATTTGCATGAGACATACTGAGCTCTTTTGAAAGTCTAACCACCAGTGTCAGTAAGGGAGATGAACGCTTACCAAGATCTAGTCTGTCTTCTCAAAATAGTCACTCAACCAGCCAAGCGATTATCCTCTCCAACTTCAACACCTGTAGGCTACTACCAGCTGTGGTCCTTCAGCAACACAAATCATTTAACTGCTAGTTTGGTCAGGAATATGAAGTTCTACTTTACCCCTGAGCTCCCTCATCTACTCTGAACAGGTAGTATAGCACAATAGTAGGAGACAGAATAAACAAGACCCACTGGGATAGTTGCCTTAATGCCATAATGTACAGGGGGAAAAGTAACAGTGGATCTCCACCTGACTTGCTGGACAAGTGTGTGAAGCATGGATAGCAACTCAGCAGTCAAGGATCCCTTCTTTTGCTGTGCAATTTTGAATGGTACGATGCTTGGGGGAAAAAAAATAAAAATTAATAAATACAAATACATATGAATGCCCCATATCAATCATTGCCAGAGGGACAGCAGAACAGCAACATCCAGCTGGGTCCACAACCCGATATGCTTCCTTTTAGATCTGCTCAAACCTTCTCACTTTTCAATTCCCATTTCAAAAAAAACCCAAGCAAACCAAAAAAGAAACATCCCACAATTTTAAGGCACACATGGAAGGTACTGCAGGCTGGAACAGGCCAAGTTAAGTGGCACTGTGCCACGTGATAAGAAGATAAAAGTAACGCAGGAGGATATTTCCACGTGTTAGCTGGGCAACAAGTGAATACAGGCTGGAAGCACGAAGGATGTGAAAGACGGCAGTGTAAAACACTGGCCTCAGGTTTATTTGGCTTCCACCGGCCTCAGTGAGACTTACGGTCACAAATCTGATAGACAATCTGATGTACTATACAGCTGAAAGGGTTGTACCAATCAGCTGGTCTGACCTCATGCATAGCACAGGCCACAGGATTGCCATAAATTAATTCCTGCCTGAAGTAGAATATAACTTTTCAATAGGTATCTCATTTGATTTATAGAATTCCAGCAGTAGAAAATCTAACACAACCCTCAGTAAACTGTCTCTCACTTTAGAAATCTGTGCTTCATCTGCTAAGTTTCAATTCCCAGAGCCTGGGCCCTGACTTACTTTTCCTAGATTGAAGAACACTATCACCAAATGTTTTCTGTATAGCTAATTATAAACGGTGATCAACAAGTCACCTTTTAAGCACCTCTATAAATAATTGCAGGATAAGCTTTTGAGTCTCATCCATCAATACCTGGGATTAATCAATGTTAAATTCTGTAACCTTCCATTTACTACCTCTGCAGCAGTCTGTCACATGTACAACGGTCACTTGAAAAACAGCTAGCTGTTGGATTGAAAGTTATTCAAGTTTAAAACAGAAGAAGTTATGTCTCATGGCAACCTGGCAAGACACAAGGATATCACAATACAGGTATGAAGAAAATGATGGTCTGCTTAAGATCATGCAGCAAGTAAGCAGCAGAGCCCAGAGTTATGCCAGTTAATTCTGATTTTAAATCCGGACCTTGTTCACAACGCCATCTTCCTGCACAACACAAGACAGAAGCTATTCTAAAAACAAAACAAAAAACCACATCCTGAAATCTCTCCAGATTTAGAGCAAGGTTTTTGAGCTATTTGCATGCGACTGAAAGCAATATAGAAAAAATCTTGGGATCTGCATAATAGTATCCTTCCTGATTATTTTGAGGCATAGAAAACATACCAAGCAAATGAAACTCTTAGGCCTGCACCCACAGCAGGCCCACTCACAGATTCTTGTTCTTTTGTAACTTCAGAGGTGTTTGGCAAGACCAGTTTCAGCAGCCTACTGAGGCTTTACTATAGATTTGATTTCTAAGAACTAAGTAGTCAACAAATTCTCTTAGTTCCAATTGTAAGTCTGTCCCACAAATTCCAGTTTGCTAATGTAAACACCATTAAAAAAAACACCCAACTTTAAAAACAAAATATTTGAAAGTCAGTTTCCCTTCTTTACTAGCTGCCAAGAGCAGAGTTCAGGGCTCTGTGCTTCTCAAGTTGATGAAATCATTAACACCTACAGCAGCGTCAGGAATGTAACTCTGCCCTCAGGACTTGGTAAGTAATAAGAAACCGGTGTCAGTTTCACCTTTAAAAACCAGTTCCAAGTAATAAATTTCCAATTTCTGATCCGGATGGAAACCCAGCCCAAGCAGCATAGCCGAGTCACAATTCATTGATATCAAAGGTTTAAAAGGCATCAACACTGGCAACCGTGCCAGCAAGATGCTTGCAAAAACAGTCAGAAGATGCAATATGCATCCAGCAGAGTGTGTGGAGAGTTACTACAAAAAACAGTGCACAACACTCACAGCACAGAAAACTTGATTCATTCGCTCTTTAGCCAGTCCTTTTCTTCCTACAGACGCCAGACCAAAACTTAGGGAGACCTTGTGTAGCAACATCAGGCAGCAGTCAGCCAGTCTGGAAGCTAGAGAGCCAGTGTGAATTACAGGGTCTGTATGCACTTAGCAACTTCAATAAAGGACCCCCTTTATATACATTACAACACAGTTCTGTCTTTGCTACTACAAGGGGTGCTATAGAGGAGGCATTAGCAGCTGCTCCTTGGAAGAGTCAAGATCTTCCAGTAGGATAGAAGTGGAGTGCAACCCTCTTTCCAGCAATGAGTCTCAAGTGCCCCACAACACGTGGCGACAGCTTTGTCGTGGCTCATCTCCCTCTTCCCCTACCCCAGCACAGCAGGCACCATCCCATGCAAGCTGTACATGCTCCTTTCCATTTCATGGGAGAGGGAGCCATGACTGGCAGTTCAAAACAGTCCTCATGCCATTAATTTATTTAGGTTTCCCTAAGAGAAGCATAGTTGGCTTTCTAGTCCATCAAACCACTAAAACCAACACTTCCCTGACTGTGCCCTCCAGGCTTTACGGCTGGAGGAAGAGATGCTGCATGGCCCCCTCTCTGCTACTTTCATGTTCCTCAGCTGAATTCACTCTTGCATTATAAGGCACAGGGAAAAATAAATACCTCAGAGATAAGCTGCCAGTCATCCTGTATACATTTCAAGCTCAAGGCAAACTATCTTTCATCCCGTTAGGGTGGGATGCTCAGAGCATCCTAACATGCCAAATGTCCTGCAAGTTGCTTCATATATTGATGCACTTCTTCTGACACTAGTGCTATGTTTTGTTCCTCCTTGTAAACCCACGTCAGATACCCTTCCTGAAAATACCCCCTCTGACGTGTGGTTCAGTGTACTGCTGCTACCATATGTCACTCCTCCTGTAAAAGTCGCTAACTTGGATCCTACCAATAGCCCAAGACTCCAGTATTCTCAATCATTTCCTGTCCCTTGGATTAGCATCCAGCGATGTCCTGTTTACATTTCAGGGCTGTGGTGGAAATAAACACCATAATGTCAGGACATTCCATCAGCAGGATTCCAGCGCAACCATGCTGGGCTGTGAGCAGGATGCTGAACCAAGTATGGTCTTACTTTTTATCTTCTTTCCTCTTCCTTATACTTCCCTTACCTAACAAAAATACCAGAGGGCGCCTTCTAGTGAGTCAGTCCACACAAGTAGTGAACACACTGGAAGGGTCTTTAAAATCACGAAGTTACTAAATCAAGGGAATTAGCAAGTAAGCAAATAAACACAACAAGCAAGAAAGGGATATTGGATCACAAAAAGGATTTTATTTCTTTAGTAAACAGAATTTCAAAGCAACATAAGCATCCCTCCATCTGGCAGATGACAAAATTGAGACATGGACAAGGCAAAGGCATTTCCTGGTTAAATGGTTGTAAGGCCTAAATTCTGCTGTCAACTACAATAGCAGTAAAACTAAAGATAGGTCAAAAGTAATTAATTTCAATTATTCTTAATTATATTTCACCTACTTAAATAGCAATACTTGAATAATCAGAGGAGACAACACAAATGCATCTGCTATTAAATCTCAGCCAAGAGAGACTTCTTTTTATTTAAGTAGGTTATAAAATTTCCAGACTAGAAAACAGCCTGTTAGCAAACAGGCTGTCCCGTGGTATGATTAGAAACTCTCTATTTCTCACCTCAGCAATGTACAAACTTCTGTCTTCTCCATTCCAATCAGAATATCAAATGTAAATATTATGAAGAAGGATCTCTCAAGACACACAAACTGGATGACTACCAAGGACAGGCTGAATGCTCTGAAAGTGACATTTTCTATGATGCACTGGATCTCTCAGAATCAGAGAAAACAAAGAAAGGAAAGATATACCAAGCTTGTACACTCTATTTGTCACACTGCAAAATCACTGTGCTGGACAATATTTTGTTGACTGGTCAGTTCAATCTAGATTTCAAGTGTCGCCATTTTCTGCACAGTAGAGCTACAGTACAGGTATTGATCCTTGAGGGAATATAACTGGTAACCAGAAGACTGTGTCATTGGAATGAATGCTTGCTGTGTGGGATTTAATTGGCTTGGAAATGGCTCCCTAGCACTTGTGTAAGATTCTCATCTCCAAGTTGCAACCCAGGCTAGAGCTGTCTTTTAGACAGTTCGGTACAATGCTTTAGTCCCACAGGTATCTCATTTACTAAGAGTGATAGCCTTGAAGACTATCTAGAAACTCCACAAGTGTGATGAGAGCTGCAATCTACCTCCTAAATAAAGCAATGGAGATAAAACCTGTGCCCCAGGCTTGCAACAGTCTCCTTCCCGACTTCTAGGTGTGAGTTATTAGCCACCATTCATCAAGTGGTCTAGACCTGCCAGATGCCTCAATAGGCCAAGGACAGCTTTGAGAATCTGCCCTGGGTGCCACAATGCCATGCAGAACAGAAAACTCTGAAATTTGTTCCAGAAGAAATGTATGGAAGCCTAAGCCTCACCACATTTAGACCATGATGCAAGACTCACCTCTTTGTCCAAAGCATAGCGTGAACTGTAGACTCAGAACACCCTGGCACTTTTCCAAGAGCTGTATTTTTCTTTCTCCCTGTCCCTGAAGTTTACAAGCACATTGTTGGAGGCAGGTAGGGAGTACTGGTGCCTTTTCTACCCCTATTTGGGAAGCCGTTGATTTAAATCATGTGCACACAGTGAAGTCTCAACAAGGACATTATAAATGCATGTAACAATGTGACGGCTGCTGGCGATCGATGGAAAAAAAAAAGAGGGAGGAGGAGTTTACTGGGTCTTGGGCCAGCTCCTAATGGACAAGCTTCCACATCACAAAACCAAATACTGCAGCTGCCACTAATCGCATTAATCAGCCATCTCCCCAGAACAGCCAAGCAGCAAATGGACAGACACTGACCAAGCTGCTTCCTCCCAACGTGCTGTCGCAGAACTCTGGAGTGCACTGGCAAGACAGGGTGTGAGTAAATTTTATGGATATTGCCCACACTTTGCCTGCCACTTTAGCCACTTTAATAAATGGTACACTAACTTTAAAAATAATCAGTGAGCCCAAGTTAAAAATAAAGTGCAAGTTGGCTTCCATGAGAAAGCAACCGAGCCAATGCCATTTATAGTAATTCGACGTGTCACTGAATAGCATCATTTGTATAAATACACTGAAAGCCGGACATGAAATAACTGGTTAACAGCCCCCTAATCACAAGGGCTTCCTCTGCTACACATTTTTCCTATTTATCCAATGGCTTCTGTTTTATATCTAGTTTGCTAATGGAAAGAGGGGAAGGGGAGGGGGGGAAAATTGGCCTAAACTGATCCAGCAGATGCACAGAGCTGGGGCCTCAAACACTGGCTTCTTTTCTGTAGCCACCAAAGGGCGGTGGGGGAGAGACGTTTCAGCAAAATTCCTTCTCTGCAGCAACTACCGCAGAAACACATTTCCCTCTGTTTGGAGCCACTCAAAATAACTGCAGCTCAAATGCCAGAAGAATATTTTGTGCTTCCTGCATTCATAAGGAGAAAGAGATGGGAAAATACTGAAGAAAGTTCCTAGTATGGTGGTCTCAAAACAGCAACAGAAAGCTTAAAAAAAAGAAAAAAAAAAAAAAGCACTCTCATAAAGAAAGCAAAACAAAACTAGCCCCAAAATATTTGTCCTTTAATCATCCCAAAGTTTTTTACAACCATGCATAGGAAATACATTATTTTAGAAGACCGCTCATCTTCTAGGCCATGCAGACCCCATTCAGATTTTTAGAACAACTCTCTATACCCAATTTCTCACAACTGTCAGGTGTCCCTTTGCAAGTGTGACTGCATGCAGCACAAGCAGCTATCATCACTTCTGCATGTACTAAAATAAGTAAACAAAACTTCCTCCGGTATGTTGACCTCCGTGTCTGCACTGTTTAGGAGGTAGGATGCTGAAGCACATTGGAGCCTGTGCACTTCCACGGTGGACACCCTGCCTTGTGTCACCCGAACAGAAGGGGGCAGAGGATGGGAGGAGGCTTCTTGGAGGCTTCATGGTCACAAGACCACAAGGCCAGAAAAAAGGTGAGGGATTCACCACCTACTCAAAATTGCAGCCACTTTCGCTCTGTCCACTTTAATATTAAGCTGCTTCATAAATACTCAATGGTTTTAATCTACAAAGGTGGAGAAGGGGGGCACTGTACATGCAAGCAGAATGCAATTGGGAGAGTTCTCCAAACTCAAGTCAGTAGCAGAGGCAAGAAGCAAACACCTGCCTTGTGTTCTTTGTCCATGAGGCCCTTAGCTCAGGTGAATTGTTTCACTGTCTCCCCTATTTCTGTACTGCAGTATTAGCCCCAGAAACAGGCATGTTAACCTCCTATGCTAACCAAGCTGCAAGAATCTTCACATCAAAACTATGCCTATGTTACTGCGTCCTCACAGTCCACCACCAGCATCTAAAGGGATGCAGTTTTCTGTGTTGTGTGACTTATACTTATCTTCCAGTCAATTGTCAAAAATTTCTCTATCTAGAAGGGAAGGAAAGAGACTGGTGACAAACATGGGAGGGCTAGTGGCACTCAATCAATCTTACCTCTGTACCCACTGCAGTGTGGGCAGGTTCTAGCCTCTAACCTATACTTCTAACTGCTTAGGGTAGCCTGTGCTTAAAGCACCTCCAAGTCTGGGTCAAAGGCATTTCTCTTTGTGAATAGGATGAGTGAACTGGGGAAAAACTTAGGAATGTATCAGAGGAAACTGGGCTCTGAAGATCACTTCAGACTTAAACAAAAAACAAACAAACAAAAAAAAGAACCAAAAAAGTTTATTCACCTGGAAGCTTTGATCCACTTTATAAAGCAGGCCATTTATGGCTGAGTTTTATATTTCCCCCATTAAGGAATCCTGACATAATAGGAGACAACCAAACTAGCTGCAGATTCAGGAATGACTGACTGCAACGCAGGGCCTTTGCCACTAGTAGAGTAGGCAAAGGAGAAAGAAAAGCAAGAAGCAATTTTCACTGGAACTACGGACACATGTGAGCCAGGGACACCATGAGATCTGTTCCTTGCCTTCTTCCCCTTCCATCTCTCTATCTCCTTTCACCACTTGCAGTCAGGGCATAGTGTTCACAGAAACAACCCATCATTTTTTTCTATAATAAACAATGCAGTACTTCAAAGAGTAGTTCCTCTCCTCTTGCTAAAGAGTGAGGGGAAAAATGCTACCCAAAGCAGTTAGTATTGCTGGTCCAAACGCAGATGCCTTGCCTTGTGCTACATAAAGTAAGAGAAAGATGATGGCCCAGCAGCAAATGCCTTGACGTGCTGAGTGGGATTACAAACCAGGGCCTGCACTTTGTATGAAAAAGCAGCAAGCAGACTGCCAAGACCCCTCTTTAAATACATTTCAAAGTGGGTTATTGTGAGGAGTGTGAGCACTATGATCTCAGCTGCCAACAAGTACTTCTGCGGGAAGCAGTTTGCAAGCAGGAACTCATTCTCCCAACAATCCAGGCTTTGACCCATATTCATGCTGTGCAGTTAATCTAAGTGGAATTAGTGCTGGTGAAAGGGGCCATATGGACGGCCCTTGAGACAGAAATCTTATTTACCCACAGAAATTCCCCTGTGGCCAGCAGCACTGTAAGATACATCTTACACGCATGTGCCAAAGCCGTGTGCACTTCTCTTCAGCTCCTTAAATAACTAATCCTGGACTATCCAACCCCAACTTTCTGTAAGATTGCAGGGAAAGATTTTGTGCTTCCTAGATTTATGCAAAGTAAAAAGAAGAGTGACTCGAAAGCATTTTTATATAGCACACGGAACACCTATCAGTGTTTACAGATTAGTGCCATGTTTGTCTGGGTCTGAACAGAGGACATCCAAGAATTCATCTATTGGTATTCTTGTCCAATTACAAAATAAAGACATTGTATTATAACCAAAACGTGTTTTACCGTACTTGCTGGATATTATTTTCCTTTCTCTCTTCTCAGGCTACTGCTCCTTCAGCTCTACCCCAGAACTGCTTAATAATGACAGACCAAAACTTGCAGTTAAGATCTCCTTTAGTTATTATGAGGATGAAAGCTACGAGAGGAACATAAAGCCAGCAAGGCAGAAGTTAAGCCCGGACTTAGATCCTACTTTTCCTGGAAAGTGAGGCTTATAACATAATTCCCCTGTGTCTTCACAAGGCACATGGATTGTGTCTACACAAACCTTGGAGGACTCCATGCATATTCCTCACATGCAAGATAGCAGCATATCACACAGCTGTCAGAGAAGCATCCCTTGTTAACATTCTTCAGCTTGTTTTATGAACTGAGATTTTGCAGAAGAGAAAAACAAATAGAATAAGCTGTCCAAAACCAGCACTATGTAATGGTACATGAGTAGAGACACGGGCAAAGATATGTGCAACAGAGGTCCATGCAATGACTGAGTAAACCAGAACATTTTTTCCTCTTGGTTAGATTATGTGTGCTGGAACAACTATAGTAGCCCAGGACCCTTTAATTTCTGAAGATGCAACGGCAGATGGTGTTAAGAAAACTGCAGCTGGATTCACTGTTGTTCAGCAAGTGTTAGCAGAAACAACACCTGGCTCCCTTACTTGTATTTCTGTAAGTTTTCAAATGGAAATACTCCTTATTTAATTACTTTCTAGCCACCCTACACAAGGCATCCCACACACCTCTGGTGGATTCTTCTACAGGAGTGCAGGCTGAAGTATTACAGCAGTTCATTGCCTTTCAGTATCACATGCTTTCATGCTAACCACTGAAATTCTGGATTGACCACCACTGACAGGTACTGAGACAATCCAAAAGCTCATTGCTGCAGACATCCTAAAACTACCAGGCAAGCACAGAGCAAACACATAATGTCACCAGCAGAACAGGTACAGCTTCAAAGACAAGCAGAAAGCCTCATTACTTTCCTGTATCCTGTCATCCGTGACCACCATCTTTGCCTGATGAGAGGACATCATTCTTTCAACAGAGCATGAAGAGATAGCAGAGGCAACATTATATCTTGAGTTTATCCCTGGATGGAGATATGCTTATGTTTGCATGCCACTGCCCTGTTGCACATTCCAGAGTGAGACTACTCAGGCTTCATTGGTCTCTGGCTTCTACAGTCAGAGGGCTGTATGTTTGAGGAGATCGGGTAGGGATTCATTTGTGGCACTTCTGCCTTCAGCCCTAGGAAATGAGACTGGCACAATATTCACTTCCACCTTCCTACTGAACTTAGGGGTAAATTGCAATTCAGTACTGAATGAAAAACATTTTCCCCAGGAAACTGGAAGCTAGCAAGTATTTACCTTGGAGCTAAACCCTCCGTTCCACCAAAGCAGTGTGTTGGAACCGTTATGCACCAGGACACTATTCTTAGATAGAAAGTGTTTGGGGAACTCACAATAATGCCTTGTCCATCCTGAAATCCCACTTGGACAAGGGTCATGAAACACCAGTCCACCTCCAAGCAGTAAAACAGTGTTAACATCTCTTGCATAAAAGACAACCCCAGTCCTGCTTTTGCTTCTTAAACTAGTACTGTTCCCACAAATTCTCCTGTATCAGATCCTCAGTTTGTTTATACTGAAAGTTCCTTGGAGCGGTGGCAGCTTCTCCTTCTGCTCCTCATCGAACTTAGCTCCAAAGAATAACAGTCAAATCTGCATTGGCAACATCTTCTATGGCCAGGCATCAAGCCCAGAGAAAGCATCAGAAATTCTTTGACCTTAAATATATTCTCCTACAGTTGCTCTGCATTCTCAGTTACAGCCATTGTTCACCCCAGAGGGATGAATTTGCCTTTGAACCCACTGATTGTGATCACGTAGTCATAGCAACACCTTCCCAAAACACTGCTAATACTGGACCACTCAGAATGGTATCACAGTGAACAAATGGATAACGGGATGAACAAATGCAATTCATATGAAATACTAGGCATCGAGTTCACCAAACCAGACTAGCACTGCTACTTATTGGTTACAATATCTACACACACAAGGGTTCATGCCATGAGGCTCTCCATTCAAAGAATCTAAACACTGTAATACAGATGGCAGAGAAAAGCCAGGCACAGGAAAATGGCTGTATTTCCTCCTTCTGGATTTGACCCCCTTGCAAAAGCCCTTTCTCCCTCCGCAAGTCCAGTCTAAAGGCCTCCTGCAAGTGTTGCTCCGATTAACGTTCAGGAGGTGATTTGTTTCTTACACTAACTCAGCTCTAAGCTTCACGCTTTATGGATAAATGCACAGCCCACACTCCGCAGCACACAACAGAAAGATATTCCTGTGAAATGAAGGTCAGAATGGACCATTATGATCATCAAACCTGACCTCTTGCATAGCACAAACTGCAGAATCTCACCTAAGAACTTCTCATCCACTGTCTCTCATAGAGGCAGAAACAGAGCTGTCACTGCATGATAGAATTTTTTTGACTCCCATCTACAAAAGGCTGGGAGATGTCTCTTACTAGCCAAAGACACTTCATCAAATCATGTTTGATAACCACTCAAATTCTGTATCAAGCTTTCCACTTGACCCTCCTTAGGCAAGGATCAGTAAATGCTTTACTAGCATCAGTGCACAAGGCGAGGAAGGTGCCAAGGAGCTGTGAACCAGGGGTGCCACCAACAGGTATTTCCCAGTTCAGTGAAAGAACAATGGTATCTACCCGGTGGAAGAAGACCAAAATGGATGTGGGAACCCAGACAGAGCTCCCACGGAAGGAGGCGATGGTGCAGGTTGCGGGCTGCAGGGAATGCTACACCGTCTCTGTGGTGTCAGGGGGCTGTGTGCGCTGTGAGCAAGTAGATGATCTGCTTGGCCGAGCGGAACAGCTGCAAAACCAGGTTGAAAGGCTTCAAGCCGAAGTAGAAAGGCTTAGGAGCATTCGGGAGGCTGAAATGGAGATAGACTGGTGGAGCCAGGCTCTGCCCTCCCTGCAACAAAAATGGGAGCACCTGCCGGAGAGCTCCCAGGATCGAGGGACCCCTCTACTCTGCCCCTCTCAGGTGGAAAACAATAACCTAGAGGAGAAGAGTGAGTGGAGGCAAGTCTATGGCTGTGGCAAAAGGCGAGTGCCCTCCTTGCCTACCTTGCCTCCACAGGTGCCTCTGAGCAATAGATATGAAGCCCTAGTGGAATACAGCTGGTCCAATGGGGATGTGGTGGAGAGGCAACCTATATCAGAGGTCCCACCACAGTCAGAAAAACCTGACGGGCGTATAGCTACCTCCTCCACAAGGAAGAAGAGAAGAGTTTTAGTGGTTGGAGACTCCTTCCTAAAGGGATCTGAGGGCCCAATATGCAGAGCTGACCCCCATCACAGGGAGGTCTGCAGCCTGCCTGGAGCCCGAATCAGAGATATCACCAGGCAACTCCCCAACCTGGTGAAGGCCACAGACTACTACCCCCTGCTGATCTTCCAGACAGGTGGGGAAGAAGCTGCATCCTGTAGTCTGAGGGGGATGAAGAAAGACTACAAGGCCCTAGGACGGTTGGTGAAAGAGTCTGGGGCACAAGTTGTTTTCTCCTCCCTCCTTCCATTTTCAGGTGATGACGTGGGATGGAATAGTAGGATTCTCTCTATTAACACCTGGCTACGAGACTGGTGCTACAGGCAGGGCTTTGGGTTCTTTGATAATGGCTGGTTTTATAAGACAACAGGCGTGACAGTGATACATGGGAAAGCTTTATGTCGTAGGGGCAAAAGGGTTCTGGGACAGGAATTAGCAGGGCTCATTCGGAGAGCTTTAAACTAGATTCGAAGGGGGATGGGGTGGTAGCTGGGCTTGCACCACTGGGGCAATGCTCTAGTGTTGCGGTAGACCAGGAGGCCCCCCATCCCCCTGGGGTGAAATCAGGGGGTGAATCTGGGATGAAATCGGTGTGCCCAGCTCGCTCCCTGAAATGCCTGTACACCAATGTGCGCAGCATGGGGAATAAACAGGAGGAGTTAGAAATCCGTGTTCGGTCGGGGGGCTATGATCTAGGGGCAATTACAGAGACTTGGTGGGACGCCTCGCATGACTGGAATGTGGTCATGGATGGCTATGTCCTGTTCAGGAAAGACAGGCCGCTAAGGAGAGGTGGTGGAGTTGCTCTTTATGTGAGTGAGCAGCTAGAATGTATTGAGTTCTGTCCAGAGGCAGATCAGGAGCGAGTTGAGAGTTTGTGGGTGCGAATTAAGGGGCAGGCTGGCAGGGGTGATACTGTTGTGGGTGTCTATTACAGGCCACCGGATCAGGATGAGGACGGTGATGAGGCCTTCTACAGGCAGCTGAGAGCAGTCTCGCAATTACAGGGCCTGGTTGTTGTGGGGGATTTCAACTACCCTGATATTTGCTGGGAGGCCTACTCAGCCAGCCATCCCCAGTCCAGGAGGTTCCTCCAGTGCATTGATGATAACTTTCTGATGCAAATGGTGGATGAGCCAACTAGGAGAGGAGCGCTGCTGGATCTGATCCTCACTAACAAGGAGGGTCTGGTTGAAGAGGTGAAGGTTGAGGGCAGCCTTGGTTGTAGCGACCATGAGATGGTAGAGTTCAGGATCTCATGTGGCAGGAACAGAATAGCTAGCAGAATCACAACCCTGGACTTCAGGAGGGCCAACTTTGGCCTTTTCAAGCAATTGCTAGGGGAAATCCCATGGGACAGGGTACTAGAAGGTAAGGGGGCCCAAGATAGTTGGTTAGCGTTCAAGGACTGCTTCTTCCGAGCTCAAGATCAGAGCATCCCAACAGGTAGGAAGTCAAGGAAGGGTACCAGGAGACCTGCATGGTTGAACAGGGAACTGCTGGGCAAACTCAAGTGGAAGAAGAAGGTGTACAGATCGTGGAAGGAGGGGCTGGCCACTTGGGAGGAATATAAGTCTGTTATCAGAGGATGTAGGGAGGCAACTAGGAAAGCTAAGGCCTCCTTGGAATTAAACCTTGCAAGAGAGGTCAAGAACAACAGAAAGGGCTTCTTCAAATACATTGCAGGTAAAGCCAACACTAGAGGCAATGTAGGCCCACTGATGAATGAGGTGGGGGCCCTGGAGACAGAGGATACAAAGAAGGCGGAGTTACTGAATGCCTTCTTTGCCTCTGTCTATACTGTTGGAGGCTGTCCTGAGGAGCCCTGGACCCCTGCGGCCTCAGAAGAAGTCAGGATAGAGGAGGAATCTGTCTTGGTTGATGAGGGCTGGGTCAGGGACCAATTAAGCAACCTGGACGTCCATAAATCCATGGGCCCTGATGGGATGCACCCGCGGGTGCTGAGGGAGCTGGCGGAAGTCATTGCTAGGCCACTCTCCATCATCTTTGCTAAGTCATGGGCAACAGGAGAGGTGCCTGAGGACTGGAGGAAAGCGAATGTCACTCCAGTCTTCAAAAAGGGCAGGAAGGAGGACCCGGGTAACTATAGACCGGTCAGCCTCACCTCCATCCCTGGAAAGGTGATGGAGCAACTTGTTCTTGGTGCTGTCTCTAGGCACATCAAGGATAGGGGGATCATTAGGGGCACTCAGCATGGCTTCACCAACGGGAAGTCTTGCTCAACCAACTTGATAGCCTTTTATGAGGATGTTACCCGGTGGATAGATGATGGTAAAGCTGTGGATGTGGTCTATCTCGATTTCAGTAAAGCGTTTGACACGGTCTCCCACAGCATCCTCGCAGCTAAACTGGGGAAGTGTGGTCTGGATGATCGGGTAGTGAGGTGGATTGTGAACTGGCTGAAGGAAAGAAGCCAGAGAGTAGTGGTCAGCGGGACAGAGTCCAGTTGGAGGTCTGTGTCTAGCGGAGTTCCGCAAGGGTCGGTTCTGGGACCAGTTCTATTCAATATATTCATTAATGACTTGGATGAGGGATTAGAGTGCGCTGTCAGCAAGTTCGCTGATGACACAAAACTGGGAGGAGTGGCTGAGATGCCGGAAGGCTGCGCACCCATTCAGAGAGATCTGGACAGGCTGGAGAGTTGGGCGGGGAGAAATTTAATGAAATATAACAAGGGCAAGTGTAGAGTCCTGCATCTGGGCAAGAACAACCCCATGTACCAGTACAAGTTGGGGACAGAGCTGTTGGAGAGCAGCGCAGGGGAAAGGGACCTGGGGGTCCTAGTGGACAACAGGATGACCATGAGCCAGCAGTGTGCCCTTGTGGCCAAGAAGGCCAATGGCATCCTGGGGTGTATTAGAAGGGGTGTGGTCAGCAGGTCGAGAGAGGTTCTCCTCCCCCTCTACTCTGCCCTGGTGAGGCCGCATCTGGAGTATTGTGTCCAGTTCTGGGCCCCTCAGTTCAAGAAGGACAGGGAACTGCTAGAGAGAGTCCAGCGCAGAGCCACGAAGATGATTAAGGGAGTGGAACATCTCCCTTATGAGGAGAGGCTGAGGGAGCTGGGTCTCTTTAGCTTAGAGAAGAGGAGACTGAGGGGTGACCTCATTAATGTTTATAAATATGTAAAGGGCAAGTGTCAAGAGGATGGAGCCAGGCTCTTCTCAGTGACATCCCTTGACAGGACAAGGGGCAATGGGTGCAAGCTGGAGCACAGGAGGTTCCACTTAAATTTGAGGAAAAACTTCTTTACTGTAAGGGTGACTGAACACTGGAACAGGCTGCCCAGAGAGGTTGTGGAGTCTCCTTCTCTGGAGACATTCAAAACCCGCCTGGACGCGTTCCTGTGTGATATGGTCTAGGCAATCCTGCCCCGGCAGGGGGATTGGACTAGATGATCTTTTGAGGTCCCTTCCAATCCCTAACATTCTGTGATTCTGTGTGATTCTGTGATCAGTGAATTTAGTCTCAAGTCATGGCTTAAAGGAGTTCTCTTTCCCCTATTTCACAGGCAAAGAAACAGAATTAGGAATCAGAAAACTACAACTATACAAAGCAGGATTTGTAGAGCTACAAGCAGAATCTAAGTCTCCTACTTTCAAGATCTGCTCTATTTTTGGAACAGCAGTTTCCTTTAAATTAACCAGGTAATGCAGAAAACTAGGGGTTTTTTTTTCATTGTTTTTCATAGGAGGGTCCAGAAGGGACAATAATAATCACATTCTGTGACCTCTACTATACTGAACAGCAGCAATGAGAGTTTACCCCCTGAAGTGCCTTCTCATGTCCTTCCTCAAAACCCAGAATTTATCCATCACAGAAACAGGCCATAGAATTTCATCCAGTAATACGTATAATGGTATGGTAGGACTGCTCAGTTATAGAGAAAGTAGTATGTCTTTTAGCATGGGGCACTACAGCTTCTAAATGTGAAAGGAGAAACAAGATCCAAGCAGTCAAGTTAGGATTGTTTGGTTTGTGGTTTTTTTTTTTCTTTCAGAGGCAGGGGATTGGGGCGAAGCAGTGAGCTGAAAGAAAAATAAAAAAACACCAAACAACCAACCCACCAGACTACAAGAAAATTTCATTGTAGTTGAATGCTTCTAAAATGTGTCTTGCCTTCGTGTAAATGTAACACAACCTTGAACCTGCAGAATACAGGCTTCACCACAAGACTTCTTTCTACAGCTTAGCAAACATCCACTGGTAGATCCAGTTCACTGGTAGATTACCAAATTGCAGTTCATCAGGTCTAGACAGCTGTGACTATCAAATGTTGAAGGGAAAACATTTAGGAATCCTGCTCAAATATAATTTTCCTCCCAGTCTAGTAAGTATTTGTCACAGAGGCAACCAGAAAACATCTACACTACTACAAAGCTAAGAAATAGCTACAAATTTGATGCCTCTGGACAAATTCTTTGCTCAGTCATAGAAGAACAAACATGTCTGCCTTCAGCAGGATTTTCTTAGTATTTCAAAGGTGCTCTTGGCCTCCAACGGGATGCAAGATGTAAATGAGCCAAGAACTTGACTCAAAATTGCCTACAGTCATTAAGACCCAACTACCAGTTATAATTCCCACTATTTTTTCTGATGCCATTATATCGTTCCCATCAACACCAGTTGAACCCAGTGGCTTTCCTTTTGACCTGTTCAGGCAGCTCTTCTCATTTTCCAAGCTGATCATAATCCCTATTCAATGTTTTGAGAAAGATACAGTCTCTTCTACTTCACTTCTGAACAAATCTAAGCACTCTGGTACTAGTATTCTGAATCCCATGAAGTTTCACTTAGTAATGATGTAGTTTCTTCTTTCAGAAACAGCAAGTAGGCTCCTCCGCTGTGCCTGGTACAAACTGTTTGTGATCTCCACCACAGACAAGTGTTTCCAGGGCCAAAGAAATCATGTATGCACTACAGGTGTACAATGGAAAAGAAGATCTAGAGATGCGAGACAGACACTGTAACTAGCATAAAAGCCTATGAAAAACTGTATTTGTAACCTTCAGGATGTAAGCTAACCTCTGACAGGAGTCAGGAAGAATATGTCCTCTCCACCACCTTTCTTAATTTGGAGGAGGGGCAGGGGGGAAGTAAAAAAGGGAGATGTTTTCCTTAAATTAGAACTATGTTGAATGGCTCAAGGACACAGGACAACACTACCTCTACCAGTAAGTATGAAAGATGGGAATCTTGAACTGTGTGATTTGTGTAAGATGAAGAGGATTTAACACCATCCTTTCCTCAGCATAATGCTTTTCTATTTTCCTTGCCAAAGTCATTATTCTTCAAGATGTAAGGATCAGAAGTTGAGAGCAGGGACAGTTACCCTTGTAGCTGGCAAGTTACTTGTGCAAGGAATGCAGGGGAGTATGCACTGGCTTCCATTAGAGATGAGATTCCAGATGAAATTATTATTTTGTCCCTCTTGGCACAACAGTTGTTAAACTGCTACATTTTGCTACTGTAACAGGACTTTCTAACCTTGCTGTTTCTGTACCAATTTAATATTGATTTCTGTTGAAGTTGCTGCCAATGTAAGGTCCTGAAATATGGGGCCCCAATGCAGTCAGAAGGAAAAGAAGGTAGAATGGAACCAGGGAGGGGTTAAAGAAAACACAGAGAAGAACATTGTACTTGGCTGTACAAGTAACTTGTGAATATGTCTTGAGAAATATCCTGGATTATCAGCTGTAATAAAATCCCTCAATGAGGAAAACAGGGATGTCCTAGAGAACTATGAGTTCTAGTTTACTGTGTTCACTTCATGCACAGTTTGAAAAGATTCCCTTTATAAAACTGGGGAAAAAAAAAAAAAAGAAAAAAACAGCCACAGAAAGCTCATTTTTCCAGGTAGCTAGAAATAGATTTAAGCACTGCTCCTGTAAGGAGAAAGACAGCAAAATACCATTTGGGACATGGATGGGAGACCAAGGATACAGAAATAAAGAAGGTTTTTATTTAGTTCTTAGTCACAGTCAACTTTAAGTGGGAGACTGAGAGCCCAACTGTTAGTTTGGGGGCAGCATTTCCTTCGTGGAGAATGTATTTGAAGAAAAGAGGATGCAGTAGGACTGAAATAATGATCAAAGAACAAAATGGTGCCCATATTACACAGGTGTATGCTTAAGGTGGGCACAGCTGGTTGTCGGGCAAGACAACTTTACAAGCAGCAGTAAAGATCTCAGATTTTTTCCTCTCAAAGTTAGTATAGCACAATCCTCTCTATATCATCTGCTATGGAGTAGTCCTTTTGCCTATCTTTAAGCAACAGTTGGTAATATCTGTAAGACACAGGCCAGAAACAGTCTTCTGCACTATTACAGTACTAATTAATTCCCCTGAGTTTGAGGAAGACTGTCCAAGCTGCCACATAAGCTCCCCATTTCCTATTGAAACATAGTGGCTTAGCACATGAACATTTCTCGCCCTCCAGCACATAGATTCGTTTGAGTAGGAAGAAGTAACTAGCCAAGTTACTGCTTTATCTAAAGGCAATAGAAGCCTATAATTTTCATGTTGATATCCTAAGATCTCTGCATGCCAGAAACACAGGACAAGTGCCTGCATGCATCTGCATAGAAGACTACTTGGGTTTTTTTTATATTTGCTTTAGCTTCGTCTTGATACGGTTGAAAACTACTTCAGTCTCCAGCTCCCTACCTGTTGAGGTTAGGCTGGTATGTTTGCTATTAATTTTTTTAACAATAGTCAACAATAGCCAAGACTAGTCTTTCTAAGCAGGGAGACACCTCAAAAAAATCTAGCAGTCTGTTGCAAATACTGGTCAAGGGGCTAAGCTCTTCTTTATCTCAGGCATGCCTTTAGGATGCCTCAACTACGTGCAGGGACAAAATGCAATAAAAGAGTTTTAAGAAAGGAAAAAGAGCAAGCAACAAACCTTATCTTCCCATCTTTATCATAAAAATGCAAAGCTACCCATATGGCCCACTGCAAAAGAATGCATTTCCTGGAGGCACTGTGCTGTCTCACTAACGCATACACACAAGATGTACTGTACAGATATCAACTGGAGGTCACAAAATCCCACTGCTGACCAGCAAAAAAAAAAATCCTTATATTTCACAGTCAGGAGATTCCCACATAGCCACATTTCACAACACAGCAGCTGAGTAAGGATTTTTAAAAAGAGCAAAAACATCAAAGTATGCTTAAGGTCCCAGATACATGATTTCTGCTCAAAATAAAAAGTGTCTGTTCCCACTGTTTAGAAGAGAGAGCTGGATGTGGTTGTGGGTTTGTACAATGACGTGCATACATAGCATCATGCTAGGAAGCTTGCAGATCCGTGATGAAGAGCATGAGCGTGTGTTCATGTATCCCAGGACAAAAGCGTGTGATTGCATGCGTATTGACATACTCAGGCGTACACATGTTGATCAGGCAGGATGAAGGCAGAAACACAAGCTCGCACACATGCAATTCTTACCTCTTCTCTGTATACAAAACACAGATTTAGAGCCTGAGTGCAATAACTTGGCAGTCAGAAAAGAGTGATGTTTCTCATGTAGAAAATACCACCCAAGCTGCAAAAGCCATTTTTCTTGCTGCTCTTCCATTCCATGTGCGTGTTGGCACCTCATGCCGACATGAAGTCATAGTATATTCCAGGAACAGCTCTAGCTTTTTTTGTTTCTCTCTCTCTCTCTCTCTTTTTTTTTTTTTTTTTTTTTTAATAAGAAGGAAAAGTGGCAAGTTTACCAAAATTGGCTTAAACCATGAAGACTGAGACCCTGAAAGATATGTAGATGCTTTAATCACAGGACAACTATCCTCCAAGAGAAATTTTGGGAATCTGTGTTCCTGTGAACACCAGCAGAGTCAAAACCACAGTGAGATCATTTGATGACTGTGGAAGAAGACAGAGGCTTCTGCAGGCTGTTATCCAGTTTGCCTGCACTGTATTAATAACCTGGGACTTCTGACATTCATAATGCAATCCAGTCATTTCTGATAAAAACAGGGGCGGATTATGTACATTTCACTGTATATGACAGCATCAACTGAGGCTTTGAAGCGATGCTGTGGGTCTTGGATGGCTTCTCTATGCTTTTAAGCCACTGGCTGCTTCAACAGGAACCCAGTGTTTTTCTGCGATGTGTCTTCCTTTACATACATTAATTATTTTCTAGGGTATTCTAGACCATCTATTGAAACAAAGGATTTGAAACGTGAACAGCTACTCTGCCTGCCCAGTGCTGCTACCAATCTAAGATTTTCAATGACTCTAAAACCACAGAACCTATCTTCTCCAGTTTCCCAAAGCTATGCCACAGGATCCATATCCTGTCGCTCCAACTTCTAACCCACCATGACAGGAGCCTCAGGCATTAAAGCACTGTTCAGCAGGCGCCACCAGAATTCCAGGCAGAGAATTAAAAGCTGGTTTTGCTTTGTAGTGACAAGAAATTACTCCAGCTAACAAATGTTCTGCAGTGGGAAGAGACAATGACTTTGTCATCTCTATCAACTCTGAACAGGCAAGAAACTCACAGCAGAAATCAAGTGTTATGGAATCCTACCACTGCCAAATATTGATACATCTTAAGCCCTGTGCTGGCAACCTTAACATTAGACTGGCATGCCCTGAGGAAGCTGGGAAAAAAGGGTTCTCCGAAGTTATGACTCCTCATTGTCAAACCAGCTAAAGGATGGTAGTTATTCATCAGTGAACACTGTTTCCAGCCACACAGTTTTGGTGGGTTGTTTTTTTGGTGGCCTTTTTGGGCTTAGACTGAAAGCTAAAAGAAACACTATGCATTGCTTCAAACACTGAGAAACAAAATGCACTGAATAATACCTATGCCAATCTTGCAGGTCTGCTATTGGAAACTCCCGCTTCATTATCAGGGTTAAAGTGCCACCAAAACGTTCAGATAAAATTGCAAACTGATGACATATATTCTTTCCTAAATACATTTAGCCACATGTACAAAGAGGAAAAGAACACATTATCAAGGGATTGAGAGCAACTCCAAATACAAGAAGTTTTATCAGATTCTCCAACTTGATGCTTTGATCTCAATCACACAAGTGGCACTTCCATTTGCTTTGTCCTCTAAGCAAAGCTCGTCTAAAGAGCACAACTCCCTCTTATTCTGAAGCCTATGGACTGCAAGGAATCCAGACAATTTTTCAAGCTCAGATGCCACAGGAGAATGGGAATGATCCCTGGGTCATGCTATTTTTAATGTCTGTCTCCCTGCCATGTCATCACTTCCATGCCACTTCTAAGAGGATGGCAGCGTTGGAACAGCTTCAGTGGAGAAGGTATGAAAGCCATATAAAAAACACGTAATTAGTGTGTTCTTACTGTGAAAGGTGTGAAGTTGCAGCCTTTTCTTGAGACCTTTGCATTTAGAGGCACAGTGTAAAGGTGACAGTAAAAATTTTCACTGTTATTGGCGAGTACTGCAAGAATCATGGACAAACAACTTAACAAAACAACCAAGAATTTAAAGTCCTGTATAAAGACACCAGGTTTCAGGATCAAGGGAATGTTTGCAGACCAGCCAGTTCCAGAAGTACCCTTTGCTCTTTAGGGAAGAGAGATGTGTACTGCTGAAACTCAGTTCAGTTATATGCTACTCATGATCTTTGCTATCATGGGGGAGAGAGGGAAGGAGGAGGAAAAGGGAGAAGAGAAGGGGAAAAAAAATTGCAGCTTCTGACCATTCAGGAGTTCGGTAAAGGTTTAAGAACGTTTTTGTCTTTTGAAGGATTTCTTAGCACTGGGAGATGAAAACAGAAGGAAAAAAAAGAGAAAAAGTATCTGCACAGGAATAAAGATATTCAGAAGAAGAAAGGAACTTGTCTAGAGACCCATTTGTAATCCTTAAAGTTTACCAGAACCAGACATTAAATACAAATGAAAGACCTGTTCATCCTGATATAAGAAAGAAATTTTTTACAGTGAGAACAATCAATCACTGGAACAACCTCCCCAGGGATGTGGTAGAGTCCCTGTCACTAGAGATTTTCAAGATGCAATTGGACAGGGTGCTATATAATTTCATCTAGGCTCCTTTTCCCATAAAACGTTGGATCAGATGATTTTTCAAGGTCCCTTCCAACCTGGGCTGTTTCATGAGTCTATGACCACTCAACTAAGGATTTGGTTAAACCAGTTGTGGTTTAACACCCAGCTGAGTGCATCCTGGATTCTGCTTCCTGAAGAACCACCTATATGTGCCAAAAAGATATGCACCACCTATATGGAAAAAAAAGAACCAAAAAGAACCAAAAAGAACCAAAAAGAACCAAAAAGAACCAAAAAGAACCAAAAAGAACCAAAAAGAACCAAAAAGAACCAAAAAGAACCAAAAAGAACCAAAAAGAACCATCTATATGGACCTATATGGCCCAAAAGATATGCAGTTGATTTTTTAGCATTGTTAGGATTTCAATGTGACATTTGTCCAGTAGTAATCACAAAGTTAATTTACAGTGACCATAGGACTGGTTGGGCATTTACATCTGTGCTCATGGCTGTGCTCTTTCAGCTTTATCACTACTGGTTTTGGATTCTCTACATACAGGACAATAGTATCGCTGTTACTATGATTTTTAATTGTACAGCTGGTACCACACAAGCAGACTGGTTATTTCATCTTTTGCTTTCCAATTGCCAGTCTTCAAGTCTAGACCACTGAAGTTTATGCAGAACACCCCTTTTTTCTGCCAGCCTCTAGTGACTTTCTTCTGACCCTCCTCCATGCATTTCCTGCTATGGCAACAGAGAAACTGAGACAGCTGGAGTCATTAGATGAAGGGATCAGTGTTGGTGAATGCTAATTAGGCTAATGCAAAGGAGTTATGCCACAATTTACCATAGTCCTTCATGTTTCTGAAGCTTCAAGGTACAAAGAGGTGCACAGATACGGGTACACAGAGGAACTGAGGTACAGGAAGAACAAGAGACTCTTCATACAGAGTAAAAAGCAAAGAAATATGAAGACAGACATATGAAATACGTCCCTAAAAAAGGACAGTGAAGTATTTCTACACCCACTTGCTAAATGACAAATTACGGTTATTTCTAGCTTTAATGAGAGGTCTGATTGTTGCATATGAAGCCATGGCCTTCTAACTTTAACTTATATTTCTTGGGTAAAACAGCACTGAGGGATTACAGCAGAGCCTTTTGTAGAAGCTATGTAAGCCTGCTTAGAATTCAGGTCACTTACACAGGTGGCTAACATGTTCTCAAATTCAAGACACCACAGCTTTCCTGCCACTGATTTCTAAACTCCCCAGATTAAAGTTAGCTCAGGTCTGTGTGTGTGCATCATGCATTTCCTGTCCTAAACAGTGGTGCAAAAATACTACACTTGTAAGTTGCTGTTGCTTTCCATAACCTCATTTCACCATCAGCTAACATGCATAATAATGGTTAGAGATGGAAGAAAAAGAAGACTGTAAGGTACTCAGTACTGCACCCGTCATGGCACAGAATCAACTTGTGTTGCCTCTGTACAGTGCCAGTAATATCATTTCGCAGAGAAGTGCCATGTCACCAAATTAATTGGTTGTTTGTAAAGTACTTCAGGATGAAAAGTTAATGGCCAAGAGTAAGATTACTGTTTATTAAAGCGATGTTCACTAGAGCAAGTGCCTGTTCAAATCATCAAGCTTTGTAATTTAATCCACTGAAGTGATGCTCTCAGAAGCTATTTGTTATTCAAATTCATTCTCGGTGGGACATCAAAGCAGTGATATTTCTCAGCTATTGTATCACAGACCACCTTAGAATTAAGAGCTCACATTAAGAGAAGACTGTCTCAAAAGGTGACATATGAAGGGGTATTTTCTTCCTCTGGAAGAATGAACTTCTGGAAAATCTATACTATTCCTCTACATGGAAGGCTGAGATCAGAGGACTGAATGCACAAACAGATAAGCATAACCTGGAAAAAATGTCAAATGGGGAAGAAAAGGAAGAAAGGTGATAATGGCAGACTAACCAGAGCAAAAAATTCTGGGAGGACAAATATTTCAAGAGGGCCCAATCAGAAGGTTAAATGTGGAAAAGCAAAAATCAGTAGCTATTCAAGTTCAGGTGAAAGACAACCCCTGGAAAAGAACAGACAGTTGAAAGTAGAGAATGAGACCAAAGACAAAAGACAAACCATAAGATAGTGACAGGCAGAGTCAGTCAGGACCAGATAAATATGCAACTCAAGAGATAACAGTCCAGGGAAAAAAATGCATGAGATAAATATGAATTTTAAGGCTGCAAAATTCAGACAAGCACAGTTATCTGAGAAGGCTGTGGTACTGCTCAGAGGTAGAGCTCTCAGACTCTTCTCCCACTACTTGGCAGGGAACCTGACATCTGTGAAACTTCAGCAGAGGGTAGCTCAAGACAAAAATGCCATAGAGGCAAGACGATGACTGTGACATGACAAGGGAGAAATCTAGTTTAAGATTTTTGGAAGCAACAGAGAAGGTGAGGACACTTTGAATGAAACTTAAGTCCACAGTAACTGGAATATATGAAGACAATGGAGAAGTGAAAGGTCTGCCCGAGTCACTTCTACATACTCCAGGTACCAATTCCATCAACCTGACAAATGAAAAATAAAAAAGTGAAGGAGGAAAAAGTAACACTGGGACATTGGAGCTTATGGAAGTTTTCTGGATTTTTTTTTTAAAGATATCAAAAACCAAGGAGTATATTTTAAGTACCCTAAAAGTTTCATTTTGGACAACTCGGCCACTTAAGTTCTAGCTAAGGTAGGCAGGGAAAGGTATAAGAAACACATTCCTGCACAACATGATTTGAAGAGGTTAGGTAATTGAACATGAACTGTAAGGAGGGCGAGCTTGTGTATCTGTGTGTGTGTGTATAGGTGCATGTGCACATGTATACCCATCCACGATAAAAGTGAGGGTGAGTGAAAGTTTTCCATGGAACAATTCTAATCTCCTAACCTAAACACACAATATTACTGTCACATAAAAGAATGTGACAGATGGATTTCATTCATTTTAATTAGGAAAGGAGTTTTCAAACTCATTCAGCATTTCTATTGCTGTATTATATTTCTTTCATCCTAGGGACTCTGCCTAATTCAATGGATTGAGTCCACCAGTTTAAGCCTACCCACTCTTTCAAGGAGAGAAAGAGGAGACAGAGAAATAAATATTAACACTGTCAAATTTTGGAAAATACCACATGCATTTCTGACACACAGGGCCAAGATGACTGATAAAAATCTAGCCCCCAAAAAGATTATTACCTAGAAATCAATCTCACTGACTGAGGAAAAAATAGACTTTCAGAGAAGTCAAAATAAGGGTGCTGGCACTAACTCTGATGAGGTCTGGATCCCACCCAGAGTAGTTAGGTGATTCACCAAAATTAGGCAGCAAGTCAGTCTTCAGAATCACACACTGCTCTTCCATACCACACAGACAAGCACAGAGGATATACTTAATGAAGCAGAAATCCAAGTCACCCATCCTCTGCTCTAACTGGTAAGCTATATTCCCTTCTACCTCATCCCAAAAGCCAAGAATACAGTCAGCAAGTCAGGATTCCCAAATCCCTCTGCTATTCTCTTGAAGAATAACTAGAGAGTGCAGTAATGCATAGTTTCTTCTCCAAGTTGCATTGGAAAGGTAAGACTAGAATACCATCTGTTACTCGTCATGATCTGTGTCTGCATAAGAGAACATGTTCATAATTAAGTTATAATTATGTTTGAAGTTAAAACAAGAGGGAAGGAAGAAGAGCTGCTTTTAGGCTGTTCAAAGGAACTGGGATAAGACAGATCTTTTTTTCAGCTTGGGCCCAGAGATGCCACTACGAGATATTTACTCATTTGTAAAAAAAGGGTAAAGTACCATCACTTTTCACTTCTCTGGTTACAGAACACACCCAGAACCGGACTATGTTCAGACAGGTTGGGCAGGGTAGAGTTCATGTTGATAAAGAAAAGACCCAGTAAACACTTCCCAGAAAGTGGCACTGCAGCCTGCCTCGGGAAAGCTGAACTCCATTTAAAACCACTTAAAAAGGAAACTCTCTACAAATTAAGACTTCGTAATGAGTAGAAAAAGATCAGAGGCAGAACTACATGCTGATTATGAGAGGATTTAATTAAGGAAATTGTACCCATCTGCACAATGTTGAAATGGCAACATGTTCGTTTCCAGAATTACCAATATTCCTACTTCACAAGAAAAAGCAGAATAGTGCCCATGCTAGAGCCAGTTTCATAACCTATCAGTGCTGTCTATGTATATTCTGGATCTTTGTCTTATGTATTAAGCACATACAGCAAGCTCAAAGTTCCTTGTAGAAATATTTTCAAGCAAAAGCAAGGTCTGAATGTCAGATTCACGTAAGTGATCAAGAAGATAATCATCTTGAAACAGCTAAGCTTCAATCTTGCATAACAAATAGTCAGAACAAAGTCAGTGGCAAAGCTCTAAAGCGTATCAGTAGAACCAGATTTTCACCAGCTTTGTTTGACTGCCAACTCTTTCGTTGGCCACCATGAACAGATCTAGTCCATTTCCCATTTAACTGTGAAATTCAATTGTGTTTCAGAGGAATAATCTTTATATAGTAGACATTAAATAAAGTTCTGCATAAGATCCACCAAGAGATTTTTCCTACCTCCACACCTTATAACAGCTGTGGACATTCTGACTCCAGACTTGGCATTGACTGCTCTTAATAAGTCAAGGGCAATCCTGCCTTTTACATTACAAACATTAAATGCCTGGTGTTGTTACCAGGAAGCACGTCAGAAGTGACCAAGCAGTCAGCTGTGCACAAAGCTCCTATGAATATATCTCAAACACACAATGGAGAAAGATAACAAGAAGGGCATGGACAAAAACATTTTAGCAAAAGGTCCTTATTCAGAATGGAAAGATATTCCACTGAACAGAAGGACAAAAATCACCTGTAAACTAAATCTCAGGTTGCTAATATCAGAGAGACAAAAAAAAAAAAAAAAAAAAAAAAACAAAAAAACCACCAACCCAGTCTAAAAACAGTGCTACTATAAACATCCTTGTAACTGAAAGCCTCTTTATCAATGAAACTTTCATAACTCTTTGAACTGTTTAACTAGCCTTTCAATTTAAAGTACTACATCTTGATTTGGTGAATGGAGATGCTGTTCTTTTAAAACAAACCATCAAGTTCTTGTTCAGGCTACGTCAAGGCTATGTATCAAGAGCTAGATGGTCAAAAAAAATCCCAAAAAAACAACAACAATCAAAACTCAAAAAAACCCACAGAAAACACTTACATTATGTCAGGACCTCTTTAATTAAAAAGTATTTGTTTTCTGCTCAGACCAGACTACCCTTCTTCCTCACACATTGCTTAAACCACCTATTGCATTACTTCTGAGAAGAGACTCCCCTTTCCCCAGCATTAGTGTTGCCGTATGCCTAGGAGTTTTCAGGTGTGTCTTTTCTTACTGGAAGTGTTGCCCCATTGGAAAAGCACAATTTTGGTCATTTGCTTTGGCCTTCTGAATGAATGGCCACTGTGAGCTGCAGACAAACAACTGAGCGGTATTTGCAAGCGAGCCTTACAGTACCATGCACAGCATGCTCATTTGTGTATCACAATGCATATATTTACTAAGAAATTAAAGAAAACACGGGAAGAATGCTCAGCATCAGGCCCTCAAAGTTTGAACCTGTTAAATGTACTCAATATCACATTTGGTGGGGGGGAAGGGGGGCAGGGGCGTGTTAGAGCGGAAGGTAATAGCAAAGAATTTTGTCGTTCCTGCAAGCTGAATCTAGCCATTTGTTTCCTTCTATGGACATTACATTGCCTTTTAAAAGCACATTTATTTCTGGCTCTGTCTGTCCTGTATGAACTCTCTCCCCAGGATTCTGGAGGGAGAAAGTACAACTAATCCTCACCTAGGAACTCTAACAAGAATCACCAGCAGGACTCAGAGAGAAACCTTTGCTTGTCACAACTCTCTTCTTCAGTTTCTGTGCAATAAGTGAGGAGCCAAAAAGAGAGAACAGTGAGGGACTGTTTATTGATGCTTGATTAGAGTCCCCAGGAAGCGACATTTGGGTGGGCGGCTGAACTTCAGCCTCCTAAGTCCTTGCAAGTACTGACCAAGCACCAACAGCATAGGGACCCTCCTCTTTTTTAGTGTCCTGAGAACTCCTTCGGCACCTATTGCCTGCACACAGGGCTCAGAACGTCCTCACTGTGCCTTCTGGACTGAACCACGGGAGCTGCGTGAAACTTGCATTACCTCCATGGGAAAAGGAGTGCCTGGGTAACACAGGGAGCCCAGTCAAGCATTCTCTCCTGATTCTGTCACAGATTTCCAATGAGAGAACAGCAGTATAGGTATAGTACAATTAATGTCACTTTTACTTCATCTTGGGAGACCATCACAAAATGCAATTAGAGCACCAACTTCAGAAGAGCTCAGAACCACTGTATTCACCTTAAGGTGATGGATCCAAACAGAAGTCCCACTATTCTCACACCATCTGCTCTACCTGCCTACTACCTGCCATCTGCTATAATCCAGGAGTCAGATTTTTTGTTTTGGCTCTCCCTTCTCTCCACCCTTTGTCGTCCTGCCCCAAAATTCCACCCTAAACCACAGACAGTTTGACTGAGTCTGGTACTTCCCTGCAAAAAGTCCTGGTTTTGATACACTCTTAAAGAGCTGTCTTATAAGAGACATCCAACCTTAATCATATCATTTTAAGATCAGTAGCATGCTGATAAGTATAGTATAAAGTACAGTAGCATGCTGAATGAACTATATGTTTTTTTCTACTGAGTTTAAGGGTGTTTGAGGGATCATGTAAATGATGCCATTGAGCACTGCCCAGAGAGGGAAGCTGCATGGGAACATAGCAAGGTCACAGCAAACCTTACTCAGCTCTCTCTCCCCTCCATGCCCGCCCTCAACTGCAGCTTAGCGTGGGATCCTGACAGCAGGAGTTTCCCACTACAGGCCTTTGGCTTCATCTTTCCATCAGCCCCCGGACTTTCAGCTCTTCTCAGAGACTCTCCACACGCTCTGAAGAAGAAAGATCCCAGGCATTCGTCTGGGGCTCTGGGAGCCACTTGCCTCATTCCTTCTGAGGAAACAGCTGGAAAGTTGCCCTCAAAAACTCATTTGCGAGCTGCATTCCCTCCAAAAGTTTTATCAGCTGGCTCATTTCAAGCAAGTTTTTACAGAGGGATGGGAGAGCTGGACAGGATGAAAGAACTGGATCAACACCTTTGCCTGTCCCAGGCACCAGATCCTCAGACCCGAGTCATTCTTCACAAAGACCCCAGTGAAAGCTTTTTACAGATGCAAAAACATGCAGGCCACTTTTTCCTTCTCCCCATCTCACCTTCCTGGCCCCAGAGCTACCAGAAAGTTACACATATTCTCTGCCTATCTAGTGAAATGCAAACAGCCACCTTTTCCTGCTTCTGTCTGTCTGAGAACTGAATGGAAAGACTAAAAAGCTCTCAAGACTAAAGAATTTATCAAACCAAGGCACGATGACACTGATAATGAAGAACATTGCAAAGAGAAGCACGATTTTAATTTTCTTCCCTTCTTAGGGAAAAACAGAAGGAGAGAAAGTCAAGAATCCTCTCAGATCACAGGAGGATTGTAAGAAAGGGGAAGAACTGTTAAAGCCCAGCGCTGGCACAAAACCAAATGGGCATGAACTGGCTACGAACAAATTTAGTCTGGAAATTAGAAGCGGATTTCTAAACAGCAGAGGAGTGAGGTTCTTGAATTGTTTCCCAATAGGAAACAACAGGAGCAAAAGCCATTTAATTTTGAGACAGAGATTGATAAATTTACGAAGGGAATCCTGCAACATAATTTCCTGCAATTACAAAAATGCTGTGTTCCATGACTCAGAAGGTCTCCTTCAGCTTTGCACACCTCATCCTCTGTTGAGCCAAGACAGGATAAATAAATAAAACCCGGAGATGATGTGACATAGAACCAGAATATTAGCAGGGCAGCTAGCATAAGGGTGAGTCTGCTTTCTTTATTAAGCAAATTTATGGGGGTTTTTTTGAGTGGAATTTATCCACCTGCAGGGACTTTGGTATTTTCAGGTAAAAATCTGGATCATAAAGGAAGACTGAATAAAGTTCCATATATCTATGACCACCTGCAAAGAACAGTAGGGAGGTGAACCCTCTCACCTATCATGCAATTATTAGACTAGACTGTGAGAAGTTATCTCCACAGACCTGCATCCAGGGGTTACAGCTGTCAAAGGAACTGTAAAAAGGGGTAGATAAGTGAGAAAACTAAAACAGTAAATCATTCAGGAAGAATCCAAGTTAAACAAAGTTTTATAGCTGTGAAATGTGTGGATGGGTATAGAAACAATCACCTGTCTTTTTCAGACTTGACTGAGATTTTCCTGGAAAGAAGTCTCTGAAACCATTAAAGAGTCAGCAGGAAGAAATTTTTTCACATTGTATTTCTATATTGAAAAACCCAGGATAATAGCACCCTATTCTACACATCATAGAAGAAAAAGCAAAACCATGAAGCTGAAAAAGCATGAAAAATATAGTACTGTAACATAAGAAGTCATCTGTGAACTCTCCCGTAGCACATCAAACATGAGGTATTCATTCATTCCCACAAATGGAGTCAGTGTT
This sequence comes from Nyctibius grandis, assembly GCF_013368605.1. Taxonomy (NCBI): domain Eukaryota; kingdom Metazoa; phylum Chordata; class Aves; order Nyctibiiformes; family Nyctibiidae; genus Nyctibius; species Nyctibius grandis. The sequence continues at coordinate 33,608,390 of NC_090658.1, forward strand.
GATCTATAAGCTGCAGCTCTGTATTACACATTTCAGTTTCATGCATTTAAGCCAGACAAACATTCTCAGGGGATTGAAAGAACCCGCTACAGTGAGTTGTGGTTCTATTTTGGATCATATCACAACATAACAAATCACAGTTTCAGACACTGGGATAAGGGGCTCAATAAACCAAGTAGCATGATAACTTCATGTATATCCCTTCCACACGTGCAGCCATGTGTACAATCAAATCCACCTAAGGCCCTTCAAACTGTACAACTACAAAGCAATGACCACTTTCATACCTACATGTATCCATATACCATTATTCATCCAAATATATATTCCTAAATACACATTGTTTACTACATGCTGTTGTACAGCAGTAGCTATCTAACTCTGTCCACACACACCAAGACTGTTTACCAGATCTGATCTCTCACATTTGAGGAAACAGAAGAGAACATAAGTTTTTAATGCAGAAAGTTGTTTTGGTACTGCTGGTTTGTTCTGGTGGTGTTTCAGCTCTCCTCCATACAAAGTGGTCCTCAGAAGCAGAGTCACTAGACCTATTTGGTAATCCCCCCGGTTCCCTGTGACTGCTGTCCTGCAAGAAATTCTGAGTGCTGAGAATGATGTACTGGTCCCCTGTTGGTATAGCACATTTTTAGAGTCAAAGGGGTTTGTAAATTAAGTAAACTTTTAGAAGGGAAAAAAAAAAAAATCTACAGCCATATTGCAAGTACCCTGTATTGAAACTCCAGTCCTGCTGATCTTTGCTCTGATTCCCAAAGAAATAACGTGAAAACATGCAAGGGCATTAAAAAAATATTTCTCTTAATAAAGTACCTTACAGCACTCTGTGTAGGTTAGCAAATCTTTCTGAAGTATGAAAAGACTCCAGTTAACCACCGAGTAAAGATGAGAGACAAGACTTTCTTAAAGAGAGTTCAAATATTGCTGAGGTACGAGATGCTATATTTTTCTAAAGAATTTTGCACATTAGATGCCTGACTATTAATGTCATTTGGTTCTCAGTCTGAAAATGTAACTCTGAGATATTTTGACTGTCTGGGCCTTGAGACATGAAAGAAGTCAAAGTAGCAAGCACGAGCATAAGTGTGCAAACCCTGACAGTCACACATTCTTCTTCTCTCTCTATTGTGCTCGAAGTCAAAGCTCTGCATTAATTGCCTTCTTTCCAGACAATTAAGGTGTCTTGAAAAGATAAACGAAACAGGGAAAAATAACATGGCTGGAGTACATTTTCATTTTTTCATTTTAATGTCACCTACAAGTCAGCCACCTTAAGCATCGCACTGGATGGCTGGCAAAAGCACAACATTATTGACTAAAACCTAACGTCATTAGAACTCATTATTTGTTCTTGCGTATTTTCTTAAGTGAAAAAAAAAGGTTGTTCAATATAAATAAATCCCTGAAGGGCTTCCAACCCAAACGCTGTACAGTATTAGACGATGAAAGAACTGTTAGCGAAGTGAACAAGAAACAGGAAGTTGGAACTACCTGGCCAAGTTTCACTCCATAACCTGAGTAACGTGCAATTAAAAAATAACCAGCACAGAGTGAAAAACAGCTTGTAGCACAAATATATACTTTCATGACCAAGTGCTCTATAGACAGAAATAAAAGATTGTTTTTTCTAGAGAATATGATTAAAAGAGAGTTATTGTTTAAATCTCAGGGAAAAGGGAAGAAGACATATATACAAATATGAAAATACAAAGTTTGCATAATGTATAAAAACAGTATCTCTCTTTTTTAAATACAACATCCTGCCAAAATTTTAGTCTGTGCTAAAGTTATTACACATCCTTGTAGGTACTGCCACATCCTCTGTGCCACTGTCATACACAGCCCCTCTGTCCCACTTTCTAGCGTAAAAGGAAGTGTCTGCAGTTCACAGTCTTTGACTTCTAGATGAGCTTAATGCAAAAGCCCACATGCAAAGGGGCCTCTGAATCAGGCAAAGAACGCAGAGTCTAAAAATACAGGACTTGTGTAATGCATGTGGAGTACTGAAAAATCGCATGGGGCAATTGAATGATCCAGAGGGCTGGCAATGGAACACAGTGTGTCCTTCCACCAGGTCACTAGGCTGAATCCATTCTGGATAACGAACAAACACCTTTCTCATTTGATGCTTGCTCATGTGAAATTAATTGATCAAGTCTGTCCTGATAAGTGAGCGAGTTTGCCACAGTATGACTTGCCACTTGAAAGCAAAAGATCACAAGGACTTCTGTTTGCATAACCTAAACAGATTACAGAAGAAGACATCCCAAATCTAACTAATCAGTCCCTTGTTGACAATCTGACAATGCTGGCCAAAAAATGAAGTTGAACAGAAAGATGCTGAACTTCAGTTTCGATCCTCTGGACCAAAACACACAGCTAGAGAGCAGCACTGGCAAAGCTGACTCAGCCATGGTCCAAGGCATCACTTGTTCTGTGGCTGAACAAAGGGGCCGCAGTCTTCCAGGGCTGTCAGTTTAACAGCTTTCACCCAAACTAAATTAATTTTGCCTTCTTAAAATGCAAACAAAAGAAATCCAACTCACCGGTAAAGCTGTCCAAGATTTTTGAGAGATAATAATCCTTCAGCTTACTGGGATCTGTGCTTAATAGATAGATGTGGGTGCCAAGAGGTAGTTCAGCCCCAGTTGCCAATACACCTTTCTATTCAAGCAAAGCCAGCTTCCTGCCTTTTAGCACACACAAATTTGGCACATTTAATAAAGTTACTGTTCATTTTATTGAAATATCTAATCGCCAGAAAAATGTTTTATTTGACTACGAGAAGATAAAATTGAGCCTTTAGCATGTTTTCTTTAAAAAAAAAAAAAAAAGAAAAAAATTACCATTTTGATGCGAACACTGAAGCTTTCACTTTATTTTGGGTCTGTTTCAGCTGCAGTAAGATGTATTAAAAAAAAAAAAACACGAAAAAAAAACCAACATCCTCCATCCATCCCCTGCATTGCTGCATCATTGATTCCTGTACCTGAAAGTGTATGACAATGCCCTGTTCGCTGTCAAAGGCACAAGCTGTCAACATGAGAGTGAAGCACTGCTGTAGGCATGCACACACATGCGCATGCACGCACATAGTATTTATAAAACTGACACTGTAAGGGATTTGGGGTTTATTTTTTTAATTAACTGAAAATGATAACACAAGAGCTTTTCATCTGGCATGAGCTTGGGTTTCATCAGCTGCTGGAAAAGATTCTCTTGGAGAAATGAAATTACAGTGTTTCTCCATGTACTTTCTGTGGATTTCAAAATAAACACAGCTATACGATCATGCCAGTTAATAGGCAGATGTAGGTAAACTTACAGGTCTTGATACATCTAGAAAGAGACTGCAGAGCTAGACACACAATCTGGCTAACACATCATATTGGCTAAACGACAGAACGCCCAGTTAAAAAAACATGAAGCACAAGAGAAAAGAACTGGGAAGGGCATTTGCAAAGGGTGCCCTTAGCCTACCTGCTGCACCTGGGTATTGCGTTATACACCACGTGGCATAAAAGTTCATTATTTGATGCTCCTGCTCATCCACATTTATCACCATGTCAAGCTTCTCAAATAGAACAATGCGTGAAAGCAGGAAACTAAAACTGATGCAGACAAAGGCTTCAGAACCACTTTTGCTCTATGTTCCGCTTTAAAAGTCAGCCGTTGCCCTGTGAATCAGTTGCCCCCCACCGCTCCTCAAAAGGACAACTTGAGAAGATGATAAGCAACAGCCCTGAGTATAAAACTTATCCTTTCCAATGAGGGCACTGAGAAGTGCAGCATATACTAAATAACAGCACTGCCAGCTGCCACTTTGTCTTTTCGTCTCATATGGAACCTTTACAATCCATGGTCACTTGAACTTATCCGCTTATAAAAAAAAGGAAGAGGGGATCTCAACAGGGCCTTTTTTGGTCCCTTGGAATCTAGAAATTCCTACCCTTTATCCCCATTTCATGCTCCAAAACACATCAACTTGATACATACTTTTGCTAAGTGCTCAGAAGATTATTTCACAGGTTTCAGGGTGTAGCAAAGAGAACAAAAGGGATTTCACCATTGCTTTGGTTTACTGGCTGGCAAGGTCAGTGCAGTATTTAAATGTGATTATTTAATGATATATTAGGTCACTACCATGTTTTTGTAAGTATAATTAACTGGTAGAGCACCTAAAAGTTTTTAAAAGACTTCTTGCTCATTATTTTTTACATTTAAGAAATAATACTCTCAATAATGGATTGAGATTAAAGAGAGATTGAAGTTTTCCAAGGATTCTAATGAATCTGCTTAAGAAGAAAAGAACTTTGGAACTACAGATAAGAAAAAGGAACAGCTCAGTCATCAACTATCTCAGACACAAGATGAGAGCTGTATATATGTGAAGATGGAAATAAATTAATTCCTTGGAGGATGCTCATGCACATGAGCATTGGCAGATCTGATGTAGTCTGTCTGGAAGAGTTGGGACTAGCTGCATATGGGTATCTACTCCACTGAAATTAATCTTTGAGGAATACATTCCTGCAATAATTCCTTTCCATCTCCACCTTCAGAGCTATTAAATCTTATTTAGTTTCCTTCACCTTCTCTGCAAGTCAACATTTTTTGATGTTGCACAGGACAACAACTTGAGAGGTCTTCACTTACACTGATAAACATATCCCTTGTGTAATGGAAAATGTGGCATTCCAAAAGATTGCAAAAGTAGAGACAGGCAAATAAATCAGACATAAAACCACATCTATCACTGTTCAGTGTAAAAAACTGTCTATGAAATCTGTTATCAAAGAACAAGGCAAGTTACTACGCTATCAGCACAGTGAGTCTTTGATATGAAACTGAGGTTTTAAGTTGGGATCCTGCTTCTGTTATATAAAGCAAAAAGAGGCTTTACCTCCAACAGAGAATAAGGCCAGATTCATCTCAGCTATGTGAGCATTACAAGCCTTCATAACCTGTGGTAACATCCTGCACTACATGAAGCCAGAAACATTCTCAGAGAAAGGGTTTTGCAGTAGGCTTCATTAAGTAGACTATGAGAAGACGCTCAAAGACGAATTAACAACAAGAACCTGAAGCTCTGCAAAACAATGACCAAAACTAATAATATTAGAAACCAAACTGTCTGTAATTTTGTTGAGTAACCATGAGTCTTGCTCTGGCTAGACTCACTCAGCAGAGTCACTGTCAGTGTGAGCAAGTAGTAGACAAGCACTCCAAAGGCAGGCACAGAATTTATAGCACCACTAACATCGTAAGTATCTACTGGCAGGTGAAAAGAGCCTCTAATGAAAAAAGCTATTCAAGGAAGCTCCCTTTCTTTAATTTGGCATAAATATAGGTGGAAGATTTCTTCAGATTTTAAATATTACACACATATGTCATATTCAGCTAATGTTTTGGAGACACTGCAGGAGTTAACTGTATGACCTCAGCACCAGCCACAGACAGACTTACAGTGTGGACTCTCTGGTACAAAGTAACTCAAAGAAAAACACTCAGGAGCAAAATAAAACACATACTAAAGTGAATTTCCAAGCAACACAGTAAAAATAGAATCAGGCGCATCAAACTGTCTCTTCCATTTGTGAAGCAAAGATTTTAATTTGAAATATAGACAAGTAGGAGAACCGAATTGAAATCACTTCAACTACCGTATTAAACACGTCATGCAGACAAGTGAAACGGATGGGGAGATGCAACTGATAAGAGCTTAGCTGAACGTCAGTGATGGTGGATGAGACACGCTTTCAGTGAATAAATTAACCTCCTACCAAGACAAGCATCTGCTAGGGTCAAAAACGTCTCAGGATGTCGGACAGCTCTATCATTCTCAATGAACTTGCTCCACCGCCCAGGGGTCCGGCACATCCTGCACAATACAGCTGAGTAATCCCATCAAGTAGTCTGCTTGAAGCAAAGCAAAAAAGATTCCTCTATAAGTTACTGAAGCAGCAGCCATACATCTGACTAGTGCCTGCTAGTTCAGAGATGAACTGAAGAGGCAAATCTTTCCTCTGATGCGGTAAATCATTTCAAAGGGCCATTCATACCTGGATGTCTAATGAACCATACAGAGTATAAAGAAATGTCTATTTTTTTTCCTAAAAAACTACTAATATCCCAAGGATGCACTGCCTCACAATAACAATTTAACTCTCTCTTGCAGGTAAGAAAGTTGACTTCTGCTCACATACTCCACTGATTCAGCAGAGGTAGTAGCAGCCTAAACTTTTCAATGAAGTATAGTAAATGAGAGTCTGAATGACTGTGTTCCATATGGTCATTCAGTTCTTTTAATCTGCTTTGCCCAGCATGTCTCACACTAAGGACTCAAAACCTGCAAATCCTTCCAGTCCACTGCAAATGGTTTGTAAGTAACAGGAATAAAGCCAGATAGAAACATCCTCTTGTTCAAGGCACAACCAAAGCCCCAGGTCACAACAGGAACATTAAATTCCAATAAAGGCTGTATCAAATGGGAACTTGACAGCTCTGATCCTTCTCTACTCACAACAGAACTGCACTAGTTAAAATAATACCTCGATTCCTTTTAAAGCCTTTAATTCAAGAAAACCCAAATTCCTATTCCACAAAGCAGCAAAATATTATTACACACACCAGGGTACGCATAAGCAAGTGTACACACACAGAGGTAAGGACAGTCTCTTACTGTGTTCTCTAACTCTTCGTTATATATGGGTAGAACATGGCACAATTATCAGCCTCTTTTACCAGTAGTGGTATTGGGATCTCTATGAAGAAAGCTGTATGCCTGCTTGAACATGTCCCTCCCTCTTTCCCCAAACTACTTGACAATATGTGGTTCAGTCATTAGGGTTTACAGGTCTTATTATTCAGCTTATAGATCTCCAACCTCTGCTACACATCTGTGCTGGATACAAAGGATACGTTCCTATATCAGATGTCTAACTCAAGCCTGCAACTTCATTAACACTGATAGAGAGTTCTTCCTCATACCCCACATCATTACTGAAGTAATGTTTCTGTCAAAAGATTCCACACTTTGCCTCCCCTTCTTTATCCAGGCTGACCCCCCATACATTCCAGAAAAGTAACAGGATCATAACCAGGCTCTGATTTCTAGAGCTGATCAGCAGAATCTATATTTTTCTTTGTCATTCAGACCATCACTTAAAAAACAAAAACAAACAAACAAACAATCCCCACAACTTAAGGGAACAAAAATTAAAAACACTGACTGCTCTAACTGGATGCAATATACTGTAGCTTTCTGTATGTGTGAACAATTTCTGTTTTAATTGCTGAAAATAAAAATTTTATCTCTACTCGATTTCTCCCTGGGATTTTTCCCAGCTCCCGGTGCCGGGCAGGGCTGTGCCAGATGCACCAATAGCGCCCTCTGCCCCAGGCAGGGGAAATGGCATTTAACGCCTCGGCTCCTCCAGAGCTGCCACTGTATTTAGTCAAATTCAAACAAACACACGCAACATTTGCCCGGCAATAGTTTGGCATCCAGACTTCCACAGATAACACAGTTTTTAAAAGATTCTCATTCCTCCTGTACACATCCCAGTGCGTTTTAAAACTGTTTAACACGAGATTTGTTTTTACTCTGGAAAAGTAAATGACAAGTCACTTCAAGCTTCTTGAAATTCTTTTTTTTCAAATCTCCCTCTTTAATCATCTCCTCGAGGAAAGCCAATTACAACTCTTACCAGCTTTCTTTCCCTCCACATACAAAAGCACTTGCTGTTTTCCCTTTCCCCACTCCTGCAGCAAAGCATCAATGGGGGAAGAGAATTTCAAAATAGGAGCACAAACACTGACAAATCGTCACAAAGTTTTTTTTACACTTTTATTTTGCCTCCATGTTTTCCCAGCTGCTCTGCTTAGAAGACAGTAAAAAACTGGCCTACATTACAAATTAAGAGACTGGAAAACTGCAGCCCAAGGAGGAGGATGTGACTTTAGTTTGACTTACCGATTTTATCCAGCTGTATATTTTCCTACTGGCTTTTTACAGCAGCTGAGCTCAGTGCTCAGGAACGTCCACCCCGTGTCAGGGAGCCAGGCAGAGCGCTGATCCCCACGCTGGATGCTGCTGAGCAAGTGGAGCTGGAGCGGCGGTGGTGGCCGCTGCTGCTGTGTGTGCGCTCGCTCGGACCCAGATCAGGAACTGCTTCCCATTCCCCAGCCCCGCTCCGGCGCTGCAGGCTTCGGGAGGCAGGGCCGGCCCCTGCTACTGTGCTGCACTTTCTTAAAGGGCCCAGCGCCGGCCTGGCAGGAGCGCACGCGAACCGCGAGCTGCCGGGGCTGCCCGGGGTGGCGCCTGGAGCCGGGGCGGCGGGAGGGGTGGGTGCGCCGCCGCCAGCCCGGGCGGGAACCATCGCAACACGAGGCGGTTTCCTACCTGCCTTGGGAACAGCAGCCCTCGACACAGCTTTTCATTCAAAGCTTTCAGGTGTTGCGGATTTTTTTTGCTTCCTTCCCACCCTCCGCAGCGTAGGTGGGAACGATGACACGGCGAAGGAGGAGGCGAGAGCGGCAGAGGCCGCGCGTTTCTCCGCACCGCGGGCGCAGGGTCCCGCCTGCGGCGGGGAGCCCCGTGGGGTGGGCCCGGGGTCCCGCCTGCGGCGAGGAGCCCCGTGGGCTGCAACGGGTCCACGCCAGCCCCGCGCTCCGTGTTGTACGCTGCGGCACGCCAGCCCCAGCCCCCGGCTGCGGCGGCGTGAGGATTAGGGGTATCCCCTGGCAACTCGGATCATTTTGACCTTGAGAGATTTTACTGTCTGTAATGGAGAGGATATGACTTAACTAAATAAAAAGCCCTTGTTTCCCAGTCTTTCCCTCTTCAGTCGTTCTTGAGATAGCTTTAATCCCACGTAAACCACTGTTTCTAGCACGTTTTCTGTTTTCTGACTTCACTTTCAACTATATCTCACATTAATAGCTAGATTAATATGGGGGAGTTGTCTGCCTCGTGTGTGTTGCCGTCTGCAGTGGAAGAAACCGCATTTTCTATTAAAGAGAAACGCTGAAATTCAGAGATAGGAACGCCATCTGCAAAATCTCTCTCTTTTTTTAAACTCATGGAAATATATGGTTTGCTCTCTGTACATGCAAGTAATTTGTTTTCATTACAATAACTGAACTCTCATGATGACAACACGAATCAACACGTATCACAAGGCAAAGTAATATATGTATAAATATCTATATATTTAATGGCACAACCAGAGAAAGCAAATTACACGGGAAAAATATCACCTTCAAACTGGCAGGCCAAACCAAACAAGATGAGATCAAGTCACCACTGTCCTGTCCTCTCTCCCTTCACATACACCAACGTACAATAAGCACAGAATGGGTACAAGCTGGTAGCGAGGCAATGTGATGTCTTTCTGTTTCTTTGGTCCTATGGTAAAAGGACATGGGTACAAACTAAAAGGTGATTTCAGCCCTCTTAATGCTAATGGTCTTTCACAAACAGGCTCAGGAGGTATCCGCTAACTACTTGTTATGTATACCTTCTACCCTGTAAGCAAAGTAGTCATTTAGCCACATTATTAAATTATAATCTTCAGCATTATTAGTCTTATATTAAACCGCAGGGATCCATCAGCGTTCCTCTAGCATGAGCTGTACTATGCTCCTGCCTTTCTCAGCATAAAGGCTGGGAAAGTTTTATATGATTTACACATGCAAACTACATGTGATGCATAATAGAAGAGATCTTTTAATTCCATCAGTCCTCCCCTCCATTCACACGTTTCCATTGGTCTATTAATCCTCACTTTCCACTCACATCTCTGCCTACTACTTTTTTGATCTCATCCTCCAAGTTCCTTCCCCTTTATTCCGTGTTTCCCCCTTTTGCATGCCCGGTACTCCTGCAGCTGATCTCCACCTTGCAAGCTCCACCTAACTCTCTCGGTGTCCCCCTTCTCCCCTCTATCCTCTCAGTTTCTCATTGGAAGAGGAAAGAAGAGCTAAAAGGAGAGGTGGGAATGATTAACTGATTCCTTCTCTTGCTTCCCTCTCTTTCCTCCAGCCAAGGTTTTGGAGGCAGAGACCTGTATCCAGCCCTAGAAACTAACCTGCAGCAGCAGGCCAAGGGACAAGGGTTAGGTAGGCTTGCATTACCAACACTATCTCCCTTCTCACCTTAGCGCACTGTACCATTTATTATGATACAGTGTAACCAAGACAAATGGCCCTTGTCTCGTTCATTAGTTAAAAGTTAACAAAATACTCCTTTTTAAGACAAAGCCGGTCATCCACTTGATGCCTCAGCTAAGGTTATTCTGATATGTTCAAAACAGGCAATGTCTGTCTACAAGACAACAGGGTTTGGTGCTGCAGTGGATGGGGATTTGAATGGCAAAGAAAGACACCAATGATGGAGAGAATCCGGGGTTTGGGGAGAGCTAAAGCAATGCTCCATTGCTCCGCACACACAAAACAAGAACACGCAAAACACCAGAAAGTGCCCAGCAGGAAACAGGCTTGTGCCACTGGACCAGAATGATCTAACCACCATAAATGTTAAGATAAAAAAAAGAGTATCTGCTGTTCCTTACATATGTCGCTCCTTATACTCCTCATAATCCCATGTGAAAGCTGCTTCCCCTCTCACTGCAGCATCTGGATGTTCCATTGACAAAGCATTGTCTAATGGTTACAGCACAACTCCTGGTTTCTATTACTGGCTGTAGGAGAAATGTGTGATATATTAAATAAAATAAAGGACATAGAATTTGAATTCTGCTACATGCTTCGATATTTAGGCAGCAGTAAATGAAACTAGATAAATCAGTGATTCTTTCTGTGACACTGTTTCCCCAATAACAAAAAAGTACATTAAACTCTGGTGTTATATAATTTAGTACTTGAATTAGTAACAGTCTGGGAGGAAAGATGCCAGATGAGCCAGCTTTTTATTATTAAATTCTAAACTGCAGATACTGCAGTGAAAACTGAAAAGTGTTGCAGTTTGCAAAAAATGTTTGATTCTGCAGAGCAATCCCCTCGCACAAGAGGTGACATTTAATAGGAGCTATATTGGTGTCTTAACTTGTGGGGGACAGCAAAACCAGAAGTCACCCCAAAGTTACCAGAAAGAAAAAAGCTATGCTTCTCTTTCTGAACAGTGTATCACATAAGCTCTACATCCCAAGACAGCACAAACATACTTAAAAAGGCAGCTCCTTATGAATTTAGGAATAAGACCATTAAAGAAATCACCTGCCTGTAAGTCTTTTTAGGCTCTGATGACCAATGTTAAAACCAAAAAGCTATAGTATTATCTATGTGTAAGGGCCCTTAACAGTAACGACTGAAAAGACAAGGGGAAAGGGACATACAAAAACAATTAGATTATTTGCTGCTCAAAACCAGATTCCTTATAGAACGCAGAAGCAAAAGCTTCTGTGAGATGTTGCTCCACCTCTGGAGATACAAACTGTTTGTTAGATCCCTTGTCAAAACAAAAGGCCACGGGTTTATTAATCTAACAACAAAAGGGCCCATTGTGAGAGGAGACCCAGTGCCAAGGCTGCCTGCTCCATCTGACAATGAGATTAAACACCATGGCTCTGTGAGCTCGGCTGCATGCCTTGCCTGACACCACCACCCAGTGCAACTATAGGGTCAAAGACTTCTGCCCAGTCACCACAGGCTACAGAACTAGCAAGACTTTCATACCGTCCCTACAGAGATTGTTTCTGCATGTCTCCCAGTCTCTGAAATACCACACAATGTTTTGAGCATCTCTTGAGTGTGACATGCAGTGTACATTACTACTGTACACTGACACTGGATATAACATGGTGATGGAACCATCACGGTTCTTACTTATCAAAGAGCCACAAGAAATTCTGTCCCCTGTTGCTGAGGGGCTGAAATGAGGCATATATAGTCAATACAATACAGATATGCATATATGTTCTTTTATTTAATGTAATTCTTCTAAAATTCTCCCAAAATTATTTTTATCTTTGGGCTCAAACCACACCATCGGATCTAAGGGCTGGGTTCCACTCCCACTGACTTCCTGGTGAATAAGGATGGAACTGTGCTCCAATACAGGCATATATAAATTTCAGATTAAAGCTTTTCAATCATTTCAATCCTAACCCACATCTTTAATGCATCAGTTAATACAGCAGTTTGAGAACTTGCTTCGAACTTTAAAAAAGTAGGAATCTGGACAATGCTTATCTGAAATAATGTTCATTATTAATTACAAATTAAAACTGCTAATGCCACAAGATTGTTTTCCACTTGATGACGTGTACATACGTGTGTGTGCATGTATGCACTTACACATGTGCATGCATGCAGATGTCTGAGTTAAACTGCAAACTGAAACTTATTGCTATTAAGGTTAACTTGCATCTGATGTATTGTTGGTGTACTTTTTTTGCAGCATTCCTGACACCATGTAAAAATATGTTTTAGTTAGCTACCACTATAAACCCAGCACAAACATTTATTTTTGTTGGGTTTATTTTCTCAGTTGAAAAAAAAAAATTGGTTAAAAGTAAACAAATTGGTTCCTAGAACCTAAGCCTTATCAGATTGGCAGGAGCTGTGCAGTTAATGAAAGTTATGGCCTCCAAAATGAAGATAATGTTCCTTGACAATGCCTTAAATCAATGTACTAGCTATCAAGCTACTTCTACCAATTGTTCTTAAAAAAAAATATTTGTTTTCCGTATTAAAAAATGGCCCATACCACAGAATTTAAGTCAACTACAACTACATTCAAATCTGTATCCATCATAGTCAGATGTAAGATGTTGGTTTGGACCTTTCTGGAGATGGTGTATTTCAATTTCACCCTTTTCCCTGTGTTTTTCCTGTTCACAGCTACTTCTCTTTCATTGGCTTCTCAAGCCCATTATAACCCTCTCTCCTGTATTGGTTACAATTTAGTAAGTGGTCTGTACAAGTTGTTTGCTGACAAGGGAACATACAAGCCCAAAAGAAAAGCCATCAGTGTTTGCTGCAACTCAGATAACAGATATGGAAAAAGGAAAAAGACATTTACTCTTCAGAAAGGAGAAAAGGTTTACAAGCTTTTAGAAAGAAAAAGTCAGGGATTACTCCAACTGAATGAAAAAAGAAAAAATGTGGAAATTTTACAGGAATTGTCTCATTTCTCCCTTTAGTTTTGCTTGATATTTCTCAAACATTTTGAAAGTGCAACTATGTTCTCAGATAACAGCCCAACTCAAACTCAGATCCCTGAAGGCAAGGGAGACAGAATCAGCCAGAATTGGGTTAAATTTCCTGCCACCAAAACATTGATCATCTGCCAGCAATTAAAGGTAGTTAGCAGTCCCTGACTACTGTAAACATTCTAGCCAGCAACTTCACCTTGACTTCATTTGCCTGCCTTGAAGAAACTTGGGTTGTGTTCACACCTAACACCTTATGACCCTTTTGAACCTATTCATGATATTTTCTCAGGGATAACAGACCAGAGTTTTAGAAAAAAAAAAACAATTCAGCTGAACTTCAGATCCTTTCAGTTTCTGCTTTTCAATTAGCAAAACAGATGGCACTGATTTGTAAAATGGAGTCTTCCTCTGGTTTCCTCATAATTTTTGAATGCTTCCTTCTGTTCTGTATATATCTTCTTATCTTCCAGAGAAATAATTAAAAAAGAAATCTACATTCTAGCAAATGGTCATCTTAAAGAAACGTGCAATATGCAGACAGGTGATCTGTGTCACAAACATTAGTAACCACATGTTATTGCCTAGATCTACTAAATATCTCAACTAAGGAGGGCTGGAGTGAGCTTGTCCCTAGGCAGCTGTTCCAACAAAAGTCTGTATAATAACATTCCTCAACATTTTTTATTTGAAGGGTTTTTTTGCCTTTTTGAAAAAAATCCAAAGACCACCTTGGACTGTACTGCAACATAGGCTTTCACTAATAATAATTTTAAAATTAGTTTGGCCTCTGAATGGTCTGGGTTTTTTTTTTTTTCTTTTATTCCCCTGATTTAAGTGCATGGATTTGTTTAGCTGTATGGCAGGGAGGGGCACATGGGCTTTTTTAAGTTTTGGAAGTGTTTAGGAAATGCTTGATGTTATATTCACCATCATTTAATTAGCAATGATCTAGATCAACATGTCTTGTTCCAACTAAGAATAGGGCATTAATATAGTCAGAAATAAAGTCAGTCTCTAGCTATGAACACACAGATCTCAGTGACTTCCAGGAAAATCAAAGCAATGTTAATACTATGGAACAGGAAGAAGGAAAGGCAAAGGGAAAGGCTATTTCCACTTCTAGGTCTAGGCCAGATCTTTTACTCTGGTTGAATTTTGGTCAGCAAAAAAACAGAGTGATGAAGTAATGGCAGTTTTTAAACTGCCTTGTGACTCTGTGGTCTATAAGCTGATCAAGGTACGTTAAGACTGATGCCAACTTAGAACAGCCTTGGGGTTTTGTAAATTATACTTGGCTACTCACGGATACTGAAACAGCTGCTTAGCAGGCAAAGACCTCCAGCTAAATATCCTCTTCTTTATAGTACTGGTGACAGAGCTATCACACTGCTCCTATTCTACCTAGGAAACTCACTTCCTTCAAAAGTGACTTCAAGGTTGCCAGTTCTGCATGCTTCTGAGTGCTTTGTAACATCTCAGTGGAAAAAAGTAGCTGGAGGAATAAGTCTTGGCTCCATCTGCAGCGCTGGGCAGGGGATAACATTTGCTTACTGTGTATTCTTTGCAGAAGAGCTAGAAGGATTAGTTACAGTTGGTGTGGCTTGCTAAACTCTGATTATTCATGTCCTCTGAAGTTTACATGCAAACTAATTAGCAGCACTGATCTCTTAGTAAGAAGCTGATATCAATTAGGAAGGCAGCTGTCCTTATTATAGCAATTAATTGCAAATGACATTTGGTCTCAGTGCTTGAGAGTGCAAGCTCTTTATTCTGGCTTTTGGGACTTTGGTGTTTTGTTGGTTTGGTTTTTTTTTTCCCTCCACTACACCACTGTTAACCCACCCTGATTTTTCCTGGACATAATTTCCATCACACAGAATCTGTCCTATTTTGTGACACACACTTTCCTGGAGAATACTTTGCTTTCTTTACAGGAATTCCTGTATGCTTAGAGTCCTGGCAATGGGACAAAGTTCCTACGGAAAGGTGGCTCCCTACTTCTAGGCAAAGGATGCTGAATTGCTCTCTTGGAAATCCGCTTGACTGTAAGGGTGAGGATACGGGGAAAGAAAGGTGTAAGCCATCTTTGTTGTACTTGGCAAGATGGTTTCATTTACTGGGAATACAGAGCACACATGCTTCACTGGGGTGCTAAGTAGTACATGTGTGACTACCAGAAAGATTGAGTTGCTCTGGAGACAAAAATACATTGAGCTCTCTGTGAAGCAGTTGACTGGGATATGAAGAGGGGCACACCCAGATTCTGCAAGGTTTAATTCCATTGTGGTAGTCTGAGCCAGAAGGAGACCTGGCATATGCAAAGAGAGCAGCACATGTTTAACTAGGTAGTGGCCCTGATTCTATACCAGAGGTTCGTGCACAGAGACTGGGCTCCTAAAATCATTGTTTGCTCCTGAACCACTGCACATGCAGGAGAAGAAACTGATCACCATGAGTGATGCAGCTAATCAAGAATTAATTAGTCAGTTTTCCAGAAGACTTTAAAGATCTAAAATGGTAATGGTTTAAAACTATGGGGAGTAAATGTGTTCCTCTTGAATACGTATTCATACACAGCTAGAGAACTGGAGCTGTGAGCAAAACATCATACTTTGTTTCACGTAACAGAATCTGAAGTTTAGCATTTGTATTTTTTGTATTGGCTGTCTGTGAGGTTCTAACAGCTGTGGGAACTATTTAGGATACTGACAGAGGGGCAGGATCATGCCTAAGGAGACAACTACAGGAAACTTACTGCTCAGCTCAGCAGAAGTGTGACTGAGCTTGAAACCTGACAACCGATTCACCACTGCCCTGCTGCTTGGTGCACTCATCTACGTCAATCTGAAGCGTGAACCATCTTATCTCAGCCACACTTTACATTCACATTGCACTCGTGTAAATTCTGCTGCAGAGTGCCTGAACAACTGGATCACGCGACTTCACAGCATTTCGGATCCCGTAAAGTGGGAATACCATGGGAGGAAAAAGTTTCACACTATTTTGTCTCTGTAAGTGATTGCTGCAAGCACTATGAGAGAAATAGAAAGGACACTGAAAATGATGAGACATTAGGTGTAATTAGGCTTCATGCACAAATTGAATGCACAAGCTCTTCTTAGTAGACTAAAGCCCTGAAGGATTCTAAATTGCACCAAGAAGGAAGATGCTGACACTAAGTTTTCTTCTAATTGGTGGCCGCTCTGGAAGAATGAAGGACAGAATAAAGAAAGAAAGAAGAAAAATAAAATCAAGACCATAAAATCAAGAATATTACCTAACTATCATTTCCAATAAATGTATTTACTAACTTACAAGAAATGCCTCCAGTTTAGACTGTAATTATAATCAAAACCAAGTTAATACGCTGGCCCTCAGACTGAGTAACAGCGTGACTAACACTTGTAGGACAGCCTGGATACAAGTTCTGTTCTGTTGAAATGGTGATGGGGTAAAGAGAACAGATGGGGTAGGAGGTTACAATTTTTATGCCGTTAGGATATATGTTGCTTCTAAACCCACCTGGTTTGTCTGTAATTGGGGACAGTGAGGCCCTGTTTGCTGTAATCTTGCTCTAAAGTTGAAAACCACCTTGCAATAAGTGGAAGATTCCTCTTGCCTGGTGAATGTAGGTACATGGCACAAGTTTAAGAGAACAAAAGTGATACCTAAAATCCTGTTCCCTGGTATTCTGTTCCTCTCCCATTCCCCACATGCAAATCAGAACTAACCTGGATGATCTGCCTAGTTTCTGATTTGCTCTTCTCTCTCTCCGTGTACGTCTCTGTGCTCACTTCAGGTCCTCACTGTGTAGGAAAAGCGCACCTTCAGATGAGTTAGTACGGCTGTGTTGACTGTAGAGATGGTCTTCTGGAGAAACAATTGCAAATAAATAGTTCCTTTTAGCTTTCTATCAATATAAAAGGCATCCCCAATGTTTTGTCACTTTCAAAAGAATTTGCAGAAGAAATATGTACAGAGGTTCCTGTATGGTCTCTGTTAACTTCAGTACAGGGCTGGTCTTCAAGTGTTTTGATGAAATTACTTTGTTTTAAACCAGAATGATTTGAAGTACGTGCTTGACACTAAGCAAGAGAGGATGCAGGTAGTAGGTACTATTTGGGCATGTAAAGGCGAGAAAACACTTAAAGGCTTCTTTGCTGACGCACTCAATAGTGCTTTTAATACACTCTAGAATCAAACCCAACATGAGTATCTCACTTGTACCATTATATATTCAACACCAATTGCATCTGCATCGTAGACAAATTGTCGATTGGTTACTCTACACATTAACTTTGAGTATAAGAATCATAAGTGATCACTGATAGAGAAAAAGAAACAAATTTGTCTGCACTGAGTGTGATTAACATATACAAAGGCAGTTTTCAACTGATACAGAACTATTGCCTTTGGCTTTTTTGTATCAGCTGCTCTAGACAGATGACTTCCAGGATTTAGGAGCAAATCTGTTATGAATTATTTACTTTTATCATTCAGCTAATTTTCTTATTGTTGGGGTTTTTTCATTATTTTTTATTAAAGCCAAATGATTGCGCTCCAGGACATTCCACAAATGCTGCTGTACTGTCATTTTAGGAAATACCATTAAAGCGACCTTTTCCTTGTTTGCTTCCCATGGCATTTAACTAAGCTGTTTTAGAAGAAACATCATTAAAATTGTCAGTTCCTCCACAGATGCCTTAAGACTATTCATAGAAACTGTAGTCTTTTGGGGATAACAGAAACACAGGGCCTTGTTTTCCCTTCATTAACCCCATTTTCCACTGAAGTAACAATATCAGCTTTAACACAGGTCTGTCAACACTGGGCAAATTCAGGGCTCTTTTTTTTTCTTCTCTGTAAGAATTTGATACTAGTGATAGATACCGCATTAGAAATATTAGAGAGTGAAGTCCTCTACCCAACCTCAAATTATATATAGCACAGGAAGTAATCCTACTGCTCCCCCACAAACCTTTCACCACAATTCCTGATTTTTGTCCTGGCATAACTTATTTTAAGAGGATGTGGGACAGCACATCCCAAGTAGTACTTGGCCCAAAATAGTAAGCACCAGCTGTGATCACAGTTCTTGAGCTGTTTTTACTCAGTCATGAGTGAAAAACAGATTAAAGTATCACAGAGCACAGAAGAGTTGAAGTTGGAAGGGACCTCTGGCAATCACTTGCTCCAAACCCGCTGCTCAAAGGAGGGTCAACTAGAGAAGGTTGCCTGGGACCCCATTTGGTCAGGTTTTGAGTATCTCTACCCATGGAGCCTCCACAACCTCTCTGAGCAACCTGTTCCAGTATTTGATCATGCCCACACTAAAAAAGTTTTTCCTTATATTTAAATGGAATTTCCTGTATTTCAGTTTGTGCCCATAAACTCTCATCCTGCCACTGGGCACCCCGGAGAAGCATCTGGCTCCATCTTCTTTACTCCCCTCACCATCAGGTATTTATACATATTGATAAGATCCCCTCAAGCCTTCTCTTCTCCAGAATAAACAGTACCAGGTCTCTCAGTCTCTCCTCATACGTCAAATGTACCAGCCGTTTAATCATCTTTGTGGCCCTTTGTTGCACTCTCTCCAATATATCCATCTCTCTCTTGCACTGAGGAGCTCCAGAACTGGACACAGCACTCCAGATGTGTCCCACCAATGCTGAGCAGAGAGGAAGTATCACCTCTATTGACTTGCTGGCAATGCTTTTCCTAATACAGTCCAGAGGCTGTTGGCCTTCTTTGCCACAAGGGTACATTTCAGACTCATGTCCAACTTGTTGCCTACCAGGACTCCAGGTCCTTTTTTGCAAAGCTGCTTTCCAGTTGGTTGGACCCAGCCTGTACTGGTTCATAAGGTTATTCCTCCCCAGGAACAGGACCTGGCATTTCCCTTTGTTGAATTTTATGAGATTCCTATTGAGGTGCCTCCAAACAGCAGTATGACCATCTGGTCTATCAATCTTTCTTCCCAGTTTTATGTTGTCTGCAAACTTGCTGAGAGTGCACTCACACCACACACAAGTCCCACCATCCAGGCCATTAATGAAGATATTAAACAGTCTTGGATCCCAGTACTGACCCTGGGATACATCATTTGTGTGGCCCACAGCTGATCTGCTTGCTGCTGACCACAACATTGTGAGCCCAGCAACTCAGCCAGCTACTAAGCCACGTCACTGTTCACTTATCTAGCCAACGCTTCATCAGTTTGTCAATGAGGATGTTATGCTCCATACTTTGCTGCTGGTCTCAGAGGCATGGGATTTCTGAAGGCAAGTGCTTCCAGTAGAGACCACAGTGAAGAAGACTTGAGTATCTCATCCTTTTCTGTGTCCTTTGTCACTAGGTCCCCTAGACCATTCAGCAGTGGTTCTACTTTTTCCCTCATCTTTCTTTTTCAGCTGATCTCCCCTGACACCCTTTTTGTTACCGTTCATGTCCTTTAGCAGATTCAACTCCAGGTAGGCCTTGGTTTTCCTTATCCCATCCCCACACATTCAGATAGGTCTCTATATTCCTCCCAGGTCACCTGACCCTACTCCTACCTCTTGTAAACTTCCCTTTTATGTCTGAGTTTAGTCAGGAGCTCCTTATCTACACAGGCCTTCTGACACCTTTACTTCATTTCCTGCTCATCAGGATGAACTGTTCTTGAGCTTGGAGGAGGTGATTCTTGAAAATCAGCCACCTCTCCTGGACCTCTCTTCTCTCCAGGGCCATGTATTGTGGGATTCTTTCAAGCAGGTCCCTGAACAGGGCACAGTCTGCTCTCCTGAAGTCCAAGGTTGTGATCTTGCTTTTTGTCTTGCGCCCTCCTCTCAAGATCCTGAACTCTACCATCCCATGGTTACTGCAGCCAAAGCTACCCTTGACTTTCACATCCCCAACCCCTTCTTCCTTGTTTGTAAATACCAGGTCCAGCAGAGCGACTCCTCTCTTCAGCTCATCCATTGTCTGTGTTAGGAAGCTGTCATCACTCCAGAAACCTCTTGGATTTCTTGTGCCTTGCTGTCTTGCCCTTCCAGAAGATACTGAGGTGGTGATGAGGCTCTTCCAGTTGCCTGATGAAGGTCTCCTTTATTTGTTCTTCTGATCAGGTAATCTGTAACAGACATGCACCAAAGCATTTCTCTTCTTGTATTGCCCACTAATCCTGACCCACAAGCTCTCAACTGGCTCATCGTCCATCCCTACAATGAGGTAGTGTCAAGCAGATGCTACCATACACTGGAGAACCATTTCACAGCAACATTAGGCTCTTCCTCTGCTGCAGTTTGTCTTTCCTGTGCTTTCCAGGGAACACTCACAAATTCAAAGATATCCCATTCTGGGAGGCCTCATGCCCATTCAAAGCAACACCACAGTTCAGGGTCAACTTAAATCAATCAGTTTCCCTGCAAAACACAGTTCCTTCCCAGTTTGCTGGCATTGATATTTCTTTCCCAGTCTTCAGTCTTGCTTCCTGGGACTTCACCACATTGACACATTAGGCCACATTTTAAGACTTGTACCTTTACTTTCCTAGAAAGAAGTTTCAACTAAACCTTTCCATCTCATTAATGTAAATAAACTCTTACATGGTCCTGGTTACCCTAGGGCTCTCTGCTAAAGGTTATCATCTCCATTCATTCCCTATGTTACCACTTCATGATTCAGTCTGGCTTTATATTCCCTAAAGAGATAGCCTTAGTCATGCAATTCACATGGCATTACATCTCATCGCTGACTCTAAATGTAAGGTAGCTAACCCTACGACACTTGCAATTTTAACAATTTTTTGTTTTGATCAACTGAAACTGCATTTGAACAGGTGACCAAATTTTTGTTTAGCCACGTGTAATAACTATAAGCTTAGTTATCAAGCACTCCTGCTTATTTCTATAGCACTACTTTTGGTATGGAGCACTGGCTGTTTGATTCTGCATTCATGTCTGCATCTGTCAATGCCACAGCACCTCACTATGCAGTTAAGTGATCCTCATACATTTTTCAAAAGCCTTCTGTGCACGTTTTAGCCATGTCAAAGTGTGGTCACATAACTAAACCCTGTCCTGACCAGTGACCGTGTTTCCATAATAGCTGATGTCCTCTAAAAGAGGAAAAAGCAAGGTAAAAAGTAATAAATACAGGAGTCAACAAAGTAAAGTGGCAGAAACAAAAACCTTTGATGATACCAAGCAAGCACGTGGCCTTTTTTACTGGGATGAGCTGAGTGACTCACTCATGGCTCAACCACTTATTCATATGTGGTCATCCAAAACATACAGAAATAAAAACTTTACAGCACCTTACAGCTGTGTTCATTCATTCATTCACTCACTTTCTTTGTCTCACAGATCTATAAAACCCATTCCTCATTTTAACAGAGAGAATCAAAATACTCTGTTTACATTTTCAGCCAGTGGTACAGCCACTGGTATTTCTACTAATTAATCTGGATAGCTGGAAAAATACACCAATTTTCTTTTTTCTTGAGCCACTCAATCCATAATGAGACATTTCATTTGAGATTGAAACTCTGTAGGAGGAGGCTATATTTAATGCAAGGGAGAGGGACCCTGATCTCAAGATTCTCTGTCCTCTTCTCCCCTTAACTCTTTGATGCTGCTGAAAAAATTGCATGGAATAATTTTTCGAAAGGGCAGGAAAAGTTTGGCTTGAGAAGTGTGTTACTATTTGTCTGTCCTCAGATGAATTGTGTAGTGAATTTGAGAAGTTATAATTCCAGAAGTAACATTGAAAGGGAAAACTGTGCAATAAAATGGAGTAGTGAACATAATGGTACTACATCACACAATGCCTTTTCTTTCTTATTAAAACATTACCACTAGCTTCTGTCTGTTTGTTCTTGAAGTCAGAATCCTCTGCTGCTCCCAGCACTGTAAGTGCCGCTGTAAGTGCCCCATCTTCCTGATGGCAGAGGGAGAAGATACTGATACTGTTCAGCTCAGTTCACGTTAGGCAATAGGTACAAGAAGGTTTGTTCATAAAAGAGATGAAATAACACCTCAGATCTGATCAGAGAGGTCACTCCCAGAAAAATCCAAATCTCACACATACCAGGAGTTCTGCAGACCTGGTATCTGAGTCCTGCATAAAAACAGCACATGATAGAAGAAACAGTGACAGTGGATAACCTTTTGAAGCTTCCAACCTTAACAATGCCCAAAAGTTTTCAAGATAAACCTATTTCACAACACTTATCTTTTGGGATTAGAAAAAAGGAAAACATTTCAGAAAAAGCTATGGCTATGGACTTGTTCTTCTGTCCTCATTAAACCTAGTTTTTCACTCAAGGGCTCCCTCTTTGAGTAGCCTTCACTAACTTCGACATTTTTCCACATACAAGACCAGTCATAAGAATAAAAAAAAACTTAAATTAAGAATGGGGTTTTTTTTTGCCACATCCATATCATTAAGCTGTTCCTCCACTTTCTTCTGCTTCAGTGCCAGTAGAACCTTGTCACTATTCCCTTCCCGTTTGCTACAGCAAAAAATTTGTCTTTAGATGCCAAATCTACTCCCCAAAGCTGTTCCAGGAATACAAGTAATATTCCAGAAAGATTACTATACCAGCTTTTGCTATTGGTATGGTTTCTGGAAAGCAGATGTGCTGTAGACCTAGATAGTTTCTATTTCACCACTTACGTGCAAGTGATTGGTTTGTGTTTTTTTTCTGGTAGGAGAGACAATGCAATGAAACTCCTCACAATTTTACCCCATATGTTTGATACCTTACACAGCCTTCTATCCAGCCTGTCCTTCAAGTTGTATCTGATAAATGAAAGCTCAAAGCTGGAGAAAAGGCATGAAGAGCATTCCCATTACTTCAGCATCTCTTCAAAGGAGCAAGTTACAGTCCTAACCCCAAGTTACTGGGAAAGTGGAAAAACCCTGGCACCAAGTCCCCATCTTCCTAACACAACATGTAACAGAACTAGGATCTAACATCTGACAAGAACCAACAGGCATTCTTCTGTGTAGTCCTCATTCATCTCAAAGAAAGTTCCTGCTTCAGCTGACACTAGGGCAGTGAACCCCTGGGGCTTTAAGAAGCCTTGCCTGGCAAATTATCCATATGCAGTCCTAAGCGGTTTTCTCAAAAGAGCTGATGGAGATGGAGCAGGAAAAGACAGGTTTAATGCCAAATTTCTTCACTTGATGCAAATATCAACCCCCTTGAGTAATAATTTGACATTCTTCAGCAAAGACACACTCTGCTTTTGAAATATTTACCTTTCCTATATTTTTTATAACCTTAAGAAAATTTGGGAGGAATGTGAACTGTTTTGTTTTTTGTCTTGCTATGACGGCAGAGATTTATTTATAGCCAGGAACTGCCGGACAGTTCTCACGTGGCTGCTGAAAATTAAAACAGCATGTAAGGTTTTGGTTTGTTTTGCTTTTTTGCCTTTGCCGCCACAATCTCTCCCTGCGTTCCCTAAACCCTTGTTATTGTAACCAGAGCCACATTTTGCATTTCTACAATTGCAGGGTTATGTAAATTCCAAAGGCTTTAAAGGAAAGGGCCTGCAGATTCTGCTCCGGGCCGTAGGGAAGTTGACACAAACAGTTATGCCCGACATCTAGGGAGAGGTGAAGGCATTCATAAATTGTCAACAGACAGGAAATCTAAGTCTCTACCTCAGCATCAATCTGAAGTTTTCTAAACCTTTTAGAACTTACTGGTTTCATATAAATTTATTGTCCTCAGCATCAATCTGAAGTTTTCTAAACCTTTTAGAACTTACTGGTTTCATATAAATTTATTGTCCTCTGATTTTCAGTGTTGTGCTTTGCTATGGCCAGGAAAATTTCCTTCAGCCATTTCTGTAAATCTTCATATATCCTCTCTCACTTTCCACCAGCGTGTACTGGTTTACCCAGGAGAGTCAACAACAGAAAGCTCTACAGGTACAAACTTTTTCAGACTCAAGGAACCATATTTTTACTGTGATCATGAAACCGTACATATTGAAAAGAAATACGTTACTCATGAAGACTTTTATATTAAAAAGAAAATTATACCAAAAGAGAACAACCATACTCACGAAAGGCAGCAAGAGAACAAAGAGTACGCAACTTGCATAGAAGTCTTTACAGCAAGTAGGGGTGGGAAGGTGTGCTATACATGTTGTACATCTATGTGCTTCTGAGTAACCAAGTTGTAATGCTGACACTAGCTGCACATTTCTGTGTGGGCACGGGCAAGCCAATTCATGTTTCTGACTCTGCACATTCTAAAAGAGGGATAATAATGCCTGACTCAGAGTCCGTGTTAGAAGGCCCTGCATAAGCTCATCTTAGTCCCCAATGTTTAGACAACTCAGCTAAATGAGAAAAATGTTTAGCCCACTTCTCCAGCCTTGCTTCTATTTCAGCTCTAAATCACCATTAGTCAAATCATGCTTAGACCTCAGACAAAAACCTAGATTACGTTATTCCTGAAGTATGTGGAGCTTTCGCACAGCATGGTGCACCCTGATCACTGGAGTGTGCTAATGAGAGCTCAGGGAAATTACTGTTTTTGTGAAAAGGTGCAGCCAGAACTCCCTAGCCAATTCAGCTGACACTGTAAGGAAGGATGAGGCTGTGGCGCCACTTCAAGATGCTGCTTTCTACAGCTGTTGAATTTTCCAGGCAACCTTAAACTTACTGCAGTGGATATGAAAAAGCAGGCCTTGCTGCATTGCTCACCCACCTCTTTGGCACAAAGCCAATAGTGGTAAGTCCTCAGGAAAGAAAACCAAGAATCACTGTGTCACAGTCACTCTACAGCCAGGTAGGTCAGTGCCAAGCCAGCATAGGAAGGGACATTCCAAGCAGTTCCCAAGCTGTGATATTTTAAAAACAATCACTACAATGCAAGAGATAACTTCAGTAGTGGACAATAGTTCCTACTCAGCTAGTAGTTACTGTCGCCGCACAGGTGGCGATAACTGTTATTATTATGAAAGTGTAGCTGTTTAAATCTTATCTTATTAAGAAAGACAAGAGCCATTTCTTGAGGTGCAGCTACACAGGATCCCTGCACAGCTCAGAAGTTTCTACCACTTTGTCATGCGTGTTTATTTACTTGGAGTCAGGAACTGCTCTGTGGAGCTCTGATCCTGACTGTCACTACGACCTTGGGCAAGTGACTGAATGCCTTTACACACACAACTTCTTTTGATGTCAACTGGTGATATGGATGCTCAACACTTCCGAAAAAAACAAGCTCTATAGGTCAAAGTCAAAGCCTGCTAGAGCTGAGGTGTTCTGGGTCACATCATAAATTGTATAACTTTTGAACACAGAAACTGAAGCATCCACAGGTAATAAATATTTTTGTACATGTGGTCCTGTAATTGGCCCGGTGTAACACAACTCCCAGACACAGAATAGTGGAGTCCAAGGGACCATCTATATTAAAATTTTTTGGAAGAGGACAGTTTATTAAGGGTCTGTGTGGAGTCAGAAACAAGCTGCCAGAAGACAAAGAGAAACCAGACATCAAAGACACCTATATTAAACTGTGTTCCATTCTTAGTGCACCTAACAATAAGTATCTGAGAACTATACATTTTACTGAACCAGGTAAAGTACTGACCAAAATCGTTACTTTATTCTGTTAGTTATGTTTCCCAATAGTCTAAACTCTTGAATCCTTTCCTCAAAGATGACTAGTTTAGCGCTCAAAAGCACTGTGAAACACAGGCAAGAAACTCTGATATCCTATAATATAAAATTCCTCAGATTTCAGTCTTGAACCCGAATCAAAATTGATACATGCCTCTAAATGATCAGCACTGCTTCATATAGACTTTGGTATCTTATCCAATTGTTAAGCAAGGTGGAGGTTGCTTAGCTTTTGGAACCTGTGAAGTCTGCATCCTGTAATTATTGGCAAACCAGTAGCACAGTTCCCATCTATGACTCTTGTTTCCCTGAGTTAACAAAACCCTTCCTTAACTTCCGTGCTGCATATCCAATAGATGCTACTTGGCTCAGCACAGTTAGCAAAGCAGGCAAGACAAGGGGCCGCTTAGCCAGCTCTGTGACACATTCTACAGCAGAGGACCTCCAATAGCTGACACAGTTCAAGCAAGGCAAAAAAATCATAAAATACTAATAAACGTAACCACACAGACTTTTCAATACATCAGACAGGCCCGATGAAATAGAATTATAACAAAGTCCTCCTGCTGATACCAAATGGCAATAAGAAAATGAAAAGCCTATGTTGGCCCAGTGGTTCAGTGTGGTGAGGTCTAGCTGGGCACATAATAGATTCTCAGGACTATCACATTCCTCTGCTGGAGGATAGGAGGGTGAAAAGAAAGAACTGTAACCATATGGATAAAAGGTACATAGGGGAAAAAAAGCAAACCAAACTAAACAAAAAACACCTATGAACAGCAATAGAATAGAATAGAATAGAATAGAATAGAATAGAATAGAATAGAATAGAATAGAATAGAATAGAATAGAATAGAATAGAACAGTTGGAAGGGACCTACAATGATCACCTAGTCCAACTGCCTGAATGTTTTAATGCTCTCTAATGATGCAACTCAGGTGAGCTGCAAAAGGCAGACTTGTATTGTCCTCTCTCCCTGCTGCAATCAGCTACACCCAAAAATATCTGGAGGGAAAATGACATCTGACACAGCCATGGTAAAAATGACCCAAACTAAGAAGTGGCAACTCTGAAGGTGTGGGAAAGTCTGCAAACAAATCACTGGGTGTGTCAGATACACAGACGCTAATATAATGCAGTGATTACTGTGTCTCTGCTCAGTGAATATGTAAAAGTGAGCTTGGTGTTTTAAGAGCCATGTACAATGACTGAGGTGGATTGTGAATTGGCTGAAGGAAAGAAGCCAGAGAGTGGTGGTCAATGGGACAGAGTCCAGTTGGAGGTCTGTGTCTAGTGGAGTCCCGCAAGGGTCGGTACTGGGACCAGTTCTATTCAATATATTCATTAATGACTTGGATGAGGGATTAGAGTGCGCTGTCAGCAAGTTCGCTGATGACACAAAACTGGGAGGAGTGGCTGACACAACGGAAGGCTGCGCAGCCATTCAGAGAGACCTAGACAGGCTGGAGAGTTGGGCGGGGAGAAACTTAATGAAATATAACAAGGGCAAGTGTAGAGTCCTGCATCTGGGCAAGAACAACCCCATGTACCAGTACAAGTTGGGGGCAGACCTGTTGGAGACCAGCGTAGGGGAAAGGGACCTGGGGGTCCTAGTGGACAGCAGGATGACCATGAGCCAGCAGTGTGCCCTTGTGGCCAAGAAGGCCAATGGCATCCTGGGGTGTATTAGAAGGGGTGTGGTCAGCAGGTCAAGAGAGGTTCTCCTCCCCCTCTACTCTGCCCTGGTGAGGCCGCATTTGGAATATTGTGTCCAGTTCTGGGCCCCTCAGTTCAAGAAGGACAGGGAACTGCTAGAGAGAGTCCAGCGCAGAGCCACGAAGATGATTAAGGGAGTGGAACATCTCCCTTATGAGGAGAGGCTGAGGGAGCTGGGTCTCTTTAGCTTGGAGAAGAGGAGACTGAGGGGTGACCTCATTAATGTTTATAAATATGTAAAGGGCAAGTGTCATGAGGATGGAGCCAGGCTCTTCTCAGTGACATCCCTTGACAGGACAAGGGGCAATGGGTGCAAGCTGGAACACAGGAGGTTCCACATAAATATGAGGAAAAACTTCTTTACGGTGAGGGTAACCGAACACTGGAACAGGCTGCCCAGAGAGGTTGTGGAGTCTCCTTCTCTGGAGACATCCAAAACCCGCCTGGACGTGTTCCTGTGTGATATGGTCTAGGCAATCCTGCCCCGGCAGGGGGATTGGACTAGATGATCTTTCGAGGTCCCTTCCAATCCCTAACATTCTGTGATTCTGTGATTCATTAAAAGTACAGTGACACTATATGAAAAAGTTAATATATTATGTTAGGTCAACTGTAGCTTGTATTTACAGTATTTTTTTAGATAAGGCTCCCATTTCACAGTAGCTTAGCTACACTACCGGATGCATAAATCAGAAAGAGTATGGGCCTCTGGAGATATCCCAATAGATGTGAACATACTAAACATCACCACTTTAAGTAAGCAGAGGATGAGGCAGTAAGGAGTTGCTTTCTAAACTTTGCCTCTGTTTAAACATAAAATGTGTCATGAAGGGCACAGTAGGACATTTATAGCTTAACACATGTCCCCCAGCAGGTACATGAAGCTGTTCTAGATAAGCCCAGGCACAGCTGGAAAACAATTCATGGGTCCCCCAAGGAAAATTTCACCTAGTCAAAAAATGCATCTGTTTTTCTCCCTATAACTTAGTAATGGTGAGTGCCAAAGACTTTGTAACATTCACACAGACTGCCTGAATCCTGCTGATCGTGAAAGGCTAAGGTCAAGCTTTGTACTTCTGTCATTGGCAACACATTTCAGGGCCTCTACAACAGAGCCAGAGTGATTCACTCATTGGGATGCCTGACCCACAGGGCAGTACAAGTATGAAACAAGCAATGAGGGCAAGTTCATATCTCAGTAGGGCACAGTTGGAAGACAGATCATATTGGCAGGGCCCTAGCATGGTTATTACTCTAAACCTGCATAACAGTGCAGGAGGATGCTCTGTCTCTCTGTGCATTCAGCTGTTAGAAACATAGTTTAATTGGTTCCCGCTGTATACACGGCTGCAAAAGTAGCAAAGGACTGAAGTCCCCTCATGTTTGGTCAAGATCTTGCTTTCTTTCATCTGTTGTGCAGATGCTGATGGGGTCGCCTGCCTGGAGGGGGTCAGGATTCTGCCAAATGGATTTAAGCAGGATACTCACAGTCCAGGCATCCCAGTGACTCAGTGAGAAAACCAAGACTGTCTGCACTAGTGGATGGCCCCATTCCTGACAACGTTTGTAAAGAAGAATGATACCCTGGCAAACCTTCTCTACAGATGTATGTTGTTTAATCTAACAAATAAACCCATTCCATCTAGTTAGGGCAGACCTCTTACAATCATTATCAGCACTACCCAAGTTTCATATTCTCAGTGTAGGCAAAAACCTAAACAAAGGGCTGAGTAGGAAGAAAAACGGGATTAAAACTTGAGGCTCTGGGAAGCCAGAACACAGATATGGGAGAGGGAGAAAATAGGGGGAGAAATACCTACTCTGCAGTAGCGTGATATACTTGCATTCTGGAAGAAGTATGATTTTGGTGAATATATGGCTCGTCTACCAGGCAGGAGGCTAAATGTGACATAATGATAAAGATATTGCTATAATATTTTAGTTTAATTGCTATAGCTTTGTTAAACTAACACTTCAGAGAACATAAAGATAGCTAAAAAAAATTAGTCTCTAACCTACCTGCAGTGAGAGCATTTATACGATAGTACAGATTCCTGTCAGGTTGCAGGCATCTGAGAAAGCTGTGGCATCTGGCTCAGTTTCCCACAAAGCTAAATGCATTAACATTTGTGAAGTTCTTGGAAATTTTCCAAAGGAAAGTGCTGAATGCAAAGAAGAAATTGCTAACTTTATCTAAGTATATATATGTGATTTATCCTCAAAATAAGAAAATATTCTCATCATTTAACTCCTACTGGTTAAATAGGAACAGTCCATTGAGATTGCCCCAGCTCCATCAGAAACAATCTAGCTAATGAGCACACAACACCCACGGCATTCAGGGTTTGATCTCAAACCAGTGGAAAGTACAGAACTTACTGTATTGTAGGCTGATGCTTTACTGACTACATGTTTTCAGAGGGACTGGACTGTTGTAACATTCTTGGGGAAAAAATAGCTTCATGTTAGAGGGAAATCATGTTACACCTCTACAAGAGTCCAGGAAACTTCTATGCACAGATCAGCAGAGGCAGGGATGCTTATACAGCTCCACAGAAGTTACATTCATTCTTGAAAAGGTTGCTCCCTGCGACCTGACAAGGGAAGGAGCAGAACTGGCAGGCTGATGCAGAGCAACATGGAATTCCCACGTATTTCTGTCACAGCCTTCTGGAGATTTGAAAGAAAACAGATGACAGTGCAGGACCAAGACGTGCAAAGAGATTAATGATTTTTCAAGACCAGCCTGAAGCACCTAAAAATAGCCTATTTTTTTTTTCAAAGCACTGAGCTTTCCTGGAAAATGGAAGCAACCCAAATATTTCTTATTTATGAAAATATCAGCAACAATCATACTATTGATGAGTAAGATTGTTTGAAATGTTCAGATATAGAGAAATATTTAAATGCAAAAGAAAATGCAAAACATTTCTAAAAAGAACTGGAGGGGGGGTTAGAAAATTAAATCCTTTCTTCAAAAAATTGTCACTGTTTGTAATTCACTTTTGAACTGGAGAACAAAGAGAGATACTGGTCACTTTTTTCACTGACAAGAATCATAGAATTGTTTTGGTTGGAAAGGACCTTTAAGATCATCGAGTCCAACCATTAACCTAACACTGCCAAGTCTACCACTAAACCATATCCCTAAGCACATCTACATGTCCTGTAAATACCTCCAGCGATAGTGACTCCTCCACTTCCCTGGGAAGCCTGTTCCAATGCTTGATAACCCTTTCTGTGAAAAAATTTTTCCTGATATCCGATATAAACCTCCCCTGGTGCAACTTGAGGCCATTTCCTCTTGTCTTATCATTTGTTACCTGGGAGAAGAGACTGACACTCATCTCACTACAATGTCCTTTCAGGTAGTTGTATACAGCAATAAGGTCTCCCCTGAGCCTCCTTTTCTCCAGACTAAACAACCCCAGTTGCCTCAGCCACTCCTCATAAGACTTGTTCTCCAGACCCTTCACCAGCTTCATTGCCCTTCTTTGGACTCGCTCCAGCACTTCCATGTCTTTCTTGTAGCAAGGGGCCCGAAACTGAACACGCTATTCAAGGTGCGGCCTCACCAGTGCCGAGTACACGAAGACGACCACTTCCCTTGCTCTGCTGGCCACACTATTTCTGATACAAGCCAGGATGCTGTTGGCCTTCTTGGCCACCTGGGCACACTGCTGGCTATCAAGCAACATCCCCAGTTCCTTTTCTGCCAGGCAGCTTTCCAGCCACTCTTCCCCAAGCCTGTAGCTGTGCATGCGGTTGTTCTGACTCAGATGCAGGACCCAACACTTAGCCTTGTTGAACCTCATACAGTTGGCCTCTGCCCATCGATCCAGCCTGTCCAAATCCCTCTGCAGAGCCTTCCTACCCTCCAGCAGATCAACACTCCCACCCAACTTGGTGTCGTCTGTGAACTTACTGAGGGTGCACTTGATCCCCTCATCCAGATCATTGATAAAGATATTAAAGAGAACTGGCCCCAATACTGAGCCTTGGGGAACACCACTTGTGACCGGCTGCCAACTGGATTTAAATCCATTCACAACTCTTTGGGCCCAGCCATCCAGCCAGTTTTTTAGCTAGCGAAGCATACGCCCATCCAAGCCATCAGCACACAGTTTCTCCGGGAGAATGCTGTGGGAAACAGTGTCAAAGGCTTTACTAAGGTCTAGGTAGACAACATCCACAGCCTTTCCCTCATCCAATAAGCAAGTCACCTTGTCATAGAAGGAAATCAGGTTAGTGAAGCAGGACCTGCCTTTCATAAACCCATGCTGACTGGGCCTGATCACCTGCTTGTCCTGTACGTGCTACGTGATGGCACTCAAGATGATCTGCTCCATAACCTTCCCTGGCACCGAGATCAGACTGATGGGCCTGTAGTTCCCTGAATCCTCCTTCCAGCCCTTCTTGTAGATGGGCATCACATTTGCTAACTTCCAGATACCTGGGACCTCCTCAGTTAGCCAGGACTGCTGATAAATGACGGAAAGTGGCTTGGTGAGCACTTCCATCAGCTCCCTCAGTACCCTTGGGTGGATCCCATATGGCCCCATGGACTTGTGTGTGTCTAAGTGGTATAGCAGGTCACTAAACATTTCCCCTTGGATTATGCTCCCTGTCCCTGTCTTCTAGCTCGTGGGGGTGGGGGGGGAGCTGGGTACCTGGAGAACAACTGGTCTTACTACTAAAGACTGAGGTAAAAAAGGCATTAAGCACCTCAGCCTTTTCCTCATCCTTTGTCACTATGTTTTCCCCTGCATCCAATAAAGGATGGAGATTCTCCTTGGCCCTCCTCTTGTGGCTAATGTATTTATAGAAACATTTTTTATTGTCTTTTCCAGCTGTAGCCAGATTAAGTTCTAGTTGGGCTTTGGCCGTTCTAATTTTCTCTCTGCATAGCCTCACAACATCCTTGTAGTCCTCCTGAGTTGCCTGCCCCTTCTTCCAAAGGTCATAAACTCTCCTTTTTTTCCTGAGTTCCAGTCAAAGCTCTCTGTTCAGCCAGGCTGGTCTTCCCCGCCAACTTGTCTTTTGGCACATGGGACGACCTGCTCCTGCAGCTTTGAGCTTTCCCTCTTGAAGAGTGTCCAGCCTTCCTGGACCCCTTTGCCCTTCAGGACTGCCTCCCAAGGGACTCTGCCAACCAGGCTTCTAAACAGGCCAAAGACTGCCCTCCACAAGTCCATGGTAGCAGTTCTGCTGACCCTCCTCCTTACTACTCAAAGAATTGAAAACTCTATCATTTTGTGGTCACTGTCCGCAAGACGGCCTCCAACCATCACATCACCCACAAGTCCTTCTCTGTTTGAAAACAAGAGGTCCAGCGGGGTGCCTTCCCTAGTTGGCTCACTCACCAGCTGTGTGAGGAAGTTATCTTCCACACACTCCAGGAACGTCCTAGACTGTTTCCTCTCTGCTGTATTGTATTTCCAGCAGACATCTGTTAAGTTGAAGTCCCCCATGAGAACAAGCGCTAGTGATCGCAAGACTTCTCCCACGTGCTTACAGAATATTTCATCTGCCTCTTCATCCTGGTTGGGTGGTCTATAGCAGACTCCCACCATGATATCTGCCTTGTTGGCTGTTCCCCTGATTCTTACCCATAAACAATCAACCTTATCATCACCATCCTCAAGCTCTAGACAGTCAAAACACTCCCTAACATACAGGGCCACCCCGCTGCCTCTCCTTCCTTACCTATCCCTTCTGAAGAGTTTATAGCCATATAGTTAGAGAAGACACAGACAGTGCTAAAAATGAAGGTATAGTTTCTTCATGTGCATTCTTGACACCTAAAGGACTCTAAAATGTGAATTTGTGGTGGATTGTGATGTACCTGGTCAGGTTCCTCAGCCCACATCTTACAGGTATGACTGTTTCTCCCTCGCGGAATAACTGAAACATCAGAGGATCTTCACAGTTTTTTCTATCTCGAAGACCAGAGGAATATAAAAATGAGTACACAAAGTCAGATCAGAAGTCCATCTAAACCAGTACCCTATCTCCAAGTAATGGTCAGCTGCAGATAGCTAGGGAAAATATATAAAAATACTGTATATAGTCTGATCCTACCTCTGCTAAATCCTTTTAGTTGTTTAGAACTTGGAAACAGGAGTACAGCCAGATTATCATGTTTAATAGCTACCAGTGGACCCATCCTCCAAGATTTTTCATCTCTTCCCACAGCTTTGTCTTGGAAGAAGGGAATCTTGCCATGTGATATTAAACCCTTGAAATGTATCCTTGCATGGCTTCTTCACAATGAAATCCAACCTGGATTGTGCTCGTTGGCAGAAATGTTCCGTCTCCCTTTTGCATGTGTGTGTGTTTGTGTATTTAATTTATGAAACAGATCTTCAGATCAGTTCTTAAAAAGTTAAATTGGACCTGACCACTTTCTTCAAGGATGAACAGGGCACCGTGTAAATTTCCATCTCTTAAGACTTCATGGGTCATTAATTCAATTGTTTAAGCAGCTAAAAACATTGCCCCTCCAAACAACAAACAAAATACAAAGCCCCCAAAATCAGGCTTGTTCACTGCCTTGAACAATAAAAGACATAACAGTAAAAATGAGTCCTTGTTTATGCCTCCTTAAAAAAAAAATATACCAAGGAGACAGAAGAGAGTTGTTGGGTCTCACAAATCAGCTTTGTCCCCAATTCAAAGAAGAGCTGGGCTGGCTCATGCATTGCCTGAACTTAAGTCATCCTGGGACACAGTGAAGAGAAAAATACTCTTCAACAAAAACAAAAGTGAACTTCAAAGCTCATGAACAGAAATATCAACTTCAGTGATTATGACTTTGAAGCCAGCAAAGTGAGCAAGCACTTGTTATCCAGGGAGGGAGCCTATTCCTCTGTTACTGCCAAAGTTTTTCTCAGTTCCTCAAGGTTACCTCTATTCCATTTTCACACAGTCTTAAACACATCCTTCTGATCTCCAGCTCCCACTCCTTGAATTTCAGCAAGCCTTCTGATCTCCCTTATCTACTTCCTTCTTTCTACCTTAAGTCTCTCTAATTCCTAACTCCAGAGAAACCTTATCACTGGTATAAGCCTGCCATACTCTCAGAATAACTTTTCTACTAAACCCAAAAACCTCCTGGTCAGATTTGTTACTCCATGTTGTCCCAAGTCTAGAAAACTCCTACTACTAGAAGACATTATCTGGCACCATAGAGATCACCAGAGAAGCTAAAATCTCAAGTGTTGAAATACTATGTGGAAAACAAATTCAAAATATATATCTAACATGGAACACGAACTTTGGACAATATAGAAATCGGCATAAAGCCTAAGGGAAGGAAAAGCCTGTCTGACCATCCTCAGATACAGATTTAACACACAGCACTAAGAAAGCTTGAGGTTGCACTACCAATAGTGCTGCTCAGCGTGTGATGTGTTCATGGGCATGTGGCTACATGGTTCTCAGCAAATCAAAGTGGGGCACATCCTGGACATGTCAAGAAAAACAGAATATGAGTACAGGACTGACATACTAAAGCTCATGGGAGCTTCTGGCAACATGGGACATATTCCTCTGTGACTTCTACTGCTGTAAAACAGCAGTAGCTCCACTGACCTTCAGAGAGTTACACTGCTGTAAAAGGTATGTGAGAAGAATCAGATCCACTCTGTAGATTTGCCCAAGTCAGACAGCCAGCATTTCAAAAGTAGCTTATAATTTTGGCTGTCTCCATTTTTTGAGTGTCTTAGTGCCTTAACAAAACACTAAAAATACAGAGCCAAAATTACAGGTTACTTTGTACAACTCGAGCCTCAGTTTCTCTGGACCAAATTCTGATGCTACTTGAACTTACTTGTAATTGAAGCTTGGAATAAGTTTCTTGAACAACATGGAGCTACAAAAATCTTTCACTAGTACAGATGAGAGCAGACTTGCACTGTCTATGCCTCAGGTCACTCATTACCAATCTGAAGACACTGGGCCAAATCCTCAGCTGGAATACATTTGTCATAGCTACACTAGAACCCCCATACCTATCTGCACTGGCTGAGAATCCAACCCAATAAATCCCATTTAACTAATTTAGATAGCATTATGAGATTTAATACCTACACAGAGCTTGGAAGATAAAAAGTCCTCGGCCTGATAATGTCTCAGAGTAATGCCAAACAGAAGTAACTCCACTGTTAAGTGAAATTGCAGAAAGATGAGAAATGAGTCAGATCTACTGCACGTTAGTATATATACTGAATCCTACTACTAGTAGTTTTCTGCAAATGCCTCAGTTCAAAGGAGTGTGATATTAGGGAACACAACTGGTAAAATAGAAAAGCCATAAGAAACACCACTGTCAATCATCAACACAACAAAACGCACAGGAAAATACATGTAAACTCTTTCATCCAGTGAAAATCAGAGCAGTCAGCTTTCTTTTAATTTAGGAACATGTTGTGCTTGCCTGGGGGCTGCAGGGGCAGGGAAGAGAGAGAGGGTCAGATCTCCATAGGATTGACCCAGGTTTGAAAATTCGCAGCAATTAAAGCGCTGAGAGCCAAACCTCCCACGCATCCTTCCCCTAAGTGTCAGGACATGGTGTCCCTGATTGCTCAATCGCTAGGTCAGATGGCTGGCCTGGAGGGACTAGATGGGTTTCTGGGATTCCACTGGACCTTGGGGAAATCTTATGTCAACTAAGGCAGATGGAGCAAAACCAAACTATCTGGGAGATGCCTTCAAGATGCTGCTCAACTCTTGCCATGCCTCCCTGCCAATAAAATACAGTCAGTGCACGCCACGTCTGGACTTAGTAAGAAAAATTTTTGCAACTGGTTTCAAGATGAACAGAATGATCTCCATTACACATAAGGAGCACAACTGAAATAAACAGCAGCAATAGCAGCAGAGAAGTGATACAATGTGGTAAATCCACTAGGATATTCAGAGAATTTGCTTACGCAGCTCTGTGAAACCATGAGACTGCACTTCGTAACACATAATATAGACTTTTAAAACCTCAGGGCTGCACTGTGACTGTCGTAAGCTCCAACAGGGAATTGTTTTCTGTTTCTCTTGCTTCCAGGGTCAGTGTCCACCCGTAGAAGAACTAGCAATTTCCTGGCTGGTATAACCTCAACTAAACTCAAGGATTCTGAGTGATGACCTATTCATTCTCATGAGACACTAAATTTATCTCCTGCCAGATCAATATCTCCTTCCCCATTCCTCTTCCCACCCTTCCACTCAGTGTGCAACTTTCCCCTGAACCACGACTAACAGCCCACAAGGAACTTCCAGACTTGCAAACCCCTGCAGGTAGTGTCACTCACTAGTGTGATGCTGAGCTGGAGGACAGAGAAAGGAATCGTGAGACAGAGAGGAAGCAGTCAGCTTAATGCACCCCAAATCTGGAATTATCTCCTCCTTAGTTCCTCTTCTCACCCGCTCAGCTTTCAGCAGTTCTATATATATTAGTTACATATTGCCCAATGCACTTCAGACAACCAGGTAAAAGCATCTGTGGCTCCCAGACACTTGTCTTGGCTGTGACAGCTCTCAAGCTTTTATTGGGGCATAAAGGTTTCTAAGAAGTTACTACATTTCTTAAGGATTTTTTTTTCTTTCACATTGCTAGCCAATGTGATTAGCCTGTTGCTAAGAAAATAAAGCAGCTTCTTGGAAAAGGAGCTGCTAGGCTATTGGAAACAAAATCTAATAAGAAATAAATGTGAGAGAGGAAAAGGATTCTGATATGTCATGGTAAAGCAGCCCAGATCCCAAACTGATTCCTTCCAAGTCTAGAGACTTCACTTCCAAAGTACACCCCTGCAGGATCTGGCTCTGAGAACACATGCCCCCTTACACATGCAGTTGCTTTTTCTCCAGCTCAGCCTAGCTTGCTTTACATGGCACGTCATGGCATCCCTTAGTGTGGATTAGACCTTCAACATCTGTCCAGTAAAGGCTACCCCCATTACATTAGCCAGAACAGTGGTTACATCAACCTGAAGTTGCATTCACCACAGCTAACTAGACATGATCGATTTCATTTTGCAGGAGAGATCCCTGCAAAACTCCCTCCTCCCAGTCCTCACCTTTCCTCCTTTACTTCCTTCTCCCTGCCCCAACAACCCACTCTGCCACCCTCAAGAGGAAAAGTATTTGCAGACTTATTCCATTACTAAACCAACTGTCCTAGTTTGGCCTAAACCAGGCCAGTTTTCCTTTCAGTGATTTTTACTTTCAGCTAAGTCTCTTCTAAGTAACTGCACTTTCTGAAAGTAACTGCATGTTTTGCAGACAGTGTCTGCTTCCAGGACTGATAACGCTCGAAGTTTGTAGTTATCACTGAGGCACCGGTAGGGATGTTATACAGAAAGGCTCTTGCTGTACTTAGTCTTATAGAAACCAAGGTCACTGCTAAATTCCTCACCGCTTACGAGTGAAGAGCCGAAGGGGGGTCACACCTGCAGGGAGGAGCGGACAGGGCAGGTGACCCAAAATTGACCAACGAAGGTATTCCATCCCATACACGTCATTCTTGGTATAAAGCGGGGGGATCACAAGGGTCTCGGCCTGCTGTTTTTTGGGGGCCTCTGCCTGCTTGGGCTGCTTCTGCTGCTTTGGGCTGCTTCTGTGGCTTGAGCCTTTGGCCGGTGTCCGAAGAGGACTCTGTCCGTTTTCCTGCTGCCTCCGATCCCGATCCGTGCATCCCTGAATCCAGTTCTCGACCGTCGCTGGGCCCAGCCTGGGCCTTCCCGGAGCCTGCCCTGCAGTGCCGGTGGTGACGTGGCTGACATCGGGGGAGCTCGATCTTGGGTTTTTATGTATTTGTATATATTTGGTTATTCCAATATTATTATTATACTCTTTTTTCATTATTATAGTTTATTAAAACTGTTTTGACTTTCCAACCTATAAGTCTCTCTCCCTTTTCCCTTTCCTTTCGGGGGGGGCGGTGGGGAGTGTGGGGGGGGAGGGTTAACAGAGAGCATCTGCCACAGGTTTAATAGCCCGCCCAGCTTTAAACCTTTACACCAACTCAGTCCAGGGAGCGCTGACTCGCAACAGCCTTTCTTGTGATTGCTTTTTGGCTGAAGCCAATTACTAACAGCATGGTGCATTATATTGTGCAATTCACATAGCTCCTGCTTCTCAGCCCAGCTTTGTGTTTATGTTCAAGAGCGTCATATCTCCTTCTAACAACTGCGCAGACCAACCACTCTCTCACTGGCAAAGAGCTTTCTAAAGTTACAAGTGCTAGCTAAGTATGTCAGTTTCACACAGGAGGTATCAAACCCTTCCACCCACCTGAGGAAATTAACAGTTTCTGTCACAGATCTCATTAGAGAAGATGCCAATGAAGAGGATAGCTGCCTCCACAGCTGTCCCCAGAACTGCTCCCAGCTCTACTGGGGGAATGAAGAAGGGACATTCAGGTGTGAGGTGGGGAAGGTAAGGTTAATTACATTAATGCAGCACTGAATTTTAATTGTAAATAAATACAGCTGAGTGCCCCACTGAAAACATGGCCTTCTTATGGAGTAGGCTTGGGAATCTCTAAACTGCTGAAGTAAAAATAATAAAAAAAAATTATTAAGAATCACTAGCTTTCCTTGGGACTTGCACCACATGTCTGCAGCAGTACCACTGCAGGTTTTGCACAGGAAGATTCTCCTTGTAGTAGCTGCCTCCTTCATGTATGACCCTGTTACATCTAGTTTTTGAATGTGAGAGATGCCTCTTTCCTCTGCAGAAGCAGTGGGTTCTTTGGAGAGCCCTTAGTATCAAGATAGTACAGGCTCAAGGTGCTAAATTTGTCAGATTTAGTGAACAACACCCCATACTCATGTTAGGATCTCTTATTCAGTAGCCTGGCAAATGGAGTGGGACAGGACTTTCTTGTCAGGGAGCCAGAAAACTGCCTGTCCTCCCCATAAAGAAAGATCAAGTCCTTGCTGCACAATATGGCAAGGGAAGAAGGAGTTAAAAAAAGAAATATTGCATTGTGAAATTGCCTAAGGAAGTCAGGTTTTGCCTAGAGCTTATTTGGGATTTTGCTGTCCTGCTACCAGAACATGAAGGAGCTGGATTTCAGTTAGTTTTGCAGTCTTCCAAAATATGTCCTTCCCTCCCTCTTGCTCCTTCTCCAACCTCCCTCAAACCCCGTCACCCCTATCCACATACAGAAGAGTGCAAAAGCCTCCACTGTCAGCCCCTCTGCATACCTTTGAGAGAAGCAATCAAGCCAGACCTGAATCCTGTGTGCTGCCAAACTGGCTTCAGGATGTTTCAGAGGAGAAAAAAAAAAGAAAGGCAGGCAAGTGGTACTTGCAGGGATTCATTCTTGAAAACAAGCAAAAACACGAGAAGAGTTGCTGCAGCAGCTACACTTACACTGTAGTGCTCGTGCCTCTGCGCAGTTCCTCCCTGTTCTGCAGTCCTGTAATCCACATAGAGAAATGCCTGTGCTGCTCCTCTTGCTGGCTGTGCTGTTGTAGCGAGACTAGAACTGCTGCTGTTTTCACTTTCAGACCAGTCTCTCTCTCCAAATCCTCTGACGTCAGACAGCCTGTAAGAGATATTTATGGAATGAACGATCTAAAAGTTTCTCTAGGTAGAGCTCAGATTGCAGGTTTTTTTGGATTTGTAATTTTTACACTTTTGGATAGAAAACCCCTCCAAGGGGGGTCAGGGAGGAAATGGTGGGAAACTACAGTTCCCAGTGTGGTTATATAAGTCCCTGGCAAAAGACAGTCCCTGTACTTTTCTGCCCATAGAATATTATATCCACACCCAGGATGTAACTATCTGTCATGAAAGTCCCCATTTGGAAAGCGGTATTTTCCAGGCTCTCAGCTGTGCCTAAACAGTGCTCACATCAAACCTGGCAAAGAGGCCTCCCCCACACACACACTCCTAGCCTACAGCCCTCTGCTGTGTCCAGGCTTTGACTGGATTTAACTAAAACAGGAGTGAAACAGCCCTTCCAAGCATCTTGTCCACATCCTCTTTCAGTTTTGCACTAACCCCTTCCAGCTGGAATGTTTTCCCAGGCACATGGGCCAGCTTCCCTTCTAGCTTCAAAATAGCTTCTAGAAGTGTCTCATCTCAGATGAATACCAGCTCAGAAAATTCATTTGATCTTTGATCTCTATTATGCTATGCCTATTTGCATCTATGGTTCTGTTATTTTTTTTGGTACTGTACAGTATGACATGTTTCACCTGCTGTGAAAGCCACTTACAATTTTACGTAGAAGAGAAGAGATGCTAGAGCAAAAACTGAAGCAGAAGTATTAGCACTAATGTTAAGCAGTACTTGAAGAGTGAAATACTTTCATGGTATAATCCTGCTGAGGCAAGCAATGATAAATTTGGACTGATAAGACCTCTTTGTTTTGCATTTAGGAGCTGAGCTTGGCTATAAGCCTGTAAGT
Source organism: Nyctibius grandis (assembly GCF_013368605.1). Classification (NCBI taxonomy): domain Eukaryota; kingdom Metazoa; phylum Chordata; class Aves; order Nyctibiiformes; family Nyctibiidae; genus Nyctibius; species Nyctibius grandis. Next base: position 33,649,347 of record NC_090658.1, read on the forward strand.
ATCAGTAGTCCCAGCTAAGAGATGAGGGACCTGAGGTCTGAAGGTGAAGTGATACATGTTGAAAGCCCTTGAGTGAGCCTTGCCTGATTACAGACAGACCTTTTTAAGAAGTTCAAAAGTTATTCAACATTTTCTGGAGGAGTCTACAAATGGGCTGCTATTACAAGCAACTGTTATTTTTTTTCTTATACCCCATCATTTCCATTTGTAAACAGCTATAAGAAGAATGTGTCTTAGTACCACTTTTGGAGATGTGAGTGCTATTTCAAAATGTAAACCCAAGGTTCTTTTCTGTGCAACTTACTGGCAGAGCAAATTTACCATTTGGGACTGTGTGGATTAGTTTTTTCATATACATATGCTTTCTCTTTTCTGCTCCATCATCATCACATTTGGTCATGAGCCAGGACTCTTTGAAATCAATAAAAATAATCTGATCAGCTTCAAAAGGCTTAAAATCAAGTTTTCTCTGATAATTTTCTAATGGCAGCTAGCCCCATACATTGCCATATCATCACTATGACCAAAAGTCTTGAGATAAATTCCAGATGAAAATGGTGTCTCTTTGAAAAGATTTCCACCTTTATACTTAAAAGATGGGTCTAAGAATCTGGCAGATGCAGGAACAAGAAAATATTACCAGCCCCAAAGCAGTATTCTGTCGAGCAAAGGAAGTAAAATGTTTTCATATACAATAAAAAAATAATAAAAAGAACACAGTTTTGACAATGCAATCCAAGCATGGAACAAGTGGCATTGTTGTCCCCTCTGGCTATCAGATTTGCCACTTGTCTACTTAAGACGAACAAGGACAATTCAGGGCATGAGTCCCCACTCTGCCATGCTGCACACTAGTCTTACTGAAGATCATCCCTGGAGTTACATTGCTACCTGTTGGCAGCTTTTCCCACAAATATCTGCAGGGAACTCTGAAAGGCAGAATGATTCAGGGCTTCTCTATAGGATACCAAAGCTGTTCCTTATGGGTAGTTCCCCCTCCCAGTACCTTTCATTAACTCAGCTCCTGTGGTTAATAAGCTCCCTAAAGCACAGTAAAGGCTCCCGGTGTTTGCTGAAGATGAGATGGCTATCCATGACTCCCACTTTCTCTGTTTAATTTATAGGATTACATTACATCTTTTCCCTAGAGAGTTGAAAAGGAGGAACGTGGAAATCCTGACTATCACACAGAAGTAAAGCATTAATAACTACAGTCTGTCTTTCAGTGTGACCCAAGCACAAATGGGATTTCTTTATTTCAAAAGACTTTGCAGCAAGATTGAAATGCCAAGAGACTGAAATGCTCTGTTTACCCATATATGACAAGGACAATGACATGATAAGGGCAGTGAAAGCTACTATTAACCTCTTTCCAGTAGTGCATTTTATTTCTGTCCTGAAGGGATATGCCTCTTAACATGCAGTTGTTAAGGCAGAAACATCCATCCCGTCAGAAGTGCTACAACATTCCAGTCACTGTGGATTAAGACAGTATGTCTATGAACCTGTTGCATTTCTTTATGGAAATGAAAGGAAGAATAGCCAGTTGTATTGTATATTCATAACATCTGCACTGCATCACATAAGAATCACTTCCACAAGATGCAACAGGAGCCATTTTTAGAACATAATACCAAGATATGAAGCTCATATACAGGAGAACCCTCTCCCTTGGACTGGGAGCATGCATGTGGGAGCACAGTTTGCTTCATTTTAAATATAATTTATTTTAAAAAGTACTTCTCCCAAAAGATATGAGGCAGGCACTTTTGGAGGGTGAAAATCAACTTTGTGCACTGGACCAACACAAGCAGAGGCATTGCTCAGCCCTACAAAACAGAGAACAGAGTGAGACTCTGCATCATTAGCACATGACTGACAAAACAAGAGAGCATGTGTTCCTCAGATCCCAACCAGTCTCAGTACATGTTCACACGAGCAACTACAGCAGTCCATTTGTCATTCCTTAGTGCTATATAACAAAATAATAAACCAAAGGAAGTGAAACCATATTAAAATACTATTCTTGCTTCCATAGTGGAACAGACCATTCAGCTCTCTAGTCTAGCACACTGCCTCAAGCAGTCGTTAGATACCTGATGATTCAGAGCATGAAGAATGGAAAACACACTACATACAGCCAGCTGTGGGCTGGACTATTACATAAGAACAGAAGGGTAAAGAGGGAAGAGAAATTCTTTCTTGAACCCCAGAGTTGATCAGTTTACACCCTGAAGCATGAGGTTGTTTCAGATGCTGGGGTTTTTTCCCTTGCACTGATATTGCTCTGAATGTTATTTCTGCATATATTTCAGTTTTGGGAACCTGCCAGGTTTTTTTCCAATCCACTGAAGTCAGGAAATGCAAAGTTATGGCACATGTTCAAAAGAATAGCACACACCAAAGCATGCAGAGAGCTCTATCTTTGTCCTCAGATGTACACAGCCTTGGCCGTAGTTTTTAAATCCACCCAGTGATTTTCTTTTCATTTTGCATGAGAGAATTCTATTCTCTGTGTACTTTTGGCCTCCAGATTTAATTCTCCACTGTGCTGACCAGAGTGAAACCACTTACAGATCTCGTAGACGTCTTCATTTCCAAGGTCTGAAGCAGTACCATGGCTTACCAGGTGCTAGTGAACAGTCTAAGTGATGGGAAGGGAAGCTAGTGATGTGCTGCAGATACACATGTGCCAGCAAGAAGGGTCATTCTAAGACACTGCCACAGCTATCTTTGTCCTGTGCAAGGGATTATACCCTGCATATCAGGAAAGGGGGAAGGAAGCACTTTCTGGCACTGTACCACAGCATACCTGAGATGTCCCTTTAGCCACACAGGATCGTGCAGAGGATGGTAAGTGTCTGAGTGTCATAATCAATGCATGGTACTGGATAAACTTGTATTTACAGCTAGGCAATGAAGTGACAGCATTTTAGACTCAGTTTATTCTAGTATCAAAGTCAACGAAAAGTGAGAATCAGAGGACAATGAGGCTCACACAACTGAAGGAGTGCCTCCAATTAAAAGTAGTGCAGCATTGGAGTAAGACTTAAAAAGCCAGCATCTCTGCAGCACACTGCAACTGAACTCAGAGACTGAGGGACAGACTGAACTCCTCAAACAAAGTTTAGCAACAGTTTTAGCCTTGATGGACAGTACTCACACATGAGGGTAGACAGAAGGCAGCACAGGCTAAGAACACTCTGCCTGCACCGCTGTCAGAAGAGAAGGTAGGAAAGAGTGAGCTCTGTCCCACACAGGGAGTAGTGGCTAGGCTCTGACTCCTTTGCAGCAGTCAACTAGACCAAAGAGAATTGAGTAGGCCAGACTATTTAGACACTTGTAAACTAAAATTGTTCTGCAGATACATAATATCAGAATTAAACAACATTTTTGTAATATATCACAGCCCCAACTAGCTATTCCCAACGCTAACTTAGATTAATTTTGTTTTCCACCAAAAACTATATAGCGAATTCAGGTTAACCAGGGTCCTTTGAGAGCTCTGTGGGACAACAGTTTCTTGGTTTCTTTCACACACATACTGGATTGACGACTGTTAAAGCACAGATGCTTCAAAGAAGCCAGAGACACAACTTGAGGGAGGAAACGTACACACACAGCAGACAACCATGCAGACAGAAATGCCACCAATGATACACCATATTAACAGAAATCATCATGTGTTACAAAACATCAGGGGTGCCTGGGTTGGAAGGAGAGTTAAATTATGTGGATTAAATCAAATTTCAGTGTCTTGACTGGCATATTTTTTTTCTTTTCTTTCCTAGACATTCCCACTTCTTGCAAAGGATTTATTTTTAAAAGACTCCAGGAAGCCAAGAGAGCCTATTAGACTAGCAATTATCCTGAGTCACTTCCTACAATGGTTTAAAACAACTTTTCATAAAATCTTTTCTGTGGGCGTGGATGCAAGTACATCAGTGGCCCACAGAGTTGAACCAGTAACCTGAAAGGAGTAACGATCTACAGCTAACTACATTACATTTTTAATAACATCGAAAGAATACCAAGGTTGGAAAATCAGATGCTGGAAAATGACAGATATCAAACACATTATGATATGGATATGTTTATCCACTACCCATATAAAACAGCTGTGGCAGACGTTGGATGGGACCCAGCTTCCTGCATTTTAGTTCAAGACATTTAGCTCAAGATAATTCTCTTTCTCCTTGCAGCTCTTGCCACAGCTGATGTGAGCCTGATGCATGGGATGAAGCTTGGGATAAAATGTGAGCATGCAGTCAGAGCTGGTGCTGTAATTTTGGTACTTCCACACTTTTAGGTGCTTTGGTTTACCAGTGCTTATGCTCTTTAATGTTGTTCTTTCTATATTATTTGCTAATTAAAGGAAAAAAAAGTACCAATTCCAAAACTTTTGCACAGGTAATCCTACTGAATTTATGAGATATCAGCATAATCCCTGAAGTCTCCTGAATACAGGAGTTTTACTCTACTGCTGTCATGTCACCATACTGCTCCCCTCTTGTGAAGTTGTCATTTCAAGATGTAATGCAGTTTGACCATGACATATGCAAGTGTCTTCTCAGGCAGGAAAATATAAGTTCTTGAGTTCTGATTCTGAAGCATGGTACAGTATTATGGACATAGGCACAAAGATTTGGCACAATTATTCTTGGAAGATTTATGAACTGTAGAGACTGCTATGCTTGAGCCCCAAGTTTTATTACCAGACCAGCCAAAAATGACCTCGTGTATCCTTGGTTAACTCACTTGCAGAAGAAGGAATTAAGGCAGCCTGCCTATATGATAAGAGCACAGGATCTTGACTGATAATATCAAGAAGCATTCATAATCTTTTATAACATAAGAAATGAAACAAGGAAATACAACAAAATGAAACCATAACATTTAGGTATTGTCTCCTTTGTACTTACTAAATACCAAAAATGAAGAAATAATTCTCATGTGACACATACATTTGTTGTGAACATATGGTTCTATCACCTGCCCAATAATCTACAGAAATGAGTAAATGCAGAGGATTAAACAAAAAGCCACTGAACTCCAGATTTTATTTTTTTTTCTTTCCAGATAGAATAAAACCTGGTCTTATAAATAAATGAAAGTTTGAAGATAGAATACTCATTTGAAGAATCTAGTTTTATACTGGACTTGGGGAAGGGTGACATATGACAGCAGTATAATCAGACTTCTGGTGAAGACAGGCAAGAACAACAGCTTTATAAACTTATGCTAAGAGCATACTGACTCTCCAGGGCCTCAGTCACTGTTGATTTAGCCATGGTTCAAGATATTCAATATCCCACAGCACCAGGTTTTTGTGTCTGAAATAGAGTAAACAAAACAATGAGACACTGACCATCTATCACTGTCCTTAGAAGAAGAGACAAGTGCTACTTCCATATTATTTTCACAAACACTACACAGAATTGGGACTCGAGTCCCATGAATATAAAGATTGGCAAATAAGTTTTGCAGCTTCTTCAAGAGAGGAGACAGCTGTGAAGAAGTATCTTGCAGGCAGCTACAAATACTGACTTTGACGAAGACGCTGAGAAGGGGTGTGTCAAAGGAATGGGCCCACAGTGGAGTGGATTGATCTGAGCTTGGACTCTTTGCCTCATCATCAACAGCAGTGGATGCAGAGACCAGAACGGAGCACAGGAAGCTTAAAAGAACTTGAACTGTACAGAAGAAACTGAGGTGGCTTAAAATTGTCCCTGGAGCACAAGAAGGAAAAGAGGTACTTCACTAGGGTAAGTGCAGGTACCTCACTAGGGTATATTATGTAATGGGATGACTATTGCGTTTCACACAATAACCCATCCAAAACTTCACTAAAACCTGATGAGCTGGAAATTCTAAAAAATAAACCAGAATAACAATTCGCATATATCTAAACCCACTGATTTCCTGAATCCCAGAATGTGTTCCTTAGTATCCTAAAGCAGTTTGAAATAAACGAAGTTGGGATGTTCAGCATATTCTAAGATCAAGATACAATATATTGTCAAATGTGCTCTAAATTAGTCCATTTTGTTCTGATATACTCCTTTATAGAAGAAGATGGACCATTGATGAAAATCAGCAATGGTAAACCAGTTCAGATAGATAAAACTTTGTTAACCAGTGTCACAAGAAAAGGCTATGCATCTTTGATTTGTCATTTCCTTTGATTATTTCAAGTATAGAGAGAAAGGTGACAGGCTTTAACAAATAATTTTATAACTTTTTGTGTCATGTCATAAAATTTATGTCATAAAAATTGTTACTAGAAGATTCTTGTCCTGATTAGATACAGGAATTACCTAAAAACTAAAAGTCTCATTCCTGCACTTTTCATTTTTTTTTTTCCAAATTAATTTGGCAGATCCAGGAAGGTGTAACAATTTAATTACATTTGGATCAACTTAGTCAAGACATGAAAGTGGTAGTGTGTGTAAAATACATACATATGTTTTAGTCTCTGACAGAATTCTTCATTTCTCTGGGCCTGTTTCTTCATCTGCAAAATGGGAATTACAGAATTGAGTGCTTGACATGGATGCTGTGAGGTTAACCTCATTTCTCTTTGTAAAGATCTGTGAGGTCCTCAGACTGGAAAAAATGAAGAACAACAAATATATTCAGTGCTTGTCTCTCCAATACACAAGTGTGGATGAGATGTTGAAGAATAATCTTACATGAAGACGCTCCTTGCTTCACCATTCTTTGTTCTTGGAGTACCTGATTTGACAGGGTTTCAGGTAATTTGTTTCATATGGGCTAAAGGTAACAATCAAGCAATTATTTCTGATGATTGTTCTTGTCTTCCTGAATACCTTGAGAGCAGGAAAATTCTTTTGAGTAATACAAGGAAATGGCAAACACTTTTCTGTATGCATGTCATGTCATGTTAAACTAACATAAATTACATGGAATTAGCTTACAGAAGAGAGAAAATCACTGGTATTGTCTTAAGTACTTATGTCTTTGTACACTTTTCTGATTTGGGATACAAAATATATTGTTTCTTAGGACAGGAAAGATGCATACTCAAGGCAAGTGTCAGAAAGGCCAAAACAGTCAAATGAATGTACAAAATATAAGATGTTGCTTTCCAGAGACTATACTTATTTAAACAGTTCTCAAATATACAAGTGGAGAAGGCAGTAACAGTGAATCCCAGTCATCTCTCTTAATAAAATTTCCAAAATTCAGAAGTAAGTCCTTATTCTTGCTTTGAGGAGGAAAGGGCTGCCAGGTTGCAAACAGCTTAGTCAAGCTCTCTACACTTCTCTGCACATTTCCCAGCAGCTGCTATGAAGTTCTTCCTGCAGAGCTTCTATACAGTGAGAATGAAATGCTGGTGCAGGGCCGTTGAATATGGAAAATCTCTGGATCTACTGGTACAAATTCACATGCAGATAGACAAACTGAAACGCTGCAGCACAGATACCCTGTTACATTCTTCTCAAAAAGGATGGCAGAGAACACTGAATTTAGTCTTACTTCTGAAAAAAGTCACTTATTTCCATTCTCAGAAGTATTTTTATGTCAACATGGAGAGTTTTATGGATAAGAACTGTGCTTTCATAGTCGAGGGAGCACTGTCTGGCTCAGGACTGTTTTTAACAGCAAGCAAGTTACCTGATGCTACCAGATATTATTAACAACAAAAAAGCAAAAGCTTCATCATCAAACATTAATAGCTTAGAATTGGCAAATTGTACAGATAGATATACGTTGTTTGATTAATATTTTATTCAAGAATTAAGATTCTAAAATGGAAGGATGCCAGAGACTGAGACATAAGCAGTACCACCAGTGATCTGGGCCAGGCTTGAGTAAAGGACAGATATAGATAGAGCTGTAAGGGTACCACATTCAGTGTTAAGAGGATTAAGGTTAGAGGCTTTACTGGCTAATGTCAGGGACTCCAAAGTATAAGTTGGAGTTAGGAAAAAGAAAAAGGCAGGGCTAGAAACAGTTCAGGTGGTGGGTAAAAAGGGCCCTGGCTGAGCAGTCAGAAAAACAATTCAGGAGGAAGGTTCTGGGACACAGTTATGAAGCAAAAACGAGTCTGGGTTCCCTTATATATGTAATTGGTAGAGTACTCCACAGATCAAGTTCATGTGGGAGTCCTCAGCAAACGTGGATTATAAAGCCTTCACTCTCAAGGAAATTGATTATGGCCATCTGTGGAACTGGTTATACCTTACTTAGGCATAAGCAGGGCTTAGCAGTAATCAAATGGCAAACTGATATATTCTCTAGAGGACTTCTTTTGGGGTATATTTGCTCTGTATTTTGTTCATTTTTTAATGAAAACACAAGTTGCTCATAAGAGAGATGCTCAAAGCATCTCAATACTCAATGGTCTATAGTTGACATATATACAATTATCCAATAAAATGTTAATTATAAGAATTATTATAAAATTATAATAATATTATATGGTTGGAGGCAAAAGGCATTTTCTAAAGCCTTAAACATATGATACGATAAAAATAATACCAGCTTAAATGATTTGAAAAATATATTGAGGGCTGAAAGGTAGGACAGGACCAGTGAATCTGCAGGAAAAGACTGGATTCATTGTGCTGAGACTGCTGAACAGTGCATCACAACTAAGAAATTACCAACTAAGTACTGGCATGGATGCCTGGCTTGCTTGAAAAAAAAGGATGAAGACACTTTTGCTTCCTCCCCATCTCTGAAACCTGATGAAAACTGCTCTATATTACACCCAGTTGCAGTAGCCCTCAGAAGCTGTTCCAGAAGCGCAGGACCACTGGAGTGCAGTAATGTTTGGAAGTAGTAGAGGGGATTAAAAGTGAGTGGCCTTCTTCATGTAGAATCAAGCGCTCTGAGGATAATTTATCTGAGAGACTAATCATGAGCATCCTCAGAAACTAGGGAATGTAAAAGCAATCCAAATGCAGGAGAATAATTATGAATTGGTGAATGAAGTAATTTGTGAAACTTTGTGCTGTCAGAAGAGCACAAAACAGCTAACTGGGGAAAGGATATGTTTTTGGGAACAAATAGCTTGACCAGCTTCTTTTCTTCACACTGGTGTTACAAGTCTGATTTTGTTAATATCTGTAAATCTCTTTGAGATCTTCCACTGGAAATTACTATTCAAGTTTTAAAAAAATATTATATAAAGGAAAAGTTACAGTGCCAGAATATATACAATGAATCTATGGGAAATCATCATTCTTCCATGTTTCAAGAATTGTTTGACAAGTTTTTAAATTATTTCTCTGGGAACTGGTCTGGCTTAAATGTGTTTATCCTTTGCCTTTTGTTAGCTCATGTTTGCATTTACTGTCCATTAATAATAGATGAACACAACAGCCTTAGGTACTTGATTCTTTTATGAACTGTAGATAATTCCACATTTCAGCCCTACATAACATCAACAGCATAGGGAAAAATGGAATGTGGCAAGAAGCCCAGGAAAAGGCAAGCTGAGTTGGATTGGGAATTAGCTGGAAGGATAATAATCCTGCAAGCCAATATTCATTAAGTAATTTTATGTGCAGTGGAAGAAAATTATGATACACACTTGGCACCCGGAGACTTTAAAATCTTACAAAAAATATTTCAATAACTGTACAAATTGGTTAACAATTGTGATGCAAAACAATTATTTCTAAGGTGCCTCATGCCAACACGATTCAGTTTTACTTGGTGTTATTCTGAAACTCCAATAAGTAATCTAAAGAATTGCTTATCAGACAGTCTAGCTGTTTTCTGAGATGTTATACAATCCTTCCTACCGTTTTTCCTCTTGCAGCCATCATTTGGACTACATCCAAATCACATTCACTTCAACAATGTGGGATTAAGCTTCTGGAGGTGCTTTAGCATACACTAGGGCCTAGGCAAGGCCTATGAGGGCATGCAAAAAACATCTCAATTGTAAAATAAGAATTTAAAATGTTCAATAACTAATAATAAAAGCAGTTAAAAAACAGTGTACTTAAACTGCCCTTCTGGATTAAATTCATGCTTGTTCTTAAACTATTTAAACTGAGCCAAAATAACACTACCCCCTTCCAAGGTAAGGTGTTTAATTCCTTTTGTGGTTTGTGATTTGCACCAAACTGTACGTTTTACTTGTGCAACTTTTCTGATAACCCATTCAATGCACACTGCAAATAATATGAGCTCCATTGAAAGGTAAATGTTATATTCCTAGTAACAATTTAGTTTGTTAAACTAGCCATGTAACTCACCTAGAAGGACAGTTTCTTTCTCTTTAGATCACTCCAATCATTCTCTCAAGTGAGACTATTGGAGTATCTCATCTGACAATCATTGATTCTACTGATTTCTTTTTATTAGTGGAAAAGGTATTATTTACCTGAAAGTAGGCAGTAGACAGGGATTTGGTTTTGTTTCTTTTCTTTTTCAAGTAGTGTTTCTTGTTCATGCATCTCAGTGGATCAGACTTAACCTCTGTAAATACAAAAACTTTTATAGGGAGTCCTTACACATCTTATTAGATTTATACAATTGGAAAACTCTTTTTTTAATTAGTTCATAAAAATATAGCTTCTTCAATGACAGTAACTGTTAACAATCTTGTCTGTTGTGTTAAAAGTGAGTATCTATGTGCTAGTCATTTGCAAGAAAAACTATGTTATGAAGAAAATCTCAAAAATGAATTTATGTATTGCTGAAACTTGTTATTCATGGAGGCAATATGATATACATATTGACCTATGTTTTCAAATATCATATCTAGTACTTGATGTTTAGTAGCTTTGGAAAAATCTGACTGGAGGGTGTACAAACCACTGCCCTCTCCTGGGGGTCACAGAAGAATGCAAACTTGAGCAAAAGCTACAGAGCTCCTGTTTTTGAGAACAGTATCTCCACTAAAGAATATACTATTAGATTAATAATAACTTAACATGAACAAACGCTGCTGGTATATATTTATCTGTCAAATTACCTCCAAGGTCTTTAGGAATCTCACTTTCTGAAACAAGGATCCACAGTATATAGAGTGTTGCTGAATTTATAACTCACCATCTTGGTTATAAACAACATGTGAAAGATCAAAATTCTTGACAGTGCTTACAATAAGACTTTGATTCAGTGAAGAAATAATGGAGATAGATAAAGTGCAGTACAGTTATTAACTTAGAAATGAGAGTTTATTCTATTTTCAACTTTGGCCAATTTACTTTACTTCTGTGTTCTTCAGTCATACATGAAAAACAGGTGAAACACATATTGTCGCTTGTGCTTGTAATCTTAGAATCCTAAATTCAGCCTTAATTTGCAGAGGATTCAATTCCAAATGCAAGAGAATCGAAACTCACTAATTCGTTACATGCTTGGGGATTCTTAAGCAAAAGATGCTAGGAAAGTCTAAACAACTAAATATGTAACCCATGGCCAAGATAGATAGAGATGTAAGACCAACACTGGGTAAATGAACATTTAGTATTTTAATATAGTGACTCAGACAGGAAGTCTGCCTCTTCACATTGGCAAATAACTCATGTCTGCAGTCCCTGGATACCAACCCTTACCCATTTATAAGATTTCTCAACTGCAGACTCACAACATCAGCATGTGACAAAATCACCCAACCTTAAATGCATCTGGCATTTGAGACTTGAATGAGCAATAGCAGTTGGCTTATTTTAAACCAAAAACTGGACATTGAAAAAAAAAACTTAAAACCAAACTAAAACTCTTTTTTTCCTTCATTACTTGAAAATATGTAGTCTTGTAAAAAGAAAAAGACTGTAAATACTGTTGCAATATGCTTAAATAATGGCTATTCTTTGGTTTCAAACAGTTCAAGAGCACTTCTTAATTTTACATTGCTTTGATGTTAGTCTTCTACAAGTTGTGGGGTGTTTTTTTTTTGTTAGTTTGGAAATACTAGCTATTTCCATAGCTATTGGGATGCTGTATGATTCAGTAACAGCATGCATATATCCCACCCATGGAATTACTTGTGGGGGGGGAAACCGTATTCAAAACCAAACTCTGGGAAAACCAGCTACTCTGCAAATGATAGCACATGAACACAGCTGCACTGATTTCTGCATTGCCCTGTTTGTCCCTTGTTTACAACAGTATGCAAATACATGGAAAATTTAGTGGGAAAGTTGGTCTTGGTCTTTTAAGGTATTCAGTGGCTTGGTACTTAAAACACCATTTTCTCTGGCTTCACTGCAGGCTGTGCTTGCACAATTGGACACATTGCTCAATTTCTCCATGTCTTAATCCCTCCTCTAAGAAAAAGGCATGCACCCACTCTGCAGCTAAATGTGCTAATGTCTGACATGCCTGGCTGGAGCATATTATATTCACATTGAAGCACCAGTAAGCCTGTGTAAGTACTTATGTATGGTCATTATGGCAGCTTCTTGAGATCAGCGTAACTGGGAAGTACAATTACCCTTAGTTTTAGTTACGCTCACTCTCCCATGTCTCTTCAGTCTCCCCACACTAACACCATGCTTCAGTCTTTTCCATCCAAATAAACAGGGAGAACAAAAAGCCCTCATGTGATCTGCTACCTTTGTTTCCCTTTGCCTCAAAAGTAATACTTCATTTTCCCCTCTCCTTTTCATTTTTATATTACCTAAAACATGCAGCTTATTTTTACTGGATGAAGTTTTCCTTTATACTTATATTCTATAGGTTCCTTCAATATACCTCCCTGCCTCATGCCCTCTATTTTCACTTAATGATAATTGTGAAACTGAGATCTAGGCCTTTATCCTTACCCTTTTCAACTACAAAACTTAATTTTACTCCATGGCTCTAATCACCTTCCATCACATTGTTGTATTTTTCTCCTACTTAGCACCAATGAATGAAATCCTCTTTTCCCCCCACCCCACACAAAGACTCTCTGAACGCTGTTGCTAATATCATCCTTTCGGTTATCACTCCGATTATGCTACAGGTAATTGTGCCTCCTCTAGTAACTCTCCCTTCTTTATTATATTACTTTTTTTGTCTTTAAGGTCCTTGTCCATTCTGTAATACCTTATTCATGACCAAGTTGCAGGTAGGTTTCTGTCTATGACCAATTGATAGCATCAGCTTCATGCTACACTTTCAAACAAATCTTTCCCTGTTTTCTGCTATGATAGTTTTCATTCCCAAAAAGATCTCTTCACAAAAATTTGTAAAATTACATAATTGTCTTTCTTTAAATCCTTTTTACGGTAATGTCTGTACAACAGCTTGATAGGAGAAATCCTAGCCTCTGACTATAGTGCTAATATTATCCACATTATTTCCTTCTATTTTCCTCTTTTCCTGCATTGCCTGCTGTCCTAAACTTGGATAGCCAGAGCTGTTTGGTACAGGGATATTTCAGATTAAAAAACCCCAAACCCCACAGCCTTTTCTACTCCTGGTCACCTAGCATTTTATCTGTCCCTTGGTCAGAAACAAATCAATAACAGACTTTGGAAGGTTTAATGACAAAATAACAAATAAGAGATACTATAATGCTAAAGATAAATGTGGGAGGAAGGTAGAGAAAATTGTGCAGATAACATCAGTATTGCATTAGAAGTACGTTAACATCTCCTGCTAACACTTCTTACATTGTAGTTTGCAACAAAGGATGTAGTTTACCATTTAGAAGATGGGGAAAAAAAAAAAGAAAAAATACAACTTGGAAAAAAGATTTGTTGCCTGTTGCAGTCAGAGTCCTAAGGATCACTAAAGTCAGAGTCCCTAAGGATCTCCATGGAATTTTGGTTTACTCTAAAACAAACAAATACATACATATATGTATACTTGTATGCCCTCAGGAGGATATTTTAAGATTTTCTGTCTTTGCTGAGTATATCAAGACATACATACATTTTTAGGAAACATATAAATGTGTTTGGTAAGAATGTCAGAACAGCAGTGAAATTTTAAGGTACTTTCCAAATGTGACTCTAACTTACATCAAGATGTAGCACTGTTTTCTAAGAAACAGATTGTAACAGTAGCCTAAAAGACAGAAACATCCCTGCTTTTGTCCCAGGGCTGAACTGTTAAAAGCTGAACAAGGCAGTTTACATGAATTTGCATTTTAATACTGAACACATAAGCAGAAAAAGCAAAGGTTATGGGATGATACTTGAAATACTAAAAAATGTTGCCACAACTTTTTCACATTCTGTTCAAATATAGAAACTTATGTTTCTATATTACCACACCTTTTACAAATAAAGGTTGTACTCTTTTTGGCAGAGCTCATATAACATACTCAACAGATATTATACATAAATTTAGGCCAAGTTTCAGATCTTAAGTTCTGGACATTTAAGAAGGGTTTCTGGTCATGTAGAAGATAGATACACATTTGGCACTAATGTTTCCAGGAGTTGGATGATGAGACAAACTCAGAGTTTGGCAAGAGTTTTGGCTCTTCAACCTGTCCAGTTGATCTATGGAAAGATTTTTATGTTCTAACTTCTAATCATTATGTCAGCCAAATGGCATGATAGTTGCCAAGAATAAGTAAAGTCTATGAAAAGTAAAACTTTGGAAAATAAAGAAAGGATTTGAAAGTTTGGGCTATTATAAAACTTACCAGGCTGTTTATTTGGAAGCATATTAAGTTGCTAGGTGACATAATGGAGCACAAGTCCTTGAACTGCCAGCTCCAGGATATAACATGACCCACATTATTTTTTTAATCAGAAAAAAACTACAATGGTAAAGACAGACGCTTAGTTGTGATGTTGTAACTATTAAATCAGAATGCAATGGCTGACCTTTTTAAAACATGTAATTGCCAGATCCTGTAACTCATGCAGTCACACATTTGTTTCAAGCCTATAGGTTGCTCCTGTTCTGTGGTGCACTTTCTCAAGTACTGGAGCTGAAGGAAGTTTGACACTTACTTCTGAGGTTTAGCATAAATGCTAATGCTGAAAATTCTTCAAGCACAAGGTAATTTCCCAGGGAAGACAGAAAGAAGATCTTGAACACAGTAAACTCAAAGCAAACCAAAACTTTTCAGGCCTCCAGTATAAGATGCAATCTCTAGACCAGTACATTATCTGGAACAGTTAGCTATCACCTTCAGGCTCCATTGTCCAAGACTTTCGTCAAAGCTTTAGGAAATACAAATGCTGAAAACAGTTCTTTTTGTTTGGTAATAACAGAAAGATGTCCTACAATTCCTGCCGCTTTGTAATCAGCTCTTTACCTCTACTAACAGGCCTCTTTTCCAAATCTTAGGAAAATTTTAAAAGCCAGTTCAGTTCTTTAGCTAGGCCTCAAGAGAAGATTTCTGTTAATCAGCAAGTCTGTACTTGTGAATTTAAAAAAAATGACTTTTGTTCATCATATTCCTCTTGCATCTGTCTACCTTATTTCCTCTTAGAGGTTGGAAATCTGCTGTTCCCTTTTTTTTTCCTTTCTTTTTGTTTTAAGTGTGAAGATTCTTGCTTCCAGCAAGCACTGGCCATGGTATGTAGACTCATCACAGTGGGGACTCTAATCAAGTCCCTGTTCATATGAAAATTAAGTGGTATCATGGAGTAGTGAACATATTGAGACAGATGTCTTAATCTCTTGGCTAATGAAAGTTTTGTGTCATTTCAGGGTTTTTTTTGTTATTATTTTGTTACTTCTGTTATTTTTACAGCTTGAAACAAAAGAACTAGTTTAATTAATCCTCTAATTAGCTTTCAAGTGTACAGAATAGTTTCTGCCCTCATATATACCCATACACACTACTTTGATCATTTATATAACTTTTCCGGAAAAAGAACACTAGTTTAGAGAAAATTTCCCTGGGACTAATGACTATGACAATGTAGCAGTCATATTAATACCCACATTACTTCAGCAAATAAGATACTAGGAGATAGTAAGTATTATTACAAGAGAAGTTGCATTCAACCTACTGAAATAAGTGCAGACAACACCTGACTTTGTTCTTAAGTTGCTGGAATGATTGAACCAAGTGAGGAAAAGTTTTGTCATTTTTTTTTCTTTCTTGACCATACTTGAGTGTATGAGTTTGCCTTAAAAGGATGAGATAAAATGCTCTGCCAACTCTTAACCTCGAAGCATCTCAGCCTTCTAGTGAGCAGTAGTGCTACTGTTCTCTTTGAAGCAGCAGCCTTCTTTGCTGCCACTGCTACATTATTTTGAACTTTGGATTTAAATACCTCAGGAGCTCTGCTTCAAAATGGAAACAACGGTGATGAGATTTAGAAGAATCATATTCAGTTTCTTACTATCTGCTGTACTGGACAAGCTGAAGTAGACAAATACCTTAGAGATTAGGAAAATGACAGTCAGTAAAAGGAGAAAGGTTGATTTCCTACAGATGAAACGAAGACCTATAGATGCACAATAAGATAAATAATCAAGCTGTGGAAGTTCTTTGACTTGGACATTTTTATTTTCTCTTTTCTGGCAAATGTACAATTGTTCACTGATCTAACTAGGATCAGTGTATGCCTTGTAGCTTTTCAAATTATGAAGTTGACTGAAGGTTCCCTACAGCCTAAAAATTACAACTGAAAGCACGGGTTTTTTAACAAACACCACATTATGCATTGACAGTGACCTTATACAGAAGACAGACATACATTATTCCCAGGCAGGGAGATATTAGGTGAAGTTGAGTTCGATCAAGTGGCTTGGTGGAAGAGAAAGTACTCACGCTGTCTTTGCCTTCTCATTCACAGTACATTTCTAGAATGACATTTCAATGTTCTTAAAAAAGACTTCTTGGAATAGAGGTACTTGATTTCACCTACTGGGTCAAACCTCTGCTAAAATAAGAGATCATGTAGTACTCTTTCAGAATTTTATCATGTTTTCTCCAGCATCTAAAGGGACCAATCAAGCACCTAATGCTTTTAATTTTCTTCTGATTTCCAGTGTGCCTTTTTTCACATTAAAGTATTTCCATTTTTTCTTACGTCTCTCTTAGAAAATTCTTTACTTTCACATCAGTTCTCCATAGTGTATTTATATACACACATATAGCCTCTTATATTTAGCCTTTGCTAAATAAATCAGGTCCTACTGGTCTGCTCTCTTACAGCAAAATCACCATCAGCCTAATCATTCTAGTAGCCCTCATATTCAAAGAATTGAAGAAATAAAAAGAACTGACCATAAAGACACACAGTAAGTACGCAGGAGGTCTCACCAGGACCCTGTACAATAGCGTGAATGCTTTGTTTCCTTTGTAGGACACCTTCCCGATTCATCGAAGAACCACAGCTGCTTTTTTTCATTGGCAACTGTCATCTGGACTTCCACAACCAGAAACTTTTCTGACACTTCTAGCTGACTGGATTCCAGATTCTAGTAGAATCTGTTGTCATTAGTCCTCAGTCCTGCATGCCTGCCTGATTTTGCAACTTACACTACATTTAATGGTTATCCATATCTATTCCTCTAATCCTCACGGTCATTCATCTTCTCCCAGATATCTTGATCCTCTTCATCACGTATGATTATCAGCCACATCATCAGAGTTCAATTAACATACATTCCCATTTTTTGCGGAATGTTATTAATTAAAATATTACATAAGATCTGTCTCCTCACAAAAGTCTGCTAATAATTTCCTTACAGCCCAAGAATACCCTTTTTCTTAACAAACTGTAATAGATCAGTTCGGAGAGGAACCTCACGAGTTCAACAAAGGCAAGTGTAGGGTCCTGCACCTAGAGAGGAATATCCCCATGCACCAGTACAGGCTAGGGGTTGACCTGCTGGAAAGCAGCTCTGTGAAGAAAGACCTGGGAGTTCTGGTGGACAAGTTCACCACGAGCCAGCAATGTGCCCTTGTGGCCAAGAAAGCCGACAGTATCCTGGAATGCATTAGGAAGAGTGTGGCCAGCAGGTCAAGGGAGGTTATCCTCCCTCTCTACACAGCCCTAGTGAGGGCAAACCTGGAGTACTGTGTCCAGTTCTGGGCCTCCCAGTTCAAGAAAGATAAGGAACTACTGGAGAGAGTCCAGTGGAGGGCTAGAAAGATGGTCAGAGGACTGGAGCATCTCTCTTATGAGGAGAGGCTGAGGGAGCTGGGTCTGTTTAGTCTGGAGAAGAGAATACTGAGGGGGGATCTTATCAATACTTACAAATAACTTAGGGGCAGGTGTCAAGAGGATGGGGCCAGACTCTTCTCAGTGGTACCTAGTGACAGGAGAAGGGGCAACAGGCACAAAACCTTCCATCTCAATATGAGGAAAAACTTCTTTACTTTGAGGGTGTCCTGGTTTGGCCTAAACCAGGCCGATTTTCCTTTCAGTGATTTTTACTTTCAGCTAAGTCTCCTCTAACTTTCTGAAACTAACTACATGTTTTGCAGACAGTGTCTGCTTCCAGGACTGATAACGCTCGAAGTTTGTAGTTATCGCTGCGGCACCGGTAGGGATGTTGTGCAGTAAGGCTCTTGCTGTACTTAGTCTTAGAGAAACCAAGGTCACTGCTGAATTCCTCACTGCTTATGAGTGAAGAGCCGAAGGGGGGTTGCAGCTGCAGGGGGAAGCAGACAGGGCAGGTGACCCAAAATTGACCAACGAGGGTATTCCATCCCATACACGTTATTCTCGGTATAAAGCGGGGGGATCACGAGGGTCTCGGCCTCTTTTCTGCTATGGCCGGTGTCCAAGGAGGACTCCGACTGTTTTCCTGCTGCCTCCGATCCCAATCTGTGCATCCCTGAATCCAGCTCTCGACCGTCGCTAGGCCCAGCCTGGGCCTTCCCGGAGCCTGCCCTGCAGTGCCGGTGGTGACGTTGCCGACATCGGGGGAGCTCGATCTTGGTTTTGTATATATATTTGTATATACTTGATTATTCCAATATTATTATTATACTCTTTTTCATTATTATAGGTTTATTAAAACTGTTTTAACTTTCCAACCCGTAAGTCTCTCTCCCTTTTGCCTTTCCCTTTCCCTTCGGGTGGGGGGGGAGGGTTAACAGAGAGCGTCTGCCGCAGGTTTAATAGCTGGCCCAGCTTTAAACCGTGACAGAGGGTGACAGAGCACTGGAACAGGTTGCCCAGGGAGGTTGTGGAGTCTCCTTCTCTGGAGATATTCAAAACCCGCCTAGACAGAACCCTGTGCAACATGCTCTAGGGGATCCTGCTTTGGGAGGGGGTTGGACTAGATGATCTCCAGAGGTCCCTTCCAACCCCAACCATTCTGTGATTCTGTGATTCTCTGTGATCACCTTTAACTAGGTTCTCACTCATCTTATAATTCTTCCACTGATCTCCAGTCTTCTGCAGTCAACACACCACATACTCCTCTCAAGAGAAAAACTTGGATAATTTTGATGCTCAAATTAATGATGCAGCTTTTGTTTTGCAGAAGGACCAGTAAGCCTAGAGTGCTAATTCTGAGCTGGGTGCCACTGGGCTAACACACCGTTCTTGAAGGCAATATATTGTGGAGCACAACACAGAAGCCCTCTAGCATTTCTGCAAGGGCAGCTGTGTAATAAAAGGTGTATTTTAGAAGATAATTGTGAGTACTTTCTGTTATCTTTGTTCTTCTCTTGCTGTGCAAGCGACCATTCTGCAGGTGGCCCAGGACTCTTTCTCCCTTTTCAGAAATTCAGACTATGCTTTTATGCTGGAAGCAGCTTGAGTCTGAGATGGCTCATTGGCTTCTCTGTGTAAGCCATATCATATTCAGAATAGTCCTACGCAAACCCAGTTGGGTGTCTCTTCACTGTGCCATTGGTTCAGTTTACAGCTCAGACTTCGTGTCGAAGAAAGGCACCTAAACCCTTTGAAAATCAGACTTTGTCCTAAAAGTGATATTGTCTCACTCACACAACTCCATATTCCAGCTACTGAATTCCAGCAGACGCAAAATGGTTTTCCACACAGCTAATTGCAGTGTTTCAATGTCCACTGCCCAGTTAATTCACAATCCAGCTAAGCAGATAAATAACATAGTTGACTCTTACATTTGCTGTTTTCCAGCAATACTGTAACTCTCTTGCATTTGTTTCAATACAAAACCAAACAAACACAGTTCCTGGACCTTCAATTAAATATCCCAATTCTTTCAGAATTCTGGGACTGAAATTATCTACTCTTCCCATCTCCCAGTCTAAATTAATTTAACTCTGTGGGTTCTGCTTCCCTCTTGCCTGCAGTTATTTCCTTCTCACGCTTCTTTCCTGTTAGTGACTTCTGCCTATAACATCACTTCCAACATCCCCATCCCTACTGACAAGGGACAAAATTTTTTTGTAGTTTTGGAGCAATGTTGAGATGATAGTATTTACTCCATTATCCCATTCCAATGTCCTCGTTTTCCTTCATACTCTATTTAATCACCAAGTAATATTTTCCATTTGTTGTCATTTTTACCCTTTTGACTTTTGCACTTGACTGTAGTTGGTGATTAGTCCTTTTCCATTTCATTCCCTGAAGGCTCACTACTTTTGCCTCATAGGCTTTCTGAGACAGTTATTTGTTCAGTTGGGACAGGAAACCTTTCCCCTACTGTTTTGCTTATTTGGAATACAAGTTCAACATACTTTTACCATATCTGAGTTAAAGAAATTTCTATCCTCCTCCATAATCAAGTCCCTGATTTTCCACTTAATTTAAATTAGGGACTTGTAATCACTGTAATCTGTCTTTACCACTATGTCTCACCAAAACTAAGGCCAAAATACCATCATGTTGTTTGCCTGACTCTTCAGTAACCACTTCACAGAATAACAGGATCCTACTGTTACTTCTGTGTAAGTTTAGCTCTTGTAACAAGACAACACCCTCTATTTACCACTAACAGTTTTTCCAGAACCTTTTTTATAGAATCATAGAATGGTTTGGGTTGGAAGGGACTTTAAAGATCATTCAGTTCCAACCTCCCTGCCATGGGCAGAGACACCTTTCCACTAGACCAGGTTGCTCAAAGGGACCAGGTTGCTCAAAGATATTAGAAATAAAATTATTAGTTTTGAATTATTAGAATTAAAAATAATTGATGCCTTCATTGCATGTAATCTAGGTACTTTCCCCCAATTTCCCTTCCAGATGTTTCAACCGGTTAACAACAGACACTTTTCTTGAACCAAGTGGCCTTACAAGGCTGGTTTCGGCCAAAGAAGGGAAGCATGGCAATGCACAACCCCACAGATTTGGCAGGGAATTTCTGGAGTGCCAACGGAGCGATCCACGCGCGATACAAGCACCGCACCTCCCGGTCGGGCCGTGTTTGCAAGCTCCCTTTTCTCACAGCCACGACACTTCAGCCTCAGCGGAAACAGCTGGCAGGGAATGTCCATTAAGGGCCAGGGAGGCGGGCAGGTACCCACCTGCGGCGGGGCAGATGGAGCCCGGTTGCTCTATCCTCCTCCTCCTCCAAGCCCCGCAGAGCAGCAAAGAGGCGCCCCGCCAGCGCCACCCGAGGCCGTGAGGAGGCTCCGAGGCCGTGAGGAGGCTCGGCGGGAGCCCCACCCGCCTCACCGGCGCCCGCGGCCCCCGCCGCTCCCGCCCGCCGCGGTGCACGCTGGGCAGCGCGCCGTGGTTACTGTTGCTAGGCGGGCGGCGCGGCCGGCTGCCCTGCGCTCGGCGGGCAGCGATGGTGAAGGAAACCATCCGGGTGTACGCGCGGGTGAAGCCGCTGGACAGGCGGCGGCAGGCGGGGGTAGGACGGGGAGCGAGCTGCTGTGCTGCCGGCGGGTGGAGCGGAGCGGCTGGGGCGAGCCGCAGGGCGGCCCGCGGGCCTGCGAGCGGCGGGGCCGCCTGATGGCGGGGGGGAGCGGGCGGTGAGCGTCCCCCCCTCCCCGCCGCAGGAGGCCCTGCCGCCTTGTGAGAGCTGAGGGCTGTGTGCGTGGTCGGGTGCGGAGCGGGAAGTCACAGCCCTGTACTGTTCTCTGAAGTCTTAAGAAGTTAATAAAATCACCAAGTACGAGAGTTCGGACTGTAACTATCGGGGGAGAGGGCGAGGAACTTCTTTCCTGCCTAGTTGTTAGATAAAGGCTCCACAGGAAAAACATTTGACGCTGGTCGCTGGGTTTACGCGGTTCAACGCTGTTGGGAACTTTGGAGGGGAATGTGTAACTCCCAGCATTTAACTGTCCTGGCAAGGGATATAATGAAAGTGTTCCTCAGAAATCGTGCATTTAGGTCTCTTCATTGTCTTTTTTTAAACCAACTCTACTCATTCTGCCATAGTTTTGCCTAATACATTCTTCCAAGGTTTTTGGAAGGGGTTGCAATGGGGGCTGTGCTTTGTTTTTTGTAACAGCTCAGATATTAAAGTGGTCTAGTAAGCAAATTATGTCAGAGAGGCAATGTTTCTGTTTCAAATCTTATTACAATATTTACATGGTAACAAACAGGATAGTGTTAGTATGTAACTGTTTTGTTGTATAATATCTGAAGGAGGATCTGCTCACTTATTAAGGGCTTTTGAAGTACGCAAAACTAATCTGGTTTGCTATGTTGTTTTGACATACTGGTTAGCCATGGTACACAATGCAGTTCTGAAATTTGTGTGAAGTTTTTCTTCAGGCAGTTACAGGTGCTAAGCTTGTATAAGTGTTATTCCTAAGGGCTATGCTGTTCTATTGGTAAAATTATTTTGTTAATTCATATCCATGCTTATTAGCTTTATTCAGTTGATGACAACGAGAAATCTCTGTCCAGTCTGGAGATTATTGTACCACGCGATTTAGCAGATGGGTTCATCAATAATAAACGAGAGACCTACAAGTTCAAGTAAGTAAAAGCCTTATCTTTATATCTTCTGCCTTTGGTGATGGATATCACTGTGTAGTGATACAGATCTATAGAACCTGGAAAAGCCTATTCTTAAAATTAAGCTTTGGTATAGATAGGTTTATTTTTATACAACTCTGTTAACAAAAGGAATACTCCAGCATATTATGCTCTGCACCTGAACGAGTTTGATAGCATCTGATAAAGTTGTGGGGTTTTTTGTCTATCCATTGCAAATCATTATACATTTCTAAATCTCATCTCAAAGATTGCATCTTCATTTATTAGTTCTTCCATTTTTACAGCTTGTTTTGAATTTGCATATGAAAATTGAATGCAGGGCTGTGTGTTCTCTTGTGATCTAATAAATTGGTATAGACTGGCTAAAGATGTCTTGGTGTAAAACACTCTGTTTAGAAACTGTGTTTCAGACACAATGAAAACACAGTAAAGAAAACCAGAGATTGTTGAAAGAAACAAAACCATGGTTGTAGAATCTAAATAGTTTTTAGAAACTAAAAATAAGTACCAACAATATCAATCAAATATTTTCATCTCTTCGACAGAAACCTTGGAGGCAACATTTTAAAATTTTGATGACAAAGAAAGCTAGATGTATAACCACCTCTAATGACTAGGTTAAGATTATCTTTTTCCAAGTTGAATAATCTTCATTTTTTACAATATCAAATCAAGGAAATTTGTTGCTCTATGCTATTAAAAAAGACAAGCCCAGATAAACATCCACAGCTCAGACTGGTCATTTTACATCAGCTGAGGAAATCTGTTCTGCTTGGGAAGAGAGGAGCTGCACTCGCCAACTAGATTTATATGCAAAACTAGCTTAGGCTGCAGATGCCCAAGCCACCTGTAATGAATGCTAATATATTTTTCTGACTTTATAATTTATTAAAAAGTCTATAGAGATGGATTTTGAGAAATGCTATGCCTTATTATTCTTAAGACAATGCAAAAATAATGCTATGGAGCAAGCATTTCTTTTTTTCCTCCATAAAACTCATACTTTCATGCAGTCTGTCTATCCTGGTCACCTCAAACATTATTCTACTTTGTTCTTTCTTATATGGGAATCAAACACAATTGTTTGAATGACTTGACTGATTAAGGGTTAGCAGGATAGAATATATGCCTCTATACTTTGTGTATCACATTTGTCTGTGATGTTGTACACACCGCATAATCCCTTGCAGTCCGTGGTGCCTTTCTATATACCTGGTGTCCATAGTGCCTTTCTATATACCCTGTGAAGTTCTATGTGAATATACAGTTCCAGGTAAGAGGAACAAGACAGCAGGGCACAAGCAGTCCAGGAGACTTCTGGAGTGTATTATTGATAACTTTCTGACATAAGGTTGAAGAGCCGATCAGGGGAGAAGCTCTGCTGTAACTCATATTTGCAAACATGGAAGAGTTATCAGGGATGTGAAACCTGGGGGTAGTCTTGGCTGCAGTGGCCATGAGATAGTGAAATTCAGGATCCTGAGAGAAGGGAGCAAGGCAAAAAGCAGGATCACAACCCTGAACTTAGGAGAGCAGACTTTGGCCCTGCAGGGCCTGCTTGAAAAAATCCTGTGAGACACACACCTGGAGAGAAGTCCAGGAGAGATGGCTGATTTTCAAGGATCACCTCCTCCAAGCTCAAGAACAGTCCATCCTTATAAGCAGGAAATGATGAAAAGGCAGCAGGAGGCCTGTGTGGATGAGCAAGCAGCTTCTGACTAAAAGCAAACATAAAAAGCAAGTGTACAAGAGATGGGAGCAGGGTCAGGTGACCCAGGAAGGCTGTCTGAAGAGTGGGATCAGGAAAGCCTAGATAAGTGCACAGTGAGGGGTGCTGAAAATGAGCTGAGCTGCTGGGCTCAGAGGGTTGTCATCAGGGGCACAAAGTCTAGCTGGAGGCCAGTCACTGGTGGTGTAATCAATACCACAATCCAATACAGTTTAGCATTAATGACCTGGGTGATGGGACCGAGTGAAGCTTCAGCAAGTTCACAGACAATATGAAATTGGGGGGGTATGGTTGGCACACCAGATAGTTGTGCTGCCATTCAGAGGGACCTCAAGAGACTGGAGAAATGGGCCAATAGGAATCTCATGATGTTCAACAAAGTGAAATGCCAAGTCCTACTCCTGGTGAATAACAACCAGGACAGGCTCAGGGTTGACTGAAAGCAGGTTTGCAGAAAAGTCCTGGTAGACAAAATGTTGAACATGAGTCAGCAATACACCATTTGTAGCAAAGAAGGCAAACAGCCTTCAGGCTGCATTAGGCAGGGCGTTGCCAGCAGGTCAAGGGAGTTGATCCTTCCCTACTAGTCACCACCAGTGAGATCACATCTGGACTTCTGTGTCCAGTTCTGGGCTCCAGCAAAAGGACATAAAGATGATTAAGGGACTGGAGCATCTGACACATGAGAAGAGGCTGAGCGACCTGGGACTGTTTATCATGGAGAAGAGAATGCTCAGGGGAATCTTATCAATGTGCATAAACACCTGATGGGGAGGTGGGGGAATGAAGAAGATGGAGCCAGATGTTTCTCAGTGGTGCCCAGTACCAGGACAAGAGTTGATGGGCACAAACTGAAATACAGGAAATATCAAAAAATCTTTTTTACTGTGGGGTGATCAAATACTGCAACAGGTTGCCCAGAGAGGGTGTGGAGATACTCAAAACCTGACTGTACAGACCCCTGCTCTAGCTGACCCTCCTTTGAGCAGGGGGATTGGAGCAGATGGTCCCTTCCAACCTGAAGTATTCTTTGATTCTGGAAGACAACTGCAGATATTTTATATAGCAAGTGACAAAACTTAGATTGTACTAAATATCTCCTTGTGACTTACAGTAACTGTGCAGCAAGATGAAGGAAGTAGTTACGAAGAAATGTGAGCCTGGCTATACTGGTGGGATGCTGTATTTGGTTATAGTGTAATCTATTTATCCAGGTTTCAGTGTGGTGCCAGTTACAAACACTGATTCTCTTGACAGATTTAAAATACAGTTTCTTTTTTTTCTAAGCCACATCATTTTATCAGAGGATTTTATTGTACAGATCTTGTCAAAGCAGCAGTGTGTACAGCCTATTTATGTACAATAGCACAACAGCACGCTGTGGTTAAGACTACAGGGAAAACATTGTACTAAGTTATGTAAGCCTAATGATGTAAACATTGACTATTACAAACACAAACAAAAATGTATGAATCAAGTAGTGTTTTAAGACTCTGAGCAATTATTATTTGCTTGATATTTTCAGATTTCAGAAAATTTTTGATCAAGAGGCAAAACAAGATGTGGTTTTTGACAGCATTGCCAAGCCAGTAGCAGAATGGTACGTTGTTGATCTTGCGAGTAATCGGGGTAACACAGGGTCAAAATAGCTTTCATTGTGTTACTTGGAGAAGAGCTGGCAAGTGTTTGTCTCACTGTTGTAAAAGTGGATTGATGTTTTAATTTCTAAATACTGACATGTCTGAACCTAGGAGATACGCAACAATCCCCTGAGAATATTATGTATGGTAAGATTCCATTATTAACTCCTAAAATAGCACTGCTACTCTTGCCCCTTTTGTTGCATAGGCATAGAAATACATGTCCAGTTAGTTTTTTGTCTATAATACAAGCTCACTTCATTGTATTAGAAAAGTATTCCCTATATAGTTCCATAAAGGGTTAAACCTAGTGAAAAGCTTATCCCCCTGTTTAGTTTTCGTCAAGTTAGGGACACTCATGAACTAATACATGTGGACATAGTCTCAAATTTTGCCATCATTATTTTTGTCTTAATGTGTAGGGCAGTGATTTTGGCCTCCTTGTTTTTGTTTTCTGCCTCCATATAATAACCAAACAATTATCATATTTTAGAGTTTGCAAAGGCAAGCATTTAAGAGTGATGTAGAAGCCTTCTTCATTCATTGTGTGAATTGAATGCTGCTCTGAACCAGGTGGATTTTCCAATATGCTGTTCTCTTTGCTCAGCTTATGCCCACATTGCTGAAGTTAGTACTGGTTTTAGTGGAGGAGAAAATCCCACACTGGAGGAAGAATTTCTGCATAATGTTTGTTTGTTTATCAAACTTACTGCTCAGAATCCAAACTTGTAGTGAGTTGGGAAGTATTACTTTAGGTACCAACTTTTCTCATTCATTGTTTGACCCATCTGTTGGTTTAGGCTGTGATTCTGCAGGTTATTCTTTAGCCTATTGCACTGCCACATATTTTGCACTGTAGGAAAACAGACATCCTCAGTTGGTCTTTCTCAAATTGTTACTTGGAAGTAAAAAGACACCTAGCTCTTTACAATTTCATTTTGTTGATTTTCCCCTCTATTTTCTTTTTAAAAGTCTCACATAAAGCAGGAGGGTAATTGACAGTGAAAATGAAGAGCCAGTGAATTTCAAACTTCACTAGAATAAGTTAAATATGCTTTTTAAAAAATGTTGTTATATTTTTCTTTCACACAAAAGGAATTTCTTTGCTTATCTGTCTTTATAACGCATAGCTTCAAGTTAATTCATTTACTTTAAATATTTCTGAGTTTAATGGTGACTGCAGACAAAACCTTCTGTTTCTTATTTGACTGTGTATGGAAAGAGAAGAGTTAAAACTCTCGTAGTTACATGCTGTGGATTGAATTATCCTCAATAAAAACTCAGGGTATCAAAGCTAACTAGCAACAGCCTGACTGATTTTTTCCCTTTGCAATGTTTTGCTACATTATGGAAAGGTTTTCCAGTTGAATAATTTACCTATACAATACTCTAATAAAGAGGAAGTGGTATTGTTTTCCTTTGTTTCAGTGTTGGCTGATACAAGATTTTTATACATTGATTTGTTTCATTATGTAGAGTTTAGTTTTGGTTTTTAGAGATTTTTAAGTACTTAAATGCAATTAAAATCAGTGGTGTTTAGGCATACAATTGTCTCTAAATAGCTGAGTCTTTAAGGCTAAAATTGATTTATAAAATCATTCTTAACTGAATCAAGACTATTTTCACTCCAAGTGTTATAACGTGTTAAAGCTTGTATTTTAATTGATGTTTCTATTGTTACTGATAATATTGAAGGATAATTTTGCTTGTGTTTATATAGTAGAGTAGGCAATACTTGAAGTATGTTCCTGCTTCTCATCCTCTGCCTTCATTTTTATCTTTTCTTAGGCAAAAATATGTATTTCAAAATGTCTTCATAGTCATGAGGTTCCTTGGCTAATGGAGTCCTCAACAGTGCCTGAAATTTATCTCAACCTGTAGTTAATGACTCAATTTTCCTTTCCATTGTGGGACAATAAGAATTGCCCTGTTACTCTGAAAGACCACAGTCTTTCATAGCAAAATGTTCTTCACTATTTGTTTCTTTCTAAGTCAGTGTTCTCTTGCAGGGAAAAACTGTTGAAAATGCACTCATTTCTGCTGTTGGAGTCACTTTACTAAGGGAACAGTTCTTGTCTGTGTGTTGCCAGGGAAAAGAAAGTGGCAGGAAGGTATCAATGAAATAGTTCAGTAACATTCTGAGGCTCTTTGCCATGCATGCTTACAGTCATGAGAAAATTCTGTTAGATTTGAATGCTCAAAAACAAAATCTTGGGCATTGTTTAAACTAAAAACAGCAATGCAGTGTTCTGGATTCTAAAATCTTTCTAGTTTGTTCTTGGATGGATGGAAATTGGATGCAACTTTCTTTTTGTCTTTTTCTTTTTAAGTGTGCTTTCTTTGATGTTGGGCCACTACTTTCCTCTCATTAAGTCCAGTTACATTGTCATCTTGTCTGTGGTTTCAGAGGCACCAGACATTAGTTCATTTAATTTCTTCAGTCCAGAGTGCAAGCCTCTGCAAACCATTATAAGCATGTGATTTGCTTGATTTTTTTTTTTTTTTTTTTTTATTATTTTGTTAATGCTTGAATCATCTCTTGCTTGGTTGCTTTTTGTTTGTGCTTTCCTCTTTTCCTTTTCATTTTAAATATATATTATTGATATTTTTTTTTTGTACAGAGCCAACTTGATCTTTAAGAAGCAGCACTAACTCTATTACTCTATCAAAAATAGAGAAAATAACATCCTTCTTTTACAGTTTGCTAACAATTAAGCATGCTTTAGTCTTACAATAGAACAAGGTTACTCTTAGGATGCTTCAAATGTTAGTATAATGATGACGAACGCAACCAGAAATTAAGTAGAAAATCTTAGTGCTTTGGAAATAGTTTTGTTTTCAGTTCCAATATGGCCAATGTTTTGTCTTGATTTATTAAAGAATAACATTGAAAATGGTTTCTCTTCAGATGTATCATGCAAATAAGAAACAGCTCAGCTTTATAAACCTAATGGCAATCACCTATCTTTTTTTGAAAGATCTGATAGACTTCAGGATAATACTCCCATTGCCACAGATGTTGGTTTCTTCTCGTGTGCTGTGTTTATCCTAAGGATTAGCATCTGTAATATACAAACTACTTCCCTTTACTCTTTTCTGTTTTTTTATGCTGCTTATTCTTACAGAAAATGTAGTCAAAATATTTTGCAGAACAGCATCATTATAATGTTGACTATATTTTGTAACATCCCTCTTTCCAGTTTTTGAAAATATTTCACCAGTAATTGAAAATGTTTGGAAAACATATTTACATTATTAGATTGCCTTGTAATACAAAGCCACAGGATGTAGCCTAAACATCATAATAGGACATTTCTAGCTTTACTGAATGTGCTCACAGAAATCCAGTGACCATCCTTTGCTTTTCTGCTATTATTTTTTTTTCTTCCTGTTTAAGTCTGTGAATAAGATGACATAATAAAAGTATTTGGACCTGCTGTTTTGTGGTTTGTTTGGGTTTTTTTGTGTTTTTTTTTTCCCCTCTCACTAACAACTCAGGGATTTGTATTTTACTATGTATTCAAGGAAAATATCTACAAGTTTCTTCAAACTAGTGATATTTCAGTAGTTTGTAAAGGGATACTAATTTTCTCTCAAGTTGTTCTCTCCTATTGACCGTCTAAGCTAGAGTAAGGCTGAATGTGCTTTACTTTCACTGACTTTGATAGGATTATGGATTAATAATTGCTCTGAAATTTGAACCATTAGATAAGAATTGCTTGAAACATAAAACCTGACTTAGTTTACAAGTTTTTGTAATAAATAAAATAATCCTAAAAAGATCCTAAACAAATTATGACCTCTGTTTTTGAACATCAGAGAGTAATAGAAATGGAGGATTCTTAAAAGCTTTAGGTTCTTATTTCAGAAGTTTTTATGGTTCTTCATTACTTTTAAAGCTGATTATTAGGGACAGATAAACTCTGGCTTCTGTATTTATCTTTGTGTCACTTTTCTGCAGTGCTTGTTGTGGAGTTCTAAATACATTTAGATATTTTTAGTTAAAATAAGAAATTCTATTATGCCTTTTTTTTTTTTTAGGAAAGCCCTTTTGAAATTTCTAAGGAAACTTACTTGCACTAAGCTCTCAAAACCAGTGTTACATGCACATTTGGAAATTGGTGGTGTTTTTGAAAGATGAGGTGTTACCAAATTAGATTTGTTCCATAAATCTGGCAAAGACATAAAGAAAAAATGTCATACTGAGATACTTTGTTTATTTTAATTAAAAGAAACTTTAATCTGAGCTCCAAGTGATAGAAGATACCTAAATACTGAGTCTCTGTAAAGATAAATTTGCCCTGAAAACTTGTTTTCCAGATCCTGCAAATGAAGTTCTTCCTTCTTTTTATCTTAAATATCATGTCTGGGGGCTGGTTTTGCCAGGACTGTGTTGAATTTTTTTTTTTAATAAAATAACTATGAATTAAGGTTTTCTGACATAGAAAGAAGTGAAGGACATTGGTAAAATATTTCAGGTCAGCAAGAATTGAGGTGAGGAGAGGGCTGGCAGTATCACAAGATCAAAGATATTGGTGTTCTCTGCTTTTTTCAGTAGTGTAGTATTTTAATAGTTATTGAATATTTGTTCCAACCACATGCCTTTATGTTGCCAATCATTTAAAATGAGGATGTCAGAAGTCAGGTTAAAATAATACTATGAAGCTTAAATAAGCTAACAAAATCAAAGTAATTAATTTTTAAAGATTAAATTTATTTCTTGTTCCCAGGATTTTCTCCTATCTACATATAAACACTCACAGAATTTAGTCCTTAATTAATAACGCCTTTTTATTCTTTAAACATTTAGACATGTTTTATTTATTCATATTATAAACTTAGTAAAATCCTTTCACTTTGAACTTTTTCATTTTGAAACAAAACAATAATAAAAATTACTGATGGCTTAAATGCATCTACTTAAATGATCTTTTTAATCCTTTTGAAGACTGAGAAGTGGGCCTTGCAATAGGAATTAAGTGTTAGAGCAGCAAATCTTTTTGCTTAGACTTCATATTCGTCATTGCAGTGATGGCTTTTGGTGTTCTGGGTAAGCTTCATTTACCAATTGTTAAGACAAGATTTTTACATTTGTCTGTAATACAGTGTTAAAAACTTGAGAATAAGGTTGTTACTATTTCTTTGTCTCTTTCATAATGAAGTTTGGAGTAACACAAAAGGAATAAGAGCATTCTGACTTCCCTGAGGAAGACAGTCATATTGGTGGTTATAAAACTGATGCATTGAGACTAGTCTGAAATAGAGAAGAGTTTGTAGCAGTTCGTGGCATGTTTTCAGGGACTGATAAGGGCTGTTTACTTTTTCCTCCTTCTGCTGATGATTCTATGTTAATTATGCCTACCGCTAACAAATTAGAATAATTAAGTGAGAAGGGATGTCTGTAGGTCATCTGGTCCAACCTCCTGAGCAAAGCAGGTCTAGCTTCAAGGTTAGATCAGGTTGCTCAGACCCTTGTCCAGTAGAGCTTTGAAAATGTCCAAAGATGGGGATCCCACAACCAATCTAGGCACCTGTTCCATGGCTAACTACTGTCACTGTGAATAACATTTTCCTTATACCCACTTAGAATTTTCCCTCTGGCAACTTGTGACCCCTGCCTCTTGTCCTGCCACTATCAGCCTCTCAGAAGAGTCTGAGTCCATCTCTCTAATGATGCGTTGCATAATGGAAGGTGGTAATTAGGTACATGTGTAGCTTCCTCTTCTCCAGGTTGATAGAAAACAGCTCCCTTGGCTTCCCCTTGTGTGTGATATGCTCCAGCCCAAACTAACTTGTTTCTGTCAGGCTCACTCCGCTTTCTTTATAGCATCCTTCTTCTACTGGGGAGTCCAAAACTGGACACAGAACCCAAGGGGGAGAGTTTGTTTTATTTTTTTTGTAAATTTTGATAGTAACTGTTCTGTTTGCTTCAGCAAAAACGGCGTAGCAGCAGAAGGAAGCAAAGTTCTTCGTTATACTTAGGCACAAGCCTGCCTGAAGTCTCATTAACAATGAGCACAGAAATAAATGAAAAGTTCTTTGTCCATAAACTTTAAATAGAACAGATGATCTTCACTGGAAATTAAAACAAAATGTAGTCAGAAAAACCAACCACAATAAAACAACCTCAGTCTGCTTTCAACCTCTGTCTGCTGTCACTGGGCTTTATACCACTATTTATATTGTCTCAGATATTCAAGGACAAAGTACTGAATGGTATTTTAAACTGTAGTAACTACCCATAAATTGTCTAGCTCTCACTTGAGTAATTTCTCACTTGAGGAATGTTAAGCAGTTGTAAACATAACGTATCTATCAATTTAAGTAGAATTACTTGCATGAGTTAGACTTCTGTATCACACCCTTTATTTAGGAATTGGACATCTTTCAGACATGAGGCAAGTCAGTTGGGTGACTGAAAATGCCAGTACACAACTCTGTAAGAGCCATTTATTTAGATAGGGATCTAAAATGAATTTTTAAATGAAAAGTTAATTTCTCACTGTGAATGTTTTTAAAAGCCACTAATTATGAGTAAGTTAGAAAGTGCAAGTTAACTGATAACTGAGTAAGAAAATTTGAGGGGAAAAAGCCACATGGCCGTGCTGTCCTTTAACTACCATCATATATAAGTCCATACTAGAAAGAATTGTCCTGTGCCTGATAATTAATACAAAGTTGTACTGACAGCTTTTGCTTAGCAAGATTATAAGGGAAGAGGCAGGGTCTTTCTAATGTAACCAAAAAACCAATAATCCACTGAAGCTCTGAGCCCAGTCTTGTTTTCCCCCAGTTATGTTGGTGAGTTTAATAAAAGATGCTGCCTCTCTCTAAATACCAGTTTTTTCTTATACTTTTAGACCATGATAGTTGCAGCTACACTGCTACAGCATTTGTTTATTCTTCCTCAGCGTTACTGGCTAAGTCCTTATATGTAATGACCGTTTCTTATTAACACCTTTTTTTCTCTGGATTCTGAGAAATTTTTTATTACTGTCTTACCACTGATAACGGAACTTTTAAAATATTGAACTCTTGCTATTTTGATCAAGGGTTGATTTTTATTTTTTTTAACCAGTTTCTCAAAGTCCAAAGGGCAGAAGAGAAAACATGTTATAAAACGTTTTTCATAAAGCCAGAATTTATTTTCTGAGCATCATCATTCATAAACTTTTGTATAACAGTACTTGGGTTATGAAACAGTTTTAAGGTTGTGCTGAAAGTGGGCTAATTAAGGACTGTTTACTTCAGCTTGCTGCTTTTTTATTACATCTCTTCTGCAAAACGAGCAGTATTAATATTAGGAGTATTCCAAGTTAATTGGAAAAAATAATTTGTAGAATGTATGTTGGGAGTTTATAAAGTATTAGAAGTACATTTGATACAGACAGATATGTTTAAATACTGTAGTGCGTTTAAGCATTTATACCAGCAAAAAATCTGCATCAAATTGTCCCATGCTTTGGATCCCACCTAAAATTAAGTGAGATTATTGGAAAGGTGGTCATTGACTTGAATAAGATTTGGATCGTGGTCTTACTTAATGATACTTTGCAGGTGGAGAACTCTTTCTCAGTGTGTTTTCTAAGCCTCTGCTGGTTATTTCAATATTCTTGTTAGAAAAATACTGCAACTATTGAATTTGTCTCAAAGATTGTCATTGGGGGAGATATTTTTGTAGCCTGTGTCATAGCTAGGAGGAAAAACTTGAAAATTTTTGGTTTGTCCCATCACGTCATGCTAAGTTATGTTGCTGTCGTAATATATGGTTAGGTTTATATAGCAGTATGATCAAATTAATCTCCTTAGTCAGTTGTGTGCACAAACTCTCTCTCACTTGGAAAAGGTGTGCTTTCAATTCTATGCAATAAAGAGGATGTATTCAATACTTTTTTTGTGTTTAAAAAATGTTGCTGATTCACTTTGTAAGGTCAAGCATAAGCTGTTGTGTTTCTGAAAACAAGCAATATTTTTTCAGTGCTTAACCAGAAAAAAAGCATTCAGTTCTTTGAGAAAAATGTAAGAACAGATCTAGCCTTTTTCTGTGTTAAAATTATCTTGAAGTGGGCATCTAATTAGATTAGATAGAAAGGATAAGAAGATTTAGGACTGTAATAAAACAATACTTATTCATTGATTAGGAGTTGTTTGCCTGCAATTAATGTTATTATTTCATTAAAATTTATATTAGCTGTTGTTAACATTTTCTTGTTGGTTTATGAATTTTTCCTTTTCAGTTTTTTTTTTTCCCCCCTCTGTCTTATTCTGACTTCCACCAGGGGAAACCTTTATGGTATAATTTTAGGTTGTTTAATGATACCAACTTTTCTAACAGCTGTTTATTACATAAGTACTTGTTGATTAATTCAGAATACTTAGCAGGTAACCATGATGTTTCCTCACCAAAATTTTGCTTTAAATTGACTTTTCTTACAGTCATTAAAAACAAGAAGACTAAAATTTATCATCCAACTCACCTTTACATACAGCATACATATGTAAATATAGTCACATAGACATATATGTTTCAACTTCAAATTACTATATCCAGCAAACATTACAATTTTTTCATTGTATACAGCTTTGTGATATGTGAATCTTCATATGGTTTGACCAGACGCATTTTCACTGAAACACAAAAATAGATATACAATTAAAAATATATATATTTACCAAGTACTGGCACTATTATTAAATATGCCACAAAATCTGGGAAATCCTAATATTCTGGCATCATGAGTTAAATCTAAAATACTAAGATTCAATTTGTTCAGTTCTTCTGATCCATTTGAATTTGCAGAGTGTGACCTTTTTGGGCCTTTCTTGGCAGTCATGTAACCAAGATCTCCTACATGTTAATAACAGGATGTGAAGACAGCTCAGTATATTAAATGAGATTGAAATATGATTGTTTGCAGAACTACTATATGTCTGTTTTCCCAGGAATGTCATCTTTTTCTGGAAAGCTTGTCTTCACAGAATTTGAGGACTTGGGCAATTTTTTTGAGATGTCTTTACTTGTAGAAATTCAGGTCAATGACACTTGTCCATATTCAATGGATTTTGTCGTTCACAGGTATGAAGTCCAACATGTCGCACTTACTG
The DNA here is from genome assembly GCF_013368605.1 of Nyctibius grandis. NCBI lineage: Eukaryota > Metazoa > Chordata > Aves > Nyctibiiformes > Nyctibiidae > Nyctibius > Nyctibius grandis. The sequence goes on from NC_090658.1 coordinate 33,684,554, forward strand.
CTCATGCACATGACAACTTAGGTTTTTCCTTTACACATTTAAGTTGGCCCATATTTTCCAAATAGGAACATGGCATACCTGGTTGTAAAGCAGTAGAAGCAAAGCTGAAACAACAAATTATTTGTTGAAAACTGACATTTTTATATCTATTTTTCTGTATTTGGTTTAAAGCTAACCCTAAATATTTTTGTGTGTAAAATTGATACGCATTTTACTATGTAAGGTTTGCTTTATGTGGCTTGTGATGAATAGCACTTTCTCTTCTTTTTGTAAGAGCTAAGTCCATCACAAAGTGTTACAAATATATGCCTGCATGTTTTAGCGTGTAAAGAAAATAAACTCTCCAAATTTACTAACACATTGAAACAAATGTACAAATTTGGACAAGTTTTAGCCATTGTATTTTAAAAACTTATTTTTCTCTGTAGTAGGCTTTATAGTTTTTAAAAAAGGCGGCCCTCCAGGAACTCTGACAATCATAACAGGAGTAACTCTGCTAAAATATATCAGAGACAGATTTCTCCAGCAACATTTTAGCTATTCTGTCTGGAAGTAGTCCATGAACTTCTGAACAGGGAGTGATATAACTTTGCATAAGTTCATGAAAGATTCTTTCAGCAAAGCTTCTCCTTGGATTATGTGTCTTTGATGTGTTTTGTTTGAAGTAGTAAAGAGAGAATTTATTCAACAAAATGTCTGCTTAACCATGCTGAAACTCAGCTTCTTGGGAGAACAGCAAAATGTGAAGTTCTGGATATTCTGATAACACCGAGGAGGCACGACTGAAAATATCCCTTTAGTGTATGATTTATATGTATGTATATTTTAAAGTCTTCACAAGACTACCATCAATAACCATGTCAACCTGTGTACTTTAAAATACCAAGTTTAACAAGGGTTTGGGATTTTTGATCAGAGAATTTGACAAGTAAAGATGCAGACTTTGCCTGGGTGAACTGACAATCTTCCAAAGGAGATTTTGCAGAATAGGCAGAAAAGAGCTGCTGATTCTCTACTGCCTTTCCCAGTAGAGAATTAGTTCCACTACTCTTAGGAACAGCTTTAGTTTGCAGATGAGAATCTTCAAGGATCCTTTTGGTGGATGCTGTTTAGAAAATACACTCTTCTTTTCATCTCATAGTTGGTGATGCCAACTTTTTTAGGTACCTGTCCAGTTTCATGGGAATAAAATTTAAAGAATCACTTTTCTATTAGGTTTTGTTTCAGTTTGTGGCTGGCTGTGGTATGGTGATCAGGGCCATTAGCAGTTAAATCCAGGGCAGCTGACCCAGGCTGGCCCACAGGTGTGTTCTATATCGTTAATGTCAGGTTCACTATAAATGGGAAAGCTTGCTGGGGGGTGGGGGAGGGACTCTTTGCTCTGTTTTTTAATCATATCCTTCTTTCTCCTTCTCCTCAATGATTTCTGTCCCTGGAGTGACTTGTCACCACTCTGTGGGCTGAGTATGACTTTGTGTCTTTTTTGTATTAATATTGATATTGGTTTTCTTATTTTATTAAATCTGTTTAAATTTCAGCCCACGAGTCTCCCTTCTTTTCCCAATTCCCTTTCTCAGCTGGGGAGGGGTCTTGTGTGATAGAACAACTGGTTATTGTTTAGCCCTGGGTGCGGGCTAAACAGAGACAGTACCTGTTGTGACTACATTTTACGATGAAAGGGAGAATGTATACATTTTCTGCTTACTATGCTAACTCTGCATCTGAGACACCCTTCACTTTGTCAAGGGTAATTCTGCTGTGTAGTTTGTTGTTGTTTTTTTAAATAACGTTTTATGGGTGGCTAAAGGGTTATGAAGCTTTCTATGTTTTTATTTTCCTAAAGGTATTGTCCATCTTGGGTTGAAAACAGTAAGTAAGTATATACCTTAAACTTCCTGAGTATTTAGTAAATAGATATTGGTTTAATTGGTTTATTGATTGATTAGGTATTGGTCCACCTACATATTTTGTTACCATTTCAGTGTAAAGCCCCTTGGAACTAAAATTAGATTGCTAAAGTTTGATATTTATTTTTGACTTGAAGTTCTTAGAAGTGGAAAGAAAACAAAGTAGCTCTTTAGCAAGTAATTGCTATGATAATAGTTTCTTCACAAGCCTCATTGCTACAACATCCTGTATTCCCGTTGATTCCAAGAGAAGTTCCTTAAAAGAAGTGTGAATTAGTAACATCAGGCATGGATTTTATATGACTTAATCCATGTAGACTTTATTACATACAGACTTTCAAAACTGACATTGACTAATATTCAGAATATTATACCCAGATGGGTGGTTACACATCTTCGGTTTTGAATTTTTTTCTTTCATGAACATATATTTGTACACATAAGCTTTAGTTCTGTTTAGTTCATAAGTTTAATTCAGAACAAGCTGATACAATAGAGGCTTTTCCTTTTCAGTGTGTCTTCCCATCTACTCTTTTCAGGAGGTAAGATCATAGTCTTCAGATTGCTTCTAAGCCAAAGGAGCTCCATCAGTCCTGCTTAAAGTCCTAGTCCTTTGTCTTTTATAAAAGTGGTTTTCTTCTTAGACTTAGAAAGGGAATTTATTCTCCATCCTTCTTTGTGGGGTTGTGCTTCACTCTTAGAAGGCCTTGCCAGCAGTTTCACTGATATTGTTGGTAGTCCTCTTTCCTTACAGACTTCCTGAGCACCTCAAGCAGGCTTTTCTTAAATTGACTTTGTTGTTAGTTTTGATATACTCTGAATGAAAGAAATGAGTGCTGTAAATATGGACAAGATGTAACTATATATGTAATTATACACACATATATAAAAAAGAAGATTGACTTTCATCTTGGATTTTAAAGTGGAACTTAACTGTGGAATCATAACCACTTCCATAGTGCATTTTGCAATGCGATATTAATATTAGACATTGGAATGGGCTGCCCAGGGAGGTGGTGGAGTCACCATCTCTGGATGTCTTTAAGAAAAGACTGGACATGGCACTTAGTGCCATGGTCTAGTTGACAGGGTGGTGTCAGGGCAACAATTGGACTTGATGATCCCTGAGGTCTCTTCCAACCTGGCTGATTCTGTGATTCTGTGGTTATCTATAATTACACTGGACTATGAGAATGCATTGTTGACATTGATATGTTCACATTTTCTGAACTTTCAATGTTTTCTGGAAAACTGTTCAGAGCTGTGCTGATGCACTGCAATAAAGATAAGAAATATGTGAATCAAATAACACAAAGAAAACTCACTGACTTTTGTAGCTGGTTTCATAGTGTGTGGTATGTGACATTTTATCCATGTTTACATGTGTGGTGATCCTAATCTACAGCTTTTTGTGAAGTACAGGGACCTCAGGTTAATAGTTTGCAGCCACACCTTTACCACTTTTTAGACATGTTGCAAAACACACCTTTCTGCAGGAGCCATGTCACAGTAATTGAAAATATACAACTTTAACAACTTTAAAGAAGAGAAGGAGTAAGAAAACTTAACAACCCAAAATGCTAGATCTAGAAGAGCCAAAGAGCAGAGATGTAAAAACAGAAGGGCAACTCTATTGGGTCAGACCGAAGTTCTGTCTAGTCCAGTATGTTGTCTCTCACAGTCAATGCTCGGGGGGAAAAAAACAAAAAAAAAAACAAAAAAAAAACAAAAAAAAAACCAAAAAAACAAACAAAAAAACAAACAAAGAAAAAAAACCAAAAATGAAAAAAAAAACAACAGTGTAAGCATGTAGAGCTACTTCCGCCAAGTATTCTGTTAGCCTCTAGTTGTTTGTAGTTTAGGGACTTTCTGATTTCTCTGTGTTTAGTAGCCCTGGGAAAATTTGTTTTTCATGAATTATTCCAGTCTCTACTGAAGCCTGTGTGAACTTTTAGCATCCAAAACATCCCATTGCAAGGAGTTTCACAGCTTAACTACGTTTTGCATGAAGAATCATTTCCCCTTGCTTATTTTGAACCTGCCATTTCTGAGCTTCTTTTGATACCCCCTGCCTTCTGACAAGTCATTACTGTCTTCAGCATTCAGATATTGTGACAGTGGGCACTAGAAATTCGTAAGATAGATGAATGAGGTGTTTTATAATAATAATTGTTTTGATTTTTAACATCTGGAATCTAAAATCCATATGAACTCTGTCTTTGGGAGCAGATGTTCACTGTAGTTCCTTTCAACATGTTTCTGTTTTTGTCTCTGACATCCTACTGTAATGGATTAAAATAAGCAATTTGGCAACTGCTCAGGCCTTTAAATAAACTTTATTAAGTTGGAGAACCATTGTATCTCTTGTGGCGCCAGACCAGCAACCATACGTGGTGGTTTTCCTCTTATGCAAGGGTTGTTTGCCCTCTTTTTGTTTTTTAAAATCTTACCTTATTTATCACTTTTTCAATAAACAAAATGTACAAGAATAATTTTAGCTTTTCTTTAGCAAAATTAGTAGGTCCTTAAGCATAGTAAATCAAATGCAAAGTAGATTTTGCTTCTGATAAGTTGTATCAAGAAAATAATTCTTACTTGATTACTTTATTAGTTTTCAAATACTCCCTTCGTATATTTTGTCAGGAGGTGTTGGAATTATGGTAGAACAATTTTGAGATGAATGAATCCAAGAAACATTTTGCATAGAAAGGAAAGGAAAAAGCTTGACAGTGTAATTTGATTTCTTTATCATATATCCTGTCAACTGTAGACTCTCATGAGTTCTGGTTTGATATGCCATCTGACTATTACCGTCAGTATCTGATTTCATCACTCTTTAGTTTGTGATTCTAATAATTTTTGATAATTTTTTAAAGTTTTTGCTTGCTTTTACAGACAAGTGAAAATTCAAAATAATTACGTCCTCCATCATCTTTACCTCATTGTTTATAGCTGGTCAGTGTGAAGCATAAAACCTTAGAGCACTTAAAATATTTTTCGGGTTCAGAGCAGTTCACAATAGTTAACAGGAAATGGAATTCGAAATGTAGAAATAGATTTTTAGGTTTTTTATTTTTTGAGGCAGAGCTGTACAAAGGAAATGCATGATAGTCAACTGTGAGTATCAATTGAATTTTTAAGTATTGGATACCTGAAATTTTACTTTTAATATTAAGGGAAAAATGAAATGTTGTATTTATATTTCCGACATCAGCCCATCTAAAGGGGTCTCTCTTGGGAAAAATATGACTCTCTTCATAAGTAGTGCAAGAAATTTTGCCATATATTAATAAGAAAAAAAAAATGGTATATTTGCATGTGAAAGTAGTTCCTTCAAATTGTACTGACTTATCAGTAGTGAAATCTAGATCACCATAATTTAGGGGACTGCTTTTTGTTCATTTCATTTAAAGCCCTCTCCTGTAGAACAAAATCAGGACCAAAAATCTTGAAATATATTGAGTCACAACTTGAAAATTCTGTTTAGTCAGCCTTGGCTGCTGAGCTCTGTCAGCTGCAGCTGAGTCCCACATTTCCTCCATGGTGTGCAGCTAAACCACTGTCACTAAGCTTATCTACTGTTTGGTGGAAATCAGGTGGAAGTTAACAGTGAGAGTGCAGTGAATTGGAGAGAGATATTTGAACTAGACTGTTGTTAGGCACTTCTGCAAGTACAAGACAGAGGTGTAAAAAAAGGTGATTGAGTCGGAATGACATTTCAAGCTATGCCATTGCATAGCTACTATTGCTGTTCCACAGAATTTTCTTGTACAGACACAGCTCCAACAGAAAAGTTTGCTTTTGCCAATGTGGTTTTGTGTGTTTTCACAGTAAATGAAGATTTTCCTACACTGATATAAGCACAGGTTCTCCTGCATACCCTTATCCAAGCTAGGAGTAGTTTGATAGTTTAGTACAGTAGTATTCTCAGAATAAAAAAGACCCTTAGTATAACTATCCTTACATGAGTTTCTAACCATAAGATAGTCTTTTCTGGATGCAATTAATGAAGCCATATGTGAAATATTTCTAGATTCTTTAGCTGTAATGTATTAATGGTCACAATTCCTGACCTCTACAATCTTTTAAGAGACTAAATATCATCCTTGCAAAAAAATCATCAGCCAAAGAAAAAAAAGTATAGAAAGATAAATGTAAATAGTAATAAATATGATCAACTTTGATGATATTGAATAATGGAGTAAGTCAAGGCATCAAAAAGTTCTTCTAGATAGTTTAAATACCATTGAATCTGGAATACATATCTTGAAGTGTATTCTTGTACTACTGAAGACAGCTACTATGTAATTAAGAATTACTGTTAATTATATTTTGGTTCTATACAAAGTTGATAATGGAAAATATGTTATGCCTTATATACTAATTATCTCCCCATTTTTTTTTCATTCTATAGTGTTTTGGCAGGATATAATGGTACTATCTTTGCATATGGTCAGACAGGTAGCGGCAAAACTTTTACCATCGCAGGAGGAGCAGAACGTTACAGTGATCGAGGCATCATTCCCAGGACTATATCTTATATTTTTGATCAATTACAGAAGGTATGGGACATTGTTTTCTGTTTATTTTTAATGTCTGGTTTACAAATACTCAACTATATTGCAAAAGGCTGTCTTTAAGGCTGTCTGTATTAGAGGAAGCCCTAAAATTAATGCTGAAGAAAATACCTAACTTGACATGATACCTTATGCAAGAATACATTGCTAATAGTTTGGCTTACCTGGTTTGTTGCAATAGACTGAAAATAATGGACATTATTGGAGGGGTTTTTTTGTAGTTTTAAAAACCATGCTATTTTCAGCTGGTGCAACATAGATTCAGATCATGTAATTGGTTTTCCTTAACACTTATGTTAGCTCCACTCTGGTTTTGTATTGTATGCATTGCATCAAACACATCTCATACAAAAATTGCTCTGATTCTTATGTAAACCAACAATGTTGTATAAAAGATGGAACATTGCTTTCACTTTTCATAAGTTACCTAATTTCTTTGTGCTTGACTGATGCTCAAAAAAAAATAAACAATCCATAAAATAGTAAAATGAATATTAAGCATTTTTAAATATTTAGCTATTTATTTTACTTAATGCCTTTATTTTACCTAATGTTACTTATTAGCTAGAATATATTATAGAATGATAATGCTAAATATGCCCAAGTATGATGAAAAGCAATTTTTAAAGTCAATAATACAAATTCTTTAAGTATTTGAAAGAAAATAGATATACATATTTATTTTCCTTCTCTACTGTTTTCCTTTTAACTTGCAATTATCCACTTGTATGGAATGTTTTTGTGTGTGTATGGAATTAGTAATAAAAGTCTGATTCACCGAATGTAGTTGGATAGAAAAGTTTTTAACCAAATTTCTTAACGCGTGTATAATATACGAACAAGTACAGATGTAAATAGTAAAATGTCACAAATGTTTATTATTATTACTGCTGTTATTAATTCTTCTTAATGCATTCTTTCCAAAATGAAGTATCCTGGTTTCACTGGGATAAAATTATAGAATCTCTTTTCTGTTACATTTTGTTTTAGTTTGTGCCCAGCCATGGTGATCAAGGCCGTTAGCAGTTAGCCAGGGCAGCTGACCCAGGCTGGCCCACAGGTGTATTCTATAACATAAATGTCACGTTCACTATAAATTGGAAAGCCTGCTGCAGATGGTGGGTTTTTTTCCCTCTCTCTGCTCTGATTGTCTCTGCTCTCTCTCCCTCTTCAATGGTTGCCATCCCTGGAGTGTTTCATCCCTATTATATAGGCTAAGTATAACTTTGTGTATTTTGTATTAGCATTAGTATTGATATTGGTTTCCTTATTTTATTAAATCTGTTTAAATTTCAACCCACAAGTCTTCCTCCTTTTCCTAATTCCCTTTGTCGACTGGGGAGGGATCTTGGGTGGTAGAACAACTGGTTATTTTTTAGCCCTAGGTGCGGGCTAAATGGAGACATGAAGAAAAAAAGAAAAAAAAAATTCTTTGGTCTTTTTTTAAAACAGTATCAGTACCTAAACCCTAGTTAACAGTGACCAGAAAAACACTTTCAAAGGTAGTAAACTGTATTCTGAAAACCAGTTTTTGCATGTGCTTTACATCTGAAACTTCTAGTGGAGAAGCAGTCACTACACTCATATAAATATTGATTTGGCTTCACCAAAAATTTGGGCAGTAGTAAATACTTGAAATAGTTGTACAATTTCTCTGTCTCTTCCCTTTTTCCTCATCTTATAGTATTTCTGAGTCTTACAGTTCTGTCCCAGTTATTTCTTAATGCCTTTCTGTTAATTTTTTAAATACTGCACAGATTTTTCCTGCCAGTGACAGCTCAATGCAGCTGCTGTTTGAACACTGAATTTGACAAAGCTTACAGGGCAAAACACATCACCCCAGTGTAGTAATTGACCTAAACCAAAGAGCTATAAACTTACTTTTTTAGGTGAATCCAGTGATGTCTCTAGCTGTGCCGTACAAAAGCAGGGAGGGAAACAATACAAAGTCTCAAAATAGTTTTGTGATTACAAAAAAGAAAAATACCTTGCAAAAATCATAAGTGTAATTGTTGCAATTGCAAATTAATCAAGGTGATTTACAGATCGTTGTACCCCACTGAATTTGAAGTTTTTTACTCTTTTACTTTGAATCACAAAAACCTGTGATGTTGCTTCCTGTGGGAAAAAAAAAAAAAGCCATTGTACCTGGCAGAAAGAGAATTGGCAAAATTTGGGAGAAGGAGAAAACTGATTGCAATTTAATTGTATGGTTCTTCTGGATCTACTGCGTCCCCAAAAAAGACACTCGAAACTTAATTTGGCAGCTTGCTTATTTATTTTATGTACAGAAAACATGGCATCAATTCCGTTTTAGAGAAGGTAATAGTGACATTTAAAATACTACAAGTACAGTGTAATGTCTCAACGTCTAAGAGCAATGACAGAAACAGAATAACTATAAATGATTAAAAAACCCTCAACTTTAAAAGTCTTACCTCACCTGAAATATTCCTTATTATCTCCTTACATTAATTTTTCTAATAAAGAAACTATAATTGTCAACTGAAATACTTCAGGAAATAAGATGTCAGCAACAAAATTTCTCATTCAATAGAGAAATTACTTTTAAGTTATTCATTCTAAATCTTAAGTCTTCCGACTGACCTGCAGCCTACAGGTTGGGAAGAAAGCTTAAGTAACATATCCTATTTGTTACCACATATAAGGGGACTGTGAGAAACAACAATAACTAGCTGACGATATTGTGATTGGCATTCCAAGTATAAGAACATTTTTCTAAAGGAGGTTGTGGGGGGATGTGTGTATGTGTGTTAGGTTATAACCAAAATATTGTAGAATTATTTCAATTTGACATCTGTGTGCAATGAAATGAATGAATAAGTGAAAGCATGTGCCAGTGTAAGCACATGGATGATTGTTCACTATGTTTACAAGAGATTTCATTTTCTTTTAGTGTTGGTAATACTGATATGAGTGAACACAGTCAATCGTTCTGGTGCTTTCATAATTATAGGAAGCAAAAGTGAAGAGAGGAAAAGAGGAATCTAGTGTGATATACGTTTTATCTCTTCATTTACTCCAGCAGGCATATGACTCATTTAAGATTAATCTTCACATTTTAACAAAGCTGTTTAAACAAATTTAAATATTATTTGACATTAACATCAATCATTACATTGTACTTTTATACTCTGTCATTCATCTAATACAGGGTACCAATTGTTACTCATAAGGATTTATGTCTCGGTCACATGCACAAGCGCTATCTGAGTAATGGTTAACAATATTAAGTAATTACCTTGTCTCTTTCAAAGTATGGCTTCGGCACATAAATGTACACAGCATATTGAGGTGTACAAAAGCTTGCTTTTATGGGAATGGAAATGAAAAAAGCCCCACGTGATGATGTTGCCTTAGACCTACTGCACTCACACAACCCCATGGAGGGTGCTTGTTGTGGAAAGTGAACAGCTTAATCTTGCAATTGCTAGCAACATACAGTGTCAACATACCAACATTCTTTTCTAGTGCTTATTATGTAATAAAAACAAAATAGGATGAAAAGTAACTAGTTTATTTGCCACCTTCTCAGCAGATGCTTTCTGCAAAAATGAAAACATTCATGTTTCCATTTTCAGACTGAGTTTTGGATCAAAAGCTCTATTTAGTTATGCTCTTCTTGGTGTTTCGTCTTTCCTCTTGCCTTTCTTTTCATACCTTACCATTGTTTCATTTCTTTGTATCTACAACTGTGCTTTGGCAAGTGCTGGCATAGTGGAGAAGAGTCATCTGCCTCCTAACTCTAAGTGGGATGGAACAGGAGAAAGTGAATTCAGGGACACAAAATACAAGTCATTTGAAGCTCTTGCACTGAGACAGTGCAATTTGAAACCAAGGAAACATGAGAAGCAAATCAAGCCCTTTGTTTTTAATAACATCTCCTTTTAATTTATTGTTCAGAAACTCTATTTCCACAGCTTCCTGTTTGAACAGTTCCTTAATACATTTTTTCCATCTATCTGTAGTGTAACTTTTTAAATGATGTCCCTTAAAATAGTGAACTGTCATTATCAATAAAAAAAGTGGGAAATAAGTATTCAATGAAAATGAAAAGTTCGTATCTCAAAGTATTTTGCAAAACAACTGTAGTGGATTGGATCATTAAACTGCTACTGTGAGTGTGATATGAGTGCTTTCACAGTGGCTTCATCTGCTGAAAAGAAGTGACTAATTTTCTTCTATTTTGGAAATCATAGCCCATTATTGTGAGGTTTACGTTGTTTGGATTTGGCTTTGGGGCAGGAGAAAATTCTGTCTGCAGAAACCAGTTGTGTTAAGTTACATTTTGGCAACGTATTATACAGAAAAAATGCGGATTACAGAGAACAGCCAACATCATATGCAGTGCTTAAATGTTATGATAAAGAAACTGGAAAACAGTATGTCACTGATGTTTCTAAATGAAGTAAATCTTTGATTATTTTTTGTTGTTATTGTTCCTTGTTTTTTTTTTAAGCATAGTCTTTCTATCCATCATATAAGGGTTTACCTCTTCATAATAACATTCTTTTTCTGTCATAGAAGTGAAGAATGGCATGTTGCATGGATCTGTTAACAGGCTGCCATGTTCTAAATGTATACAGACTTTTCTAGGTATAAGGAACAAATAAAAAACCCAGACTAAACTTATGGGCATGGTGGGGTTTTGGGGGGATTTTTGTTTTGGGGATGTTTTTGTGTGTATTTTGGTGGTATTTTGGTTTGTTTTTTCTTTTTTCTTCTTGACCCTTTATGCATATGGTAACAGAAAACATAAAAATATCATGAATTGAAAGTGTAAACCATACTCAGGAAAAGAAAAAGAGACTGAGTGAGGAAGCAACATAAAGGCTGTAATGATGAATTTGTCCTCTGGTCTAGCTCTGACTTCTCTTTATAGCTTTTCCTTTTTTCTATTTTTTTTTTTTTTTTTTTCTTATCCAGGATAGCAGTAAAGTGTATACAACTCATGTTTCCTACTTAGAAATCTACAATGAATGTGGTTATGATCTGCTGGACCCAAGACACGAGGCCTCCAGACTGGAAGATTTGCCGTGAGTAACAAAACTACAAAGAATCATCAAAGCAACAACAGAAATCATTTTCAGATGCCCTGTTGCATTGTTTGGGGAATTTTTGAAACTGTGCTACTGACCTCAGTGTTAACTCAAAATACTTTGTTTTCTGAATTTTGTCAACACTGTCTAAATCTTCTCTTATTCTATATGTATAGAGGCTAGGGAAACTAGATGGGAGTAACTGGAGGTGAAAGTTTTAAAAATATATATTGATATTATGCAGAAGACATCTATTGCAGCCACTGAAAACAAAAGAGAAGGTATACTTGTTATTCTCATGGCAGTCTGTCTCTTTATATGGTATGCGCACGTGTGTGAGTGTGGCAAACACGTATGTAACAGGCAGTATTTCCTCACAGCGGTTGGGAGAAAAACTCCCTGCTTCTACTTGAACCTTTTCCTTCAAGGATAATTATTTTTCTAGAACAAGCAATTATGAAATAAGACAAGTAACAGATAGAAAAGGCCACAAGGCACTCCAAAGGGCAACATATTTACTTCAGAATGGGTGATTGTTATAGTAGTTTTCATTGATGAGACACTAGCACCTACTAATACTTGGAGAAGGGTAGTAAATAAAGGTTTGTAGGTCGTGAACACATAAGCCTGGTGAAGTTAAAGCTCTTCTAAATTATAGGAAATTCAAACCCTAGTTTCTAAGTTTCTTCTGAAAAAATGGTTTGTAGTCTATGTTATTCTTAAAATAGCTCAACAAAGAGTAAATACGTGTAAATAAGTAAGTTGTTGAATGCTTCGATTTGCAAATGCCCTGAAATAATGCTCAGAACCATAAACTTTCTCACTCAACGTGATGGTGACTGAGACTTATAAATAGCAATTAAATCACTTCTGATACAAGAGCAGGAAATGTACTGAAAACTGCCAATGGAGCAATAACAGAAAATCAAGATAATTTTATATCAAAATAGCTAATTATGTTATCAACGTATTAAACCTATTTTATTTATTAAAAAAAAAAAGCTTCCAAGTTGTGTTAAAATCTAGCTTTAGTTTTCTACACAATACGTGGTATCTAGGACACACATCTACAAAAAATGTTTCAAGACTGATCTTTATAAAACAATCTAGTCTAAAGATAAGGAAGGCAGCAGAAAAATTCGAAGTATGAGACTGGGCTGTAAGTTGGTCTCATTGCTTCACTTTCTTCATCTGTAAAATGGAACTAAAGTTTATCACTTTGACACATTGATGCTATAAGGACTGTATGTATTTACTGATGTCTTTCATGGTAAAGTTTAGGAATTTGATTTGCTTTATTATCTGCTTCCTGTGCTATGCAGAGAAAAAATTTAAATCAGAGACTAATTTGGATAATAATTTTTGTGCCCATTTTTACAGGTGCAGACTTTTTGCTCAGTCGTGTGTAAAAAATAATCTGTTACTTACACTTTTATTCAGCTTATTAAAGTTAATGCTATTAAGTTATTCAAGTTTATTAAACTATTAATTTCATTTATTAAGTTATTTGCAATATTTTGTTTGAACTCATTCCATATATTAATTTTATTAAATTGAATTTATTCAATGGAACTAAATGGAATTTGATTAATTTAATTGCAACTTTATTTGAAACAGTTATTTGAGGGTCATATGCCCTGGAAAATATGTCACTTTTTAAAACTAGGTGCTGAATGTTTACTAATAATCATGAATTTTAGAAACTCAAAATTGGTTTATGTATGGTGGTTTAATTAAGCTAAAGAATAACTCCTTGTTATGTATTACTCTATTTTAGAAAAATAAGAGTTGACAGATAATTTGGTTGTTAATTAGGGATAAAGCACACTGAGATAATCATAATTACTTGTAAACTTATGTAGTGTATGCTATTGCAGGATGGGTTTTAGTGAGATAATTTTTTCTTTGCAGAGTAACTAATCTTAATAAGTGCTTAATGGTTTTACTGTATGTGGTCATTATTGTTCCCAGTACATCATTTGTCAAATATGTACTGTACACTAAAACTATACCTTCACCACTAATATTTAGCACTGTATAAAAGTATTTAATTAATAAAATATTTTTTATTTATTTTTTAAGATAATAATTTAGGAATTCAAAATTTCTCCTCTTAGAGGTTCTCGGTAGTACAGTGTATTGTAATTTATATAACTCCATGATACTGAATCAAACCAATTTCACTTAGTTATAACCTACCAGTACAAACTCTTCTTAGCTAGTTTGTATTATTTAGTAAGAACTAAGAATTTTCTTGGCACTGAACATGAAGACTGAGGTTATAGAACCATTAGTCATAGATTAAGTCAGGACAACTGATAAGTTACTGCTTTACCTTTCCAAGCTATGGCAGGTGACCCTCTTGTGTGTGAAGGCAAACTAAAATTAATGCTTTTTTACCTTAAAAGTCAGTCTTTAAACTGCAGTAGTTGAGGAGCTACTTCACAGAGAGCTCAGACTGTCATTAATCAGGAGTGATGTGGCCAGGGTAAAATGTAATCTAAACTGCCAGCCAGCGTAAGTGGTTCCCCATTTTTGTGTGAAGATTCTTTAAAGTCCTCTTTGGTAGGGAGATGTATATGATTTAGTATGATGTTGGCTGACTTAACAAAAAACAGCTTATGCTCCAGAAAGATGAAGTTTATTTGAACTATAGATTAAGTGAACTCAATTCCATAGAAAGGAAGACACTTTAAGCTAAGGGCCAATTAATTTCAAACATCAGCAATGATACCTATATCAATATATATTAGTGACATGCAGAACTCTTATGTTCCATGGGCTCGGTGTAAAATATTTTCATTTTTTAAAAAATCTGTAACTGAATATTGTTTAACTACCTCAAATGAGTTTATACACTAACCTAACTAGTATAACAACTCCTGTGCTGCTTAACAAATAAGGAAAAAAAATCTAAAGGAATAATTTTCAACATATAGGAAGTATATTTCATTCAGCCTAATTTTTTTTATGCAAATACACCTGTTGCCTATCTCCAGGCTCAATGGTGTTAATGTCAGCCCTTCCCCTTTTCAATGGCTGTACCAGCTATGTAATCTAGAAACTGGCCACCATCCATAGATCTTCAAGAACTGTATTTTCAGTGTTCTGAGAATTACCAGTGGTTTAAAATTTCTAAGTCTAATAATAATAATAGCAGCTCATTCTTTTTATATGAAAATACATTCTTTGAAAATGAAGTGTGTTCAGTGTAAGTGTCACTACTGAATAAGGGAGATTAGGAGCATCTTAAGGTTTCTAAACTTAAGCTTTTCTGTTTGTTAATGGGGAGACAGCTGACAACTGCTCTGAATAATTTCTTCAAAGGCTATGTTTTGTTCATTACAGTTCAAACAAATTACACTTTAAATGTGCAAAATAACTTCAGCATACATTATATATTGTTTACTCCCATCCAGATTTTATGTTGATTTGTTTCCTGAAAATCAGTAGGAAGAAGTCAGTGAAACTTCCCTAAGGTGACTTTTCTAAAGGCATCGGATGAGTAAATCAATTCAGTTCAGATTACTGTTGTGCTGTTCAAAGCAATTTTTTAAATTCTTTGTTAAAACCTAAAGATCCTTGCAACTTTACACAAAGATTAGCTGTAGTTATCCATTAGTTTATTCTGTTTTTTTGGGCAGACTCCAAGATGCATACTTCCTGCTTTTCTGTTTTATCCTTTTCCTAAATATATCATTGGCTCTATAGTCTCCTCCTCATGCTGAAGCAGTATCACTATATTCTGCTAATGTATTATCCTAGAAGTTATGTGTTCTCATATATGATTTGCTTACATCATTACAATTAATTTTTAAATGCTTTATAAAAGTTTTGATATTATTTTAATTTCTTCAGTTCTAAGCCCTAGAGACAGATATAATCATAGGAAAATTGATTTTTGAAATTGTCATTTGTTTTCCAAAATCTTTAAAGTTTTTTTATTTATATTGCACAAATTAATGAGATGGTATTAATTAATTAAAGGAAGCTTTAACTTCATTGGCTGCCAGTAAAGGATTTTCATAAATGAAAGCATTCAATGTGTAAGGCTCTCTTGCATTAATGGCAGTTCAGTTGATACAGGAAAGGGCCTGAGTTAATAACAGTATAAAAAAGGCTGATCCCATTCTACAGGTTTCCTAGTCAGCTATGTATAAATTCCATCCATTAAGCCAAATGGAAAAGATTCTTTGTTTATAAAGAAAACAAAACCTTGTGTCTGCCTTCTTTCAGTCATTATGGATAACTCAAGAGAGCTTTTCCACTCCAGGATCCAAGTTAGGGCTATGAAATTTAAAGATTTCACTAATATAGAGAATGTTCTATAGAAATCTATTATCATATTATACAGTAACTTTATAGCACTATAAAATAAATCATTTTGTTGTCATTTTGGATCATGTCTTTCTGAGGAAGTTTTGACAGATGCCTCTCAAGATGTGCAAATTTAGACTTTCATCTGGAAATCCTCATAATAGCTGCAAGGCCACCACATAGGAGGCTGTCACTGGTTTGTGATGTCCCCACTGTCTCCTTTGTGATATGATAATCCTCCAGATCTTTCTGTCCCAACTAATATCTTTGTTGTCTGGAAATTATTTATAACCATTTGTCAAAATGCAGTCTGAGAAGATCCTTAAAATTCTAAATACTATGACAAGTGTGCATAGAAGAACAACATTGTTATCCTAAACTATAAAAAGAGGTAGATGATGCTTACCATGCAATTTCAAAATATTAAAATTAGCAAAAGCAACATACTGTAATCAGAACCACTGTGGTCTTTAGCGTGTGATGCATGCACAGATGGAATTGCGGAGAGAATACAACTTGACGTTATCAAAACATTGTTACGCAAGAGTAGAATTATGCTTTATGGGGGAAACAGAGTTCCATGACTCTGCTAGTGCAGTCCTACCCTATTGCACAGAAATAAGGCTGTAAGTGGGAGGCAATCACACAAAACAACTGTTATGACTACTAAAGAAGTATTGTGTGTACTTTTACATGTATTTTTTTCTCAAAAATGGTGAGTGTATTGCAATGTGTTCAAATTATTTCTGTATATCCATTCCAATGTTTTGACCATCAGAGGGTGAACTACTTCCCTACTACTTAAGAGTAATGCTACGGAATGCTGCTTAGCTGCTCAATTTGATTCTGTCGGTTTTGCGGGAAAAAAAAAAAGCAAAGCAGAACAAAATCCAACCTGTGTGGTTTTGAAGCAGCTTGGAGTAATTAATATGCAAGAACGATCTAGAGATAAAAACTCAAGCCGCATACTCCCTCTTGTGGTTAGCCTTGAAGAATATGGAAAAAAGATATATATACACGCATACATATATGTATATTTATATAAAGTATTATCTACATTTACAGGGGAAAAAAACCCTTGTTTTTAAGAACAAATTCTAACTTAAAAAAAAATTCTAATTTGCTTGTTGTAAGTTGTCTCAGAGCATGTAATTCACCCTGAAGGACAGGTCATTCATCCTCAGAATTAGTGTACTTCAGTTTTGACAGTCTTCAATCTGGGAGTTTTCCAAATCTAGTGATGCAACTACTTGGCTTCCTTGTTGGCTGCTATAGAAAGTCCTAACTGAGAAGACCCTAATGGCTACTCAGTAAAGCCAATAAAGTTTAACTGTCAGTAACCTGATCAAAAGAAGAAATTCTTATGTAAAAGGTTTATTTAGAGAAGTGAAAAGGAATTTCCAGTAATATTTAGTAGCTTTCCTGGAGCTTCTGCCATATCCTTGCTACTTTCATCTAACTTCCTTTTTCTGAACGTTAAGGCTTTAAAGTACAACTAAGAGCATTTATAACCTCAATGGAAATAAATAAAATTATTCCGTTTGCTTGCTTTTAATTAAAGAGATCATTTACGTTTGTAGTTATTACCACTTGAGAAGACTGAAAAGAGAAATAATCTTGAGAAATGCAGTTATTAGAAATGTTGGCTACAGATGTGTTGATTCTGAAATATTCCATGCCTATTTGTTCATCAAGATTATGGTACGCTTTATGTATCATTTGTGCTTAAATAACTGTGGTAATGGCAAACAAGCCCCTACTTATTATTTCTTTGTGATGATTCATCTAACTTCTTGCTCTTGAGATTTTACTATATCTCATAACAAAAATCCCAAAGCTTTCTCTAACAGTTACAGACTTTATATATTCCTTTTCTATGTGGAAGTTTATAATAAAGGAGTAAAAAGGAGGTGACAGAGAGTAAAAAAAAAAAAAAATTCAGCACTTCCTTTAATGTGCATCGTTTACTCTTCATGTTTTTAGTTCTTTTATTATGATTGCATTTGGGTTTTAGGTGTCACCTTTTAGGTGCAATCTAAATGAAAGTGTGGAACAAAGATCGCCTTACAACAATTCTGGTTTCATTTCGTTTTTTTTTTCCCCATGTAGTAAAGTGGCAATAATGGAAGATCCTGATCAGAACATTCATCTGAAAAACTTGTCTCTTCAGCAAGCAACCAACGAAGAGGAAGCCTTAAACTTACTCTTCTTGGGAGACACCAACAGAATGATCGCTGAGGTGAGAATTGCTGCTACACATCTTAACACCACCAGAGTTAAAATGGTCATAAACTTCTCCACATAAGATGTATATTTTGGAAATCCTTGGAGATAAATGAGTAAGTAACTTCTTTCTGAGTGTATTTCCACAGTGAAATTAAATAAGCATTTTTCTGACTATAGCTTTCACTTTGCAAAGAGCTTTCTGTTTTTCCTTACTGAATCTGATTTGTGGTTGTTAACTTACTGCAATTAAAATAAGTAAGAAAAAAAAATTTTTCATAAACCATTGACTTTTGAATGTGGCATGTATCAACATACATGAACATTTAAAGATTAGAAAACATGGTCTTATAAAGCATTGTCAAACATTCCCACAGAAGTACTAAATTGCCTTTGAAGCAGTTAGAGTTAGCAGTCTCCTCTTTTTTCCTCTTACTGCATAAGCATATGCTGTTATGTGTAAAAAAAAAAACATAGTAATGCGAAGCACATTCAAAATCAAAATTTGCCAATATGCAAAGGCAAGGGGTTTTTTACTGATTCTGGAAAATTCAAATAAAATGTTTCCATATCCAGTCAATCAAGTGTTTAGTTTTTTTTTTTTCTTCATACTTGGAAACGGAATGTAAATATAAAAAGTATATTGTGTAATGTGAGCACTGTCAATGTGTCTTTACCGCAACACAGCTAATTCTATTTTAGAAATTTGTGGGTTTTCTTCCTCTGTCTGACCAAAAAGATATATAATAAATCAATGAGGGGAAAGACAAAATATATGAAATAGTCAAGTACCTCTCTATTCCTGCTGGCTGACCATGTACACCTGGGCACAGGGGAAGAAGTGTTTGATTGCAAAATGTAAATAGGCAAGAATCTGATTTATTCTCTCTTTCTCAAGGGAGACTGTTTCAGCAGTGACATTTTGAGAAGCAGAACGATGTTAAGGCAAGAGATAATCAAGCTTTACTTAAGGGCTATTAGTAAATATGAATGCTGAAGCTAGGAACCATTTGATGATATTGAAATGGAAAAATTGATACAATTTAGAGGAGAGGAACTTGGAAAAGTGTAATAGAGGAGACAAAAAGATGACATTGAGTTCAGAAGCCTGAAAAGCTATCATGATAGTTGGTAATGAAAACAGAAAAAGTGCATTGCATGGAGAAATACCTTCAGGAAATCTCTGATCAGCTTAGAGGAGCTGTGTATGAAAATGAGACAGAGTATTTAAAGAAAGATGTGCTGCTCGCTGATAGGGCTATAGATGAGCAATTGTAAAGGGCAATTGTGTCACATATTTGGAAAATGTTGCCTGAAGAGAAAATATATCCCAAACACTGAAAGTCATGAATAAATAATAGGACTAATGAAGATAGTAAGTCATTAAAGGTCAAGATGAAGTAATGCTCAGTAAAACTATAAGAATATTCTTAATGGGTCGGACGAAAGATACATCTGCTCCAGTTTCCTGTTTTGAACAATGGGCAATAGCAAATATATAGAGATGAGTAAAAGATAAACCAAGTGAATAATGATACTTTTTTAAAAAAAAATCTCCTAATCTTCATTAGTTTGTGTTTCAGACTATTTATAGCTAATAACTTTTGTTGTATTTTTTCTTTACATGAATTTGCCTAGATGCTTTTTTTAACCTTGTTAAATTTTTATCATAAATCTCATGTGACACAAAGTTCCATGTCTTAACTGTTACGTGTGAAGAAAAATCTCCTTTAGCTTATTTTTTTATCCTACAACTTGGTAGTTTTGCTTGGGGCGTGCTTATACTTGCTAGAAAACATAAGTATAGACATGAGAATATGTGGGACTCCAATAGTAGAGTGTTCACTAACTTGAGTGGCTTGGGTTAGCAAATGCTATGCCATTGTCACTTTTGCTGCATTTGCCACAGCAAGAGTTTTTTCTTATATGAATACTATAAAGTTATTGTTTTGTTGGTCTTTAATGAAGAGTACTTAAAAAAATGCAGAGAATACTTGCTTGGAATAACTACCACCCGTTGCAGCAATATTTACTTTGCTTAGTCTGAATGCTAATATGATTCCAAAAACTTCAAATGAAGTGGGTTTCATTGTAGAAATTTTATTTATGTAGCTATCTCATACATTGTTCCTTTGCAATTGCAGCAGGTACATTGCAGTACAGTTCAGTGAGCTTACTGAGTGCAGCTTCCTCTTAGGAGTTACAGAATTTATCACCCATTATCATTTGGCATTTTTGGCTTTAGGTGACTGTGGTACTTTATATGATGACTTAACAAAATGAGAAAATAGTGTTTGCAGAAATGAAGCATTAATGTAGAGGTCTAGGGAGGAGGACTTATGATATCAACCATAACTTCTTCTCCAGCGATGCATATTCTTAAACCTTAATTGAATTATGATAAAACTTCCTGACCTCAAAAAAGATTAGAACCCTATTTAAGCAAGCTTTAAAGGACACAAGATGAAAAAAACTAAATAGAAAAGAAAGTTAAAGAAACACTTGGTTCATTTTTTTAATGATGAGGAGTTTGGCTATGGAAAAACTAAGATGACTGTCATGGATCACATACGAAATCTGTGGCAGAACTGCAGCCTCTAAAATTGCAATCTAATGCTTTAGCCCTGAGATAACACCTCTTTGAAGAGTTGCAGGACCATTTTGAAAATAAGAATGACAATTTTATTTCCTCTGCTAGTGGAGTCTAATTTGTGATTTGAGGGCTACGTTTTGTCCTCACCACTGACTGTGCTTAAAAAGAAAGTGATCATAATATTAGAAGTATTCTACAGGTGACATTTATTCATTCATTAAATGTCAAAACCTAAGGGAACATTTATAACTGAATACTTCTTTCCCACACATAACTATATTGTTCATGAGAAGGAAAAAGAGGAAGCTAATCTAATCTAAATTGGGCAGGACTGTTGATCTGCTTGAGGGTAGGAAGGCTCTGCAGGGGGACCTTGACAGTTTGGGTCGATGGGCTGAGGCCAACTGTATGAGGTTCAACAAGGCTAAGTGTTGGGTCCTGCACTTGGGGCACAACAACTCCATGCAATGCTACAGGCTTGGGGAAGAGTGGCTGGAAAGTTGCCTGGTGGAAAAGGAACTGGGGGTGTTGATCGATGGCCAGCTGAATAAGAGCCAGCAGTGTGCCCAGGTGGCCAAGAAGGCCAACAGCATCTTGGCTTGTATCAGAAATGGTGTGGCCAGCAGGGCAAGGAAAGTGATTGTCCCTCTGTACTCAGCACTGGTGAGGCCTCACCTTGAATACTGTGTTCAGCTTTGGGCCCCTTACTACAAGACAGACATTAAGGTGCTGGAGCTAGTCCAAAGAAGGGCAATGAAGCTGGTGAAGGGTCTAGAGCAGTCTTATGAGGAGAGGCTGAGGGAACTGGGGATGTTTAGTCTGGAGAAAAGGAGACTCAGGGGAGACCTTATCACTCTCTACAACTACCTGAAAGGAGGTGGTAGCGAGGAGGGTGTTGGTCTCTTCTCCCAAGTAACAAGCAATAGGATGAGAGGAAACGGCCTCAAGTTGCACCAGGGGAGGTTTATATCGGATATCAGGAAAAACTTCTTCACAGAAAGGGTTATCAAGAAGTGGAACAGGCTGCCCAGGGATGTGGTGGAGTCACCATCCCTGGAGGTATTTAAAAGATGTGTAGATGTGGTGCTTAGGGACATGGTTTAGTGGTGGACTTGGTAGTATTAGGTTAATGGTTGGACTAGATGATCCTAAAGGTCCTTTCCAACCAAAACAATTCTTTGATTCTAGTTTGTCCAGTATTGGTTTATAGGTCAGTATAGGACTAATCCTTTGCTCTAGTTTTGACGTGTGCTACTAGTTGTGGAAATGGTAAGATGGGAGACTTCTGTGCACAAACACTTCATGATGTAAAAATCCAAATAGGAAGTTTTTGTCTCTTATGTTTTGCCAGGGAGAAATGGACAGAGAACAAACCCAAAAAACTGATTCTTTTGTTGGCAGCTGTTCCAACTGTAAGGGCTGTATTTTTGTTTGTTTCTTTTTCCCATAAAATACAGTTTCTTGATACATTTGAATGCATAAGAATCTCAGCAACAGTTTATAAAAAAAATCTGAATTTATTTTTTATATTTTATTTTTTTAAGCCAACTTTGTGATTTAACTATCTCAAATACATGCAAACAAAGGATTCAAAAATCTAATTTGCACATATGACACAGGTGGTAGCAGCATCTAAAAAAGCTCGTATGGAAATAAGTGTTTGCCCATTTAGGCAGTGTTCACAAGCAATTTTATTTTGGTAGATATACTATTGATATGTCTTCAGCTGAAGTGCTCTTTTCTAAATTCTTGTTATGGGCACCTCTTGTGATCACTGTCCCTTGAAATAATATGCCTTAACCTCTGATTTAGAGAATTCTTTGTACTTTTTTGGCATTTCTCTTAAAGTAACAGAGTACAGTAGACCCAGTAGCCTCCCAAGGGCATGCATCAGTTTCGAAACTGTAAGATCTTTATGTGAGACTGATATGTCTGAAGACTGCAGTTGCATGTACATTTAGCATTTGTTTTTCCTCTAATGAAAAATTACTTCATTTTAATGAGGAAGGAAATGTTTTAGTGCATGGTTTTATACCTGTAGTACTCCATTGTTTAAATTTGGAAGATAGTGCATACTACACAGTATTTGTTCCATCATTTAAAATGTTTGAAGTACACATGGGGAAAGCAGTAAGCTTTTGGCAATGTTTAAATATGTTTATTTCAAGAAAGAATGAAACTTTTAAACATTTAAAGATAGTTATGGGGACTGACTTGTGACCTCTGAACTGGACTCATTCCCTTTGTATTTATTTTTATTGTCCATTAGTATTCTCTTGAAAATATTTAGAAAGCCAGTGGTAGTGTTCGAATGTTTTTTTTTCTTGTATGAAATATGAAAAACCAGGATTTGAATGTGTGAACGAATGAGATTAAATGACACTTTTGCCAAGAAGGCATGTTATCCATATTAGAGCTACGCTTCAGAATGAATTACAACTTTCTGCTTTCCTAGGTTCCTCATTGGTATCAATAGTTAATTTATTTCCACCCTGACAAACCTGTTCTATAGTATCATTAGCACCAAATGGCATCATCATTTCAGCACAGGTGCTTTCATTTCTGTGTGTGCTAAAACAATCACTGGTCATACATACTACTTTGAAGCATGTAAAGTGCTTTGGGATTTATATGGATAAATGGCACTGTATAACGTAAAATTTAATAATATTCTCCCCAGGGAATATTAATTATTTTAAAAGTTACCTCAGTTACCAGGGTCTAACTCTGAAACTGTACTTGTAGTAAATATGGAAAGGTAAAGTACTGTTTTTAGAAATCAGGGAAGTGTCAGATTGCACCTATTCTGATCCTTTTATTTTCATAGCAATAAATTTGCAATTTCAACTGTGTCAAGTGTACCTAAGTACACCTGAAGAGCCCCTTCACTTGTACCATATTAATCAGAAAGGAAACTAAAAATATATTAAGGTTACTCATCTACTAGATATAAAGGCAGGAACCTCCTATTCTTCAACATGCATACCCTTCAATGTAGCATGGTTCTGTTGGAACTAGTGGAGTTTATATTAATTAGACCCATATTTCCACTGTTTTTCAACAAAGAATCTCTGCTCCTTCAGTCTTGCAGAGACTTAGCATGTTCTGTGCTATAAACTAATAATGTGAAAACACCAGAATATTCTAAGGATGAATTACTTTGTTACCATTCTTGTAGGGCACATTGGCTCTTTTCTTACCATCTGAACTGTGAAATGGCTTAACCTGTCAGAACTTCTTCCTACAGGTATCCATCTGATTGTAGCTTGAGATTGGACAAAATCTGTCTGATATCTGCCTTGGATGCTATCAGTGCTTTTCTCTTTTCCCTTGCCGCCTTCAAAAAGTTCAAAAGTGAAAAAAACTTAAGAGGAAAAAGAAACGCTCCTTTAAACAAAATCTTGTACCTTTTCACTGAGACATTCTCTCAAAAAAATGGGGAGCATTCAGAATCAGCCTTTCTTCGTTTGTGCTTTGGCTAGTCACTAATTCACTCATACAGGAAAATCATGTTCTTCTGAAGGTATTTTGATTCAGAGAAAAGATTCCACTGGAACTGTATAAACTGCCAAGTGGAGATGGTCTGCAACATGGGCTGAACGACTGCATTTATCACCTGTGAAATCCTTTTGTCACAGCTGTCCTGAACTCTTTTCTGTGTTTTCTCTGAGTGTATTTGGCAGCCATAATCAACACATTATTCTTCCAGATAGTAGCAGCTTCTGTTGGTCTAATGATGATTTTCAAGCAGCCTTTCACATGTTTTTCTCCTGTTTAAGAAACTTTCTTCTTTTTAGGTCCTCAGTTATTAAGAACTCTATTTAGACCAGGAGCATCCTGTTTCTGGCTATTCTTCTTAGTGAAAACAACATTTATAATAGCAGCTGCAACAGATAAAGGATTTGGGAAGTACATAAATTCTTGTATAGGGAGGAACTCCCGCAGTGTTTTGTTGCTTTAGGATAGATAACAATTAGATTAAGATGTATAACTTGGGCTCCAGCAAGTTTTTGGATCTTTCATGAGCTTGTATTCCTTGCAAGAAGCATCCGATTTGGATGTTTCTGTCAATATGGCTGTGCTGCAAGTTCTCACTTAAGTAGAAACCACCTTCTTGCAACCATTGTGTGAATAGAAGTAATGGTTTAAGTCATGAAGCCTCTTTCAGTTCAAGTAATTTCAGCATACACAGGTATATCCTGGTCGTGGAGAAAAAGGAGACTGGATTGTATGGCTTGAGATATCTCATGTATATATTTTCCAACATCAAACACAAGACTGGTGCTTTACCAAAATGTGATCTTGAAAGGTATGTTATTGAATTCCTTTTTTACCATGCCACAAATGGGCTGCAACAGATGACCTGGCATTAATTCTTTTGTAGTGTTCATCTGAAGTCTGCCTCTGTGGTTTATGATGTCACAGAATTCCTGGAAAAAATTTTCTTTGTAAGAATCTGCAGCTCATCAGTTGTTCTATATATAACCTTCACAATAGCAACCATCTGCTGAGAACCAGGCCACTCCCCTCTTTCTTTTTTTCCTTCATGACATCAAATTAGTGTGAGGATGATTTCATATACATATGGTTTGGATACTGTTAACAAAGCCAAAATGAACTTTGAAAGCCACTGAATGAATGTTTTGGTAGGCTCTGAGACACTGTCCAGAAAATGTTGGTGGTTTGTTTTCAGTTTACAAACTTTCTGAACAGCTGAATGGTGATAGTCAGAAGATGCATATGTAAGATAGCAAAAAAAAAAAAAAGTAGTTTATTTTTGGACTGAAGATGCTGACAAGTCATTTCTGTTGCTGTGTGCTTTGTATCTACTTGTGTGGTAAAAGTAGCAATGTGTGGGGGATTATGACTGCAATTAACATTTCATGATCACATCCCATTTAACAGTTTAAATTTTTATTGCCTTACATTTCCTGCAAGAGTTCTAACAGAGCTTTCCATATATGGGAACTGCAAAGTGGAGATAGAATCATATTGTAAAAAGGAGTATTGGTGTATTGATTAAAGCATGGTTGTACTCTGAAGAAGGGCTTTATAAAAATAGCAGTTTAGGATTCTAGCCAATGACTTCCAAATCAGCTTCATTCATTTTACATGAAAGAAAAAAGTTGTGGAATTTCTAATGACCAGTCCAGCAGAATCTGCTTGGAACACGGAAAAACAAGTGGTGGATAGTGTATTGCTATAGACAATAAAGACCTAATAAGCCAAATACTGCCCTGAGCTTTTGGAACAGAGAGTCCTAAAATTATTTTCTTTTATGCTAATTTTTTTTGCCTCTGTTGGGGTTAAACAGGTGTGACTAAAAGCACATTTTGAAATACATGAGGTTTTGCTGCACAGTGAAACTTAAGTTTGCTTCAGAATGTTTATTCTGAAATATGCTGATTTCTTCTTCTGCTTTCGTAGCAACCTTTACTTTGTGCTTCCGGAGCTAGACCTGTATTGATATGCGATCTTGCTTAGACTTGTCTGCAGTATAGTGTGACCAATGCCATGACTGTAGTGCAAAATGTCCTCAAATATCAATTCTGTTGAGGAGAATGTCCTTAAATATTAATTCTCTTGTGGATTTTGAGCTGGAAAGATAGAATATCCAGTCCTGCTTCACAACGCTGCAAGTAGTAAAATCATAGCTCTCCTAGTAAAATAAGTGAAGCTGGCTCTGATCATTCAGGGAGTCAGAATTGCTGAATAGAGTACATTTTAACAGCATGTAACTTTTTCTTAGTATAACTGCATTTTAGATATCTTTGGGAGTGTTTTCTTGCTTTTCCAAGCTTGACAGGCCTATACTTCTCCCTGAGCCTGTTTATTTTCATTCCCATGCTAAACTCACTGACCCTTCATTTGCTCAGCTTTGCCTCTGCAGACAGCATACCATGTGACTGCACTCTGATGCTCATTTAGAAACCAGGCAGTTAAGCAGAGCCAGTGGCTTGCCTAAATTATTTTAAAATTCCTTATCTGTATAAACTAAATGATCAAAACTCCTCTCCCTCTCCCTCTGAGCTTGGCTTTATTAGGTAAAACAGCCCAAAATAAAATAGTGCTAAGGCTTTAATTTCATTACAGAATCTTCAGCAACAACTACAAGCATACGCTTTTCCTGCACACCACCTACTTGTTCACATGCTGTATGCTGCCATTTTCAATTATTCTAGCAGAACAGCTTTCTACAGCTGCGCTGTGACTGAATCGGGAAACTGATCCAGGTTAAATATCTATCCCTGGCAGTGTTTTAGGCCAGGTTGGATGAGACTTTGAGCAACCTGGTCTAGAGGAAAGGTGTCCCTGCCTGTGGCAGGTGGGTTGGAACTAGATGGACTTTAAGGTCCCTTCCAACCCAAACCATTCTATGATTCTATGATCTATGGTTTACAGACTTTTTTTTTTTTTTTTTTTTGGTTGAGCTGGATCAGTTCCCAAAAACAGTTCAGTTGTGCTGGCACTATTAAGGCTGGAAAAAAATATTGGGAAATTGAAGGGGAGACAATTCAACCAACAGGTATAGCTGTTCTTATTATTTCTGGTAAAGGATTATTCAGCTTGCAGTCTTTCTGTTGAGAGCTGTACTTTCTGGATTAACAAGACAACACCTTCAAACACCTGCAACAGGCAGGCTATTTTAACATCTAGAATGTTTCACACCAAAGCAGACTATGGAGGAAAAAAAAGCAATATGTCAGTATATCTAGTCTGAATCAGGGTATGCCTAGATAAATAATTACTGTAGAATAACAGAGGAATAAAGTATAGACAAAGAGATCAATGTATGCAATTTAACCAGTATTTTTTTTATCTTCTTCTTAAACAGCTATAAATAAGTATCGTTTTAGTTGCTAACTCAGCAATATTTATTAATTTATTTCACTACCTTATTTTTCTGCAAGTCAAGTATTTATGCCCTGATAACATACTTGTAATAGTTTATAAATAAAAATACTATTTGTATGGTAAACCTTTAATCACCATATATATTCTAAAGCTTTAGCCATTTATAAAATTATGATAATAAGGAATTATTTCAGTTTTAAGTTTCCAATAACAGCTTGATATAGTTAAACAAAAGAGGCTTTAGATGCTTAAAGATTTTTTAATATGTTATTTAAGAAAAGAAAGGTGCATGTGTGATGGCATATGGTTGTTTGAAATCTAAAATTAAATATCTGAGAGCTGTTTAAAATTTTCTGTTCTGCATTTCAAATATATTTGGAACTCTACTAAGTCATACTAAAGCTGAGCGTCTTTAAAAATTGACCAAGAATTTCCAAGTGTCTAGTTAAGGAAGTATGGCAGTAGCTAAACCAGGACACTATTTCAAATAAATATATTTAAATCCAGACCTTTTATGAAAACTCTGTCGTGCCATGTAAAATTGTGATACTGATTTTGCCAAGTTAAATTTTTTCATAAAAGTAATGAAACTGTGAAAGTCTAAAGCCTTATAGAAAGTTCTAGTCTTAGTTACATTGCTAGCTATCTAGCCAAAAAAAAAATAAAAATGAGCTTACCAATGGGGAAATTGGTAAACTCTTGGAGATCAGGAATTAGTAATTTTCCCTCTGATCAAGGTGCCCTTTTCTAGCCATATTCCTCAGCACAGTTAGGCCAGCTGCCTTGCTGATGTTCTCACTGTTAGAGTATCTTGGAACAAGGATAGTTGCTTGCTTGCTTGCAGTACAATTTGTCCAGATTAAAGTTATCCAAGTATTTGGCCTGTAATGTGAGTGCCAGGTAAAATCTTTTGGGTTCTGCTTGTATATTTATTAACAGGTGTAATAGCTGAAAAATTGGATAGGAGATTTCAATTTCCAGATTTTTGAGCTATAAAAAGCTAAATTTATTTATTAAATTAACATTGAGGATTCTTCCTTTCTTTTCATTGTAGACACCAATGAATCAAGCCTCAACCCGATCTCACTGCATTTTCACTATTCACATCTCCAGCAAGGAACCCGGATCTGCAACTATTCGACGGTCCAAGTTACACTTAGTAGACCTTGCTGGATCAGAGCGTGTTGCGAAGACTGGAGTTGGAGGTCACTTATTGACAGAAGCCAAATATATCAACCTGTCGTTACATTATTTGGAACAGGTAAAATTGGAATAGTGTGAAAAATTTCTCCCTTTACCACATTCCTGTTTAGCAATGTGCAATGTTTTGGAAATCTGGATTCCAATATTCAGTTAGTCTTAGGAATGTATATTTATTGCAGTTTTTTAAAATGTTTGAGTTGGTAGCTCTTAATTTGAAATAAAATATTTTAATTTAGGAAAAGCTTAAGAATTAAACAGTAAGGTTATTGTAGGTATACAGGGTAGTGTTTCAAAAATAGTTTTCTTGTTTTATTTGAAATACTAAAGATATTTACAAGATTGCAGCTGTATTTCTTTGTGATCTTCACCCCCTTCCACAGCTGGGATCAGGATATATCACTCAAGAATCATTGAACTAAAGTGATTGATTTTTATTTGGTTCAAGAATTGTAATATCATAAAGTATTAAGCTCTTCTCTCATTTGTTGTTTTATTCCTCTCCCAATGTGAATCTTTATCTCTTTGAGACAGGAGTTACCTTTGTTGGTGTATTTATGGAGTAACTACCATAAATGGTTTTATACCGATAGGACTCATATTTGCAACTGTAATAATAATAATAAATCTCTACAAATCTTTTTCATTCAGCTGTTGTTACTGAAAAACATTTAGCCTGTTGATTTAAGGTATACTAAAATGCCTATCCTCCTTGCACTGTTGATTTTTGTTTTTCCTCTTTGGAAAAAGCCAATATTGAGAAAGTAAGTTCATACTGACTAACTTCACTATTTTTTTAAAAAAAAAAAAAAAGAAACAAAGAACGAATAAGATAGTGGTGGTGAATGGAAACTTTGAAGATGAAGCATTCCAGTAGAAAGGTTTGGTTAACAGAGTTGGGGTTTTTTTATATTATTATTATTAGGGATTTTTTATTATTTTTCTTCCATCTAGTACAATCATTTTCCCTTCAGGACTAGAAAAAAAAGATGTTGCATCTTAGGATCCTCATAATTTCTGTGAATGTGATAAGTGTGATGATGAAGGCTGTTCACACTCGCTAATATCTTCTTTTCTAATATCACTTTTTTTCTTTCCAGAAAGTTTATAGGCATTGTATGTATTCTATAGCATTCCTTCCTTTTGGATGTTCCTTTTCGGCTTGGTATTTGTGGCATTGCTAAAAGACATTTATGCTTATTTATAAACACTTACTGCACGTTATGTTTATGTCTCCCCGATCTGCTGCGATGCTTTGTATTCTAATGCTGTAAAACTCCAAGCAAGGGTAAGAAACACTTGTCAATCAAGGCTATCTGTTTTGTGGATGCTGTGCTATTAACTTTCAATCATTGGAGATTTCAGACCTCACACCTGTAACAGAAATGAAGTCCTTTCTAAGTTTGAATACATAATGTTGTTTTCACAGTACAGTAAACACTGTTCCTGTTGCCAGAAATTTATTATTTTTTTGAGTTCTACTGGAGAATGCAGTATTTTTTCCTAGGGCTTCTTCAAAAACTTTTATATCGACAATAGCAGGTCTGTGAGGCTGTCATTTAGTGCGGGAAATGGGAGGAGGTGAAAGAAAAAAAAATGCTTACCTCCAAAATTCAGATTTGTACTTTTTAATTTATACTCCAGTATATGTGTTATTTAGAAAAATTTACAGTTGAGGAAATCCATTAAAACAGAAAACTTTGTGGGTGTCTATATGTGAAAATTCTTTAAAATTAAGATTAGGAAATATTACTCATTGTTCTATTTACTGGGAAGAATATTTTTTCATTTTTGTTTTGTGTGTTTTTCTGTCTTAGATTTCATTTAATTTAATCAGAGATATTCATCTGTCGAAAGAAGAAGCTTAAGGCACATCAGGTGGCAATCAGTCATTTACTATTACACTGAATTTTTTTCATACGCCCCATTTTTTTTAATTTTAGCTTGAAGTAAAATGTCTGTATTTCAGTTGTACTCATGGGAAGTGATAAGGGTAAGTGATTCTGTAACGGACTTCTTCAGAATCATACAAACTTTGCTCAGGATCTTATTTACTGTGGGATTTTTATGTATTTGTAATACAACATTGCATGAGTTCTGTGAGATTGAATCTAATAATCTGCGTAGTGTGTCTTGAGATACTCAGGTTTGAAGTGCTGTAGAAACGTAAAATATTGATGTTTTGTCATGCCACTTTTAACTCCTATTTTAGAATAAATACAGTTGGAGATAAGCACGTTGGGTTCTGCCTGGGTTTGCATATCACTAATAAAAATGTTTTCTAATACTGAACAAAAGACCAATGAACACAGTAAAAAATGTCTTTTTATCCAGTGGGATTTGGGCCGTTCAGTCCTGACCTTGCAGTGACTAAAGTACATCGATTCCTCAAAATCAGTTTATTTACTTACTCAACTATTCAGTTATCTACTGGTGTGTTAGTGCTGGGTTATGCCATTTCTAAACACATGGCCTAATAAAATAGTCATGTAACATTATTGTGTCAAGATGACAATGGGAACACAGTTCTGTGTTATCATACTTGGTCTACTCGTTAAACATCTACATGCGAAGAAATCTTCAAATAAATCAATTGCAGTTTTTCTTCAAGTGGCCTACATGTCCAGAGAAAATGATGGTGAGATAGTGTTGTGCAGCTGATCTACATTGGCAGTAGGGACAATTCAATTTTAGTGTCCACAGCAATTTGATACATAGGTGCTCTTAAAAGTCCCTGCGACCACATCTGGGTAGCTTTTGTTGTCTGTAAGAAATAGTAGCATGTTCTGGAATTACAACTGCATTTTTGTATGTGTGTAGATATTCCCTTCTGAATAGGGTATCCTGGACCAAATTTAGAGATACAAATCAGTAGTGATGCAGCCACATGATTTGGCACTATAGTGGAGTTAGAACTATATGTATTTCCCCAAAGTAACAGACTATAATGTTCCCACTGCTTTGATGAATTTACCTGTTAAGTGTCATTTAACACATGCTCCATTTAGGGAATACTGAAAGATTTTATTGGTTAGTGAATGATTGCTACCCATACCTACTGAAGTTTTTGCTAGCAGAATTTGAAGTCCCTGCCAGCTGTCAAATGCTGGATTTATTCACATCCTATCGAAAAGGTAATTCTGTTTTTGTTGTTTCCTAATTAACATATACAGGCACTAGAGTAACAGAAAAAACAGTAACTTTTTAATAATTTAAACTGAAGACATTTGGTTTTGATTAGCAAATCATTATTCTTTGGGTGAATTATTTACAGCAAGACCTGTAGTATATACTTGAGACAAGTATGTGTTGTCCAAAAAGTAAGAATGCTTGTAACTATCTACAAGACACCAGCAGTAGTTTGGATTTTTTGCTGTGAGGACCAGAGATTAAGCTGATAATTTTTACTAGAAATGGGAGGTGGGATAGGAGACTTAATTGACCAAAATCTGAAGAGTGGGGAGGTGTGGGCAAGAATCTGGAAGGATTCTGCATATCGATCAAAGGCAGAGGTCTTGTGACCGTGGATGGACAGGAGAAAAGGAGGAGACCTCTGGAGCAGGCATATGGCTTCAGAGCATGCAATACACTGAACTGCAAGATACAGATGTAGCTGATAGCTCTGTACCCACAAGTGATGCACCCCAAAATCCTCATCTCCTGAGGATGCTCTGAGAACATGTCCTGGATGCCTGTTGGCATGGGGAACTGGTGCAAATCTATTCCCTATATGAATTTACGGCTCGCACGAAGGATGTGGACAGGAACAGGGACTCTTGGGCACACTTCAGATCATATCATAACCACTTGTGAGTCTCAGGCCTTGCTTTATGCTTAACAATATTTCCAAATGTTTCAGTGAAGTTATTTGTGATTGTACCTGTTCTGTGCTATTATGTTTCATATAGGATGCAATTTTACAGAAAGTGACAATATTTCTGACAGCTTCCATGTTTAGAAAATTCATTAAATCTTAAGGTGGTTTTCTTGACCCACTCAGAATGAAATTTTCTGCCTTAAATTGTGTTGGTTTAAATCAGCATATTACAGTCCTGGTTCAGTAATATTATTAAGGCCTCTTAAGCTTAGACCTACCAGTATTTAAAAAAAAAAACAAATCTAAAACCTTTTTTTCTATCAAAAGGATAACAACACCTTCTTTTTGATCATGTGAAAATGAGACAATTTTCTGATTATCACATTTGGTTGGCTGTTAGAAGATCCAGGTTCAGATCCTGTACAGGTGGTTTCTGTCACTTTGTGAAAGAGCGTAATTTCCCTGTCCTTCAGATTTCTCCTCTGTCTATTCCAGATTCCTTGATTGGGTTGGAAAGATTGATTTAGTGATAGGTGATTTAGAGGTTTTGCTAAAGGGACTTAAAGCCATCATCTTCTGTGTTATGTGACTCTGTCACATGACAGTGCAGTGGCTTCTGCATCATGAGAGCTGGTCACAAAACTTCTCAGTGCCAGTGGGGGAGGGTTCAAATTCTGCCTGGGCTACAGACTTCCTGCATGAACTTCATAAAAAATGAACTTCTCTATAGCACAGTTCCCATTTCTAATGGAAATAATGTATCTTCACTCTGGCTCTTTTCCCATCTTGTCTATTGAGATTGTAGTCTCGGTGTGGCAGACTGGGAGTCTGCTTAGGAATGTATACGCTACACTGCTATGAGGTTTCTATGCAATATTATAAAGTAAGAGAGATATAACATATTTCCATCTAACACATTATAATGTATGAGATTTGAAAACCTTGATCCAGGAATGGGTTTCCAGATTCCTTTAATGGTAATAATTTTCATATTACACATTCATCCCTCTCAGGGCTGCCAGTGCAAGATTTATAATAATAAGAGACTTTAACTTTCTGACGACCATTAAGAGAAACTAGTGCCAACAAAATGTTGCTACTAAATTTTCTGAAATAACAATTTTCTTAAGTGCAGCATAAACAAAATATATACCGGTGTGTAACATCTATTAAAAGAAAAACAACTCCTAATCATTTTGGATAGCTTGCACAACTCATGAAGTTACAGTTTTTCAGTACAGTGCTTGGCCAGTTAACAGTTTAAACCTTTTATGTCACAACAGATCATGGGATAATCTAGCTTTTTATTTAGTAATAATTAGGTCCCATAATGTAAACAGCTGAGAAGGGAAACTGAGAATAGTAGGTGTACCATTTCCTTTTTGGCCAAGGCATATATGTTCTAAACTGAATTCTTTCTTTCCAGCAGTACATTGTAATCATGCACCCTTTTATTTGTTTTACTTTTCAAGGCATTTTCTCAGAAATAAATGTATTGACCCCTCTAAGAACCATGTACTTTAAGAATGTGTAATTTTAAAAACATGCTTTAGCAAATATTAAGGAATTTTTTACTTGAATACTATCCATACTTTATTATTATGATAGAAAAAATATGAGGAAGAGTTTAAGTAAGTTCCTGTGTCGTAGGAAAGTCTGTAGTTTTTCATTTATTGTGTCTAGTTTCCATGTTGCTGAGAGGCTGTAAAGCTAGGGTATGATAAAATTAAATTTATTTGGTCTTTCAAGTCCAGCTCCTACAAAGACATATAAACATGCTGAAATTTAAGTTGAAATTATTTCAATAAAATCAGTGGGTTCGCAGCTAACTGGATGCATGAGCGTAGTTTTGTTGTATCAGAAGTTTAGGTTCCTGAGCAGACTGTTTTTGTTCTCTTTCTGTGCCAATCATTAATAGACATGTCAATTTAAAAAATCTTTTCCATTTTTACTCTTGTTTCAGGTAATACTTGCCCTTTCAGAGAAAAACCGGTCCCACATTCCTTACCGAAACTCTATGATGACCTCGGTGCTAAGAGACAGCCTGGGAGGAAACTGCATGACTACCATGATAGCAACACTCTCTATAGACAAAAGAAACATAGATGTATGTTACTTCCATCTATTTTCAACAAAAACGTTTTCACTTCTCTAAAGATCCTGCTCTTTTGACTTTTATTACAGTTTGCAGTTCAAGTGTGTGTGCTTTTATTCTTATCCTTACAAAAAACCACCTTGTTTCCAGGAGATAATTTTATCACTGAAAATTTCAGTAAGATGTAGACAAATCCTTTAGGACATGTGCTTTTCTCTAAGTAATCTCAAATCAAGGAGCAGTTGGGAAACAATTTACACCTAGTAATAAACCTTTTTTTTTTTTAATTTACTGTTTTCCTGATGAATAAATCTTTGAGTTGTGAAAAGGCATTTCCAAGGAATTTTCCACAGGACATAATGGTAAGGTCTTATAGGTAGATTATGGATCACACTGAAAGCCTTGGCAGAGCTTCTGTAGACTCTGGAGCTGAGATTTCATTGAGTACAGTAGACAACTGGAGAGTTCGTTGTGGGGGGAGAGGGAATTGGGTGGGGTGATTTGGGACTTTTGGAAATTTTTCAAATACTTCACCAATTTCCTGCACTGGAATTATATGTAGTGATGTTTTCTTCCCTTTGTTTACCAAAATATGTTGCAATGTGAATGCATAGACCCCTGCTCAAAGCCATTTATAATCTATTTATTTCCTGATTTTCCATAACATCAAAGCATTCTAATGCAAACAAGAAAAAAAAACTATTAAGCCTAAGACTATTTTCTGAAATACAGTGGAAAGCATTATACTAAAACTGTACTTCATCTACTTGAAGACTTTATTTTTCTTTAGAAAATGGACTTTGCTGTTAAATGAAAATAGATTATTCAGACTTGTAAACATGTAATTATGCAAGTGTGATGTCTGATTACAAATGCAACTGGATAAGTTTGTTAATGAATTATTTTTTTAGGCATGTGGTATAGGCATCCTTTTGTATATCAGTTCATCAGGTGTATGTATCTCACATTGTGATCTGGGTTTCTATTTTGGGAATATTTAGCCCAAGCAATTATCCAGAGTGTAGGCTACTGGCAGTTTTCTTGTTCTTGCTTTAACATATACAATCTACACAACACACCTTCTTCTCCAAAAATAAATAAAAAAGTCACTACCCTGCTCCCCAAGATCTAATATCTGCGAGTAATATTAGGACAGATGTTAAGTCAATTACTAAACATTAGAAAATGTCAGAATTAAGATAGGTGCATAATTTTAACTTGGAATTCTGTGAGTCATTATGCATAGTTATGTTTGGTTTGCTTTTTGTTTGTTTTTTTCCATTGGATGTACATTTCATTCACAAAGGAAGCACAAGACAGAATTGCCCTCTGGTGTGAATTGAAGTTGTGTAATAAAAGCAACTTTCTTAAGCACCTAGCTTTGTCTCTTGCAATGAAGGCAATGAAGCAGAGAATTCAAAGTAAGAAAAAGCACTCTCGTGCAGAGGACAAATAGAATATTATCCTAGAGAATTAGATTATATTCCTACTTCTATTGCAGAGTTTTTATTCAACTTCTCTCATCACCTGCATCACATTTTTGTGCTAGTTTTGTGGAGTGCTTGAAAGATGTTGATTCTGAATTGTAGATATATTAACTATTATAGCTGTAACTGAAGTTGAATGGAAGCTGGTTTGAACAAGAGATCATATAATATAACAAATATCATTTTTTTGGTATTTTTGACTTCAGTTTCCCTTCTGTTAAGTGTCATCTTTCACCTAGTTGCAGCAAAGCAATACCTAGAGGGTTAATTGATTAATTTTTCTGAAGCCTTCAGGTACTGTAACGATAAGCATGGCAGAAAAAATTATTAGGAAATTCATAGCTGGCAGCTTTGATTACCATTTTGATGGCATACAATAAATACATCGTAAGCTTACATATTGAACATTGAAGACTGAATTTATTAGCTACTCATTAATTTAACATATGCTTCACACTGAACAGGGCAAAGAGGTCTGGTGGAAATGTATATGTGTATTGTACATATAATTATACCTCATATGTGTATAGGACTTAATTAAAATCACATTAGCTGATCATCATAGCACAGGAACTGTACAGAAGAGGCAAACAGAGTCCAGCTAAGACTAGCTCTCTTAATTGTAAGGCCTTCCTTTCCTTTCCTTGAAAACTCTTGTCTGATTCAGTGTGTATATATTATGTCTTTGGCAATAAGCACTAGTATCTTTCATCACATAACCCTAATTCACATACCACCCCTCCAAGCACTGAAAGAGACAGAAGTCCTGTGGAAAAAGGAGTATATGATCATATATTTAAATTGGTATTTTCATACGTTGGAGGATTGAAAACTGCAGGATTACTTTGATTCTGAAGTACAATACTGTAGCAGCAGTAAAGTTCTCTTAAGGTAGGGGTTATGTGTAAGTTCTTACATTTTAAATGCAGACTGGTATGTCAGAAAATTTTATCATGCAGTTTATTAAGTATCACTGGAACTTCTAAGACTATTGCATGGTGTTTTATTCTCTCAGCTGAGAGCAGTTGCTGGCTTTTTATTCATTAGGTAGATACATGCCAGATCCTACTAGAGAATTTATCAACCAATGTCAAAGGATGGAAGAATACTTAGTGATCCTCGATTACATTCTGTGCCCTAGATATGGGAGTACACACTGGTGGTCACAGAGTTTCTTCCCCAACCTCAGTCTTGTATCTTCCTTTTTTTTTTTTTTTTTTTCCTACCTTCCTGTCTTGCTGCACCTCATCTTAGCTCATCGGACAGTTTTTTGTCTGGTATCACAGTTCTGCATGCCTCCTGGTTCCCAGTCTCCCAGCTTGTTTCTCATTTGTCCAGGACTTCCACTCTTCTTCACAGAATCACAGAATCACAGAATGTTAGGGATTGGAAGGGACCTCGAAAGATCATCTAGTCCAATCCCCCTGCCGGAGCAGGATTGCCTAGACCATATCACACAGGAACGCGTCCAGGCGGGTTTTGAATGTCTCCAGAGAAGGAGACTCCACAACCTCTCTGGGCAGCCTGTTCCAGTGTTCAGTCACCCTCACCGTAAAGAAGTTTTTCCTCATATTTAAGTGGAACCTCCTGTGTTCCAGCTTGCACCCATTGCCCCTTGTCCTGTCAAGGGATGTCACTGAGAAGAGCCTGGCTCCATCCTCATGACACTTGCCCTTTACATATTTATAAACATTAATGAGGTCACCCCTCAGTCTCCTCTTCTCCAAGCTAAAGAGACCCAGCTCCCTCAGCCTCTCCTCATAAGGGAGATGTTCCACTCCCTTAATCATCTTCGTGGCTCTGCGCTGGACTCTCTCTAGCAGTTCCCTGTCCTTCTTGAACTGAGGGGCCCAGAACTGGACACAATACTCCAGATGCGGCCTCACCAGGGCAGAGTAGAGGGGGAGGAGAACCTCTCTTGACCTGCTGACCACACCCCTTCTAATACACCCCAGGATGCCATTGGCTTTCTTGGCCACAAGGGCACACTGCTGGCTCATGGTCATCCTGCTGTCCACTAGGACCCCCAGGTCCCTTTCCCCTACGCTGCTCTCCAACAGGTCTGCCCCCAACTTGTACTCATACATGGGGTTGTTCTTGCCCAGATGCAGGACTCTACACTTGCCCTTGTTATATTTCATTAAATTTCTCCCCGCCCAACTCTCCAGCCTGTTCAGGTCTCTCTGAATGGCTGCGCAGCCTTCCGGCACATCAGCCACTCCTCCCAGTTTTGTGTCATCAGCGAACTTGCTGACAGCGCACTCTAATCCCTCATCCAAGTCATTAATGAATATATTGAATAGTACTGGTCCCAGAACCGACCCTTGAGGGACTCCGCTAGACACAGACCTCCACCTGGACTCTGTCCCACTGACCACTACTCTCTGGCTTCTTTCCTTCAGCCAGTTCACAATCCACCTCACTACCCGATCATCCAGACCACACTTCCTCAGTTTAGCTGCGAGGATGCTGTGGGAGACCGTGTCAAACGCTTTACTGAAATCGAGATAGACCACATCCACAGCTTTACCATCACCTATCCACTGGGTTACATCCTCATAAAAGGCTATCAAGTTGGTTGAGCATGACTTCCCCTTGGTGAAGCCATGTTGAGTGCCCCTAATGATCCCCCTATCCTTGCTGTGCCTAGAGACAGCACCAAGGACAAGTTGTTCCATCACCTTTCCAGGGATGGAGGTGAGGCTGACTGGTCTATAGTTACCCGGGTCCTCCTTCTTGCCCTTTTTGAAGACTGGAGTGACATTCGCTTTCCTCCAGTCCTCAGGCACCTCTCCCGTTGCCCATGACTTAGCAAAGATGATGGAGAGTGGCCTAGCAATGACTTCTGCCAGCTCCCTCAGCACCCGCTGAGGGTGCTCATCTTCCCTTCATCTCTTTTTCCAGCTTCTTTTACATATGCTTTTCTAGTCCCATTTTCAGCCAAAAAAAATGGTTTTAGTTAATTTTCTCTTTTTCTCATCGTTCAAAAGTTTTTACCTTTTGAATAGTATGGCTTCCTTATGCTTTAGTGCCAGCTGGGGACTCAATTGGAACAGTTGATCAGGGGATTCACTAGGTCAATAGAATATGAACTATGGTTTGACAGTTTTATATGTCACTGTCATTAATATGGTAACTTGATTTCCCTTGAATATCGTTGTTTTGGAATATGAAAGGGTAGGTTAGTTCTGTAAAATACACAAAAACCAGTTCGATGACTTCATTAGCAGTCTGTTCTACTTACCTGGTGCAAAGCTAACTGAAATTTTCTTTTTCTCTCTTTTTTTTTTTTTTTTTCTTTCCACAGGAATCTATATCAACCTGCAGATTTGCACAGCGAGTTGCTCTTATTAAGAATGAAGCAGTTCTTAATGAAGAAATTGACCCCAGATTGGTAAGAGTTGGCTGGGGGCACAGGGAAGGAGATGGCTGGTTTTAAGTTTTAGTAATCAATAGCAGTCAAAAGAATGTTGAGAATTTTATACTGAATCACCCCATTAAATTGTTTTTAGATGCAAGTTCCATTTTTTTCTATAAAATAACTACTTTAAAAAATATATATTAAGTGCACCTTTATAAAACCCCTAAAGGCTTTCTTAGCTCTTCAGGCATCTGAGGAGCAATGGTCACTTTCATTATCATCTTTGTGTTGCTTCTTTTAGGGTGTTAATATCTAAATCATAGTCACAGATAATTGGATGTCCTTAAAACTCTTTAAAAAATCTTCTAAGATTACTAGTCACTTGATGAAGGCACACTGCTGCACTGAAACAGCTAAAAAGCTAAGAAACATACAGACACAGTCCTTCTTTGAGTTGGTCCAAGGACTATTTTAGCTAGGAAAGAACTCTGTAAAGTTACCATTAGGAAAAAAGGAAGACAAGTAAATGAGATGTAGAAATAGGATTTCCACACTAAAGCATGAGGCTGATGTTCACATCCCAAAGAGCAGCACAAGAGCTCTGCAGAACGGATCAGGGATTTAGGAAGTACAGAGAAGGACAGAGGTAATAATCCACATTGGTAAAGCACAAAGCATTGCCACATAAAGAAAACAAGTTTCTTCTTTTAATGTGCATAACAAAAATATACTTTATTTTTTCTTTTTAGCATTTGGTTAGTCTTTCCTTCAAGAATTTATATGGCTCTAGCTTGTTACATACCAGATTTGTTTGAAGATGTGGTCTGTAATGTAAGTTCTACTACATTAAGAGACCTTTGTTAGTTTATTTAATGTAATTTTTTGCATTACCTGAAAAATTTATTTCCTTTGTAAATATCAAGTTCACCTATTAAGTATTGATTAATTTAATATAGTATTGCAGATAATGATAACTACTGGATCAGCTGGGTTGCATGCTGTATTTCAAAGATGTTTTCTGATAAGGGAGTTGTTTGACTGAGGTTACAGTGGTTATGCCAAAGCTGCTTATATGGATATAATGAGAAAAGAACCATGGATGCATTTCAGCATACCCTCTGTCTCTGTGACAGAGACATCAGATGAAAAATAAGTTCAGGTCAAGCTGTTATATTACTCTGTTTATGTATAAACACACAATATTTAAAACCTAATTTTTAACAGCAGAATTATAAATTTGAACTGTAGCTTTTCACCTCTGAAGAATATAAAATCTGAATGAAATATTCTAATTTTAGTAGTCCTGTATGTTTTTATGATATACTAATCACATCATCATTCTTTTTAATGGGCAAAATTGTTACTGAATTTCTACATTTCTCCTGACTAATTTGTAATTAAAAGTTTTATGTATTTTGGTCTCATGTGACCTTCTGAACTGGGTAGGAAATGCTTTCCTCTTGAATGCCAGACTACAAAATTCTAGATTATATAACATAAGAAGCATTTGTTGTCTAAAAATTGGGGAATTAGATGGTTGATTATTTCATTCATAGGAAATTAACATATTTCAGTTACTGTTAATGATTGTGCTTTTATTTTCTCTTGTCCTTGAAGTTCAAAGGGAATAGGAGATTCTTGTCAGGTTTTCTGCTGGTTTTGTTTTTTTTTACTATTATTTTATAGATTTTTCTTTCCAAGCAATTTCTAACAGTAACAACATCATTAAAAAAAAAGAAAAAAGAGTGGCCAAAAAATAAACAAACAAAAAACCCCCAGTAGGCACTGAACAACTATATTTCTGTCTGTCTGTCCTTTTTCTTCTTTCCTGTGTAGGCTTTGTAGTAGCAAATAATGCAAAACATTTCTTCCGTGGCCACAGAATCCTTTGATTGAGGTGGAACACATGCAGGCCCCTGAACATTTACTACATCCTGTGGAGCTATACTCCATGAGTTTGGTATGTCTCGCTCTGCGGGATCATGTAGCAAGTAAAGCAAAAGTGGACTCGTGAGAGTTAGAAAACCATCCCCTCGTGTGGAAAAGGCAGGGGAACACGGTACCTAGACTTTATATGTCTCTGTACTCATTGTGGAATTTGTTGCCCACCTTAACTACCTAAAGTATATTCCCAGGGTGCAAGCTGATTGTTCACTAAAGTGCTGGACTTATGATTTTTTTTTTTTCATAAATTCAAATGCCATTTATTTGCAGTATTTTTCATCTGTAAGTTGAATGCATGTTTTATAAAGAGAGTGCATAATACCTATTGATAGATCTGAGTTAAGTCTGACTGTTATGTAAACTTTATTCTTCACAATGGAGACTTCCTGACTGTGTATCTTACTAAGAAGATGAACTTGTACCCATTGTACTTTTTCAGCAACTCAGCTTTGATCCTCTCTCACTGATGACCAAAGGATTTGGTTTAAACTGAAAACAAAACTGGTTGAGACTGAATTAAATCTGATCTCCTCTGACATTCATTTAAAAATACAAATGGAAATGTTATGCTTCTGTAGATTTTTGTTTGCCTTAATAATACTTGAAAATCAATCTTTTATCCATATCCTGAAAATGGTATTTCTGTTGTTGTCAGATTGGGGTTTATCATGCTAACAAATTTGAACATTGAGCAGGTATGGTACTACCAGTTCAGCTTTCTGCCTTTTTATAATCCAGCCCCAAATTTTATTTTATTGACCCAGTAATTGGCACAGACTACATCAGAGTGTGGCACCAGAGTGATGCAACCTAAATCAGGTTAAAATGTTTGGCCTGCAATATTCTTGAAGCACTATTGCAACATCTGTAATTGACAGTTCACCACCTTAATTTAAATAAAATATTGTAAGTTAGCCTTTCACACTTTATAGTAACAAATGTGTTACCAGTAAGTTTAAACAAATAATCATATGTATGTTTAGAATATTTTGATTTTTAAAGTAAAAATACCCATTCAAAGTTCATGAAGTCACGGTTAAATTTAAACATTAAAAGAATGCAAATGTCTTAAGGAATTTTAACATCCAGTGAAAATGTATCATCAGTTGCAACAATCTTATTTCTAGAAAGTGCACGCAATCAAGAATGATTCATTTTTCCTTGAAAACATTGTTCTCTTGGAAACTTATTTTGCACATGGAATCAGTGTACTCATATCCATCTAAAAATATCATTGTACTCCTGATACATTTGAGCCATTATAAGGCGATGCATCATTAAAATGATCAATCATAAAGTATTCAAGAACTTGTTCACTCATGTTTTAGACTTAGGGATTTGCATATTGTCCCTGCTTTGTAGAATTTGGCCTTGGGAGGCTAATGATTTGTAAAATATGGTTTTATACAGACATTTTTTCCAAAAGTACAGGCTCTAGTAAGGAGCTATGAGTATTTAAAAATCTAGTACAGTTCTCCAAGTCACTTCCTCAGTCTACTATTCATTAATGTAATTTAATTTCGTTATGTTGATTTATGCTATTCATTTGTTGTTAGCAACTGATACATCCTAAAATTATAGTATGCTGTAATTCTAATAAGTGTGGAACATTACATGAAGAAAAAGAAAAGTTAAGATTAAAATGCTAAGATATTGTTTGGAATTTCTGTTTCTAAAGGGAAAGCAAAAAAACCCAGAACTTCTGGTGTGTAGATGTCCTTTCTCTAACAAAGACATCAGTTCTATTTTAAATGTGTTTTCATTACTGACAGCCAAACTAATGAGTCAGAAAGCTCTTTTTATTCCTATGGCAAATTATTTTTCTCTTTTGCAAAATCTTTTGAACTCTTTCTGTACAGCCATGTCTTCTAACACATGGAATTTACTGAGTTTGGAAGACTTTTCTTGTTTTTATAAATGGAAAAGGAAAAAAAGTGCTTCGTATATTTAAGGCATTTAGACTGTTTTTAAAAAAGAGATGTTGTTTCAAAAAAGACAAGACCAAAGTGTAATATTTTCCTAAACTCAGCCTTCTAATGCAAAAATCATAAACTAGCTATTAATTTATAGGTGATGCTTGGTTTATGCCTTGCTGTTTGTAGATGATTATCCAGCTGAAAAAGGAGATCCAGGAATTGAAGGATGAGCTGGCGCTGGTGACTGGCAAGCAAAGAACATCAGAGCTTTCACAAGAAGAGCTACTTCAGTAATGTCTTACATTGTTTTCATTTTCTTCTTTCGTGGTGATACTTTTCATCAGTTTAATTGTTTGCATAAATATTTAAATACGTCTCAGAGTTTTAAACTTCTCTGAGTGAATAATAAACTGAAGGTAGGTGCCAGGTTAGAATGGCAGTTTTCCATGAAAAGCTGTTGAGGCTGCTGGATGTGTTTTTTGCAGCCTCAGCTTTGGGGAAGTGAAGTAAAGTAAATGCAAAGGATGGGAATGCCTGTCAGAAGCCAGGCAAGAAGAAGTGTTGTATAATAGTGCGGAATAAAAAAACAGTCTCTCTCAAAACTGGATCTTTGATCTGAGTAGAATTCAAGAAATATTCTTTGGGCTGAGAAGTATCCTGCTGCAGTGTTAGTTTGACATAGGCCAAGAGAAATTAGTCAATGTCTTAAAATCCTAATATTCAATTTTCTTACTGAGCATGCTATTGAAAATGCATTATTAATTTACATAAGTGTTGTAACATCTTACAGCTTTTTGTAACAGATCAGTACAGCATGTAAGAACTTTCTATGTATAATGTAGAAATATTTACTTAGCTTCAAATGTTCACAATAGCTAAATTCAATTCCCAGTTTTGAAAAATTAATTGATTCTGTAGGATGGACCTATTTATCTCTGTGTAAAGAAAGTAGTAGCTGCCT
Organism: Nyctibius grandis; assembly: GCF_013368605.1. Classification (NCBI taxonomy): domain Eukaryota; kingdom Metazoa; phylum Chordata; class Aves; order Nyctibiiformes; family Nyctibiidae; genus Nyctibius; species Nyctibius grandis. Next base: position 33,728,867 of record NC_090658.1, read on the forward strand.
AGAGATTTTGTTTGGTTAGTATATTAATGGTACCTAAGCTGAAGCGGTAAGAATTTTTAGTCGTATTTTAATTTCTCTTGGAACTGGTCCAGAAGAAAACTACCAGTACTAAGAATTTCCCCTGACATCCAGGAGATTCTAGAGACATGAGGACAAGCTGCTGCCTGGAACCTTGAGCTTTTTATGTAGATTGTTGTCATTCTTAATTCTTTGTTTTCGTTGTTTTATTTTGTTTATGCATAATGTATGTATTTCTTTTACCCCATTAATCTGAGTAATTTTCAACATAGGCAGTTACCAGTATAATCTTCTAACCAGAAGTGTCCCCTCAGTTTCTACTGGGTTAATATTTATTTATCGCTCTGCCCAAAAGTATGGCAGTAAAATGCACCAAGAACATTACAGGGTAGCACTGGATGTGACAAAATCAAGCCATAGAAAGAAAATGAAAGAAATAAGAACAGAGGAGTATCTTTCTTTTTCTTTACATGAAAAATTAAATGCCCTTATTAGCTAGTTTCTTTTTAACCTGACAGAACTAGTCCTTCAGCAGATGAGTGACTTTCAGTGACTTTATTCAGATATAGTTAGGTAATCTATATATTCATTTAAATATGTACTTGCCTAACATTATTGTAAAAATCTGTCACATGAATTTTCCACTGTGGTTTTGTCTGCTGTTTAGCTTGTTTAGGGAAACCATGTTTTTGGAAATCATTTGGGTTTTTTAGGCCACACCCATGAATCTTACTTCCTAAGATTACCTACCTGAATTTTTGCCATTAAAATGGCAGCCTTATAAATCTAAATGGTTTCACAGTTGATGAAAGTTTGTAATATGATTATGCAAAGGAAAACTAGGAACATACCATCTGCATACTGTTGCACTATAGCCTACATCTGCGAGGCCTTGTTTCAGAAATGTGTGGCTAAAAAGTGTACCAGTTGTATGTTTTTCCTTTTTATCTATATAGCACAAGATGTAGTACATGAAGTTGTCAGGAAAGGTTGCTTCTGATATCATAGTGAGGAATTTTGCATCTCATTCCTCCAGAAAGAAACAGGGAGAAGACTTTAATGAGTTTCTACCTGTTATAAGACACACAAAGAGAAATAACTTTCAAGGACCTCAACTATATTAGAACAACACAAAATCTTAAGTTTTTTAAATTTGTCATTTATTTATGTTTAGTCAGGCTCATGTAGCACATGTGTTCATTGTTTCAGAAATAAGTTCTTTCTTGGAACAAATACTCTGCAATTAAAATACAGAACAAAACTTAAACACTGCTGACTGAGATACAATACTTATCCTGAGGATCAATAATAAACAAGAAGAACCTCAAACGATTAACCTCATCAGTCATAAATGCCATACAATGGCCTTGTTCAAAGATCATTATTTTTAATATGGACTTAAAATTGGAAAAAGAATTGGATATATAGAGTTTTTTATGGGTAGCATAGTTTAAAGCAGAGAGCAGAAGATACTACTGGAGAATAACTATCATATACATGAGTCGGACTGGCTCATTAATACTACACGCTGTAGTTGAATATAATGTTGAAAGATAAGTCAATCTTTTTTAAACAGTTCAAGTGGGGAAAATATTAAATGTCAGGTTTTATGACTTTTGCATTTGTATGTGTACTTGAAAGCAAAGTGTTCACAGGGAAACAACTGTTGTGGACTGAACACCCAAATGAAAGTATAATGAAATGATAGTATAGAAAGCCTCTGCTTCAATGAAAATATCTTTTTGTGGTTTTGAACACACATACATTTTGAGCTTCCTTTCATATGGCGATAATATTTGTGACTGTGCTGGTTTATATCTGTCTGAGCCTCCTGTCCATAAATAACCTGAACATTTATGAAAATCAACAGATACTATCTTAGTGTTCTGTCTCCAGTTAGAGTCTATCAATGCATAACACAGCAAATCTTTATGACAATTCTGTTTATTGAGACTGACCATCTGAATTTGCAGCTACTCATTATCTGGAGAGTTTGTTCACATTAAAGAATAAAAATACAAGTCCAAACAGAAGTATTGACCTGCATGAGGGCTGATAAAATAATAATTTACTATTCCTGGAAAATGTCTATGTTGCAGTATGCATCTAGTTTTGCATCCATAATAAAATCTAAATAATATTACTTATCAGGAGACATTGGGTCAGGTTGTTATGATAGAACAGGAAAAGAAGCATGGTATAGGTGATGATGCAACATACTGTGTTGTACTTTATTTGGAGTTGCCACCCAAAAATGGGTCTTAGGGAAGTGGTACTGTAGGGGATTCCAGACAGAATAATCTTTTTTTTTAATTTTTTTCTTTTTAATTGATGCTTTTTTAATATGCCCAGAGAGGAAATTATAATTAGGGTCATTATGGATTTCAAGTAGTGTTTAGACATTTCTGCTTAGTTAGGATATCTTCTGTTTAAACTTGAATAAACCGTATCTTGACATGCATATGTATGTGTATATATATCTATAAAAATAGTCCAAGTTTACATAGTTCTTTTCAAAATTCTTAAACTTTAACAGAAGTCTTACTGTGATTCATTTTATTACAAACAAGGTAATTAACTAGTAAGGAGAGGTGTTACTGTATATAGTCTCATCAAAAAGGGATGTGTTTTAATTCTTCTGATTCATCATCCATATTTCAAGGGAGGTCAGAGCAAAATTAACCTTCTGAAAGCATTCTGTGCCAACTTTTTTATTTATACTTTCATTCTGAACACAGATGATCAAAGGTACAAAACATGTCAATGAAAAACTCCATGGGCTAAGTACATATTTATTTTGTAAGACTTTATCTCAAGCACTTTTCAGTAGAAGATGGATGCCAAAATGAAACTGGGTCCTGTGGTATTTGTGTAGATCCAATAATATTTTTTTAGTCTAATAAAATGGTTATGGTAATGCCTAGGTTTTTGCTCTCTACATATGTTGCAGGAAATGTGTTAGTGATTGCCCTGGAAATAAGTATTAATATTATGTTAAAATTATATTTTTTATGTTTCTTGACTTACTAAGTCGAGAAATGCCAATCATTTCTTACAATAATGAGCTTCATTCCACTTGTTTACTTTCAGGGCTTTCCAAATGAAAACAGTGGGCTACTCAATGCAGTTAAAATTGCTAGATGTTTCAAAGTAGTATGTGAATAAGCTGTAGCTCATTCTTCATTGTTCTTTTCTCACTTAAAGAAGTGTCTTCAGGGATTTTTATTTTATTATTATTATTCATTTAATGGAAGGAAAAAATCTGTCAAATAGGCTTTCTTCATAATCGCTACAATGTCACATTGTCATTCACTAATTTTAAAACAAAATGGAAAAAAAATGCTCTTGACTTTTCTTGTGAATGCCAAATTATAATACAACACAACTTATCAATTCTGTCAATAAAGTGACAGCTGTCTGGAATTCTTCAGAATTCTGTGTTAAATGGTAAGCATTTACATTACTATGTCATATTTTTTATTTTATTATTTTATTCTCATAAATGTTAAACATACATGAATTCTGTTGCTCTCATTTTGTTTATTTAAAAAGCACAGCATAAAAAATTCAGCTAGACTACATAAGTGGTTCAGAATGTAGTTCATAAAAATGCTTACAGATCTGGATTGCTTGCTTTGGATCTCACCATGTACTTCCTCAGCTGTAAAGGGCTGATCTCTAAATATTTCTTTGAGCTGGAGAATTAGTTTCTCGTTTGGGGCGAGGGGGGGAAAGGAACACTTTGGACTATTTTTTAAAAATATAGAAAATAACATCATACATCCTAAATAGAAGGAAATTGTACTCTCACAGGCTTCTGTATTACGCTTTAGAATAGAATTAAATGGCATTCAAGTGAATTTTTTTTTTTTTGAAGCGTGCCAAAAGTAGAAGGGAGAGTCCTTTTTGTTTGAATCATTTTGGATTTTTTTTTTTTTTTTTTTTTGTTATAAATGAGCTCACTAGCAATTTACAATGTGTGCCCAGAAAGTCAGGATTTCAGATCAAGGTCCTATGTTCCAGAGCACCCACGCTTCCAGAGCCTTTGCCAGCTGGAATTCTCTAGGAACAGGACCGGAAGTACTGGCTTAGCACTTTAATTTATTAATAACTTTACCTTATTTCTTTCAGATACATATGTTATTACAGATGCTTCTATTTTTTACTTCAACAGTCATATATTGTTCATCTTACTCAAGTCCTGGATTTCCCATTACTTCTCTCTGTCTTTCATTTTTCTGTTTCAACATTGTGACATCTGTATGCTATCATGGTATTAACAATATTGCACTGTTGTACAATATAGAGCTTTAACAGTTACTCATACTTAAGCTGTTGAACAAATGGTTTCATTTACAAAGCAGAGCAAATGTTCTTATTTGCTGATGTCAGTGTTCAGTTGCAAGGTGGTAGAAATAGAAGCTTATTACCTTACCTTATGTTAACACAGCTTTGCAGACAGTGGAAGTGTAGAAGTTAGCAGACTGACTGACATAAACTGTGTAAGCAACAGTCAAGGGAAGAGAAGCTACCTTAACTATAAAGTAGTCTTAAAATATCTCACATTAACATCTAGCTTAGATGCCTGATTTAGAATGCTATTAAATCAATGTATTTCTCTAGAGGGCATTTTTTCCCTTACATATTGTAAAATCTTTAGTGACAGTACAGGAGGTTGAGATTCCTAGTGCAGATACTTAAGCTGAATGCTTAAAGTAAGTGTAAATACTTTTCTTTGATCTTGCTATTTTGTTGCAAGGTCACTAACCTAAGAAGTAGAAAATAATTCTTATATAATTTAAACTGATCACCTTTTTTTTACATTGAAACTATTGAGAGATAATTTAAAGTTCTTTTCAAAGATTATAGAATCATAGAATGGTTAGGGTTGGAAGGGACCTCTGGAGATCATCTAGTCCAACCCCCGGCCAAAGCAGATTCCCCTAGAGCAGGTAGCACAGGGTCACATCCAGGTGGATTTTTGAGTATCTCCAGAGAAGGAGACTCCACAACCTCCCCGGGCAACCTGTTCCAGTGCTCTGTCACCCTCAAAGTAATGAAGTTTTTCCTCATGTTGAGATGGAACTTCCCGTGTTTCAGTTTGTGCTCCTGCCCCTTGTCCTGTTGCTGGGCACCACTGAGAAGAGTCTGGCCCCATCCTCTTGACACCTGCCCTTAAGGTATTTGTAAGCATTGATAAGATCCCCCCTCAGTCTTCTCTTCTCCAGGCTAAACAGACACAGCTCCCTCAGCCTCTCCTCATAAGAGAGATTCTCCAGTCCTCTAATCATCTTTGTAGCCCTCTGCTGGACTCTCTCCAGTAGTTCCTTGTCTAAGGATTCGCAAGTTTATTTTACCATCAGGGAAAAAAAAGGAGACTACAAACTATGTCCTGTTTTCTAATGTTCAAAAGTATACCAGTTATCTAATGTCACATGGTTTCACAAAAGATAATGGAATATAGTATACCTCATATTAATGAGGTGTATGGAGAAAAGATAGCATAGCTGAATTTGATTATTTAGGTATTTGAAAAAATCTTGGAGCCAATTTCCAAATATGTATGTTCAAAAGTGTCTGATCATAGCAGCTTTTTGAATCTTGCTGAAATTCATTGAATACTTGGTCAGCTGAGTTGCTTCCGAAAGTACCACTAAATACCTCTTTGTGTCTTTTGGCACTTTAAATACTTTTGGAAAAACTTTTTCTTCTGAGCTTTTACATCTAATTAATAACTTGTAAGTGACACTTTACACAATTTTTTCAAAATTACTTCTCTCTACTGCAGGAATGTCTCGTTGTTCATCCATATGAGTCGTTTTGTCAGCCTTGAGTAGTTTTTATGCTTGTCCTGTGTTCTTCCTTTTTATTTCAAGTTCTTGCTACGTTGTCCTTAGAAATATTTCTATTTTTCAAATGTTGATAAACTGAAGCCTAGTTTTCTCTTGCTAGTTTTAGATATACTCTAGTGATTAGAATGTGACTACTGTTATGGCCACAAATATTAGCTGGCAGTGAGTAGCATTTCTTTATGTATGTGCTTTTGTTTTGTTATTATAAAGTGCTGTAAAGAAGGAAAACATCTACTCTGCAAGATACTTGGCATGTTTCTTCTCTTGAAAAACTTTGCATGTGTAGTATTAATATAGGCATTTTTTTCCCCCTGTGGAAGACAGTCTTGGTATTTTTATAGTCCATGCCAAGTCTCCCCTTGAATTACTAATACACAGATTTAGGTCTGTGTGCATCTCATCATTGGAATGAATTATTTTAACTGTGTAGAAACTCTCTACATCTGTTTGCCACAGATGTAAAGACAGCTTTTCTCAGGGCAAGCTCAGATGCGTTGTGTGTACTTTATCATCTTTGTCATGCCATTAGCAACAATGCCTGGAAATACCTTCCCTTTTCTCTCCTGTCTTCCATGGGATTATTGATAAAATTTGCTGCTTGGAATCTCTGTGGTCTTCCCATACTGATGCACACTTGAAGCTAACTTATGTGGTTAGCTCTTATTAAATATAATGGCAATTCTGCTTCGGCTATCATGCATTTTTAGATAAATAGATTCATAAATTATGTGGAGTTACTTTTTTTAAATAACATAGACATCATTATTAAGCTTAAAGATAACTTTCAAAATTAATATCCAAAGAAAATAATTGATATGGAGTTATGTTACCAATAGGAAAGCTATTGCAAAATTCTAGGTAAGCAAGCTTCTTTAATTGAAGCAACATCTCTGGTTACCTCAAGTGTTTCAGTAGCACTTTGCAGCCTATTTTTCATAAACTTGGATTTCTGTTTTGCTTGTCACAGAGTTCACAGCTGACACACAAATTAATTGTTCTTTAAGTGAACTTAATTTTGATACATAGTAACAGTGTCAGTGATCAGGGGTTAAAAGGCAAGCTCTCCCAGAATTGCATCGTGGCACATAAAGCAAGGTCAAAATGAGTCCTTCCAAATCTGTGTTTTGAGACCATGCATCCTGCATGTTATTGAGAGCTCTAAACTTTAAAAACATGCTCTCAGTTGGCTAGGAGTGGTTTTCTGATGCATTTCAGCTGTGTAATTTGCATTCTGGTTCATGCAAACATATGACTGATTCAGAAATAGTTTTTTTTTAAGAAGATGAAAGTCTGTTATTTAATGGACGGGTAAAACTGAAGTAGCACAGTGCTCATCTGATCATTCTTGAGTTGGGCTATCAGAAAAATTGCATGGAATCTGAAGTAACGTGGATGGAAAGCTTTGTGATTTATCTGTGGTCTAAATGGTAAGCAGGCTTCATTATAAAAGAATTCCTGAAGGGTGGAAAGTAACAGAAAAGAAACAAAGTTGATAATGTAAAAGCTGTCTGTGACCTGCATTACAGTGTGTGGTTACACTGTTTTCAAAAAAAAACTCTGAAGAGGGAAACGCTACACCAAGAATTCAGGACTGATTCACAGTTACTAACCAGAGAGCACTGTTATTTTAACACGTTTCCATCCCAACTGTTTATGGCTGCTTTTCTGTGAGTTTTCTTCCCAGCGTCAGTGTAAGAACAGACTTGTGCTTGACACAGCTTGTATTTTCATTAAGAGTCTCTGGTATCGTGATTAAAACTCACCTGGATCAGCACTGTAATACCTTTCTTTTTGTACTATGTTAGTATGTATAAGACCAGTATCAAAATTAGTTTTAAATTAATCTCATAAATGATGTGATACTGTTCCCTTGGCATTGATTTAGAAAAATGATTTTTTTGTGTCTGTGGAGTTTTTTACTCATGTTTTCTGCTTTTCTTCTTTTTCTGATGAGCACTGAAAAAGAAAACCCCATTCTTTGTTTACTGCTGTTTTTCACAGAAAATGGGTCTTTGTTTGATACTTTCATAGTCTTCTCCCTTTGGGGAATTTCTGCTGGGAAAACTGTTCTTCATGATACAGCAGGGTTCTGGCAATAGCCTTCAGCACACCCCTGCTCTTATTAGTATAAGTTAGGCCTGCTGTTCTTAGGGCAGGACCTCACAGTCCTGAAAGGAAGAATGGAGACATATGAAAACTCCCCTTTTTAGGCTTCATCTACTGTAATAACATTAAATAATAAATATTTAATCGTCTATAACTTCCTTTACCTAACAACATACAAGAGAAAAGGAAAAAAAGGGAACCATTTTGGATCTCCAGAAGTTAGAAGTGACATCTTCATCTGACACTGATTTTAAATATTTTTTTCCTGTCATGTGAAATTAGCTATGATTATCCATGCTCCAGATTTGATTAGCACAAATTCTGCATGGAAACATTATTGAGGGCCTTAGTAAACTAAAACTAAAGATGCTGAGGTGTTGGAGCGAGTCCAGAGGAGGGCGACCAAGCTGGTGAAGAGTCTGGAGGGTCTGACCTACAAGGAACAGCTGAGGGAGCTGGGGTTGTTTAGCCGGGAGAAGAGGAGGCTCAGAGGTGACCTTATTGCAGTCTACAACTACCTGAAGGGAGGTTGTAGCGGAGTGGGAGTCAGCCTCTTCTTCCAGGGCAACTAGCGATAGGACAAGAGGACATAGCCTAAAGCTTCGCCAGGGGAGGTTCAGGTTGGACATTAGGAAGCATTTCTTCTCAGAAAGGGTCATTAGACATTGGAATGGGCTGCCCAGGGAGGTGGTGGAGTCACCATCTCTGGATGTGTTTAAGAAAAGACTGGACATGGCACTTAGTGCCATGGTCTAGTTGACATGGTGGTGTCAGGGCAATGGTTGGACTCGATGATCCCAGAGGTCTCTTCCAACCTGACTGATTCTATAAAACTAATAAAGAATGCAGCAGCTGACTTGCCAATTATTAAGTATTGACTACAACAAATAACAGGCTATTAGTTTAATACTTGTTTCTACACAGAAATAGAGATTTTAGCATTTCTAAAATATAGTTTTAGGGTTTTTTTATGTTAGTTTAGTACTTTCAGTGCAAGTATTTATTGGTGAGGTGCTTCTATTTCAGATTAATGTAGCCTTTTCTGATGTGACTCACCAGTATAAGAAAAACATCACATTTAAATAGCCTAAATTGACCGTCTTACATTGAGAGAGTATCAAATTCCGAAATAAAGATACATGCTGTGTATTTCTCCTGAAGCAATTAAGTGTGACTTGTAAGCAATTTGGTAATTTTCAATTCCATGTTTGCAGCTAACCCCATAATTATATTTCCATTGAATTTCAGTTAAACAGTTTCCATCACTGCTTTTCCCCATTAAGCTGAGTGCATTTCGACTTTCTAAGCTGAGCAGTGAGAAGACTGGGGACTGAGTATTTTTTATAAAGGTCTCTTCAGTGTGAAATGGAATTCCTGGTGTTGATCTTCAGATGATAGTATAGACATTGCCTCCTTATTCAGGTTTCTGCTCCAGTGAGTGAGAGGTATCTGTCACTAGGCTTTTTGTTGTTATTTCATTACTAGGTCTTTGTGTTGCTTATCTTTAATTTTAATTTTAGTTGGGGGATTATTCTTTTTGTTACTGATGAATGTCTTACAAAGGGCTTGTAATAAACTCTTTTTCTAAGTTCATAATAAAGCAATGGGATACTAAAACAGGAATTTATTTCTTCTGCAGCCCACCTCTCATATAAGAACAATAAAGTCCAGCACTGCTGTAGTGCTAGTCTTCATAAATAAAGTCAAGAAAGAAAGAAACAAAAACCTCGTACTGCATGCAACAGTGTTCATAAATACTATGGAAGGGGTTTTTTTATGTTTCTTGGTTGTTTTTTTTTTTTTTTTTTTTTCTGCTTGATCCTATCTGGTTTTCATCGCAAGATTTAACAAGTGCGTTGCATTTTTTCTCCCCTCTATGAGTTTCCTTGGCACACTCAGCCATGTCATAGAACCTATGTACATGAACATATTTCATTTTTCTAAATTATTTTCCCATTGACTTTTAGCAATGGGTGTAGTGGGGAAATTAACATTCAGCCTGGGATGTTTGGGGAGAAGAAAAGCTCAATCACAAACTTAGAAATTTTTCAAATTTGTTATGTATTTTTGTCAAGCATGCTTATTCCTTTTGCAAGTTCGTTTTCAAAACCCTTCTTTGAGCAGCTTTATTTCCTAATTTCTGTTTTGAGACGGCATGCAAATATTGGCCATTATCCTTGGCATAATAGCAGAAGCTGGTCATCAGTAAATGTAAGGATTGATTGCTCAGGTCTTTTTGAAAAGAAACTATAGTTAGCAACTTTTCCAGAAATAGAATGTACTGACTATCTAAGAGAGGTCTAGGTAGATGGTCTCAGGGCTGAGCCACAACAGCTGACCAAAAATACTTAGTTTCCTATGCATTTTTAGTTATTCTGCTATGAGTGAGGTGAAAAAAGTCCTCAAGAAAAAAGACATTGTTTCTTTCCCGTCATGATTTCATATTACCTTTGTTCTGCCACATATGCATGCCTCTGAGTAGGCAATAAAAGCAAGATTTGCTAGGGAGTTCTCTGGATTTCTTGTTCTCTATGGATTTCTTGTTCCTGTTGAACATCTAGGCCCAGCTTTGTTCAATGCTGGGCCGTTTTATGTGTTTTTCTGGTTTGATTTTTGCTGACGTACATTCTTGCAATAGTCTTTGGTTGGGGAAAAACTGTTTAATATGCATTCCTCTGGTAGAGAACCAAGGATCAGAGATTAGGTGACTGTCTCAGAAGATATTATTATTGCTAAGTAGAAAGCTATTATCCATCTCTTGAAGGTAACTGAATGAAAACCAAAAGCCGTTTTGGTTCTCCTTTGCTTACAAAAAGGGTTTTCTCGCTCTGCCTCTTTTAATAGGAGGATGAATTCAGCCTGTACGTGATGTTTTGACTAGAAGGAATGTGTCAGAGTTGTAACTGTAGATGTCTTATTTGAATTTCTTAGATCTTTTTCAGCCCTATTTTATATAATTCTGTGCTCTAGTTTTCATATATTCCATATATTTAATTTTATTTTTATGGTTACTTATAGAGGCAAATATAATAAACTGTTTGAATCAGGAATATGAGAAAGAAAAGGATATTCATCTTGTAGAATTATATTGTCCTTTGTTTCTGAGTCACCTAGCAAGCACATCTACCTTGTCTAATATATGTTAGGAAAAAGAAAATGTACAGTCAATATTCCTTTGTTTGTCTTATTCTCTGTCTTTTTTTTCTCTCCTCCTGTGATTCTTTATTGTCTCCTTGATTTCTTCTGTGAACATCTCTGGAAATGAACTGGAAGTAACATTGGGGTTTTTTCATTTCTAAAGCTGCAAATCTTGCCATAGTATAAATTCATAGGAGAAGGTTTCAATTGTTTTCATAATGCTTGAGCTGATAAATCACTTGGAAAAAAAAGATTCAGTTAACTAAGATCTATTCATTAAGAAGAGAAACTTCAAGTTGCATCTGTATCACATTGTCAGTTTATTTTTTACCTTTATTTAATACTTCAGTATACTGGAAGAACTCCCAGAATATCCAAAGTGTTGTCAGACTGTGTGTTTATTTTAGAAAGATTTCTGGTAATTTTTACATGGAAACCTAAAAGAATGTGAAGGATGCAGTGATTTTTTCTGGTATTCATGGGGTTTTTCATTGTTCCTTTTTTTTTTTCTCTTTTTTGTCTGTAGTGTTTAGACTAGGTTGGTCTGTTCTTGTTCTGATTCTTAAAGATGAAATTTAAAAAATTTATCTAAAAGTACACTGAAGATTCTGCTGTTTCCTAGAATTGGCAGAGAGGCTGAATTGGTTTATAGCTTCTGATTTACATTCTGCGATTTCAGACTTGACTCAGACTTCTGGTGCTCAAATCTGTTTTGGCTTGTATGTAGTCATGGGGACACAAAAAATGAATTGGGCTGTTGTGTTTTTTTTGAGAATGCCAAACACATCAAAGGTAATGTAAGAGAGAGAAAATAGCGGCTCATATCTATAACTACAGTTTGTCTAATTTGTTACTCTTGACAAATTAACCTTGACTCTTGACTAGCAAATAATAATAATTTTCAAAAATAGAGCATTATTTTACAAGAACTATATATTCTTTCTCTTTCTCTTGAAATATTTTAAATTTCTGCAGTGTTGTTCTAGTTATGGTAATGGTGCAAGATAGTATAATTTTTTTAATTTATTCCTATAGCCTAAATCTGTGGTAATCTGAGTATGGGTAAATCCCTGGCAAACAGGTAATCTTAGTAAGGTTAAAATATCTCCTTTCTAATTTCTAGTTCAAGATAAAGGCCATTTTTATAGATGACTTTTTATAGTCAGTCTAGACAGTCTAGTTATAAAAAGTATTTTTTTTACTTGTTTCCTCTAACTGAAATCAATAAGGTGCTTAAGATAGTGACAAACACTGACTTTCTATATGTCTGTGCAATAACTGTAGCATTCTCGTTAATAGTGTAGATGCCTCACTTTTCACAGTGCTTACACAAATGCCTACATCCGTATATGAAGGATTAATTCTCCTGCTCATTGTGCTCGGTGTGTCTGCAGACAGTATGCACAACCTCTTGTACTACTGGCCTCTGTTTTGTTGGACTCTTCATGCAGAAGAAAAATCCTGTAGCAATAAGTAAAATGTTGGTCTCTTTTACCCAGTAATTTTTGTAGTCTCTTAACTTGAGAAGCAAGTCAATGCCAGTAATGCTTCCACATGTACAGCTCACTTTGACTTCAGGGGGTGTTCTATAAATTCAGAAGTTGTGAATTTTGCACATATGATGAATGGTATAGACAACATATTTATCTCTCGTTCCTTAACTGAAATAATGAAAATGGGAAAGCACAGTTTATCTGAAACAAACTGAGGGTTGCTCTCTTCTTTTCTCTCCTTTTTCTCCTGTTTTGAGAATTGATACTTTGCCATGGTGAACGCTGGAGGAGATAAATAACCAAACCTATCTATTATATTTTCCAGTTTTCATTCCAGTCTTACAGCTCCTGATTTTCAGATATTTATCTCCTCAAAATAATGATTTTTTTTTTTCTGTTTGTTGTGCATCTCATTGTTTCACCCTCCAGCAGGGAATTGTTAGTATAGTATAGTAAAGTGAGGAATCTCAGTAAGAGAAGTTATAGAATGATTTTGGTTGGAAGGGACCTTAAAGATCATCTAGTTCAGACCCCGCTGCCACAGGCAGGGACACCTTTCCACTAGACCAGGTTGCTCAAAGCCCCATCCAGTCTGGCCTTAAACACTGCCAGGGAGGGGCCATCCACAACTTCTCGGGGCAACCTGTCCCAGTGTCTCACCACCCTCACAGTAAAGAATTTCTTCCTAATATCTAATTGAAATCTACCTTCTTTCAGTTTAAAACCATTCCCCCTTGTCCTATCACTACATACCCTTGTAAAAGTCCCTCTCCAGCTTTCCTGTAGGCTCCCCTCAGGTACTGGAAGGCTGCTATAAGGTCTCCCCAGAGCCTTCTCTTCTCCAGGCTGAACAACCCCAACTCTCTCAGCCTGTCTTCATAGGAGAGGTGCTCCAGCCCTCTGATCATCTTTGTGGCCCTCCTCTGGACTTGCTCCAACAGCTCCATGTCCTTCTTATGTTGGGGCCCCCAGAGCTGGACGCAGTGCTCCAGGTGGGGTCTCACGAGAGCGGAGTAGAGGGGCAGAATCACCTCCCTCAACCTGCTGGCCGTGCTGCTTTTGATGCAGCCCAGGGTACAGTGGTCCTTCTGGGCTGCAAGTGCACATTGCCGGCTCATGTTGAGCTTCCAGAAACTTCTTCTGAATCTTTCCAGAAACATACCTTAGTAAGTGGACTAAGGGTTAGTTTTGGTTTAGAAATCTTCTGCCCTTTTTCTTGAGGATGATCTGCCATGCATCCTGGAATGCAAGACCTGGAAAGCTGGTGAGAGCATGCAAGAGGAAATCAGACTTTATCCATATAGCTGTGACAAACAGCCCAGAGGCATGGTATATTGTGCCTGTGTAGGTTTCCAGTCTGAATATTTTAATCTGGTTTTGAAAAAGCAAGAGGATGCTCCTATGTGCCAGATTTTCTTATGGAGATTGAATGACCAAAATCAGAATTATGCCTTCCTAAGGAAGATGATGCCATATGTTTGTTAAATAAGAATGAATTGCAAGAGAATAAAATACTAACTACATTTCATTAATCAGAAGAAGAGCAGTAGGCCTTTGAGAAATGTCTAAATATCTGCATCAAAAGATAGGTTGCTTTGCTTGATGATTGGAGCAGGTAATTTTATTTATGAAAGCTATGCTATCTGCTGACTCTTGTAATTGAAAAGAAAGCAGTTTTTTTCTTTGCATAAATAATCATATATATTAAAAAATCCTCTGTCCAAAGCTTCTAAAAATCTAGTCTTCTGAGAGGGCAGGCTTTAGATCTTTTCAGTTATGACATGGTAGAAGAACAGAAGGTTATAAAATAAATGAGAAAAAGAAAGGATTATTTCTTAGATGCTTTTAGTTCTAGAACTATTCCTTAGCATGTGCAAGTATGTTCTGATATGGAGCTGTAGAATCTGCAGTATCAAATCCAGGTTTTAGTATCAGGAATAAAAGTACATTGCAATTGCATGGATCTTGAAGGAAAATAGCCTACTAGTATCAGTGAGCTAGGTGAATCTTGTATTTTATTTGACACATTACGTTATAGACTTGTCTGCCTGTTTGTGTGGGGTTTTTTTTTCCTTAAAAATGCTATGTATTTTCAGGTTGGATGAGTTAATTGAAACATTTCTTGAAGATGATGATCCTGATAGCACTCTGGATGTTGGCGCTGACATGCGCAAGATCAAGTATTGCTTCATTCATGTGAAGGTATTTGTTTTAAACATAGATGGAAGTGCAGCTGGCATTGAAAATAACTTGAAGACATGCACGGTTGAAAAGTGTCAAAAGAAATGCAATACAGTTGAGAGGCATTGGAAAAGGGTAATACGATTGAACTGTGAAGTGTGTGGATGACTGATAGAAATCTGAAATTTAGTTGGAAAAATTCAGCAACATTTTGTGGAAACCCCAGCAAGGATCTCAGCATGCAGTAAATTGTAAGAGAGCACTGGAAGTTATTGGAATCAACACAGACAAGTTATTCATATATGGATAGATGTATCCATCTGTATTCCCAGTTCTATGGAGGCTTTATTTTGGACAATCTATCTTGAAAGGAATAAAAATAAAGAGTAAAAACACCATATCCCTGAATCTGTTATACTAACTCTCCTGATAGTGTTGTAAGCCCTTCTAAATCATTGAGCAAACAAGATACACTTAAACTAGGAAGAACAAGTGAAATTAATAGGGAAAGCAATAGAAGATAATAAATACTTTTCTGTATTTTGGGATATAGTTTTACAATATAATAATGTATACATGCCTGATCTTAATTTATTGTCTTTAAATAATTAGG